>NC_050461.1:37120001-39520001 GCF_903995425.1 Onychomys torridus
GTTGCGGATTTAGCTCAGTGGTAGAGTGCTTGCCCAGCAAGCGCAAGGCCCTGGGTTCGATCCTCAGCTCCAAAAAAAAGAAATACTGTTGAGTTTGCCTTTCTGACAGTTACTGCCTTGTGATAAAGTTTTCACTGGTAACAGTCCCCTGTGGGTGATCGTTCCTAAATTATAATGACTTTAAGCAGGAACTGAGCTGGGGCCAATAATGAGATCCACTTCATATGGGAGAATAAGTCAGCTCAACGTCTGAAGGAATGATATAATTTATTTATTCACTCATTCATTCTTTCAATGCTATCTATTGAATCGCATGTTCTAGCCGGTACTGGAAACTTCTTGGGAGAACAAAACATCGCCCTTATTTCTAAGGAGCTTAGTGTAGAAAGGCAAAGATAAGGAAAAATATACATTTACTCCTGAACAGGATCAGGGAGACTGGAAAAATCATGCACCAGGGCAGTGGGGAGCCCTGAACAAGGAGTTCTTGTCTTTTCCTGCTCTTAATCGGGGAAGCTTCATTTTTGTGGTGTGAGTTTACATGTGTTTCGAAAGATAGCCTAGGTATCCACCAACTCAGAGATGTAAGAAAACACACACTAGAGAAGGGATGTGCATATTTGCAAAGACATAGGGGAGGGACATTTGACAAATGCCGGAGGGTCCAGCTCTCCCCCTGTGAATTTGGAGCTTGGGTGTGGATTCAGACATGGTGAGATGACCCAGGTGAAGCTAAGGTGCAGTCACCAGCTGTTCACATAGGCCGAAGATGAACTACGCAGAGTCGCTGGGGGCTCCTGGTGGCTATTTGATGTAAAATGGCTGAGAACTGATCAGGGTGGGGAAAATGAGAGGGTGGGAGTACTTGTTTACGTAGGCTGAGTACAGATTAGATGTGGAAACCGTGAGAGAAGCCAAAAATTCCTTCTAGGATATTACTGGTAGGGATCTAAGCAGGAATCAAGAATAATTACAGTGGATTCGTAATAGTAGTTATTTCTACAAAGTTGTCTCTGAATTAGGGAATATGAAACAGTTCCTGGGGGCAATACAAATGTAGGTTCCTTTAACCTCTGGTCACAGCATTTTCAATCAGCTGATCGGTGCTGTCTTGGGGCTGGAGAGATGATGGCTCACTGGCTGTTCTTCTACAGGACCTGGGTTCAATTCCCAGCAGCCACATGTCAGCTCCCAACTATCTGTAACACCATTTTCAGGGTACTCAACACTCCCATGCAGGCAAAACACCAATGCACATAAAAACAAAACAAAACAAAACCCCCCCCACACACACACAAAAAAAAAACAAAAAAAACCTTCTGTGTTATGTATGCTTCTCTTTGATGACACCTTATTCAATACATATTGTTGATTCATGATCACTGATGTCACATCCCATGGTGCTATGGCTTGTACCCAGAAGAAACTTACCTAATATTTTTTTTCTTTAGTGTACTTATTTATTTTGGATTTATAAATAAATTTTATCAAGTTGGTGTGTTTACAAGTTATCTTGAAATCACAGACCCGTGGCCTGGCCTAAAGAACAATACTTGATTTTACTTCCTAAGAATGTGTGCTATCAACTGACAACTGGACATCCTCACCTCTCTGGACATGTCTGTAAGTGACTCAAACATCAAGAGTCTTGATTTGGGGCAACCAGTCAACTTCAGTGAGTAGTGAAACCTATACACTGAATCCACACACATTACAGATTTTCTGTGCTCACTCAAGATTAGGAAATTTTGCTTTTAATGAGCCTTTAAGACATGAAATTGGCATGCCTTAGAATGAAAGCCAGGAAAGATATTGAACCAGAAAATAGACATTTGAGGTAGACTAGTATTTAAGTGGCTGAATCATCTAAGCACAGAAGAGATTATTATGGGCCATGAAAAGATTTATATGGCTCAGCATTGGGAAAGTGGAGGCAGGAGGCTCTTGGGTTCAAGGCCAGCCTGGGCAGCATTGTGGGTTCAAAACTGAAGTTGCTCCATAATAACAACCTACCTCAAACAATCAAGGTCTGGGTTTGTACTCAATGGTAGAACACTTGCTGAAATTGCACAAGGTCCTGGGATTAATGCCCCAGCACTACAGAGGGGTAGCCGTGAGGAGACTCATCAGTATGGCACATCCACAATATCAAAGCCCTTGTGGTGCCAGGGCCAGGGCTGGCAGAGTGCCCGTGACATTGGAGGAAGCTTACAGGGGCGGGTTTGTGTGTGTGTGTGTGTGTGTGTGTGTGTGTGTGTGTGTGTGTGTGTGTTTTAACCTTTACTGCTTCTCAAAACATCCTGCAATAGGATTTGCTGTAAACTGGGCTCTGAAGGACAGCTGAGAGATTCCAGATTAGATTCAGAGTCCTCCCTGTGTGAGTGAGTGGCTTTCAGAGCCAAGGCCTCAAGGAGGCCAAAAGCTCCATGAAAGAGGATGTGGGTGAGAACTTTATAGCTATGTCTGGGAAGTACCTGCAGCCCACACTCTGGGCTACTGCCTTGGTGGGGACAAGAGTGTTTTAGCTGCTCAGTCCTGGACCTCTGTGTCTCTGTCGTACTCACACCAACATAACTTTTTAAAGCCATGTTGACTTTAAAGTCTCACACTTTGGGGCTGGATGTTTTTGCCTTGATGCTATTTCCAGTTCAAGTTTTTGGTAGTTCTAACTAACTTCATCCTTTCTGTACAAAAATCATAACAGAACCCCCATGAGTCTGCTGGTGACTCTCTTGTCTATTTTTTTCTCTACTACAACCCCTTTTCCAGCTGTATAAACCGAACAGAAAACAAACAAAACTGGACAAAAATCCGAGTTAGATTCGGGATGCAACAATTCGATATTTTTTCTTTATTTTTCTTTGCACTGAGTGTCATATGTTATGCTACACACTGGGTATGCTGTGGTGAATGGCTCAAGGATGGCCCTGTCCTCCTGCACCTCAAATTGTGAGAAACATAATACCAGCAGAGGGAGGCGGGAGCTCGACATGAGGGCACTGCTTGTTGACTTAATATTAGACAAATCACTTTAGTTCTTACAAACATCTTCTCTCACTTATAAATATTGAGTTTTCATGTCTTGCTTCCCATTTGGCCCTTTACACTCAATGGCTCCATAGCATCCATTACTTTCTTTCTCATTGTGTGACAGGAGAGTGGCCGATGCTGTTGTGGCACTTGATGGGTACAGAAAAGCAAGACATAATGGATATCGTCTTGAGTTGCAGAACTCTTTTAGCTCCCAGCCCTGTATCTGCACATATCCCCTGCAGAAAGTAGCATGTGTTTGTCAATGCTCACCATGCAACTGTTAAACCCTGAAGCATTTGGAGTCTGTAGAAGGGATTTAGGGAATTGATGGGGGGTGGGGGAGATACCAGCCTTGGGAAAAGCGTTTGAGAACACCAGCTGGAGAGTGGATCCACCATTTCCCATTGTTATGCTTGGGTTTCACTGAGTGACTCTATTTGAAAGCCACCGCTGTGCCGGTGTGAGCAGTGGCAGAGCTCATAGATTGTTCAGGGACCCCAAGAACATCTTAGAGGGGTTGGAAGAGCCCAATCAAGACAAACGCAGTGCTGAGAATCTGCTGTGTGTGTAATAACTCCTGCCTCAGACCCCCTCTGCTTGCTTAGATCTATTGAAAGGATGAGCTGGAGCACAAATCTAGATAAAAATTGTTTTTCAAGTAAATATTAGCTAACTCCCCAGTGGAGGCCGATGGCTTCTGTACTGTTTGCAGTACATATGCAGGTGCGGCTCACATCTTACTATCAGCAGGAGGAAGCTTATTAATACCTTATATAAATGAAATCACACTGCAATATAATAAATGGCTCCAGCACTAACAGTTTATTTATTTATTTTTTTCACATGATTCTATTCCATGTTTTTAAGATTTAAAAAAAAAATGACACCCATTATCAAGAGTAAACACCCAACAAACCTCTCTTGGTTTATTTTATGAGTAAAGATGGCTCTGTTTAAATTAATACACCACCACAGTACAGTGAGGAAGCAGGCTGAATCCACAGGATGAGGCGTGGAACTTGAGCTTGCTACTACTTTTGATTGATGATGTAAAGTTAGGCATTAGAGGTTTTTTCCTAGTACTTTTCTTGGATTTGGAGTGTACATCGAAGCCATGTGTCTCTTTGTCTTTTTCTGTATGTCAATGAGCCAGTGTAGAGGCAGAGCTAATCCTTCAAGGGAACGACTTGCTTCTGGCATAAGTCCACTGGGTAGTAGTTGTGGGATATATCAGTGTATTTGAAACTGTGTTTAGAATTGAACTGAATAACTTACTAAAAAAAAAATTGCAATGCATTTGGACTCCCAAAAACACCCAATCATTGTGAAATGTAGCCAACATTGTAGTGAAATAACTGTTAAGAGCTTCCTGTTTGTAGAAACCCTTGTAACTTGCTTGAGAAGGTGTTGAAGGTCCTTGGCAGTCTCTTCTCTGGACTCTTTTCTGCAGTTAATTCCATTTGTTCCTTTGTGATCGCTTGCTTCCTCAGTCTGGGGTTCCACCTCCTCCCCTTCAGGCTTCTTACTCATTTTTACATGAGATTTGCATGAGGGAACCAGAATTTGAATACAAATCTTAGGGCTGAGGGATGCTGTGTGGAGCTGGTGATAGGTCTTGTGGGAACCCGTAGAAGGATTATGTCAAGTCATTCAAGTTCCCCAAAGGGTGGGGGGGCCTGGGAATAAAACTTCTCTATTCAATAGTTTATCTAGTTAAGGAAGAGCTGGTACTGAGAGACGTGTCTGAAGAGATAACAAACAAAACCCCAATGAATTCCTTCTCCTGGAATTCTGAGACATCGTGAAAAACACACTGTCAAAGCCACCATACTCAGGATGCATTGAGATATCGCGGCTTCCATCTTTAGTGTCTTAATCCATCTTTAGTGTCCATATTACTTTAAAATGCGTAGGGTATCTCTGATAAGGTCCATGGGGGGACACTGGCCTTTTGGTGACTTGGAGAATGAGATCTGTTGTTAAATTTGTGAAGTTAGATTGAATGGGAGCATGGAGTAAATTAAACAGGAAATCATTTTTGTCCAGCGGAGAAAAACGATGAGTTGCAAAATATTGTCCAATAAACATAATACTGACAGGGTGAAGATATAGATCCCTGGAAAGGTACTTGCCTCGCATGTGTGAGATCCATGGTTCAATTCCCAACACTATATGAAAAGAAAAAGAGGAGGAGGAGGAAAAGAAGGAGGAGGAGGAGAAGAAGAAGGAGAAAAAGAACAAGAAGAAGAAGGAGGAGGAGGAGGAAGAAGAAGAAGGAAGGAAGAAGGAGGAGGAGGAGAAGAAGAAGGAGAAGAAGAAACTTGGATTTGCATTGAAAGCAGTACAAAAGTTTCTTGATCTATTAATCTAATTTTACATATAATTCCACCAGAAAAATGTTTTGAGGCTTAAAGGATTACATGTTCTCTGTCCCCTTCACATGTCTTCCTCATACTCTGACCCCCTCAAGGCCCCCTTCTGGGTCGTAGCCACCTTCCAGATCCCTCCACATCTGTAGGCAGGATAATCCCTCCCATCAATGGTTCCAGTAGCTTTTTATTTGTCTTCTATTGTACTTCAGGCCCCAGAGCCATTTCATTTCCATCTCCAATTAGATGTTACTTCCAGCAGGAGGTCTTCTTTGAAGTCAATGGCCTTCTGGGGTTGCCTTGTCTCTTTGCTCCTTCCCAACACTCATGCTTCTTTTATGTAATGTCTACCAGTCTCCCCCCCCCCCACCCTCGTCATAGCGAAATCTACTAGAGAACTAGTATTGTCTGGCGCAGAGTGGACTTTTAATACCTATCACGGTGATTGATTTTTAGTAGAATAAGTAAAGTAAGATTTTAGTGGCAAGCCAAAAAGCTGTATTTTATATTTATTCCCGTGTGTGTGTTTGAGTGCATGTGCATACGTTCGTGTACATTTGTGTGTATGTGCATGCACATGTGTGGATGCAAGTGTACATGCAAATGAGCAAGGCCAGAAGACAGTTTCCTCCAGTGTCATCCTCAGGAATGCTCACCTCTTTTGAGACAGAGCCTCTTATTGGTCTGGAGCAATAATTTGACTAGATGGGCCGGCCAATGAGCCTCTGGGATTAAAAGTGTGCAGATCACCACATACTGGATCTTTATGTGGCTTCTGGGAACTAAACTCCTGTCCTGGTGCTTCTGAGGTGAACACTTTATAGAATGGACCAAACAAACCAACACCCCAAAACTTCTTCATGTTAAGGGTCCCATTAAGGTGATCTCTGAATTTCGGTCTTGGAGATTTCAATGACCCTGTCCACCTGCCCCTGGTAATGCTGCAGATCCCCTCTGTTTCCACTTGGTTTTCCCTGGGCCCAGATTTCCTCCATCAGTCTTGTTGGCAAGCTCCTGCTTCCTTCTGGACCTCAACTTGAGCATGGTTCCTTTCCTAGAGTTTCTTGATCAGTTCCTGCCCAATACAGTTTGAAACAATGACCCTGAAAATAATTATGCCACATGCCTTTTATTTCTCCTTCATTTCTCAGGAATACAGATTTCTCTTCTATGGATCATCTTTCCTAGTGGGTTGCAAGCTACATCTGAACAGAGAATTTACATACTTGGTTCTGCTTGGTTCTAGCACCTAGCATACATAGATTTGTGAGGTTGGTCTCTGATGCCCTCAGGACAGGAAAGGCATATTAGGGAGAATGAAGTGGTCTAGAGATTGGGGATAGGCATATTTTCTTAGCTTGACATATATAATAATGCTGATGTATTTATTGAGCTGTGATAAAAAAAAAATTCAGGATATGGATGGGCAGTCGTGATGTACACCTTTAATCATAGCAGTCCAGGCAGAGGCAGGCAGAGCCTGGTGTATAGAGCATGCCAAGACAGCTAGTGCTACACAGAGAAACCCTGTTTCAAAAACAAAACCAAAACACAAGAAAGAAAGAGAGAAAGAAAGGAAGGAAGGAAGGAAGGAAGGAAGGAAGAAAGGAAGGAAGGAAGGAAGGAAGAGAGAGAAAATTCAGGCAAGAAAATGGCACTTATTCATCATCACCATTAAACAAACTCACACATTGTTATTCATGATATAACAACATTTTGAGCAAAAGTTTTATGTATATATATATATATATATATATATATATATATATATGGTGAGAGAGATAAAGTATTAATTTTTCTAGTTTTATTTATTTTTAATTGACCCAAACTGTATAGATTTATCATCTGTAACATGCTTTTAGACATACACATATATTTAAGCCAAGACAATAAACTTTATGTGTTAAGTAAGGTGCTTACCGTAAAAAGTGATTTTGAAGAATATAATACATTGTAATTAACTATAGTCACTGTATTACAGTTCTTAAATTCACTGATCCAAAGTGAAATTTTGTATCCTTTGAACTAAGAAGACATAAGCTGGGGAGCTATATTTATAAGTCAGATCTTTTACAGCCTCGGAGTCCCCTAGCTTTGGGTCCTGGGTAGCTAGAGCTTGGGATATTACAAAGAGGAGAGAGACATCCCAATGTACATAGGAAGGATGTATTGTAGTCAGAGATTGTTGCACGAGTCCTAAATGGTCTTATAACAAAAACCAAGAGCCAGATATCAGGGTAAATGCTGAAAGATTGGAGGAAATAAGCCACAGCTGCTCCTCACCTCGCCAACTCCTCAGCTGAAAAGAGAAGATCCGGTCTCCACGAACCCTCAGACTGAATGCCTCTGAGCCCTCAGCAGAAAGGGTCTCAGTTCCTGTCTCCTCTGCCTTATATGCCTTTCTCTGCCCAGTCATATCACTTCCTTTCCTAACCTTCCGGGATTTCTAAACCTAGTGCTGGGATTAATGGTGTATGTGCTTCCCAAATACTGATAGCAAAGACATGAGATTTCAAGTGCTGGGATTAAAGGTGTGTGCCACCACTGCCTGACCTCTGTGGTTAACTCTGTGGCTAGTTCTGTCCTCTGATCTTCAGGCAAATTTTATTAGAGCACAAGAAAATATCACCACAGGAGATTTCCCTTGTTCTAGTCCTGGTGATATGTAAATACTCATCTATGCTTGGTCTCTTTTGTAAAAAATTTCATCTTCTTTTCATTGGTGTGTATTAGTAAAGTCACCAGCAGCTGTGTTCAATGATGGCGATGTTTAGTCAGGAAGACATTGTATTCTTCTATTTGTTGAAAGCTGTGACAGATAGTATGGAAATAAATCCTTGAAAAGAAAACAAGCTATGTAGGCAGAGTTTTCTGTTTAGATCACCAATCAGTTCTGTCCTGCCAACTGTTTCCAAAATAACTATACTGAAATGTAATATTAATTATAAATGCCTGGCCAATAGCTCAGGCTTATTACTAACTAGCTTTTAAGCTTAAATTAACCCATTTATATGAATGTACATTCTGACACATGGTGTTACCTCTCTTTCATCTGTACCTCCTGTTTCCTTTCTGTGTATGGCTGGCTACTCCTCTGACTCTTCCCTGCTTCTTCCTGGCATGCTCTGGTCCAAAAATTCTGCCTCGCTATTGGCTGATCAGCTTTTTATGAACAATGAGAGCAACACATTTTCACAGTGTACAGAAAGATTATTCCATAACAATTGTAAGGTTTATTTAACTGCCAGAGAAGCAAGCATGAATAACTCAATACATGCATAAATATTTACAGAGTTTAGCTATGTCAGATACTGAAATAGAATGACATGCTGCCATCCTGGTTTTCACATCATAGCCTGGAAGCCCTCAGGTAAAGTAAAGAGACCTTCTAGCTAATGAAACTCATATGATGGCTGATACTTGAGTTAAAATATACATGGTACAGTCTAAGTAACTCATACAAATTTATTTACTTAGTCCTTAAATCAACTGTAATGGATGCTCCAAGGTGCCACCTGGATATGCCCTTACAGGATGAAAGTGTCCACTCCCTTGTCTACTGGAATGTTGTCTGCTGTGAATTCATAGTGAAGTCCTTTCCCGGACTCTGCTCTTGGCAACAGGGGGCTGTGTGTTTCAGGTTACATCCCTTTCTAGAGCTTGCCCAGCTCCCGGGACAGGCCTGTATCTGCTCATAGCCATGGCTTGAGCTCTTTGGGGCCAGCTGGAACCTTCACCATGCAAAGGCTTCAAGCTTAAGCTTCACTTCTCCATCTTTCCTCTCACTGCATTCTGGTGCATTTGCTGAGAACACACCTTCTTATGCAAATTCCTCTCTCTGAGAAACTTGTTCATAGGGGAACCAGATCAAATGATAGCAACCTTTTATTATTATTAATTATTATTATTCCCATTGTGTAAGTAAGGAAAGGGAGGCATAGAGGAAGGATATTAAACTCTCAGCCATAGGTAGGAGTCATGGATTCAGACCTCTGTAATTCAGATCCGGAAAGTATGTTCTCATCTTCAACTCTGTTTCAGAGAAAGACAAAGAAAACAGGACTATCTATGTCATTGGCTCTGTTCTTTCCAGTTTAGTCTTCCTCTGTATCCCGCTCCTATTTTCTTGCTCCAGCAACAGCAGGTTTCCTTGAACTTCCTTTAATGATTACAAATAAGTGAGCCAATGACTGAAGGTGTAGGCAGTGGGGGCCTCGGCTAGAGGTGCTTAGCACAAAGAGGAGGCATTTGACCAAGGTAACTGACATTATGGTTAATTAGTAATTGGCGAAATGTAAATCTAAGGTTCTCAGCTTGAAGGCAAAATATCTCAGTGTTCTGTTAGGGAGGCAGATGAGAACTAAGGCTTCCTATGGAAACTCATCATTGTTTGAAGAAGATTAAACTTACACAGGGAAGAATAACAGAAGGTGATATAATATATATCCAAGAGTAAGACACTATGACACACTCTCTCTATATCCACGAGATTATGTATATGAAATTAGGAGGTTTTGCCACATCAAACATTCTGTTGAGATGAAATTAATCATTAAAAGCTCATTGTTGGCTTGGTGTTGCATCTTCCAAAGGTGAAACGAGAGGGAAATGATAGTTGAAGACTAAGCCAATGGGAAGAAACATGGCCCTGCTCTCATCTCTTCTCTGAGATGAGTGCTGTTAGTGTTTTTGAGAAAATGGAAGCAGAGAGGAGGGGACAAGGACATGCTGGCACACCTGAGTGGTAAGCTTGCGATCTCAAGTGGCATCTGCAGAAGCACAAGGCTTGTGGCAATGTGGCAGAGCAGGTGGGCCACATGTTGTATTAAAATCAGAGGTTGGAACCAAGTGGTGGTGCTGGCACATGCCTTTAATCCCAGCACTCAGGAGGCAGAGGTAAGTGGATCTGTGAGTTCAAGGCCAGCCTGGTCTACAGAGGGAGTTCCAGGACAGTCAAGGCTACATAGAGAAACCCTGTCTCATAAAACCAAAACAAACAAACAAATATATAATAGTAATAATAAAAATAAATAAGACAAAATAAAATAAAAATCAGAGGTTAGAAGAGTTTAGGAAGCTCACTGGGATGTGTAGCTACCTCACCTCGCCAATTCCTCAGCTGATCCTGTTTCCTCAGACTGGAAGCCTCTAAGTCCTTATCCAAATAAATCTCAGCTGAACTGCTTCTCGAAAGTCTGAATGCTTAACCAGCCAAAAGCTTCTAGTTTCTGGTCCTCACGCCTTATGTATCTTTCTGCTTTCTACCATCACTCCTGGGATTAAAGGCTCACTTTCTGGGATTAAAGGCGTGAGTCACCGTGCTTGGCTGTATCCTTGAACACACAGAGATCTAGGTAGATCTCTGCCTCTGGAATGCTAGGATTAAAGACGTGTGCTACCACTGCCTAACATCTATGTTTAATATTGTGGCTGTCCTGTTCTCTGACCCCAGATAAGTTTATTAGCATGCACAATATTTTGGGAACACAATACCACCACACCTTTCAATTTGATTTTGAGATGCTAAGACTTCTAATTGAAGCTTTTCTAGCTAAAATCATGAGAAAAAGAGTGGGAAGCCATGACAGCATGGATCAGGTGTCATCTTTTCATGGAAGGGAGAGGAAGTCACAGGTAAGGACGCAGCATGAGAGACTGACTTCATAGTAGGTAGGACCAAGACAGTCACTCATGCAAGATTATAGGATGGTGGCTTCTTATAGGTTTTTCCTCTGTGGATTAAATGTCTACTCCAGTGTAAGACCTACTGTGTGGTGATATTTTATTTGTGCTGAAATGTGGTAATATTTTATTTGTATGCTAATAAAGTTTGCCTGGAGATCAGAGGTAATAGCAAGCCATTAACACAAAAGTCAGGCAGTGGTAGCACATGCCCTTAATCTGATCACAAGGTAGGCTGGGTCTCTATGTGTTCAAGGACACACTAAGGAACAGCCAAACATGGTGACACACGCCTTTAATCCCAGTATCAACCACAGAGAACTTGAGGTCTGTACAGATCGGCAGTAACAAGAAAGTGAGGTAGCTGGGCTAAGAGCCAATGAGAAGGCAGAACAGCAAGGCAATAAAAACCTGGGTAGACAGGAAGTAGCTTTCTTGGAAAGCTATAGCAGCGTGGTGAGTTAAGGCTAGCTGGTGGCTTTCACTATTTCCCTGATCTCTATGGCTTTCACCCTTATATGTGGCTCTGTGCTTCTTATTTAATAAGACCATTTAGAAAATCGTCTACACTACTGACTCAAGAATAACTTGGGAAATGTCCCCTGGGAAATGTGTCATGTCGTCCCCCCCCCCCCCCCCCCCCCCCCCCCCCGCCATGTTTTCCACTCTTGGAGGTGGTTGTAGAGAATGATTCCAAGGCCCTCATATCTCTTCTGCTATAAGATGATCATGAGAGTGCCTTCCCATCACCAAGAGTTCAAAAGGACTGTTTCTGTTTGTACAGAGGGCATAATAAAGACGCAGCCGATTCTTTTCTGATGAAGATGACACTACTCAGAGCCAATTGTATTTCTGTTCATTGTGAAGGATAATGACATAGTTCCAATTAAGCTCTTCAAGCTCACAGTATAGCCACCAACCTGACCTTAGTACCAATGGAACAGAAGAGGAGAAAGATGCTACAGCCAACATATTTTTGGCCAAAAGTTGGCCAAAAGAGAAATGTTATGAATAGCTGCCCCAAACCCTACAGAGACCAAGACCATCTTTTTCAGAGGCAAATAGATGCATTTATAAAGAGAAACTGTGCTCAGCCAAGTAAGTGGCCTTTTCAAAACTTAGAATTTACTATATTCCAATAACAGATTCCAAATTCCTCAGGCAAATGCTCCTAGGAAGAAAATTCATTATAAGCTTATTAATGAAAGTTAACTCTAGACTCCTAAAATGTATTTATTTTGCTGAATATCGGTGATACCTTAGGATTTACCTGCCCTAAGAATGGTCAAGGCCAGAGGTTAATCCAGGTCCACCTTTTCCTCTCAAAGACTAAGAATTAATGTGAAGGAGGACTCAGGAGAAGCCCATCTTTGGTCCATCTGTAAGCCATAATGAATATTAATGAGTTGTTAAATATATAGTGAAAAAAATGAGTTCTACATTTAGTAAAATATATTTGAGCTGGGAAGAAGGAAGACTCACAACCTTACTTAAAATTCAATGAGATTGGCTGCAGGCTTGGGGTAAGATTAGTTTGCATGGTGATTTTTTTTTTTAACCCCTGAACTGCTTAAATTTTATTCTTAGCCAGTAATATAAATGCTCCTACTGAAGGACTGATAAATGGCCTGGGAACCTTTTTTTTTTTTTTTTTTTAAATAAATTCCTTCATTTAAGGAAGCAAAAATGTATTTGGGAAAGAAACGAAGTCAGGTTTTGTGCCTGATATCGAGCCAGCACAATGCATGGTCTCTGTTGTTCTTTTAGAGGAAAAAATCCAATGAGAAGATTCCTACTCCAGATCCCATGCTACAGCTTCTTGTCATTGACGATGGCAGAGTGTGCTGGGTATGTTTAGTGTCACCATCACACTACAGTGGCCTCTCAGGAACACCTACCCTCCAGCTTCTCCTTTTGTGCTGGGGGACGCAGGGAAGGCCCAAAGATGGCACATTTAATTGCCTCAGTTTTCTTACGTTTTGGGTTACCTGAGAGTCTGAGTTCACGTGTTTACACGCAGCACCCTTTTTGAGAATAACATCTTATTGGAGACCCCCTGGTTAAAGGGACTCATAGGGCTGGGATTGGGTAAGCAAGTGGAGAGAACAGTGTTCAGCTCTTGCCGACTGCACAGCCGAGCTGGGTTCTGTTGTACTGTTGCTATTATGTGGGAAAGGGGAAAAGTCACCCAAATTCTTACTTCCTGGCTTTCTGGTCAAGAAATAAGAACCAGGGTTTGAGCTCTGCAAACAGTCTTTGCCTCTCACACATTATACCAGGGTTGACTGGCAAAATCCTGTTTTTCCACCTACCTGTACATGCCCTAAGGTTTTTAATGCCTGGAATAAATTAGCAACAGTCCTTGTATTTAGTAATACTCAGTGTTGCATGTAAAAACCACCTGCTTTTATAAATAGTAGAAATAATTTTATAAAGAATATTTAAACTAACTGGGGAATGTATTCCTTCTTGGAAGATAATAAAAGTCATTTTTTATTAAAGGGCCAGTATTTCTGGGAAGGTTGCGTAGGATACTTTTTTAAAAATCTAGTGGTTTACATGTAGTATGCAGAAAAAGATCAAACTCAAAACAAATGCCTTTGTTTTGAGCACAGTTATTTTCTCCTTAGTACAAATAGGCAGTTTGATTGACTTCTAGCCCTGCGATTTTATTATTATTATTATTATTATTATTATTATTATTATTATTATTATTTGTTTTTTCGAGACAAGGTTTCTCTGTGTAGCTTTGCACCTTTCCTGGAATCACTTTGTAGACCAGGCTAGCCTCGAACTCACAGAGATCTGCTTGGCTCTGCCTCCCGAGTGCTGGGACTAAAGGCGTGCGCCACCACCGCCTGGCTATTTTATTTTTTTGAGTTGGTTCTTTTTTGATGGCTATCATTTTCACCAACCAATATATAACCTTATTCTTTGTATATTGCTTCACTTCAATATGTATTGTTAACTCACTTCCGTCAGCCATAACACTATAACTCAAGCTCGAATGAAGTTTACCTATGCATACTTTTCCTCTGGGAGGCACATTGCAGACATCTTGCGTTGAAGAACCCTGCAAGGCACTTCTCCATTGTGTTTGGGGCACGTACAGCAGCAACACCCAATATTAGTGCAAGAGCCAATAGAGAAGACAGAAAAGCACTTGATTACGGTGTGAGGACTGAAATAAGAGGAAAGTCTTAATGTCATCTTGCTTCTCAGCCCCAGCTAGGAACGTTCATCTCTGTTCAGATGATGGTTCAGAAAGCATCATTCTTCTCACTGTCTTGGGGTTACAGATACATATCAGTGAACAGGTGAATTCATAATTTTGGAATCGATGAATAATGAGTACCAACCGTATATCTTCCTACAATATTTTTTTTGCTACCTAGTAATAATTTACAGATAACCTTCCATGACATTGCATATGGTGTTTAACTCACTCACCTTGTACTCTTTGATGATACACTGTGTTCAGTGCTAGAATGCTACAGCAAACCAAACAAAACCAGATTTTGTTCACAGAGCTTCTAAGGTCGGCAGTGATAAGCATTCTGGAGAAAACTAGTGGAAGGGTTAGATAATGGCCACCACAATCATTAGAGCTAAAGGTCATGGACGACCTCTCTCATGCTATTTGTACAAGATTTGAATGACCTGAAAGGATCAGCCAAGCCAGCTAAAAAGCTAAGGAAGATTATGTTTCAGGAGCCTTACCCTGGCTCTGTAGTTCTGGGAGGGATTCTCTTAGTGTGGTAGGTGAAAATCTCATAGTGAGACATTTTAACAACTGTTAGTTCCAGCAGTCACTTCTTTTTTCAGCTTCCTGTCTGGCATGCCTGCCTTGTGTTGGGTAGCGCTGACGATGGGTATTTTGAGGAATTGGCCAGGACAGGGTACTGGTAATTCTTCAACCACTGATTTTTCTGAATTAAAAATCTCTAGTTAGTATCACATTATTGTCTGTGCTGTAGAGACGTCTACCATGACTGATTTTAGGAGATCAGGGTAAAGTTACAGAAAATGAAGTTGTGCAAAGATACCTACTAGCATTCCATTACATGGTACTTCCACCATGTGGTAACATAGGCAGAATCAGCGGATTCTTTCTATCATTATATTTTCTGTAATTTAGTTGTTAGGCTGAAATACATATATTTTTTTAAATTTTCATTTTACCAGGCTATGTCTAAAGTAGTATTACACACATCCCTCAGGAGATTTATAATATATAATATCCCTGTGCTAAATAAACTGTTCACCAATCTGAAGTCAATGGCCGGATGGAAATGATTTATCAAAAATGTTTCAATGGAACAATGGCTATACAAACAGGTAAAGCAAATTTGCCTCTGTGAGGATAAGCCTTTAAAAGATGTTTATACCATGGCTGTAATCTTTCCTAGAAGTAGCATTGCTGATCACAAGGATTTTGACCCTGGAATCTGGCACCATTCATAAATTCAAGAAGTCATTTGTAGTTATTGGCGAATTGAGTTCTACTGAAACAATTCAGATTCTTCTATGCTGAAGTTAAGGGATCAAAGTTGTGTCTAAAGATGATTTTTATGGTAAAAGAAAGTATTGTATATCCCCGATGCTATATAAAAGAAAAACTGATAAAGTTCTAGGGGATTTTCCCCCACATTGGTCCTTTATTTTTTATTTTTTAAATTTTTATTATTAAGAAATTTTCTATTCATTTTACATACCAATCACAGATCCCCCTTTCCTACCTCCTCCCACCCCCAGCCTTCCCCCCCAACCTATCCCCTCATTCCCACCTCCTCCAAGGCAAGGTCTCCCATGGGGAGTCAGCAGAGCCTGGTACATTCAGATGAGGCAGGTCCAAGCCCCTCCTCCCTGCATCAAGGCTGCACAAGGTGTCCCCACCTTAGGTGCTGGGCTCCGCTCATGCATCAGGGATGGATCCCTATCCCACTGCCTGGGGGACCCCTAAACAGTTCAATCTAAACAACTGTCTAGCCTATCCAGAGGGCCTATGGGAGCTCCACAGCTGTTGGTCCACACTTCATGCATTTCCACTAGTTTGGCTGGTTGTCTCTGTACATTTTCCCATCATGGTCTCAATGTCCCTTGCTCATAGAATGCCTCCCCTCTCTCTCATCAACTGGACTCCTGGTGCTTGGCCTGGCACCCAGCCTTGGATTTCTGCATCTGCTTCCATCAGCACGGCTCTATGATGGCAGTTAGGGTATTCACCCATCTGATCACCAGAGTAGACCAGTTCAGGCATCCTCTCGACTATTGCCGGTAGTCTAAGATGGGATCATCTTTGTGGATTCCTGGGAACTTCCCTAGCACCCTGTTTCTCCCTATTCCCATGATGTCTTCATTTATCATGATATCTCTTTTTCTTGCTCTCCCACTCTGTCCCTGTTCCAGCTCGAACCTCCTGTTCCCCTATGTTCTCATCCCCATCCTCCAAGAGAATTTTTTAAAAAGATTTTTTTTTCTATGATTATTGTTGTTTGCTTAAGTGTTTCACTGGCCCCTTCTGAGGGATGCTTTTGGCTGAGTGTTTTCATACATCTGAACATCTGTGAGTGCCTCTCTCTAATGTGGTGTAAAGTAGACTTTTCAGCTTTGGCCATTTCAGATACAGGGAGTCTCCATCTCCCTTGTAATATAATGCACCCCTGAGGAATTATTGCCCAAGCTATTTATGTCCTGGTCTGGGTGAATCTAACAATCTTTTATCTCTGGTTCTTCAGGATTAGACCCTCCCCACTACTAATGCCTTAACAATTACATAGAAGCCAATGCACCCTTATTATTTTGCTGTCACAGAGTTCTCCAGCCTCTGATCTAACAGGGCATATTTTTAATGTGAGGACCTCTGATTCAGTACGAGAAAATGGCACATAAGAATAGCAACCTGCTTCAAGGCATGGATCTGGAAGGAATGATAAAGGAACTGAGTATCTGGGGAACAGGGCTGGGATCAGCCAGTGCCCATCACTAGGACCAAATGGAGTGTGGATGTCCAAGAGACAGGAAGAATAACTGAATTAGTCAACTGCCTCTTTTCTAACCCACTGGAATCTAATTTAGAAAACTACATGCCAATTCTACTAAAATGTTTAGGGTTTTATAACCTTCCTGGCATTTCACCCAAAGGATACGTTTCTAAGCCTTTCTTGCTCATCAGGAATATTGGAGAGAGGCAGGAAGAACAGTGGTGCCGAGACCTGTGTACCTGGATTCCTAGGGGCTCTGAGGACAGTAGAACGTGACCGTTCCTGGCATCTGGGATGGATAACAACTTTCCTCTGAACCTGCTGGCTCACTGTTACATATTTCAAAGCCAGCTCTTCCAGAATCCCTGAGTACACCAGCTCCTTAGCTCTATTAGATTGAAAGTTGAAAGTAACTATTTATTATATTGACTGCAGCATATTCATAATGGATCAGCCAATTGACATCCTGTTAACTTATTCTTTTGTTTGTTTGTTTGGTTGGTTTTTTGAGACAGGATTTCTCTGGTGCCTGTTCTGGATCTTGCTCTGTAGACCATGTTGGCTCCAAACTCACAGAGATCTGCCTGGCTCTGCCTCCTGAGTGCTGGGATTAAAGGTGTGCGCCACCACCTCCCAGACCTTAATTTATTCTTTACTGACAACCAAACCCCTAATTTAGAGGTCAGGTGTGAGGTGGACAGGACTGGTTTTCTGCCTGGAGCTCTTCAGAATCTTTTCTGGATTGTGTGCTCCCCTACTAATTTTTGTGTAGGCTACCCTGGCAAGCCTTCACAAGAGACTGTCTTCAGAGGCCAGTCCTTAGATGACTTTAGCCACACGTGGAAAGAGCTAGAAATGCCTAGATCTCATGTCTCACAAGAGCTCCCATAAGTCAGGTCATTCGGCGACCCTGGTCACCTCCATTTTGCTTCAAGTCACCACAAACTCCAAGACAAAGTCCACACTTCAGAAATTCTCTAAGACTGGCTGAAGCCACCCTCTGGGCCTCTGAAACTTTGCAGAGTTTCTGCCCTTATTTGGAAACTTTGACCAACATCTCTTTTTCTTTTCCTTGTTGAGTTTCTTGTTCTCTTCCTGGTGTCTGTTTCCTCTCCTCCCTGACTCCTCCTGGGAGAATTTCTTCATAGGTCATGTACACATGAATTCTTTTCCCCAGGCTCTGGTTCTGGGAAACTAGTCTAGTACTGGCCACAGTGAGCAGAAGAGCAAAAGCCGTGCAACACGACGACATTTCATATCCTTCATCTTCTCAGCCTCAACACTTGTTCTAGACTTTGACCTTGAAAATGCCGTTAGGGTCCTTGCTTCTGCTGGCTGAGTTCACAGACTTCTCAGAATCAGGACCTTGCTGGCATGGCTAAGTCCAGACATCTTTTCTTATTCTTGTAACTCTTGCTGGGCTTAGAATCTTCCCTTCCATTTCTTAGCAGAAGCTGAGGTGACGTCCGCCACAAGTGTACCAAGCATCTGGAAATACATCGGCTTCTACACATTTGACCAACGCCTATGGTTAAGATGGTTGGGACCTACCTGTTGATGAGGATCTACTAATGGGGATGTTTTCCAGGAATGTGCCTGAGTTGCCTAGATCTTGACCAGACTACATGGAGAAGCCACTGGTGGGGAGATTTCAGGAGTTGCTGAAGGCAGGTCTTCTTTTTGACTCCCATCCTGCTCTATCTGATGCTTCTGCCTCCCAGTTGGCCTTGTGATAGACACCGCCCCCCCCCCCCCCCCCAGCCTGGGTCCTGATTCGAGAGCTTGGAAGGACAGGTCTGTAACTAACAAACTCTTAGTACCTATTGAAGAGTTGAGCTTAGAAATTACATATTGAGGGAATAAATGAATGGGTACTTGCCTACATTATTATATTAGAGTATATTAACATTCAAATCTCTTTATCCTAAACTGTGTTGCTGGTACTTAAAATTTAATAAATACCATATTGGGGGAGGGTGACATAGGTTTGTTAGAGGGTACTTAAAATCTTATGTATATATATATAAAACCAGAAGCCTCAAGGCTGCATACTTCAAGATAATGAGTTCCAGGTCAGGCCAATCTTATGTCCTATCCTTGCCCCATATGTTCATAACAAGTACTAATAAATATATTTGGTCATCATGAGCAATTAACTTAAGTACTTTATTGTCTAACCTTCACTAGAGCTCCATGAAATTTAGAATATTGTCATCCCCATTTAGATACAAGGAATTGGGGTTAATGGGCTCATTACTCAGTGGCAGGATAGATTTGAACCCAGGAGGTCTGATACTAGGGGATGGTGTTTAGTCTTGGAACTACCCATTGTGTGATGATGGGACATGATAGGACTAAATGGGATAATGTAGGGAATGGCTTTAGCTGGAGGATCTCCATACTAGGTTAGTAACTCAGGGGAAAGGGCAAAGTTCCTGTCTCCTTTTCCTCCAAAGTTATATTCATGTAATGAAGTTGATGTACCTTTCCCCGTCTTCACCAATTACCAGCTCTAAACTTCCTTCTTTATTAGTTTAATATCCCTAGAATCATACTATTTTATCTACAAATATTTTAGGTTATATATCTAAAAGGAAGGACCCCCTCCACCATTTTGGAAGAGCGTCTGGCTATGTAATCCAGACCACTCTCAAACTCATGATCTTTCTGACTCTTACATCTAAGTGAATTCTGGGATTAGAGAACTTTTTTTTTTTTTCTTGCATGTGTATATGTAGTATGCATGAATATGTATGTATGTGTTTACATGAATGTGGGTCTGTGAGCATTAGAAACACACTTTGTAGCCAGGTGACAATGTCTTTATGTAACAGTAGCATGTATAACAAATACACATGAGAAAACTTAAGCATATATAAAATCCCACCAAATACTATTAACATATCTAAAGATGATGATCAATAATCCCTAATCACCAACCATTCCAGGCATATTAACATTTCCCCCTTGTTTCTCTCACACATTTTTGAATCCAGGTTATCAAATTAGAATTATAAAGGAGGTCCATCGGTTGTCACAGGTTGTTTTTCCAGTTTTTTTTTAAAGCTATGGGTTCTCTTCCTTCCTCAGAGGGACAAGGCTCTTTGTTGTATAAGGCTTCCGGAATATCTTTCCAGGTTTGGACAAGTGCACCCCCAGGGTGATGTTCAGCCACGTTCTTCTTTCCTACATTGTTGCTGATAGTCTCATCTAGAAGCCTGGTCATACTGTTTATTTATTTATATTTGGCAAGGTGCCTTCGTGGGGGGTATTATCTGCTTCCATCTGGAGGTGCACATGCTCTGATGTTTCTCTTTGCAGGATGTTGGCAGTCATTGATGGTTACATCTAGTCTGTTAACTCATTAGGGGTCAGACATGGTACTCATTCATTTATTATTCAGAAATTTTCCTATAAAGACATGTTTTCCTAGTTAACTATTTGGTAGCCCCAAATCATAGTTCTGTTAGGGAAAGTGGAACAATGCTTGACTCTATCCTTTTACCAGTTTTTGAGTAATACATTGTTTTGTGTCGGCTCATAGATTCAAACTCTACCCTCCACTACCACCATTTTTATTTTAACTTAAATAATTCAAACACATAGAAATTTTTAATAGCGAATTTTCCTGACTGTTCTGTTCCATATTGTTTATCTTTTCTGTAGTCACTTGATCCTACCTTCTGAACGTATATATATACATATATACACACACATATATATATGTATATATATATATGTATACACACAGATACACAGACACACACACACACACACACACACACACACACACACACGCTCATATGTACATACATATACCCCAGAGTAAGTTGTAGACATCTTGATGTTTATTTTTAAGTCCTTCATCATGCTTCCTAAGAACAAGAAGTCTTTCCTCTACGATCCCAATACTATCATCGCAGGACATAACTTTAACATAAAGTAATAGTACTTAATAATTAATCTATATCCAAACTGCTTCTTGTCCCAGTAATGTCTTTGGAAACTATTTTTAAAAAATTCAATGAAGGCTCAAGCATAATGTCTCATCATAGCTACCCCCCCTTCCTTCTTTTGGTTATTTCTTTTTGTTGGGATGAAAACCAAGCGTTGTCTGAGCCTGAGTTTGTAATTCCACACTATTCTGCTGGAGAATGGTGGTGCATGCGCAGTGCCCTGAAGAGGCAGGTCCCCTTCCATTGCATCATGACAGTTTATCCTGACATGGATAAGGCACAGTTCTTCCTAGTTGTGACACAGAAATTATTAGCAGGTGGAGACATGTGTGTGTGTGTGTGTGTGTGTGTGTGTGTGTGTGTGTGTGTGTGTTCTCCACTGGGCAGTGTATTTTGTAAACCCCCCCCCCCATAGAGTACCATTGTAAACACCCCCCCCCCCCAGTAGAGTACCATTATATTAGCCAGATGTGCTGTCTCATGCCTGGAATTCCTGTAGAGGTATCAGAATTGCTGCAAGTTCTAGGCCAACTTGGGCTTCATAGTGAGTTTCAAGCTAGCCTGGGCTACAGCCAGAGTTAGATAGTAAGACTCTGATATCAAAATAAATCCAAACACCAATATATTTAAATTTCATTCTGGTGTGTGGGTCCGTATCCTTCTTTCACACCGAGTTGTATTTCCCCATACCATTTAATAGGAAATCTTTCTTTTCCCTATTGATTTGATTGGCGACATCATCATCACCAACTCTTTGGACATTCTGCTTGGTTGCCTTCTTTGTATTCAAGGACCACACTTTACAAACTGTAGATGTCTCAGTGTGATTTCATATCTGGTAGATGCCCCGTCCCCAGGGCCTTGCTAGTTATTCTTACATGTTTGCTTTGCATATGAATTTTAGGATCTACTTGATTAACTCCCACAGAGGTTTATTGGGATTGCATTACATTTATATATTTACCAGAAGGGACAGGATCGGTATCTTTGTAACACAGTCATTCTTGGTCAAAAGAAAGGGAACTCTGATTCTATGAAGCCAATTTTGGTCTTTTCAGGAGGGTTAAAGAGTGTTACATTTTTCAACTAAATTTTCTATTTTACTTTTAAGCTTACTCCTGTTTTTTTTTTTTTTTTTTGAAATCTTTCTGTGGGCCTTGTAAAGAGATTACATCTTCTAATTGGCTTGAGTTTATATGTTTGAAGGGTGTTAATTTCATATGTTAATTTTGTATCCTGACATCTTTCTCATTTTAATGACATTTAATTAATTAATCTATTTGTTTAGTTTGTGTGTGCACACATGTTCACGTATGTGCCTGCTCATGTGCCATCGAATGGTTGGGAAGGTCAGAGGACAATTTGTGCAGGTCAGTTCTCTCCTTCTACTGAGTGGAGACTGGAGAATCAAACTTAGATTGGCTTTGTGGCAAGCACCTTCTCTTACTGAGCCATGTCATTGGCCCTTAACTCTATTTATTATCTCATCTTATTACTGAATGACTGACATATCCCGGGAATCCTATTCTATGTCTACAGATTGAATGCAAAGTCTTGCTTCCCAGTCTTTATGTCTTATTACTGGGGACTTGGTTTCTGACTTTCGTCACAGACCTGCGCTCTCCTCGTTGCCAACGGGATCCCAGGTTACCTTTGTCTACGCTTTTTCCTTAACGTACTTGAGTGAGCAAAAGTATAGGCTTAACTATAGGTGTTGACCCTAGGCATAATCTTGGTGGTAGCGTTACCTAAACAAGCAAGGCGTAAACAGTTGAAGCTGGCCTCTTTGTCTTTAAACCAGATCTTCCAGTTCATTCTGAGGCATTTCCTGAGTGTTCTTAACCCCTAGCTGTGGCTGACCTTTCTCCTTTTTCTAGTAAGGCGCCATCCCACCTTCACAATCCCTCATGGGACTGATTCTGTCCTAACATCTCTTTCTCCTGGCCCCCAACTCCTGCACTATCTGAAAGAGGTTCTGAGTGTGCCCCTCTGTCTACTCTGCACAAACATTTCACTCTCAGAGGACATTCCCTGGAGACAACACCCAATGCATTTTCTTCACATGCCTTCTGCTACCACTGCGAGTTAGGTCTTCACAATTTCTTTTTCTTTTCTCTTCTTTTTTTCCTCTTTCTTTCTTTCTTTCTTTCCTTTCCTTCCCTTCTCCTCCTCCTCTCCTCCTCCTCCTCCTCCTCCTCCTCCTCCTTCTCCTCCTCCTCTTCTTCTCCTTCTCCTTCTCCTTCTCCTTCTTCTCTCCCTCTCTCTCTCTCTTTTTTTCCTGAGACAGAATCTCACTGTGTCCTCCTGGGTTGGCATGGAACTAGAGATTCTCCAGCCTTAGTCTACTGCTGGGATTTTAAGTGTGGACTAGCTTGAGTTTCTGTGCCGGATCATACCATGATTTCTTCCTTAGAACACTGCAAAAGCTTTAGGTCGGCTCTCGTGTCCTCTATGGAGGACAAATTATTTACTTTACCTTAAGCATAGCTTTCGTTGGGCTGTTTCCCTGCCAGCCATAGAACTCAGTTCTTCTTCTTTGCTGAGACTTTCAAAGCTCATTCTTACCAGCCCCCGTCTTTTCTCTTCCACTCCAGTATGGGCATTCTACCTGCCATTTAGATCTGACTTATCATCCTCCAAATTGACGGTAAAGACAAAACAAGACAAAAAAAAAAAAAAAAAAAGCAACCTTTCTATCTTCATCTCAGATGTTCCTCTCTCTTGTGTTACTTCTCCTTTATAAAATTCTAACTGTACTTCAGAGTCCATTCCTAATACACATTCTCTGTGATGTTTTTTTCAATACCACAGTCCAATGTCCTCCTCACTAGTCACCCAGGGGTGGGGCTTGGACTTCGTGGGTCCCATTCACCAAGGACCTTTTTCACCGTTTTCCCTTGCTTTCCCATTCTGTTGCTTCCACCAAAATGACATCATTTGTTTGTTTGTTTTTTGGTTTTTTTGGTTTTGTTTTTTCGAGACGGGGTTTCTCTGTGTAGCTTTGCGCCTTTCCTGGAACTCACTCTGTAGCCCAGGCTGGCCTCGAACTCACAGAGCCTGGCTCTGCCTCCTGAGTGCTGGGATTAAAGGTGTGCGCCACCACCACCGCCCGGCCAAAATGACATAATCTTGAGAGCAAGATTTTCTCTAGCGTGTGAAGTAACGAGTGTCATTCTTAATACTGTTGATAGTTCAAGAAATTAAAACTTAATGGTTTAATTGTTAACATATTCAACTGAATGTTCAACATTTGCATTTATGTTTTTATCCTTCTACCTACTCAAGTATTTGTTGGAGGATTTGCCTAATGTAGGGTAATTTTTTTTTTTTTTTTTTTTGGTGAAACCATATTTACTATTCAATCTTTCCTCATACAGTTGTTGTTGTATGAAGATTTAAGATTCCTTTAAAAAGCATTTGAGGGGTTGGGGATTTAGCTCAGTGGTAGAGCACTTGCCTAGCAAAGGCAAGGCCCTGGGTTCGATCCTTAGTTCAAAAAAAAAAAAAAAAAAGAAAGAAAGAAAGAAAAAGAAAAAAAAAAGGCATTTGAAACTAAGCATGGAATGCACCCTGTATGGTAATGGTCACGTCCTATGAGCTATAGGCAGGAACTGTCAGGAATTCCTGAGGGTGAAGCGGACCACAGGTCCCTGTAATCAGATTTTGTGACATCAGAGCCATGGTGCAACTCAAAACACCGCTGTGGGGCAGGAATCTGGAACCCGCCAGGAGCCTCTTTATCTCCTCCCGTCTTACAGTGGACACATATGAGCTTAGCTTTCCTTATTCTGCACAAACAGCTTTACCTTTATCAACACGCAACTTTTCCATGTCTTCATGGACTTTAGCCACATTTTATTCCTTAAAATCTTTTTCTCACTCAACTGAGAACAGTGTGCTTTCTAAAACGTTCTTGACTGATATGGCATATTGCCCACAACACTATAGTAAGGGACATTGAAAATAGGACACTAGCTGGGTGATGGTGGTGCACATCCTTAAAACCAGCACTGGGGGGTGGGGGGCAGAGGCAGGCAGATCTCTGTGAGTTCCAGGCCAGTCTGATCTACAGAGCGAGTTCCAGGATAGCCAAGGCTGTTACACAGAGAAACAGAGAAATTCTGTCTTGAAAAACAAAAACAAAAATGAGAGAGAGAGAGAGAGAGAGAGAGAGAGAGAGAGAGAGAGAGAAAGAAAGTAGGATACTAATTAAAAGTGAGCATTTGCTGTTAAAAATAATATTCATTAGCTGGGTGTGGTGATGAAGATCTTTAACCCCAGCACTTGGGAAGTAGAGGCAGGCAGAGCTCTATGTGTTTGAGGCCAGCCTGGTCTACATAGAGCGTTTCTAGGCCTGTCTCAAACATATATATTTTGGCTTAGAGGAATAGCTCAGTGGTGAGATATTTACACACACACACACATATGTATGTATGTATATATGTATGTATGTATATATGTATGTATGTATGTATGTATGTATGTAGCCACTCTATGGAGGAAGACATTGAACTGGGTATCATATACCCCAAGTCGAATTTAAACTTTTAGGCATATATTTAGGTCATCTTATTTCTCTGAGTAAGCTAAGTACAAAGCGTACAGTTCTAGAAACAGCTTCTCACTGTGATAGAAGGTGGTGGGTGGATGCAGCAGAGTGTAGATATGGTTGGCCAGAACAGTGCAGGGCTGTGTTGACCCAGAACCCTCTCCCTTGAGGAACTCCGAGTGCTTCCTAACCTTGGCTCATGAGTTTTTTCAGCATCTCTCAGAGTTGAATGGGCTTATTGTTCCCATTTAACTAATGGACTGATTGGACAAGGGAGGGCTTGAGCTTCGTTTTCATCAGCCAGTGATCTCTATGACCATACGAAAAGACTTATAAAGTCTTCTCACTCTTGATGCTACATTTATATTGTGTAAATGGTAGATCTCTAGTCTGATTTAAATTTTTTCTCCTTCAGCATTAGACTATGAGTTATCACATAGAAGCTTCTGTAAGTAGTCTCTATTATAGAGTGTGTATGTGTGTGCGTGAACATGTGCATCTATGTTTGCGTAGATGTGGAAGCCAGAGGGTGTAATTTTTTGGGGTGTAAATGATTTAAGACATTACCCATTCTGCTTTTTGAGACAGGGTCTCTCACTGTCTTGGAATTCACTGATTTGGCGAGGCAGCTGGCCAGCGAGCTCCAGGGATCCTTCTCTCTGTGTCTTCTCGGGTCAGGGATTCTGAGCATACCAACCATGCTTAACTGTTTTTTACGTGGCTTCTGGGAATTGAACTGAAGTCATCACTCTTGAAGAGCAAACACTTCACATACTGAGATATCCCCCCCAGCCCTCTGTGTCATCCTTTCTTACCCTTTATCGTGTGTGTGTGTGTGTGTGTGTGTGTGTGTGTGTGTGTGTGTGACATGAGCGCATGTATGTGTGTTTTCATGTGTGTGAGTGTGCTATTGTGGGTCGATGTGTGGAGAAGCCTGAGATGTCTTTTTTGACCGCTCCCTCCTTTACTAATTGAGGCAGGGTCTGTGAATTGAACTCGGAGCTCACCTATTCAACTAGGCTAGCTAGCCAGCTGGCCTCCTTATCTTCCCTTATCTCTGCCTCCAGAGGCCACACCTGCCCTGCTTTTCCCTCAGGTTCTGGGAATCTGATCTCTGGTCTTCACACTGACGTGGTAGGGGCTTTATCAAGGGAGCCATCTTCCAGTTCCTAGGTCATTCTTTAACTGCTCCCCTGCTCACCCCAGCTTCTATCATCACAGCAATCCCACAGGTATTTGTGGTAGCCTAAGCATCGAGAGGTTAGAGTTCAGTCAGTTTAAACGGCAAAGGTACAGTTACTTTCCCAGATTTGAACCAACACCAGGTGGGACCATAGCAACAGGCGTGACTAGTTGTCGCTGAGCTCAGACCCCTCACTTTGGAGGACACAGGGGCTAGTCCTAGTAAAGCAAGTCACCACAGGACGGGACACCCACCCTCTGATTGACACCAGTCTGCTGTGGGTGCTGAGGTTAGGAGAGGTTGATTATCCTCTGAAGAAAGCAGCATTAGCAGGACAACAGACTGGTTGTTAAAGCCCATTTCTAGTTCTTTTTTTTTTTTTTTGGTTTTCGAGACAGGGTTTCTCTGTGTAGCTTTGCACCTTTCCTGGAACTCGCTTTGGAGACCAGGCTGGCCTCGAACTCTCAGAGATCCGCCTGCCTCTGCCTCCCGAGTGCTGGGATTACAGGCGTGCGCCACCACTGCCCGGCCCATTTCTAGTTCTTTAGCTCCATACTTTGGGATGTCTTTTCTCCCTTTCATGGCTCTGGGACAAGGAAGAGAATGGTGGTGGTGAACAGGCCAGGTAATTAATCGTCCTGACGGTTCTCATTGAGAATTCAGTTACAGTTTGTCTATGAGGTATTTGTTACTGTATTTCGAGCATCGATAGAAAAATAATTTTTTTTTTAAAGTCCCAGAAGCTATATATCTCAGAAAACAAAGAGGCATTCTTTATCTCCTATTAAAACTGGACTAATGATCTTTTCTCTCATATAAGCCATCAGCAAGTGAGACACAAGCTGGCTCCCTGACAGTGTTTTTGTTTGTGAGGTGTTCTTTTGTTGTTGTTTGTTTTTTGCTGCAGAGTCTTGCAATGTAGCCCAGGCTGCCCAAGCCTCTGACTGGGATTTCACAGGTGTGCCTCAAGATGCCTGACTAATCAGAAAATCTTGACCATCGCTGCCGATGCTACATGTACAGGAACATTTGATGATGGCATCACAATAGAAGGAGGCATGGGGGCATCATTCAGGGCAGAGCAGTGGGAAGGGTGCCTGCAGAGCCCCATTGTCTCCCCCAGATGTTTAGGGTCTCAATCTGATAAAAAAAAAAAAAAAGGCTCAGTTGGTAAAAGTGCTCGCTACCAAGACCAACAACCTGAGTTCTATCCCAGGGTCTCTCAAGGAAGGAAGGAAACAATCAACTCCTAAAAGTTGTCTCGGACCTCCACATGTGCACCATATAGAACACACACACACACACACACACACGAAATTTCAAATTTCAATAAATTATTATTTTTTTAAATAAAGTTTCAAAATGTCCATGTTTTGACCTTGGCTTGGTATGAAATACGGCTGGAAAAGTCCAATTTGACCTTTTCTATGCTTCTACGTAAACATCCCAATTCTAAGGAGAAGTCCCATTACAGCCTCCTGTTTTAAGCTTGTGCCTTTAAAAGCACAGAATATTTTGGATCTGGGGTTCCTGTGCCAAATCATTTTTGGCTCTCATCGCACTTGAAAAACATGTTTTGGAGAGTCTGTGTAACATTTTGGGCGGGGTGGTTTCTCAAAGGCTCAATCTTAAACACAAAGCTAGGCTCTAAGACCAGTGATTAGCGCTGATGCAATTTCAGGGCGCTGCTGCGCATGCTCCACTCAGGATTGCTAACCCCATCCTGGGCTGACGCAAACACGTGTTGGTAGGAGAGAGCTAAATAGTACATGATGCACTTTTAAAAGTATGTATCCAAAGTAAACTCTGTTTCTGTAGACGTTATTTGATAATAAAAGTCTGTGCATTCCTTCATCAGCTTCTAAAAAAATGAAATAGCTAATTTGAATAAAATAATGAAGTATAAATAACCATAATTTGAACTCGTTTGTTTACCACAATGTGCAAGAAAACTTTTCTAGCCGGGCGGTGGTGGCACACGCCTTTAATTCCCAGCACTCCGGAGGCAGAGACAGGCGGATTTCTGTGAGTTTGAGGCCAGCCTGGTCTACAAAGCAAGTTCCAGGAAAGGCACAGAGAAACCCTGTCTCGAAAAACCAAAAACAATACAAAAAAAAAAAAAAAAAAAAAAAAGAAAGAAAGAAAGAAAGAAAGAAAGAAAGAAAGAAACTTTTCTAACCCCTTCATTTTAGAAGTAACCACTATGTTTATGTGTGAGGCATTTCACAAATTCACACACGAGCATTTACACACACCCTCACAAAATAGTTTTGTTTTTATGTATTCCCAAACTTATAAATAGAAGTATGTGCTCCACGTCTTTTTTTCTGCAATTTGCATTAGTTCAAAATTTTCTTTGTGAGATTCATTCATATGCAATGTAGCTGATTAAATGTCACTTGAGAAAAGTCCTTCCATATATGTAGAAGAGAGATCCAGGATCCCTGAGGATACCAAAATGCTCAAGTAAGTGTGTATAAAATGATGAGGCATTTGCACATTACCCATGCACATCTGTTTGCATCTTTAAGTCATCTCTAGAATAATTACATACCTAATATCATGCCAACACTATATAAATAGTTGCTCCCCTGTATTGTTTAAGGGCTAATGCGAAGGGAAAACGTCTGCATGTGTTCGCTACAGATACTCCCCAGCCCCCAGTACTTTCCATTCTAAATTTGTTGATTCCTTTGGAAGTGGAACACACAGATAAGCAGGGCCAACTTTCTTGATTGTGTCAATATACCACAAGCTACTCAGCCTATCTGTTTACTTCCCTTTGACTGACAGCCAGCCTGTTTCTAGGCCCTTGTGGAAGGGACATTCTTGACCAAGTCTCTTGGTGTTCACAAACAAGAATTTTACTCTGGAGAGTATGGAAAATGGAATTGCTAGCTAGTGCAATATGCATTTCTATTACTTTACTAGATAACGCCAAATTGTTTTCCCAACAGAGAATTAAATGCCCACACCCACTGATGGTGTGCTATAGTTCTCCGTGTTTTATATTTTCCTCCAACTTTGGGATAGCTAGACTTTAGACAGATAGAGAAGGTAGCTGGCTTTAATATTACCCTTCCCTGGTTGCTAAAAGGATTGAACTTCTGTACATGGTAGTGTTGTTCAGATTTGTCTTTTGGCTAAATAATTATTTTGTTTGCCGAATCATTGACATTCTCTCGTCTGTATTTAATAAGTGTAATTTGCTCTAGATACAAAGGCTTTCTTAAATTCATTTTAAGCTTCTCTTTCCCATGATTATCTTTTCAGTTTCTTTTGCTATTGCCTGTTACTTCTTTACAGTTTTTTCTCAGGTAAACAGATTATTCTCTGTTTGGTTGTTCAAGAAGGAAAATTAGATCGATTACACTACTTAGACATTTCTTCAAGCATAAGAATCAGAAGTGGTACAATGCATTTGTGCTAATTATTTTTAAAGTCAAAATAGCAAGGATAAATTTCTTGACAAATCTACAGTCTAGTGAGATAATGGCATCTAATCTTAGACAAATGCATTGCTTGATTTATTTAACCATATTCCAGCAGTTACAGAAGCATACCAGTTTGAAAAGGAACACATCTCTCTTTCTATTCACTATCCAATTTCCAGAAAAAGTAGTGGATGCTTATCTCTATTTTCCTCTACTCACATTTAGCTTCCCTGCTACTCACTTAATACCTGATGTTTCAAAGGTCATAGTGACCTTGAAATTTCCAAATCGAATGACTTCTGATTTATAGGTGTCAGATTAAGCAAATAAAAATACAGAATTTTCGGATAAACTTGAATTTCAGATAAACAATAACTTTTGATTATAAGTATGTCTCAAATATATATAAATATACACCCGGACTATTTGTCCCTCAATCTCTGTCTAAACATACTCAGGTGAACAGAGTACTGTCAATGACTCAATTATTTACACCAGTAATTCCATTGTCGTGGTTGGAGAGCTGGGGCGAAACTAATACGTGGAAATTTCACATAGTTTGTGTGATGTATTTATAGAAGAGTGGGCTGTGATTACATTTCTTCCTAATCAAATGCTTTTCCACTTGTCTCCAGGCTGAGCTTTCCTCTCCTTCCGTTAGGTTCTCTCCATGCAGTGTGATGGGGAGGACATTGCCTACTGACAGATTATCCTAGCAGGAAGAGTGGAGACTCAGAGGATGACTCTAACGGAGAGACGTAACTCAGGGAGGCAGATGGCCAGGCTCTGGGGAAACAAAGCTTCGAAGTGGGCCTGGGGGTTCTTGTTCCTTCGTGACATTGTCTCCTATTTCTTCTTTCTCATCCCTAAACCTCAGGATGTGCTTGTGTTCTTCTCAACTCCTCCTGGCCTGTGGAAAGAAATGCGGATGGTTAATGGACATCCCATTTGTTCAATTTGTTCAGTTTGACTAGTATGACTTACAGAAAAGAAAGAGTAATATATGTAGGAGTAAAAGAATTTTCTAATATGGCTCATCTTCAGCGTTATGTTTTGAGAATCTCTTTTGTGTATTAATGCTTTAAGTGTTTAAGAGGCACTTAAACATTTCAAGAGATAGTCACCTAGGAACTATATTTAAAGTTATAAATAAAGACATATTTTGAAAGTAAGGATCTAGGAGCTGAGGGTTTTGATCAGCAGTAGAAAGCACTTGCTGGCATGCCTAGGGTTTTAGGGTTTGATCGCAACACAGGGAAAAGAAAGAAAACATAAGGGCCTAAAAATACCTGACCCACTAAGCAAAGGAATGCACTCTTAAATGGTGGATCTTTCTCTTATCTGAAAAGTCCACAGACTAGTCTCTGTGGGGAGCAAATTTGAGAAACAGGGAATGTGGCTTTTTCTCCAGAGACCTCAGATATGTGTTATCAATGGATCCCCATTTGCACATTTGCAAACTGATGCCATTAAGCATCTCATCTACAGGGAGCTGGGGGCTCAGGCTGGGACAGATCTCCCACATCTGCCTTAACAAGACCGTATTGACAGAAGTCAGGCTCCACAGACTGTTTCGTGCATGTAATGTTAGCAAATAACAAAGAGACATCTGCTATAGCCTCAGCCAGAGGCTATAGGTTTGTGTTTCAAAAGCACAAATGCTGATGAGTGTGTGTGTGTGTGTGTGTGTGTGTGTGTGTGTGTGTGAGAGAGAGAGAGAGAGAGAGAGAGAGAGAGAGAGAGAAAGAATACATCTGAGAACCCTATGGTTGCCAGCATTTTTTATTAGAGATGTACAGAAATGCACGTCCACCCTGTGAAAATTGTGTGTGGAGGGGGAATATCTGTGCCATTCACAAATCCCTTTTATCCCTTGACTCTCAATGTTCTGGTTTGCTTGTCTGACGGGGATGTGGCTTTACTGTAGTGAGAGGAGGAGAGGGACTGTCTTTATATGGATGAGGGTGTGTGGAACTAGACTCTGAAATAAAGAAGAAACAGCGTCAAGGGAGTGCCTTACACAGTGTCTCCCTAAAGTTACTGTAAAAAAAAAAAAAATGTCTGGTGTTTATATCATTGCTAAACTACGAAATTGCTACAACGGATTTTTCAAAATTTGGATAAAATATGCAACAAAAATATGTATTAACACTCACTGTGAAAACCCATGAAATCTGGCTTATGCTTGGAGTTGATGTCCTGGAAATACTATTTTAGCAACAAAAACATGGCCCTGCAAGCATGACACGAGCCCCATTGTCCACGGCTGCTTCAGAGGTGCAGGGTTGGGACTTTACTTGGCTCCATATTCTTCATTAGACTCTCTTCTGAGGTTCCTAAGCTAGAGGTGATAGGGCACAGCATTGGACTGATGAAGATTTCAAAGATGTCGGGATTTCCACTGGTTGACCTATTTTGCCAATCATGCATTATGTAATGCAGAAAGTCTCATGCATACAGCAGAGCCATTAATGCATAATATGTTCTTATGCATGTGCATTTATATGTGTATATATGTTTTTGATGCAAAGGCATATTTTTTCCTAGAGGACAAGGCAAATGATTTGACTTTCATCAACCACGCATTTTCATATAAGATTATAGTAAAATAATGTTAAGAAACTACTCTCCAGATTGAAAATTCTTCACGGAAAGCATATCAAATTTAAAATCTAAGAGGACAGGCTAGGGATGTAGGGCTCAGTTGGTATAGTGCCTGCCTAATGTTCATGAAGTACTGGGTTTGAGTATCAAGTAAAATTGGACAAGGAGGCACACATGTAATTCTAGCACTTAGGAGGTAAAGGAAGGAGGAACAGAAGTTGAAGGTTAGCATCTTTAGCTACATCTTGAGTTCGAAGCCAGTCTGAGCTATATAAGACTTTCTAAAAAAGATGAAGTTGAAGAAGAAGAAGAAGAGGAGGAGGAGGAGGAGAAAGAAAAGAAGAGGAAATAATCAAGAATTAATTTTATAAACTATAACATGTTAAATTCTATTAATGGCACTTTATATTACTAATCACATAAGAAAGATAGAAGCTTAGTTCTTTCTGGTCACTAATATATTAATGTTGATACAACAAGAAAAGCATCCAATTTGCAACTTGGAGAAAAGGTTATATAGTAGCTGAACCTAATTCAATATAGTGTTAACAACACTCAACTGTAAAAAATTATACAAGAGTTCAAACTAGCCTGAGCAAATGAGACACTCTATCAAAAATCAACCAACCAACCAACCAACCAACCAACCAACCAACCAAACAGAAAGATACATGCATGCTTTCCTGAGAAATTGAAGGTAGTAATAAGGGAATGGGATCCACCCGCTATTTTAACCATTTGTTTATTTCTTTACTTGACACACTTTTACTGAATATCTGTTCTGAGCCGGGCACTGTTTTATGTGCTTGTGTGAAATACTGTGTAAGTTGGAGGCATCGTTCTTTTACAGCCGATATTTTAGTGAGCAAGACAGAACAACAAACAGTTCCAGACACAAACAGAAGATGATGCCCCCGGTGAAGAGTGATAAATAGACAGTAAAGTGGCATGACTTTGGGGGAGGGAGCTGAGGACAACCTCAGGAAGTTGCTTTGGATCTTTGGTCTGAAAGGTAAAGTGATACAGCTTAGGAGAGTGGGGAATGTTCCAAGAGGTGGTTGGGGCTGGATCAGTGGGGTCTGGTGTGAGCACTTGGAAGAAGTTGAGGGCCAAGAGAAGGGCAGGTCCTCAACTTCAAACACCTCGGTGAGGAGACTGAATTCCTGAGATAAGTAAACAAACAAATAAATAAACAAAAGGAAAACACTGGCGAGTTTGAGGTACTCTGATTATTGTGTGTTCAAGAAGAGAAATAGGGACAGGGCCTGTAGAAGAGAGACTACTGGGGTGTGTGCCAGAGTGAAGGCAGGGCACGTGGAGAGAGAAAACAGAGATACCGGTCCCTGGAAATTTCAGGAGTGGGTGGTGATGGCCGACAAGAGTCCAGAGTTTGTGAAGTTGCTAAAACTCTTAGGTGGATCTGGGAGAGCCTGAAGGACTTCTTGTGGATCGGCTGCTCCGTAAACAGGGCATGAGAAAGCTGGTGAGTGTGCAAGAGACATCTAGAATGTCTTTACCAATGCTCTGAAAGCTTGAGACAGTATCCTTAACCCAAACCACCTCCTCCTCAGCTTTACTTTTCACATCCTTTCTATTTGAGCCCCTTCTCCACAAAGAGAAGTATGCTTGGGGTCAAGGAATTAAAGACAGTTTGGGGATGCTTGGAAAGTACCATGGCTAAAGGACAATTCCAACACAGCACCACATCCTATGCATTGGTTTGACCCTCTCAACCGGTTGAGTTTTCTGTCTCGTCTGTTTGAGTTTCATTCCAGAGATGGTTATGGTAGGTAGAGCTGGCTCTTCCAGTCCTGCTCACCCCGCTCATCCTTCCAGGAGAACAGGCCAGACATTTACAGCAAACCAGAAGAACTCTGGGTGGGAAATGGGTCCCCTCCTGTTATCACAATGTAGCCAGCCTTAAAGACGGCTTATCTATTAGTCATTTGGTATTCTAAACATGTGGGTGTGGGCTCTCCACCTCCGGGTGGCTGGCCTAAATTGTAACCAAGTTTGTTCCAAGTAGATGGTGGATATGCTGGAAGGATTTGACTTTTTGGCAGTTCAGCTGGAAGCCTAGTGCTTAAGCTAGCATAGTCATTTATCTTGTAAATTCATAAAGGTCGGAGCCGATGTCTTCTAAGTATTGCAGCAATGAAGAGCAGTCAAAGTGCAAAGAAGGAACACAACAGAAAACATGAGGGCGTGGTGTCCTGTGCCTTTAGTCCCAGCACTCCTGAGGCAGAGATAGAAGGAACTCTGTGTGTTGAAGCCACCTGGTCTACAAAGCAAGTTCCAGGACAGCCAGCCAGTCTTGAAAACAAACAAACAAACAAACAAACAAGAACAACAAAAACAACAACAAATCACACACACACACACACACACACACACACACGCACACGCACACGCACACGCACACACAAAACAAAAAACAAAACCCAAACAAACACCAACAAACAAAAATACCCCAGAAACGAACCGTTAGGGAAATGGTGTGCTCTGGAGCAGTTTTAGACTCCTTTTACAGTATCCTTCTGGAGTAGCCTTGGGTGTACATGTGAAGATGATTTCTTCTTTCATGGATGAGCCCTTCAAAATTAATTGATCATAGTGGGGGTGGGGAACATAAGCTTTAGGAAGTCATGAACCAGGGACAACTTCATCCTGTGCTAAATTTTAAGGGTGTGACAAGAAAATTCTAACAGTCTCTAGATCACACATGTCCTGGATCCCTGTTGCTAGAAAAGGATCATAGACATTTACCATGACTTAACTATGAAGATGGGCCCTGGGAGTATTCAAATGTGGAAATTCTTTTTTTGTTTTTTTGGTTTTTTTTCCGAGACAGGGTTTCTCTTTGCAGCTTTGCGCATTTCCTGGATCTCACTCTGTAGACCAGGCTGGCCTGAACTCACAAAGATCTGCCTGGCTCTGCGCCCCCAGTGCTGGGAGTAAAGGTGTGTGTCACCACCACGCCCCGGCTTTGAGCTGAGGATTGAACCCCGGGCCTTGTGCTTGCTAGGCAAGCGCTCTATCATTGAGCTAAATCCCCAACCCCGGAAATTCTTAAGTAGATGGTGTTATGGTTATGTACAGGAATACCAAGCTGTGAGAAAAGAATTTTGTAGAAGAACTCGATGGCATGAAAAATGGTTCAGACTAAAAGATTTAGTGAAAAATTATAAAGTTGTATATACTGATTAAATTTGATAGAAAATCATATATTGGTTCTTACAGAAGAAGAACAAGATGTATAATCAAGGACTACATCTGTGCAGTGAGAGATTAAAGGGGCTTAGTCTCCATTCTCCTAGAGTTTTCCAAATGGTCTTTAATGAACATAATGATTTTGTAATAAAGAAGTATTAAATGGAGACATCAATACCAACCTTAATATACTTCATTGATATGTGTTAATTTTGTAATTGTTAAAGAAATATTAAGTAGGGTATAATATTAATTTTATAGATTGGTCATGAGAATTACATTAGATAAAGTGATTTATAGAAAATTCTTAATGTGGTGCCTGGCATTTAATTACATTTTCAATTATTTTTAACCCAATTTAATTTTATCTAGGCTTAGCCCCAAATGATTTTTTGCCTTATAACAAACAAACAAAAACCAAAAACATTATTCTACAAAGGGTGAAGATTTGTCACTACTTAAAATATGCAAAAGAATGCTGGCTGTGAATGCAAATTTAAAGGAGATGTGCATGAAATGCTTTGGACATTAGGTGGAACACTGAAGTAGCCATGTAAACCTGAGGTGATTATTTTGCAGTGTTTGTTCAGACCTACATGATCTGGCTTGTTGTTTAAAAACCTGTCGTTTCTATATATCCATATTAGGAACATAAATGGTATAATATCTAACTCAAAGAGAGAAATTAGTCTGTCATGATAAATGGCCTGCCTCTTCAGGCAGATTAAAAAAAAATAGTGTCTTGTCAGAGTCTCTGAAACGCAACCCACAGCCCTGTGGCTTTCTCCTTGTATTGCTCTTCAAGAGAAGCTTGAGATCTGGTATGAAGGCACATCGTGTTACCTCTGTCTCACATCCTGGGCTGTGTATCATCAGTGCTCTAGGCCTTTATCCCTTAGTACATGTGTGCACTCAAGCGTGCACGCATGCACACACACACATACACACACACACACACACACACACACACACTCATACACCCCCACCCCCACACATTCCTTCCATTTCCATTTTCTCCCTTTGAGTTGAGACTCCCTTCTTCCCCACACCCCCCTGTAATCTCTAGTTTGGCATATTCTGTAGGACATCTCCAGCTTTTTGCTTATCTTGCCCCTGCAGTTTCCTGAGAGAACTCTGTCCTACCTAGCCTCTCTGGGGCCTTGCTCTCTTCATCTAAGACTTTCACTATTGATAGGAACATAACGCCTCCTTTAGAAGTTGGTCGTGGGCATTCCATTGTGTAATGGAAGGAGAGCTCCTAGAACATACCAGGCTCTTGCTAATGGAAGCTATTATTATGATTAATTATATTATTTATTCACTATTGTACCCTTAGGGCCCGGCACAGTGCCCGATGTATGATGAGTACAAAATAAATGTCTAGTGAATTAATGAATTAACATAGACACTTTCAGAATGTGAAGTAAAGGAAGAATGTTTTGTAACAGTCTTCCCTTGGGCTAAGCCACTGTTACATACAGAAACACTGTCATCCCCATGTAGATATGACTTCATGGGCACACAAGGAGTTTCCCTCTGACCGTCTACTTAGTGCAAGGTCCTCAATCCACCCTCCTTTAGCCTTGGTAACACTGGTGCTCTGTCCTAATCCAACAAGCAATTCATGATCCAGAGGAAATTCAGCTGAGTACTAACCCCCAGTCCGTGTGATCTGCTCCCTTTACCTCTCACTGTTCACAGAACCTGCTAGCTGATTTGCATGCCACCTCCTATCTTTCCCCTACTTCCTTTTAGAAAGATGTTTGCGAATTATTTTAAGCCAGTTGAATCACTCTGAGAGTTAAGTGCTATTTTTAAGATTTGAGGAACAGTTGAGAAGGAATGATTTGGGGATCTGAGGCAGTTGCACAATAATATATCCCACAGAAACTCCAACCTACTGAGTTTGTGGTGAATTCTCACATCTGGAAACTTTAGAGGAAATGGGTCACTTGCTCTCGGATACCAGTTTCTAACCTGTATGGGGGAGGATTCCTTGCTAAAGTCGTGGTGGATGGGGCAGACGAGGGTCAGAGGCAGCTGTCTGCTGTATGAGGGATTACCTCCTTTCCCATCTTTGAAATGTGCTCCTTTCTCTGTTGTCTGCCTGGGTGCAGAGCTTTTTGGTGATACTTAATTTTGTGATGAAATGTGATATTATATTTGTATGTTAATAAACAAAGTTGCCTGGAGATCGGAAGTCAAATAACCATTAAGCAGAAGTCCGGGCGATGGTAGCACACAGCCTTAATTCTTGTGGCTCTCTGATCTCATTGGCTATTACCTCTGTATTTGGCTCTGTGTTTCTTATATACTAAGACTATTTAGAATTTGTTCTACAGAGCTTGGCTCCTTATCAAGATCATTCTTCCTGCCCTCATCACACTATGGCTCCACTAGGCATCCTGTCCTCTAGGGATGATCTAGCATCCCAGATGGATGTAACAGATCTCTCTAGATAGGACACTCTCTAGGTAGAGCACTCTAGACTAATAATAATCCCACTTGTTCTTATGAACCTTTTTCTGAGACCTTAGCTTACCAACCGACCTATATTTCCCCCTCAGATCTCCCTACCAGTTCCATAAGTAAGACAAGAACATATTTTATCCCATCCTAACTTCTGTAGACCTTCATACTGTTACCATCTCAGTTACATGGCTAGCTTTGCCTTGATCCCTCCTTATTGTTCATCTTCATACAGAAATCTCTATCTTTTTGATCAACCATACTGTTTCATATTTGCTATTGTATGCCTCTTACATAGCGGTTCATGTCAATATTTTCAATAACTCTAAATACTTGGTTAGAATGGAAGGACTATGTATAATTAAGACTCGGTAAATACTTTTTTGTTGGTGGTGATGAAATATTTTGGCATAGTCACAGACTGTACCTTCTACTATCTAGGTCCTGGAAGTCATGGGGAAATGATTGTGGAATATGATGTTAAAAAGTTGATGAAATCTAGACTTTTATTAACAAGGTTACTCATTATTTATTAACACACTAAAAAGTTGGATATGGTCTTTAAACAGTTTCTCCATACACATCCAACTGGATTCTTATGGGTTGTAATTGAAAGAGGCCATAGATTTTTTTTTTCTGGATTTTGGAAACTGGATAAAGAAAAATATTCTATAGTGTCACATCTTCTTCAGTCTTCAGGGAATTTACTACCCTACATATAACATACCCTGATTATTTTTTGTAGTGAAGGTATATGTTATGCCCCCTCCCTGGTAATCCTTTTGACATGTGTACTACTGAGAAAAATCTAACACTAGATTTTGGAGATGTTGCCATAACCGTAATGTCACAAGGAAATGTCATTTTGTTGCTATCATTTTCAGTAATAATTGATAGCACAGTCAATTTAGAGGTTTATTTTGTCAGACTCATTAGTATGAGTATGAAGAACTTTAAAATCTAGAAGGAAGCTGAGAGGTTTTTTTATGTTTTTTTTTTAATTCTTTTTTAAGGAAGTAGATTCTTGGAGAGGTTACTTACGTAGGCTAAGATGACTAAGGCATTGCAAATCCAGACCATCAGCCTTCCAGGCTCAAGCCCTGTCCATGTTCCATCTACAAGTTTTTGGGCTGCGAGATAGGGAGACACTGCTCTGATGTTTTGCTCATTTGTATAGACATCTTCATGGCGCTACATTATTACTTATACGTGTGCACTCGAGTGTATGTGGGCAGAGTCAACATGTTCTATGTATATAGGACACATGCATAAAGCAGTGAGTCATTGGAATGAAAGCTTTTGTTCCACATCATTCCGAACCATTGCTAATTTGGCCACCAGGCCTTCGCGAGCAAAGAACAATGAACTGGAATGCTAGCAGATAGTTGAGGTGAGACGGCAGATTGGAGAAGGCTGGAGGAAGAGCCAATCTTCACCCTTTGGTGCCTCAGTGCGTCATGTGATCATGTGATCATGTGATTCAGTAGCTGAGCTCTGGGCTTATTGTCAGAGAGCTCTCCTCCTCTTCCTTCGCTCTTATTTCTCCTCTCTAAGCAGATTCTGTGGTGCTTCCTGTCACCAGGGCAACAGATCGGAACAGCTCTTCCCGACAGAGGTACGGAAGAGGAAACTGAGAAGATGACGGGTTATCTTTTCTTCATCTGATTGGCTCTTTCTCCTAGGGAGGTGTGACACTTCATGTCTTCCGGAGCACCAATGGACTGAGGAAGGATGTGGGAGTAAATGAACCAAAAGAGAAAAACAGAGAAGCTAAGAAATATGAGTGACATGGTCAACCACTTTATAGATCAACACACACACACACACACACACACACACACACTAAGTTTCTCAGCCCCTTTAACACCCTCCTTTGAAAGAACCCTAGTAGGTCCTGGCCAGGTTCCTCAGACATACTGTGATTCATGGGACTTCTCTTTGAACCTCTGTAAATGCGGAAGGGACAGGAAGGGATGGTGACCCTCATTCCCTGCTCACCAGAATCACCACAGATTCAAGTTTTGTTGTTGTTGTTCCATTTGTTTTCAGATCAGTTTCTGCTTCCGAAGCACAGGTTTTCTCTTCTCCAGGGGCCCTGAAGATTACATCTCCTTTCAAGACTATAGGATGTCTTAATTTGTAATAGAATTGCATGAATGAGTTGTGGTAAGTTTTTGGCAGGGTCTAGAAAATAATGGTTTCATTGAAACATGAATCATTCCAATGATGCTTCCTTGACACAATTAACTCAAGGCAGCGAGTATTGTTGGAATTAAGAGATTTCCTCCACAAAGCTCTCTGCTTTATTCATGCTTCCAGGACAGGTCTGGGGCATCATAAGTGCAGACAGTGGCTTTAACAAATCTTCCTCTTCTTTCTAAAGCATAGGAAAACAAAACAAAGCAACAACAACAACAACCCCCCCAAAAAACAACAACAAAAAAACCCCCAAAACAAAAAAAAAACAAAAAACAACTACTTTCTCACGGTCTTCCCATGGAGATCACCCCAGATTTCCAGAGCATTATTAGACTGATGAAGGCATGTAGAAGTCAATACACCAAAAAGAGAAAATAAAGAAAAGTTGAGAAATACCATGGCCCCAGAGGGAGGTCTGAGGAGTATGGAAGCTGTAAGTGTGCTGAGTACCATGGTCAGGTGCTTTGCCTACAATGTGCTCTATGACCATCTTGCTGTAAATAGACCCGCTGTGGCATGATACCCCATAGAACAGCGGTGCTGGGTCTGGAGATACCCCAAGAGTGCAAGGGTTTAATGGAACATGAACAACACAACTTTGCTTTGCTGTGACATGAACTGATGCACAGTAACGCTTCCAAGTCACATCGGTGAAAAAAAATGGCATGGTCAAACGATATTTGCTTTTAAGTACAGGTGGACTTGATAATCCTTTAAGAGGCTATGAAAATTAAGATGATTTCCTGTCTAGAAACTTAATGTCTAGCAGGCAACAGGATGGGCAACATGAAGAACAACTTCTACTTTGAGTTTTCTTGACAAAGGAGATTCAATTTTACCTTTGCATCGCTGCTCTTGGACACTGACCATTCCTTTCTGTGGCAAGTTAGTATTTGATGATGAGGAAAGATAAGGAAATGTATGGCTGCACTTCCATTGCAGAGAAAACTGGGCATCTGATGGAGAAAAAGAGCTGACCAGAGAAGAGAGAGGGAAAGGGTTCTTAAGTATCTTTTTCTTTTAGGGATGGTAGATCCATTTCAAAGTATCACAATCTCCCTTTTCTTATAGTATTTCACATTCTGAAGATTTAGTTCTTTGCGGTCAGCCACCATCTGAAAACATTAAATAGAAAATTCCAGAAACAAACAATTGGTAGGTCTCAAATGACATGGCCTTCTGAGTAACAGGATGACATTTTGAACCGTCTCTCTCTGTCTGGTCCAGGATGTGAATCATCCCTTTGTCAAGTGTATCCACGCTCTATATGCTATCCGCCCATGAGTCACCTAGTAGCCATCTAGACTGCCAGATAACTATCCTGCTCTCTCAGTGTCACGATTCTGTTCAGGCAACACTCATGCTGTAGCCCAATGCTATGTGAGATGCTGTCATTCATCCATTGTAGAGGCATTTTGCCAGGAAGGACAAGGATGAGTCCCAAACAATAACATATTTGAGACAAAGATGCATACTTACATGACTTTCATTATGGCATATTGCTTAGAATTATTTTAATGTTGTTATTAATCTATTACTGTGGATAATTAATAAATCAAATGCTATCTGGCACACACACACACACACACACACACACACACACACACACACACAGGACTTGGCATATCTTCAGTTTCCAGTATTCACAGTGAACAATGTCCCCAAAGCTGAGTAAACCTCTGTCACTATTTCCCCTATGACAAAGATAAACATACAAAGCGGGGTGGATTTTGAGGGTGATTTTAGCAAGTGACATCTCACCTTTGTTGACTAGGGTAGACGTACAGATGACTCACAATTCCACAAACCCCTCAGAGAGGGATCTGTCTCCCTTTCACCCACTTCTCACAACCACCTGCCTTTTCTTCCCAAGGGCAACCATCCTTATCATTTTATTCTGTTGTTCCAGAGATGGTGCATTCGAAGCTTCTGGAAACATTTTCTATCTCATACCAGGTCATGGAGATCAAACTTTTTTGTTTTGTTTTGTTTTGTTTTGTTTTTTTGTTTTTGTTTTTCAAGACAGGGTTTCTCTGTGCAGCTTTGTGCCTTTTCCCGGAATTCACTTGGTAGCCCAGGCTGGCCTTGAACTCACAGAGATCCGCCTGGCTCTGCCTCCTGAGTGCTGGGATTAAAGGCGTGCACCACCACCGCTGGGCTGAAGATCAAACTTTTTGCACCAGGGAAAGTAACTTGGCTTCTCTTTAGGAAACAGATGATAGAAACTGAGCCCAGTAGGAGTGATTATGCCTCACACCAAATTTAAAAGACAAGCAGAGCCAACTTTATTTTCCTAGGATAGGAAAATGGTGATTACAGAAGACATCTTCATTTGCCCCATGTGAATCTGTGACTGGTGGATCCAACGCCTCATCAGAGGCCAGAGTTCCTATCTCACTTTGTTGACCATGCAGAGATATGCAACCAACCCACAGGGATTCTCTGATAACCAACTAGAGACTGAGTGTGGGTGCAAAATTGTTTTCTGTTTTTGAAATCATGCTCTAAACTAGCTTATGAAGGGACGAAGAATCCCGATAGTCTACTAACAATCGGGGTAGTTCCAACATGTGTTTAGCATACGAATACAGATATGTACCTACATACATGGGCCCACAGTCCTTTCTGACCTCTTCCCATCCTCTTGTCCAACTCTAGGCCTGTTCTAATGGTCGACACAATTCACCAAATGTGCGCACTCAAGAGGAAAGGCTGCATTTCTTTCCTCTGCTCAACCACAATGAAACATGCTGAGACAGACGGTGGACTCAAGGTAAACTTGCTGGAAGCATCATCAGCCTTGGTAGTTTATCTCTGCAAACGTTTTGCCTGCCTTGTCCCCACTACTAAACGTATTCCATTTCATTGCCGAGTGCCACTGCTTGCCCCAAGAAGGAAGTGTCTGTGGTTGTGATCTGTCACTTTTTGGCTGTATTATCTTGCTTCAGCCTTTTTTTGTGCACATTCTTATAGAATCCTAGAATCTTTTTTTTTTTTTTTTTGATAAGGTCCCTTTATTATAGAACCCTGGCTGTCCTGGAACTTGATGTGTGTGTAGACCAGGCTAGCCTTGAACTTACAGAGATCTGCCTGCCTCTGCCTCCTGAGTGCTGAGATTCAAAGTGCCACATTTGGTCCCCAGCTGTAGTTTGAGAGCTTCTCTCCAGGTGCCACCAAGCCCCGTGGTCCCACAACCCACGTATAAAATAATCACTCAGATGCTTATATTACTTATAAACTGTATGGCCGTGGCAGGCTTCTTGCTTTCTACTTCTTTTATCCTAAATCAACCCATTTCTGTTAGTCTATAAGTTGCCACGTGGCTTGTGGCTTACCAGTACCTTACATCTCGCTTGTCATGGCGGCAGCTGGCAGTGTCTCCCCATCTCTGCCTTCCACTTCCCAGACTTCTCCTCACTGTTTGTCCCACCTATACTTCCTGCCTGGCTACTGGCCCATCAGTGTTTTATTTTAACCAATCAGAGCAATACACTTGACATACTTGAACATCCCACAGCACCCAGCATCTATTTTTTTTTTTTTTTCCCGAGACACGATTTCTCTATGTAGCTTTGCGCCTTTCCTGGAACTCACTTGGTGGCCCAGGCTGGCCTTGAACTCACAGAGATCCACCTGGCTCTGCCTCCCGAGTGCTGGGATTACAGGCATGCGCCACCACCGCCCGGCTATCCCAACATCTATTTTAAAACCACTGTTACAATACAGATCATCAATAGTGTGTGAAGCTTTAGGCAGGAGGATGTGCTGCTCTGCATTTATCCCACCATGTCTGAGTGGATTGTCATTGAGAACTGATGTGTACCATTCACATATATATTACCTACCCTAGTCCACGTGGATAGTTTTGCAAATGACTTATGTGAGGAAGACACTCCTTCTAAAGGGCATTCCCTCTGAGCTTGGGCTGATTTCCCATCACAGAGTATGAAGTGTTCTGCTGTTTCTCTACGATCCTGCAACCCCAAGGCATCTAAAATCCAAGGCCCACAAGTATCAATGCATAGAGGAGGGACTTTGTCCCTCGTTGAATTAAAAGCATAGAGGCATGTCTGATTCGGGTTAGCATTTCTTAGAGTTACAGAAAATAGACTTTTGCTAAAAGGTCTTGAAATACACTATTCAATATTTTCTCAGTCACATAATAAACAACCATGTAGTGTCCTTTTGTGATAGTAGAAGAAAAATTATCTGGAGCATCTTACCTCTTTCTATCCCTCCCTTTCTTTGGAAATGCACCTATACAGATGTTAATAGGTTTGGTGTCCAGGCTGCTTAAAACTGGAGACACATCTGGATGCTTCCATCTGGTTGTGTCCCAGGAAAGAGGCAAAAGTACCTGCAGCAGTGGGGCTAGAATCTTCACTATAGTGCAATGTCTGGCGGCTGCACATGGGACAAAGCATTCCTAAGCATGTTTGGGCAGGATGCTCACATTTACTGTGAGAGACTACATGTGCTCACCTCCCCACTCTTAACAGTTGCTGTCTTGATGTCCCTCTACAGTGTCATGAGGTTCTCAGACCCAGATGAGGTCCCAAGGATGAGCCCATCCACATCCTTAGGAGAAGATGAGAGAACTCTTGCTCTCTCAGGCTCAAAAGGACACAACGGGACTGCAGAGCCGTTCAGAAGCCAGGGAAAGGACTCCAGTGGGGGATGGAATTGGCAGACACCTGATCTTAGACTTGTCAGCCTCTAGAACCATGAAAAATACATCCCTGTTCTTTAAGCGACTGGGCTTATGGTATTTTGTTACGGTAGCCTGATCCAACTCAATACTTCAATACTGCTCAGCTGCTGAGATTACAGTTTCCCACTTCAGCCTGTTACTCAGTGTGACTGTTTACTTTGATGGGAGAACGTCTTGATTGTGATCTAGAGAGCCTACCAAGTCAAAAGCTCTTGTTTGGTGGAGACAGTTGATTGCTTACCCAACATTTCTAAGTTCAAAATTGAGAGAGAGACCCCTAACTAGGAAATGTCATGTTCTATATTACATTTCACTGATAATTATTCATATGCATCACCACCATGATGTCAAAATTATTTCAGTTCTTCTTTTTGTTTGGGCTTCTCCATGAGAACATGAGCTCTAGGATGGCTGAGATAGGTTCTCTTTTCTCATCCTCAAATTTAGTTCAACAGATGTTAAACTGCCTAAGGAACTTGTCTAGGGCATGATGATGGCTAAAATATAAAAGGACCTCAGATTCATTGCTAGCTTACTCTTTGAGAAGAGCTAATTAATCGCCACATATAAATCTGCAAACGGATATTTATAGCAGCTTTATTTATAAGTCCCAGAGTCAGAAGCAGCAAGGAGGTTCTTCAACAGATGAATGGATAAACTGTTGTGTATCCAGACAATAGAATATTATTTAACACTAAAAAGAAATGCTCATTGATCTATGGGGGGGGTGTGATAGAAACTAAAATGCATACTAAGTAGTCTATGAAAATGGGATGTAAGAATTTATATGCTATATGATTCTAACTATATAACATTCTAGAAAATGGAAGCCACAGAGACATTAAAAAGATCATTGGCTAGGAGGCACAGAAAAAGGGAAAAGTGAACAGGCAGAGCACTGATAACCTCAAGAGAAGCGAAAAATGCCCTGTATGCTGCTACAGTGAAGGACACGTTATCATATATGCATTTGACCAAATGCCCAGAATACAGGAAACACAATGATGAAACCTTATGTGAACTCTGGATATGACAATCATGATGCCCAGTCCAGGTTTATCGATTACTCATGAAATGTACCAATCTGGAAGGATATGTTGACAGTGGCAGGGGGACATGTAGGGGTCTGAGACACATCAGCAATTTGTGCCTTTCCTCTCCATCACCCCGCGAAGCTAAAGGGAATCTAAAATGAAAAAAAAAAAATGTTAAGGATTCCTTTGATATTTCTTTTCCAGGGTGTCTTTTTCATTTCCTTCTCTAATCTTTGTTTAAATGTTATCCAAACTGATTTCATTGCTCTGTCTTAAACTGATCCGTCACTGGAAGACTGAGTTAGCAAGGTGGAGTGTGTGTGTGTGGGTCCTTAGAGATCTCAAGGAGCTCGTGAAGGTCATTGGAGAACTAAGTGGCTAGATCTGTAATTTCACATAAAGTGGAATTGGTACCAAGAATTCAGACTCAGAACCAAGACTAAATCCTGCTCAGATCCAGGAGATTTAGGATCTGATTATCCCACTTAAGATCATTTAACACTATATAGAGAGGAGAAAGAAAAGTTTTCTTTAATAGACGCTTACTAGCTTCAAATAAATACCTTATACCATGATATAAATTTGCTTGCAGGTATTTCATATTGTATTTGATAGAGTATCCTAGGAGATTTCTCATTTCTCCTGGGAAAGGAGGCTCACCACTCACAGTTAGGGGAACCAGCTTAGAAACAGGAATGGAAGGGAGGGAAGAGAGATGGCTTCATTGTGGAGAAACAGAAGGAACAATGTACAAGCTCTGGGGTTAATCAGATTCTCTATAAATGATTTTCGGTCTATTAGGAAATGTAGATTCCTCAAGTTTGTGATTAGCACAAAGTTTTCTGTGGGTGAGAGACACACCACAAAGATAAATACAGGAAATTCATATATTTGTACAAGTGGGGCCAGGAGTGGTAACAAGGATGTTGAAAAGTGCAATACAATATCATTTTAAGGTGTGTTACTTTTGTTTATGTTGCATTTGTTTAACTCTGTGAAGCTGTGTTACTGTGTCTGTCTAAAACACCTGATGGTCTAAAAAGGGCTGAACGGCCAATAGTGAGGCAGGAGAGAGAGAATATATAGAAGGAGAAATCTGGGAAGAGGGAGGAGAAAAGAGATGGAAGAGTGAAGAAAAGAGGTAGCCAGAGAAGGAGGAGGACTTCAGGGGCCAGCCCCCCCAGCCCCCCAGCTACAGTAAGATTTACAGAAGTAACAGAACAGGAAAAGCCCAGAGGCAAAAGGTAGATGGGATAATTTAAAGTTAAGAAAAACTAGCTAGAAACTAAGCCAAGCTAAGGCCAGGCTTTCATAAGTAATGATAAGACTTTGCATGGATTTATTGGGGAGCTGGGTGGTGGGCCCCCCAAAAGAGTAAAAAAACAAACAACAGATGACGTTTTACATAACAGTAGAAACTAGTACTCATTAACAGTATACCATCTACCACCTTCTGTTTTAAGTAGTGTGGTTGGGTATTGTAGTACCTGCTTTAAATCCCATCACCCAGGAGTCAGAGGTAGGTGGATTTCTGCGTTGGAGGACAGGATGGTCTACATAGTGAGTTCTAGGCCAGCCAAGATCTACTCAGTGAGGCCATATCTCAAAACAAACAAACACACAACAACAACAAGAAGCCCTCAGCACTTGGCATCTTTGCGCTTAGCCTTGTGGCCACCACATGAAATTGGAGTCCTTTTAATCCTTCTTTTGTGAGTGCTAAAACTGAGACCATGAAAGGTTAATTCGGTCGAGTATTAAACACCAGAGCCTGCTTTCAACCTAGGCAGCCTGATTCAGAACTTGTGTGCCTCCCTACTCCTCACGGGTCTTAGTCAAACCCAGAGAAGATGAAGGGAATGGAAACCAAGAAAAAAAAAAAAACAACTACAAATCCAGGACACAGTTCAATAAGGGAACATGAGTTGATGAGGAAACTCTTCTAGGAAAAGCTAAAACAACACTGATTACCAGAAGAGTGCAGAAAAAATATAAACATTGTCCTGCTGGGCTCTAATTAGGATACATTTTACATTTATTTACATTTATATTTATGGGTCATTCAGGTCAAGTTATTTTAGAAAGAACCCAGAGAAAGGATTGAACAGCGCAAATGGCAGAGCTGATGAGAACGCAATTTTGGGAGATAGTCTTGAAGAACAAAGGTGAATTAATAGAATAAGAGAGCTAATAACCAGTGTAACGAAAATGGATGTAAAAGTTACTCACTATTCATGAAAAATGACAACCATTGAAGATGCAAAAAAAGGAGATAAAGCTGAGCTCACTTAGTCATGAACTCTTGGCCCTGATACCCCAAGAGCGACTATGGAAAGAATTTATATCTGTCTGTGTTTAGAAAATTCTTAGGAATGAGGATAAGTAATTCCTAAACACAGAGATGGACCTAACCCACCATAGCAGTCCCAGGGATGGTGGTCATGGCCTTACCCAGACATGTGTGTTTATAGAGAAAGTATGCAGAATTAACTTCATTTCATCTGGTCTTGAAGTCAGACCCAGGTCCAAATTCCAGCTCTACGGTTCATAGACTAGTTTCTTCATCCCTATGAGCTGCAGTTTTGCCAACTGCCAACTGCAGGAAACCATACTTCACTGGGCAATTGGGCCTGGCACATAATTGGCACTGGAAAAAAAATGTTGACTGTTATTATAATGAAGATGGACCCGACGTGTGTCTGCTAGGTGAGCTCAAAAAAGCTGAAGGATGTTGAAGGCTTCAATTTGATTTTGCCATGAGCTGCGTTTCTCAGACTTGACCGTGAACTTGTGTTTATATCCCCATGTACACAATGAGAGAGGGCTGTGACCTCTCCTTGTCTTCAGAAAACACATACTTTGGCAGTAGCTTCCATATTATTTCTGGGTTACCTTTTTAAATGACTTACAATTATCTAGTGATCTCCTGTGTATTTCTTTTGAATTGTCTTCCCCAACACCCACCTTGGTTGCTTGGCTTGTTTATGATGAGCCCTCTGTGCCTATGATGGAATGTTTACCTTTCTTCTGAGAGTAGGTTCTTTTGGACTCAGTTGAGAATCCTTGAGTCCAGGGCCCAAACATCCCTTAGTAGCAACAGCTACGCAACGCTTCTCAGAGAGACCTTTTGCAAAGGAAATAAGTTGAATAAAAGATAAGATGGGGTGTGCTTGTTATGACTCACATATTGCCTAGAACTTGAGTCCTTGTCCAGTTTGTTTCACCCAAACATGTCAGATGATCTGGCCACAAGGGCTGGTTGTGACACTGCTCGTGTATTTTGCTATAATAAGACCAACAGTTGTATCTGGAGAGCTCACCCTGGTGAACTCAGCTGCCATAGCTTCCCAGAAAATTACTGTTCCAGAAATTATTATCCTTTTGTTCTTTTGTATTTTGAGGCAAGGTCTCTCAACACAGCCCTTGCTGTCCCGGAACTCATTATGTAGACCAGGCTGCCTGGGAACTCACAGAGACCCATCTGCCTCTGTCTACTGAGTGCTAGGTTTAAAGGTGTGCTCTGGAGAAAGTTTTGGGAGGGAACACAGAGAAGAAGCAGTTGATTGGTATCTGAGAGTTTGAGCATCACTTGGTTATTATTATTTTTGAGACAAGGTTTCTCTGTAGCTTTGGAGCCCGTCCTGGACTAGCTCTGCAGACCAGGCTGGCCTTGAACTCACAGAGATCTACCTGCCTCTGCCTCCCGAGTGCTGGCTGGGATTACAGGCGTGCGCCACCACTGCCCGGCCACTTGGTTATTTTTATAAGCTGGCATTCCCTTTAAAGACACTGATTGCAGGAACGAACATGTAACATTGAAGACAGACAACCAACAAAATGTGCTCTCCTCGTCCATTCTCCCCTCTCTTTCTCTCTTTTTATCCCTTGCTTCAATTTTTCTGGCTTCAGTATCAAAAAGGGAATGAAAGGTCATTCTAATTTCATCTGTAAAAACGTGGACAGACAGACCTTAGATGGCATCTGAGTAGCCCATAGCCCCTGGCATGTGAACTTCTTTGAGTTGCAGCTTCTGCAGGAGTCCACACAACACTTACTCAAATGTGTAATCAGTGGCGGTGGCGCACGCCTGTAATCCCAGCACCCGGGAGGCAGAGGCAGGCGGATCTCGGTGAGTTCGAGGCCAGCCTGGTCTGCAGAGCTAGATCCAGGACAGGGGCAAAGCTACAGAGAGAAACCTTGTCTCAGGAAACTACAAATAATTAAGAAGGAAAAACGAAGGCAGTTTTAATAAACCACGTATGTGAATCACAGTGGATTTTAGTTACAGATGAAATGTGCTTTGAGGGAGACACAAGGCAGGGACAGAAAGAACTATAGCCCCGTCAGGAGCCTTCAGGTGACCTTCATGTCACAGCCTCCTCCCTCTCCGAATCACGTCGTCGTACTTAAATGTGTTGCCATATTTTTCCTTATTCTTCCCAGTTATCAGTGAAATCGCAAAGGTTATACCGTGGGCGTTCTTTCTTTTGCACCTAGCCATGTCTGGTTGAAGTTAGTTGGGAAGGCTTTTGGTTTGTTTGTTTGTTTGTGTGTGTGAGAGAGAGAGGAAATGTGTGTAAAAAGAAAAAAGGGCAGCCGGGCGGTGGTGGCGCACGCCCTGTGATCCCAGCACTTGGGAGGCAGAGGCAGGTGGATCTCTGTGAGTTCGAGGCCAGCCTGTGCTACAAAGCGAGTTCCAGGACAGCCTCTAAAGCTACAGAGAGAAACCCTGTCTCGAAAAACCAAAAAAAAAAAGGAAAAGAAACAAAAAAGGGCTTTCCGCTCCGAGTTGAGTCTAGACTCACCTGGATTGTTCATTACAGGGGAAACCTTTGTAAATTGAGACAGTTGTACGATTTACAAATGGTTAAGCATTTGTCTTAAAAACGTTGTATGTTACCCCCACACCTCACCCCCCGTGGAGCTGAGCTAAGTCCCCAACCCCTACGTTGTATGTTTATTTACAAAATTGGCTTTGAATTTGGAAGAGATTAAAATTGTTGCTAGTTACTCGGCGGTGAAGGATTTTTCCAGAAGAGCGGCTAGCTGCTTCTCCCGAGAGCACACTGGTTTAGGATGGTATGCTGGGTCCTGCAACCTCAGTCCGAAGTCCCTTTTCCTTGCTCAAGAACACACACGCCTTGGCTGCTGAAGCTGTTCTTTGTTTTGTTTTGCGGTTAGCCATCTAATTAGGAATTCTGGATCTAGATGAACACACTCCCACTCCTTCCTTGGCTGTTTTAACTGACAGGGACGAAGCGCTGAGTGCTTTGAAGGGTTTCCTATTTTGATGGTAAAAATCCTTGTTTATCTTACAAAAAACCATTTTCTCTGTATCTGTCAAGGCTCTAATCTTGCCCTTCTGACTCCCGGAGTCCTGCGTCCTTTTCTTCTATGGTTCAGGAAGGAACAATTAAGCAATCCAGCCATGTTTCTTCTGAAAGTAGAAAAAAAAAGAAACCCTTCAAGAGCTCTTGTGCTGAGTCATTATCAACACAGATACAGTTCTCCACTGCCTGGGACAGTTAAAGCAGAAAGCCTTTGTCTCAACTGGCAGAAGTGAGAGGGAGTGGAAGGAGGCCTGAAAGGAAACCTTTATCTGTGCAGAACTTTATGGCCTTTAAATGATGGACTTGTTGGAATGAATTTAGGATTAGGTTCCAATTTGCTGCTAGCCGATTGTGGGGATAAACTCGTCTAATAAACCGCTTTAAACCTGAGTGACGCATATGTCACGTTGAACAGTTCTCGTCCTTTCTAGAATCACTCTCTCTGATAGCACTGTTGAGTACACCTTTTGCGCCCCCCACCCCCGCCTCCGGCCTGCAAGCTCATGGGCGGCTGTGGGCGTTGCACATGTCCCTGTTCTGGGTCCCTAGATGTACTGGGATGGGCAGACTGGTGTGGCCAGGCATAGCTGAGGTCCAGTGAGTGCCAGGTCCCACCCAGACTGCATCTTCCCCAGCCCTGTGAAGCCAGAGGGAGGTAGAGGCAGGAACACTGAACCCAAAGAGACACTTGTGCCTTGGCTGCCATCATTTTCCTTGGATGGGCAGTCACCCATGTGAGGACCTCACCGGTTTTTTTTCTCCTAGTGGAGGAAGCTTGACTAGTTCCTCCCTCCTTCATGACTCACACAATAGGGATGGGAGAAATGTCCTCACATTCCTTCCTATCTAAGCTCTGATTTCCCCACTTCCTGAGTTCCTTCCCAGTGACTACTTTTTGTCCTGTTCCCCTGTGGTCCCTCATAGTCTTTTAGTACCAGATCTTCATCAGTGTCTCCTGCTCAACGCCAGACCCCAGGAGTCTCAGCTCCCTCTCCAACTTCCTGTTCAGGGCTTAGTGATGCACACCTATCCAGCGAACGAGGAAAACCTCTCTCTGGCTTCTGATTCTGTACAATGATACAGTTTTCTGTGGGCAGGTCAGGCCCAACACCTCTCAATGTAAGAGGACTTAGAGGTGGGGGTGGGGGAGGAAACAGAGCTCAGAGCCTGTCAAAGATCAGCACGTTGAAGAAGACCAGCCTGGAATCTGTTTTGCTGCACCCCCTTATCAGTGTGAGCTAGTCACAGATACAGTTGTGTGGGTTTCTGCAAGGAGGTTTGTTTTTTTCTTTCGCTTCTGTGGTATAGGTGAAGCCATCGAAATACTAGTGGTTTTTGTTTGTTTTGTTTGGAGGTGATTGTTTTGTCCGTGTTGCTGGGGATATCAAACTCAGGGCTTTATACATGCTTTGAAAAGCCCTTACTTAGCTTTGCGTTCTCTGTACGCAAATAACAATTATCTACATGTACATACAATAACAATGATTGGAAAAGAGGCCCTGAATTTGAAGGGGTACATGGAAAAGCTCAGAGGAAGGAAAGGGAGAAATGCAATTGAATTCCAATCTCAACGATAAAGAAAAGCATTATTTTGAAGTTATCTGCTCCCCTCTCTTTCTGTGTAGCTGTCAATCACATTTGTGTGCTGCTCTCATAATGCTTCGTGCACATATAAACAAAAGATAAAGTAGATTTTCATCGAAATTCAAGTATTTTCTCCCATGCCTGAGGAGATCTTTACTGTACCAATATGTGGTGACATGCCATCGTCTATGGTTTGGTGGCTGCTGTTACAGGCGTAGTTTGTCTTACTAGACTTAAGAATTTGGGGGAAATCACAGCTCTCTGAGGGAGATGGGGAGTGATGAACTATTTACTGCTTTTCTCTGCTGCAGTGTACCTTTCTGATAATAGAGCCTTTTCTATTTTCCAGGGGGGAAAAATCTATCACCTCATTAAATCATTTCCATTCTAACATGAAGTGGAGGTGACTTGTCACCCTTGAATTGTGGCATTTGGATGTAGGAGGGGACCTCTAGTCTAGTTTTCACCCTGTGACAGGAGGAGACTCCCCGGCGTGGAAGATAATGCTTGTTTTCTACAAAACTGACCTCTCACCTCCTCTAACTTGTTTACCCTCCTGGGAAGGCCTACCTGCTTGAAGGCAGCCCCTGGAGCCCGTCCTGAAATGAGTGATGCTGAATCCATCCACAGGCCTTGCTAAGGGATTGGGCTCATGCTTCGACTTCTGACACGGTTTGACCAAGCTCTTTAGAAAACTTTCTTTTCTTTTCTTTTCTTTTTCCTTTTCTTTTCTCTTCTTTTCTTTCCCTTTTCTCTCTTTCTCTCTCTCTATCTTTCCTTCCTTCTTTCTTCCCTGTCCCCCTCCCTCCCTCCCTCCATCCATTCTTCCTCCCTCCCTCCCTCCCTCCTTCTCTCTCTCTCTCTCTGTCTCTCTTTCTTTCATCTCCTCTCTCCCTCCCTCCTTCTCTCTCTTTCTCCTTCTCAGGCACAAATGTTAGCTATTTTCTTCCTTGTTCTGGACCTCAGTCATTTCCACTGGTCACAGATACTTTAGTAGCTACCCGAGGGCCACAGGAGAAACTAGCTTACAAGATTTGGCAAAGTATAAAGATGGTCACAAGGCATGGAGTGAGAATTTTAACCACAGTGGTTCTCCTGAAACTCAGCTTGGAGCTGTGCACAATGGAACATATTCTCCTTGTTCCAGCCATTTTTAGATACGTTTTCTGTTGTTTTTAGTGAAACACATCCTAGCCGATGTACTGATGTAAAGGTGGTGGGTGTGGCAGAAATGGAACAAGAACCTAGAAATTTAAAATAACAGATCTCCATGACAAGTGGTTTCCAACTTTCCTAATGCTGCAGCCCTTTAATACAGTTCTTCATGCTGTGGTGGCCCCCAACCATACAATTATTTTGTTGCTACTTTACGACTATAATTTTTTTACTGTTACGAATCCTAATGTAAACATCTGTGTTTTCTGATGGTCTTAGGTGACCCCTGTGACAGGGTCATTTGACCCCAAAGGGGTCAGGACTCTTGGGCTTGGTTTTTAGTTGCAAATAATGGCTTCTAAGACTCCATCTGCTCAGTAGAGGCAGCTTGCTGCTGCCAGGAACTTTAGCCCCTGTACATCTAGAAGGCTCCAAAGGATTTAAGCTATTGATTCTAAGAATCTTTGGCTTCCTCGATTCTGTTGCGTCTTTGGCTAGAATGCCATTTCTTCAGGGAGCGTGTATTTACTTTTTGGTGTGAAGTGCCTCACACAGTCATGTTCTAAGTTCTATGTTCCAGTCATATACTAAAGTTTTCTCCTTTGGTATCCATAATTTGCCTACACAGGCTTGAGCCAACAGTTGTGAACTAGTGGTAAAGTGCCTGCGCATAGAATCAGGGTGGTGGTGTGTTCAAATCCAGGCTTTCTCCACTGCCAGTTCAGGTCACCTTTGCTGCTGCCTCTGAGCCGGGACACTCAGCAATAACCTAGGAGTGTAGAGAGGCAATGAGTGGTTTCAAATAACCCGTAGACACCCATAGTGAATGGAAAAGCTTTTGTCAACATCTTTAATGGTTTCAGTTGGTAAATTATTAACAGAATAGATGTGGAGTCCTCAGTATTTCAAACATGTTGTTTTCTGAACAAGAACACTGAAGTATTGGTTCCTCACCTCCTGGCTCTCTTCTCCTTCCCTGCTCCCCTCCCCTCTCTTCCCTCTCCTCCCCTCCCCTCCACTCTCCTCTCTCTCTCCCAGGGCTGTGCTAGGAGCCGCCTCCTCATGAAGGAAGTTCTTTCCACATGGCTGAAGGTTCCTGGTGTCTTACGTAGGCCCTGCCATGTGAATGGCTTGATTCCATTCCATCCTGCCTCTCCTAGCATGAGAGAAAAATTTGAACAAAATAATAAAAATCTTGATTCTGCTAAGTGCTCTGGCACTGGCTAACTTGTTAACCTTGGGTAAATTACCAAACAAATTCCTCTGTCGGATATTCACTCTATTTGTATATTCTGTGTGGATGAGGGAGCTTGTGAGTGAGAATCAAGTGAGTCAAGCCTTGTGGATAGATTGTGACACTCGGTCTGGGTATTGTCTGCGTTGACATTTCTCCTTCATAGGAGACTGACACAGCAGCATTCACATGTTCCAATTCTGTCTGACTGAGAAGGCCAGAAGAACAAGTCTGCATACCAAGCAGTGGAATGACCTGTGGGACACGTCGGCTGGGAAACTGTGTGGTGCTCTTTTCCTGCTAACACCGGATGGTGGAGCCTGTCATTATGTCTGATATCTGTAGATCATCAATATACAGTGTATTCCGATATACTATTGGAAATAGTCAGTATTTAAGAGAGGAAGGACAGGGTTCAGGAGGGCCAAGGAGAATGGAAGGACAGGCTTTTTGAAAAGAACAGGGACTGTATTGTTAGAGTTGTACTGTCCTGAGTTAGTTGACAGTGAAATATTTGGCCTAATGTTCTCACTAACCCAACAACCCTGGGAAAATAGGTAACACACTTACATTGTCTGCATTGGTTTAATGGAAATGAGGTGGTACCTACCTCACACGGCAGTTACTGTGAACTTTTTTCTGTTCTTTTCTTCTTTTCTTTCTTTCTTTCTTTCTTTCTTCCTTCCTTCCTTCCTTCCTTCCTTTCTTTCTTTTTTCCTTCCTTCCTTCCTTCCTTCCTTCCTTCCTTCCTTCCTTCCCTTTTCTTCTTCTTCTTCTTCTTCTTCTTCTTCTTCTTCTTCTTCTTCTTCTTCTTCTCCTCCTCCTCCTCCTCCTCCTCCTCCTCCTCCTCCTCCTCCTCCTTCTTCTTTTTGGTTTTTTGAGACAGGGTTTCTCTATGTAGCTTCAGTGCCTGTCCTGGACCTCACTCTGTAATCAGGCTGGCTTCGAACTCACAGAGATCCATCTGCTTCTGCCTCCCAAGTGCTGGGGTTAAAGTCATGCACCACTACCAACAGGCGTTACTGCGATTTTAAAATAACATCCAAAGTAACAATCACATGGTGGTGATGGTGGTAGTGGTGGTGATGGTGGTGATGGTGGTGGTGGTGTATGCGCGTGTGTGTTTGTACATACATGTGACACTAAGTGTGTGTTTTACTACTCCTGTGTTTCTGCTCCTTTCAGGGGCAGTGTATTTCACTTACCACCCATTGAATACCTGAAAAATCCCGATCCCATGCAATACAGTCTCAATGAGCTCAGAGGCCAGACCAAAGAACAGAAGGCAATTCACAGAACGCAACGTTTCCAGTTGCTGATTAAGTTACCTAAGATACCAAGGACAGACCAATATTACCAGCGGCTGCTGAGGAGACGGCGAGCTCACTGAGACCAGCAGGTTCGGTTTGGCCAGAATTGCGTCTCACAGGCTGTGCCATGAAGAATGACTTTGTTTAAATCAGGGGGAAAAAACTAAGCATAGAATTCACAAGAGCAGTGCCATGCAGAGAAAGTAGGTAGTAACTCTGACTGGTTCAGACCGGTCAGCCAATGGAAGCTGGCTTGATAGTAAGAGAGGGCCAGACATCCCTTTCGTGAAGGCTGCTCTGGCTCCGTAGAGAGCCTATCAGTCATTCCTCAGGAATTCTTGCTGCTTAAGGCAGCAGCTGTGATGAGCTTGTCTGGGGATACTCCATTAACTCCTGATAAACAGAGTGACTTGTTTTTCCTCTTCCTGAAGGATTACCCCTTGATCAACAACATTTGCCGAACTGTTTCAATGTGCTAGGCTTCAACAAAGATTATGAGGGAGCCAGGACAAGAGCTCTCGGGGAGGTGGCTCAGTCTGTAAAGTAGTTTGTCTCCAAAGCACAAGGGTGTGAGTCCAGTCCTCAGCACCCACGTAAACGGAGAGTATGGTGATACATATGGTGAGGGTATGTGCAATCCCAGCTCTGGAATGGCGATGACAGTTGGTCTCCTGGGGTTTGTTGACCACTCACCAAGGTCAAATCAGCAAGCACCAGTTCAGAGACCCCATTTCAAGAAATGAGGTGCATGGCTCCTGGAGGCTCCTAGATTGACATCTCTTACCTCTAAACATGAAGATGGTGAGGAACACAGAGACCATGAAAGAAATCAGGCTAGCAGCTCCTTCTCATTTTGGCAAGGGGATAAGATCCACGCATGAAGATAACAAATGATTATTGAAAAGGAAGACGGAATGAGCAAACTAGCACAGTGTGAACAGGAAATAGTGACATGCTCTGTCATCGGCAAAGGTTGGGTTGCTATGATGTGTGCAGAGCAACGTTTGGACAACCTGAAATCACGATTTGACTGTGCTCTGCCTGGCATACCAGAGGCCCCTTTTAGCTGTGGAGAGCACTCAGCATGCCACAGTGTTTCCTGTTTGCCTGCCATGGTATCAATCACATTTTGTTCTCGCTCCATCAGGGCACAAGTGATGTATTTAGTGCTTTTTTTTTTTTTTCTTAAGCTTGACTCTCTTCTTCCTTTATCATGCGTCTGCAGTTATTTGTCTCATCCTGACTCTCAGTGTAAGTTGGACATGCCCTCCACCTTCACCATCACACCCATTACCTACGATTATTATTTTTTTTCCTCTCTCTCCTTTCCTTTCTTTTCTTTTTTCTTTTTTTGGTTTACAAGACAGCATAGCCCTGGCTATCGTAGAACTTACTCTATAGACCAGGCTGGCCTTGAACTCACAGAGATCCACTTGCCTCTGGGATTAAAGGCATATACCACCACTGCCCAGTGACAATTCTTTCTTGACCTGTGATTTTATTTTATTTTATTTTAGAATTTTCTAGAGGAGGACTCTTGGATGTTCCCTGCTTTGGGCTGAGTACTGGACTAATGCAAGCCTGACAGGTCAGTTGGTTGTATTTGCAATTTAGAATTAGAATGAGGGAAAATGTCTGCTGGGCAGTGGTGGCACACACCTTTAATCCACCCAGGAAGCAGAGGTTGGTGGATCTCTGTGAGTTCGAGGCCAGTCTGGTTTACAGAGAGAGGGTTCTAGGACAGGCTCCAAAGCTACACAGAGAAACCATATCTCAAAAAAAAAAAAAAAAAAAAAAAAAAAAAAGGGAAAATGTCAGTGTAGACATAAAGGATGGTATTAGTCTTGGAAAATGAGGTTAAGTCAGAGCTAAAACATTTTTTAAAGAATATTTTAAAAATTTGTGTATGTGCTCATGCATGTGCATGTATGCCACATGTGTGTGGGTGTCTGTGAAGACTCCTACAGGGCACTGGATCTTCTGGGCTAGAGTTACTGGCAGTTATGAGCTACCTGATGTGGATGCTGGGAATTGAACTCTGGTCCTCTGTAGGAGCAGCAAACATTCCTAACCGCTGAGCCATCTCTCCATCACCCTATTTAAAGTTTTCACATCTCAAAAACAAAAACAAACAAACAAAAAAACCAAAACTGATTAAAAAAAGTAGTAAGAACCAACAACATTGCTTCAGATGCTTGCCAGGTGTTTTGAGACAGTGATAAGCTAAAACAAACAAACAAACAAACAAACAAAACAAAACAAACCTGTGTATGTCCATGGTGGAAGCTCTCAGTGATCTGGGCTGCAGGGGAGCAAGGACCAAGACCTGTGTTCTTCTGAACAACGCAGACCTGAACACTCTGAAGATGCTCATTATGAGCTTGTGTGTGTACACAAACTCCACAAAGGTTTCCTTGATGAAAAGTTGACTTAAGAGGAGACAGCTCAATAATGTGTAGCATCTAGGTTCAGCAAGAATCACGCTCTCTCCATATTGTCCTGGTGCTGTTCACAGGTTGTGGTCATCATTATTATTATTCCTTGACTAGAACAATCTTGGAAGCATGAGTTCAGCAAGTGCCTGTGCAGCGTTTTCTGAAGGAATACTACTCAAGAGTTTTGGTTTCTGGAGTTTTCTTTCTCTGAACTTTTGCCATCAACATTAGACTTAATTTTTATATCATTTAAAGATTTCATTTGTATTATACATATAAATTATAACATTAACACAAAAGCACTCAAATTTGTACCTACTCACTTTCTAGATAAAATATACATAATAGTTTCTCCTAGGAGAAAAAAAATATCACATCCAAAGTCTATGTTGTCACTTTGTCATAAAAACATCCTTGCCCCAACCCTGTCTTTTAGAAAAGAGGATGTTTGGCTTACAGACAGAGTAATAATGGGTAGGGAGTACAGATGTTTTTGGCAACAAAGGGATTATATTCTGTGTCATTCATTCATCATTTTCCCTGCCTCCTTTTTAATGAGCAAAGGACAGAACAGAACAAAACAGAACCTCCACAAAAGAAAGCAACAGCTGCCACAATAACAACCCAAACAAAAGAAACCAGAAGTCCTGGGTGAGTTGATAAGACCAAGAGAGCTGTAAGTGAGATTTGGGGACTTGGGGATGCAGCTTCTCTAATACAGAAGAACTGAACTGTATGATGTATGTTGTTATGAAGAAAGTGGGCATCAGAAGAGAGAAGGTGGTGTTTTTCAGCAGGGCCCCATTAGCATGTGGGGCAAGGCGGTTAACCACACGTCTATAAATACAGCCAAGGATTCTGATAGTATTCAAATAAGGGTCGGACTCCTCTTAATTAATTGTGCGTTTTGTTTCCTCTTCTAAAATTCTTCAAAAATTTCTTTAGGCTTTTTTTGAAAGAGGGCTTCTTCCTGTTACGGTTTATAAATGTCTCAACGTGTGGGTGTCTGGCAAACCACTCCAAATTTACCCTCCAAGAAGCATTCTTTCCTTCGGGACTGTTCTGGTTTTCCCTTTGACTTTTGCGTAAGTCTCCAGAGCTCCTGCTCCTCTGTTGTCCTTCGCCGGCTCTCACAGGTGAGCTGATTAATTCTTGCAGCTCCGCTTGCTGCTGGCCTACTTCCTCCGCCCATCCCATTGCTGCTGTTCAACAACTCTTGGCCCTGGGAGTTATGCAAGACCAGGGAACCTGCATTCAGAGGTTTCTGTTGTCTAAGAAAACTAGGATAAAAATTGAACTTACCCAATTCTCTTTTGCAACGCCACTGGCACCATCGTTTACAGTTCCTTAATGTTATAAATATTTGAGTGGCACTTGACTCCTTCCTAGGCTAGGTTATATTTAGTGATATGATGGTGATCAAGGAAAATACCTTGAATTGAATTGTTCATGGTTTATGGGTAAGTTATAGCATGTAACATATAAGCATTCAGAATTCATGGGATTTTTATAGTGTAGGGTTAGAAAGACGTAGTAAGATAGTCCCATAACTACATAATGACTAATAGAGATAATGCCCATGGCAAAAACCTCAGATTCTTACAGCAGGATGACATAAAATATTTGCTCATTCAGTCTAATTACTTAAAGTTGATTTTTTTTTCTTCTTTTGTCAATAGTGGAGATTGAACCCAGGACCACCCGCATTAGGCAAGTGCTTACCACTGAGATCCATCACCAGCCTTCATTTTCAACTTCCATATCCACTCTCAGGTTGCCGAGACCTACTGAGTAGCTGTACCCGGTGTTGTAGCTCTGGTGGGAGGGGCCGCCGCTTTGGAGTTGGTGCCTCAGGGTTCCTGCCCATTGGCACATGGCTGTTTCGTCAGTTATTCGTAAGTGTTCAGTTTTATCTAATCCCTCTCCTCCTCAAAGATGTTCAGTGGCTCCCAATGCCAAGTGAGCCGACTTCAGCCAGATTGCTTTGTGTACACGGCCTCATTGTGCTAACTGAAAACCTAGCACTCAGCCCCTCATTCAGCTGCCTGCCTTCCCTTTTGCTCCCCACACCTTCTTTGTATAAGTGGCTTTTAAACTGGGAACACTTGGGTAGTACTGGACAATAGTAGACAGACAGAGGAGACAGAGGGATGAATGGGGCTCCCCTCTCCTTTCTCACTGTATTCGGCATTGGATTGCCACACAACATGTCACTCAAGCAAAGCGTTGGTTCCAGACAGACAACCACGGGGACAGCGACAAAGCCCTTGCCAACTTATATGCCACTGGAGTTTCTGGTTAGGATGCCCCTCCCTTCCGCATTGACTCGGCTCTCCTACCTGCAGATTCTGGCTTGAACATGCAATCTCCTTTGGAAGCATTTGCCTCCTTGAGCCTCGCTTGTTTTCTTTCTAATTTCTTATGCATTCCCTAAAGTGCTTTGCCTTTGCATAAATGAATGAATAAGTTGATGAACACATGAATCCCCCGTGTGGTGGAAAACTCCCGCTCACAAAATTATGTTTTAAACCTACCCTTCTCCATTTTTTCCAGTGATGAAATAACTGGAAATAATCAGCATATTCCTGTGATGACCCCTCTCCCCTCCTCCCTCCCCCCCCCCTTTTTTTCTGGCTCTGCCCTCTTCTTTTCTTCCAAGGTTTACATTTGCTCATCTGGGGCACAGAGGTACAAACTTGGTATCTCACATCTCTCAGGGCAGAATGGAAATCCCTTCCAGGAGCGAGGCCGGTCTCCTATGCTAAGTTGTCATAATGTGAGTTTAATTGGCTCACAGATATTGTTAACACTTATTATTCAAGCCTGTTCCTGAATGGTAACGGGACATTGTTTTCATCCCAAATACCCAAGAGGGAACAAAGAACAAAGACAGCGAGTCCTTGCAGTGGTTTCTCCACAGAGCCCAAAAAAACCACATCTGATAAGCTATGTAATTTGCTATAGCAATTTGTGCCAAAAATAAAGGCACACTTCTGCAGAGTCGCATATTTCTAAGAAAAACCAAGCCACGCCCCATGCTAATCTAGCTCCCTTTCTTTCCTTTTTGAATGTGATGTTTATGGATAGAAAACACCAGGCTGCATATTAGGTCCCATATCATGGCTGTCTCTTGGCCAAATAGCTGTGCCCATCACCCTCTGGTTTCTCCCTCAAGCCTTTCTGCTGGCACAGTGAAGCCCACAGGGTAAGCACAGGCAACAGCAATGGTCTGTTTTACAATGCCCCAATAACATGATGTCTTTAACAGCCCAGCAGATTCTTGGCTGAGGGCCCTGGTTAAGGAAGAATCTTCGAAGTCATCAATTTTAATGAGCACTGTGAGTATTCCAGTAAACTAGATCCCTGTATTTCTGTTTGCTTGACAAAGAAACTTGATACATCCAAGACATTTATTCTTTTTCAGTTCAGCACCGGGACAGGAACTGGCTTTTTCACTGACAATATTAGGCCCCCGAAAGCTGATAAAAATTCCTTGGGTAGCCTTTTGGCGCCAAAGAGTAAAGGAGGTTGCAAACGGGGAAAGACCCACACCACCCAGCAAAACCTCCACTGAACAAACACAAACGCAGGGAAATGTCAGGCTGGGTTTTTTTTTTTGTTGTTGTTTCCCCTTAGAGGAAATTGTCAGAGGTCCCCTTCCAAGCTGGCCTCAGCAAGGCCTCCCACAGATGGGTTGTTCTGTAGAGGTGAAAACAGAAATCAGTTTCATCAGAAATAATATATTGTAACAAATGTAAATTTGATCTGTGCTTTCAAGGGTGAGGAACACTCAGGTGTGTGTGTGTGTGTGTGTGTGTGTGTGTGTGTGAAAGAGAGACCACAGACAGACAGACACAGACAGACAGACAGAGACAAAAGAGATGAACATTCATTTCTCTTCTAACAGTGAAATAAATTTGGAGGAAGACTATTTCTGAACCCTCGGAGAAGAAGGCCACACCAGAGGTGGCTCAGTGAGGTCCAAGTCTCCTGTGAGATAAACAAAGAGAGGAGTTGCTTGGAATGTTTCTGTATCGGACAACAAGAACCCAGACTTAGCTTCTAATATGTTCCATCTCTCTAGTACCTCAGTGAGCTCTGGATGCAGGAGGCAGGGCATTTGTTTTTAACTTCTTAAATAGGACAAGGATCAGCTAGTTCGGCGATTCTCAACCCATGGTTCGAGACCCCCACCAGGGTCGTGTATCAGATATTTGCATTCCAATTCATGACAGTAGCAAAAATACAGTTGTAAGTAGCAATGGAAATAATCTTATAGATGGGGGTCACCACAGCATGAGAAACTGTATTAAAGGGTCGCAGCGTTAGGACGGTTGAGAACCACTGATCTAGACCATCTGACTTTCAGAAAGGGTCTCCTAAAACTGTGTCCTCCCCCCCCCCCCCCCAAGACAGGGTTCTGTGTGTAGCCCTGGCTGTCCTGGAACTCTGGAGACCAGGCTGGCCTGGAACTCAAAACTGCCTCCTGAGTGCTGAGATTAAAGGCGTGTACTACCACTGCCCGGCTGAACTTTCTAATCAATAGAAATTCTTATTTTGTTTTGGTTAATTCTTTTTAAATGGAAAGAAAAAACAAAACACATCTCTCTGCCCCCTCACACAAATGACAGGAACAATGGTCAACCTTGGCAGGTGGGGGTGGGGTGGGGGGATTATACAAATGATAAAGGTAGGGGCAAGTCTCTAGCAAAGTGGTCCTGGGAATGCCAAACTTCTAAGTGCCCTAAAAATATCGCTGTTGCCGGGTGGTTGTGGCGCACGCCTTTACTCCCAGCACTCGGGAGGCAGAGGCAGGTGGATCTCTGTGAGTTCAAGGCCAGCCTGGTCTACAGAGCTAGTCCAGGACAGGCTCCAAAGCTACAGAGAAACCCTGTCTGGAAAAAAAACAAAAACAAACAAACAAACACCGCTGTTTAATCATGATTGACATGATTAATCAGAGGCTGCTGGGGTAGGGCTGAGTGAAAGCAGGGGTGCTATAGCGGCTTCAGGGGGCCCTCACTTGGCCTCTCCGTTGGTTTTGAAGAAAGCCTTGAGCACAGTCAATTGAGTGCTTTTCGTTTGGAAGTAGCTTGGCCTCTGTCATGGAGGCCCTTCCATCCTTTCTTGTCAGTACTCAATTTATTTTCATCAATCCCCCAGCAGGAAGACTCAGGTCTTAGGACTTTGTCTTACAGGTTTTTTTTTGTTTTTTTTTTTTTTTTCTCATTTACAGGAAATTCAGACATAGAAAAACAGTGAGGAATTTACCCACGTTTTCAGTACATCTATCAGAAGGAGAAGGTCCATCTCTATTTGGGGTCCAAAGGAGCAGAAAGCCCTGGAGTGTCACGTCACTGTATAGGAAAGACTTGGGACCGTAATGCAATATCCATTCAGGCAATTTTTTTGTTTATCATTTTTGTTTCTTTCAGATCCGTGCAAAATATTAGCTCATGGTCTGTGTAAATCTCAGACCGTGCACCTGATGTTGTTATGGACCTGGATGGGGAAGAACCTACCCACGGAGACAAAGCAGCCCTGAATTTGTAATGACCGGGTTAGATCTCACGATGGTCAACTGTCCCCGTCCGGGTCTTCGATTTCACTCTGTTTTCTGTCACTGTAAAGACTGAGGAAAATGACCAAGTTTGGTTTCCTCAAAGTGTAACCCAAGTGTGTCTGAGTAAAAGACATCACAAACACGGCATTGCTGAGGTGAGAGGCCTACAGTCTAAGGCAGAGGAGAGCTTCTTTACTGGCACAGAGGCTGAAACCCATCGGCATTCACACAGCTGATCGGTTACTCAGGCAGAGGTCTCTCTGCGCCCCCAAACTCTCCACCCTCTTTCCACAGTCTCCATGACTACATTCTCCCCGAAGACTGAGTGAGTATCTCACAGCGAGGGGACAACACAATCCTATCTTCCAACAGTGGGCCCAAGTGGGAAGAGGAAGAGTTCAGGAACTTCATTGAGGAAGCCTTCGTTTGTTTGTTCTATTATTTTAAAAGGGAGCCTGCCAACGTCAGTTACAGCCCGTCCTTCATTCTCTCTAATCACCCTTGTTCTTTCTGAATCTGCACTTTCACGGCTGGTAGAGAATCTCTGAGGTGTCTTCACTGGCTCAGCTCAGCTTCTGTTCCCTGAGGTCTCACTAACTGTACAAACTTTGAGCTCCTCAGTCCAAGGCTGGCTCACTCACTCAGGAAAGCAAAAAGCAAATGGAACAATTAAATTCAAGCTGTAGCTTCCGTCATGACTCAGGAACAGAAAAAAAAAAAAAGTTTTAATAGCCAGTGGCACATAAAGTACCATTAATCACTCAGAATTTATGATTTCCCATTGGAGGCCCCAAACAGCATCATTTTGCCCAACTCTGTTTATGGTGTCGGGTTGGAAAAGCTTTTTCAAAAGTAACCATTTGATTGACTCGGTACCCAGGGCTGAGCAGTTTGAGAAATCTTTTATAAAAAAACGGAAGGAACCCTCTTTCTTTTTTTCTTCTTCCTCGAGCTCACCCCTTGCCTCCCCGCCTTGGCTTAGCTGCCGGGTTGCTCTGTCAGCATGCTGAGATCTGTGGAACACTCCCACCTCAGGAATTTGAAGCCTTGTGCTGAGTGCTTTTATTTCTTTTGAGTTCAAGCTATCGATTTTTGTATTCAGAACGACTTGGAGGCTTATGCTAGAGCCCCAGATTTTTATTCTTGGGGCTGTATGGATAAATTAGGCCATTTTGGGAAAGTCTTTTGCAGTTTCATTACCAGGGACACTTGACTGGAATATCCCCGAAACATTATTATTTGGGTGTTCTCACAATACACAGAGAGGATCCCCCCCCCCCACCCCGCCTCCACTCTGTTCCCTCATGTTTCTAATGGAGTAAGTAGTTGAAAGGCTGTTGTAAATTCATTTGTTAGTAATTCTAAGATGAATAGAGTAATTGATTTGAGGGCTCCAAGTAAATATTTATCAGCGCAAATTCACATTTTTAATTTCCTAAGAAGAGTGCTCCATTCTCCTGGCTGCCTAGAAATCATTTCAAAAATCTATATGCCATCAGGGCTTCAAAATTACTGCCCAGTCTTGGGGGAATGTAAATTCTTGGGCTAGTTTTACTAGAGTTTAGCGAACATAGTTAGAACCTAAGTAAGAATTATTATTATTATTTTTTTAAAGTTTTTTTTTTTTTTTTTTTTTTTTTGAGTCAGGGTTTCTCTATGTTGTTTTGGTGCCTGTCCTGAATCTCACTCTGTAGACCAGGCTGGCCTCAAACTCGCAGAGATCGGCCTGGCTCTGCCTCTTGAGTGCTGGGATCAAAGGCATGCGCCAAGAATTCTTTTTCTCTATAGGGATTAACGACTTCAGTTAATGCAAATGCTCCACTCAAATAACAAATTACCACAGAGAATGCATTTGTTGTGAGCTGTTTCTATATATTTTATCCGCAGCCCCAGGGTGTGAACAATATGGTCCCAGTAATATTGTCCCCATTATACAGATGAAGAAACAGAGTCTGAGAGAGGTAGGTGGTCTGGAGAATGTGAAAAGTGCCTCCTCCTCCCCATCATCATCATCAGCATCATCATCAGCAGCAGCAGCAGTTCTAGGAAGTAGGTGTGACTCTAAGCCTACCTTCTCTTCTGTCCTCCTAATCTGTTGCTGTTTTGGGCAGCTGGCTGAGGAGGCTCATTTGACATACACCCTACTGCTCACCCTGGTGGCTACATTACCACAGAGAAGTGTCTCCTCTAGCAGTCTGCCAACAGGAGGGGCGTGGAGAGCCGTTGCTCTCCACTCAAGCATCTCATCAAGAATTCTGATGATGAGTTTCTCACTGCTGTGGAAGGATACCGGGATGCTTGGAGAGGCCACTTCAGCTCTGCAGCCAATGGCAAAGCACTTGAGTCGAGAGGAAGGCCGAGCACATCCTGGCATTGTTGTTGACGGTGGGGGGAAACAGGCAGAACCACTGGAGCTTTCCTGTGACTTTTCAGTTTGTGGTCGTGCCGCAGGCCGCCTGCCCAAGTGTTAGGAACTTCAATTGGTTAGTTGAGAACAAGATGGCCTGAGAGAGATTCTAGACCTCGGTGCACTTATAAAACAGAAAGGCTCCTTCTCTGGGATTTATTCTTTCCCTTCGGAGCTCCTGGCTCTGGTATGGGACTTATTTTCCCCTCAGGCATTGTGGATCTTCATTCTCTCTCACTGGAGTTCCCTCTGGTGAGCTGTCACTAAGAAAGAATTCAGTTGATTATTTCATCATTGACGGCAGTGACTTTACTGAAGGTATCTCAGGAATCAAGCAAGGCCGGTCTGTGAAGATGAGGTCTCAGAGATGATGGAGGTTTCTTTGCACCCCTTGAGGCATAGGACCCAGGGAGTGGGGTGCCTGTTCACAGACTGTTAGGGAAGGCAGCTCCTGAATTGAGGTAGGGGGGGGGGGGGGGGGGGGGGACACAGACAGATGGACTGACATGGATAGAACAGTGATAGAGATGGTGAAGAGTATTCAACTAGGGTGTGTCTCCAGGAAAAACAAAACAAAACAACAACAACAAAACCAGGAGTTCCCTGACCAACACTCTCTCCATTTATCACCTATCAAGTCACACAACTACAGCTGTACATTTACATGAAGGTTGATGGGGTGTGTGTGTGGGAGGGGTTGCTACCAGTAGGAACAGTTTCTGTCCTGTGTCTGGGTTCTCAGCCTCTTAGGGCTGGACCGAAATAATGCTTTTAACTATTGCCTCTTGGTCAAAGATCTTTTCTAAAGAAGAGCTTCATGAACACCCATATTTTAAATGCTGCTGTTAGCCTAGGGAGTGCAACCTCCAAAGATGACAGACATGTTTTGAAAAGTCTGTTGATTGGCAGTAGTGTCAATAGCGTCTGGTGAAGTTTTACTAAAACCTCTTTCTGTGCCCACTGTTTATGGGAAGCTTTTTTGAAGGGCCAAGTTGCACAGCTCATTTGGAAAAATTCCTGCAATGTGTGCAGGAATCTACGTATCCCCTTTATGTACAGTGGACATTCACTGGAGCACTAATTTGGGGGTGACATCCTGGGTCCAGAGAAACATTTTTGTAGAAAAGATGTTTCTTTCACAGATAGCTGAGAAAGGGTGCGGACTATCTAGAGACTCACAAACCATTGAACATTGCATTCTATGATTGGGTAGGTAGACGGCATGTTTCTTTTCTTCTCTCTCTCTCTCTCTCTCTCTCTCTCTCTCTCTCTCTCTCTCTCTGTTCAAGAAATGGCAAAACATATTTGTGGCCGTTGTAAGTAGTTTCTCCACGTTTTTCTCCAAAGGACAGGGTGAAAGGACTTGAGAACTATCTCTGTGTAATTCACCTTTTAAGAAAGATATTCTGGACAGGTGGTGGTGGTGCACGCCTTTAATCCCAGCACTCGGGAGGCAGAGGCAGGCAGATCTTTGTGAGTTCAAGGCCAGCCTGGTCTACAGAGCGAGATCCAGGAAAGGCGCAAAGCTACCCAGAGAAACCCTGTCTCGAAAACCAACCCCCTGCCCCCCCCCCCCAAGAAAAGAAAGAAAGATATTCTGGGGAATGAATGGGTAAGCCAGACCCCCCCTCCAAAAAAGAAAATAATCTCTGATTATCATATTCATGCTCCCCCCCCCTTCCTTCCTATCTACCTGCTTTCTTATCATGCTGCTTTCTGGTTGTTCTGTGATTATTTCTTAGAGTCTGACTATATTCACTGGACTCTGCACTACCTGAGACATGTGTGTCTGCATTTTTGTGTCCTTGCCATCAAGTGAGAGACTGGCTAGGTGTCAATACTTGATTATTGGATGACAAATTATTGCCATGTTATGAATTTTTGATTTTCAAAGACTCACTTCCCTGGAAATGGGATACGGCTCTGAGTCATCTCAGCTAATTTTAGGTGTCGTGGAGCCAATAATGTGATCCAAGGAAGGCTGGATTATGAACTCGGGCTAGATGTCACTCTTTCTTACCGTAAATTCATTGATCTGACACACAAATACGGTCAAAGACAGTACCAGAGGCACAGAGCTAAAGACTATTAGAAGAAAGGTACATGCCTTTTGCAAGGCTAGCTTTCTGGGAAGGCACGCCTGTGTGATAACATTGACTGCTACATTTGGGTTAATGCCATACTGTTGCTACTTTGAAATTCATGATTTTTTTTTTTTTTAAAACAAAAAACAAAACAAAACAAAAGATCTGTGTTTTTGTTTGGCTCCGGTCTTGTGAGGGAAGCGGCTGATCTTGAGAGCTCATAAGACAGTGGGAGCCACGAGAGCCAAGGTCAGAGACACTGTGCAGGATTGTCTATGGATTGAAGATCCGGAGAGGTGGCCTTGGCTGTCAGTTGAGCTCACCTGACCTGGCTGAGTTGTGCTTCAGTGGCGACATAGGGTGGCCTCGAAGAACTGGAGAATGACAGGACGTGGTCTGGGACAGCAGCAAGCTTTCTGGGGAAGAGGTTTCAGGGAGCAAACGAAGTGAGATCTTTTCCTTCTGAGGCTGTGGGAGAGAGGCTGACTTGCAGTGTTAAAAGATTGGGGCAGTCTGGGAAGGGTGAGGACATGCCTTCTTATTCAGAGAAGAATAACCTGAAGGGCAGGAAAGCAGTCTTTAGGTATTTCTAATCATGACCTTAATTAGGGCCTTCGGAGGACAGGCATTTCTATGAAGCCTTATGCCTATTTTATTTTAACAGAGGTTGGAGTATACAGTAAAGATCAACAAGACCATACCCTGTTTCCCGAGCAGACTACAAGATAAAAAGGGAGTCAATAATTACATACCAAGGATAATAACTAGGACAACAAAATGACTTCATTTTTCGATAGCTTTCACAAGTTTGCTGTTATTCATTACATCTGACCCTCCACGTTATCTTCAAATGGATGGGCCTGCATGCTTCCAGAATGTAAAGGGAAGGGGGCTTATATGGTACCCTGATGTTGACCATAGGGAAAACCCTGCCTTGGGGAGAAAAAAATTATAACATGTAGAGTTAAGAGGGAAGAGATTTTTGTAAATGTTGAACAGGTAGGGCCTATATGGAGAAAGAAAAGATGGTCTGGGCTTGGAAAGCCACTTCCACGCAGTCAATGGTTTGAGGGGTGTTGATCTATCTGAGGAAATTCAGCTGTATGATCTTCCAGAAGGCTGTTGAAGTGAACTCCAGGAGTGGCCTTTCCTGCCTCCAATGTATCTAACACTGATTAACTTGCTGCACGATGGGACTATGTTGTCCCAGTCAAATAAAAACAGCGCTTTCTCATATGTGCCCCTCAGTGTACGGGGTGAAGAAGTTGCACTTGAGTCCAGAAGTCCCTATTCCCTGGAAGTGGGGTGTGACTTGCCCCTAGATCTGATGGAGGACCATCTCCACCCCTCTGAGGGCTCCCGTTGAACAAACACCAGTCATCAGGAACCTGTGCTGCCTCTCTAGGACTGGACAGGAGAGTGGAGAAGGTGGGTAGGGTGACTAGGATGCTTTTCTCTACCTCCAGTCTGTACCACCAACTATGGGGGTGGGGGAGAAAGGAGAAGGAGACAATAGCCGGTTGGGTGCGAGCATCTGATGGAAAGACTATGCTGTGTGGGTCATGACGGGCACGGCAGGAAGGTAAATGAGGAAAAGTAGAGGAAGGGGCTTGTGAAAATAGGAAGCAAAGATAAGTGGATGAAGGAGACAGGGTAAGTCAGGTCTAACTCCCAGGTAGGTTGTAGGGACAGTGGGTGTGGCAGAGAAAAAGCTTGTAGAGTTGTGGTGACTCTGGGTATTAGCATTGTCATCCGTGCACCAATTCAACAAACAACAAAGAAATTTACTAAGAATATTGATGACTGTGGTGGCACAGTCCTTAGTCCCAGCTCTCAGGAGGCAGAGACAAGTGGATTTCTGTGAGTTTGAGACCAGCCTGGTCTACTTAGTAAGTCCAGGGCAGCTAGGGCTACATAGTGAGATCCTGTCTAAAAAAAATGAAGAGAGAGTGGGGGGGGGAGAGAGATATGAGTATTTATGACATTAGTAAACTACATATGTGAGCACGGAATGAGTGGTATCAGAAGGTAGTAAAAAAAAAAAGTAAATCGAATATAATGGAAGGAATTAATGAGATATAGCTCAGCCTGAAAAAAACTATCAAGAGAAAGGTTTCCTTTATTAAAAACATATCTGGTTGGAGGGAAAAGAGGAGTGTTGTGTGTAACTAAGATGTACATCTAGATGAAAACAAAGGCCAGGGAGTGGAATTAAAAAAGACATGAGTTATTCTGCTGCACTGGTGGATGTCACAGCATTTAAGGAGGGGAAGATATGACATTGTGCTCTTGGAGTTAAGTTGGGGTATAGTGTAACCCTTTGTAGGCAGGGGAAAAATGACTGTTTTGAAAAAAATGAATTATGCTAAAACCGTAGTATTTGATAAACACGTAACTTTTATTTGTCGTTTTTATTTTAAAACAAAACCAAAACCAAGGGAAAAAAAAAACCCAAAATATAAGAAAAGTAAATGTCACCACGGCCATTCTAAGAGAGTGGGCGTTTTGGAGATGAGACTGTTAATGAAAGGCTTGTAAATGCCCTTGGCCATGGGCAGGAGGTTCCACGGGTTTGTTCTTGGTTTGCAGTAAGATGAAAGCAAAGCATTGGAAACTTTCACCCCCGCTCCTTATCATGACGACATTTTTGTTTTATTTTACACAATTAACTCTTATCCTTTACCGCTGGAGCTTTGATAAGCACTGTCCTAGTTTGGGATAAAACAGAATTCAAAAAGTATTTTGTTCTTTGTCCTAAGAATGAACACAGTGTGTTAGGAACGGGTAATCTAGAGAGGAAATGAAAGAAATGGAGAATTTGAGTATACATTTGAGAGTTATTCTAATGAAGAAAAGTCTCAAAATGAGTGTGCTTGTCCTTGAAGCTCTCCTGAGGAGAGGAGGAAACAGGGAGGAGAACCCTCTTACTGACATTGGAAGCATTTTTATTTAGATTATTCTATTCGGTGTTCACTCTCCAGATCAATTATATTCTAAATTTCAGGGTTGGTAAGCTATGACTGGGGTTCAGTGGTTTTAGGAGGTTGAATGGTGGTTCTCAGAGTATATGCCCACAGCCCAACCCCCAGAACCTATGAGTATTACCCTATGTGGCTAAAGTTCTAGGTCTCAAGAAGGAGGCTCAGCCTTCATGAATACTGCAGTCACATGTACCTCAGAGAAGAAGATGGAGGCAAAGACATCCAGCAAAAGAGGAGGCCATGAAAACCAGATTGCAGTGATGTGGTCACAAGCCAAAGATGTCTAGAACCCCCAGAAATGGAAAGACACAAAGTTCAAGTTCTCTTCTCTGGCCTTCAGAGGGAGTCTGGTCTTCCTGACACCTTGATTTCAGCCTCTGTTCCCCAGAAGTACAAAAGCATCTGTATCTGTTCTCTTAAGGCATCCTGTTTCTGTCAGTGCGGTGATCTGAACAGTGAGCATCTGGGATTTCAGTCTTTGATTATGACCTGTTTTATAGCAGATAGACTGTATGGTTCTTGCATCAGATGGCTGGAAATGGGTTGAAGGACTAGGGAGAGTGCAGGGAGGTGGTGGGGGCTGTGGTGGGGTCTCAGAACCCATGTTTGAATCTCGGTTCCTCTCCTCATGTTGCTTGACTTCTCAGAGTCTCAGACCTGTCAGCTGTAATTTGGCCACAAACCAAACTTACCGGGTTAATGACAAGCCTTGAGTAAGATGCTGTGCTGTATGAATTTTTGGTAAATAGTTGAGTACTATTCAAATTACTAATTACTCAGATTCTTCCTCCTAGAAGGGACTTTATGTAGCTGGTAGACTGGTGAGGTCACCATGCATGACTACTGTACTGAAGCTACATTAGCCACCTCCTCTGCATAGAAGACAGCAAAATGAACATCCTCTTTGCTCTAGCTGAACGGCCCTGAAATCACACGTCTGCAGAAGCAACAAGAAGCCCAAGAACCTGTTGGGCAATTTCTGTTTGAACGAAAACCTCAGCAGCTATGATGCCAAAACAAAATTGTTGGTTTTGGCAGGCATGTTTTCTTTTTCAGTATTCAGATAGACAATACTAAATAACTCTATTCAGCAGTCCAGTCCATTTGAACCTGTTTACTTATATGCTGCCTTGTTCCAGAAAGGATTTAAGGTGGATTACCTATTAATACCACACAAGATAAAATAAAGCGAAGAATAAGTGTGTGGAGAAAGTAGGGCAACAGGAAAACGAGATTCAGACAAATAAATCAAACCAGAAGCAAGCTGGACACATTGTGATCTGTAAGCATGTGTGCCTTACCAGGCCTGGCTTCAAGTGTGTGTCTATGTTTTTTCTTGCTGTTCACACAAAAAGGCCTCTAGGTCAAAATCCCCAGTAATATTCCCTTTTGGAAGTGGTTTGTGTCTTCCTTGCTGTGGGAGACCTCTACATAGCTATTCACATTTGAAGTAGATTTAAAAGATAATGAATTCTCCAGTAAAGGGTCCATGAAATTTCAGTCTTTGCTCCCTGATGTGTGGTAGACTAGCGGTCACGTTTATGTTTCCAGAAAGGGTGATGAGCTCGGTGACTGACTAAGCAGGCAGCTAGAGGGCTTGTCTTCCCCAAAGGAGGACTTTTGGTTTGAGAACTATTTACTGTTGTCTCTTTTGGCCACAGTCAGGACAAACGAGTTGCCTCTGCTTCCTGCTCCTCGCAATTAAGGCAGCACATGCTCATAAAAGAATGTCTGTTTTTTTCTTCCTTCGAAGACACGGAATTTGTCCAGCTCATGGAAGAGTGTCATGGAATTATTACGATTCAAGTTAAAAAGTGTAAACGGAGCAGGTGGATTTGGGGGAGCCCATCCCACTGAACCACTGCCTGCACACTTATTCATTCAACTTTTAGGGTGAGGCTTTGGTAGCTAGTTAATAATGAAAATGGATGGGGAAGTAACTGTGGCCGTCCAAACTCTCCAGGCTTAAATGATCTTCCTCTCTTGGCTCTCTGGTTAAGAGTCGGCAAACTTTCTCTATGAAGCGGTAAATGTTTTTTTATGCCATGAGTTCTCCACCAGGACTATTCAGCTCTACCACTGTAATGTAATGCTTGTGTGCAGACAGTTGGTAAGCTACTAAGTATCTATAGTTACGCTCCAAAAAACTTCACTTACAAAAAACAGTGGCAAATGAGTTTGGCCCCAAAAGAATAGCGTGTCTGCCTTTGTCCAATGATGCTATATAGTTGCTTCAAATTTCATTATATCCAAAGCTGCTTTATAATTGAAATTGTGACTTTTGACAATCTCTCCCCTTAAAGGTGATAGGAAGGCCCTCCTCATAGGGAAAAAGGCCTTCATTTGTGAAATAATCATTGCCACAGATCAGTTATCTACAGCACAGCGCTCCCTACATTGTTAAAAGACAATAAACGATGACATTCTTGGCCCTTCCGTAAGTCTCAGCCTAATGGTGGCCTAGCAATTTGCTGAGGTCTGGCTGAAATGCAGACGGAAGGCACAGAACTCAACGGCCTGACAATAACCCACTTTAGACATTTTAATTTTCAGTCTTTTATCAAGCCCCATTACTATGCATATTTATGCATACACCATATCACTTCCCCTCCTCCAGAAGTTTCCTCACGGAACTGTGTGGGTTGATGTACCTCCCTCATCTTATTAAGCATCATATATAAAAGTGATCATTTGGGCAGTGTTTCCTCCTTTGAAAACGTGTTGTTACAGACACCGCCTAAAAGACTCTTGTGCCTGCTTGTAAAACTCTACATGTGATCTCTCGTAAGAGTTCAGTGGGGGCATCAGAAGTGTATGTGTTGTTACACTTCCTGTTTTTAACCAGAGTGTCCATGGTCACTCCTCAGTGTCTTCCCTATAGTTTCATCTTCTCTGGTTCCACAAAATGCAGTACATGTTCAGCTACTTAGATTGTATTCAGCTTAGTTTTCTAACTTCTCTGCACTCTCCCGTTCTCGTCCTTTTCCAGATTTGATGGGTCTGATTGTACTTTCCTCTTACTGTGGATATATAAATACCACATGGGTGTAAACAGCAAACAAACTATTTGGGTTGATTGAAACTTCGAAAGACCACAAGAAAGATATTTCCCTTTGTGTTTAAGAGCAGAGGAACAAGGAAGTGATAGCCTGGGGCAGATGGTGTAATGATAACAGCTAGCAGAACTATTAAATTCAGACTTTGTTTTTACATTCTGCAGCAAAAGGGTTGGGGACTTAGCTCAGTGGTAGAATGCTTGCCTAGCAAGCACAAGGTCCTGGGTTCGATCCTCAGCTCAAAAAAAAAAAATAAAAAAAAAAAATAAAAATTCTGCAGCAAAGAAAGTGGTCCGCAGGATTTAGGAAATAAGAACAAACAATAGTTTCAATGTGTGTGTGTTTGCGGTGGTTTTTTTTCTTTTTCCAGGGGGGACATGTTTTTTACACTTCACCTCATTTATTTTCACCCTGTGAGGTAGTCAGAGCAGTTATTATTATCCTATTTTGTTGGGGAGGAAATTGTGACTCAGTCTTCTGTGACTTGTCCACTTGCACAAACAATGTAAGGAGGGGGTTGACTGTGAGTCTCCAGCAATGACTGGACAGTCTGACAAAACCTGGCTACTGAAAATGAGCGCTGTCAACTGCAGGTTCAAGTCGTGCCTTGCTACTGGGAACCCCGGGATGCTGTACAAACAGCACACACTCTCAATCTTCTCACTGAATAGTGGAATGTGAACTGAGGACTCAGCAATCCCTGGAGTCTCCCAGAAACCAAACCATGAATGACTCAGGGAGATGTTAATTCATGTTTTTTCAAAAAGGAGGATAGATTCTAGACCCTGAAAATGGGTCAGCTCTTCTCCCACAGTGAGTCCAGAAAGAGCCATGGCTGGATTCTCCAATGGTTTGTGAGTATGAACAGAGGAATGCCGTGGTTTACGAGGCATGGACACAGGTTCGCGAGGAACTGAGTGAGTTAAGCTATGCTCGCTTACGGGAGGTTCTTGCTTTTGAAATGGAGCAACTTTATAAATCAGAGGGTGGACTGGTCAAACGTCACTTTTGCAATAATATCAGAAAAGAAGGACCGCTTCTGGAGCGGCTGTTGTCAGTTCAGCAAGTGAACCCCATTCACCTGTTTCACTTACCCCCACAATACTCTGAGTGGGCTACCACCCTATTTATCTGCTTTTTAGAAGATAAGAGACAGGGATCCCAGGAGATCAAATAGCTTATGCAAATTGCTGAGCTAGAACTGAAGCCAACTATGTTTGCCTCCGAGCTGTTGAGGGTAACAACTACACCAGGCTTGACACACAGCCAGGCTCAACAAGGTCTGCAGCTAACATGAGCTATCTCCAGAATGGATCAGAATAGCTTCAGATAGTCATACAGGTTGTAAACAAACCCAAAGCATGTTGGTAAATATTTTGGTCTTAATCTGCTTGGTGCTTGAATCGATGAATTGGCTAGAGACAAAAAACATGCATAATCACCTCTGCAGTTGATAGAATCAAGGAAAGTCAGTCACATCCCTCTTGTTTACTCACATTTGCATAATGGTTCCCATTTTACAAAATACTTTCGCCATGTGTACCTCAGTGGATTCTCACAAGGCCCCAGAGGAATGTGGCTGTGAGTCCCCGCCTGCACTACTGTTTTTCCAGTGAGCAGAACTCAGGTTCATGAAAATGAGTCGACCCCATGCGAGTCATACGCTGAATAATTTAGGGACTTCTGTTTTCTGTCACAGTGCAGAGTCATGACAAGAACCAGGATCAGGACACACAGTTGTAAGATCAAAACCAGTAAGATGAAGTTTGATAAATGTGGAGTTCAACACCAAAGAAAAGTATATGTATTTGGGTATTTAATATAATCCAGCATTGAATTTTGATTATTAGCCCACGCCAATTTAGTGCTGGGTTGGATTAATCAAAGCATCATGTCTGCCTTCCAGTAAGCAGTGTTTCTCTTGTGGAGAGGAAAGACAGAGCAGCAGTGAAGGGTAAGGTTTTCAGCTCTCAGCTATTGCTCTGACCCCTTGGCTTTTAACTCTGCAGTTGGCTCTGTGTTTCTTATTTAACAAGATGGTTACGTCTACACCATGGTGTTGGTTTATTTGCGGCACTCTTACTCTTTGAGGAAACGAGAGAATCCACTAACAAGAGTTTTATTAGATAAGGGAGAGGGACAGACGTGCACAGGCCAGAGGAAAGACATGTGGGGCCGGGAAATCATGGTGCCGGCTTATAAAGGCTGGGCCGCGCTTGCACACACAGGCCCATGTGGCTATTCCACACATGCACACAGATCACATGGTTGTGCTGCACGTGCTTTAGGCAACCACGCAAAGCCACGGGGTCCTGGTCACGTGAAACATTTTGACCTGGAAATGACTAGACAGAAGTGACTAGGTCCCACCTGGCATGCGCGACCATGCCCAACCATGCCCAACCATGGGGGCGTGTTGTGAATCCCTATCACAGGGCACCATCCAAAGCAGCCATGACACCTGTATTCTCTGGGTCCAGAATTTATTTAGTAAAAGCTTGGATCAAGCAGAGAGTAGTCAGTCCACAGAGGCAGGTAACATTTGAAGAGATAATGGGCTACATATACTGCGTAGGGAAGACTGGGAAGAAATGAGAAACTCTGATTTTCGTTATAGTTTCAAAATAATTATAGCATGGAGGAGGAAAAGCATTTGTTCTGTGATGTAGGTCAGCAAGTGCTAAGTGTCAGAGGTTAGCTTTCTGTAACTCATACGCCCACTGAGCTTCCCTATCTTTCCCCCATGCTTTTCTATGGTCGGTCATTACCACTCTATGGCATACAGATGAGCTTTGCGACTTTTACTGGGGGAGGGGGTTGAGACAGGGTTTCTCAAAGCAGGCTTGTCTGTCTGTCCTGGAACTCACTCTGTAGACCAGGCTGGCCTTGAACTCAGAGATTCGCCTGCCTCTGTCTCCTGAGTGCTGGGATTAAAGATGGGTGCCATCAGTGCCGCCTGGCAAGCTTCACGAAGTTTTCTTCTCATCGAATAGTGAGTAGCATTCCCTGAGAGGCTCGATGGTCGTTCTGCCTTTTAAGAGTCAGTTGAAAGGTGAACTTAAGGACTAAGGATGTAGCCCAGTGGTAGAGGTTACCTTGTGTGTGTGTGTGTGTGTGTGTGTGTGTGTGTGTGTGTGTGTGTGTGCTTGGCCCTGGATTTGATCCCTAGCACTTCCCAAAACAAAAAATAACCACAACGTTCAAACAAACCAAACAACAGCAAGAGAACTTGCCTCCAAAAATTTACAAGCTAATTCTAATTTTATTTTTCATCTTTCTACAATTAGTGCTTGGCATACAGTTGATATTCCAAAATATTTATAGAGCTGAAACTTCAAAGGACTTGATGGTAAAACATGGGACGGTGTGTGGGGGGAGTGGGAGGGGCACACATGGACTGAAAGTCCCTTGCAGCCCTCCAAAGAGGTCGAATCTGCAGATAGTTTGATTTCAGGACCTCTGCTCTCTAGAAGCAAAGCAGTACGTTTCTGTTGTTTAAACCATCCAGTGTGCAGCATTTTGTAATGGCAGGACTCATAGGCTGCTTTATTTCTCAGCCTACAACAGAGACCGGATAGAGTAAACATTCGATAACTATTTTTTGAGTGAATGTTGAATAAATGAATAACTAGAGAAGTAAATGAAAATTTGTTACCTCAGGAAACTCATCTATTACTTCCTCCCTAGTCTCTGTTGTCATTTGTAAAGTGACATCTCCTACACTCTGGAAGATTTATCCCATTCTCATCTATTCTTACCAGTCATAAAAAAGAAGTTTGTACGACATAAAAATTGATCATATATTAGAACTTATCCGGGAAGCTTATTTAATCTAAATCTCTTTTTGAAAAATATAGACAGACGTGGGTTTTAGAGATGGTGGAAAATTTAATTTGACCCGAGGCAAACGTCTGAAACGAATCATTTCCTGAGATGGCTTTTAGAGTTTGATCCTGTGTTTTTCCTTGATGAATTTATCTATTTATGGAAATCAGGTCAGTGAGACTGTGTGTGTGGGTTATAGGCAATGTGATTTCATTGCACCTCAGGCCCAACTCTATATCAGGGTAGAATCTTCTTCACTGAGGAAATGGGCTGTCAGCAACAAGATGCTGAAGGAATCAAATCAAAGCCAGATACAGAAAGCTAGCTCCATGGCTGGCCAGTTGGGTATATCATTACCTGAGATGATATACTTACATTGCCCTCAAATTCTGGGCTTTGAAGAATAACCTGGATGAAATAACAATGACAAGAACTACAGAGGCCTGTCTGGGTATGACTAGACTCATTCATCTGGGTTCTCTCTGGAAAGTCCCAGCTGGCCAAATGGAGCGCACGTTTCCAGTTCCTCAAGATGACTGTCCGGGGCTGACCCACAGAGCTGCTTCCCCACGAGTGCAGACCACCTCTTAAGAGTTCACTTCTCTCAGCTGGGTGGTGGTGGCACACGCCTTTAATCCCAGCACTCGGGAGGCAGAGCCAGGTGGATCTCTGTGAGTTCCAGGCCAGCCTGGGCTACCTAGTGAGTTCCAGGAAAAGGCACAAAGCTACACAGGGAAACCCTGTCTTGGAAAAAAAAAAAAAAAAGAGTTCACTTCTCTCATTAGATGTTTTGCCTTCTAATGGACTCATTATGTCTCTATCTCCCCCTACCCAGATGAGAAACTGGGCATGTTCGGGTGGCCACAGATTTGTTTTCTTGACGTTCGAGGCTGCTGACTCCTTCTATGGTGGAACCCTGTCTTCTTATTAAAATTTTTTACTACCTACTTGACTTTTCTCTTGCTTCCAAACTCACATTTCCTGAGCAGGATCATTAAGGAAGTGGGTCACAGTGTGCATGATGCAGATTCATAGGGATAGACATGAAGGCAGAGATTTTCCAGTTCCAGAAGAGGGTTAGGTATAACTCCCTTTGGTGGTCTGTTGGGCTGAACGAAGACATTTTAAACGGAAAGTTTGGTCCTTCCGTTTGGCCACATCTTGAGTTTCTTTTGCTACTAGTGTGAGTTACTTTGATGGCTCCTGAGATAAAATGGCAATTTCAGGAAGGAAATGGCTATTGTAACTCACAGGTCCAGGGGATGCAGTCCATCGTGGCTGGGAGAACATGTTGGCAGGAGGCAGCTGGTCACACTGTGCCCACAGTCAGGAAGCAGAGTGGCACATCCCGTTCCTCAGCTGACCTTCTCTCTTTAATGTTGTCCAAGACCCCTCAAGGAATGGCACCTGCCTACATTTAGGGTTGGTCTTTCTACCTCAACTCACCTAATTTCAAAAATCCCTCATAGACTTGTTGGCATGGTCAGTCTAACTCCCATCAAATGGACTAACCATCATACAACCCCAACTTAGTCAAGATCAGAATGTCTAACCAAGGGCTAACTATATGGAATCAAACCCAGCAAACTTACTTCCAAACTGCTACTGGCTGAATAGTGATGCTTTCCCAGCCACAGGTTGGAACTCCACACACCATGTGATAATATTAACATGGTGATTAGCTTTATCTTACTGTGACCAGTACTAAGAGACCTTTAAAAAAAAAGTCCTAGTCCACGGTCTTTTGACTCATTGCCAAGTTCATGTTGCACTGGAGACTTGTAGCAGAGAAGGCTTATAGAGCAGAATAGCTCGCCTCATGGCAGTTAAAGGAGGGAGATTCGGAGGAAGGGGCTGGAGGCAGTATATGTCATGTGAAGGTACGTATCCTAGTGACCTGCTTCCTCCATAGGGGCCTCACACCTCTCTGAGTACCACTAGCTGACTAAAACTGAAGGGGAGCATTTCTTGCTCTAAACATAACATGTTCCTCCCTATGCACGAGATAAGCACCTTTACAAAGGGGTTAGCATGTGTATCCTTAGCCCTTCCACGACATCAGCATAGAGCCACAAGGCATCTACAAGGCAAAGACCTTCATCAGACATTGTATCTGCTGACTCTGTGATCTTGGACTTTTCAGACCCCAGAACTGTAAGATAGAAATTTATATTATTTATGAATTACCTAGCCTAGGATATTTTGCTATAGGGGTACCATTGGACTGAGATATTTCCCCTACCTCTCATTTTTGCAAATAGCCCAGTAAAGATTGTGGCATTAGTGCAAGCAACGGTGTACATTTGTATTGTGACAATTCAAATGGAAAAATCAACTTCCAGAACAGAGACTCCTCAACTCTTTAAATCATGATGAACAGTTAGAAGATGTCTTAAATATCATCCTTTTTAACTCAATTATATTATAGATTAAGAGAAAAAAGTAGTCTGACTAAGAGATCTTTTGACTGGTAGATGAAATATTTTTCATGTCAAGACATAGTTTTATATCTTTATGATTTAAAAAAGTTATTCCTTCTGCGAATTGTCTCTGCTTGATGAAGGGACAAAAAAAATGTATAAAACAAGACAGCTGATTTAACCAGGATCATGGAGCTAAGAAAGAACTCTGACAAGAAAGCATGTCCCCTGCTCTCCTCACTCAGAACTCTCGTGATTAGTTGATCATGAAAGTAAATTAAGTCTAGTTGAGAATTAGAATGTTGGTCCCAGAACTCTCAGGTAAACTAGGCTCTTCTATTATTCCTACCATCTAATAGTATCAATCTCTATAGTAATTATCCTAATTTCTTTAGAGAGTAGAATAATGGTCTCATGTTGAAGGTCTCAAGCTTATTGAGGATCTTCTGAGAAAAGTATACGCACCCATGCACAACCTCAAGTAAGACAAGTTACCAACAAGGGGACAGCACCCTAGCTAATGCTCTAAACATTAAGACCAAGTAGGAGGTGTCTTTTATTTCCTGAGTGTTTGCTGTGTTCTGGCATTATTCACAGAACTTTACACGGTATGATGTTCATACTGAGTGCCAACTTGACAGAATCTAGAGTCATCTAGGAGACAAACCTGTGCGTGTCTGTGAGGGAGCTGGTGGATTGGGTTAGCTGAGATGAGAAGACTAAATGTAAGACTACATGCTAAATGTAGCACCCATTCCTCAACTGACTGAAAAGGAGGCAGCGAGCTGAGCACCAGTGTCCACTTTTCTCTCTGGTTCCTGACTGTGGATGCCATGTGACCAATGGCCTCACATTCCGTCTGCTGTGCCTTTCTTCATCATGCTGGACCACATGTGGGAATGGTGAGTTCAAATAAACCCTTCCTTCCTACAGGTGCCGTTGTCATGGCAATTAGACAATTAACTAGTGCACTTGAACTACATGATTTAATGCCAAGCCACTTGTGTTAGTATCCATTTTGATCTCTAGTCCACAGAGTAGAGATTAATGCACTGTCCGTGATTTATTTAACAACTATTTGATAAAGAACGACTGATGCTGGGCATGATGCTTGGTGCTGAGGATACAGAAGTACCCACAACTGGCCTAGTTCTAGCTTTTCTCAATCTCAGACTCCAGTGGGGGAAGGGGGGGAATAAAAGTATCTCGTGTGTTCTCAGGAGTGTGTCATGAAGGAAACAGACAAGGGGTGGTAGTATGTTGGGCGCTGATAACCACATGAACATGTAGAATAGTTGGAAGAACCTAAAGAAGGAAGTCAAGCATGGACCTCCAAAGAGATGAGTGGAAGTCACATCATGAGATGCTACAGAAGATGTGTGCCATAGCAGACAGTCCATGGGAGTTGAATCGTTCACTTGCGTAGGGCAGAGTCTGAATCCAGACTCAGTTGTCCCCAAAGTCTAACTATCCCAGCCACCACAGTTCAGTTCTCTATCGCACAATGACTCTGGTGACACACAGGGGTGCTGTCCTTTCCTGGTCTTCGTGGAAGGGCCTGTGAAGTACCCTTCTCTAAAGTGCCAAACTGTGGTGAGGGACACCATTCCCCCATTTTCAATGGGCCATACAGTATTTCTCTCTTGCACTGTTTTCTGCTCGAGAACCCACCCGTCACCCAATTTCCAAAACCTTGGTCTTAAGCTTACCATTTAGGTCTGGGGCGGGGTGGGGGTGGGGCTCTAGGTAGAAGCACAGGGAATCTTGGGTAATCACTGAATCATTCGTATTTGTATTCAGCCTCATTTTAAACATTGGTAGATTATGAGTCAAATTTGGTGCCTCAGTTTGTTGGAACACACACACACACACACACACACACACACCAAACCTCGAATTTCTAATTTTCAAATTTACCTACATGTCTTAAGAGCTCATCATTGTTCTGACATCTACAAAGCCCTGCCTCGAATGACCAGACCTTTAGATCATCTTTCCAGTGAGGTAGCTTGGTGACAGGTGGGATGGCTGCTAGACCTGGGGCTGGCCTCCTGCCCAGAGAGCAAGGTTAGGTAATCAGGTTAGTGCCTACTAGTCACTGAGTGAATGTACCTGATGCCCCTGTGGGAAGAGATGCCAAACATGACAAGCAGAAGCACAGTGCTAATTTCAAGGTCTGTTTGAGACACGGGGCTCTAGACATGATGGCTGAGAGGCAGCAATGTCTGGAATTGGCAGGTTAAGAAGCCCTGTTCTAAAAGCTTCTGGGAGATGTCAACAAACAGTGGAAATAAATAGGTAAAGTTTATGAAAATAAAACGTGCTTGACAGTGTGCTTTTGAGTGAGCACAGTGAGAGGCTGAAGTGGACAAGATGTGACCATGGGTTTTGGCCCACACCATCCAGAACGGCTGATGGGGTCAGGCCGAGAGCAAGCATCCATCCATGCGTTCATGTAAACGCGTTTGGAATGCAGAGCGTTCCCAACAAACGCATTAATAACTTTCAACAACCTTCACTTCTGGACATAATGGAATTAATTTTTGAGTCAGGGAAGTGAGATGATCTGTGTCTCTGATATTTTCATTCAAAAGCAAGTGGGAAGACAAAAGGAAACAGACTCCTTGGCTAGCAGAGCATGAGTGACCTCCCAAGTAAGGAATTTCAACTGGGGCTTTTAACTTCAGAAGGGAATGAAGCCGGGGAAGCTTTGCATAATAGAAACTTAATGGGGACAAGCACTTGGGGGTGACAACGAAAGCCCCCCAAGATCCTGTGAATGCACCCTTCCTCATTACACTTACCATTTTCAAGGATCCTGATGTGCCTGAAGTACTTTTTAATGTTTAAAGCAGGGAAACATTACTGCTAATTGCTTTTATCATCCTTTCTTTTGTCTTTCTTTCTTTCTTTCTTTCTTTCTTTCTTTCTTTCTTTCTTTCTTTCTTTCTTTCTTTCTTCCTTCCTTCCTCCCTCCCTCCCTCCCTCCTCTCTCTCTCTTTTCCTTCCTTCCTTCCTTCCTTCCTTCCTTCCTTCCTTCCTTCCTTCCTTTCTTCTTTCTTTCTTTCTTTCTTTCTTTCTTTCTTTCTTTCTTTCTTTCTTTCTCACAGAGCTGGCATGCCAACACATGCTTCAATGCTCTCACAGTTACATATAAACTTTAGAAAGAGGCCCCTCTTTCCCCTTCCCTGACTCGTACTCCATGCATCATATAACTGAGTTGGGAAAGGCTGGGAAGAATGAGCATGGTAACCGGAGCTATTTTGTTAGATGGTGGGAATAATAAGAGCAGGGAATGGAGCAAGGCGAGCAGGCCAGGTTGGGGATGCAATGTGAGGTGAGGATGGGTCCTGCAGGGCAATAAGAGAATTTGTCTTGACTTTTTGTTCCTCGGGACACTTTGCATAACAGATCCCATGTATTTTTGAAGATACAAGAGCCCTGAAAAACCTTCACTGAAGAGTCAGAGGTTCTAAAAACTAGTGCAAAGGTATACAGAAAGGGCAGGCTGAGGGCTGCTGCCACAGCCTGGTTTGGACCACAGAATCCCTTTGAGAATCTAATAAAGGTTACCAGCATTTTCTGCTGGGACACAAACTCCATACAGTATTTCCTGGCCCGTGTCAAAGGTCTCATGCATGCAGCGGAGGGACTGATGAACTTTCTGCGTTGTGACTACAGGTTATTGGCTGAAGATTAAATAGCATTCAGCCATCCTAACTTTTAAATCCATCTTACTTTCTATTTACTAGTCAACCAAGCCGGACAAGCATAGGATGTTTATTGGCCACAGTTTCTTGATATATGGAATGAGTATAATATTGGTACTGATTCCTAGGTTATCATGAGTGTAAGGGTTTATGGAACACAGAGCACACATGGGAAGGACAGCATCAGGTTACTGCTGCTGTTTAGTTAGTACACTTCCTCACTGAACTGCCCCCCCCACTGCCCCCACCTCCAGCACACTCCCGAGTCTCTGTGACTGCCTGCCTGTGCATGGTTGGCACTGTCTTCCTAGTCTTTTGCCTTTCTCCTGTTTCAGCCTAAATCTATTTGTTTCCTGGCCATTCTCCTTCCCTTTAGGGTCTCTCTACATCACGTGAAAGGCAGCAGCCTGCGTTCACATGTCTCAATGAATTGGCTGTGCAGAAATCCATTAGGAGGAAGCACCAGGAAGACAAGACTGCATGACTGTGAAGTGCTTCATTACTGTGTGACCCAGATCAAAGGGCAGCGGGGACAAGTGGAAATACCAGGTCTACAGGAATGACTCCGTGTTGTTAATTCATTTTCTCTTTAACAGGAGGGGAGGAGGTGGCTTTTTATTTTTACATAAATTGTATTTTAAAAATTTAGACTTTCAGTTTGAAACACCGTTTTTTGGTATCAAGTTGCTCTGGTTGGTTTACTTTAAACCATTACCCTCCTCCTCCTCCTCCTCTTCCCCCGCCCCCTGCTTTTCTTCATTTTTTCATTCATTTTTGTTTCTTTGAATCAGGATCCTACTGTTCTAGTCTAGGCTTGCCTTCAACTTATAATCCTCCCGCCTCGGTCTCCACAACCCCTTACATGGGCTGTAGTGATAGGTGAGTTGCCACCATGGCCAGCCTGCTGGACACTTCTAGCTAGTTTCTCTTTACCCGCATCCATTGCCATCATATTTGTGTCGAGGACCAGAAGCAAAGAGGTGGGATGCTAGAAGCTTTGAGCAGAGGAGACTGTTGCTACCCACCCTGGTCGTGGCTCTAGCTGTCCATTGTTTGGAGAGCTGGATTTCTCCTGGCACCTGACAAGTTTTTTGACAGCTTAGAAACCAAGTCTGCAATGTTGTTCAGCAAAGCGGGACGCCTCTAAACTTCTAACCCTGGCAAAGTTAGATCTGGAGAATGATAACTCCTCTCCTCTGGTACTTTTTTTTTTTTTTTGCCAACCCAACTCCTACCCTCTTAGACTTTGAAAGTAGGACTTTGAGGTGCTTTGTCACAGAAACCAGAAAGCAATCTTTAAATAGGCCCTAAACAGCAAAAGCCTGTATTCTCATTAGCCTAAGTACTGAGTTTAACTTCGCCCACACAAGAATGATATGATTAGAGGCAAGAGAATGGGTTTCTGGCTTTCTGAGGCTCTGTTTTCTGTGTCCTTTCTACCCTGGCTGGGCAGAGAGAGGTTCAGGGCAGTGCCAGTGATGATCCTAGCCCCCAAGTCTTCCTCTGGGATGGGGGTCATGTGAAGGTCCCCTAAAGGGCTGCCATCGGGGGACAGAAAGTGAGGCTGTTTTGCAATGGAAAGAAAACACTTTTAAAGGAGTTGTTTCGGTCATTCTGTTCTGTTTTTAGACACACGTGGGTTCAAAATTCTCCTTTACTGTGTTCTAACTGAGGCTGGGGCTGGAAAAACTACTGCCAGCTCTGTTACCACTGTTTCCTTCTCTGCAGCTGGAGACACAGAGTCATATATATATATTTGCACACACACACACATATATATTTACACACACACCCCTCCCTGCCAAACACACACAGAGTGTATGTGGCACGTCACATTTATTTCCTGGTCTTTAGACAAAGCTGTGCCATGAACTGGAAGATGAGAATTTGTCTTTTGCAAAATGGTTTAACATTTAGAGTCAGCAGAGATTAGGTTTGGGAACGAAAGAGGGTGTGTTTTTGGGGAAAGGCTGATGTTTATGCACTTTGAAGATAATGAATGCAGGTGACTGGCTGACATACTGATCGTCAGCTTCATACCAACTGCAGCTGGCTGTCTTTGACCGTGTCTGAACCGAATGCCACTAAGAGGCATATCTACATAACAAATTTGTATCGATGCCTACTCTGTTCTAGACACTCTTTTGTGTTCTGCTGATGCAAAGGTCAGAGAGGCCAAAATGCCATTACCAGGTAGCCTAGGACAGCATTTCTCAGGGAGCAAAGATTCTCAGTGGTGCCAGGTTCCAGAAGAATTCTTAATATTTTTTTTGTTTTCTGTTTCAGTAATACATTTTAATGGTCATTTTGTTAATTATAAATTATTTATTAATTATATAATTGTTATAATTATACATAATATATTTTATATAATTATTAAAAAGTGTTCTGTGGAAATAACCTCAATGAATGACTTATTCAAAGATTTTTTTTTTTTAGCTTGATGACTAACAATGTGCTTATATGTTCTCATATTCCTCTGAAATTTCCTCTTATCCAGGGTCCAAATATTGGACTTGGAAAACACAGGCAGCAGAGTCTGAACTTTTGTTGTCTGTAACTCTCAACCTGGTTTGTCTTCTGCCCCAGGACACTCACTGGAACCCAGCAGGCCTTAGAAATTTACTTGGAGACAATGTGCCTCAGCCCGCTGGGCTCAAAGGTCTTCCAGCTCCAACGGTTTCTTCCTCCTTTACTTTCTTTCTCACTGAATTGGGAACCTGAATTATTTATTATTATTATTATTATTATTATTATTATTATTATTATGTCTGGTTCGAAGGAGAGAGCTCTGGACATCAGATTCTGTCTTTAGAAATGGTGCTAAATGTCTATCATGAAGAGGGGGTCCCCTGAGGATACCAAGTAAGGGAGACTGGCGTTGTGTTGTAGAGGGTCAATGCAGAGTGGTGGCGGCTCTTCTCCTTACAACTCCCAGCGAGCTAGGGGAAGGGCTCTAGCAGGTCCCTACATGGCAAACAAGGCTTTTGCAAGCCTCGCCCTTCCCCCAGACTCTGTCTCCTGCTACACACCATTAGATGACATTCCTAATGCTGGCCGCCAAGATCTAGCCCCTTATTTGGCCACTTCCTCCTCCCCAGGTCCGGCTATCAAAGTATTGAAGTCCAGCAATCAAAAGCCCCCTTTTGGCTGCCCTAATTAACATGCTCAATCACAATTATACACCTCATCCTCACATGGGGTTTCCCCTTTTACATTTATAAACTGTCATTTGCCTACATGTCTGTCTGTCTCCTCTGTCTAGAGGTAGACCTTTGTTACCTGAGACAAATATCCCTTCCTTCTCTCCCTTGCCCATTTTCCCTTCTCTCTTGTCCTTTCTTTCCTGTCTGTGTCTCTTAATCCTTTCTCTTTGTCCCTCTGGAGCAAATAAATCTCATTAGTTCTGAGAACTTGGTCTTGGGGTGTCTTGTGCCAATACTGGTCCCTTCACTAGGGCTCCGTGCTCCATCTAGACTCAGACTCGCAGTATCACCAGAGAGGAGACCCCAATAGCAGTGCTGATCAGTACTCATAGTGTTTGGATTCCTTCTGAAAGGGACGTTCTTGAGAATTTTGTGACCATGCAAGGAGGAGAGAGGATGCATTTCTTTCTTTCTTTTTTTTTAAGTATCTATTTATTTATTTATTTATTTATTTATTTATTTATTTATTTATTTATTATGTATACAGTGTTCTGTGTGCATGTACACCCACAGACTGGAAGAGGGCACCAGAAGAGGGCAGCAGATTTCATTACAGATGGTTGTGAGCCACCATGTGGTTGCTGGGAATTGAACTCAGGACCTCTGGAAGAACAAAGCAGTGTTCTTAACCTCTGAGCCATCCCTCCAGCCCCAAGAGAGGATGATGCATTTCTATGTCTCACATGTCATTGGCTAATGTAGGTCATGTGGCTGTGCCCACATTCAAAGAGGATAGGGTAGGGTAGAGAGTTATAGTGATCTCTGTGACCAAAAAGTTAATATTCTTAGTATGCTCATTTAAAAAAATATTAGAGACCCAAACAGTGATCATTCTAAAATGCAAAACCATCAACAGACTCGAGTTGGCTTTAGATTTGACTATATGCCTTTTTTCAGACTAGGAAGTCCTCCAGGAGAAGGAAAGAAAAAGAATATTAGGCAATTGCTGACTGGTGGATTGCCTACAGAACTAGCAGGCAAGAGTGTCTGGCATGAGCCTGTGCAAAGGAACGAAGTTGACACAGATAGATGTGTGAACAGAAGAGCAGGGCCTAGGGCAGACTCTCCTTACCCTGGACTGGGAAGCCATATTTAGACTTGTGTTTAATGTGGAAGGAAGAAGTTTGGAATGAAAGATGGGGAGAGAAGGACCAAACAAGAATGAGTGTAGAGACGCTGGTTCAGGTACTTTGGCTTCTATGGTGGCAGGCCCTTCATACTTGATACTTGCTGGGATTGTCACTATGCAGGTCAATTTATACAATTCTGTGAGAGAGGGTGGTATTTTTACTAAAACACATGATTATTCCATTACCTGTTTCATAGGGGTGGGGATATCTCTGCTTTAAAGTGTTATCTTGCTGTCTGTTGTCTTGGAGACAAGGGCTCCTGAAATAGTGGGCAGGCTTACTGCTGGCATATGATATTCTCCGCCCCCTTCCCCCATAGCCCTGGCTAACCTGGTACTCATGAGTTGTTGAAGAGCATCTTGAACTTTTGGTCCTCCTGTTTCTACCTCAGGAATGCTGGGGTTACAGGTGTGTGCTACATTGCCCAGCATATATGGTCTGAGGGATCAAATTCAGGACTTCATGAACACTAGGTGAGCTCTCCACAAACTGTGCTATATCCCCAGCCTTGAATATAGTACTCTTAAATGATATCACAATTCAGGCTAAAATATAATCACCAAAACATATGTTGGGATGAAGCTGTAAAAACATTCAATATATGGAATACATCTTCTCTCTCTTACATACATACATACATACACACATACATACACAGAGATACATGCATATGTACATACACATATATACATACATTTACATATAAGTATGTATATATACATACATTAGCTTTTCTGTGGAGCTTACTGGCTATATTTTTATATATTTCCATTTTATATTATTATTATTATTATTATTATTATTATTATTATTATTATTTTCAAGACAGGGTTTCTCTGTGTAGTTCTGACTGTCCTGGAACTTGCTCTGTAGATCAGGCTGGCCTCAAACTCAGAGATCAGCCTGCCTTGGCCTCCTAAATGTTGGGATTAAAGGTGCAGGCCAACGACCACCTGGTTCATTTTATATTATTTTCCACAACTGCTGTTTGCATTGGTGTGTTTGGAGAAATGACTGTTGTATAATTAAAGATACAAGGAGGAGAGGACATTCCTTGAGTATGCTATGCATCTTCTGAAATGAGTTCATTATTTAGGGACAGCAATAATTAGAAGGGGAAAAAGACATGGTAGCTTAAGAAGATTACACAGCAATACGTAAAATTTTAAAACATATTGGGCAGACAGGTAGATACTTACATGGCCATGGAGAAAGAGCAACTCAGTAGATCTGTCTGGTCCTGAGGATGGGGAGATGTCTCAGTGAGTGAGACTGCTCACTACTTCTTAAGTAGAAAAACCCGAGTCTGAATGCCCAGGACTCATGTAAAAAGCCGGCTGTGGCTGCAGGTGCCTGGAGCCCAGGATTGTCGCATGGAGAGAAGTGGACCCCATGAACTCTCTGGCCAGCTAGCCTGATTGAAACCAGCTTTCAGTTCAGTAAGCCACTGAAGGCAATGAGGCCGGGAGCGGCAGGGGAATACATTGAAGTCTTGTGTTGGCCTCTGAATGTGTGTACACAGGTGTGTTCACCCATACACATATTTATGTTTTACATACATAGAACACACACACACACACACACACACACACACACACACACACACACTCCCACACCTAGTTTATACATACTGTTTCATATTAGGGATCCTTTGGGAAATTATCTCCATGCCTGAGAAAGGCAAGCTACACATTAATCAGATCAAAGCTGGCCACCGTGACCTTGCCCACACTAATACATCTCTGTTGCAGAGACTGTTATGGATTCCACAGTGACTCTAAACTGGACTCCAGGATTGGTGAGAACATTCTCTACAATACGAATCTGAGCTGAATATGGCCTTGACTTTAAGCCCTTTTTCTATTAAGCTGCAGAGCCATCATTAGGTATGGAAAGCTGACCCCAAAACTGACCAGAAGGAATCAGTAAAACTGTAAAGTGAAAATCCTGGGGTCGGGGACATATCAAACCTATGTTAGGGATTCTCCAAGGATGATTGGCTGATTCGAACATCTGTGAATGTGGAGAGTTAGAATGTTGCAGATCTGGAGCCACATTATCTTGGGCTGTCTTTAGGCCCCTCTATAGTCATTCACTGACTACCTTTGTGTTTGACCTAACACTCTTGGGACCTGAGTTCTTTTGGAATGTACTAACAGACCGCTAGGTTCCAACATACTCAAAGCTGAGGCACTCTCCCTGTAATTCCTCTTGTGATGAGAGCTGTGTTTCTGCATGGATGACACTCAGGAGTGGTGAAGGAGTAACCAGCAAGAAAAGCCCCATGCTGACAGAAAGGAGAAAGCACAGCTCCCTTTCTGTTCTGTTTGTTGTTACCAAGTTCCGATCCTGGGGGCTCCGGTTTATTTTATGTTGCCTAAGGCAGTGTGGAGGTGTGTACTCGAAGTGCGTTACTCATGGCTCATCTCCACAAAAGCATTTTCATCATCAGGAACCTGACTTTTCTTTGGGTGACATTGTGTGTATGTGTGTGTGTGTGTGAGCCAGACAAGTTTTACCTGTTGGGTACACATGTATGGAAGGCTGCCACATAAACAAAGTTAGCCAAAGGTTGTGAGGCCTCAAAGTGACTTCAGATCATAGGGCTGGATGGGTTAGGCTGAGGACGGTGGGCTGGGTCCTTTCTCCTGGACCATGAGAAGGTCTGGGATTATTGCCTGGCAGCTCCTAGAGATGAATTCAGGTTATTATAGAACTTGTTTTCCAGACTTTCTCGTGCAGTGTGAAGATTGCAGCTGTTCACGGTCTCTCTGCGTCCGCGGGTTTGATACCCACGGTGGCAGGGCCAGCTCGGCAGGTTGGCCAACCTTGTAGATCCTGTTGTCAGAAAACATTTTCTTCTCTCTCCACTTTTGTTGTTTACTTAGCAGAAGGGACTCCACCCTCCCAGCAAGTTTTGACACTCTCTGATACACTGGATGGCTACTGTAGCTTGCCTTTCAATGACAACAAATCCTGTCATACTCATTTTCCTGCAACAAATCCTCTTTAACACTTGAAAAGCTCGGCTCCCACAGACGCAATGTTACGCTGTCAAAACAACCTCCCCCACCCTCACCCCAGTAGAATTCTCCTGCAAATGCAGTAGCTGTGGCAGGCACTTGAAAATAAGACCAGTAGAGCTCTACCCACTTTCGTATTCAATTCCCGTTGCGAAGAGGAAAGTGTTATTCCAAGCTATTCAAATATGGTTTGACCTATAAACCGATGGCCTTAATTCTGTGATTTTTAAATCACAATATCGTGTTAAAGTACTTTCTGTGGGAAGGTATTTTGTTCAGAGGTGAGCACTAGAATTACTAAATATTGCCATTAGAAAGACTCTCCACCACCAGAGGGAAAGAGCTCATGTAAATGCACAGTTTTCTTTGCGGCCCTCCAGCTTTGGAAGTTCCAGTCTCACTAAGTCTTAAGCATGGTTCAGAGTTTGAGGGAGCAGCAGGGGTAGGGTGGTTCCACTCCTCAAACCTCGATTCTTCTTGGCCAGCATCTCTAAGTTTATCTCAGAAGTCCATTTTATTGTCCTTTGTTTTTGTAGGTTGTATTCTCATGGTGTGTTGCTCCTTCCAGTCACAGACTGGAGACTGTTCTCAGGGTACAAATCAAGAAGGGTTACTAGAAAGAATATTTCTCTTCAGTGTTAGTCACTCTTGTGTGTGCACGTGTGTGCACGTGTGTGCACATGCACTTGGGTGTATGCACACACATTAATGCATGCATGTTCATGTGGAGACCAGAGGCTAATGTATGGTGTCTTACTCCTCTCTCTGTCTCTCTCTGTCTCTCTCTCTCTCTCTCTGTCTCTCTGTCTCTCTCTCTCTCTGTCTCTGTCTCTCTCTCTCTCTAACTGAATGTAGAACTCACTGCTAGACTGGGTGGCCAGTGAGTCCTGGGGATCCACATTCCATTTTTACTCTGTCCCTCATCCCCAAGTTCTGGGGTTACAGGTATGTACTATGATGCCTAGCTTTTTTTATGTGGCTGCTGGAGTTCTGAACTCAGGTTCTCATGCTTGCAGAGCAAGACTGCAGCTCTGTTTGTTGGCTCTTTACACTGGCACTCTGAGATCCATACTGGGCAAATGACAGTCCTTTGTGGAGGACCTGGTTGGGGCAAGTTGTATCTTCAGTTAATGAATTTGACACAGCACATATCATAATACCATAGGAATGGACATCTTTTAATTTTCCATTGAATTAATAAAACATTTCTCAATGCCTTTGTGTCAATCATAGTTAACAAATCTATTCTTTCCTTTTTTAAAACATGAAATTGATAGGTTATTTATTTATTTATTTATTATTTATTTATTTATTTATTTATTTAGAGATAGGGAGTCACATAGCTCAGGCTAGCCTGCAACTTGCTGTGTAGCCAAAGATGATTTTGGGTTTCTGATCTTTCTGCCTCTGCCTCTCAAGTGCTGACGTTACCATCAGATGCCTCTCTGTCTGGTTTATGAGGTGATTCAAGATACTTGGTGCATCCTAGTCAAGCATTCTACCAACCAAGCCACATCTCCCGACTAGGTGAGTGGAATCCTAAGCATTCTGGCAATGAGCATACATCACACTCTATCTACTCATTTGAGGACCAAGATTGGATCACTGGTGACTCTGGCCATCTTGCACAGCAGCTGAGTCCTTTGCCTTAACCTGGGAAAGGTGGAGTCCTCCGCTTTCATAATGTAGCTTTGGCTGGGCCATCTTTCCTGCCAAAGGTAATGGGAGCTGGAATTGGTCACAGAGGCCCCAGCAGCTGGCTTAACCTGTTTATATAAAGATGGAACACAGCCACTGATTAAGAGAGCCACCTCCTCCTGGTTGGTTTTGGAGGGCAGCCCAGAATTTTCCATGGAGAGAGCTTTTAAAAGTTGGGTCAGCATCTCAATGAAGATAAGGACTTACAAGAAAACCCTTGTGGGCCTTTCTGTCTACAGAATCCCTGCAGTTCAGCCAGGACCAGAGGAGATACGGTTGACCAATGAAAGCCTTCTGTTAGTTTTGTCTCCATGAAAGGATCCCTCTTTTTGGAGTGGTCCTCACAGACAGTGGATTAAATAGGTTAGGTTGAGCCAGGCTTAGCAGTTAGCAACCTCTTAAGCTCAGAGACCCTTTAGTGTCAGGGCATTTTCCATGGAGAATATTTTTTAAACGGTAAGGGTTATGTCATAAACAAGGAAAAACTACTGTTTCTGCGTTGAAGTTGGGAAATAAGCTCTGCAGAAGAAAGGAGGGCTGGGCAGGAAGGTGGGCTAGGGGATAAGGACGCAATGGAAGAGTGCCACACAGAGTTAGAGGGGAAGCTATGTCACCAGGGTCACATACATGCCGCCACCTCAGCACTCATGAAGTATGTACGTTTGAGGGAGTAACATCCTGTAAAACCTAAGAAAAGGTGATCACGGGGGGTTAGAGATGCAAAAGTCCCTGGACACCAAACTGGAATTAAGATCCCGGAGTTTCATTCCTTATCAAGGACAGACTGTTCTCTTATGAAGTTGTTTGTCTGTGTGCTCTGAAATAAGGACACATACATAGTAACACCCAACCCTGCTTGAACAGTCTTGAGTACTGTGGTGTGTAAAACTTACCGCGGTGACTGGATGGTGTTCCCGCCACAGTTTGCAACTTCCAGAAAAAAAAAAAAAAGAATATCTCACTTTTACAAAAGACAAAATTCCCTTTGCATAAATGATTATTATATAAATAAATCTTAATAAGAGCTGCAGTCTCTTTCTTCCTTTTTTTTTCCTCCCCCACAAAGCACAAAGAGTTATTGTGTGATTTATGTGAAAAGGTTACATAACCGTACCCTGTTACTTTAAATAGTGTTTTTTATTTAAACTGCCAACTTCTTCATCACCAGCACAGGGGGAAAATGCGTATTTGCTAAGCACAAAGGTAATTTTCAAGGACTGTAATTAGCTCATGATAACGCCCGACTTTTGTGATGTCTCTGAGTGTGGCACCTGTGGTGTGTCACCTCAGTGAGAAGAGGGGGGCGGGGAGCAGGCATCTCATGGGGACAGAGGAGAATGCCCCCTGTGCTCCAGCAACCCTTCTTACAACTATCACTTCTTTTGAAAAACCTGAGGTTGCTCCATTGACCCCATCTGCATGGCACAAATGACCTTTTATTACCAACATGTTAAGTGACCAACTTAAAAGCCAAACCAAATACACGATGAAATGATGTTTTAAAGAAAAAAAAAAAAAAAGCATGCTAAGGCCAGAGGGGTAAGCCCCGGTGTTCTACAAGTGAACAAGAGGAGAGCATGTCAGTAAGGGAAAAAAAGAAAAATGAGGGAAACATTTGAGAACGGGAATGCTAATTAATCCAATTTATCCCAGGGACATTGCTAAGAAAAAGCTTAGTTCCTTAAAGACATCTCCCTTTGGGGAAGGACAGACTGAACATGCACAGGGGTGTTTGCAATGCCACCAGCTGAGTTCCTGTGACTCAGTAAAAGACTGTGGAGGACTTCCGGGGGCTGGATCAGACCAGTTCCATCCCCACTACCCATAAGGACTATCTCCGTTGAAAAATCTAGGTTTCCTCGGTAGGAGAGTAATATGCTGTGAACGTGAATTCCCTGGAAGCCAGAACTATCCAACATTCCGGGATCTGAAGGACTGTTTCCTTCTGAAAAGTCAACCCCACTCCTGAGACTGAAACCCGAGCACGCCGGGGCTTCTTTTTCTCACCAGGCTGGACCACAACAACACACACAACAGTAAAATCTAATTCCCCTGCAGTCCAGAATGTCAGTGTAGCAATGTTCAGGGCTGGGCGTGTTCTCTGCGGAACTGTGAGAACAGTATCACCTGTTTGGTCACCGACCTGGTTGCCCAGGTGGCACTTTGGCAAACAACCAACCAGTCTGAACAACCACCACCTCCCCGAAATGGGCTGGGAACTGAACAGACATCGTTGTTCTCAGACACGACTGTCCCTTTCCAGTTCAAACATTAGATTTTTTCCAATTTCAATGGAAGAGAGGGAGACAACGGATACGAGACTAAAACCACATAAGCACGTCTACAGGTCAGACATCAGGTACTCACTTCTGGCAAGGCTGCACAGGGGGAAGACAATCGATTTTTTTAAGAGTGCCTTGCAATTGGCAGAGAGAAATAAAACGACAGCGGGCTGTTTCAGTGTTATGGACAGCCACGTCAATCAATACGCTTTGCGGGTGGAATTCAATCGCCGGTTTGATTGCCGTATCTTTAAAAGTAATGCGGGACTATGGATCCTCTCCCAGGCAAAGTCTTCGGGGTGTCGAGGATCTCATTAAATCTTGTTGTCTGGAAGGTGTCACATGCCCTGTTTAGCAGATCAAATAAGAGAGGGGCAGAAGTTAATTTTCTAGCCAGGAAGGGAGAAGTCAATTAAAAACATACATTTAAAGAGTGATCAATTTCCTTTACAGAGCCCTCAAAGGGATGTGTGTTTAAACTAAGGAGGACATACCAAAGGGGAAAGGGGAACACCCCAAGTTAGTAGCCCCAGTACACACAATAACAGCTGCAACCCTGTAGACATTCACCAGCCCCCTTGCCAGATTCCAGTCCTGGATGGAGAACTCTCATTAAACAGGACATACTTTCTCAGAGACTGAAAGGCTATCTTAGGCGTCTAGCAAGCACTGGTGAGTAATGTAAGTTCCTCCATGCGCTCCACATGAAGACGGGGCTAAAATTAACACCGCTTGTAGACAAGGGTTGCCAAGATCACACACACACATCCATTATGCGGCAGAAGAAACCTTTCTCTTCAAATCTAGAGACGAAAAAGTTCTTCCAGTGTACTTACTGTGTGCCTGGTTTGCTCTAAGCTGGGTCAATTGGAGAGATGCCTCTTTATTTCTGTCCTTTTCTGCGGGCTACATTTAGACCTTACACAATTAGCCTCCCTTTAAGTTTTCTTTCCTTTTCTTCTTTAAAAATCACCTGCTGTAGAAATCCTAGTATTTTGTATTTTTAGGTGCTGGGGTTGGAGCAAGTACAAAAATGAAAACTTTTTTTTTTTCCTCCCTCATGAGCAATTCTTTTTTTGCCTTCAGCAGTGCGTAATAAAGTGAGTAGTGAAGAAATCAAGACATCACATGTTAACTCCTTAGGGCCAGGAGCACAAAATCCTCACAAGATGTAGGAGGCTTAGCCCCCGTAGAGCAAAGTCATTTAGGAAGACAAGTGTCCCTCATAGTGTGCCCTCCTGAAGTGTCTACAAACTTCACAATTAGGCACACTTATTTCTCCATCTGTTGTCATTTAGCTGCAGCCATGAATGTGAGGCAAGACTGCTGCTCTCTGATTTGATGCCTCTGTTCCGCTCCCTGACATTTCTAAATCCAGTGTTCTGTGAACTGTTTAGTTTCTTAAGTATTTTTCTCCTTGAGAGGGAGGAAGTGTGTGTTCTACAGGAGGACAGAACCTCCTGTCTTCTCAACTGCACTAAAAAAAAAAAAAAAAAAAAAATCCAGTCCAAAGCTCTCAGAATAAATCACCTACAAAAGCGGGGGAGGAGATCTGGAGGGAAGAGTGGAAAAACACGCTGAGCTGCACAAACATTTTAACTTTCAGATGAATGCGGGCGACCCCTGACTGTGGTCCAGCGTCTTTTTGTGAACTGTACTGGGTCCACACAAATAATACCTTTCTTTGGACCTCCCTCCACACTGAAGAGGGGCTGACCTTTCAACCTCTTCAACTACAGTCTGACAACTCCCTGTCCTCATCACATTTCATCCATCCATCCATCCATCCATCCATCCATCCATCCATCCATTTACTCACTCATCCATCCACTCACTCATACAGCCGTAGCAAATACCTGTTATGTGCCATTGACTAGATAAAGCTAGTAGAACCCAGAGGTGTAGTCTAGGTAGATCTAGAATGAAGTTCTGGGTCTAGTTGTGAGAAGGGGAAAAAGTCTTTACACAAACAACGACACGCACAGATGTAAGATCACAGCTTTGATAAACGCAGCAATAGTACTTGCTCCTGTGAGCACAGACAAGAGAGGAAACAAATCCAGCTTGCAGGCGGATTTTCATTAGGAAGCAAGAAATGTGAAGGTTGAATGGGAGTTAGCTTACTCATGAAGGAAATGGAGAAACTTCTGGGTTAAGGAGTATGTTTTAAGAGCAGAGGTAAGACAGGACATGGGAATAGTAGAGAAAGGGCCAGTGTGGCTGGGGACAGGAGGTTATGGGTCGTCTAGTAAACACTGTAGAGGAGAGGAGCCAGACAAATGAGTCTAGAGGTCAAAGTAGGACTTCTGTGTTTCTCTTTAAATAAGAAGTATTTATCATCATCATCATCATCATCATCATCATTATTATTAAATACTTATAGAAGAAACTCATGTCTGATACTGTAAATCTCACCAAGAACTCATGGTTGGGAGTTCATAGGCTCCAATGGTGATCTTACCACTATTATTTTACCAAATCCACACAGTATCAAACTGTACTCTAAAGTCAAATCTTCACCCATCGAAGAAGGGTGCTCACAGATCTCATATGAGAAGCTTCTTTGGTGTGGTAGTTGATGTAGAAATCCATACCTTTGGGCTGGAGAGATGGCTCAGAGGTTAAGAGCACTGGCTGCTCTTCCAGAGGCCCTGAGTTCAATTCCCAGCAACCACATGGTGGCTCACAACCATCTGTAATGAGATCTGGTGCCCTCTTCTGGCCTGCAGTCATACATGCTGTATACATAATAAAAATAAATAAATCTTTAAAAAAAAAAAGAAATCCACAGCTTCTCAGATTATAGAGAATAAGTATCTGTGGTGTGCTCAGCCACAAATGAACTATCTATGTTACATCCCCCCTCCCCCCAAGGCTCAGGGACTATATAGAAGAGGTATAATTGTAAGAGCCAGAGGTGGGGGAAGACTGGAGTTAAAAAGCATCTTCTGGACCTGATAGTGCCACTGTAGCAGCTGTGGTTGCCTGTTTTTCTCTTAAAGAGCTAAGAGTTTTGTGTAGTGCAGGGTAGCTGTGAGGAAGAGGGTAGAGATCATGGGAAAAATTTTTTTTTTCCTTTTCCCCCCATATGATTTCTTTTAAAAACTTTCTTTTGAGAATTTCCAATATGAATACTGTATTTACATCATTCCTACTCCTCTCTCTCCTCCTTCAAGCACTCCGAGATCATAGACATTTGACAGACAACATTCAAAGAGAAATACATGCTCCCTTGAACTACTCCGCCATGCTCCTCCCTCTCTCTACCGCCATGCCTTTACCATAGCATCTCGGACGAGTTTTCTTTCTGTCTCTTGTGTCTGCTTATCTTACTCCTCGGTCCAGGGTGCTGCCTCCTTCTCAGCCCGAGTCCTTGCTCCTGATCTAAAATTCTGTTCTGTTGGTTCCTTCCTTGTTAGTTCCCAGCTGTAAAGCCTCAGTCCTAGTGTGGCTGCATAGGCAAACATTCTCATGAGGTGATCCCAGCACCATGCTAGACTGCCATAGATCGGCTGGTACCTACCTAGCTTTAAGACTATGTGGGACTCTTTGGGAGGCTGACCATGGGGCCTTTTATCATACGGTATATTGTTTCTGTGGGAAAGACTATTTGAACAAGCCATTTATAGCAGTTTTTCTTTTTCTTTTTTTTTTGAGACTGCCTTTAATGCAAGTCCACTTGTATGTGACACTCCAATGATTACCATGGTTACCTGTCATCCTTCGCATATTGAGCTCAAATAAGTGTCAGATGAATGACGGACTGATCGAAAACCCCTCTAGCTCCAGTGATATGGTATTGTTTTTCTTCAGACTCTGGATAGATCAGTGATTAGAACTGTTAGTGTTGCTCAAACAGCCAAGTGATTTTTTTTTTCTTTTTCTTTTTAAGACTTGACTAATTGAATCTCAGCATTTAATGGAATTTTAACTTTTTGTTGTTGTTGTTGTTGTTAGAGACAAAGTCTCATTACGTATTTTAGGCTGGCCTTGAACTTGCAGTTTTCCTGAGTGCTGGGATTACAGGTATGAACCACCATACTTGGTGCAGAATGTGAAATTTTTAAGTCATTGTGAACTATTTCTCGCTTCATGGTTCCTGAATGACTACACACTTTGGTTTGCTCTCTTTTCATCCCTCCAGCCCAAGTTTTACTTTAGTTAAACTCTTACCTTTTGCTGGGTGGTGGTGGCACACATTTTTAATCCCAGCACTTGAGAGACAGAGGCAGGAAGACCTTTGAGTTCGAGGCCAGCCTGGTCTAGAGAGAGTTCTAGGACAGCCAGGACTACACAGAGAAACCCTGTCTTAAAAATCAAATGAACTCTTTTTCCTTGTTCTCCCTCTCTATTCTTGATCCAGCTGGGCTCTCCCACTCCATTAACCTCTCTTTCCCTCGACCCTTGCCCTTCATTACACCCCCCCCCCCCCCCCCCGTCATGTCCAGTTTGCTCATGTAGATCTCATCCATTTCTCTGTCATTAGGCAATCCCTGTGTCTTTCTTAGGGTCCTCTTTTCTAGGTAGCCTCCTTGGAGTTGTGAGTAGCGTCTAGTCATCTTTGTTTTACATCTAGTATCCACCTATGAGTGAGTACATACCATGTTTGTCCTTCTGAGTCCGGGTTATCTCACTCAGGATGATTTTTTTTTTTTTCTAGATCCATCCATTTGCCTGCAAACTTCATGATGCCATTGTTTTTCTCTGCTGAGTAGTACTCCATTGTGTATATGTACCATATTTTATTTATCCATTCTTCAGTTGAAGGGCATCTAGGTTGTTTGCAGGTTCTGGCTATTACAAATAATGCTGCTATGAACATAGCTGGGCATGTGCCCTAGTGTTATGATTGAGCATTCCTTGGGAATATGCCCAAGAGTGGTATAGCTGGGTCTTGGGGGAGATTGATTCCCAGTTTCCTAAGGAAGCGCCATATTGATTTCCAAAGTGGCTGTACAAGCTTGCATTCCCACCAATAGTTGAGGAGAGTTCCCCTTGCTCCACATGCTCTCCAGGATAAGCTGTCTTCAGTGTTTTTGATCTTAGCCATTCTGACAGGTGTAAGGTGGTATCTCAGAGTCATTTTGATTTGCATTTCCCTAATGATTAAGGATGTTGAGCAATTCCTTAAATGTCTTTCAGCCATTTGATCCAGCAGGAGATCCCAGCTGGATCAAGAACAGAGAGAGAGAACAAGGAAAAAGAGACCATAATAAATGAAGACCACATGAAAACAGGAAGAAGCAAAGTGCTAGAGAGGTTCCCCAGAAACCCACAAAGATACCTCCACAATAGACTACAGGCAATGGTTGAGAGGAAGCCCAAACTGACCTACTCTAATGATCCGATGGCCAAACACCCTAACTGTCATGCTAGAACTCTCATCCAATGACTGATGGAAGCAGATGCAGAGATCCACAGCCAGGCCCCAGGTGGAGCTCTAGGAGTCCAATCGGTGAGAAGGAGGAGGGATTGTAAGTGCAAGAATTGTTGAGACCATGATTGGAAAAAGCACAGGGACAAATAGCCAAACTAGTGGAAATACATGAACTATGAACCAATAGCTGAGGAGCCCCCAACTGGATCAGGCCCTGTGGATAAGTAAGACAGTTGATTAGCTTGAACTGTTTGCGAAGCCCCCAGGCAGTGGGACCTGGACCTGTCCTTAGAGCATGAGCTGGCTGTTTGGAACCTGGGGCCTATGCAGGGACACTTTGCTCAGGCTGGGTGAAGGAAGGAAGGGACTGGACCTGCCTGGACTGAATCCACCAGGCTGAGCTGAATCCCCAGGGGAGTCCTTGCCCTGGAGGAGATGGGAATGGGGGGTTGGGTGGGGGGGAAGGTAAAGGGGGGGGCTGGGAGGAGGGAGGATAGGGGAAATCCGTGGCTGATATGTAAAATTAAATTAAATTATAAAATTAAAAACTTAAATAAGTAAAAAAGAAAGAAAAAAAATCAAATGAACAAAACTTCTTACCCTTTCCCCTCACAATGAGGGACTATTTTAACCCCCCCACCCCAATCCTCTGCCTTCTTACATTGTGACCATGAGGAGACCACAAAGAGAACTTGTCAGTTGAATGTGAAAGACCTTGTGATAGGGCAGGAAAGATGGATGAGTCTGTGTCTTGTTGGGTTATACTGCTGGCAGGGCAGCTAAGCCCACAGAACTTTCTGTAATGAAGGACAGTGTCTCTGATCAATGCAATATCCACTAGCGCTAAAAGATGTGGCATTGAATGAAAAGTCTAAACTTTTCTCATTATTTTATTTTAATGAATTACAAATAGCCACAGGAGGCCACCGACTTGAAAAGTTCCAGTAGGGGAGGCATGCAGGAGGAGACAGGCTTAATGAGATACAAGGAAAATAAACAGAGAGGGCCTGCTAAAGATAATTAAACAGGGCAGAAGGGAAGAGATCTGGGGAGAGGAAGAGAATGAACCAGAAGGGACTGGGGTCGCTCAGGATGGCAGTGCAGGAAGAGGAAGAATCAGAATAAAGTATAATGAATGACATATTTTATATATACATATATGATATATGAAAATACAACAATGAAATCCATTAGTTTGTATGCTAGCTTTAAAAATTAATAAATTTTTTATTGCAGTAGCAAAAGGGCAAATACCAAAATAAAACCAACTAGTGACATTTTTTGGAGCTAAGGAAAAAGCAGTTAGATTAATGTCATTTTAACATAAGGAAAATGTGGGATACATGACATTTATACAGCCTTCTGGGGAAATAAGTTTAAACGTGTTAACAAAGCTAAAAGTCAGCCAACGAGGGTGGTTGGTCATTTTGTAGCCTTTCTCAAACCTTATCTATGTCTTCTCCTCTGGAAGGACCCTGTAGACATCTCCAATACCAAGTTCACAAGCTCCGTGAGCTCCTTGGAAGCAAGAAGCTAGCTTGCCTCTATGCACATGCTAGCAATCATTATTTTATCGAGCTTCCCGATGGGAGAAAAGTTGAGCTTTTAAGGACAAATGGATCTTGCAATGATTTAAAGCTCCGTCAGAGAAATGCAGTAGAGGATCATGTGTTCCAACAAAGATGAGCATCACCCATTTTTGAAAGAAATCCGTTCAGAGTCAGTTTCTGGCTGGAATGGGGTTGTGTGGAGGTTCTGGGTTGTGTTTCTGGTGGCAACAGGCTTCAAAGATATCATCACACCTAGCTTGCAGTTGCTTATCAGAGAAGGAATTAAGAAAAAAAAAGGGGCGGGGGATGTTCCCGCATAGTCTGGAAAGAGCAATTCTGGGAGACAACTTGGTTGTTTTGGTAAAAGTTAGTGATGCCTTCAGAGGGTCAGTGTAAGAAGATCATGACAGTTTCAGAGGGTTGGTGTAGGAAGATCATGAGTTCTCCGATGGAAAAAAAAAGTAAACACACACACACACACACACACACACACACACACACACACACACACAGTCTTCCACTACTTGATGCACTGATGACAGTTTATTTCAAATAGACTTCCCAAGACACCTGTTTTTTACCCCTGTATTTCACATCCCTCATTTTTAAAATTCAGTAAATAATATCCATCTCTGTCTGCTTTACAGAGGAGCCAGATAAAGCATCAAGTGTAAAACTCTTGGAAAACTCCAGTGTGTACATAAACGTAAGCAATTTTATTCTGTATTGGGGGTGAGTGATCTTGCCAAAGGGTGGAGCGGGATTACCGGTGTTCAAATATGACTGGCTCTTCCTCTGGCTAGCTGAAGGGAAGGAGGCAGTGAGGGATGGTGGTGAATCTTTATGCCCAGTGTGTAACTTTGCTCCACAGCTGGGCTTTTAAGAATTACATGGGCTGTGAAAAGAAAACCTAGACTGAGAACGTCGACCAACGCCGAGTACTTTTCTGTCCAAGGTAATGGAAATGTGGAATATGTGAATATTTTCATCACAGAGCATCTTCCAGTGTGTGCACCGTGTTGGGTGCCGTGCCCTGTAGAAGTCCTCATATGTTCACAGGGGGTTCTTGACCACAGAATCTCAAAGCACACCTGCTGCCCCAGCAGACATAAGCCAGCCCGCAATGAAGCTCCAGCCCTGTGCAGGAGCCCTTCTGGGCACTTGACCTGTCGTTTTTGTTGAATTAGCAAGGAGTAGGGAGAGTTCACGAAAGTCCTTGCTGATGCATTGATCAAAAGTAAAATTCTACCAGGTGGATTTTCACTTCCTGTTGACTCTGGTACTGCTTTAATCATGCTCTCTGTGGCTGTGGTGGCTCCACTGAGCTCTCTTTCCTGGAAGGCTGTCTTCAAACACCCCATTACCATATCATATTTGTATCATCTTAACCCTCATTCAGCCTACTGGGTTTGATGTTGTCGTCTAGGTTTTGATCCAAATGCACATGTCTATTCAAGTATGTTGGAATTAAAATACTGCCTTTACTTACTTTATTTTGTTTTGGCTAAGGCCACATACAAGAAGTTTTTTTGTTTTTGTTTTTGTTTTTTTTTTTTTGTTTTGTTTGTTTGTTTGTTTCCTCACAAGTGTTTAGATTCTGGTTGCAAAATTTGACACATTCAAAGCTTACGTTTCATAGGGAGGAAGGCTCTTCGAAAAGACCTAGGGAAGAAACTGCAGTTTGGCCAGCAGGGTTAGGCTGGGTCACAGGCCTCCGTGGGGCCAAAGTCCAAAGGAACAAGCAAGCACTCCTTGCAAGCTTCCCGTCCCCCTCCTTTCCCTTTCAGAGTCATTAGAAAGCTTTATGATTATTTTTTTCCTCTTTTTCTTTTTACTATTTCAGCAACTCCTTTTATAGGGACGTGTTCTTCTCATGCACAGAAGCCCTGTTCAGACATTACTGAGAAGACTGATAAGAAGAAAAAGTATCCACTGATGACTTCTCAGAAAGAGAGCAGTAGATTTAAGCACAGGGCAACGCTGCCCCGGTTACTCAACCCAGCTGACAGCAAGTTTGCCAGGCAGCGCTCGCTCCCTGTGCCAAGGTCGGCGGGAGAATCAGGCAACCATGTGGTTTGTGTTACCAATTTCTCTTTTCTTGAAGTTTTTGAAGGTTCAGAGAAGAGAGCGTCACCCACAATGATAATTCAGTTTGGAATGGCTACATTTTCAATGCCATGTTCAACAACTGCTGATTGGTTTTGAATCCGAATATCCGTGTTCACATTTTTACAGTTCGCAGGAGATAAAATACAGCATCTGTCAAGATCCCACTGTATGCAAATAGCTAACTTTCTGGACTAATTCTGCTTTTTCAAAATGAGTGAAAAGATTAAAAAACCTCTCTGGCATTTTCTAATCTTCTACTTAAAAACCTTTAAAAAGACAGCTCAGAAAAAAAACCGAATCCAGAGTTTTTATAGTTCCCTTCTATTTATCTGTTTCACTGCCTTTAGAATGGGAGTTGATGAAAAGTCACAATTTGCCACAAACCAATCAATCTGTGTAAAAACCACAAAATTCAAATGTCTCCGTTGGTCTTTTTATCATCTGGATTTTTTTTCCACTTACAAGAAGATCGACAAATCTAAAACCATCCACACTTTGGAATTCACTTGGGTCTTCTTGGAAAATACTATTCTCAGAAAGCCTGGAATACAAAATCGCAACAAATTGTTCGATTCTTAAGTGAATTTTCAAAGTCATATGGTTTGAGAATCTGTAATGAGTTTAGTAAAAGTTCTTGTGAATTATGCCCCTTCTTCACAGAAACTCACCCGCCTCAGACTCCAGTGCCTTCTTATGGCACTGAGCTCAGGTACAGCTCTAAAAAAGAAACAGATTTTTAAGAAGCCATTTTCTTCAAAGCTGCCCTAGCAGATTTCAGATGTTCTCCTTGTCTTAACTAATTTTAAGGCTTTTGGGCAATCCACTAAGACTTCTCCTGGAAACACGGCCTTTCTCTCAGGGGATGTAAAGCAGCAGGGACCAGAAAAAATATCCATAGCTGTGGCAGACATATGTTTCGGCCAAGACTTTCAAACAAAGAAAAAAAAAAGCTCCACTTGTCAGTCATGATGCCCTGGTCTAAGCAAAATGCAGGCCTGTTTAGAGGGAGGTGGTCAAGAATACTCATTTGGACTCCAAAATTATGCTTCAGAAGACACTCACTTAGTTTTGTCAAAACATAACCTTTGTTCTGAAAACAATGTCAGGACTTTTAAAGTCCAACGAAAGAAAGCGGCATCTGTGGCTTAGGTGACATTTTTCTTTGTATTTGTTCTGCATAGCATCTGTCTGTCTGTCTACCCCTTACTCCATCCAACTCTTTCACTGAGGCATTCAGCAAGAATGACTGAATTCTTACTTTGTTTCAGGCGTCGTCCTGGACTGTAGAAACAGAGATAAGATGAAAAAAAAGACACAAAGACACAGCTAATTTCACAAAACCAGTGTCCTAGAGAGGAGACAAAATGGTCTGAAGAGAGGAAACAGACTTGAATAAATTGTTGCAATCAAGTAAAACAGCCATTGCCATGGCAAGGCAAGCAGAGAGAACTGTGGGAGACTGGCTATAAGAAGATTTTGTCCAACATACTGGTTTTTCTTTCCAGATGCCTCTCAAAATTTGTGGAAGATTTTACTGTCTGAGATCAATTTATTTTTTTCTCTTGAGATGTACAAGATTAGTTGGTGCTAGCTTAAAGAATTCTCCCCTACAGGGCTGTACAATTAAGGTGTTCTAACACCATTTTCATCATAGCAATAGAAACCCCAAGACAGGCATTATTGATTAGATAACTTAAGTCAGACATAATTTCTTGTCAGAAGATTTTGAAAATTCATGTTGAGTCACAGCTTGTATTTGACATATTTCAAACTGATTCCAATGGTTGTATGGATTCACTGTAGTTGACCATGACTCATCAAGAAACTAGCTAAAGATAGTCTTAAAGTGTTTACATGTGTAGGTAGAGTTTTTTGTCGGGACCACCATTAGCTCTGTTCCACCAGCCACTTCCCAAATAACCACTCAGAGACTTATTATTAGTTATAAATGCTCAGGCTTATTACTAACTAGCTCTTATAATTTAAATTAACCCATGTCCATTAATCTATGTGCTGCTCCGAGGCTCGTGGCTTTTATCTCTCCTGCATGTCTGGTTTCCTTTCCCTCTGGCTGACAAATCCTCTGACTCTGCCCTTCTTGTCAGCATTCTCTCTGCCCTGAAAATCCTGCCTAGCCATCAGCCAATCAGCTTTTTATTGACAGTGAGAGCATGTTTACAGTACACAAAGATTGTTCCACAGCATACATGCTTCAAGATTGGAGTTGAAGTCTTCAAGGCATCACCTCAGGTACAAATTACAGGAAGTAATTTGATTCTGTAAGTTAGGTTTTGATATTTCTGGTGCCATTAGTTATATGAATGTTGTGAGCTGGTTACTGTTACCTTGACACAACCTATAATGACCTAGGAAGAGAGTATTTTTTAAAAAAGTATTTATCTTATTTTTAATTATGTGTATGTGTGTTTGTGTGTGCGTGTACACCCATGTGCTAGTGTGGGCAGAAGCCAGAGGCATTAGCTCCCAGGGAGCTTGAGATACAGGTCATTATAATTTGCCTGAACTGGGTACTGAAAATCAGAATTCTAGCCTTCTTCTAGAGTAGTACATATGTACTCTTAACCTCTGAGCCATCTAATTCCTGGGAAGAGAATCTTAATGAGGAATTATCTAGATCAGGTAGGCCTGTGGGCATGTTTGTGGGGGATTGTTTTGATTGTTAATTGATTGTTAATTGATTGTTAATTGGGAAAACCCAACCCAATGTGGGTGGCACCATTTCATGGGCGGGGCCCTGAACCATCTAAGAGTGAAGAAAGCTAGCTGAGCAGGAGCAAGCAAGCAAAGATCCGTGCATTTATTTTTCTCTCTGTTCTTGTCTGTGGATAGGACGCTTTAAGTTCCTGCCTTGACTTCCCCACAAGAATGGACTGTCACTGGAAATTGTGAGCTCACTAAGGTCTTTTACTTTTTAATGTTCTTTTTTGGTCTGAGTATTTGTCACAGTAACGGAAGTGAAAAAGGAGAAACAGTGACAACCAGAGTTCCCTTCTGTTTTCCAAGGACTAAAGTGAGCAAATAAGGCTGCATCCAACCCTTCCACATGGCCGGGAAACACTCTCACTACCACACAGCTCTTCCATAGAACCCCGAAGGGAAACTGAGAAGAGGAGCCGAGGGTTTCACTGCAGGTCCTCTGAGGCTGCTGGAGCTCCAACAGGACGTGTCAAGAAGATGTAGTTGGCTATCTTGTCCATCAGACCCAGGGGTTTTGGGTCCAGTAGTGCACATTCTAGAATCTATAGAACTAGGTGATGATAAGATTGAGAACGAGTCAGACAGAGCCAAGTCCCCTTGATGCTCTAGTTTGACGTGGCTGCATCTGTCCATGCAACAGAATAAGTTGTCACTAAATCCTCATAATTTAGAATTTTAAAGAAACCTTTCCTCACACAATCCATTCAGCAGTAATCAATTTGGGGGAATAGTTTGCTGACCTTTCCCCATCAGTGACTGCAAGTTAAAGTGCTCAATCTATTTTATAAGTCATTTTAGTCACCAAGATGCCACTGGTATTTCTGTTAATGGTACTAAAGCCATTAAGGGGCTTTAGAGTTTACTAAACCAAAGGGGTTGGATGCATTTATCATTCATAACTCAGAGAACAAAATCAAGTCTTTAAATCTGCCACCTATGTTAAAATTTTCATTGAATGTGGTTGGATTTCGGTCATAACCAGTTTGACTTCAAGTTGTCAGGGAGCACTTGGTGGCTTGGTGAGGGACCCAGAGCTGCCAAGAGAGGGTAGTTATTTCCTCAGAAGTATAAGCAACTATTTATGAGTATTGGTGAAATTATTAAGGCCACTCCACGTAGTTAAAAGGGAGGTTTATTTTGTGGGGTAACTTACAAATGAAGGGATAGGTTGTAGGGTCTGGCAAAGGTATGGCGCAGTCTGGCAGTGTTCTCTGGAGAACCAAGAGAGTGTCCCAGAACCAAGAGAGAGCCCTCCTCTCTATCTTGGGTCTTCTGCTTCCTCCTCTGCCCCATCTTGTGGGCATGACCATTACCGAAGCCTCAATGGGGGTTGGAACTTCCAGGCCAATGCTGGGATGGCTATCCACTACATATGAGTCTGTGTGTGTTCCTATGACATGCTTCGATCAGTGCTCTCCTTGGCTACTTTGTTCTGAAGTCTTCGATCATTATTTACTGATTTGATTTAATTATTCCTTTCAAGTTGAAAATAATGGATCAACCAGGTCTTTTTTACTTATTAAGTGTGGAGACAATCTCCTACTTTTAATGATTTCACTTACTATTTCTTAGCCTTATAATGGTGCAAATGTCACATGCACTCAGTAGGAGTCATTGTTCACATTTTGCATTTTGATCTCTTCTTGAGCCAACAACATTTGGTATGATCCCATCTTGTGATGCTGGGCAGTGGTACTAAGTCACACCTCTCAGGGAGCCATCAATCACTATAGGAAGTTACTGATAGTCTGCTGCATGGGATATGGCTAAAAATGGTGTTGGATGAGTTTGGTGCATTAAATGTATTTTGGGCTTATGATAGTTTCCATTTATGATGTGTTTCTCAGGATATAGCTTATTATAAGTTGATGGGCATCTCTGTATACTCTGATTAATTTCCAAACATTAGTCTACTGTGGGTGTGGAGTGTCTGATCATGGATAGTTGTGCTAGTAGCTCATTCTGAGAACACTTGGACAGGATTAGTAGAGCTGCCCATGACTAGTCATGGGAACAGCCTTTCTGTACTCTCTGATAGCTGTAAGAAGCTCATGAGAAGCCCTTGAGTCCTAGAATCTTTGTGGGGTGGCTCTTTCTTCTGTCATTCACAATTTCTCTTTCTCCTCCAGTTTTCTGGAAGCCAGAAGAGTACCTTGGCTCTACTAGCATTTACTATTTATGGGCTCATTATCTTGCCTTATTTTCTTAGACCTCTTTTCTCAATGGCAGACTTTGACTCCTCTTCCTTATCTCATGGTCCTCTTACTTCCACTGCTTCTTTATGTTGTCTGTCTGTCTGTCATCTGCCTGGCTTCTTGCCCTGGGTGTGTCCCTGGTTCTCTCTGCCTTCTCTTCTTGTTCTCTTTTGAGCCTAGATTTCTACTATTTATTCTCTTTGTCTGCTAGCCTTACCTATCCTTTCTCCTTCGTAGCTATTGGCTGCTCAGCTTTTTATTAGACCAATCAGGTGCCTTAGGCAGGCAAGGTGAAACAAGTACAACACTCTTTACATAATTAAACACAGCTTTATATCGTTAAACAAATGCAGCATAAACAAATGTAACACACCTTTATATACTTAAAGTAATATTCTGCAGCACACACAAATGTGACTCATCTTTGCCCAGTTAAAATAAGGTTCTACAACATTTCTCCAATCAAACCCTTAGATTGGAAGCTCCTGGAATGTGGTCTGAAGCAGCTCTGTTGTCTTTTTCTTTGCCTTCACCTCCCAGTCCCTTCCTTTGGCTTATCCCAGTATCCCCATCTTTCACTTGGGTTTCCTTTCTGCCTTGGAGTTTGCCCAGTGCTAGCTTGTTGCCCCTGCCTCTCCTTGCTTCACTTCCCTTGAGTACCATGAGACTCAATGCTGATACTAAGGGCTTGGTGTGACTTCCTGTCTGATGCTTTGTTAGCAGTCATTAATGAGGTGATGTGCGGCGAGCTCCTCGACCAGGGAGGAAGAACGACCACCATTCGAGGATTCTTCTCAGATCACACTTTATTGGAGCGCCTCTTGATTAAGGGAGAGCGGGAGGTGAGGGGCCCCAAGAACCAAAAGGCAGCTGCTTATATAGGGAACCAAGCGAACAGGTCAATCTATGATTGGATCCCACCAGAATGCAAGCACAGGGAGCCACGGGATAGGCTGAGAACATAAGGCCAAATTACCATATATGTGCATGCCCAAGCCTCGAGGCGCGCAGCCCAGCAAGCATAGCCAAATATGGAGTTGTTTACAGCAAAGCTGTCAGGAAGTCAGCGCCATCTTAGAATGGCGGCTCCCTACAGTGATGGTCTTGGAAGCTTTTGTGGTGAGACAGGGAGAAATAGGAAGTCCTCTTCCTTGTTTTGTTTTGTTTTTTTTTTTTTCTTCATAATCATAGATTTAACCCTGCAGTTCAGCTAGTCTCATAAAGGAATGAGGAGAATATGGAACCAAGAGAATTTCAGGGAGAGGACAAAGATTATGGGATACTGTGAGTGTTGGGGGAGAGAAGCTCTTCTTGGGGCAGAAGGAATGGTCCAGCAGTTAAGAAGAACACAACTCAAAAGCATCAAAGCTGTTCACACTTGGCAGTGGTGATCTTCTTGCTGGTATTGCTGTTTCTAGATTGGGTGCACTCCATGACTTCCATGATGTTCATGCCAACTTTTATTTTCCCCTAATACCTCACTTTTGCCATCCACTCAGCCTTGGCAGTGAGATAGAACCTGGGAAACATTTGTATTTGGTCCAACATTTGCCAAGAACAAGGTGTCAGGACTGTATGCTTCAGGATGCAATTCTCATGCTTCAATTTCTCCCTGTAGATGGACTTGGCATTAGTGCCACCATGGCAATTTGTAAGGTCACCACCCTGGAATAAGCTTGTGAAAAGAAGAGCCATTCCAAGCAAGTCCATTCTCTTTGGTGCTCAGGCCACGAAAGTTCTCTGCTGTCTCTGGAACTTTGTGTGCATCTTGAAGTAGGGCTTGACGTGGGAGAACATGGCAGAGTTGACCATGGCTGATAGCAAGGGTGTGGAGACGGCACTGTCTGCAAGGCCAGGAAGTCTTCTTCTGAACAGAAGTAGCAGGGCGCAAGCAAAGGGACTGTGGCAATCTAGATGAATCTGACAATTGGTCTTTATGCTATCTGCACATGTTCCGGTTCCTCACTGAGTGGTCCAATCTCCCCTGTTCTGTAGGTCTTGTATGTACCTTCTATCCACCCATTCCACTTATTCAATAATTTTGTGATTGTCAATTGTGTGATGACTACTGCAGGTACTAGGGGTATTAAAGTCAATGAGGTTGGTATGAAAATAGATGGGGTGCTTAGTAGATATCATAGGGATAAGGTATAAGATGCTAAAGATGTGAAGAAGGCTTTTGGTGAAGAAGTGGAGAAGCAAATGGTCCAAGGCAAAATTAGAAGGTAATATAGTCTGGAGATCCATTGGCTATTGAAAGTGAAGAAAGAATATTACAGATTCTTTAATTTCTGGTTTGTAAGGGTGAGTGACAGAACACACAGTAGCTTATGGAATACAATCAGAACATCACTTTCGGTCCATGGGTGGTAGCTGGGTGATCATGTGTTCTGTTTGAGATGTAATAAGTTTAAAATGTCTTTGAAATAACCAGGCATAAGCAGCAAATAACTCTTTGGTTATGAAACTCTGAAACCAAAAAGAGAGTTTTGAGCTGGAAATGTAAGTTATGAATTATGTATATGTGGAGAGGAAGCAAATCCTTGGGTTTGATAAGATTTCCTGGAGAAGGAATGCTGCAAAGAGGAAAGAGAGTTGGATTTTGTCAAGTCCATATTGACCCTCTTCTTCATTATTGTTATTTCTTAAAAACTTTCGCACATTTCAAAGATACATTTTATTTTATGTATGTGAAGATTTTGCCGGCATGCATGTCTGTGAGGCAGGTGCATGTGTAAGAGGGAGTCAAATCCTCTAGATCTGGAGTTGTGGATGTTTGTGAGCCACATTGTGAGGGCTGGGAATTGAACCCAGGTAAGTGCTCTTAAGCACAGAGCCGTCTTTCCAGCCTCCATTATTACTATTTCTTATGAGTGACATTTCCTTATTGTATTTGTGACACATTATTTATTTTGGCCAATAAGGTGTTAGATTTCACAGGAGTATGAGCTTGAAATGAACTTCCACTTTAACAATCTTTCCTTTATTATTATTATTATTATTATTATTATTTATTTGCATTGGTATCTCTCTGGCCTGTGTGTCTTTTAGAGGGTATCAGATCCCTGGAACTGGAGTTACAGACAGTTGTGAGTGACCATGTGGATGCTGGGAACTGAACCTGGGTCCTCTGGAAGAGCAGCCTGTACTCTTAACCACTGAGCCATCTCTCTGGCCCCACAATCTTTCCTTTTATTTTGAAAAACACTTAGATTCTGACAGCTGCTGATTCATGGAAGAATTGCTGAATTTAACTCAGTTCAAAGTTTGGGGTCAATGCCAAGAAAGCCATCTCTTACCCACAGATGCCCCAGTATGAAAGAAATGTTGACTTTGTATGTTTCTAAAAATCTCAAAAGCTATTGTTTTGTGACATTGTTGGAATTGCTGACTGATACAAGCAAGAAAAGCTGTGTAAGTTCCCATTGGACTCTATGCAAATTAAGAGCAGTCTGGCCCATAATTGTGTTTACTCACCCTGGTACAAAGTCTTGGTCAAATACTCAGTGTCCTTATTTACATGTATCAACAACGTTGAGTTCAGGGATGGTTGTTTATCATGGGTGACTACAAGTCACATAGCCTTACAGCAGCAACTCCAAGCAGTGTGTCCTCCAATAACGAGAAGAAGTTTGAACAAACTTGGAGGTAGTAGTTATCAACATCACCCGATGCACCCTCCCTGCCTTTCCCTGAGTATATTTTCACTGCATGTTGTAAAGAAATGTTTAAGGAAACTGATGCTCCATTGAAATCCTGTGTGAGTATTTTAGAGCGTGTTTTATTGTTGTTCTTAAAGCACGTTTCGAGTGAACACATTTTAAAGTTGGAAAAGGAGGTTATTAGAGGCTGTAGGCATGCCTGGGAATAGCATGTCAGGGGCATGAAGACAATCCAAGAGGCTCTTTTGGCTACTAACATTTTCATAAGGGGCCTGATTAGCTATGAGGCAGTTGTGAGACTTGATGAGTTACATTCCAAGAAAGAAAAATAGTTTCTCTCATTTAGCAGCTGTGGAATCTTGGGGCAATTACTGGAACATTCCTTTTCAGTAAACGTAAAGCTTGCTTTTTTATGTCCCAGTAAAATGCTTAATCTGAAATACATATTTTAACTTTGTCTTATTTACAACTTTCTTCCTCCTTGTAATTCTAAATTACAGTTCAGAAACTGGATTTACAGGTTTTTTGCCTCTAAATAGGAAAAAAAAAAAAAAAAAAACCCAAGAAACAAAAAGCAAAAACCAGCACTGACCATAGCTGGCTGTCAGCTTTTGATTATTATTTAAGATGTATATTTTCCTCTAAAGGTACGTCCTAATTTGTGTACCCAGTTAAACTTCGTGCCTCTGTGCACATGTAAGGACAGTGGGCCAGCATTTACAGGGGGCATGTTAAATTACACCTCGTGTCCTTTGACCACAGTGTGAAATTCTGAAGCATAAACAGGAGCAGAAAGAGGAGCAGCTTGAGAAATCCAGAAGCAACAACAATCCTCTCTCCCAGGACCTTTCTCGTAGGCCAACTGCTGTCCCAGCAACCTCTCCCAGTGATTACTGGGAGACCTGCTCCCACTCTCCCAACCCCCTCGCCCGCACCCCTGTCTTGAAAGTCAAGGGCACTGTCAGTTCTGAGAACGAAATTGCCAAAATAACAAAAGTTACTGGAGTGGATAATTTCTCACAGAAACTGACAGTCACTACAAACAAAAATCTGCCTTGCTTATCCTTTGTCCCACTCGGTGCTGGGGAAAAACAACTCTACCCTCAGGAGAACCTTCACCTTTTGGCCGAGGAGTAACACAAATAACATGGCCATCTTGGAATATTTTGCTGGCCCCACCCTTCCGTCTTTATCACCCAGCTCTGTGCACACAAATGCATACCTTTTCGTCTCTTCATTTTGTTCAGGGTACAAAAGCAAGTGTTTGTTTGTCTGAAAACACCATGTGGTGGACATGGCTGAAAAACAAATACACAGTGCAAACTTCAGACTTTTCTCCTTCACCTCACCATGCCTTCTGAAGGCCTCCAGACCTCCCAATAGCAGAAGAGTTACAAGAAATGGAGGAGAAGCAGGGAGGGAGGAAGGGATCTGGGAGAGTGACAGAGACAGTGGTATCATCTCAGTTTTAATTTAAGGAAAAGAAATGTGCATCCCACAAACACAATCCATTTTTTATTGCTCGCTCTCTCCTCCAAAATAAAACCAAGCAACAACATAACAACCAAATAAAACCCCACAAAACCTCTGTGGCTCAGAAGGCCAAGAGAAAGCTGCTTGCTGGTTAAGAATCTTTCAGACTAAACTCATTTCAAAGACATTTGCAGTCTTACTGCCATCTCCGATTTAGTAATGGTAATTGACTCAAAGAGGCTGGAGATGGTTTGGGTAACGAGAAACAAACAACCACAATGTCCCCTTCACTTACTTCTGTTTGTGAGATCCTCTTTATTGATTATTTTACATAATAAGTTCATCTGCTTGGGATGGCTAGTTGGTAGGGAAACATTTCTGGCCTGGTCTAATTGTCAAGTCTTGTGGAATGTTTGTCAAGGACAGAGCCTTCCTGGAGGAGGAGTTACTTTTCCTAGAACACCAGGAGGGTCTCAACTAGGTAAACAACCATGCCACAGTGTCTGAGTTCACTCCTCTCCCAGCCAAACTGGCTCAGTATGCTTTTTAGCTGCACCACTTGACTAATTTTAAAACCGATTGAAAAATGTGCTCACCCAAGGGACAATGATTAACAAAATCTGTAAATTGCCATTTCACTTGCTAATGAGTAGCTCAAAAGCAAAGCAAAATCTGTGGCTAATGGTCCAGGAATGAAACACATACCCAGAAGAGGTTCTTTTGGATCAAAGTGTTTTCCAGATCTTTAGAATTTTTTTCCCTCTTTCCTTTCTGCATGTCATTCACTCTGCATTAAAACAAAACAAAAAATTGACACACTTCACTAAGAAGGAATGTATTCCCAGATTCATTCCCTCTTGAACTATACATGTGAATCTCTCCAGTGAGTTTCCTGTCAGTGTCTCCCGGCATCTGCCCTGTCAGGGTGGTGGGCTGCTTTAGAGTGTAGGCTCTTCAAACCACCGCCCCGACTCAGTACCTCAGAAGCCTGAGTGACTTCTTCGCTGCCTCATGGGGTTTTGTAAAATGGTAGAACTATACTCCGAGAGTCTGGGAAGCCGGCTCAGTGAAGTGCCGCTTCAGGAGTGTCAGGGCCTGAGTTCGGATCCTCACCATTCACGTAAAAGCTGGGCACAGCAAACCCCAGCATCTGCAGTTGGAGGGAAGGGCGAACAGACAGGAAGATCCATGGACCTTGTTGGAAAGCCAGTGTAGCCAAATCAGTGAGCCCCAGTTCACTGAAAGACTGTCTGGAAAAAAAAAAAAATGAGGTGGAGAATGATTGGAGGTCCTCAGTGTCGACATTAAGTCTTCACACACATGTGCATCCACTTATAAGTGTGAGGAAATACAAACTATACTGTGAAGTGAGTAGGATCATTATAAAGACAGAACGGTAAAATGCAAGTCAGGATTTTACAGTTCTATCCCCCCAGTGACGAACAACTTCAAAAAGAAGACACAATGTAGTGTTCGGTTTTCAAAACTTCCCCAAACGGAAAGCAAATTGGCAAATATGGTGATCATGAATTTCAACTTGGTCATTTCTCTGGCAGTCTGCTCTGTGTCAGTTGGGAGGCAGCTGACGAGCCTACAGGTCTCCATGGCAGTCTGTTGTCTGTGGATGTTATCACTGGAATTCAGGCTAAAAGCCGTTCGTTCTATAGATCACTGAGAGATTAGACCAAATGCCCTGGGGGAAAGTATACATCTGCCATTGTATTACTTGTTGGCCAGCACTAATAATGGCTAGTTTTTCTACTCCATTTTTAAGTTGGAGCTCACATAGTATTGTATGCTTGGGTAGTCTTCAGGGGCACAGAAATCTCTGGGTGCTGGTTTTATTAATCTGAAACAAATGCAATCCAACAACGAAACATAGGTCTTGAGGTTATAAAGTGCATCCACATCAGCTTCGTCTCAGATGCACTAGGTCTGAAGTAGGTTTATTTCATCAGTTTGTCCTTCCTTAACATGTCCGTATTTTCTTTACTGTGGGCCAAGCTCAGCAACCCTAGCATCAAGGCGACTGAGGGAAACTGATTATTTCAATAGATTATTTTGGGGTATTACGGGCTCTCTTGAAGGGCATCTGGATTCCTGCGGGTGAGTGTGGAGGATGTGGGGGTACATACAGAGCTGTCACTGATTTCAGTTTGATTAGATGATGACTTTCTACTTTTCCATAAGGGGAAAAAGTTGTTTATTTACTTAGACTTTTCTGCAGCGTAGGAGAAGTGGGGCATGCAGAGAGCAGAAAAAGGAATTTTATAATTAAATACCCGTTAACTCCTATCTAGAAGGCGTTAGCATCAGACTACCTTTTCTCCTTCCTCTGTTGTACAAGTTCTGCTTTGTGGAGATGTCAGCAGGAGGAAACATTTTATTTTACAAAATTCTCAGTGCTTTAAACACGTGTGTACACACAAGCCCGGGACATCCTTTATATTATCAAATATTTGATTTCCTGCGAGGTTAACGTTTTTCATATTTTTATTTCTGCCTTTTGTGAGCTGTCAGCCTTGTCATCTGAAAGAGGTTTTTTGTGTTTTTTTTTTTCTTTTTTAACACCTTCAAGCTAAAGGATTAAAAAAAAAAAAACAACCCTCCAAGATCAAGAGAATCTGAGATGCTCTGATCTAGGGTAGGTGGGTAGAGAACAGGGGGAAGATAACCATGATACAGGAAGAGTCATGGATATACAGATGCTAATGAAGGAAACAGCTCTGGGTAGTCAATACCATGGGAATTAGCCTGATATACAACTTCCTGTGGGTGTGCAGTTAGTACCCTGCTTCTGCAGGTAGGGTTCACAGTGCACCTTGAGGCTGTCTATTCCATTAAATTAAAAAAAAATAATTTTATTTTATTTTTAATTACATGGATGTATATGTGTGTATTTGTGTGTGTGTGTGTGTGTGTGTGTGTGTGTGTGTGTGTGTGTGTGTGTGTGTGTGTGTGTGAATGCTGGGCACGCACATGTCAGTAAAGGTGCCTTCAGAACCAGAAGAGGGCATCTACTCCCCTGGAGCTAGAGTTACAAGCAGTAGTTAGCCACCTGAAGTGGGTACTGGGAATTGAACTCAGGTCCTATGCCACAGCAATTTGTGTGCCCAATGAGTGAGCCATCTTTATAATGCCTCTATTCCATCTTGAACCCCCACCCCCAATATCTTCGAGTGAAGAGCTAACAATTATTAATGTATACACAAGTAGGGAACATCTTATGTGCCTGGTGTATGTATGAACACCTTACATGTCTTAAATCATTTAATGATCAAAACCAAAACACATAACAACAACAAACAACCATCCCTGGAAGTAGTGATTATCTCCCAATGGAGGCAAATAATGCTCGGAGAGGCTATATTTGTGTACCACTGCCAAAAGCTGGCCCCAAAAGGTGGAACACAGCACCTCACAAAACCAGCACTAGATCCATACTCTCAGCTGCAGCTGCCTCAGCCTTCTCCACAGGTGGCTCCCTTTCACCAGAGAGGTGAAAAAGGCCTGTCCTAGTCAGCCTTTATGGTTAGGTTGGCACAACCTGGAATCAACTGGAAAGAAAGGCTCCATGAGGGATGACTGTCTTAGGTTGGCCTTGGGTATGTCTGTTGGTGATTGCCTTGATTGTCTTAATTGATGCGGGAGGACCTAGTGTGCATCCTCCTGCCTCCTTTGTCTAATCTCAAGTGGTCATCCCTGGACATACATGCACAGATGGAATATATATCCTATAGGAATGTATATTTACATATGCACACACATATATATGTATATACATGTCATAATAACTAAAGGGTGGGAAAAGGCGTTAGAAGATGGGGGCAGTATTGTAGAGGCAGTAACCCTGTATGAAGAGTTTTTTGTTTTTTTCTAGCTTAGTCTTCACATTGTGATGTGAGTTCATCTGCTCTTGTTGATGCTTCTGATTAGGTGTTAGGACTACCTGGTTCTCAATGCGGAATGAAGACCAGCAGTTCTCAGGAAATCCTCCAGGCCTTCAGCATCAGGTTGGGACTGCTGAGGCTTTCAGCCTGTGCACTGAATTACTACTGGGTTCTTAGCCTTACCATCATGAGACAACCATTGTTGGGTTACCCAGACCATATCCTTAAGGCAATCACACACACACACACACACACACACACACACACACAGAGTCAATTTATTTTAGAATAATTTCACAATGTATAAAAACAAAAGCAAATTTGCATATTAGGGAGATGGATGTCCTTGTTTATATTTTACATGAAGAATTAAATCTTGGCTGAATATTTAACATTGCAAGGGGATTTTTAGAGATGATTGATACTTTGATTTTCATAATATCAATGCTTAGCATGCTGCTTTGCATAAATACAGTACAAAATGGCAGAAGGAGGCTTCGGGCCATTTCAGAAATTGTTGGAAATTCTGTCCTCATCCTAAACTGGCCCTCTTTGCATTTCTTGAATGAAATTATAGGATATAGTCTCCAGAGGCACTTCTTTAAAAATTCTCTTTCCTATGCCAGTGAGATGTCTCAGCAAGTTAAGGCACTGGCTGACAAGTTTGATAACTTGAGTTCAGTACCCTAGTGCCCTAGAGTAGAAGAAAACATGATGATGATTGTGACTATGATGATGATGATGTGATAGTGGTGGTGGTGATGATGATGATGATGATGATGGTGATGATGATGGTGATGATGGTGGTGATGATGGTGATGATGGTGATGATGGTGATGGTGATGATGATGGTGATGATGGTGGTGATGATGATGGTGATGATGGTGGTGATGATGGTGATGATGGTGATGATGGTGATGATGATGATGATGATGATGATGATGGCGATGATGGTGGTGGTGGTAGTGGTGTTACAAAGGAGGAAATTTTATATCCTCTTGTTACTTTTTGCTAGCCGAACTATATCTCTTGATTATTTTACCACCCTAGACCATGGATCATATAGCCAGAATTAGTAGTTATAAAACTATTTATGACTCAAAATGTTCTTCCTCTAAATTTCTAGAGCCTCTGATTTCCAGGTGGCTGTGAACTTATTTGAATTGTGTATCTTATTCTCCTAAATTGTTTTAGTTAAGTATTTCTAACTCTATCTACTATTTCTCCCTGTCCCCACTTTAAAATGCAGTTTATCAAATCTATTAAAAGTCACTAGGGCTTTTAGAGCACACCATTTTAGCAGAAAAATTTGAGATGTGGAAAGTCTGAATACTAAGAAATGGCAGGTGAATTTATATAGACACAGATCAAAACAACCATATCCGTAAGAATACAATTGGTTATTATTGGCATATGTGTGCATCTGTGAAACATGATGCTATGGTCAAGATGAACATCTGTCTCTCCCAAGACTTCCCTTGTGGCCCTTGTACACTAAGTGGTTCTTAATGACTTTGTCCTCTCTTCCACCATTTTTACTTATCTGGAATCACCAATTGGAATTCTATCAATATGCATTAGTGTTCATTTATATGAACAGAGTCATATAATACATATACTATTTTTTGAGTGGTGACAGGTTTGGCTTCTTTCATTGAGAATAATTATTGTTAGGCATACCAGTAGTTCATTCTTTCATATTTCTGAATAATATCCCTTCATGTGGCTACACCTGAGTTTCTTATAGAAGAATATCAAAAGACATTTGGTCTCTATCAGTTTTTGAATATTACAAATAAAGCTGTTATTTTTATGTTCACACATCCATATAGAAATAAGATTTAATTCTTGGATAAGATATAATGATTAGAGTATATGGTGGGTGAGAGCTGCATTTCCAAAGTAGTTGTAATATTTAAAAACCCCACCCCTAGTATGTGACAGTTTTGTCTCTTCGGTAGTTCATAATAAGGAAGCATTCTCTTCCTTAGTCATCCTAACAGTTTAGATACATTCCATTGTGGCTCTAATTTGCCTTGCTCTAGTGCTGAGGATCTTTTAATGTGTTTATTTCTCACTTCTATCCCATTGGGTTGTGAATCTGTTTTCATGCTTGGCTCTTCTTTTTCACTTTGCATTATTTCTGTTCTCTAGAACAGTTCTTTTATTAGACATGATATGAAAACATTCTGCTTAGGCCTTTTTTTCTCTTAACAGTTTTTCAAAAGTGATTTTTTTTTTTAACCTTTTATAGAGTCCAGATAATTAAGCACTTTTTCAGGGGGAGGGTCTTTGTGTGTGTGTGTGTGTGTGTCATAGGGAAGTTTTTGTGTTGCTCAGATTCACAAAGAAAACGTTATAATTTCTTCTAAAAATTTCAAAGTTCTAAAAATTTGTATTTTGATGCATAATCAACTTTAGCTTAATTAAAAATTGTAGATAATATGAAACAATGCAATTTTCATGTAGATAATCAAAGGCTGGTGAGAAATATTCAGGTTTTCATATGCATATAGATCTGTTTCATTAACTTATTTGTCTATCTTTATACATCATCTTGATTACTGAAGTTTTAAGATAAATCTGGAAATCAGATAGAATTAGTCATTCAACTTAAGTCTGCTTTGTCCAGATCATCTCAACTATGGGAGATGCCTTGAATTCTCATAACAGTTTTAGACTCAGCTCCTCAATTTCTACAAAACAGCCTGCTGGCATTTTGGTTGGGGTTGGACTAGAGTTAGAAATCAGTCAGGAGAATTGACACTCCAGTGGAGGTGGCTATCTTTCCAATTGTTTGGGTCTTTAATCTCTTTTAACAACCAATGTTTTGTAGTTATATATTTTTTGTCTTGCGTATCTATTGCCAGATTTGTTTCTAAGTAATTTTTTTTTTTTTCCGAGACAGGGTTTCTTTGTGTAGCCCTGGCTGTCCTGGAACTAATTCTATAGATCAGGCTAGCCTTGGATTTACAGAAACCCACCTTCCTCTGTCTCCCGAGTTCTGGGATTAAAAGCATATGCACCACCACCGCTCATGTAATTCTAGTAATTCTTATTGTTATGTCAGTTGTATTTAAAACTTTCAACTTCTATAAACTGATAAATTTTCTTTGTTTATAGACATACAGATGTTTTTTTAAAGTTTATTTTCTACAACCCTGATGTATGACCTAAATGTTTGTTTTTCACACACAAACTCATATTTTGAAATTCTGATGGTGGAACCTTGGTTAAGTGACTGAAAAGGAGCACTTTCATGAACTCATGGCCCTACTTATGAAGTCTGGGAAAGCTTGGTTGCCCCTTCCAACAAGTAAGGATACTAGAAAAAGGCAATGAGACCCTTTTACCAAGTGCTGAATTTGTTCATTTCATTTCAGGCTTTGGAGACTCTGTAACTGTGAGAAACAATTTTCTGTTGTTTATAAGCTATTTCACTTATGTTATTTTGTTATAGCTACTTTAATGGATGAAGACAGTTGGAAAATTTCATTAGTAAGTCTTTCAAGTTTTCCATAAGTTCCGTGGACGTTTTGTATGATCATATTACTTAAAAATAAAACTTTATTTATTCCTTTCCAAAGTGGGAGACTTTGTTTCCATTCTCTACTTAATCTCACTTGCAAGAAACTCCAGTGCCATGTTAAACAGCTACAAGTTTAGATGTAATTAAATTCCCCTTATTTTATGGGGAAGATATTCAAATTTTGATCAGGTCTGATGCTAGTTGTTTTCATAGGCACCCGTGAAAATTAGTTTCAGTTAGCAACTTGACACTCCAGCAAGAAGTTAACCTCAGCTGAGGAACTGACTCCATTGGCTTAATCTGTGGCCATATCTGTGGGATATTTTCTTAATAGCTGATTGATGTGGGAGGATACTGTCCACTGTGGGTGGTGCCATCTCTAGGTAGGTAACCTTGGCTGTATTATAAAGGGACCAGAACATGAGGCTTGAAGTAAGTCAGTAATCAACATTTCTCTATGGTCTCTGTTTGGTTCCTGCCTTCATGTTCCTGCCTTGAGCTCCTAACCTGTCTACTCAATGTCAGGTTGTGATGTGGAAATACAAGCCAAATAAACCATTTCCTCTTCCAAGTTGCTATTAGTCAGAATTTTCTGTTATAGCCACAGAGAAGCCAACCAGAATAGTGCCTTTTATTAGGTTGAGGACATTTCTTTTGTTCCCATTTGCTGGGTTTTTATCAGAGGTATGCATGTTGGCTTTGTCATTTTTTGTTTGTTTGTTTGTTTCTGTTGAGATAAGTATAAAGTTTTCATTTGCTAGTGTATTAATAAGATAAATTAAGTTGGCTGATCTGCTAATGTTATATCAAAATTGTTTACTCATGTTGCTCTTCTGGATGTGGTCACTCTTTCAAACTGTATTAACCTTTGTCTACGAACTTTACTTGCTAAACATTTTTTGGGAAGTTTTCTTGTTTATTGGAGATATTGTTGTAGTTTTCTTGTCTTGTTGCACTGGGTAATCACGTTACCAGGTAATTCTGACCTCAAGGACTGAGCCTGGGAGAATCACTTTCCTCCAGCTGTCTGGATGAGTTTGTATAGAACCATTATTAGTTTCTTTTTTTTTTTTTTTCCTTAAATTTTCCTCGAATTCACCAGCAATGCAGTGTGAGAGTGGGATTTTCTTCATGAAAAGGCTTGTAGTTACAAATTCACTTTAACAGATACAGGGATTTGCAGGTTACCTTATTACTTAGAGTTTGTCACATAGTGTGCTGTTTGGAGCATTTGTAGGTTTCATTTAAGTTGTTATATTTGCCGGTGTAAAGTTCATATTAGGTTTGTTATCTGTGGAGGGATGTCACTCTGTTTTTGTTTTTGGTATTGGATCTGTTTTGATTATTTTTTCCCTAAGTTTGTGTCATGTTTTTCTTTCTTTGCATACCTGTGGATCTTCGATATTTTTTTCTGTGCATTTTTTTTTTTTTTTTTTTTTGGTGTGTTTGTGTGTATGTAACTGTTTCACACTGAGCTCTTATGGAGGCCTAAGGTCAGCCTGGGGGAGCCAACCATTTCCTTCTACTTTGTTTCCAGGCAGAATCTTTTTGTTTCTTCACCGAGTTGCAGATGCAAGTTACTGGCTGATGATCTCATCTCCACCTTCCATCTCCCAGTAGGAACACTGATATCACAGATCTGAACCACTGCAGCTACCTTTTTGAGCAAGTTCTGGGAATCAAACTCAAGTGGTCGGGACTGCACAGCTAGTGTGCCTACCCACGGATCCGTCCCTCTGGTCTTGAGTAATCTCGGTTAATCTTTTTGATGTTGTGAATCTATTCATGGGGTGCTGAACAGGTTTCTGTGATGCGGCTAAGTGGCTGGAGGAAGGCTGTATCTGTCTGGTGTTCTAGAAATTACTTATCACAGGAGTGACATTTTACTCTGAGGCTCACTAAATTACACTCAGTCAAAACTTTCTGAATTTATTCCTACCCACGCATGGCAAGGTGTTCTATTCTGGTCCAGTTTACCGACCGACTCGCATTGTCAGTCTGTGTCTCTAGGCACCATTTGCTCAGTGCCTTTCCAAATGGTTTTTCTCAAACATCAAGTAGTTTCCTCACATGGATACTCTCATAGGTCCTCTGCAAAGATCCTCTGCAGCTCTTTAATGTGTGCGTGTGTATTACTCTTAACATTATGAACTTGAGCGCCTCTGTTTCCTAAGATGCTCTGCTCTGTCACATCAACTCAGGGACTCCATCAAGCGCCCCTGGTTCCTTTCCTTGAACATTACCACCACCTCGTCTCTTTCTCAGGAAAGAATCGTGGGGCAATTATTGCATTCCTCTTACTTCCGGTCTCTCACAACTCCTTCCCTTCTTGCGTGATTTCTAGTGTCTTGAACACTGTGTTCTATGTTCACACACACAGGTTTTGCTTTTAGACAGGGATGATAAGTTTATTCCTCCTTATTTGATCTTGGTCAGTTTTTTGGTTTTTCTTTTTTCTGTTAATCTTTACTTCGCTCTGGAAATTTTCTAGTTTATCTTTCAAATGCGTTTCTTATTACTTAGAACTCTATAATTCTAGCACGTTAAAGGAAAAAAAAAAACCAACAGGAAAACAACATTCCCTGCAATAATCTGTTCTTGATATTTTTCTACAAACAATATAAGGGCATATTTCTTTTTAATCAGTCTTTGGCTGTCAGTCTTGGTCAGGTCAAGTATTGAAATGTCCCTTCCCAGTGTGACTAAAAGTTATTTCTCTTATATTTGTGCAATTGTTAATTTTATTTTTCTGGCATACTACATGCAGGATTTGAAAACTTTTCTAAATGAGTTTCATTTTTCTATATTTCAAACAAGACTTGCTCATTCACAGTAGAATGGACTTTAGGAAGGACCCCCAAGTTAAAGGACACATCACAGGACTCCTGGAGATGGCACTTAAAAAACTTTACCCAGTTGATGACATAGAGTCCCCAAACTGGAACAAAGACTCAGAGAGTCCCTGTGCTAAGAGGAAGTGTCCAAAAAGAATTGCTACAAAGAGACGCTGGTATTTCCAGTCTGTAATGGGCTGGTGGGTGTCTGGTGAAGCCTGTATCTATGTTTGCCTACATTTTATCAATGATGGTTACTTCAGTGCCAGACAGGACTAAGATTTGTTTGTCTATTTGAAGTTTCTCTTTGGGATGGTTAGTAAGAGCAAAATTAGGGGAATGCGTTATGCTGTTAAAGAGGACGCGGGGAAAGATAAGACCCAGGTATGTGGCCCAAAAGCAAATGGTGTTGTTCTCACCAATCTGGACAGTGTCCACGGCTGTGAAAAAAACTGAGTAAAGTGGAAACTTGTTCAGGAGTTGGCTGTGGGGCTTCACTGCCAGTCTGGTGATTTGGAGGTAGTTTATCTCCTTGGGAGAAAGATTTCATTATCTTGCAGTCACCTCTGAGAAAGCCAGGTTTGTAGAGTTTGTAGACAGAACAGAAGGCTGTATGTAACAGTAGGCAATAGAACTATCCTTCTAAAGGGGAAAATGGGCTTTAAGCACATCCTCTTCTGCCTTATTTTCTTTTAAAATCACTTTATATGCTTTTGGTTTCTTGATTTCCTTGCCTGATACTTTGTGTGTGTGTGAAGCGTATACACATGTATGTGTTGAGGTATATGTATGCTGGTGTGCACAAACCAGAAAAGGATGTCTAGTATCCCACCTGATCATAGTCCACCTAATTCCTTCAAGACGATCTCTCACTGGATCTGGAGCTAGACTGGCAGCCAGAAATCCTCAGCAATATTGCTGCCTCTAACCACTCCCACCCTCCCGACAGTGCTGGGTTAGAGGTGCATATGTAGCTATGGCTTAAAAAAAAAACAAAAACAAAAACAAAAAACCCAATAAACCAAAAACAAACAAACAAACAAACAAACAAACAAACAAAAAAAACATAGGTGCTGGGGATTCGAACTCAGATCCTCATTCTCTCCCTAACTCCACATTTGCTATTTTAAATACTTTATGTCTTTGTCTTTTTCTCCTTCTGCTTACATACCTGCCACCATTGTAGATCTTGAGTTTAGGAGAGCAAAGAGGATTTTGTAGAGCAGTGGTTCTCAGCCTTCCTAATGCTGTGACCCTTTAATACCGTTCCTCACATTGTGGTGACCCCCAACCGTACAATTATTTCATTACTTCATAGCTGTAATTTTGCTACTGTTATGAATTGTAATGTAAATATCTGATATGTGACCCCTGTGAAAAGGTTGTTTCCAACACCCTACCAAGGGGTGGAGACACACAGGCTGAGAACCACTGTTATAGAGGGAGAAGAGGAGGGTACAGGTCGTGACCGAACTCATGTTTTCTGAAGTAGCTGATATTGACTTGTATAAAATGATGAGATGTTCCTGTGGTTGGCCAGACCTGGTCTTGATGGGCCTTGGAAAGAATCATAAACAGTAGGAGGAAGTAGGAGAAAAATTTGCTCCTGTTGCAGAGGAGACTCCCTTCTTACTTACGCAGGAGAGATATGAGACCACAGTTGATAACCCGGTGACCTTATTTTGAGTCATGGTCTACCCAACCCTCCAGAATGTGTCTTCTCTCACGTCCTAGGAGAACTTCTCCCATTCTTCACCGTGGGTGGAAAAAGAGACTAGTTGAAAACATGATACTCTCACCCAAATACGAGGTCTAGCATATTCCAACTCAGTTCCACAAACATCTGTTGAGCGCCTTCTTTCCATAGAATACTCTACAAGGAAAGGTTGAGTCCCAAGTTGTGTGAGCCATGGGTTTTCAATTGGTAGGAGCTATAATGTTGAGAAATGTGTAAAAAGTCATACTGGTAGGAGAAATAGATCAATCAGGTGAAAAGAGGAGCCTGAGATATAATGAATGAGAACTTAGAGGGAAAGTTAGTGTGGTTTTTGTTTTAAGGATGAATGAAAGAGGCTTTATGAGCTGGGTATATTGTATGATGTATGTATGTATGTATGTATGTATGTATGTGTACCACATGTATGCAGTGCACCAGGAAGGCAGTACAGAGCATTGGATCTCCTGAGATTGGAGTTATAGACAGTTGTGAGCTGCCATGTGGGTGCTGCATTTTGAACCCAGGTCCCCTGGAAGAGCAGCCGGTGCTCTTAACCTCTGAGCCATTTCTTTGACCCAGAAAGAATTTTTTTCCCCCTGAGACAGAGCTTCTCTATGTAGCTTTGGTGCCTGTCCTGGATCTTGCTCTGTAGACCAGGCTGGCCTCGAACTCACTGATCCACCTGGCTCTGCTTCCCGAGTGCTGGGATTAAAGGCGTGCGCCACCACTGCCTGGCTCCAGAAAGAACATTTTAGATGAGACTGTGAAGAATGCTGAGATCCACTCTCTGCAGGTTGGAGCTTTATTCCATTGGCAAAAGGGAAATTATTGATGGACTTTGGATAGTGATAGCCACACGAATAGTTATGCACTTAGTTGAATATATTCACAGCTATGTAGTAGGGGTATAGTGAGGTTGGAAGTAAGGAGATCACTTGGGGAAGAAGAGACAGTCCTTGGTGACAGTTGCAGTTGAGTTCAGGATGATGAGCGGAACAGAGCTGAGAGACCTGGCTGATGACGTTGGCCTTGTCACAGATCAGCCAAGACTTTGGGAGGAGTTATTTAATTTCTCTGGGCCTCTGTTCCCTTTTTTGTACACTACAGATCAGAACAGCCGTCATTCTATAAAAGGATTAAGGATTAAGTGAATTAGCAGGTGGAAAGCTCGGAGATCTGAGCCTAGCAGAGGAAGCACTTAGCACTGTTGTGTATGATTAGTGGCAGCGGTGGGGAGAGACAATAAGAAGCGAATTTGAAAGTTATCCTACTATATAATTATGCCATTATTTATTATAGAGTTATTTTCATCTATTTGCCTATTAAACGTAATTTTGTCATTTAGAAAGCAAAGCAAGAAATCAAGTTGTTGCCATAGCACTCATTATATTTCATTTATTTTTGACGAGTGATTTCTTCTAGAATATGTCTCAGACTTTGAGACACTCTATTAGATTGCCCTGTCATATATAAGCATTAAAAGGGGGACTTGAAAATGTGGTGGGGACATCTTAGCTACATGGTCAGTGTAGGTCAGAACTAAGATGTATCCTATAGTTATCTATATGTATTTACCAATCTACATTTTTGCAATATAGCCCTTTTGGGGCTGTTTTCTTTCATAGTACCCAGCCTGGGGGAAACTTAAGACCTTTTGTTGATAAAACTATGTTACCTACATAAACTTGTGAAAGTACAAAAGCTGTATTAATTAAAATTTTTTTTCCGAGACAGGGTCCCTCTGTGTAGCTTTGGAGCCTGTCCTGGAACTCACTTTGTAGACCAGGCTAGCCCCTAACTCACAGAGATCCTCCTGCCTCTGCCTCCCGAGTGCTGGGATTAAAGGCATGTGCCACCACCACCTGGCATATTAATTGAAATTTATACCGATTGCCTCAGCGATACCCACACATTTCTTTCTTACTTTTGTTCTTCCCTTACCACCAAGAATTACCGTTTCTGGCCAAGGTGGTGGCACACATCTTTAATCCCAGCACTTGGGAGGCAGAGGCAGGCAGATCTGTATGAGTTTGAGGCTAGCCTGGTCTACAGAGTGAGCTCTAGAACAGACTCCAAAGCTACAGAGAAGTCCTGTCTTGAAAAACCAAAAAAGGAAAAAAAGAAAGAAAGAAAGGAAAAGAATTATCATTGCTGCAGGACAGAGTGAGCTCACCTTACCTCAGACCTGTGACCCTCAAGCAACGATTGAAAGGAGGCTATGTGGCCTCCTGGATTGTTCCCCATGCCTCCTGCTCCTTTTGATTCTCTCTCCTAGGACCTGGGGTGCGGGGGTGGGTGGGGTGGGTGGGAGAAAAGTCATAAATCAAAATGAGGCTGGACAAAAGCAAATCAAAGGAAGGCCTTTTTGTCAGGGACAAGAAAAAGAAGGGAAAAGCAGATAACCAATTCTCCGCTGCCATTTCCTGTGCAGTCCGAGTTTGACGTGGGCTTATCTCTGGTCTTGACCACGCTGAAAATGTGAAGGTCATGATAACAAAGATATCAGCAGTCACCATCTAACTGTAAAATGTTGAGTTTGATGGACCATGGCCTTTAATAACACTTTCAAGCTGTAGAAAGGAGCTGTAGGTGTCAGTGAAATGACCAAAGATCTCTGTGGACAGCCAGAGCCCCTCTTTGCAGAAACAGGAGTGTAGGGCAGGGTGTCCTTGCATCTCGGGACCTGTCAGCTCTTTCCCTGGGTTTATCCTTCCTGTTCCAGAGGGTTCTTTTCAGCCTCGCATTCTCACATTGCCTATGGGAGGTGCCTATGCTTCTTTCTCACTCCGATCCAGCTTTGACTCAAGCGAATTAAGTTCACAGCTAAAGCAATGATGATATATAAAGCATGCCTCTGATGCTATGTCTTCCATTCTGCTGAGGAGGAGTTACCTAACAGAAGGGGGAGAGGAATGGATGTGTATGTAGCCATTCTGTGAGTTTGAAGCCAGCCTGGTCTCCAGGGCTGTATGCAGAGTTCTGTATAGTTAATAGTCACCAGCAATGTGTTTAGGAAATGCTGTAAGTGTGAAAGACTTGAAATGACCATTCTGCATAGTGTGATGGCTATCTGTGAGCCAAAGCAAGTTAATCATCTACAGAACATACATGCATCTAAGACAGTGCTTCTCAACTTTCCTAATGCTGGGACCCTTTAACACAGTTCCTCATGTTGTGGTGACCCCCCCCCCCCAAAGCAAATAAATAAACTTATTTTCATGGCTACCTTATAACTGTAATCCTGCTACCGTTATGAATCGCAACATAAATATTTGATATGCAGGCTATTTGACATGTGACCCCCCTGACAGGGTCGCGACCCACAGGTTGAGAACCACTGGTCTAGGCGGTCAACCCAAGTCTCATCCACAGCCAACTTTCATAGGAGAAAGCATGAAGTGAATTGATTTGAACATGTTAAGGACTTTCACTCTTCAATAGGATAGCAATGAGAGATGGAGCCAAGTGGGAGAATGTTTTGAGTTGTAGGTATTGGGCCCTTATGGCCACATTAATGTAAGAGTAAGTTCTCCCTCTTGAGGGACTGACCCGATTGTATTCTGTCCCTTCTCTGTGTGTCCACATTCCCTTCTTCTTTTTGCCATGGAGTTGAAGCCCTGTGTCACCCCAATAAGAAACTGGTCAGATGAACCATGTGTGTGGACTTCTGATAGCCATTATAGAACTATGCCAAGGAAAAGCATTTTCCTTGAAAGTCACCCAGGCTCAGATAGTCTACTACACCTACAAAAACCATATTAAGGCATGGGGTTTGCTATGTATGTGCCTGTATACATGAGCCTACCGAACTTCTTCTACCAGTGAAAGCCTTTTAAAATTTTCATAATAAGAAAGACATTAAACCATGATAGAAGCTAAGTGATGTAGCCTCCCCAGAGACCTCTATGAACTCTGGCTTCTCTCTTCTTGCACAAAAAGTTTAGAGTAGCAGGCATCTATCTCCCCAATAAAGCCCCTGGTGTGTGGGAGACTAAACCAAGGCAGAAAGGGAGAAGTTGAAGAGACCTGCCTTCTTTTCCATGTACCCATCTGTTTCCTGCACAAACCATCTTTCTCCCAGCTTTCCAACAACATTCTTTTAGGGGGAAGAGAAAAGTGGGTTGAAATCACACCTAGAGAACTAGCCCCTTCCCCACCATGCTGCCTGGGTGACCCTGGGTGGAGGTGTAGACCGTTGGAAGAATCTGTGCCTAGCATGCATCCTAGCCTGTCCTAAGAGCCTTCAACCAGGTGTCTCAATATCGGCCAGCTGCCACACTCCCCTTCTCGGGTTTTCTATGACCAGAGACCTGTACTCATGCCCTCGGGGTATTCTTTTTGTCAAACTGACTTTCAAAACTGACACCACCAGAAGAGGCAGTTGCCCTTACACAAGAGATGAGGAAATCAGGTTGGCCCCCACGTGTGCTCATCAACTGACCTCTGGGAGCCTTGTGAAGAAGAGAATCAGCAGGCCACATTATAATTCTTACAATTGGTGGGATGGTGCTGGTTAGAGGGGGAAACAATCCTAACTGGGGTGTAACAAAGTGTGGGAAACTCTAGAATTTCACTGATTCCCCATTGATAAAATTACAGGAGTCTATTTCTCTCCTTCTCAGGGCCCCTTTATTCACAATCTGAATGTGAAAAGTAAGAAACCCAACTTGCTCAGACTTTACACTGTGCTAATTGTGTGTGGGGCGCTGTTATTTGAGAGGGTCGCCTGGATTCTCTCTTCTGAAGGACTTCACAGCTACCAAGTGCCCTGTCACCTTCTCTATCCTTTGAGGAGGTACTTACAGGCACAACACTTGGTTCTTTATTCCCACTGTTTGTTTTGGGAGGTCTGTGGCATTTGCTTTTGGGGCTCATCTTCTTTCAGCAGGGCACCGCTCTGCTACTCGCCATTATCTTCAGGAGGCACATTTCCATGTCAAAGCTCTCCCTTTGAAGGGAAGGCTTCTTTTTCTTCTCACCTCTTTCTTATTTGGTCCCAACTCACCTTAACTCCATCCTTTCCAGTCCTGTTTCCCAGGAGCAGGAACCAGAACCCGATTTAGAAATAGAAGGCACCGAGCAAGGCACTTTCTTTCTGTGCAGGGTAAGAACAGTGTAATTGCCTCTGAACGAGAGCAACTACTTTTAAGGACTGATCGCTATCTTTCAGTGAACACGGAACTAAGAATCATTCTTTAGTGAAATTGCAAATTTTCACAAAGAAAGATGAAAACACTAAGACCACAAAACAAAGCTTGGCAAATCCCTCTGAGACTAAGGGAAATAATTACACCAAAGGAGCAGGCGTGGTTTAACCTGTCTTGAGTCTATAGACTGCCTTGAGTATATTCATCTAACCGAATGAGTGTGTAACCCCACCGAGCACAAAGCAGGCTCTTCTATTCCATGTTCCTATTCCTCTAGGCTTGGGGAACCTTGAGACACATTACTACTCTTACACTTTGGGCAGAACTTTGGAATGTATTTCTATTTAGTTCTTTTCAAATTGCCACAGTTAGAAAGGCTTCTACAAATATTCCAGGGATTCATTTGGGAGTTTTCCGGGAATTTGATTAGCACTGCTTGAGCCAAACGAAGACTTTTTCCCTCATCTCATCAGGAGCCCAAGAAAGTCTCTCATTGGCCATGTGCCCATGAGGAGCGCCAGCACACGCGCTGATGATGTGGTACCAGAGCAAACAGAGAGTTGAGCTTTGGGTGACAGTAGTCCCTTTGGGTTGCACCATAGTAAAAGTAGCCACCAAGTTAGAGTAAAAAATCATGGTCTTGTTTCCTGTTTACCTCTGTCTGAGGAGGTTCCCTTCCCTCTTCTGTGTTAGACCTGAGTCACCCAAAAATAATGGCGTGCTTGCAGAGGCTTACTCTGTTCTTTCCCCAGGTATTTTACCCATGATCCCTTTCTTCTGGAATGCTTTCTTTCTTTGCCCCTGGCTGACTTCCATCTGGCCGAATCTTAGGTCCAATTAACTCACGAGTCCTCAACAACTCTGTTAAATGTACTTCCTGGGCACTGTAACATCTGGTAGGATGGACAAATAAAACAATAATGAAGAGGTAAAAGTTTCAGAAAACCTTCCAGTTCTTTATCTCTGTTCCCACTCACCCCCCTTTATCTGGTACTTAGAAGTACAAATATCCCCTTGTCTTTGATTTTTGAAAACACTGGCCCATTTCTCTCTGCAACCACAACAAGAACCTCGGGCTAAAATTAACAAGTCTATACTCATTAGGACTTAAGTGTCTCATATATAAGGCAATTAAGGAAACAGAAAATTGTCTCATTAGAGAGGTCAACCTAGAACATTTCTTTCTAAAGATACACAGAAGGATGAAGAAATTTGGTTTCCAGATAGTTTAGTTTAAAACAGCATCTATCAGCTTTCTGTATAGTGATTTGTGAGCATGGCTCATCTATATCATCTATGCAGGGTCTCACTCGAGCTGTTGGCTGAGCTGAGTTCTAATCTAGGGTCCTTTCACAAGCTCATTTAGTTTCATACAGCTTTAGGACTTTAAGTCCCTGCTTTCTTGTTATCTGAAAGAGGTGTTTCAAGCTCCTATAGGTTATTACTAGGTCCCTCTCATGTGACTTTCTGTCTTCAAAGTCAGGCATCTCTCTTGCTTTTCTTTGTTATTTTGTCTTTTTTTTCCCCCAGAGTTGAGGACTGAACCCAGGGCCTTGCGCTTGCCAGGCAAGCGCTCTACCACTGAGCTAAATCCCCAACCCTTTCTCTTGCTTTTCATACTTGTGAACCCTTTCACCAAGGGAACCCAGTCCCTTCTTAGCTTTTACTGACTAAGTAAGATGAGGTTAACTGAGACCTATAGCTCAGTTATAGGTATATTGTCCATGGTATTCATTGGTATTTCTTAGATTCCAGGCAAGAGGCCTATTAGAAGAGCAAGGGTTGCTTCAGCCATTTTGGAATTCTGTCTACTACAACACTCAATGGTGGGTCAGAATAAGACATCTCATTCAATGGATATAAAATGTTACAAGGATAGATAGAAGAATGAGAACTTTTCTCTATGATGGCATGAGTTTAGCATATAGTTCAATTAGTATTTGATATTCTGTAGGGAATCTATATATACTGATAGCACAATAATTCACTGGACAGCATTACTTTATATAAGCTTTATATATTGAAAAAAAGAATACTTTGATCCCCAAATCAGACAGTTTAATAACTTTCCGAACAGTAGAAATTGATTCTAGGAGGAAATATAGAGTATGCATAGAGTAGATAATGGGTATTTATCCATCTGCTTATTTTGTGCCTTTCTGGGGAGAGAAGCCAGAACATTTTGAGATAAAACCCAACAGGAACAAGGAATTAGGCACAAGTTGCTTCTAGTCAGCCCATGCTTTTCTTATTTATAGGGGTTCTTGCAAGAGAATGTTTAGATGGCTTATTAAGTCCCCAATCAACACATTTCTATGAAAGAGATAATCTACTTTGCTCAATATTGCCCTGCTAACCTGCAAATGAGGAAGATGTTCTGTTCTGATGGGAGTTCAATACCCAGTTGGGTTGGAAGTAACTTCTAGGGTCTAGCAGTGTATTTAATTATGGCCCCTGAAAGTGCTTCTATGGATTCACCTGAGAAGAAGAAAAAAACGAAAGAGCCACTTCCTGGTTATGTAACGGCTTCATTTGAAGCAACTTTGGAACTCTCTGGAGAGTTCTATTTAGAGATGTTCCCATTCCTGTTTCACAAATGGAAACAAGCCGAGGTGTTCTGAAGGAAACTGACTTGCCCAACGTCTTAGGAAATCAGTTGAGGTACAGGAAAGTTACTGTAATATCCCCCAATAGTCCTTAAATAGTCCTTAAACCATGTAGACAATGAAGCTGGGGAGAAAGTTTATATTGCAAGTCTGATCTAGGTGCCCATTGAATATGCTTAATTAATAATCCTGTCATTGTCCTCAGAATTCCCCAGCACTAACATTTTAAAGTCTCCATTCTACAGAGAAAACCTAAATATTTTATAAAGTGACTCAGTCACTGTAGATCCAGAGGAGCTCTGAATAAAGATGCATGTTTGAAGGTTTTAAGCTTAAAGAATTTTTTTTTTTTTTTTTGCTTGATTGGTAAGGATAAAATTGAATTAGTCTTTCAAAATGATTTTGTGATTCTTTTAATCCTGTGCAGGAAGTGCTATGTATTGTACTTCCTCTGAAGTTCTCAGGAAGGAATATTTCAGACATAGTTACTTCTTATCTAAAGCCCAGTTCTAAGAACTCCAGAACTCTTGGGCACTGCTCACCACACTCTTACCAGTAAAGGAGAAGTCAGGGGATACCAAATACAACTAAAGGAAGCAAAGGGTAAGCCCAATCGCTTCCCAGCGCACTGTGCTTTAAGCTCCAGAGAAGAAGAAACAAAAACTGGATCCTGTTAAGGAAGAATGAAGGTAGAGTGCAGGGATGGCCTGGAAATCCAGACCATAGTCTAGGAACAGGTTTACAGTGCCTGCTCTGATGGTGGCGGTCAGTTCCCACTGGGATATCACTAATGCAGATACTTGGAGACATTTAAGAATGGCGATTCTATCACCCATTGGCTTAACAGCAACATTGTCCCCAAACTGACCACACGTCCTGTGGATGCTGGAGGTGGATGAGATAAGCCCCTACATTATGAATTTGCATGAGTTTTGGCAACACGTTGCTATCAAAGTACAACAGTTTGGATGTTTTCTAACATTAAGTAGGAAAACAGAAGATTTTGAAATGGTGAGTTTTAAATTAGGAAACAACAGTAAAGTATCTAGAGGGGCAGAATATACCAAAGGAAACCCACAAACCACAAGCTAAGACACTGTTACCCTGTGGACTCACCAAGACAAAATACTTCCCCCTCAACAGGGACTGCTTTTAGCTCAGTACTAAATACCCACTGTACTAAAAATGGAGCCGTTCTGTTTTCCAAGCTTTTGTTTTTCCTTTCTCGTCTGCTGCAGATCTGTGTGAGAAATGAGAACTCACTCTTTCCCAGATTATTGAGAACCAGAGGTTAGGATCTCCCAAAGACTAGTTTCCAAACCTGATGGCTTTGCTGCCTTTTGATGCTAGCACGTAAACATAATGGAAATCTAATGAAGCAAGCATGTCCTGGTTTAGAACTTTAAATGTGTACATGAGAAAATCAACTGCTAATGTCATTACTTTGGAGGCATTAGAACCAGCTGCCAAAAGACCAGGTTTTAATTTTGATTTTTCCCCATCACTAGCCATTGGCTAGCTGCCAGCTTACAGCTTGTGATATAGCCCTCTCTCTCTTGAATGAATATTTACTTTATGTGTATATGTGTGTGTGTGTGTATGCCACATGTATGTGGGAGACCATAAAGATCAGAGAAAACAGTGGATTCCCCTGAAACTAGAGTTATAGACAGTTGTGAGATTGTGTGGGTGTTGGGTACCTATCCTGGGTCCTCTACAAGAGTAGGAAGTGCTCTTGACCTCTTAGCCAGCTCCATCCCCCATGCCAGGTGTATGCTATTGCTGGATGAAGGAGTCCAGCCAACAGCCAGAAAATAGCTGGTCTCTTTAGTCATCCATAACACAGAGAGGGGCTGAGTGAATGTGAGAAACTTGCTTTGTCTTGGCAGTTCCAGGTTCCAGGAATGGTGTCTTGGAATCAACAAACATCTAATATTGAGGTTCTGTGTTCTACATGTTCTAGAACACATTAGGCATTGGCTTACCTTTAGAAATTGGTGAAATTTTCAAATAAGAGATGCTTAGTATGTTGGGATGTTTACATAAGTGTATGGCCCATGCTAACTGTACTCCTTGTGTGGGTTGGTGTTTGCCATGATTTACATAGAACTTTTCCTTTTTAACAAGCAGGTCTCTGTTTAACCCTGGTCACCTTACCAAAGGATTTTTTGTTTTTGTTTTTTGTTTTTGTTTTTTGGTGTTTGTTTGTCTCCCACCTCTCATTTAAATATGAGATTCGTAGAAGCTGATTCATTACCAATTGATTCCTCTTGTCTAGTTCATGTCCAGTCAGTGTTCATCCATTTCTCAGCAGATGCTTGTGCAACAAAAGAATGAACCATAAACCATGTAGTTTATCAGTCCTCTACCAGAATTGCTTTCTCAGCCTGCTAAGGAAAATTATTCACTTAATAATATGCTGTCTCTCAGAAGTGGTGGCTCCCACCTGCAACCTTAACACGGGAAGAAAGTTCTAAGGCAGATCATAAGTTTGAGGCCAGCTAGGATGCCATATATGAATTTGAGGCTAACCTGGACTATATAATGAGACCCTGCCTCAAAAGTAAATATATGCATAAATCATGAAAACCTTCTTTTCACCAATGACATTGGAATCCACACTGCTGTCCATATATGGAGCTCACATGAGGCTTTTTCTGCAGCAATAAAATTTTCTTTGAGGAAAGTAACAGAATTTACTTTTAAGTTAAATAAATGATAAAGATGAGAGCTTGCCTTTAAAAGTCTGAGTTTACAGGATTTGGTTGAAATCAGATAAAATGTATTATCATATTTAAGGAGGGAAAAGACAAGACAAGGTGTTGGTCAGCCATGAAAGGAGAGAGAGAGAGAGAGATTGAGAATTAGATGCAACTTTCTAGTGTCTGCTTCTCTGTCCATGCATCCAAGTCCTCTGAAGTCCTGGAGGAGAAAGCATGGCTGACAATACTTGTGTGGGTTGGTCACAGCTAGACATCTCAAGCTGGGGCAATCATTCGTTTATTTCCTTAGCTTTTGCTATTCTCATTTCCAGACCACCAAACATTCATTGACTTGTGATCTGGCACATATCATGGTGTGTTTTCCATCAGACATGTACTAGTAGTTTGACCTTGAAGCCCTCTAGTCCCAGTGATGGCCATCACCCTTCACACCTAATAAATTGCCATCAGGTTTATGTATCAACTCCATGAGCTTGGTAAATGTGAGTTGTTCCTGAAAGAGATGTGCTGACAATTCATATATCTGAGCTGGCAAGGTTCCCAGTAGCATGTTGGACCTTGATAAATTCACCAGAATGATGAATGAAGACCTTGTGAGGGGGGCATAAGCGCTGAGCCAAAATTTTTATTTGAACTTTTGAATTAATGTCCATCTACTATCCATTAAATAGATTGGTTGCTTAACTGCAGGCAGTGTTTTGAATCTCTCTATCTTAAAAGGATTGTTGCACTCAAAATCGCCCATCCTCATCTGGGTTTCAGCGTGAGCGAGAAGTAATCTGGTCATGGATGTTTGTGACTGAGATCTCAGATTAGTCCTGTAAGACCCTTCTCCATGGACTGCCTTTAACAAAGCAGGCAGGAAGCAGAGTGCTTCCCTTTCTTCGCTTGGGATCTCCCCGGTATGCTTCTGGGCTGAGCTTGAGCTCTCCACAGTGAAGGCCAAGTTCTCCAACAGGTCTTCTCCTCTAGAGGCTGAGGCCTGGGATCCCAGGAGTACACATTGCCTATAGATCCAGTTGTTCCTGGGTGTTTGACTGTGTGAAGTAAGGATCAAATGTGGCAAAAGAGATCTGTGACTTGTTCCTTTGGCATCTCCAGTCAGTTGATTTCAGTAGCCACCTCTCTACATTCAGATTTAGATCAGATCTCATCTGCACTGATGTCTTATCTCTCACTCTATATGCATGTATATAAATTATATATTTCTTATGTCATAATAGAGTAATACACACACTTCCTATAAAGGATCTCATATAGCCCAGGTTAGCCTCAAATTTACTCTGTACCTGAAGATGTCTTTGAATCCCAGATTCTCTTGTCTTAGCTTCTCAAGTTCTGGAATTATAGGCATGTACCACCAAGACAGGCTTTAAAAGATGCATTCAAAAAATTGTCTTCTAAGAAGCCCAAAGTGGACTGCAGTACAGTTACTAGAGGGCTAGCCTAGCCTGTACAAAGTCCTGGATTTGATCCCCAGCAACCGAGTAAAAACACATTGTGAAGCATGCCTATGATTCAAACACTCATGAGGAGGAGGTCGAAAAATGAGAGGTGTAAGGTCACCCTTGGCTATATAATGAGTTTATCCTGGGCTAAAGGAGAATTTCTCTAAAAATAAAAAAAATCTAACAGCTAGTAAAAGAAAACAGTGTGTCATTGCTGCGGTTTTGAACAAGGTTTCTATTTTAGTTTTAAAAACAATTTATTGTTTATTATTGTAGGTGTAGGGGAGGGCCTGCCATGGCATGGGTGTGGAAGTCAGAGGACAACTTTGTGGAGTGTATTCTTTCCTTTCAGTTTTACTGGGGTTCTGGGTATTGAACTCAAGATGTCAGGCTTAAAAGGCCAGTGCTTTTCCAGCTGTGCCAACTTGCTGTCCCAGTCACCCTGCCATTTCTTGGTACAAGCTTAGGAGACACGGTAGATCTTTTTCTCTTGCATGAAGGCAGCAGAGTAAGCCGTTGAGACTGTTGGGTTTGCATTTGGGGAGGTTTGGTTTCAGAGTCCATCACTTATGATCTGTCTGATTTGAGGTACTTTATTTTTGGTTTTGTCAGTCTTAGTTTCTTGTCTACTAAATGGTACTTCAGAATATGCTCGTGAAGATTAATCACAAGAATAGATAGCTTAGCATGGCTCCCGGTCCACAGCAAGCTGTTGATAGGCATGCTCACTGTCTGGTCTTCTGAGTTGAGTCCTCACCCCAACATTGTTTTCAATTCTGCTCTGAGGGAGTTGTCTTCCCTACTGTCTGGCTCTTGTCCCAGAGGGACTCACTGAAGCTCGTGACTGGAGCAATGGATGCCCTTCTCTCCCATTCATGCTCTTTACTCTTTCCATCCCTGCCTCCCCGTTCATGGGCCTTCTCTCTCTCTTTCTGCTTACACAGAAACAATTCTTCTGAGACACCATTTTATTTAATAGTAACCCATGGATGCAGAGCCAGGGACTAGGAAGTACTGGGCAGGGAATTCTCTAATGATAGAACTTTAAAGTCTGGTAGTGAGTGAGGTTGGGAGCCAGGATGGTCAGAAGTAGACTCCAAGAGTCTTCAGGCCATCGACCAGGAGTGAGAATCAGGGAACCCGGGATGCTTGGTGATGGAGGTGATGCTGTTGCTTCCCCTGTATGAAAGCACCTGGCATAGGGCTTGGCACCAAGGGCTCAAATGTAGTTGCATAATGATTACTGGAAAGTGAGATCTAGGAACTTTGCTGTTTAAATTGTAATGTGGTAGGGGAGCTGTTGGCTGCCTGAATATTAATTATAGCTTCTCCAAAAGGAGCTTAAAAACGACATGCTTCCACCGAGTATGTAAAAATTAGGCATTAAATGGCATTTATTTGAGCTGCTTATGGTTTATGAGCACATAGCAACACAATACTCATTATACATGTCGTTACATTTATATCAGATTGCCTTTGTTGTAAGTTTTGATTGCAATAGTAAACTCTGCATATGGCTAAGGTATGTTTACGGAATACGGGGCTTAATCCACAAGTAAAGGCAGAAGCTTGGCAGAGCTTGGCAGAGCTTGGTAGTCAATCCTCATAAACTCAGGCTGTATAGAAGAGGGCACATGCCCGCAGCAGTCATGCCTGAATTTAAAAAAAAAGAAGAAGAATCTGACCATCTCAGTTTATATCTGCAATCCAAGTACTTGGTCATCAGAGGCAGGAGGATTGCTGGGAGTTCCTGGCAAACCTGGGCTACAGAGAGAGGAGATCCTGATTCAAAAACCAACCCAAACCACCAAAGCACTGCTCAGGAAGGTAAGGCAGAAGGAGGCAAAATGAAAACAATCTATGTAAACCAATGTGGAGCAGGGATATGGAGATCAGGGCCCCCAGACCACAAAGTTCAGCAGCAAGGAAGGCTAGCCAGAAGAGGGGAGGAGAGAGAGCTGGTGTTGGGGGAAGGAGGTGGTGGCAGAGGAGGACACTGACCATGTAGCTCAACAGCAAGGAAGAACAGCCAGAAAGGGGAGCCCCAAGAGTCTGTTGGGATCGGGGACTTGTCTCACCTACTCAACAGAAGTATAAGTCCATTAAAACCCTACTGAAGAAAGTTGGGTTTTTCTGGGCTCCCTGTGTCTTGAGTTTGGAGTAACAAAACTTAAGCAATTTAATCATGAAAAGACTCTAGTTTTTCTCTAAAGAATCAAAAAGTAAGACATATTAAAGTAAATTTCCTATCTTGAAGCTTTCACCGACAGCATCTTTGGATACGACTTAAAAATATGTTACTTAAAGTTGAGGTGACATGGGTGGGGTGGGCCAGTAATCTCACTACCAGGTAAATGGATTGAAGGTTGTGAACATATAACAGCAGAGATGAGGATTATGTATCTACAAGCCAAAAAACAAAGATGACCAGCAATTTCCCAGAAGCCAAGTGACAGACAGATAAAATGGACTTTCTCCCAGCCCTCAGAGACACCAACCTTGTGTACACTTAATATACCGTAGTCTCAAACTCAGGGCCTCCAAAACTCAAACCATATCTCATGTCTATAATGAGTTGCGACACACTTAGCGAATTAATCTAGTAGTCCCAGTTAATCAATAATCAGATGTAAAAAACAAACACAGAAACAAAATAACAAAACAGCCAAGGGATGTGCCCTGCATGACACAGCAGCACTGGGAAAGGAGATGTTTACTGAGTTTCAGGAGTGAGATGTGGGAGGGGGAGGGGGTCAGGTTGGAAGGAGGTAGCATGGCTGAGGCCTGGCTGGAGCCGGTTTTGGCAGCTCAGAATGATTGACACCAATCCTGCTTTATGGTAATCACAGACAGGAGCCAACTGTCTGTGTATTACCCCTGTTCCCTCCTCAGAGTTTTGATGGGAGCTGTATCGGGGAAGCCTTAGCTGACAGGGGAGCAAGCAGGTGGATTGAGAGGCGAGCAGCAGGGTGTGGAAAACAGCCTGTGATCCGGCACCATGGGTACCATTCCACCCCCTCCCCAGGCCCTGATGCAGCACACCCTTTGTTCTCCCTTTTCTTTCTCCCTTTGAGGAAATCTGTTTACTACCCAGAAAAACAGGGAAGGGATAGGCCAGTTGCCTGGGGCAGATGGCGCAATGCTAACAGATGACCCAGAAACAGAACTTCTCATCTCCTGTTTTCCTTTTGCAGTTCTCCAGCAAGGCTCGCAGGACAGAAGAGGATAAAAAAAAACATCATTCAAAGAAACTGAAACACAAGTTAATGAGATAGTGGGGGAACCCTGGGCTGATGTCTTCATGAAATCCAAGGGAATTAAACTCAAACAATGAATGAGCTTGCAGAAAAGATCAATGAATCATGGAAGGGAAAAAAAAAATCACTTTTAGTAATTTTTGAAAGAGAAATCCTATATAATATAAAATGTGCCCGAAGCCCTGAGAAAGGCAAATGGTGTGCTCATAGTCAATGAAATATAAAAGATAGATTCAAAGAAAACACGGGTTTATATTATATTGTTATTTTCCTTGAGAATTGTGTTTTATTTTATTTTTTGTCTTACCTATACATAAAAAATGTATAGGAAAGAGGAAGAGGCACAGAAAATGGAGGAGGAAGGGGAGAGGAGAGAGGGAAGAGAGAGAGAGAAAGAGAGTGATGTTCTAGAGAGGGATTGAACTGGGGGGTTTAGTTATTTGTGGCCCTCTTACCTTGCAAGGAAATGTCACAAAACACAACAGAATCCACTAACAAGAGTTTTATTAAGATAGAAAAGAGAGACAGACGTGACAGGCCTTTGGAAAACACAAGTGAATAAAGAGATGGAGCCAAGAATATGTCGCTGGCTTAAAAAGACTGGGCCGCGCCTGTGCACACAGGCCCATGTGGCTATTCCACGCATGCACATAAATCACATGGTTGCGCTGTGCGCTTTACACAACCACTCAAAGCCACGGGGTCCTGGTCACATGAGACATTTTGACCCAGAAATGGCTATTTTGACCCGGAAATGGCTAGGCGGAAGTGTCTAAGTCCTCCCGGGCATGTGCAACCATGGAGGCATAGTGTGAATTCCTATTGGGGGGGGGCAGGGACGGGGAGGTGGGGTGGGGGATGGGAGGGCTCCGCAGCCAAATTGGGGAAGAAGGATCAAGAAGTTTAATAGATTTATGAAAAGTTACTAAGTTAACAGAGCCTACACAACTAATTTTTGCCTGTAGTTGTAACTTGGACAATCTTGAAAATTTTGAGAAAAACCTATTAAAGAGGCACGCTGTGTCCCTGGGTGATGAGAACGCAATGAACATTAGGAGCCTGGCAAGGTTAATTAGGAAGAATACTTGCTGAACTTGAAGCTTGCTTCCTCCCCAACTTTCTTTACCGCCTGGTCCTTAGTGTTTTCCCCAGAGTGGAATCCACACAAAGACACAGCACTACCAACATCGGACCATGTGACCACCTCAAGTTCTGACAGTATTTCCTCCTAGCACTAAGCACACCCCGGGGGCAGCAGTGCTGGTGCAGGGTGTCAGTACACGCATTGTATTTTGTATTCTCCGGTCCTTCATCCCTGGCTCCATCCCTTTCTTCTCCATCAGAAACCACGGCTGGGTTCTGCCTTGTTTGGCTTCTCCTTGCTCCTGCTGCTACTATGGTCATCTACCACATTGGCCTACCCAAGAAGTGGTTACTGGCTTTCTTTAGTCAACTGGATCTCTTTGGGTTCTGTGTTTGGGGTTGATGAGTGGGACCAGGAAACCTCTGAGCCCATTGCCCTTCTGGTACGGACTGCCTTTTGTGGGCCACAGATGCTGTGGATTCCAGTTCTCGTCCCCTCAAGGGCCTGCTGGCTGCTTCTTGAACTATGCCCGTGTTACCTCATTCTGCACCAGTTCTCTGAAATATGTGACTGCCCGAAGGCTTTAGAGCAACATTCAGATTTTTATCTCGGAAAAGCGTAAATCCAATCACATTTCTGCCTTGCTTTATATCTTCTATAAGTTCTCATCATGGAGGTAATATAACAAAACAGCAAACTCTTCATTATGTCCTATGAGGGTTAGTCTAACCTGGCAAACTTCTAGATTTACTGCGCACCATTCTCAACTTAAAAACCATCTCTGGAGACAGTTGGCCTATTTTCCTTTCTCATATGTCCAAAGTGTGTTCCTGCCTCTGGGCCTTTGCACTCGCTTGCTCTCTTCCCTCGGACATTCCCATTTCTGGATGTTTTTTCTTAGGAACATTTCAGCTGGGATTTTCATTTTTGGAGAAGGCTTCCTGACTATTCTCTCTAAACAAGCTTCGCCCCCCAACCTCACATTAGTCTACTATCATGCTGTTGAACTTTGTGGCTTAGGATGGTTACCAAGATGATTACCCTGGGCATTTATCTGGCAAACTTATTTTTTCTCCTTTTCTTGACCTCCAGAATGAGAGCAGACTCTCAATCTCCAGCACCCAGGCAGTCCCTAGTATACAGTAAATACTCAGCAATTGTCTAAATGAGTGGTTGGGAATTCAGGTGTCCCCAGAGGCCAGATGTTGAAAGCTTGGTCACCTGCCTGTGGCGCTAATGATGGGTGGTGAAATCTTCAGCAGGTGGCGCTGAAGTGAGGTTGCTGAAGGCATGATGTGAAAGGGGACTCGGGGAACCTGGCCTCCTCCTTTTTCTCTTTGCTTCCTGGATGCCAGGTGAGGTGAGTCTGCAGTAGTGACCTCTTTGTTCCTTAGGGTCTTAATTTGGTGCCTTGTCTTCATCATGGCTTAGCAACTCTAACAACGATGGGGTTTTATGAATTGAATGGGATTAGACAATGGACAGAAACAGCTCACAACTCTCACCTGGGATTTGTGTTAGATAGCTTTCCATCCTCATGTCAAACTACTGTAGAAGACCAGCTTTAAAGAATTAATTCTATTGGCTGGGCAACCGCCCACCTTTAACGTCATCACTCAGGAGGCAGAGGCAAGCAGATCTCTGTGAGTTCAAGGCCAGCCTTGTCTACAGAGTGAGTTCCAGGATTGTTACACGGAGAAACCCTGTCTTGAAAAACAAAACAAAACAAAACAAAACAAAAACCAACGAAAGAAGAAGAAGAAGAAGAAGAAGAAGAAGAAGAAGAAGAAGAGGAAGAAGAAAAAGAAGAAGAAGAAGAAGAAGAAGAAGAAGAAGAAGAAGAAGAAGAAGAAGAAGAAGAAGAAGAAGAAGTTAACTTTATTCTGGCTTTGATTTTAGAGGTTTCAACTCATGGATGTTTTGTTTTTGAACCTGCAGAGAGAGGCAGGACATTAGGGCACAAACATACAGCTGAGGATGAAGATTCTTACCTCACTGTGGACTGAAAGGAGGGAGGGAGGGAGGGAGAGAGAGAGAGAGAGAGAGAGAGAGAGAGAGAGAGAGAGAGAGAGAGAGAGAGAGAGTGCCAATGTTTCATTGCAAAGCATGCCTCCAGAAACCTAATTTCTTACCACTCAGCTCCACTTCTTAAAGGCTCTTCTACTTCCTCACACACAGGCTGGTGACCAAATTTTCCAAATATGGCCTCAGGAGGACATTTAAATTCAAACAATAGCAGAGTAATTTTGACAGGCCAGTCTCTGAGAAGGGCCATGGGGGACACAGGTGACTCTAGCACAGCACTTTTCACGAAAGGCTGGTTTTGTCAGAGCAGTAATTAGAGACAGAGCAGATGTCCAGCATGCTGCACACTTCATCTGTCCAGCTGAACGTCCGTGAGCCAAACCGTCTTCACAGCCAGCCACACCTGGGCGCTACGCTGTGTTTTCGGACCTGCTGATCCTCACTGTCCTGTGTTATTGTGACTAAACAGCTAAGATGTACCGATAGTCTCCGAGATTACAAAGCTAACTCAATTCTCCTGGCTGCATGGAGCTATTAGACGAGTATTTCTAGGCATATCACAGAGATGTAATCTCTCTCTGTTTCACTAGGGCATATGACAGCCATTCATGCTTTTTTTGGTGACTATTATAGATGAGTGTGAGATTATGCCTTCTTTCCATTTATGACTATTTAATTAGATAAACCTAACAACTCTCAATATTTTTTTTAAGATTCAGAAGCACTCTTAAGATTGCAAATAATGAAGACTCATAGTCAGAAGACCGAATCCCCAAATTAACGAGTCTGCATAATCATGTTTGATTATGCAGGGTTGTCTAATTCATTCATTCCCTTACCAGTCAGTCTCTGTCACATTATCCTGGAGTGTGATAAGCCCTTGGGTTCTAGAATCTTTATCTTCTAGTTAATTCAACATAATAAGAAGGCTCCAGAATGATGGATGTAGCATGATGATGTTTTCATGAAAAATCTGTACCAGTGTAGGAAAGAAAGAGCAGGAAGCCATATACCAATATGCTAATAGTCAGATTGAAATCTTAGGGCTTTTTACATTTGGTTTTCAATTCTACTGGCTTTTTGTAAGTAGGAAACACATGTACGTAGCAGTTGTACACTTAAAGGGGAGATGTGGGAGAGCCCTGCAGCTTTCCTTGTTAGGAAAGACTTGAGGGAAGGATTGATTGACAGATTCAGGGTATCAGTTTCTGAAACGTGAGCCACGGAGGTACTAGAGCTGGCAGGATCTCCAGAGATACACCAGGCACAGGCCAGTCCCATAGTTTAAGAGGCTTATTTTGAAGGAAGTTCCTGGTGATGTTGGCTTGAACTCCAAGAGTAAGTTTCTAGGAGGTATAGCTGTGAAGAGAGCGATGGCCATTTCATCAGGTTGGAAACATCACATTCCACAGGTGGCTTCGGACTGACAGAGACCACAAGGAGAGGATCCTATATATAGTGGGCAGGAAGTTGGACAAGATGATGCCTGATGTTTCCTTCTGAGCTTAGAAGAAGCAATGATCAAACCTACTATTTTACTTATTTTTCACAATAAATAAAATAAGGCAAGCCTAATTTTTCAATATTTATTACTATGACTATTGGGGTGTGTGTGTGTGTGTGTGTGTGTGTGTATGTGTGTGTATGTGAACTGAACTCAGGTCCTCGGCAAGACCAGCAGCTTCTTTTGCCCTGTGCCATCTTTCTAGCCAGATGAACGTTGGTCAAGGAAGAACGCTGATGTTCAGGCAGGCTAACTCATTTGCGGAGTACTGCAGACCTTGTATACATCTGATCTGGAATTTGAGGCCTGCTATGTTGTTCCTCCTACTGTGATTGTGAATTCATCAGTCCATCGCTCCACCTTTCCTCCTGCTTATCCCCACATTTCTCTTCTCTTTTCACTAGTTCAAGAACAGTGGCATCTGCTAATATATTTGGATTTTAATTAGTTCCTGGTATTGATGTCTAAGAGTGAAGAAATAGATGGTTGACTACCGGGTAGCAGCACAAATACTTATTGCTAAGACTCTTTTTTGACATAATTGAAGAGGCATTAGGTTATAATTTAAAACCTCTAGTGATGGCTGTCTAAAAAGTCCATCTTAAGACAAAGCATAGAAACATTATTCTGTTTAGCCTCAAACTCAGAGTATGACACTTTTCAGCAGACAAATGTGTGTGTGTGTGTGTGTGTGTGTGTGTGTGTGTGTGTGGTGGTATTGTATGCAAAAGGCTCTCAGCGAACATACACAGAGATTCTTGCATATCTCTGTTTATCATTGCATTTTTCTCAGTAGCCAGGAAATTGGACGAGCTTAGATGTCCATGAGCAGATGAATGGATGAAAAGAACAAGGCCCATAGACACAATGGGATTATATGCAGCATAAAGAAAAATGAACTGATATTTGCAAGAAAGTGAATACAACTGGAAATCATGCTAAGCAAAATAAGTGGAGACTCAGGAAGGCAAATACTGAATGTTTTCTTTCATAGGCCCAAACTAAATTTAAAATTGTGTGTATGTAGGTGTGTGTGTGTGTGTGTGTGTGTGTGTGTGTGTGTGTGTAGGGGCGTATATTTATATATGTGTGTGTATGCAGGTCATGAATGTAGGAAGAGGATCATGAAAGGGTAGGAGATAGAGACTACGCATAATAAGGAATCGGAAGGGGAAGAGAGGGAACCAACTGGAAGGAGGGGAGGGCAGGCAGGGAAGCCAGCGGGGGAGGGGAGGGGATGAAAACAAAGTCTAACGACAGAGCCATGCACCTGAAGATGCCATGCTAAAATTCATTACGTTATACAGTAACCTACAAAGTTAATTAACAAAAATACCACGAAGAGAGGAACTAACAGAGACCACTGAAGAGCAGTTCGGAATTCGGAGCACGTGACTCAGCACTTCCGCCCACCGGGTTTTCTCTAGTTTCCTGTACTGGCAGTGTGCGCCTCTTTTTCCGCGTGGCATCCTCTGCCATGGCCTGGGTTTATCCTGGCGGTATTTTCCATGTGCACCATTCACTAGGTCCTAGCTCTTCACTGGGAGAGCTTGGGGTACTTGACTGGCGTACCGCTGGAGGGATTAAACCCAGCTCTGGGGGTCTTGCACTAGCACAGCCTACCACCCCACATATGCTTCCGCCAACTGTCACGATCTTTGTAGTTGGGGGCTCCCCCATGATTGAACTATGTTGCTGCAGCAACAGAGCTCACGAGGGCCTCTGCTTCAGAGTAGGGTTTAGAGGATAGAAGGGCTCCGCGAACTGACCCCTTGACAGCCTAACATGGAGGCTTTTATCTGTGAATTTAACACATTTGTCAAGCTGACAAGGAGCTGGGTCTGCAGATTCCTGCCCTCCTGAGATCTCAGGCCCTGGAGAAAAAGCCCTGGCATGGGACTCAGACTCAGGGGTGGGGTAAATCTCTGGTTGTGTGATTTACTGTGCTCCTGTTCTCGTTTCTTCCACCAGGAATTTTATCATCTATGAGATAGGATTACAGTCGCTATTCACCAGTAGTCTGGAAAAGATTGAAAGCTTTTAACGATGCAGAAACGAATGAGGATGTGCTGGTGACGGAGACATGGAGGACCTGCCTCACAACCCTTCATGCCTTGTTTTCACCCTGGTCAAACATTCATGAACGGTGATGGAGTCAGAGTTGTCCATTCTGTGTGCTGACAGCCTCAGACGAATTGTCTTTTAAACTGTGCAGCCTGAGATAATAGCCAAATGAAACAAAACTGTGGGATTGCACATGAAAACCAGTGCCAATGGAAAGAAGAAAGTGGATTAGCAAGCAGTAATCACCACTCACAATAGGGGAACCATATATATATATATATTGTACTTTATTGGAGCCTCTCTGTTCTTAAACTGGTACGTTTCATCAAAAGAACTCACACTTTGAGTGCCCAAGAGTGAAAATAAAATACATTTTTTCAACTTTTTCTCCAGGTCAGTGTCAAAATGGCCATGAAAGCAGTTATTAGCCATAGGTATGCTTTTAAGTAAGCAATAAAATAAAACATAAATTGCTCTCATGAAATGAACTACTTCTGAGTGGAGCTCAATCGTATGTGTTATTCATTGTACCATGGAGCAAAGGGCAAAGATGTTTGAAAATGCCTGGTTAAATATCATTCCGTTTTATTTAATAAGCAATAGTTGCTTCCTGCATGAAACAAAACACAGTCTATTTCCCCAGAACTCACATCGGGGGCTCAAATTCAGATTTGGCTGAATAATCAATCAGAAGCCATCGCTGTGGGCCAAAGCCAGGAGATGTTTGGTAACGATTCTGTAACATGGCTATAGAGAAGTCCCAAAGAATTTGGTTAAGGTTGGATTACTCACACAAAGTCCAAAGATAAATTTAGTTGAAAATTGGTCACAGGTAGCCTTGCAGTCTCAAAGCGCGCTTCTAACTAAGCAAACAGTGTCTCTCCGCATTCCCCCCACTGGAATAAACAGCCGAGTGTTCCCTGGCCACAGGCTGGGTAAACACTAACTAAACTGTCCGCCTGGATGCCAGTCACAGCAACACTCCCTATTTTTTAGCAAAATATTTTTCCGAGCTGGCCATCCAAGAAAGTCTCTGAATCCAATGGGCTTTTAAGACTTCTCTATTTTTCTCACTATTTATAGCATTCAGATGTTGGCAGGTGGGGGGCATTTTCTTCAGAGTCCAATCAGGAAGAGGAATCATGAAGCCTCATCATACGCCATATGGCACTGAGCATTGAAACAATGCTTCTTCCTTATGAATGTAAACATTGACCTGGGCTGAGGAGCGAAACAAATCCCTTACAAACACGATAGATACCATGTCATACTCATACTGTGCAGAATTTTGCTGGGTGAAACTCTGGGACTGAGTGAAGACAGAAAGCCCGGATTGGTTGCTTGTGGTAATGTTAGGTATTATGAACCAAAGGACAAAAGTCCAGGATATGAGATCCACCCCTTTTATGGAACAGAGACTGAGGAGGGTTACAGGGAACAGCTTCCGCAGTAAGCACCCTGTCCAAAGAATGGCACACTGTCTACAAGGGCAATATCCTCTTGTTACTTTAACAACCTTGGGCAATAGGCGAGGTGGCTATTCACTCCTTTTGATGGAGAGGGAAGTGGACTTTCACGGCAGTGACTTACCTGGCAAGTGCTTGATAGAGCTGGCACCAGTGCGTGATCGCCTGACAGGCTCTTTCCTTCCCCAGCTCCAAGGTGCTCCTCTGGTGATTCCGCCTGCAGCATAGGGCAGACATAGGGAAGATAGCCATTTAAATGGAATAAAGTGAGTGAGAGATGAAAGGGACCCCTTAGAGACTATCTAGTACTCCAGTTGCTAGGGATGGATGCTTGTAGGCTGATTGGAAGGGAATGGCAGGGTCACTGAAGTATGGAGGATTTGAGTGGAAAGCCGGAGTTCTGTCGTTAGCTCACCCGGAGAGCCTTCAGGTTCTTCCAGAGACCATGGGGGAAAGTTATCATCCCTTGGAAAGGTCTTTTAAGTTTTTCGGGATGCCTGGACCAGAGTTCAGAACTCGATGGGGACGACAGCAGTTTGGTAGAGGGGAAGAAGAAGGGAAATATTAACAGGGAAAGAGCATCAGCAGAGTTAGGATGGCAAGGACCAGCGGCTGTGGGACAGGAAGGAGAAGTGATGGAGAGGCAGATGCAAAGCAAGATATGTGCAAAGCCTAGCAGTCGTTCATCAGTTCCGTGTACCTCCTCAGCCTGGGTGTCACAAGTCAGTGTCTGGTATCCACTCCTCTATTTTAAAGTTAGTTACCATGAGGACTGTCTCAGTTCCCTCCCTCCCTCTTTGCCTTCTCCCTTGTTTCTTTATTACACCCCCCCCCCCCCCCCCCCACCTGCTGCACGGTCCTTTCTTCTTTGGCAAATTGTTGACAGGCTTCTTTGGAGTCTATCTCAGGAGGTGTGTATTTGTTTGTCTAGGGCAGGGTTGTCAAATAGAAGCCATGCGTGCTGCCCCACCCCTGTCATGACAGACAATGCTAATCAATCACTGCTTTCTGGCGAAGAACTTGGGATTGCTTTTAAGGCAGAGGGTTGGTTGAGTTGGGTTGAGTGATGAAAACTATTTGCCAACACAAATTTAGAACACACATGGATCAAACAGGGCTTTCCATTTTTAAAAGTTAAAGACATACAACAAAATACACTGCCTTTCCTATTTCCAAATACCCCTTCCACGGCTTTCATTTTAGTTAAGAGCCTTAAGCAAAAGCTTTAGGAATGTTATTTAAAGTCACAGCCTAGTGAATTGACAGTTCAGTAAAGGCTTTTAAAAAAAATCTCTGAGCATATAATGTGTGTGTATATGTGTGTGAATTTGTGTATGGATGTGTAGACATATGCGTGGCACAGCACATCTCTGGAGATCTGAGGACATACATCTTTAGGGGTTAGTCCTTGTTGACATTTTACCTTGTTTGAGAAGGGACTGTTTTTGTTGTCTGCAGTGGCCGGGGCCAGGGTATTTGGCCTGCAAGACTGTAGGCCTCTCCTTTCTCTGCCTTGCATCTTGCTGGGAAGTAGTAAGATTACAGACACGGGCTACTGTGCTGTCTTTACGTGGGTTCTAGAGATTCGAACTTGGGCTCTTACGCTTGCACTGCAATCGCTTTTCCCATGAAGCTGCCTCCTTAGCCCAAAATTCTTTGTATTTTTACACACGGTCTCACTCCGTTGTCTAGACTGGCCGAGTACTTTGTAGGCCAGACTAACCTTAAACTGTGGGCACTTACGCCTCAGCTTCCCGCTGCTGGAATTTCAGGCGTGATTCACCATATTGATAAAAGATTATTTTTAGAAACCTGAATATGCTTATGAAAATCATCTTTTTAATATTTTGTCAAACAAATAGACTTCTAGGCATTCTGATGTTTGTTCCACATGAATTTGAATTTCCTTCTTGCTAAGATTTGGTTTCTCAGTTCTAATGCAAATATATCATATGTGTACACACTCATAAAGCCTTTTAGCTCTATTTCTGAGGTCTGATTTGGATCCCAAGTTTTGCTCCTTTTTATTTGAGTGTATTTGTAAAGTTAACTTGATTCTTTTTTGGATGCCTTTCCCTCATCTTGAAAAGGAAATAACAATCATTGCTTTCATATTGAACTGAGAGGAAAGTTACTGAGATAATTCATGTATAACATTTATTGTGGTCTCTTGCTCATGGTGCTTCTCAATAAATGTGCATTTCTGAGTGTTATATATAGTTGATATGCTATGGGATGAATCAAGGGCTTTGTGGCTCACTGAATTATTTGGTGAAGGGAATCTTCTTTTGTTTTTGTGGGCTTAAGTCAGAGTTTTAATGCTACTGGAATTATGTTTTGTGATTCCGTCACAATTGGTATGTATGTGTGTGTTTGACTCTAGAAAAATGTCCCCCTGTTTCTCTTAGCTGATATATTCAAAACACTAGTTCTGGGGGAAAATAATCTGTCATTGAAGTAGATGAGAGTTGACATGGCAGACTGTGTACTTGGTCTTAAACATTCATAACATGCGCAGCACAGTTTCTCTGTGGAATTGGAATCACTCCTTCAGAGTCTTAGCAGTCTCTTATATTATGGCTCTTCCAGAGCAGAGTTATCATAGTTCCAAAACAGCTATGGCAGATGTGGGGAATAAAGCACCAAGAAAAGGGGCATTTCTTATAGATAACAATTGATATTTGTATGTTATTTAGGTGTGTGCATATGTGTACACAAAGATGTGGATAGCCTTATGTAAAATATATATACACATGGGTTATTGGTTATGACGTTTTAAAATCTGGCATTTACCATAATTTATTGGTCAGAAATAAGCTGTTTGGAATCAGAAATATTTGAAACTTATTCCTGATTTTACTATTTATTTGTTGTGTGATTTTGGATAAGCTCTGTGCTAAATCATTGGTACCTCATATATTAAGTGAGGATAAGTGTACTTCATAATCGTTCTTAGGAAGGACTAACCCACGTGAGATGATGTGTGTAAATAAATGGTAAAATTTTTGGCATATATCAATCTCTCAATGAATAGAGCTATTAATAATAGTAAGTAAATAAATAGAACAAGTAATTAAAATAATATCCATAGCAAAGAAAGCTGGTTTTCGGCTTCATTATTCAATGTTCTCATTTGGTTTTTATTTCATAGAACAATCATTTGCAAGCTCAAGCAATACATCATTCCTTAATTATAGCTGTCAAGTGAGAACTTTATTAGGGTTAGCAAATGTAAGAATGGAAGTCTTTCGGTAAAATTTTTAAGTTGCTGACTCTAAGTCTCTGAATCAGAGAGCAAAGTCTACCTCTGTGATTGCATTCTATTGTGGCTGTTGGAAGAATGACATCAAATAATGGATTTGACCTGTCTTCATGAAGCACAAACTGGCCAGATAATTGCAGATGAGCCATAAAACTGTGCACACTACTGAAATCTCAAATATTGACATGTGGTGTCTCAAAAGAAGACTAGACTGCTAGAGGAAACAACCCACAGCGGGCTGTGGTTTCTAGATCTGTAACTAGTCTCCTCCTCCTCCTCCTCCTCCTCCTCCTCCTCCTCCTCCTCCTCCTCCTCCTCCTCCTCCTCCTCCTTTGTTTTCTTATGGTCAGGGTATCTCTGTGTAGCCCTGGCTGTCCTAGAACTTGCTATGTAGACCAGGCTGGCCTTGAACTCACAGAGATCTGCCTGCCTCTTTCTCCCAAGTGCGGAAATTAAAGGCATGTGTCACTACCGCCTGGCTGTTAACTAGTCTTATTTGGAAAAGTTGATGTGTGCATGCTAAGTCTCATCCTTAAAATTCACTGGCAATTAATGACACATGACCAAAGACCTTGAACTTATAGCAGTACTTAATTTCAGGTTAGGGAAAAAAAATGTCCACAGATGCATCAAGATGGTAATATTTGTTGAAAACCATTTCCTTGGGGTGACCAGGTGCCAATGGGTTTCTGTTGATGGTGTCGTGCTGCTACTTACTGTGTGTGTAGACCAGCACAGGCAGCCTTGGCTGTCACAGTTTAGAGTTGAACTGTAGAAAGGGATATTGTCACTCCATCCAGGAAGAGTAGAAATAGTTATTATTTACTTAATTTGTCAAAAAGTTATATGGAAAAAAAATAAAAGTTATATGGAGTCAATTCGATGACTATTGTAGAAGGGTGAGTCTGGACTTGAGACATGAATCTACCACTTACTTCTAGGTACTTTTGGATATGTTAAACAGATTTCTACCATCTGTAAAACCAGGCTAATTACACTCACTTCCTGGGGCTCACAAGAAAAATTAATTTATTTGCATAAAAAATATTTGCAAGTAAGAACATACTGTGAATATGTATGTACATTGGTAAACTATTACTCTAGTCTGGCTGTGTGTGTGTGTGTGTGTACATGTATATGAAGATCAGAGGTTAATGTTATGTATTATTCCTCCTCAGGTACTATCCACCTTGTATTTTGAGACAGGGTCTCTCTCACATTGGAACCAGGAACGTGTTAGGTTAAAGAGGCTGGCTGGGTAGTCCCAGAGATTAGCCTATCTCTCCCTCCCTAGTCACACATTGCCACATCTATTTCCAGCTTTTTATATAGGGTGCTGGAGCTTGACCTCAGGTCTGCGTTGTTGCCCGGTAAACATTTAACAGACCGAACTATTCCTCTCCCCAACCCCATCCTAATTTTTCTTAATTCTCATTCACGTCACATTTGGTGGGGTTTGGAAATCCCTGTGAAGCATGCACTCATTTATCTAGGCTAAAACTTGGCTTCTGGAGCAGCTGACAATGACCCCCCTCCCTCCCCAAACCAAATCTAAACCAAACCAAACCAAATCAAACCAAACCAAAATACCCCTATTCTTGATACTTGAGTTCAATTGTATTAAAAAAAACCAACCAACCAACCAACCAACCAACCAACCAAACAAACAAACAAACAAACAAAAAACAAAAAACCAAGAGCTTGTGAACATATTCAGGGACAGAGGCTACAGGGTTATGGGTTTCCGGACAGGAACATGAGGTTAGGACCATGGAGGGGGAAACAACAAAGAAACTCTGTAGGAGACCTATAGGTTAGTGGTTAATGGCAAGAAGAATGGAGTTCAGATAGTATAATCTGTGCATTAGATTAGAGTAGGTCTTTATCAGCCTAATTGAATCTGTGTTGAGCCTGTATCATCTTATAAACACTACAAATACTGGAAAATACTAATACTTGGCATTGCAGGTGGCAAAAGGAACCCCCTTTCGCTTTTTCAAGAGAAACAGATCATCCCATTGACAAAGAAATAGCTACTGCTATTCTTTCAGGGGGCCTGAGACACAGATCTTACAAAGTTGCACATGAAGAATACAAGATTTTTGATTGCCTTGAAATAAGGTAAAAACAGAAAGGTTAATAGTAAATTGCCAATATGTGTAAACATGCATTTGCAAGGGTATAATTGGATATGTGATTTAGCCACTGTAAATGGTATTTAATTAGTTATAAATGTAATTAACTGATTTTTAGAAAAATTTTAATTGTGTAATTATAACAATAATCAAATTTTAAAATACTTGTACCACCACAAGAAATTTTCACTGTTGTTATGTAATAAATTTTCACTCCTAAATTTAGTCCTGGGAACATACTGTCTCTATAGTTTTGCTTTCCTAAGAAATTTTATACAAATTTAAAAACAAAACAAAACAAACAAAATCCACCTTACAACAGATATTGCTGTTTTTTAAGATTATATATGATTGTGTGTATGTACGTGTGCATGTGTGTACATGTGTACACGCGGCTGCTCACATGCCATGGCACATGTGTGGTGGTCAGAGACAACTTGTGGGTATTGGTTCTTTCCTTCTACTGTGTGAGTCCCAGGGATAATATTGAATTTGTTGGGCTCAGCAATGTGTCTTTACCCATTGATCAATCTTTCTGGTTTAGTATATACATTGTGCTATATGTATCGTTTCTTTTAAGTTATTGTAATGGTTAATCTTGGTTGTTAACTTGGCATACCTGGAAAGAAGGGACCTTAGTTGAGGAATTGCCTCCATCAGATTGGCCTGTGGGAATGTTTGTGAGGGCATTGTATGGACTGCTAAATGACAGAGGAGGGGCTAGCCCACTGTGGGTAGTACCAACCCTGGGCAAGGGGTCCTGGATTATATAACAAAGGTGGCTGAGCTGAAGTCAAATCAGGCCAGTAAGCATCATTGCTCCATGGTCTCTCTTTCAGTTCTTCCCTCCAGGTTCCTGCCCTGAATTTCTGCATTGGTTTCCTGAAGCAGGAATCTTAACAGGTCTTATTAATAAAATCAAACCTAGAGCCAGGTATTGGGGTGAGTGCTGGAAGATCAGAGAAGCAGAACAAGCCACAGTCACCTCACCTCATCAGTTCCTCAGCTGATCCTATTTCCTCAGACTGGAAGTCCTCATCCAAATGGATCTCAGCTGAACTGTTGCTCAAAAGCCTAAAAGCGCCGGGCGGTGTTGGCACACGCCTTTAATCCCAGCACTCGGGAGGCAGAGCCAGGCGGATCTCTCCAGGCGGATCTCTGTGAGTTCAAGGCCAGCCTGGTCTACAGAGTGAGTTCCAGGAAAGGCGCAAAGCTACACAGAGAAACCCTGTCTTGAAAAACCAAAAAAAAAAAAAAAAAAAAAAAAAAAAGGCTGGGCGGTGGCACACACCTGTAATCCCAGCACTTGGGAGGCAGAGCCAGGTGGATCTCTATGAGTTTGAGGCCAACCTGGCCTACAAATCACAAATCGAGTTCCAGCACAGCCTCCAAAGCTACAGAGAAATCCTGTCTCGAAAAAACAAAAACAAAAACAAACAAACAAACAAAATCCTAAAAGCTTAACCAGCTCTAGTTCCTGGTCCTCACACCTTATATACCTTTCTGCTTTCTGCCATCACTTCCTGGGATTAAAGGCTCACTTCCTGGATGTTTCCAGTGTGGCCTTGAACTCACAGAGATCCAGATGGATCTCTGCCTCCCAAGTGATAGTATTAAAGGCGTGAGTGCCACCATTTTCTGGCCTCTCTATCTAGTGGCTGTCTGTTCTCTGACCCCAGATAAGTTTATTAGAGTGCACAATATTTTGGGGAACACAATATCACCACAGCTTCCTTCCTTGGTGGACTAGAACTTTTGAGCCAAATCAACACTTCCCTCCCTGAGCTGCTCTTGTATAGCGTGTTCTATTCCGGCAAGAAAGAAGCAACTAGAATAGTTATTACAGTGCGTTAAGATTCATCCATGTTGCAGATGTACAAGCAGCCCATTCATTTCTGTGGACACATTGTGTTTTAATGTATTACCACGTTTTATTCATCATCCATCAGAAGGTAGACACTTGGTTTTTGTTTTTGTTTTTTTTTTTTTTTAAAGTCTGGTGTAGTGGATAGCCATTTCAGCTTTGATCTGGAAGTTCCAACCCCCACTGAGGCTTTGGTAACTGTCATGCTTACAAGGTGGGGCTGAGAGGGGACTCTGAAGACCCAAGACCCGGATATGCTGGCTCTCTTGGTTCCTGGATCCTGGACGCTGGAGGTAGATCAAGCAGAGTTCTCCATAGAACACCACCGGACTGTGCCACACCTTTGCCAGACCCTGTAACCTATCCCTTTACTTGTAAGTTACCCCACAAAATAAACCTCCCTTTTAACTATGTGGAGTGGCCTTAATAATTTTACCAATAGTCTGGGACTGTTGTCAATAGAGCTGGGCTGCTGTGAACATTGACATCTAGGTATTTGCATGAGCATATAAATTCAATTCTCATAGGCATCTAGGAATGGAATTACTATATTATATGCGGTTTAATTAAGAAATTATCAAACTATTTTCTGAAGTAGCTGTGCCATTTTATGTTCCCACAAGCAATACCTGAAGTTTCCTGTTTTCCTACCTCTTCATCAATGCTTTTATTATTAGTCTATTGGACTACAGCCATCCCAGTAGATAGATACACAGCTTATTGAATTGTGGTTTTAATTTGTATTTCTCTAATGACTAATGATTGAGTATCTTTTCACGAGTTAATTAGCCATTTGAATGTCTTCTTTGTTAACACGCTTGTTTAATTCTTTTCAATTTTGGTGTTTTCTTTTTGTATTGTTGAGTGGGAAGAATTCTTTACATACTTAATAAATGTAAGTATAAAGAAACAAGTCTTTTTCTTTTGAAGATTTATTATTTAAGTGTGTGTGTGTGTGTGTGTGTGTGTGTGTGTGTGTGTGTGTGTACTAGTACACATTTGTGAATGTCTGTGGGGGACAGAGGAGGGTGTCAGATCCCCTTGAATTCGAGTTACAGGTAGTTGTGAGTTGCCTGACATGGGTGCTGAGAATTGAACTCTGTGCCTCTGGAAGAACAGAAAATGCTCTTAACTGCTGAGCCATCTCTCCAGCCACAAGATGCAAATCTTTTATAATACATGATTGTAAGTATTTTCTCTGAGTGTCTGGGTTGTTTTTCATATCCCTTTTTATTACTGAAATTTTTTAGTATTCTACCTAAGATATCTTGGCTTAACAAAAGATTACAATATCATCTCCTATGTTTTATTTGCCGAGATTTGCAGATTTAGTCCTTACATTTGGTGTTTATTTTTGCATATGGATGGTTTAAAGGTCTGAGTTTATTGTTTTTATCATGAGTGCATACAATTCTTTCAGCATCACTTGTTGAAGCAATGATTCTTTGTCCATAGATTTATCTAACTCTCTGTGGAAGTCAATGAGCTAGCAAAGCAAGGGCCTGTTTCTGGGCCAAACATTGGCTCGCGTTATTGAGATATCACACACACACACACACACACACACACACACACACACACACACACACGTCCTTGGCCAACACCATCCTTGCTGTATTGATTGTCATAGTTTTAGTGAATGTTTTAAACCAGTGGAATTCGTTCAACTTTGTTATCTTTGTATAAGTGGGTTTGGCTATTTATGGTCTGTTGGAGTTGCATATAATGAAGGATCGGCTTATCAATTTTCATAATTAATCCTCTGGACTATTGGAAGGGATGGCTGCATTTTTCTTTGGTTCCTAAGCTTTCCATAGTCCCAGTACAGGGGTGCTGTTATGCTTGGCGTTTCCTACAGTTGGAGTATCTATTATCTTTTCTTTCATCCCCCCACTTGCCCTTTTATGTTAGATAATTTACCTTCAAGCTCACTGATTCTTCTGTCATCTCTAATTTGTTGTTGAGCCCTTCTTAGGAATTTTTTTGTTTTCATTATGGTATTATCGGTTGGAAAATTTCCAACTGACAGTTTTCAAATACTTCCAATTTCTCTGTTGAGACTCTTTTAGTGTTTGCTGTTGTGATATTTTTCTTACCTGAACAGGAGTTAAACCCACCACCTATGACTTACTCAGTTTCCATTGACTTCTGTTTTTCCTGCATTTAAGAGTCACCCTTAAACTTTTTCTCATAATTGTTGTACTAAAAATTTGACATTTCATGCACTGAAATAAATAATGTACTATATGTTAGTAAATTGATGGCTGAAACTGCAAGGAGACAGTTCAGCCTTAGACGGCGAGGTATCCTGGACACTTCTAGCTCCTCAGAACAAGAGCTCTGCTCTGAAGGTGTCCTGGACACCTGGAGCTGTTCAGCACAGCTGTGATGGCTGAACTGGACACAGTTCAGCCCTAGAGGGTGAGCTATCCCAGACACCTCGAGCTACTTAGAACAAGAGCTCTGCCCTGAAGGTGTCCCGGACACCTGGAGCTGTTTAGCACAGCTCTGATGGCTGGGACTGCAAAGAAACAGCCCAACCTTAGAAAGGAAGGTTTTCTGAATTCTCTGGAGAGTCAGGCCTGGAACTGCTTCAGCAAGGAAGGGTATCCTGACTCTTCCAGAAAGTCAGGATATACCTGGTGTGATGGGGGATGGTCTCCCTGCATGACACAGCAATCTTGCTCCTCTCCTGGAGAGCCACAATCTCTGGCTCATGTTACCAGCTCTTTCTCACTCTGTCCACTATGGGACGTCCCAGCAAGGTTCTTCTGTTCACCAGTCAATGAAGGTCCTCACCCAATACTCTTTTGAAAAAGAGGTTTATTTGGGAAGGAGGAGTCCAGGAGAGTAGCTGCCTCTATCAGGGTGGAGAGAACAGCTCACAACTGACTGGGCAGGGCAGTTTATATAGGATGTCTAGGGGGCGGAGTCAACTGTGATTGGTTAGTTTATTTTCTGCCCAGGGATTGGCCAGTTTTGTGAGGAAGGGGCAGAGATGGTCCTGATTATAGGGCCAAACTGTGTTTCTTTCACTGGCCTTTCTTGGCTTTTTGACACTACCTCTCAGGCCAGGGTACGTTTCTTTCACTGACTCTGATTCTAGGGGCCAAGGGTGTCATTTTGGTACTAGTTTCAGAGTCAGGGCATATTTCCTGGGTTCTGGGTTTGGGGATAAAGTGTTCATTTCTCTGGCTCAGGTCCCAAACACAGGCTGTTTCTTTCCCTGGTCCTGGGCCCTAGGGCCAGGATTCTGCTGTCCTGCTCTGTGATTGGTTGATTTCACAAGTCAGTTGGACAGGGGCAGAGATGGCTCTGATCTGAACTAAACTGTGTTTCTTTCACTGGCTTTATCTGAGCCATCCTTCCCTAATTCTGGGCTCCAGGGTCAGGGTGGGTTTCTCTAGCCAGCCCCCTTTTCCCTACTATAACAATTAGGATTTTTTCCCCACCCAACCCCATTTTGTGCCTTATTTTAGCTTAAAATAATAAAAAAAAAAAATCTCTCTTCATATGGACTATTTCTGATGTTTCTGCTTAGTTTTTTTTTTCTCCCTAATTTTGCTTATTTACCCTAGTTTACCATTGGTTGCCTCCAAATTCGTATAACTTAGGATCAAGCAGTGATTTGGGTAGAGGTTAGGCTGTATGCAAACATCTTCTATGCTAGCTGACCTTCCAGCTAGGCTCTCTCAGGTCAGCCCTAAGCTTAGACAGGATCTCCCAGGCAAGCAGCTGGAGGCAGATCACCTGTGGCCTGCAATTGGCCTTGCATCTTTAGGGTCCTCTTGTGGAATTTCTCTCCATGCACTGCTTGTCCGTAATAAGAAACCAGTGAAGACATGGATCGTTCTCTGTGATGTTTCCAGAGCAATGTTCTTTGGCTCTGTCCCGAAGCACGTCTCTTCTCTCTGGTAGCAAAACTATTGATTTCCTGCCATCTCTTTACCGGTCACCACATGAACGTAAGAGGGAATCATGGGTGACTCTGCTCTTTAAACCCCAAACTCCAGTCATTTTCAAGAATGAACATGTTTCAATGTGTTGTCGGCCTTCTGGTCACTTTCTCAGCCTTTGATATGGTTATTGATGAAAATGTGTTTGGTTGTCTATATGCTTTATGAAGAGATTTTTTTTTTTTAACTTTCTTGTTACCCTTGCTAGGCCTGAAGATATGTTTTGAATTTATAAAGTGTATGCATTTTAAGATGTGCCCTCTCCTTTCATTCCCACTTTCTGAATATGTGTGTGCATATTTATGCATAGAAGCTTTAGTCTTTGAAAATCACTTGTGGATTATCTGCATTGTCCGTGGCCCACAGCGGCTTCATTTGCAGTATTGTTGCCTAATTTAGTCCCCTCACTCTGATAAAAGGACCATAATGAAAGTGCATTGCAATCCAAGACCGAGAGTTTAATGTGTGTAAATTTATGTGAGTCTATATAACTCAAGAGAAGTAAAATTTGTTTGGTTAATTTGATTCGTATCATCTGTTAGCATTGTGCCGTAATGCACTTTTTTCTGCATTCCTTATTTTTATTTTTATTTTTTGTAAGAGCTGAGGACTGAACCCAGGGCCTTGTGCTTGCCAGGCAAGCGCTCTACCTACCACTGAGCTAAATCCCCAACCCTTTGTAACGCACCATTTTGAACCATCAAAAACCAACTGGTTTTTGCCTTTTTCCAATCCTGTATGTGTTCTGGGGTAGAAGTTTGGTGATGGTGCCCTGGAGAATAGTGTTCTCACTGTCTAGGAGCTATCCCTTGGAATCACACACCATGATTACTGTCTCAACTCGCTTTTATCCAAGGTGATGCTTTACTTTCGGGACATTTAACAGGAGCGTACAGGAAAACATGTCCTTGCTTATAAAAAATTACAACTTCTAGAGGTACTAAATCTGCAAAAGGTATAAAATAGATGCTGATAAGACAATCAGGCTACAGATAACCTCGGCTATGGGAGGAAGCAGGCGAGATGTGTGTACTAAGAGTCAATGGGGGCATTCATGGCAACAGCTTGTAGAATCTAAAATAAATGGTTGCGGTTTTAGGGACGCGTAATGTACTAAGACCTCATGACAAAAAACGAAATATGAATAGATTTCTAACTAGCAAGGCCTGAACTCTGTAATTAATACACCCCAACAAAGATAAGCTTCGAAATGTTTCACTGGGGAATCCAACCAAATATTTTTAAAGAATTAATACCGGGGTTGGGGATTTAGCTCAGCAAGTGCAAGGCCCTGGGTTCGGTCCTCGGCTCTGGCAAAAAAAAAAAAAAAAAAAAAAAAAAAAAAAAAAAAAAAGAATTAATACTAATTCTTCCCCAATTTTTCCACAAAATGGTGGTTGTTGAGGGATACTTCCAAACCTGTTTTCTGAGGTCAATGTTTCCTTGATGTCAAAATTTGACTGGAAAAGGATACTATAGACTGATTGATGTCATTTTTTTTTTTTTTTGATAAAATCAAGCAAGCCAAATTCACCAACACACTAAAAGATTTATACTCTGTGACCAAGTTATGTTTATCCTGAAATAATCTGCATAGTTAAAAAATGTAAATCAGTCATGTACTCCACAATTCAACAGAATGAAGGACAAAAACCACATTTTAGCTCAATTGCAAAAAGTATACATGACAAAATTTAGCCTGCTTTCTTAATAAACACACCAGGAGTGGAAGGAAATTAACTTTAACATTAATACTAAAGTTAAATATGAAAAAAAGCCACCATAATATCCACGCTGAATAATTGAGAATTTGAAATCTTTCTCTTTAGAATTAGGAAAAAATGTCGAGCTCACTACCAATGTTTTTAGTGACCATGTTACTAGAAATCACAGACTAAGGAGGCAAGAATGAGTAATTAAAGACATACAAATCACAAAGGGAAAGTAAAACCACATCTGTTTGCAGATACTTTATGCAGGACTCTAACTATTTCATGAAAAACTGTTAGAACTAATAAACGAATTCAGAAGAATTGCATGATATGGAAAAAAAATCAACTGTGTTTCTACATAATACCAGTGAACAATCAGAAAGAACAGTAGGAATGTAGCCCCATTTATAGTAGCATTGGGTGCACAGAAGGCTGGCATAAACTACACCAAGGAGGCCACAAACTTGTTTACCTAAAGCTGCAAAACATTGCACTCCAGCCAGAGAAGCAGGCAACCACACAGCAGATCTTCATCTCTCCTTCTTCTCTTCCGAATCCAATCCCCAAGTCTTATCCCCAGCTCTGCCCAGTGGATCACAGAGCTCTTCTCCAAAATCTTTCCCCCAATTCACCACTTCATCCCAAGCTCCAACTCCAGAAGGCATCTCCTGGGAACCAAAGAAATGTGTAGGCCAGAAAAGAAGGTAGGCTAGCTCCAGATCCTCCAGTTCTGGCCTCCTTCCACTCTCTGGCCCTCTTCTCAGGGGACTAAGCAGGTCCTGGTGGAAGACCCTGTTTTCTTCCTGTCTGTGAACCCCCTCAGCTCCTCCTCACAACCCATCCCCATTCCTAAGTGTCAGCTCCTAATACCTAGAAACATGTTTTTCCAGGAAACCCCATGGGAGAGGAGGTGGGGAGGAAGAGGAAGAGTAGAGGCAGGGGAAATTGTAATCAGGATGATTATATGAGGGGGAAAATAATTTCAATAAAAGGAAAAAAGACCCCCTAACTCTGTAAAACATTGTCAAAAGAATCTTAGACACAAACAAATGAGAAACTAGCCTGTGTTTATAGACTGGAAGATGGTTTTGTTAAATGTTGTTACTATCCAAAATAATCTGCCTGTTCAATGCAATCCCTATAAAAATTACAGTGGCATTTTCTTTTAATAGAAAGAAGAAATATCTGTGGCATATTCAACGTTAAAGGAGCTAGTATTGGCAGCTCATCTTGCTGTGATCAAATGCTTGACAAAAATAATTAAAGGTAGGGAAGGTTGATGTTGGCTGATAATTCCAGGTGGTGTAGTCCGTCATGGTGCAGAGGTCAGTCTGGCAGGAGTCAAAGTAGCTGGTTACGTTGCATCCACACTTACGAACCATTTCATTCAGTCTGGGATCCCAGCCCGTGGAATGGTACTGCCCACATTTAAGGCAGACCTTCCCATTTCAATTAACCTGGTCTAGATAATCCTGTATTGGTCCGACCAGAGGCTTGTCCCTTTTGAGATTCTAGGTTCTGTGAAATTGAAAATCATTATTAATCATACCCCCAAACAGTTTTGGCAATGAAAAAAAAAATATAGAAAGAGGAAAGAAATAATTAGAAAGAAAGATGTGGAGGCCTTATCCTTTTAAAACATCACAAAGTCTACAGCAATCAAATCAATATGCTACCAGCATAAACACAGGCTGACAGAGCAACGCAGCAAAGCAGAGTTCTTTAATTATTCCCATGTGCATGGCAAAAGGGCCAAGCTCCCCAACAGGAAAAGGATATTCTCTTCTACAAGCTCTGGTGGGAAAACTGAACATGCAAATAACATTGAGACCCTCAGCCTGCAATGTACAATGATTCCCTCTCAATGAGTTCATAATGTAAGATGGAAATCTATGAACATTCCCCTAGAAGAAAACAGCGTATCGCTGTTTCTGGCAATGATTTCTCAGTTACGACACCCCAAGTTGAAGAAAGAAAACCAAGAAGGTATAAGACAGCACCTAACTGAAAAACTGCCAGCAGAGGAGGAAGTCAATCAAATGAAACTCAATCGATGGGGTGGAAGAAAATATTTGCAAACCGCATATCTAATAAAGGGTCAACACGCAGAAATTATAAAGCCACCCACAATTCAACAAGATCAAAGCCCTAAGCAAACCAATTTGCAAATGAGCAAATGAGTACATTTTTTCAAGGAAGACACAGATTGCCAGCAAGCAAATGGGAAGACAGTCAACATTATTAACCACTAGGGGAATGCAAATCAAACCCACAGTAACATTATCACCTCATACGTGTTGGATGGTGATGACAAAAACATGGAAAATAGAGGAGATAGAAACATGCTTAAGTGATGAGAACCACTTGTGCATGGGGTGGGGGAGGGGTTGCCAAATGGCAGAGCTGCAATGGAAAACACTGTAGATGATCTACAAGAAGCCGAAAAGATTCCCAAGCCTTCATACTTGTGAACTGGAGTCCTGTAATTAAAGTGGCATCTTCACACCTGTGTTCACCATAGCATGCTCACAGTAGCCAAAATGTGGAAGCCACTCCAGGGTCCATCGGTGAATGAACACGGCACATGTGTTGCATGCACATAATGGATACTATTCAGTCTTAAAAATCAAAAGGGAAATTCTGCTACGTGCTAGAATATGAATGAATCTCTGGGATGTTAGGCTGAATGAAATAATCCAATAACAAAAGGCCAAATGCTGCAAGATTTTGGTTGCATAGATTATGGAGAGAAGCCAAACTGTGGAGCAGTGGTTGCCAGAGGCTATGGAAAGTGGAGGAGGGGTTTTAGTTTGCAAGATGAGACAGCATTATGGACTTGTTGTATAACAACGTGCGGACAATTAATCCTATTCCAGTGTACTCTGAAAAAAAACAAATGATTAAGAGGGTGAATTTTATGTTACACGCTTTTGTTTTTATTATCACAATAAAAAAGATAAACCTGAGGAGGTGATGGAAGGTTGGTGGTTTTTGCAGTGAGATGTGAAATGTTAGATGGCTGTCCCTCTTGTTTTTATAGAAGGAAAAAGCTAGGCACACTGAAAATCACTTGGTGTTTTTGCCTTAGACTGACAGAGAATTGAGTTTTTAGTGTAAATGCATCCTGGAGTCTAGAGAAACTGTGTACCCAAAGAGATAGAGCAATTGAGACCTGCTGACCTGCAGCGAAAGTCAAGGAGCTGTAGATCCTGTCTCCATTCAACCCCTACTGTGGGGAGCTGAGGACTGAACCCAGGGCCTTTTGCTTGCTGGACAAGTACTCCACCACTGAGCTAAACCCCCAACTCTGTCCGGGAGGCATGAATTGGCTGGAAGTAGGAACACTTACATAGTAACTCACCAAGTTGAGGGAGGCTGCATGTGGTCATTGTGTTGGAAGCATGCTTTTTGTAGGTGCTTACTCTAGGAATGGTTTGAACAGTTATGACTACCTCCCCCCCTGCCAAATTCTGATGTTGTAGTCCTCATCTTCAAGGTCAACAAGGTCGTGATATAAGCCTTTGGTTATTGATAATATTACGACATTGTTAATGGGTTAATGCTATTTATTATTTATTTATTTACTTACTAGCTAACTTATTTATTTTTACTTACTTACTTACTTACTTACTTACTTACTTACTTATTTATTTATTTATTTATTTATTTATTTATTTATTTATTGGGTGCAGGTTGAGCCCAGGACCTTCCTTATGCATAGCTAGGCAAGCTCTCTGCTACCGAGCTACATCCTCAGCCAAGGATAGTTTGTTTAGTGGCCTAAGCGTGCTGTGTCTTCTGCCATAAAAGATACAGCAAGAAGGCAGAGCCTGTAAACCGGGGAACAGTAGGTGTGAGTGTTTTGATTTGGTGCCTCCCACCCTCTAGAACTGATGTGTGAAAAGCCACCTGCTTTAGGATAGTTGGTTGTAGCTACCGAGCTGGGCTGAGATGAAACCCTACCGAGTTGTCAGACAGGCGATCCAGGCAAGATCTTCTGATAGTAGTAGAAGGAAATGGACAGCAGCTTTTTTAAATTAGCATACCCAGCCTTCTTGGCACCAAAAGCTGTTCTTTTGGTGCAATGAATTTTCCAGAGCATAATCCTGAATACTTACCCCATTTGAAAGAGTATTCCCTCCCAGCCGCACCTCTTCTGGACCTGCTCTATTATTGAAGTAAAAACAAAAGGAAGAAAACACGGTTGTGAGCTGGGCATGGTGGCACACACCTTTAATCCCAGCACTCAGGAGGCAGAGGCAGGCAGATCTCTATGAGTTTGAGGCCAGCCTGGGCTACAGAGCAAGTTCCAGATCAGGCTCCAAAGCTACACAGAGAAACCCTGTCGGGGGTGGGATGGGGGAGGGGAAGAAAACATAGTTGTGATGGTGAGTGTTGCTTGTCAGCTAGACAGCATCTTAGAATCAGCTGGGAGATGAACCTCTGTGTGTGCCTATGGAGGTTTATTTCGATTACATTAATTGAGGTGGGAAGGCCTGCCCACTGTGGGTGTCACCATTCCCTGGCTGGGATCCTGGACTGTATAAGTGGAGAAAAGGGTTGAGCATCAGTGTGCATTATTCATCTGTCAATGCTGAAGCAATGTAACCCCCTGCTTCAAGCGTCTGCCACTAGGACTTCCCCTTCCTTGTGGACTGTACCCTTGATCTGGGAGCCAGGACAACCCCTTAAGTTGCTTTTGCCAGGGTGTTTTATCACAGGTCAATAAGGGACCGTGCTTCAGTAGGGAAGGCAAAGGATGCTTGGAGATGGACAGCAATGTGTGTGGAGGCCAGGATATCATTCAATTACGATGTCATTAGAACATTATGGAACTTTCCTTCTCCTCCCTCGCCCAACACTGGCAATCACAGAGGAGTAATAGAGGAAAAAACATCAAAACTATAAAAAATAAATTAATTAGAGGGTGATATAAAGTACAGGCAAGGGAAAAAAAATAAGCAGACTTGAAGAAAGATGGGTAGAAACTTCCCAAACTGAAATGCAAGGAAATAACAGAAAACTGAAATAAAAGAGAAAAGGCAGAATCCCCGAGGACTGAGTATCAAAATAGTATCAAAAGATGCAGCACAAACATGTTTGAAAGAGAAGAAAGGAGGGGACATGAACATGTCTGAAGTCACAACAGCAGAGTGCTTGCAAAAATTAAGAGCAGACACCAAACCACAAACAACTGCCAGAACTCCCACCGGGCAAATATACAGTAATCTGAGCAAAGCGAAGTAATTTAGAGTAGTCATGCTATATCACATTTTGGTCTGTAACAGATTGTGTATAAGAGGGTGGTCCTGTAAGATTATAATGGAGCTAAAAGAGTACTACCACCTAGCTGTATCTGAGCAATTGTAATGTCATAGCGCATTATGCATTTGCAGCTATGCTCATGTAAACACAACCACTGCCCTGGCAGCTGTATAAAACAATATTATACATAATTATGCACACTGTGTGATAGTTGATAATAATAGTAAGTGACTGTTTTGGATTTAAGTATTTCCTCTAGTATGATTTGTTTGTTTGTTTGTTTAGAGTATATTCCTTCTGCTTTAAAAAATGTTTATTGTGAAACAATCTGCAATGCTACATTGGCAATGGCCTCACGCATTTCACGTTCATTTTTTCTCTTGCAACAAAAAAACCAATTGAGTGATTAGTTATACCATCTAGACTTGTCGAGGTACCCTATAAAGTTTGCAGAGTGAAGCCATTGCTTAATTATGAGATCAGAATGTGTCCCCATTGTGAAGTGGTACAGGACAGTCTTTTGCTGACTCCCATGGCATAAAATAAAATGGTAATGAATATTACTTATATAAATAAATATTCACTAGATTAAAGAGAGGGAGAGAATGGGGACATCTTCTAAACAGAAGAATTCTACATGACTTTTGTAGACAGGTTTCTGTTGGAGAGGTAGAGCATAATTTCTCTTCTTTACCTGTAGGCTGATGTGGTCACTGTCTTCTAATGAATGTAGTATGAGAAAGATGACAAAGCAGCTTTAGAGTGGGTGAAACTAATAAACATTTTGTCAGCCATGAGGCTACAATTGTCAGCTGTGATAAATCATGATTAGAGGGTAAACTTCTGAGCTGATGTGATGGGAATTTCACTTCGTCTCTGTGGTCTTTTTCTTCCATCCCTCCACCCAACATCATACTAATCCAAATTGAGGTCCATTCTACAAAATAATTCCGTAGCCCTCCAAACTCCTTCAGTTTATGAAGAGCAAGGGCATCTGAGAAAGACACAGTCCAGAAGAGAATAATACTGAATGCAAGGTGACATTCTGGAGCAGAAAAGGGGAGTGGGAAAGACTAAATCAATCTGATGAAATATGGACTTTGGTCAATCATAAATGTTGACATGGTCTCATTATTTGTGACAAACATACTCATCTTGGCTGTTGAGATAGTGCAGTTGGTAAGGGCACTTGCTGTCAAGCCCGACAACTTGAGTTTAGTCCCCAGGACTCACAGGATGGAAGGAAAGAGTCGACTTCCACAGGTTATCCTCTGACTTCTGTATGTTTGCTATACACACACACACACACACACACACACACACACACACACACACACACACACACACACACACACACTACATTTCATACCCTTTAATACAGTTCCTCACATTGTTATGACCTCCGACCATAAAATTATTTTTGTTGCTACTTCATAACTGTAATTTTGCTACTGTCATTAAATTGCAATGTAAATATCTGATATGCAACCCCTGTGAAAAGGTTGTTTGACCCTTTAGGGGTTGTGACTCACCAGCTGAGAAACTCATTGAACCATTGGTACTAATATCAAAGACTTGACATATTGTCGCAGAGTGTCGGCATTTGGATGGACACACTGTGGTCTATTCATAAGAGCAGGACATGAATGAACTATGTACAGGAACTATGTACTCAAAAGCTGCTCTGAGTGATGAAAGTCATTCTCTGAAGACATCATCCTATATGATTCCATTGGTACAGTACTCAGAAAATACCAAAGTAAATTTATAATGTTTGGACAAGCACATACATAATAATATTACAGGAACACTCAAGTACTCAAATGTTAAATTAACATATTGAATGTTTTTTTTTTTTTTTTTGACTTATAGCTAAGTTTTGTAGTATTTCTCTTCTTGGCTTAGGATGTCAGTTTTCATTTGCTTGAGTATGCATGCTCCTGGCACTGCTCCGTCATGCCCATGTAATTTGCTGCTTTTTGTTTTGGTGGCTAGGAAATGAGATAATCATGCTTGTTGACTATTACATAAGACAAGCAGTCTCCAGATTTGGACTCAGGGCACTCTTCTCTGAAGAGATTACGTGACCTTTTGTGAGTAGGCAATGTCACATTCATTTATTTGAGAAATATTTAGCAGTTTCCTACCACAGGCCAGTTTCCTACGTCTGTTGTGGGTTCTAGAAATACAGGAATAAACAATAACACAAAGTTTTGAAAATTACATAATTATCAGTCTAGTGGTATGGATGTAGGCTTTTGAATTTATTTTAGATAAGTAATCTCTCCAACCCCTCCCTCCCTGCCTCTGCACATGGGCAGATGTGCATGTATGGAGCCAGAGGCCAACTTTGTGTATCACTTCTCAGTAGCATTCACTTTGTCTTTGAGACATGGTCTTATTGGGATTTGGAGCTTTACCTACTAGACTAGGTTGGACGATGTACACAGGAACACACATGTACAGTTCAATGTGTATATTTTGAAATAGAAATCCTGTAGCCAGGAGTGGTCAGCTTTATGTTTATGATTGCAGCTAATGAGGAATTGCTGACAGACCTGGTAATGATAATAGTGGTTTAGAAGCCACAATGTTGTTGTACCTTTAGGCTCTTTCTACAGCTTATGTTGTGTTTGCTCCAGCCAAATAAACATGGTCAGAGGTGAGACAAAAATTTTAAACAGTTTTTTTCCCTTTCATTTTTGGAAGAAAAGGAAGGACCTTGTATATACTAGGCAAGCACTATACCACTGAGGCATACCTCACATCCAGCCTATCTTTTTTGATGGAATTAAAGTTTCTTTTGAATATGCTAAGGGAGTATGTAGTGGACAGCCATCCCAGCATTGGCCTGGAAGTTCCAACCCCCACTGAGGCTTCAGTAATGATCACGCCCACAAGGAGTGGCCTTTTTGCCCGGCCAGCTCAGTCGGTAGAGCATGAGACTCTTAATCTCAGGGTCGTGGGTTCGTGCCCCACGTTGGGCGCCAGATATTGGTGAAATTATTAAGGCCACTCCACATAGTTAAAAGGGAGGTTTATTTTGTGGGGTAACTTACAAATGAAGGGGTAGGTTGCAGGGTCTGGCAAAGGTATAGCACAGTCCGGCGGTGTTCTCTGGAGAACTCTGCTCGGTCTACCTCCTGCGTCCAGAGTCCCCGAACCAAGAGAGCGACCTCCTCTTGATCCTCGGTCTTCTGCTCCCTCCTCTGCCCCGCCTTGTGGGCGTGATCATTACTGAAGCCTCAATGGGGGTTGGAACTTCCAGGCCAATGCTGGGATGGCTATCCACTACAGGAGTATACAAGTTATCTATATGAAAAATGTGTAACTTAAAACATTATTTATTTTATTTTGTGTGTACGAATGTTTGTCTGTCTGTCTGTACATGTACCATGTGCATGCCTGACACCCAGGGAGGTCAGCAGGCATTGAATCCTATAGAATTGGAATTATGAATGGCTGTGGGCTACCATGTGGGTAATGGGAACTGAACCTGGGTCCTCTCCATAAGCGACAAGTGCTCTTAACCACCGAGACATCTTCCTAGCCCCAAATAGGTGTCTTTGAAAAGATGACTTATAAAATCTTAAGAGTGGTACCTTCACTTCAGGTCACAATCTGTCCATCTGAGGGTCAATTTGACATTGTTTTGGAGACATGACAGAAGGCTTTTTGCTCTTACGTACTGTTGAATAACACTTGAACTTCGAGCCTTGGTTCCTTTTAGTTAGTTTTTTATTTTTGAAAAAAAAAAAGCGGTTTTAACCTCTTTTGTAGGTTTTAACTCAATAGAAAGAAATTTTAAAAAAGCCCAAACACATCCATTCATTCAAAATAACGTACTGTAATTTGTACTTGTAACATTCCAGTATGTAGCGGGTCTCTCAGTCTTCTTGCATTTACATTCAAAGCGCACCTCCATGGACTGTCATTTTAATGCTGTCATCTAGTTCAGAGACATGAGCCAGTTTGCAATTGTCCACTTCAGCTGTCATTTGGAAACAACTTTTCTTCACACTGTCCTGACACTAATGATCAGAGAAACCTTGGAGAGCAAGAGAACCCTGGGGTTTTCCTCAGAGTCCGAGAGGGTGTGGCCGCTGCAACCGTATTCTCATTTCATTGGGGGTGGGGAGAATGACTAATCAATACGAGGAGCCAGGTGGCATCACAGGTTAATTCACTGGGAGTTAGTGTCTCCAACTGAACTTTCCATAAACATCTCATCATAAAGCAAATCCAGTGCATTTTGTGTTTACAGTGGGCTGGTTTTCTGTGGACTTCTGTGCTCTATAACACCAATACTTCAAACAGTTTGATTGAAGCCACATGGTGGATGTTTCTTCGGAGAAAAATCTCCGGCCCAGGTCAGCAGGTGGGTTACATGTTAATGACAATGAGGACTGTGATGTGGTGACAGCTATACTTGATGTCGCCTGGAGTCTCTTCCACCTGTTTCCACACAACCACCAGGGGCTTGTCAGTTACTCCAGGCCAATGCTGATGTAATTTAGCTAATTCACTCAAACTGTGGTTTTGAAAGGCAGTTAAACAAACACAGTTCACATCCACATAGAAGATAGGTTTAATGGACGGGACCAGATACATGGACTCTTTGGAGAAAAAACAAAGGGTCTGGCGTTTTATGGTTCTAAGTGATTAGCTTTATGCTGTTTTGCAGAGTAAACTCAGTGTGGAGGTCATAATGAATGAATCCCTAGATGTCTACCAAGTTCCTGAATTAAATTACATTCTTAATTGTTTGCAAATACATTGGCTTACCTAATTAAATAGGAATGACTCTACGTTGCTATAGAGGATAGAGAATATTGAAACCTTTAGGACTCATTTTAAATGAGCTATTCTGCTTGACATACACATTCCGCCCATTCAGGATTTTTTTGGTACTGTGAAATAATGTCATACTAGATGGAACTATTGAGATAAATGTTTTTGAAATTATGCAAGGTAGTAGTTTTGTTTTTGCTGTTTTTGAGAAGTATAAATGTGAAAATGAAATAAACGCTTTTAGTTGGAATTCAAATATTTAAAAAATTTAAAGATTTTATTCATTTATGTTTTGGTTTTTTGAGACAGGGTTTCTCCGTGTAACAGTCCTGGCTGTCCTGGAACTCACTCTGTAGACCATTGAACTCACCGAGATCTGCCTGCCTCTGCCTCCTGAGTGCTGGGATTCTTCTATTTTATTTTGAATACATAAGTAAAAATAAGTTTAAAAACACAATTGTACATAGAAAACTATAAAAGAGTCATTTATACCTAAAATACCATCATAAAAATATAGCAGAAGCATATAAAATTTCATATTTTGAAGACTCAACAATCTTTAAAAAACTGAGCACCTATATAGATATTCTAATATAAAATTTTCTCCTGTGAGAAGAAAAGCATGAATAGATCATATGTTGATATTCATAGACAATTAACATTTGTTCATGTAAATTTAGAGTCTAACACATTTGAAAACATTTTGAAAATCATGGCGTATGACAGGACCCGTGAGTTTTATTCAATAGCCCTGAAAGTTCCCTTCAGTTTTCAAGCTCCACTAGGCTTGTCAGTACTGCTAGTGACATGGTTTACAACTTGTGAGGGCAGTTTCTTAGAGAAATCTTTGGTTTTAATGGAAAAATTTTATAATTTAGAGTTCCTCAGACTAAGAATAAAAATCAATGGTTTCTCAGAAATTTGCAGATTTTACCTATTTTGTTCTCTGTTAGTTTCATTAGAACTCCTGAAGACAGGCCTTGCACTGGGCATTGCTTAGAGATCTATACTTGGAACTTCAGAGGAAAGTTTTGATGGTTCCTGGTGTAGGCTCTAGAGAGCCTGTGGGCACCTCATGCTCACCTAGTGACAGACACAAATAGCTAGAATTTGTGCCACTTGCAAAGAGGGGTATAGAAGTCCTGGCTAATCAGCATATTGACATTTTATAAGGGAAAGCATGTTTACCAGGCGATGGTACAAGAGGGCCATCTGCTTAAGTGTGCCCAATTCTGTGTCTTTATAGCCTACTTAGGCTTATTTATGATTTATGGTTTATTGTCTAAGTAACGTTTCCAAGGGAGAAGCTATTGTATGTTTTTCGTATTTCAATTACACAGCACATTGAGATCCCCCCACCCCCCACCAAGGTCCATTGATTTCTAGAGATTCCTAGAAAAAAAATTAGAAAATTTGTTGATGCTTCATTTCCATTCTGAGGGATTTTTTTTAATTGAAAAAAATTATCAAAAGCAAAACTACCACAGGAAAGTATTTCATGACAACAAAATGTCCTAAGTAGAATCAGCCCAGATTGTTGTAAGAATGTCTCCTTTCATTACTAAATAAGACGGGGAAATTTTTAACCACCAGAAATACTCTAGGGGAAAATTGCATGTTTGGAGGGAAAAAAGAAAAGAAAAGAGACAAAAGGAAGGAAGGAAGGAAGGAAGAAAGAAAGAAAGAAAGAAAGAAAGAAAGAAAGAAAGGAAAAACCCCAACTGTCAAATCAAAACAAAAAGCAAAGCCAAAATACACACTTAAGTGGTCCAAGGAAGGCTCACATGCTTTTCCTGGGCAATTCCTTGATGCTTTAGAGAGGAGAGCTAGTAGCCAGGACAGGGACACATGGTTATGAAAAGTTAAAAAAAAAAAAAAAAAAAAAAAAAGCTAATAGAAAGATGTGGGTGGGGATGGAGTAAGGCTTTCCTGAAGAAGGGGGAACTTTAGGAGGAGACTGAATGTTATTCAGTGAGAACAGCAAGTGACCTCAGTGCAGTGGGCTGAGCGGGACTTTCTCAGAGCCTCACAGCCTGCTGAAGTTACTTGCTGAGAGGAGGAGGGAGTGTGTAAGGGCACGGTCTTTGTTGTCTGTATATCTTCAGGAAGAGTGCATCGCTTGTGCATATTTTCGCTAAGACTTTCCTTGGGGAACAGTCAAATAGAATTGGTGTCATGGATGTGGGTGAGAAACAGCCAGCATGGGAAGCAACCTACCGATGAACTCGGGGTCACCCTGGGGCTTCACCTTTTTGTAGACACACAGCAGTTTTTTGTTCAAGGTAGAAGGCTTTTTTGAGAAAGTGACATATAAATGATCTTGAAGTATCTTTTTCCTTCATGTATAAAATTACATAGCAGAGCTGGTTTCTAAATATAGACAGGCATTAAATAGCAAATAAAGATGAGTGTCTATTGATACAAAATTCCAGCCCTCCAGCTTAGAAAAGCTATTTACATACCACTTGCCTCTCTAATGGTGGGATATGAATACTTAGGACCCCCAGTTTTGACAGGTTTGCAATATGATAGTTTTAGAGAAGTTGAATTAAAAATAGAACCAGGCTTTGCTGTGGCTGTGTAACCTTATGGAAGTCCAGGCTTAGCTTTATCTTGCATAAAATGAGGAATGTGGGTAAATGACCTCTAAGGTCCCATCCAAGTCTAGTGTGATGAGTTTATCACCAGAAAAGGGTATCCATAAGTGGCTATAAATGTTGCTTTGATCTTTCTCAAGGCCTTAATTTTCCAAATGGTTTTTGTACCTCCTGGAAACACTAATAAAATAAATCCATACATAACCCTTGGTGTTTAAATTACCCTTTGGCCACAGTGTGGTACTTCTGGAGTTTTAGTATGATTTCCTTTCTAATGAGACTTGACTTTCACGCACACAAGTTTTTCTATAAATAATGGATACAGACAATTTAATTCCTGAATAGAATATTTATAAAATACTGAGTTACAGAGGCAGTGCTGTTGGTAATAAGTCAATTATGATGAAAGCAACTTAATAAACCTAATAAGAGCATATTTTTATACCACGGGCACTCCTCATTCATGATAAAGCTATAATACACAAGGGCTACTTGAACAGTGATTAAACAGAGAAGTTTGTAATTTTTCAATTACAGAAAAAAATTTCTGCAGAAAAATGAGCTGATTTGATCATTTGTGGTATTCTTTTATTCAATAAAGACATACATTGGTAATACATTTATAGGACCTATCTCATAAAACTTAGAAAACTAATGGGAGAGTCCACTCTATCAAATATTCAACAAATGCACAATGGTCACTGTGATGTTTCAGGCATTTGAGTCTTCTTGGGGTGTAGGAATAAATGGTTCCCCTGGTCAAGTGACTTTCTCTGTTATATTAAGGAAGAGAAGTATCTACTGAGGGAAAGAGGAAAATGAGGTATTTCAGAAGACAGATGTGTGACAGATTGGGGCATCATGAATCCAAGTCCTAAGTAAGGATTTCTGTGACTGAGGCAGACCAGAAAGGCATGAGGCTATGGAAGAGGGTGGATGCTGGAGCACCCGCAAACTTGTATGCCATGCCTTGGTGATCATTCTCTCTCTTCTTTTTAAAGTTTTTGATGTTTTAAGACAATGGCCTTTATCATAGAGGGGCAGAGTGGTGGGGGTGATGTTGTAGTCTTATAGCTAAAAATTGAAAAACCTCCAATAGTCTGTCACTTAGAAAACAAGCAGGAAAGAGGCCAGTATGTTCAGGCAGATTAGGTAAACAATGATTCTAGAAGACCCTCAGAAAATTCATCATGACCTGGATTAGAGATGGCAGGAGTAGTCAAAAGAAGTGTCAGAATTCCTGGGCTGGGAGAAGCATCCAGTTTGCTCTACAACTATGGAGCAAGGGTTAGACGTGTTTCATGATGGAGACCATATCAGCAACTCCTACACTGTAGAGGGACCTTCCTTTGTCCCCACACAAGCTTCTGCTAGCAAGGGTAGTAACAGGGGCTCTTCATAACTTTCCTTTGCAACTGTTTTTTGTTTGTTTGTTTGTTTTGTTTTTTGGTCTTTTTCATGTTGGTTCTAGACATGGAAAGTTTAGAGCCAGTGGCTCCGGGGTCTGCATAGGGCTTTAAGGGTTGCATGGCAAGACAGAGCACTGTTCTTTTGGAAGATGCTTGTTGACTCCTACCATTTGGGGAGCTCTATATCTGTTCTGATCATTGATGACTAGCTTGGGCTTAGATTGTGAGCTCCTCATACTTCAAGTATTGAAACTTTTGGAGGTAATAATAATAACAAAAAAGTCCTTGAAGAGTAATCTCTTTCTGTAGAAAACCAAAGATAAAGGAAGAGATTCCCTCCAGTAGCAAAGTAATTTTTATCTATATTTGATAACAGTTTCAACTAATTTATTCCAGAAGAGAATTCTCCTTATCAAGAGCTACTTCTCCCCTACTCCTTGGGAAAAGTAATAATTTTGCTGACCATAAAAAGTAGACAAAGGGGCCGGGCAGTGGTGGCCCATGCCTTTAATCTCAGCACTTAGGAGTCAGAGGCAGGCTGATTTATGTGAGTTCAAGGTCAGTCTGGTCTACAGAGAGAGTTCCAGGACAGCCAGGGCTTCATAGAGAAACCCTGTCCTGAAAAACTGAAAAACACAAAATAACAACAACAACAACAACAACAACAACAACAACCACAACAACAAATTGAAAGTAGGCAAAGGCCCTAAGTCAATGTAGACTGGGAAGTATGAGGAATACTGAAAAGCCCATCCTATGGAAGTAACTCAGGGCTTCTCTGCTGGTGACTGCAGGAGGAAAGGAGAAGCATGTCCAAGAAGAGGTAGGAAGACAGTCTCTCTGTGACCTGACTACAGTCGTCCAGATAGCTACAGTCCGTGACAAGTTTCAATGCACTAAGAGGAGATAAGCTTCCAGGAAAAGAGACACGTAAGTTCACGGAGCAGATGTTTTCAGCTGTGTGCTTCAACTGTTCCTACCATCAAACTTCAGTTGAGTCTGTTTGTCAAACAGCTCTGGGTTTGTGGTTCCGACAGGGAAAAAACAGACAAGATGTCACATTGATGTTAGGGAGACTCAGCCTGGACACGGAGGAGAGACAGTGTGTGTGTGTGTGTGTGTGTGTGTGTGTGTGTGTGTGTGTGTGTGCGTGTGCACGTGCAGTAAGTGGGCAGTGCAGGTGGGCAAGAAATCTCTTATGAACAGAAACAGAAACCTTAGTACATGCCTGAGCTTTTGTTGTGGACATCCCAAGAGACATTAAAAGGGTATCAGGGATGGCAGCCGGGGCTCTAAGTTTGGATATTTAAGAGCTACACCACACTGTGTCTACCTCCATTGTCACTGGTTCAGAGATGTTTGTCGGGGTTGACCCTGCAAGATGATCTTTTGGACTTCAAGCTGCTTCAGCTCTAGTGTGTGAGCTGTGGCTTACATGGGGCCTAGGTCCAGGCATGGAATATTTCCCAACTTTTTAATTATAAACTTCCATAGATTTGCATGTTACTGCTATCACTTTGCCCCATGCTTCTGTTTCTCATGGGTATGTCTTTGTGGCATATGATCTTTTGAATATGCATGTTTGTTGGCATAAGTACGTGTGTAGGTGTGTGTGTGTGTGTGTGTGTGTGTGTGTGTGTGTGTGTGTATGAAGGCATGAGCACATGCATATGTGGAGGCCTGAAGTTGCAGTCAGAGATCTTCTATCCCCCTCCAACTTATGTGCTGAGACAGGATGGCTGAAAGGAACTTAATGGGCTTGGTTAGTTCAGTCAGCTAGCTTGCTCTCAGCATCCTCTGTCATCATCTACCCCACTCTGGGATTACAGGAGGACTGCCACACCCACAGACACTTAGGAACTCTGGGGCCCTGAACTCACTTGGGTCCTCAAGCTTTCTTGGCTTTAACCTCCTCACCATCTTCGCAGTCAGTCTATGGCTATCACATTTCAGAGTACTTAGTGTCATCTTTATGTTAAGAATAAAAAAAAATGAAGTTCAGAGAGTTTGTGGCTTACCCCAGGTTCTGTTATTTGTCATGATGAAATCAACACTTAAATCCAAGACCTCTTACCCCACTCATGGTCAATGTCATTTTTTTAATGGCACTTTCTCAGATTTATTGTGAACCTGACATATTGGAGAGTTGGGTACCCCACCACCACACCATTGCAATCTTTCTCTTTCTTTCTTTCTTTCTTTCTTTCTTTCTTTCTTTCTTTCTTTCTTTCTTTCTTTCTTTCCTTCTCTCTCTCTCTCTCTCTCTCTCTCTCTCTCTCTCTCTCTTTCTCTCTCTTTCTTTCTTCCCCTTTTTTGAGATAAAGTTTCTCTGTGTATCTCTGGCTGTCCTGGGACTCACTCTGTAGACCGGGCTGGCCTCGAACCCACAGAAATCTGCCTGCCTCTGCCTCTGAGTGTTGGGATTAAAGGCATGGGCCACCACATCCAGTCACAGCAGTGTTTCTTAAATCTCAGTCTGCATTCCAGAATCCCCGGGTAGAGGAGAACGCTATGTGTCCCTCTTGGTGATACACTGCTGGAGCATATACTAATTTCCTTATAATTATCAAGTAACAAATGATGAGACACAAAACTGGGCATCATCTGGAGTTCTTTTTTTTTTTTTTTTTTTTTTTTTGAGACAGGGTTTCTCTATGTAGCTTTGCACCTTTCCTGGAACTCACTTGTTAGACCAAGCTGGCCTCGAACTCATAGAAATCCGCCTGGCTCTGCCTCCCCAGTGCTAGGATTAAAGGTGTGCGCCTGCGCTGCCACCACCGCCACCACCACCACCATCCGGCAGCTGGAGTTCTTTAATTGGGAATCTATTCTTGTGTCCAGTTAATTTTTCTTCAGTAGGTAAATAATACATCATTTTAGAGAACTGTAAGAACGTTCTCCTCTTAAGTGGCACTTAGGATTTACAAGAGGCTAGGGAATGACTTTTCAGTCTGGTAATTGTTTTTATGTGTATCCACTTCCTGTTGCTCCAGGAACTCGGTGAAATACTATTTGTTCCCTTGAGAAATTACTTCAGATCTTTGCATTGCTAAGACACCACATATATGCAGGGTTTCACCTACTTAACATAATAAATCCATGGAAATGAGAACAAAGCTGTAGGAGATTTCATTAAAGCTTGGCTTCATTCCTAGCTTCATGGGTTAGTAAATGACCCGAAAGATCACCTCCTCCTCCAGCCCTTGCTTCTAGTGTGTGATGTTTAAATAATTAAAAAAAAAAAAAAGTGTTTCCACCATCCCTGACACTCTGCAACTGACCTTGGCTAGTTGAGTCTCGGTTAGATGGCACTGTTTAGATCAGCATGCATCTTTGCACCCCAGCTACCTCAGGCTTGCCCATTTAATTTAATAACATCTATAATAACTGTCTAGCTGCTGTGACCGATGAAAGCGATTTACAGAAGGAAGGTGTCCAGTTTCAGGATACGGTCCACATGGTCACGGTAACAGGAGGCTGAGAAGGTCACATCGCATCCCAGCCAGGAAGCAGAGAATGATTCATGTTGTTGCTCAGTTGCCTTTCTCCTTCTATTCAGTCTAGAACTCAGACCACAAAATGGTGCCATCCACCATTGGGGGGGGGGCTTCCTCCTTCAACTAACCAATCCCATCTAGGGGATCCCCGCCCCCAAAACAAATCCAAAGGCCAACCTAATCCATATAATCCTTATGGGGCATGCTCAGAGTCCTGTCTCCTAGGTGGTTCTAGATCTTTTCAAGTTGACAGTCAATATGAACCATCATGGCTTCAGTGTAGAACTCTGTGAGTACACAGAGTTCTCCAGGGGAAACAAGGCTCAGATGGTCAGCCCCTCTGTGTAGAGGTGATATGTAGATTCAATACAGGTACAGGGTCAGCTTTCAAGTAGCCCAGGTAACCTCAGTGAACAGCAAAAACAAAACTTTTGTTTCCTGGATCCACTTCTCTGTTCATGTAGCCACTTTAATGGATTTCTTTGGGAATTTTGTCTCTTGTCTGTTCTTCCTTAAACGATGAAGGTCAAGATTATCTGTGGCCATCAGCTGGTCTGAATATTGTTGGGACAAATTTCTTGTTTTGTGTGTGTGTCACACACACACACATACACACACACACACATACACACTGAGAGAGAGAGAGAGAGAGAGAGAGAGAGAGAGAGAGAGAGAGAGAGAGAGAGCCCTAATTCTAGTATGAATTGGAAAGATCAACCAACTTTTTATTATTTCTTTCCCTTCAAATTTTATTTGGAAATGACCACATCTAGTGTTTTAGGACCCGCTTTTCACTTGTTCTTGTTAAGGAACTGCTAACAAGGTCCATAAAGTATTGGTTTTTCTTATTGGAAAAATGTTCATTAAGTACCACGTTCATACATGCCAGGTCCTGCTCTGGAAGTTGAGGATGCACCAGGAATGACATAAGTATCTTTGCCTTCTTATCGCTTACACGCCAGGTGTCATGTGTGTGCTGGGTAGTTTTTGTCAACTTGATACAAACTAGAGTCACCTGTGAAGAGAGACCCTCAAATGAAGATTGCCCCCCTCATCAGATTGGCCTATACCCATGTCTGTGGAACATTTTCATGATCAATGATTGATATTGAAGGGCCCTATCCACTGCAGGCACTTCGACAGAGGGTGACAGCCTGGGTAAGAAGTCCAAGCCATGGAGAGCAAGCCTGTAGGCAGCTTTTCCGTATGAGTCCTCATTCAGTTACTCTCTCTAGGTTTCTGCCCTGAGCTGCAGCCCTGACTTCCCTCAGCTATGCCCTCCCTGTTTCCTGGAAGTGAAAAGTTGAAATCATTCCTTCCCTTCCCCAAGTTGGTTTTGGTCAGTGTTTCATCACCCTGATGAAGAAACAAATTCAATTACTGGTCTCTTCACCTGTATGTATTTATGATTGGTTCTGAATCTGTAACATTGACGTCACCTAGAAAGGACCTCATCCTTCAATCCCCACAGCCTGGGAAGGGATCACAGGCAGTGCGGAATCCTAGTATTTGGTTCAGAAGACAATCCAACTAAGAACACGTATTCAAATGGAAACTTGCATTTAGTGGCTCCACGTGACTTTGTCTTTTCTTTGTGTGATATTGCTCCTGTAGAAAAAAGATTCTAGCCAGATGAGGGTGGCGCACGCCTTTAATCCCAGCACTTGGGAGGCAAAGGCAGGAGGATCTTTGTGAGTTCGAGGCCAGCTTGGTCTACAGAGCGAGATTCAGGAAAGGCACAAAGCTACACAGAGAAACCCTGTCTCAAAAAACCAAAAACAAACAAACAAAAAAAAAAAAGCAAAGAAAAAGGATTCTACACCCCATACAAGTCACTTACAGTTAGACATTTGTGATAAATAAATTGGGAATTGTCTATACACCACATCAATCCTTATGGGAATATGGATGGGTTTATGCATATTTAGTCATTCATTCTTACATATGCAGTGACCTCAAGAGAGAAGCTCTTTGTTAAACACATATCCAGAGTGTAGTTACTCTCTTCACAATTTGACTGTAATGGCTTCACTCAGCAAGAGGAATGATGTCCTCATAGTGGGTGGATGGAGAGCCTCTTTAAAATCTGACTTCGATGCTAGCTGTGGTCTTGGAGAAGTCAGTTGATGTTGGTACTCCAGTTCCTTTACCTGACTATTTGGACAACAGCTGCTGATCTAGAACCCTGGCTGCTGTTAAGATCACAATGTGATATTGTTTGATACCAGGCTCTTGATATGCACCGTGGAAAGTTAGATTCAGAACCTGCCCTGAAGGAAACCAGAAGACGCGCATGCCTAGGTGATGTGAGAGAAAGAGAGGGCCAGATACAGCCTGGCTTATCAGAGTGCAGAGGGAGGCAGTGAGTAGGAAGCTTGTTTGAGGAGTGTGTTGGAGCAGGACAGCATTTACATAGGAGGAACCAGGCAAGGTTTGTCTGCAAGAATGAAGGGAGCTCTCACGGAGCCTATTCAGGGAACTCTCAACAGGTAAGCTGCCTGCTGCTTGCATTCTTCGTGTTGAGGACTTTACAAGTGTACTGGTTTTCCTCTCCCATTTGTTCGTACTATGTGGGATTTAAGATAATATCGCTTAAGGACTGGGGCCATATAGCTCAGTAGAAGAGTTCTCGCAGCATGCATGAAGCCCCAGTTTATCACCACTACTGAAAAAAAGTATTGTTTGCTCTGAAACCATTGTTAGTCCCCCAGACTCTAAAAGCAGGTGGTTTTCTATCTTTTCACCTTCTGATTCATTTGAAAAATGTAAATCCAGAAGAATTACCTGACTTTTGTCAGATACTCTCTGTCTTTGCTTTCTACACTAATGGCATTAATTTCATGCATACACATGTCCAATTAGTTTAAAAAGGTGAAATTTATTCTAAAATATTCCTAAGATTAATAGAGATTCAATAATAATCTGCTTTCTTGAATGTCATAAGAGTTTCTAAAACATGCAATTCATTTGCATGGCAACCTCCAATGGGCCGATTCTAGGCTTGATTCATCTTAGATTCATGGAGCACTTCCTGGTTTCTTTGCTAGCCTCATATGCCACAATTTCCATTCCTCCCTTCCCAAAGACACACGTACACACATACATGTTCCACTGGCCTTCAGCCTCCCTAGGCTAGTAATGGCTCCTGAATCTCATCTGGTGGGCCGGGGCTTCTACACCTTTACACAGTACCCCCTCACTCCCTCAGCTCCAATGCTACACCATTTTCCCCTTTATTTGCTTAGGGCACCGATATCTTCCTGACCAACTTGGGCAGCTCCTCTGTGAGGCGCCCCTGATGCTGCAAAGTTTGTGCAGCGGCCTCCTTGGCTCTGTTTCGGTGCTCAGAAGTAGGGACTGCAATTCCTTTTGTTTGCGAGCGTCTTCCCTATTGTGCTAGGAGACCCCCTCAAGGGGTTATGCTCTGATGACTTCCTAGGAAACCTCGCCTCACAAGGATAAATTTAGAAAAATGTTAATTGGTTGAATAAATCACAAAAGTTGAGATAATCTGGGACCTGGGTTCTCTAGTCCTAGAGGGACTGAATTCAGTTAAGCACACTATAAGATAAGCCAATCAAAGGGGGGAACGGTAGTCGGGGAGAAAACAGAACCCCGGGCACTTTTGATCTCTCAGTTTTAGGCTAGTTTGCAGGAAAATTATCCAGCTTCTCAAACTGAGTGTGACAGCCATGCTGTGCATTGGATTTACCTGGGGTGGAGGCTCTGAAGATGATGCCTGGGTCTCAGGTGGAGAGAATTTGATTTAATTGGTGATCCATCTGGACTCCCTAGGTAATTCTAAAGTAGAGCCCAGTCTTGGAGATCTATACTATGCAGAGTTGTGGTCACACTTCTTGAAAAATGAGACTAGTATGACAGCAACATGGGATATATGGTGTGTGTGTGTGTGTGTGTGTGTGCGCGCGCGTGCGCGCGCGCACGCGCGTTTTCAGGCATGCACATTCCTGTAGATGTAGCTGTCTCCTAGAAGGGTCTTGGGTAAAGAAATGGATTAGGCCAGGCAGTCGTGGTGCACACCTTTAATCCCAGCACTCGGGAGGCAGAGCCAGGTGGATCTCTGTGAGTTCAAGGCCAAACTGGACTACAGAGTGAGTTCCAGGAAAGGCGCAAAGCTACACAGAGAAAACCTGTCTCGAAAAAACCAAAACCAAAACCACCCCCACCAAAAAAAAAAAAAAAAAAAAAAAAAAGCAATGGATTAGTGATAGGTAGGAGAGAAGTGTTTTTCAAATATTTATTATGGATTTGTGTGTGTGTGTGTGTGTGTGTGTGTGTGCGCGCATTGTTTGGTGCGTGCATGCATGTGGCTACCTGTGCACATCTGTGTACATGTATAAGGAGGACAGAGGAAAAACTTGAGTAGCATCTCAGGAATGGGACTCCACCTCCTTTGTGGGCTCTCTTTGGCCTGGGGCTGACTAGTTAGTCTCAGTTGGCTGCCTGGTGAGTCCTAGGGATTCTCCTTTTTCCATGACTCCAGCCAGGATTAAGTGTACTCACCACTGCATGTAGCATTTTTAGGGTAGCATTTTCCTATGGGTTCTGAGGGTGGAATTCAGGAACTCATGCTCACATGCATAATTGGATGGACTGTTCTCCTGGTCCTGAATTTAATATTCTCAAGTTTTGAAGTACAAATCTGAAGACTAGCATTGTTTAAATGAATATTTATAAATAGCCCACCCAAAGAGCATTTTAAAGTCAAATTCTCCTATAAGTGAGTTTTCAAAGTCTTTTTTTTTTTTTTTTTAGCTATTTCTTAAAAATAGATTCATTTTTAAGCTTCTAATTTTGGACTAAATAAACACACAAGCAGATTATCTAGATAATTGAATCCAAACCTATTTTGGGCCCTAATTATCTCCACTACCTCAGGTGAAAGGGAGTCTTTATTTTGAATTATTTAGCTAATTGAGGACAAAGAACAGCTTCTGTCTGTTTTCTTAGATAATTTACAAGTGTCTTTGCCATCCTAATGCCTTCATTTTCAAAGGAAAGTGGCGCTAGAATGGGCACGTTACTTTGTAACCAGCTGGCTGACACTCCTGATTTAGTCTTTGTCTAAAATACAAGAAGGGAATTTTCAGAATTTTAAAAGCACAGTTGCTTGTAAGCAAAAGCATCAACTGTCCAATCCTATATTTCAATCCCAGATCCAGTTGAATTCTTTGGGCCTCATCCAAGATCAGATTGTCCTGAACCAGTGATGGGCTCCGAGTCGCTTCCCTTCCACTGGACTCTCAAATCTCTTGGCACCCAGGCCAGGCTTAAACCAAATCAAAGGCTGGCGACTCTGAAAGGCCCAGACAGGATAGCATTATTTTTATTTCTATTGTTGTGTCAATGTGGAATGTATGAGAACATTTTTTTCCTTATTTAAACATTTCACATAGTAGAAAAAAGCCCTTTGGATCAACAGTACTCATTTCAAAGGACATTGGAGAAAAAAAAAGCCTCCTTTCTTTCCTTCATATTGCAACAGAGGGGTGAAAAGCCATGAGAATTTCTGATAATATCCACGTCGCCATTCCGAGGATGTGGACAATACTAAAACATCTTCATTTTTTAAGCCGTGAGATTCCTATAGGTTTAATGATCAGTGGTGAGATTAAGATAAAGGGGTGGTGGTGGTGATCTGGGTCCCTGGCTCAGTGTACTGAGCCAGACTACAATGAAGAGCAGTACCTACCTACACACTGCTGAGTGTAACAGCATGAATCTATAACCTCAGCATCTGGGCAGCTGAGGTGGGCAAATCTACAGAGTTTCCTTGCCCAATTCACAGAGCCTAATTGGTGAACTCAGGGTTCAGTGAGAGAGTCTATTTCAAAAAATAAGGTGGAGAGTGATTGAGGGAGACACTTAACATTGACCTCTGGCCTCCAATGCACACATGCACGCACGCATACCCCCGCACACGGATATGTCCACACACATCACATACCCAAATAAGAAGGGAAACAATAGAGGAAACATATTTGTGGGAACAATTCATATTACAACATCAAGTACTATGTGCGTAGTACCAAAGACAGTTCAACAAAAGTCTATTTGTAACATCTGAAATTGTATTTTTGATGCTGCTTTGTTTAAATAATAAACATCATATGCCTCTTCTACCTTCAGCATAAAATGAAGTAACGTAGTTTCCCTGCATTTGCGTGGAGTCGTCTCCAGAAAATGCTGTTCTCATCCCCATTTACTAAAAATAAATAAATAAAATAATGACTCACCAGGAATTACACAATCCATAGCAACCTAAATGAAACAGAGCTTCCTACACATCATCATCGGTTTATTGATGTCATGGGTTATATTAACATACTCTCTAGTATTTCAAGCTGCTTCATCTATTTGTGCATTTCTCCCTGAAAATCTTGATCTGTTGATGAGAGATAGAAGCAGTCTCGGCTTCCGTTATCTTCCATTTTATTTCTGGCATCTTCTTAAGTAACCACCTCCTTCCCGTTCTCTAGGAGTACAGCGCGGGTGATGGAGATTTCACAAAAGGGAGGGGAACAGCTCAATGCTAGAGAAAACCTGTGCCGTCCCTCCTTTCTGCTCCAAGTTAACATCAAAGTTGAGAACTAGCCTAAGACCATGTAATCACTGTGCTGTTGATGTTCATGGACCTCCCCCATGAAAACGCCCTCTCAGTGCTTTCTAGTCTATTTCCAAGGAAATGGGTCTTTAAAAATAGTGATTATAGATAAGCTCTTGGCAGTGTGCACAAGGATATGAGGGATGGGTTAATGCTTCTGATAAAAGCTAATTTACTGAATAAACTACGTGGTAGACACCTTTCAAAGCACTTCATAAGCATTAACTCTTTAATCCTCCTAATAACAATGGGAGACAGGTACTACAATAATCCTTAGTCTCCCGTTGAGGGGAGTGAGGCTTTAAGTCAATAGCCCAAAGTCAAGAGTGAGTGTGTGGAAGTGATGGAATCCAAAGCAAAGCATCTGCTTCCAGGACTTGGCACCACCACCGCCATGACATTCTATGCTTTTCTAGAAGGGGAGAGACGGTTTTAGTTACTGGAAGTCAGAATATTTCTTGGATGTTTTATTTAAGGTACAGGCATTTCTATAAAACCCGATACCCAAGGATATTTTCAGAGCCTTCTTTGTGATGATGTGACATCCAAAATATTACAGCTCCATAGCAACATTGATGTTAAAAAATTAGAAGCTGTATGAAATAGAAAATGTCTCCTTTATGAGATGTAAGTTGACAAATAAGGGACTCAGAACAATGACTTAACAGCTGACTCCTTATAGATCATAGAAACTGGACAATAGCAAATAGGGTCGGTTAGAGAACAGACTGGGGGTGAATTACCATATTTTATGTTCTTATTTTATTTTAGAGCTAGGACTTTCTCTGGGAAGAAAAACAAATCCTGTTATCAACTTAAGAAAATATATTTTGACCTGGCATGGTGGCACATGCCTTTAATCCCAGCACTCAGGGGGCAGAGACAAGCAGATCTCTGAGTTTGAGGCTAGCCTGGTTTACAGAGTGATTTCTAGGACAGCCAGAGCTACACAGAGAAACCCCTGTCTCAAAAAACAAACAAAACAAGAAAATACAGTTTTGAGCATAAAAGTCCAGTTTGTTCTCTCTTGCTCAGAGGCAGGTGCACTGCATTTATTCAACCATAAAATCATAAGCGGGGAGTTCAGCTGAAGTGTGGGCTTGTGGTAAATAATCCGGTTGTGAAGGAGAGAAAATAGTCTCATGGTAGGCATTTTAAAGCTTCTTAAAAAAATTTTTTTTTCAAGACAGGGTTTCTCTGTGTCGTTTTGGTGCCTGTCCTGGATCTCGCTCTGTAGCCCAGGCTGGCCTCGAACTCACAGAGATCCACCTGGTTCTGCCTCCTGAGTGCTGGGATTTAAGGCATGTGCTACCGCTTTTTTTTTTTTTTTTCCCTATCATTCAGTTTTACAAAAACTTCTTTTTAGGAAAATATCAGGATTGATTCTAAATCCTAGTTAATAAATCTAAAGGTTTTATTTTGCAAGAAAATCTCCCTTTCAATGTCTGGGAAATAGATGAGCTGCAGACAAAATAGTTGAAGTCCTTTAATTTTGGATGTGTATGTGGTGTGTGTGTTGAGTGAGTTCTGTGGGCTTTTTATTAATTTATTTGTCAGACAAAATAGTTGAAGTCCTTTAATTTTGGATGTGTATGTGGTGTGTGTGTTGAGTGAGTTCTGTGGGCTTTTTATTAATTTATTTGTCTTTGACTTAAATGGCTATTGTGAGCTCTTACCCTTAGGTGAGTGTTCTCCATCACTTAAGTAACTAAATAGAACATTCGAGTAAGCATTGCACTCTTTATGACTCTCAGAAGACTCCTGGTGATGTGACTGATACCGATATCACAATTAAAATGTCCTGGTAGTTATCTTGCTTTCTTTGTTTTATCTTTCCCATTTTGGTTGTGGTCAGTTGCTTTGGGAAAAACTCAGAGAATGACTCAGTGTGGGAGAAATACACGAGCTGAAGTTTCTAGACTTTCAACAAGTAGGGAGACTGAAATTTGAAATATAAAAGTGTTTGGCATGTCACCTTGGGATGATTAAGACTATAGAATTTTTTTTTTTTTGTCATTTAGACAGGTATATTTCTTATCTCTGAGTTATTTCTATGTCCCTCTTACACATTTCTGCTATAACCTACACAATTATTCACTAGATACTTTTAAAGTGGACCCATTTTTATACCTTAAGCAATACTATCCATGAAATCACAGGCTTGACCTACTAGCTTTATATTTTTCCATTACTTTTTAAAATAAGCATCTACAATTTAAAATGTTATACTTTGCATACTGCCTAATGTCAACTACATATTGAGGTAAAACCCATCCTGGTAAATTATTTTTATTATTTTTTTCTTATAGTCTAGAATTTATTATTTTTTTCTTATAGTCTAGAATCCATGAGCTGACTTGTAAATTATCACTCAAATAGAATTCTTCAACCCTTTTCATCTTCTCTAAGAGAAATGCTTCATAAATGTTCTGTCTAGTATAAACCTTTGAGCCACCATGGGCTTTTAGGTAGTTTGGGCAGGTAGGCCATAATTCCACCTCTTTCCTCCTGCTTGCTAAAGAGAGGGGAACAGAGTCAGCCGAAGCAACCTTGGTCTTTTTTTCTTTTTGTATTTTTAAGAGTAAATCATTTACAAGCCCAGTCCTTTAATTATGAGTAGTAAAAAATTTCCTCGCAACCCAGCCCTCTCCCGATTGCAACACCACACCAGAGAAGCTCTGTTCCTGCAAACGGAAAAGCATTTCCAGAGTTTGGTTGGCCTCAAATCTGTATTAAAGCTATAGTGTGATTGGGATTAGTGTTCTAAACTATGAGTGATTGTTTTGATTTTGTTCTCTCTCTTTCTGTGAGAGTGTGTGTGAGTGAGTGATTGTGTGTGTGTGTGTGCGCTCACGCGTGCGCGCGAGATCATCCATCTTCAGGTACAGAGAGGCCAGAGTTTGACGTAGTGTCTTCTATAGTTCTCCACCTTTGTTGAGGTACAGCCTCTCCCTCAACCTAGACTCACTGATTCAGCTAGATAGGCTGCCTGTCTCTGCTTCCAGAGACTGCGATTAAGTTACAGACATCCTGGCCATTCTAACTCAGTCCTTATCCTTGTACAGTCAGCACTGTTTCCATCATGCCTTCTCAGCACCTCCCTTCTGTTTTCCTCACACATTTACACATACATATATAACATACATATATGTAAAGCGTATGTTTTTACATATATACCACATTTTATATTATAGATATATTTATATATATAGCCTGGGGATGAAGAGTCACCTTTCTTCGGGGGTGTGGCCCTGGTAGGCTGCCAATGCTCTAGTAGATGGCTGTTCATCCATGGACATTATACACAACACTGATCAGAATTAGTGTGTGTGAAGGAGTGGGCATGGGGAGAAGGGCCCAGTAAGTGTAGGTGGGGAGTGAGAGGTAGATATGATATGATCCAAATTCATTGTATGCATGTATGAAATTTGCAAAGAATAAATATTAAACACTATTTTAATCTAAGATTTTTCTTTAAAACTTAGTGACACCAATAATTGTGTCACCTGACTGATTATCGTGGGGTTTATTCCTGGTAATTATTATGATTTGCATAGTCCCAGTTGCCTGAGACTTGTTTGTTTTAGCATCAAAGTCTTGAATCCCAGAAAATCTCCTAGTTCTTGTCAAATGGGACAACTGGTATCCCAGTTACAATGGGTCTGGATATGATTTCAGCTGAGTATATCTCTTGGTAATCTCTATATTGAAGTATGATGAAATCGTGGACTTCAACCTAATGATCTCAGCTCAAGTGGGCAGAGAGATCTCTCTGTTGCCCAACCTGCCTATTCTCTAAGTACTTATTGCTGTCACAGCAAGCCATCAAAAGCACACATCTTAATCATGTCACTTTATTGCTTAACATGGCTTCCCATTCAGTGTGGGAACAAGTCCAAACTATTGAAATGGGCTCATCTGTCCTGCTTTGATTTAGTCTAATGAGTCTCAAATTTTAGTCTGGGAAGGACCACCTCTACTAGAGGACTTGTTAAAGATGTAGATTTCTGCATTTCTGGTTCAAATGAAATGAGTCAGAAGAAGAGTTGCCAAAAGTGTGTGTGTGTGTGTGTGTGTGTGTGTGTGTGTGTGTGTGTGTAATTATGATGATGATGGGTAACTGAGCTTCAGAGTTTCCTTTTGTATGAAGGAGGAGTCTGTATATTTAAGGGTGTTCATGAATGTATGTGTACAGGCATGTTGAACCTAGTGATCTATCCAGTTTCAACAACAAAAATCTGAAGGTTTTGTTTCTCAGGGTTTGCACCTTTTTTTTTTTTTTTTTTTTTTTAAATTTGAGACAGGGTCTCTTACTTGGCCTGCAACTTACCAGTTAGTCTAGGCTGACTGGCCTGTAAGTGAGCACCAGAAATTTTCTCTTGCCAGTCTGGGACTATAGGAACACACCACTATGTCCTGCTTTTTAACGTAGATTCTGTGGATCAAACTCAGGTCTTTGTGTTCATGTAGCAAGCAGTTTACCCACTGCGTTTGAGACTGTTTTGAGGAAAATAAACTTAATTGCTATTTTCTTCACCAAGTTACCTTTTGTAGACTCTCTTGACACTTTATTCTTTGAGATCACTATAACGTCTTTTCAGGGTCCTGCTCCTTCACGCACATGTGCTGGGTGGGACTTTACAGATCCCTGTCCTACATCCTTTGCGCCAGTCAGGTTTCTACCTGGACATGTCTTCCCTAGGAATTCTTTTTAGGGTTTTCCTCTCCCATTACCCTCTATTAGGCATCTCATCTCCAGGCAAAGTATTATAATTGCCTGTTCCTTGTGTGCATCTCCCGTTAAGATGAGTTCAGTTCCCACAGACAGTTTTCATTTATCTTATTGATGATTGCATTCTTGGCTACCAGCTCCTTGTTGAGCACATGTTAAGAGATCAAGATTATTTATTGAGGAGGTAAATTACTTTATTAATGGCTGGGTTGATATAATACAGGTTCCTAATTGGTCCAGAAGATAGACGTAGATCCATCGAATGCTGGAATGCTCCTTACTCAGCCCCATTGATTCTATCTATTGATATGTTTAGAGGCTTTTGGTCTTGGCTAAAGGGGTAGTGAAGAATTTGGTAGTGAGGAGTAGTGCAGGGTCCCCTGTGGGGGAAGCTGGATACTAGAAATCTGAAGAGCTAGAGAAATGCTGTACCTTTCTAATCCAGCTAGACCTGACAGCATTGTCTAGAGCCTGAAGAGACATAGGGGAAGTGACAGCTTCATCCCAGTCACAGGCTCAAGGGACAGATATGGTACAGCTAGGGGTCTTGGGAACAGGGACTTTCACTACTGTCCCCACCAAATCACTCATATTACACAACAGACACACATATTGTGTATGTATCATACATACATACACACACAATAGCACACATACTACATTACATATGTGTACAAATGACACACACATATTATATATCACATGTTTGGTATGTATACCATGCATATATAATACATATAGTATACACATTCCACAATAACTATACCACACTTCACATGCTTATGCATACACACCACATATAGTCTACATACACAATATATACATACCACACCATACACACCAAACTTTACACATGTACTTGTACTCCATACCCATGTATTGTATATATACACTGTATACACATACCACACCAAAACATTCTAACACACAAGCATTGCCTCTTCCCCCATTATCAAGGACATCATAGCTTTGCCTCTAAGGGTTCTGAGCAGCCACCATGAAGTGTCTGAGCACTCATGAGCCCTTAGTCATCCTGGAAATACCTTGAACTATCAAAATTGATTTGGTAATTGAAGCCCAGGAGCTGACATCTTGCATTAATAAACGAGGGCCAAATGCTCTGATGTTTTCAGCTTCGCTTGCGTAGACGGCACACGTGAAAGAGACCGACAGTGAATCCAAGGCAGTGTTTGGCAAAGCTCATCATGGAACTTTTCAGCCCTAGTGGCCAAGAGGAGACTTTCTCATCAGGGCGGACAAGAATTTCCACATTTTATTGTTTTAATGAACTTTTAAAATTGTAAGTCATTTACCATAAAAGATGCCATCGTTTTTTGACAACTTCCTTCAATGGGAAGTTGAAGTTTGTTATCCTCGGAACTTTCCACTGATTCAGTTGACAGCAGGCTCCACATTGTGTCTGCAGGTGAACTCCCTGTGCTGACCGTCCTTGACATTCATCGAGTGCCATGTTGGATTTCAGTGGCCATTGTAACATCTTGGGGAGTGTTGTGGCATGGCCACACAGCTGATTCCTGCCTGGGAAATTGTAGATGAAGGTTGAGAAGACCTTCAGTGTATTCCAAACAGCAATGGCAGCAGTGAGCCATCCTATCTTGATCCTGATGTTGGGCACTAGGCAGACTTTCTTCTCCATAGTCCTCAACTAAGTACTTTGCTCTGGAAACAAGCAGAGAACTTAGTACCTCTACATAGGAACCTTAAAACAGAAGACGAATCAAGTGAGGATTTAGGTAAGCAGCCACTATGGACATTTTCTTTTTTCTTTCTTCCTTTCTTCCTTCCTTCCTTTCTTTCTTCCTTCCTTCCTTCCTTCCTTCCTTCCTTCCTTCCTTCCTTTCTTTCTTTCTCTCTCTTTTTTTGGAGCTGAGGATCGAACCCAGGGCCTTGCGCTTGGTAGGCAAGTGCTCTACAACTGAGCTAAATCCCCAGCCCCTGACATTTTCTAAGTTGAAACAACATTCAGAGGCATGAATGTCCGAATATCCTGTTCATGGATACTAGGTCAGCTTGTATAAATTTCAAAGCAACTCCTGGTGGCTTAGTCTTTATATAGTCCCAAACTGTTATTTCTGTTGCTATTCAAAACAGAAGAGTATTGTGTAGAAGGGGAAAAACAAAGAATGTAATTGCAAAGGTGGAGAGGCCAAATGGGGACAGAAGTAAGCATGTATTTATTTTAAAGATCACACATTTAAATGATGTTTTAAAAGAGCTGCAATTTCATAATTTTAACACCAATTATATTGAATGTCTGAGACATGCCAGAACTATCATGAATGTGGAAGGCCAGGGAAAGCTTATGGTTGACATTCAGTGAGGAAGCAAAAAAGGAAGCCAAATTAGATGATGAATGGGAACTCCAGAAAATGTGAAGTAGACGGCTGCAAACTCTGGTTAGAACCAGATGAAAGATAATCACAGGTTGATTTCTAGCAGAAAATCCACAGAATGATCCGGCTCTCAATCCTGAGCGGTAGGTGACTTGCAGTGTGGAGGGGGCAACTCGCCAAAGACCCCTGGGCTGAGTGGCTCGGCGTTGAGTCAGCCAGTGAAATGAAAAAGGAGAACCTTCTGACACGGGGCCAATTTGCTGGTTTCTGTCTCTAAAGTTAGTACATCGAAGCGTTACGTAATCCAGTACAACAGAAGAAAATGTGCGCCTCGTTCCAAGTTCAAGCCCCAAAATTGGGGCACATAAGGAGGATTGGTAGCTGAACTGGAACAGTTTATTAAAGTTTGAATGAAGGACAGGAACTCTGAGAATCAGATTATAAACAATCTAACCAACCAATTTAGAAATATTCATGCTTATCTTCAGCTGCAGTTCTTGTGTATGTGTTTATGTGTGCATGTTTATGTGTGTGAAGGTGCATGTGTTTTGTGTGTGTGTGTGTGTGTGTGTGTGTGTGTGTGTGTGTGTGTGTGTATGTGTGTGTATGCATTCACATATGTGCACATACATTCAGAGATTGGAGAAAAATCCTGGCTGTCAGTCCCCAGATACCCCACATTATTTTTACTATGCTTTAAAATTACATTTATTTAATCTCTCTCTCTCTCTCTCTCTCTCTCTCTCTCTCTCTCTCTCTCTCTCTCTGTGTGTGTGTGTGTGTATGTATGAGCATGTATGGCACATATGTGGAAACAAGAGGACCAGTTGCAGGAGGTAATCCTCTCCTTCCACCGTGTGGGTCCTGGGGATTGAATTAGTGTCTCAGGCTTAGTGGCAAGTGTCTCTACTTGCTACACCATCCTGCAGGCCCCACCCTGTTCTTTTTGAGACAGAGTCTCTTGCTGGTCTGTAACTTGCAGAGTGGGCTGCGTTGGCCAGATAGCAAATGATCTGATTGTTTCTGCTTCCCCAGCACTGACATAACAAATGCAGGCTACCGTGCCCAGCTTTTTAAATGTGGGATCTTGGGATTATCTCAGGTCTTTATTTTCTCCAGGCAAGCACTTTATCTACTGGGTTACCTTCTCATCCAGTGAATTCTTAATTCCAGTAAATTGTAATTCTTAAAATGGTGGTGACATTTTTTCCTAACTCTGACTATGACGGAATCAACTTGAGGTTTGAATCACCTTGAGGGTTTGAATCATCTTGAGGTTTGGATCATCCTGGTTCCATTCCTGCTTAGATTCACTACTTTTTTTTTTTTTTTTTAAAGCCAACTATTATAGGTAATATGGCAGTCCTCAGGAAGGGTAGTATGAGAAAACCAAGCAAAACAATGCTAATTCTAGGGACTGAATGTGATAGATCTGCTTGTAACATGATGAAAGATACTGAATGTCAGTAAGAAGGAATGGAAGCAGGCCAGGGAGGGAAACACTGGAACAGAAGAAAACATCAGTGTTCTCTATGGAAGCTCCATTTAGGGTGATTTGAATCTTTATCAGTCTTCTTTATCTGTCCCCATAAAGAAGATGAAAATACACAGCTCTGAGAGCTTCAGGGCAGCAGGACAGTAAAATCCATAGCTGTGTGTGATTCCGCGTCCAGCAGACAGAAACCATTCTTTATGTAGCTCTTACACTTGTTGGTATTTCCTTATGGCAGATCCCCACAAATACACACAGATAACTGCTGTTGGAGGCATGGACTTCATGTTATTTATCATCACCGTCATCTCCATTATTGTCATTTTCCATCTTTTTTTTTTTTTTGAGAAAGGATCTCATGTAGCTCTCAGGCTGGTCTTGAGTTACTGATTCCCTTGACTCCACTTCCAAAATTCTGTGATTACAGGCTTGTGCCATGACATCCAGTTCATGTGATACTGGGAAGTAAACCTAAGGCCTTGTGTGGTGGTTTGAAAGAAAATGGATGGCAAAGGAATTGGCACTATTGGGAAGTGTGGCCTTGTTGGAGGAAGTGTGTCATTGTGGGGGTGGGTTTTGAGGTCTTTTTTGCTCAAGTTTCCCTCAGTGTGACAGTCAGTTGACTTCCTGTTGCAAGATATAGATAGCACTGTCAGCCCCAGCACTGATGAATTGTCTGCCATGTCTGCTTGCACACTGCTATGGTCCCTGACATGATGATAATGCACTGAACCTCTGAAACTGTAAGCAAGCCATCCCACTGAAATGTTTTCTTTATAAGAGGTTCCATGGTCATGGTGTCTCTTAACAGCAATAGGAAACCCTAACTAAGACACCTTGTCCATTCTATGCAGATGCTCTCCCAGGTAAGCTACATCCTTACCTTGAACTTCATTTTAAATAAACAAATAAATGAGTATTGCTGTTTTTACACACCAGTCTTTGGAAATTTGGTTAATGTACCTATGTCCTTGGAAGATGCATTATTTCCTGATGGACCATCAAATTTGACTTGTGTACATTGGGGCTAATAAACCCTAAATTCTGCTAAATTCCTAAGTCAGTTAACCTTGTGACTTCTGCATAGGTGGGCAGTATCCCCAAGGAGATGGACCTTGTAAGCTGCCTTTCTTCAAACTCTTCTGCATTATATTTGATTAGGAGCAAAACCTCTCTTTTCTGCTCTGAAGTTCCTGGAGGTCGTGTATAGAATTTGATTTAACAGCCTGCTTATAACATAAAATATAAATGTACAATTGTAATTTAATCTAAGGAAATACATATTACATTTTCTCTTTTGGAAAGAAATCCTGACAGCAGAGTCCGGTGATCCTCCGGACACATGCTACTCTGTTTCCTTTTAAGTGAATGAGGGACCTGTCTGTGTGACAAATAAAACATGACAGAATGGGCCGTGTGTGACTATCAAGATGAACTCATAAAATGTACTGTGCTTTCCAATTTGCTCTCTTGGGTCACTCTGGAGAAAAGCAGTCACCAAACAGGACTCAGTAGTCCTGTTTAGAGGTTCCTCTGGGGAAGATATTACTGGCCATCCATGATAATGGACCAACTCTGAAGTAGATGTACCCAATCTGGATCAAATTCTTGGATTCTTATAACCTTTTGGACATCAGACCACACTTTCCTGGGTACTTTTGGGATAGCATTGCCTAACCAATCTGCTCTAAAATTTACTACTTCAAAAAAAAAAAAATTACAAGGGCTGATAAATACCATTCTTTTAAGCCAACATGCTTTGGGGGAACCTGTAATGCAGTACTTCTCACCCAATCTACAATTTGGGGCTTTGAATTGGGAGATGGTTCAATAAAATTGGAATCTGGAGGGAGGTGCCAGCAGCTACGGAAAATTCTCTCCAGGTGGAAGAAGGATTGAATGCCATTCACGGAACTAGCAACTTGTGCTCACTCACCTCTCAGAACTGTACAGATCAGTGACCTATGTGTACCCTCTGTTTTATCCTGCAAGAATTAGAGTGTCTAAAGTGGTCATCTCATGCTTGTTCTGTGATTCTATCCTGGTGTATATGTAGAGGTCACATTCATCTCCATGAAAAGGAATTCCATCTGAGAATCATTTGCAGAGCTACACTGGGTGATTCTCATCTGTACCTGGACCTCATGTAGACATTGAGATCTTAGCATTGAACCCAAGAAGTTGCTGCTATAGGAGAGTAGAAGTTAGGTGACACTTTTATGTTTATGTCATTGGTTTCCTACAGTCTTTGTTTTTTTTTTTTTTTTCTGCATTTCAGTCCCCACCACTGAACTAGGATTGACCTGTGTGACACAAAAATTGTGTAAGAAACGACAGCATGCATCTTCTGAGACTAAGTCATTAAAGGCATTGTAGCTCTATGGGAAGCCAAATGGTGCCACAGAAGGGCACTCAACAGTCCTAAGGAGAGGTCCTCATGGAGAGGACTTGACTGACCAATACCAGCTTGCGAAACTTGTAGGCAATGAAGAGTACAGTCCTCCATTTCCTTTGAGTAACTGCAGCCTCAGCTGCCCCCTGACTCCAACCTCAGAAGACTCCTTGGTCTGTGACTGTCCAACTGAGCCACTCAAGGACTCCAGACTGAGAGGAACCATGAAGCATGGTTAAACGAATGTTACTACTTTATGCTACTAAGTAGTGTAGTGATTGTTATGCTCTGGCAGATAAGTTATATAGTTTGTAAAGAAGAATAAAAGATATCCATATATTTCTTATTTGCTTCAAACTAATTCACTGTAATCTAGAAAGTCTTCTATGATGCTAAGAAGCACTAGCACTGCAATGTGGAGAGATAATATTTGTTGTAGTGCTGATTAATTGGACATTACCCAGGGATGAGTAGTTCGTTCATTCATCAACAACAGCACTACCATAATCACCATCACAAAGAAAATAAATAGCAATAATGACAAACACTGAGAGCTGGTCAGATCATGTGCTTTGTGTGTACAGACTCATTTATTTTTTCTAGTGAGCGATTCCAGATAATATTATCTCATTTTTTTTTTTTTGTTAGTAAATTGATGTTAAAAGAGTTAAATGAAATGGTTCAATATCACACAGTTACTAAAGGTCATGTTTTTCTGGCTACAAAATTTGAACTTGTAAACAGAAATCTCTGTCTCGGTCTCAGTCTCTGTCTGTCTGTCTCTCTCTGTCTCTGTCTGTCTGTCTGTCTCTCCCTCTGTGTGTGTGTGTGTGTGTGTGTGTGTGTGTGTGTGTGTGTGTGTGTGTGTAAAAGTGTGCCTGCATATGTGTACATATCAGTGATGAGGTCATACAAAATCCTTGAGTATTATTTCTCTGGCACATATGTCTCTGCTTCCTTTCTTTCTGAGACAGGGTTTCTCATTGACTTGGAACTCACCAAACAACAAGGTTGGTTGGTTGGTTGGTTGGTTATGACACCCTGGGACCATCACCTCACTGGCACTGGGAAAATAAACTTACTACAGTACCTGGATTTTTCAAAGGAGTTTTGCACACTGAACTCAGATCCTCCTGTTTACAAGACAAGTCCTTTACTGATAGCTATATTGCCTCCTAGCAAAAATTTTGCTTGGGAAGCCTGATATTTAGAATATAGAACAAAGGTTCTAGCTGCCCCAGGTGTACAGTAAGAGTACCAGGGAGATTTACAATCGTGTAAGATCTGTTTCATCTGGAGCTATTGTTTTCCGGTTGCTATTGTTGGTTTATGTAATAGGAATCACATGGCTCACACTCTGGTAGTTACACAGGAAGATAAAGGAGATGAATTCTTGCTACAAGTAATGACTTCTGGGCCTTGATTTCCTGCTTGCATTTCCTAACTGAAGACACTTATTGGAACTGTAGGCCGTCAGTGAAGTTAAACAAAATAAATCATGAGTTATAAAATTAAAAACAATAACCTGATTTTATGGTTGTTTTTCTCCGACTGTGAGAGCATTGAGGATAATGATCACGGCTGAACCAAGTTTAGATATTGCTAAGGCCAATTTTATGCTTTGTCATGCCTTTCATTTCGCTTTGCTTCAAGCGAATGGTAAAACAATTGGGAGATTGCTTTGAATCAAACATGCCATGGCAGAAACTTTAAAAAAGAGAATATATTAGTTTAATGGCTCAATAAAGCAAAATTTAAATGTTCCTTTTGGCAACAGTTTCACTTAATTTCAGCTCAAATTTTCCAGGAGATTCTTCAAAAGGTAATGAATTGGCAACTTATCAGGCATTTCTAGTTCAATATTTAAGTGAAGATAAACCTTTATCATTTTCATATTCAAGTCATGAGTGACTTTTTCTTTATACTGGAAATTAAACACCAATTTATCAAGTATAAGCAAAGTGGGGAAGGGAAAGACGTCTAAGTGGTTAAGAATGATTGTTACTCTTACAGAGGATTGGAGTTTGGTTCCTAGCACCCACATGGGTGACATATAGCCCCCTGTAATGTCAGTTCTAAGGGATCTGATGCCTCTCCTCAATGGGCTCATGCATGGCCTGGTGCATATAAATGCATGTAGGAATATATACACATATGCATATATAACAAGTAAATCTTTAAAGAGTCTAAGATAAATGCTATGATTGTTCTATGCATGACTGTGTGAGGTAGGATGCTAGAGTAGCTAGACTGGGACCAGAGAGGTGGAGGCAGTGTGTGTGTGTGTGTGTGTGTGTGTGTGTGTGTGTGTGTGTGTGTGTGTGTACAAGCTTTCCAGACTAGATTCAGAAGAATATTGAAGTTCAAATGACTGTTAGAGCCAGAAGGAGCTCAAGTTTGGGAGAATAATCTTAAATTCCAAGGGAAAACAAATCTCCCAATTGATGGATTCTATGTCAGCCATTTTGCAACTCAACAGTTGATAGTCATACACTCATGAAAAAGCTAAGAGGGTTCTTAAACAGAAGAAGTGTCATGGTCTGTTGTTGGGATGCTCACTGTCCGTGTCCTACTTGCTTTTGACACTGTTTCGGTTTGGTGGGCAATGCCAAGTGGGCCATAGTGTTTGTGTGGGAATGGGGAACACTACTCCCCGAGCCCCAAGCTTCTAGATCCACCAGGCCACCATTTCACCTGGAGGTACCACTTTCTTTCACAGTGTGGTTGTCCCTCTGGGGCTGTGAGGTGTGACTGGGTTAAGCCCCCCGTGGAGACCACAGTCTTCAAGTCCCTGATATAAAATGGCATATTTACATTTAGCTTGTATAGCCCTCCATTTACTTCAAGTCATCTTGAGGTTGTTTCTAACCCTGACTACTATGATAATGCTGTGTCTCTAGTGGTTACACTCTACTGTGTAGTAGATAGCATGTCACCTGTACTGCCAACGGGGGATAGGTATTCTCACCACCAGTGGGTCCCTCCTTTCTCTCTCCTCTCTGGAGAACATCCAGCTTCCCTCTGCCACTTCCTACTCTCCCCACCTAAAGCACTCACTTTCTTGTTGGCCTCCCATGAATCTTACCTTATTCTTCTTAGGGAATCTACATGGTCAAGTGTAGGAGTCAGAGAGGGGTTAAGGACGCTTTCAGGTGATTTTGGAAACAGTTGTGTTCTCGTTCTCTGAAGCCAGCAGTATGGAAGGTAAGGCTACCTTTTTGAAATGCAAGTTGGGGGAACAAACAAAATTCATGAAAAAACACACTGATTTGGTATTTCAGTGTATTAACCCAGAACTCTGAAGTGAACATTGGTGGTAAGGAGCTGCAACTGCTGTACTCAGTTTAACTTCAGGGTGATGGAAGTCCAGTTGTCAAAGAATGCAAATTCTTCATAAATACTGTTGGAGCACACCCATTTATTACCCTGGGCAAAGTTCCTTTAGTGAGTATTAAGCAATGCCCTCTTCATAGGAAGAGTCAGAAAGTTGGGTGTGGTGGCTTATGCCTGAAACCCCAGTCCTCAGGAGGTGAAGGCAGGGGAGTGGCTGTGAGTTTGGGGCTAACCTGGGCTATAGAATGAGACCTTGTCTCGAAACCAACATGAAAACAAAATCAAACGTTAGAGGGGTTGAGGATGTTGAGACACTTCACAGGATTCTCTAATGGGGTTTGGAGGAACTCCCAGGCCAATTGTATCTTCTAGGTTTCTTGGAGAAGAGTTGCTGGGGGAAAAATGTCAAATCTTCATTAGAATAGAGCACAGCTCTTAGCTTGGTGGTGTTTTGTTTGTGTAGTTGTTTCTGGAAAATTCCTCTTGCTTAATGTTACCCAGTGAACTGGCTAAATTCGAGAGAAAGCTGCTCATAAAACTGATAAAGCCTTGTCTTAAACAGCTTCACACTGGTGCCTTTGAGAAACTGGGTCTGTACATTTATAATCCTACAGCTGAACAGAGGCCTGCACAGTTGGCTAGCATTTGACCTTGAAAGGTTGTTCTAAAAGTCGTGTTTCCCTCTTGCTGCCCATGCTGTTATCTGTGCATCAGTGAACACTTTATCATGGCAACGCTTCAGGAATGTGCAGAATAGCCAAGGAGCCTGACTGCCATAAGCAGTTTGAAGGCTGCCAGCCTGTTGTCGCCCGGCTGCCGGATCCGTCTGCCTGAAGACGGTTGTGCCGCATGTGCGGCAGAGGTGAATGTGGTGATCAAGTCACTTCAAGGGCATTCAAGGGCATTTCAAAGTGTTGGCTAACATGGCTCAATACTGTAGAGTCTCCTCTTGGAGTGTATTCTTTCATTGCTACCGAGAGGCTGTAGCAAATGTTTATGCTCTTGTTTTGGTTTAGGAAAAGATTTTTTTTGAGTTTTCAAAGAGGTACTTGGAGTATGCTTTTGTAAATGAGGGTTAGTAGAGTAATGGTTAGAGACCTTGACAGTGGAGTCACAGTCTTCCCTTTAAAGACCTGTCACTCAATTAGGCCAGCAGTTCTCAACCTGTTGGTTGAGACTCCTTTTGGGATCCTTTTGCAGGGATCACCTAAGACTATCTACATATCAGATATTTACATTACTGTTTATGAACAGTGGCAAAATTACAGTTATGAAGTAGCAACAAAAACATTTTATGGTTTAGGGTCACTACAACATGAAGAACTGTGTTAGGGATTGCAGCATTAGGAAGATTGAGAACCCCTGCACTAGGTGTATGGACCAGGAAGCCAAGGGTTTTTATGTTTTATGTTTTGTTTTTTTTTTCCCTGACCTTTTGTTTCTTGCTGTGAGAGATGGGAAGAATCAGACCTTCTTACCTGTGAGGCCCTAGGTCATCTTATGGTGTTTGTCATGTTTAAAGGGACGGTGTATGCCAAATTCTTGGTATACTAAAAAGCAGGAAGAATTCAGTAACTCCTCTATGGTGGTATCCCCCTTGTTCAACTTCAAAGTTGTTGAAAGCAGCAGTCATAGCTCGTCTTTCCTTACATTTCTTCTGCCAAGAGCACCGAGGGCAGAACAGATGGTCAATAACTATCACTGTGCACCTGCTTACTTTCAGAAACATGCCATCCTTAACCAAGTTACACTAGTGATTTCTTTGAGGGTTACCAGACCAAGACCTTAACTTTCTTCCTAGTTGGTGACATGTCACATAGTGTTAAAAAAAAAAGAAAAAGAAAAAAGTCTTAATATTTTCCAAATTTTCACGAGCATTTGAAAAGTTGATTCTATTTTTCACAGGAGCTTTTGGCAGCAGTCAAAAAAAGATGAGAAATAAAAGAACACAAAGAACTCATAGCCCTGCAGACAACAGAACATTCTCTAACCAAAGTGTCAGTGTTCTTTGTCCTTGTCTTGGGGAACACAAGCACTTCATGCATCATAATCACAGTTTGTGTGGGGGACACTATGTACTTCTAGATTGTCCCTTCTTTTAAACTTACTAGTTCTCAATATGATCTTGACTGCAATGGAGCCATTTAAGCCCAGAGTCCAAGTTTTGGTGTCAGTCTTTATGATGTGGACCAGAAGCTCAGAAAGGAGCTAAAGAGGAGGGAAAACTGAGTGACAGAAACTCAATGGTTCCCATAGAGCAGGTATTTCTTCTTCATGACCACTCAAAGTGAATAAGAAAGACACCAAGGCTCAGTATATTTAGAGCACAAAAGGAGCCTCCCAAATTAAATGGCTTCTTATTTCGGGTTAGTTTTCTCAGTTCCCTCAAATTTCTTACCATAATAGAATTTGGCAGAGACTCTCTGGTCTTCGTGGGGGGTAATGTGAAACTTATTTTCTTTACAGGACTGAACTAAATATATTCATATTACACTACCAAGGAATATCTGACCTTTAAGAGGATAGGGTAAGGAAAAAAAGGGGGGGGGGCTAGAGATGGCTCAGCAGTTAAGAGCATCTCTTCTTGCAGAGGACCCAGGTTTGAATCCCAGCACCTACATGATAGCTCATAACCATGTGTTAACTCCAGGTCCAGGGTATCTGCCTCCCTTCTTCTGACCTCCCTGGACCAGGCATATGGTACTCATACATATGTGCAGACAAAACATTCATATACATGAAATGAAATAAGTAAATAAATCTTAGCTTAGAGGAAACTTGTAAAGACTGTCTAGAGAGTTCTAATGGACTCTGTACTTTGTTTTCCTTGTTACTAACATCCTGCATGAATAATGTGTCAAAATTAATGGACTAATACCAGTTTATTATAATTGCTAAATCTACCCTTTATGCCAAGTGTCTCAGGTTTCACCACATGTAACTTTACCTTTGGGGGATCCTATTAGCCTATCACATTGATAATAACTTTTATTAAAGTCAGTTTTTGACCCGATGCATTCATGCTACAGTTTCATATAATTTTCATACATTGTACTTAGGCACCCATTATTTTCTCATTTGATGCCAGAGAGGGTAATGGACTTTCTCATAGTAACTCAGGAAACAACAGAAAGACAAGGGTTCAAATCCAACACACCTGTCTCCAATCCTATTTTCCTCTGGTTACATCAGGCTATTTTTTTTTTAAACTTGCCATCCAACAATTAAATTCATATTTGGAAAATGGACTGAGCATACTGTTCCAACCACATTTTGGAAAATCGTTGGAAAAGAATTCCCTTGCTTTCTCCAGCTCACAAGTAGGATTGTTTATATGAGTTTTCATCTGATTGCTCAAAGCCAGAGAGACTTATTTATCTGAGCTGCACACTGTAAATGAGAGCTGCCAGAGCGTAAGTGGATGGTGAGTGATAGATGACTTATTGCTAGAATGTGTTGACTAATGCCTTGTTTTCTCCTTGAAGGTGCTATGTCACAGAAGATGCATTTCAGCTTCTATTTCACTCAGAGGTGGTATAAAAGAGGGCGACGCAGGTGTTAGGTTGAGTTGTGTATTATTGAAAGTTTTCTATCTAGTTGTTTTTTTTTTTTTTTTTTTTTAGGTTAACAAAGTTACAGTTTACATTAGAAGCTCATTGCCCAGTGAATTCACAAGTCTTAGTTATTGGCATTTGCAGTTCAATTCTGCTCTAATGTCTCCATTCTACAGTCCTGTCCCTTCTCAGTAAATAATCCCGATGACCTTATGGTTGGCAGGAAAATGCAACTTCCAGAAATCTCAAATGTGCTGGAGACAAAGGTAGGAAAGAAATGAAACAAAAAACAAAACCCACAGCAAAGCGATGGGCTGGCTAATCATTATCTTAAGCAATTCCCTTTTCTCTTACAACAGCACTTCACCTGCTTAACAATAATCATTAAAAGGATCTAAAAATAGTCTTTTCGAAGCCAAAGGTTTCAATAACAGATTAGAATCACTGGGTGGCTATTTCTTGTGGTCAATAGCAGGTTTACTGTGTTGACTTAAAACATAAAAGGGTCATTCATCTCAACAGATATTTTCTTCTTCACCTAAAACAAGGAAGTATTCAAAAAGAAAGAACAAAACAAAAATGAGTGCTCTCAGTTAGTAGATTTTAATTTGTATCTACACTGTGTTCTTCTCACTTCATTAGGCTTAGAATTTGTGAGAGAATAGCCCCATTTGGGCAGCCTGCTGCCTACTTGGAGACATCAGAAGCAACGACTTTCACAGATTTAAGATTTTGTACACACATACCCTGTTTTTAGTCATCTGCGTGGATAGAGCAATCAAGGGTGATCTGTATTTCATCATATCTGTCTTGTTGTGTAATCTGAACAAAAGCTCATGTGGAGTTCAGCTTTGTACAAAAACAGTGTGTCAGCTAGAGAAGCAGTCAGATGGGGTCTCCAAATGGAGACTGCTTAATTTTCTAATTCCAAGTTCTTTCTGCAAAGGGAATGAACTCCATTAGACTTTGTGATTAAAAAATAACCAAACAACCAAAACAACAAAACAAAAAAATCAAAAAAAAAAAAAACCCAAAAAACAAAAAACAAAAACCAAACTCAAAAAACAACCCATAGTTATGTTTAGTTTTTTTTTTTTTTTTTTTTTATTCTCCAAAAAGTATACAGAGAGTAGGTTGTGGGCTAACAATGCCACTCAATACTAACAAGAAATTACTACTTGATTCACATTTTTGGAAGAGTTTACCAGGTTCCCTGTCTCGTGGGTTTGGGGTCCCTGGCCAGCGATTTGGGGATTCATGTCTTGAGCTTTCTTTTTCTTTTTAATTTTATGAGAGAGATCTAGAAAAAATAGTAGACTTTGTCTCTGACTTCATCATTCAATAGAAGTCAAGTTTCTTGGAGCTTCCTGTTTGACAACAATCATTTTGCCCTCCTCTCTCCTTCCATTTTGCCCTTGGTATTTTCATTTTCTTTTCTTTTCTTTTCTTTTCTTTTCTTTTCTTTTCTTTTCTTTTCTCCTCCTCCTCCTCCTCCTCCTCCTCCTCCTCCTCCTCCTCCTTCTTCTTCTTCTTTTTTTTTTTTTTTGCCTGAGCTACTACAATAGGATTGCTAGCACTGTATTTTGGTAAATACAAATTTGATCACAATTTTCCTGATTAAAAACCCTTCAGATGGTTGTTTTTCCCCATCTCCCCTCTTCATCTCCAGTCTGTCACGTCATCTCGGTCTGCACCAATGTGGTGTGCACAGCCATTCACATCAAGCTGAATTTGCTTTGACTTACACATATTTAAGGCTTGAATCTCATGCAAGACAATTAAATACCTTTGTTTTAGGAGTCAAAATAATGTCCTGTGTTTTCTGAAGGTGACCTTAGCCATTCTTGTTGCCATGACAAGAAGCTGATAAGAAGCTACCTAAAAGAGGAAGAATGCATTTTGACTTGCATTTCCTGAGGATATACAGTCAACCTTGGTGAAGAAGGAATGACAGACAGTAGGAGTGTGAGATGCTGGCTGCATTGCATTTACAGCCAGGAAACAAACAAACAAACAAACGAAAAGGCAGGAAATAGAAGACAGGAAGTGGGATCAAGAAACAGGAAGAGGACAGGAAGTGGGGTCAAGAAACAGAAAAAGGACAGGAAGTGGGATTGAGAAACAGGGAGAGGACAGGAAGTAAGTTCAAGAAACAGAAAAAAGTCAGGAAGTGAGATCAGTAAACAGAAAGAGGACAGGAAGTGGGGTCAAGAAACAGAAAGAGGACAGGAAGTGAGGTCAAGAAACAGAAAGAGGTCAGGAAGTGAGGTCAAGAAACAGAAAGAGGTCAGAAAGTGAGATCAAGAAACAGAAAGAAGACAGGAAGTGAGGTCAAGAAACAGTAAAATGACAGGAAGTGGAATCGAGAAACATAAAGAGGACAGGAAGTGAAGTCAAGAAACAGAAAGAGGTCAGGAAGTGAGATCAGTAAACAGGAAGAGGACAGGAAGTGGGGTCAAGAAATAGAAAGAGGACAGGAAGTGATGCCAAGAAACAGAAAGAAGACAAGAAGTGGGGTCAAGAAACAGAAAGAGGACAGGAAGTATGGTCAGGCTTCTGAAACTCAAGTCCTCCAAAAAGGCTGTACTCTAAAAATGTTCTAAAACCTTCCAAAGCAGGACCACCAGCTGAAGACCCCATGTTCAAACACAGGAACCTATGAGCAACAGTAAGCATTCAACTACAACACTAACCCAACAGGACAGGTATCATCATTGCCTCTTCAGTTCTCCACACATATTTCTTTGTCATACCTGGCAACACACTATGCAACAAATGGTTTTTGATCTTTAGACTTTCTACAGCTTTAATTCTTTATATTTAGTAGATGAATCCATTTTTTTTCTCTCCATATTTTAGACACTTACACTTGTGGATCACTGATGGTTGACCACCTGCTGGTTTAGGACAATCATGCTTCAGTTTATGAACTGTTCAGGTGTTGGATAATATCCAAATTCCTGGAGCTCATTCTCAAAACCATTGTTCTAAAAGTAATGGGGAGGCTCTATAGACCTGCTATTTCTTTGCCTTTTTTAAAAGATTTATTTTATGTATATAAGCATTTGTCTACATGTGTGTATATACATCATGTGAGTACCTAATTTTTGCAGCAGTCAGAAGGGCACATCACATATCCCAGAACTGGAGTTAGAGATAGTTATTAGCTGCCTGTGGTGCTGGAAACCTACCCTGGACCCCCTGCAAGAGCAACAATTGTTCATACCTGCTGATCCATTTTTCCAACACCAAATCTGCTGTTTCTACAGATGTTTCAAGTGACTGGGACAGAGGTATATAGGAGAAAAATGTGGAAACAGTTTCTTCTAATTCTTTATTATTACATACCAGCCATCCTTGGTGACATAAATAATATCACTTAGAAATATGTATGCATATGTGCTCAGACCTAAATGGCTGAGGTAGTCAGAATCCCACCCATTGAAATTATGGGATGTATACTCCATTTCACATAGAAGTTCTCCCAAATGCAGGTGATGTTACTAAAGTACCACAGAGATTTTTGAGGATTCACACACACACACACACACACACACACACACACACACACACCCCTTCAGTTTAGTTCTCAGGTCTGGTACAAGCCTTCATATTTATTTCAACCATACAGTAAATACTTGTTGCTTTCAAGTTATCTGAAGGTCAACAAGCATGACTTTTCAATTACTGTGTATTGTGGAGTATTGATCTAGAGACAAGTTTTCAGTAGATAGTTCTTTGAATAAGACAAAGGCCTCACTTCATAAAAGGCCATTGAATAACTCCTCGTCTCCCACTTAAATCCTCATCCCACTGCTTTATGACTGGAATCTTGGGTAATTATTAAAACTGTGCTTCTGTTTAATCTTACCTCAAACATTGGGGTGGGATGGGGTGAGGTTTACTTTAGAGGTTTTGGTGTAAGGTCTACATAAAATAAAGTTCTCTGACAATGGAAAGTAGTAAGGTTGGACCCCAATGTTCCCCTTTATAAAGCTACTGTTATTATTATTATTATTATTATTATAGCCATTCTGTGTATGTAGTGACATATAAATAGCTTCACAAAACTCCTCTTTTTGGGTAAAGCATAACATGAATTCAGCAAATTACTCAAATCATAATGATGGAGCAGCTCAATGCATTTATAGAGGGAATACACCTATGCAGACACTGCAGATGTTAAGATAAAAGCATCTTTTAACTCTATAAGCTTCCTTGGCATACTATCAGTCATATTTCATCAAGGGTCTCCTCTCAAATTTTATCTTCCCTCACAGAATACTGGTTTTGCTTATATTTGGGGACGAATCCAGGGCCTCACATTTGTTAGGCACTTTCTCTACAACTGAGCTACCTCTCCAGCCCTTTGTGTTTGAATTTTATACATGTACAAGAATGTAATATGTATTCTTGTACCTTTTTTTGTTTAATATCACACTTATAAGATTCATTTGAATTGTGGTATACAAGAGTATTTAATTTTGTCTTTATGTAATATTTCATTACACATTCCACTGTCAATTGACATTTGAATCATTTCTAGCTTTGCAGCTTGCTATAAATAAACTTTTGGCACACTTATGTATCTACACAGGAAGGAGTGAGATTTGTAAGTCACAAAGTAAGACAATTCTATAGGGAAAATATACACACAACATGGACCCAGACATCCTGAGAATGTGTGTGTATAGGCCTATGGCTGGCCAAGAGCCTTTTGTTTACCATTTGTATTATAAAGATTTTCATTTTTGTGGCTTGTGTTTTCATTAACAATAACTATGAAAAGTGGAAGTTCTTAATTTTATTAAAGACCACTTTAACTATTTCCTAAATAATGATATATGGGTTACATTTAAGAAGATTTGTTTAACCTAAGATTATGGAAATGTGCCTGTGACGGTCAATCTTGAGTGCTAGCTTGATGGGACTTAGAATTGCTTTGGAAACATCTCAGGGCATGTCTGTGGGAGATTATCTCGATTAGGTTATTTTTTTTCTTGAACATAATTTTATTTTTATTGATTCTTTGGGAATTTGACATCATGCACCCCAATAATTTCCTAGTCCCTCCCACAGCCACCCTTCACCTTTGTAGCATCCCCCTGAAAAGAAAACTTAAAAAGAAGTTAAAAAAAAAGAATTAAAACAAACAACAACAAAAAAATGAAGGGAAAAAAAAAAAACAAAGCAAAACAAAAACACTTTGTTCCTTGGTCTTTGCTGCCTCTCCATTGCCTCTTCATTCATCTTAGTGGCATTGGGAGCCACTGTGTACACTTTGTCCAAACAGCTTTATTTGCAAATGTTCATTGTGTAATGAGTTGTCAGTCAGGTTCAAGGCCTCTGGCTTCTGGTACTGGACCCTCACCAAAGCTCCTCTCAGATATCCTGCTGTTGCCCCAAGTCATGGATATTCAGAGGCTACAGTTCCACAGGACCAGTCCCTTCACATGCTCCAGAAGGTCATAAATGACCTGGGTAGATGTTGGGGAGTGCCAACTCCAAGCCCTGGATGTATGCCTGAGTGATAGCTCAGTTGGTCCGTCCATGCCCCTGGGACCACCCCAACATCTGACTCCTGGGTCTTTATTGGTAAAGAGAACAACAGAGAATTAGCTAAAAACTATATTTGGTGGCACCAGCAAAGCTGGTGATGGTGGGACCAGAAGGTCCTCTAGGCTGTGGCCTGAGCAGTGGGGCACTGACTGAGGGGCCACAGCTGCAGATCGTAGTTAAAATGGCAGTAGATTCAGGTGTAGACACTAAGTTGACAGAAAAACAACATCTGGAACCCAACGTGGAGCCTGCTAAGTCAATAGAAAGACAGCAAGGCACCTAATAAATGTGGGTGGTACCGACTCATGAGCTGGAGTCCTGGACTGAATAAAAAGGAAGAAGAAAATGGAATGTTAGCAGTCATCCCATCTGCTTCCTGTCTGCAAAGCCTTGTGAGATGCCCTCCAGCTTCTGCCGCCATGATTTCCTTGCTGTCATGGTTTCCCTGCTGTGGTGGACTGTGACTACACAGGCCCTTTCTCCCTTAAATATCCTTTGGCACATATTTTGTTGTAGCAACAAGGCGAGTAGCTAATTTTAGAAAAAAAAAATCGAATAAAACCATGTTTATTACTTTGCTTCAAGGAGTCAGGTATAGGTCCACAATGAGCAGGAACTGGTTTTATTTATTTATTTTCTTGGTCCATGATTTTTGCAGCTGTTGTTGCTTTTGTTACCATTTTTGGAAAGATTATGCTTCTTTACATTCCTCTCAGTGCTATCATTGCCGTGGTGTAAGTTTAGTTTTAGAGTCTATTATAATCCATGCATTTAATGTATGTCCATGTCCAGTACCATGGTTCTTGTTCTCTTAATTCCAAGATCTTTAGAATTAGCTTTGATGTGTGGTAGCCTGTATTTTCCACACTTTCTTTGTTCTTCAAGATTGTCTTGCTAATTTTTTTTTTTTTTTGAGATGGGGTTCTCTGTAGCTTTGGAGTCTGTCCTGGAGCTCTGTAGACCAGGCTGGCCTCAAACTCTCAAACTCACAGAGATCTGCCTGCCTCTGCCTCCCAAGTGCTGGGATTACAGACGTGCACCACCACCACCACCCGGCTGTCTTGCTAATTTTTGTCTTTACATTTTTGTAAATTTTACAGTTAGCTTGCTGACTTGCATATCCTCCTCACCAACCCTACTTGGGATTTTTGTGTGTGTGTGTGTTTTTATGAAATGTATGAATTACCTTGGGGAAAGCTGACATTGTTCCAAAGTTGATGGCATCTCAGACATGCTGTCTCTCACTTTCTCTCCCTAATGTTGTTTTGAGTAACCTTGTTTCTGTCTTTTTAAGCATTATACATTTCATTCTTTTTTATCACTTTATCTCCTTGGTTAGGAACTGGAATTACATTATTTTCAGTTGTAGTAGTGTTGATTTTTATCATGAACATTTAAGTTTCATCACATAAACTATGCTACTGTGATGGCCATTTTTCTTCTGTGTTCTGTTAGTGTATAAGCAATATTAATTGATTTTTGAAAATAAAAAAATATGTTCTGGACTATTCTAGATGTTTATAATTATTTGTATATATAGACAGGTTTTTTTTTGCTAGTATTTTACTTGATACATTTTCACCTGTGTTCATGAGAAAATCTAGCCTGTAATTTTTTTCTTCCTTTGATGTCTTTGCCAGGTATTGCAGTCTAAGTCATAGAGGGCTCAGGAAACAAATTGGAAGTGTTCTTTTTTTTTCCTGTTCATTTCATGTGTTTATACGAGATTTAGTTTTCTCTTTGAATACTGTATATAATTCAATAGTGAAGATATATCTACACATTGAGTTTTCTTTGCATAGAGTTTTTAGATTATGGATCCACTTTAATTAGATGCTTCACATATTCTTTTCTTCTCTGTGACAAATTTCATAAATTGTCCTTTCAAGAGGATTTTTTTTCTCATCTTGCTAATTTCTCAAATGTATTTTCATTAGATGATTAGTAGTTGTCTCCTTGTAGTTTTTAGTATCTTTTTTTCAACAAAGTAACATCGGCATCCATGGATGTTCTCCATTGGGTATCTATTTTCTATGTTAATCAATGCTCTTGTTTCTATTTCTTTACTCAGGCCTTATGCAGACTGAACTTACACCTTTCTATGCTTCTTCTAATGGACACTTGGGTCACTGATCTTCACTTTCTTGTCTCCTAAGATACACATTTATCTTTGTAATTTTCCTCATAAAAACTGTGTTAGCTGCACTTCACAAATTCTATGTGTCTCTTGGTAATTAGGCAACTCAAAATAGTTTATTTACAATTTTTTAAATTTTAGAAATATGTCAGTGAAGTTTCAAGCACTTGAGTATATTTCAGGCTTTTTTTTCCTAATTGATAATTATTTCTTCTGAAATACTTGGAGAAAAATTTTTTGTAAGTTTTTTAGCATGTGGCTTCACTTTGGCAGGTGTTCTATCTGGACTTAGAAAAGAAATCACGTATCCTAGAATTGTTGGAAATGATATTCCAATAATTATGTATAGGAATAGGATAGGTTTACTCTTCAAATCTTGACTTTTTTGTTCCCCTCTGTGTGTGTTTGGTCTGCCATGGACCAAAGGAGATGTAGTGAACTGTCCAAATATTTTGTGAATTTTTATACTTGCTTTCTCCCTCAACATTACTCAGTTTGCTTTATGTATTTTTAATCTGTACATAAACATTGAATTATTATATTTTGTGGCTATTTCAAAACTTTCTTTTCCATGCATGTCCCTCTTCATTGAGAATTGTTACCTTACATTGTGTAGTGAAACGATGTCAGTTTTGTTCTGGTAATAGAGTTTATAGATAAGACTTTAAAATTTTTTCCTGTTAATAGTTTGTATCTTTGTATTTAGTAAAGTATGTTTGTATATAGGGGTTTTAAAAGAAAATAATCTCTGTAATTTAGTTGAAGTTTTGATATTATTGATATTTACATTAACTCTCTTTTTATTTATTTGTCCCATTTGTATTTGTCTCCCTTATTTCTTTTAACTCTTTGTATTAATTAAAAGTCCTTCCCATTGTTCTTTTCTCTTTATTATCTAGCTATATGTACTTTAGTTTTATATATACATATATATTTATGCACTTTTATTTGTAGATGAACAATGCTGTTTTAAGAGAATATAATGATGAACTTAGGACTGTTTAAAATGAAAAAATATAGTATAGCATGTATTAGTTTCTGGTTTCAGAAATGTAACAGTGAGATAGTCACTTAAGAATTTATATTCTGACACAGGAGGCAAAGGCAGGAGGATCTCCATGAATTCGCGGTCAGCCTGGTTTATAAAATGAGTTTTAGCATAGCCAGGACTACATAGAGAGAGCCTGTTTCAAACAACAATAACAACAACAAAAACAACAAAATAAAAAAAAGAGAATTTATGTTCTGAATTCTGAGTCTTATAAACTTGGATCGTTTTAAAGATTGTATACAAACATTCAGTTTTACAGCTAACTTTAAAAACCAAGCATTCAATTGCAATTTGTTGCGCAGTGGTGTCATTAAGAAACTCACCCAACCTCCCATTTTACACTCCCCTTACACATCTGATGACATGCAAAGCTGCATCAGTTCCACCATGTCCTCTGATTTACAAATGTAGCACCGTCGGAAGGAAGTGATTACGAGTTAAGGACATCTGAGGTCAATTTCAGCCCCCAAACTCACCTTGTATTTTCGAATGTCATCTTAATTCGGTCCTACATCACACCCTACAGTAAACCGGGTGGCTTAAAAGAATGGAAATTTCTATTCTCCAAGGTGAGCAAGTTGAGGATGTTGGAAGTCCAATCCCAGTGAGAATGAGAAAGAGAGCTCTTCCTCATGCTGTAGACGAAGCAGTTCTCTGGTGTCCCTTCCTCTGAGTGGTCTCAGTCCATACGATTAGGTTGTCTTCAGAACTGGTTACTCTCAGAGGCCTTACTCCTAAATACATGCCATCCAGGGTTGTGCAACACACGACTTAGTCTAATTCTAAAACCTGGTCATATTGTTTGTCATTTCAGTGGTTACCTTAAAGAGGACAGCAGGTTTCCCAGTGTAACTTAGTACCTTGCTAGTTCCCAGAACATACAAGTGCCTTACATCGTTTTCATTTCTCTTACTTCTTCCAGTCTCTGTCCCGCTTTGCAAGTGTGCCACGCCTCCGTTTTAGCCTTCGAACTTCTGATACTGTTTGTTTGTACTTGATATCTTATTTGTCTTGTTTGTTGGGCCCCCATTTCTGCCTACATTTTCCTATGTTTGACTTGAGTTTTTTGTTTTTTTTTTTTCCCTGCCAGAAAAAAAAAATGTCCTTTCATATCAGTTGTCTGGAGATGAATTAGTTCCAAACGATACAAAGCTTGTATTTCTTGCTGGTGGAGAATTCTAGGTTGGCAGTTGTTTCAATATTTAAAAGTTATTCATTTCATGTATCCTCTTTTATACAGTTTCTATTAAAAAGTCATCTGTCATTTTTATTATTGCTCCTTTTGAATCATTGTCTTTTTTTTTTTCTGACTTTCTCAAAGATAGGTTCTACAGTCTGTGTTAATGGCTTGACACGTAGGTGTTTAGTTGTGGGTTTTCCCGGCCTCTTTGCCCTTCCTCGTTTCATGAATCTATGGCTTGATCATCTGTTATGTAATTTTAGCAAACGTTTCTTGAAGTATTGTTTCTGCCCTTTATGGTCTTCTGGGAATCCAGTTATAGGTATGTTACATCTTTGTATTGTTCGGCAGATGATTTTTCCCCCCATTTTCCACCCTTTTCTTATTGCATAAATTCTGCAAATCTGTTTTCTATGTTAGTATGCCTCACTTCCGTTGTTCTCAGTTTGTTATGCAATCTCTTAGGTAATTATAAACTACTACTTCATTATTATTAGTTTTGTTTCTAAAATTCCAACTTGATTTGCTTGCGTAGATTACATTTCTTTGGTGAGTTCATCTTATTGATTTTTCGTAAATATAGTAACCACAGTTATTTTAGAAGCGGTGTCTCATTGACTCCAACTTTTCTCTTATTAGTACCGTGATTCTTTCTATTGTCTGCGTTTTTACTTTAGATTTTGGCTTGGGGCCTGTCTTCTGGTATGCCTAGTAATTTTAGATTGCATTAAAATAAAACGGTAATTTTAGATTATTTTCTTTTCTTCCACAAAAGATTAACCTTATATTTGCTGGTGAGTTTGAGGACTAGATCATTTTGACCCACTCAAGGCTGAGATGATCTCAAATCATCTTTGAGACCTTCTGGTTTCTGCATTTCTGGCTTGTTCCTGTCTCAAGATCTAGTCTTTTCTTATCTCAGATGACAATTTGGGGACTTTTTCTGAGGTCCTTTTCCTGGGTATGGGCTCTTACTAAATTTTATCTCTTCAGCATGATGCTATTGCAGAAATCTCCAGTTGCCATTTTAGTTACTAAGCTATGGGTTTCCACTTGGCTTGGCTGATTGCTACTTTCTGCAGCTCAGTGTTTTTAAATGCTAAGAGTGGAAATGTGCAGGATGTTGAAATGCCGAACTCGCTTCTCTGTGATTTTCTCTTTCTCTAGAATGTCAGCCCCTCATTTTGACTGAGTGGCCTCATCATCCATTTTTGTCTCTACAGCTTTGTGGATTTGTTTAAACCTCTGGGCTGCTGTTTTCTTAGCTTGCTACTCCTCGCTCTTCCCCAAACAGGAATATAGTCTAGTCTAGTACAGTGTAGATTGTGCCCATCTTCCTGGACTGCCTTTCTCTCTGGAAATCAGCCTATGAAGTCCCTGTGTCTCGGTTACCCTTTAATGCTTTCTGAACATTTTTGTTTGTAACCTTATTATGTATTTTCAAATTGGAAACTGAACCTCTGAACAGGACAACTAGCCTCAAAGGGTTCTGTGCTACTGTTGGAGGTAGAAATTCCTTTGACTACCTTTGAGACCTGTTTGTTGTTTCAACTCATGATCTGAAACATGGCTTTACCTGAGTGTGTTTTTCTGCTTTCTCTTCCCACATGTGCTCATTGGTAACAGCTAAGCAATGCTTACTCGTGTTGACTTTAGTGATCAAACTTAGGGCCATTTTATGTTGGGCCATGGGTTATTTGAATGCAAAGAAAGTTTGGAACTAGGGTAAACAATTAGTTGCTTTAAATTTCCAAAAAATCAATAATCCTCTTATGGAGACCTTTTGGTCTTGAAATATTTTGATACATTTTTCACAGGATATGTATCAATTTAAGTAGGCCTTGTGGTTTTACCTGTCCTATTCATCAATGATGGAACAAAGTGAGAATGGTTAGAACACACACACACACACACACACACACACACACACACACCCACACCACGTAACTCACACACATACACTATTTCTCTCTCACACACATTCTCTCTTACACACATGTACACTTTTAGACATACACTCTCTCATATACACATGTATACTCATACACATACACTCTCTCTCTCACACACACACTCTTACACACATACACACATACTCTTACACACACACACATACACACACCCTCACAGACACAGGCAGCATGAGCTATGGGAGACAGAGCAGGGGCTTGGGGGTTGTTCTAGCCTATGTTCAAAGTTTGGCCCCTTTCCCAACAGTTGTATGATCTTGGAAACAATCCCTGGTTGCTCAGATTTCTATTTTCGCACCTGTGAAGTGGCCATCCCTCATGGCACTTCTGTGAGGATTAAACAACAGACCTATAAAAAGAAATGAGCCCAGCATATGGCACGGGGCAGGTGCTTGATAACTCCTCCAGTCTGTGGTGTGACAGTGAAAGGTGAGCTTGTGAAAAGTAGTGTCCCCACAGTCTGTGTGTGGCCTCGAGGGTTAGTGCAGTGGTTGATAATCTGTCTTACAACATACTGCCCTTTACACCCCTGGTCTCAGAAACTAAGGAGTGGACCTGGTTAGGACTTGAGGATGGGAGAACAATGGGGCAAGGAGACCAAGGTCATGTGCAAAAGGTCTGCATGAACAGCCCCACCCCTGTTCTCTTTCTCGTACACACACATATTTTTATTATGGTTATGAAGTGATAGAACAAAAATGTGTTAGAACCACGGAATCCTCTTTCAGAGGAGAAAGAACTGCCCAGAAGGTGGGTCGGTCCCACTACTTTTACATATGAAGCATAATGTAGAATGTAATTACAATATGTTTAAATCTTTCCTCTGCTACCATTCTATCCAAGGACCTGAAAAAAAGACAAGAAAAGGCCCATGGCACCTTTGAAATAGAATAGAGGTGACCTTGTTCCTGCCCACATTAACTGTACAGTATTTTTTAAAGCTTATTCTTCAAGCTAAGGGGCTAAGCAAGCTCTTGCTGAGCAGTTAATGGTTTCGTATTTGCCTCCCAAATCTGTGTACTTCTGGTGCGTGACTCATTGCTTTCGGGTACAATAACTTGAACTACATAAAACCAATTTTAATTCTAAATATAATTTTGACTCTTAGGGAAATAATATATAGCATGCATCCCTTGAATTACCAAGTAGATAAAAATAGTTGGAATTAGGTTATCATCTGTAAAGCTAAAAAGGGTGATTTCTCAGCTGCATTTTGAATTGTGGCATATAGCAATTTTACAAGGGAAGCTTATTTAAATATGGCACCCAGGCACACAGTCCTCTCTAAGGTATTCAGCTAATTGGAGAATGATGCCAGTTTTGTTCTGAGTTCACCATCATCCTCTAGCTCTTTGATTTTAATGGGGTTTTAGACTCCTTTTCCTTTTCAAGAGCCACACATTTGCTACCCTCTGCTTTTGTGCATGATTTAAACTCTTGCTTTCAATTGGCAGCGTTCACATTGTTCAGAGGGGAGAGTGATTCTTGTTTGATGGATCATTAGATTTGGTTTTGGGGTTTTCCTCTCCAGTTTACATTAATCAGTTTTATGTACCTCGTGCCTCGTTTCTTTTTCCCAGTTCACATAAATATTGATGTCATCTTCAATTGGAAGTTTCAGAAAAGAAATCAGTAAGAGAGGGCTGGCTCCAATAGCCGTTGGTTGTAAAAACCAGTTCCAGGCAGATCTATCAAAATTAGCTACCTTCTCAGTACATAAAATCCATTTATGCAAAAGGAAAATCAAATAAACTCTCATTTAAAAATCTGTATTTTTTCTTCTGTTTCCCTTATTAAAAATGACTTTCCATCACTACTGGTTGAATTATAGTGTTTTTCTAATAATTCACATGAGTAATCTACCTGTTTGCAGAAAGATGTCGGTTTGGACATCTTTCAGTTTCTAGGGACTAGTACAAGGGAATTTTCTAGGGACTACTGTAAGGGCAAGCTGTAACTTGGTTGGAGTAATCAGATTGACGTTTTAAACATGTGTCTAATAAAGTACTTGGAAAGGATCTAGAATCAGACGGAATGGAAATTCAAACATTCTCCTGATGGGTGATGACCTTGGCCTTAGGACTCATCTCACCAACTCAGGAACCTGGGTGAAGAGGTGAGGAAGCAGATCTCTCATGTATATGTCAACACTAGAGTTTTCTGAGTCTGATTCTGCTTTCTACACTATCTTTCCAGAAAGTTCTACAAGTATACTGTTCAATAGGGTAGCCAATCTGTTTATATTTTTACTTAACTGTGATTAAATAAAATTTAAATTTCATTTCCACAGCAGAAGTAGCCATATTTCAAGGGCCCAGGCCTCTGCATAGACAGTTCTTCTATATTGCATTGTGCTAGGATGTCACACAGCACCTTCCCCATGACATAGAAAAGAATGGTCAAAACTGGAAAAAAAATAGTAGGAAACGTATTATACCCAAGGTGCTATTCTCATTCTGTGAGTGATCTTGATTCCTTCAGAGATTAAGACTCTGCTAGCCATGGAGTACTGTTCTCTCTCTCTCTCTTCCTGTATCTCTGTGTGCGCACATGTGTGTGCATGCTCATGTATGTGAGTATGTGTGTAGGCTAGAGGACCACCTTGGGAATCATCCTCAGGATATCCTCTACTTCCTTTGAGACAGGATCTACTGGATAGCCAGTGAGCCTTATCTTATTGTGTCTCCACCAATCTTTTTTAATTTTTTTTCCTTAACTTGATTTAACACAGTCCCTATGGTTCCAAAGTGGATTCACAGAGTCTGAGTATAGCCTCTGGCTTGTTTTGTGAGTGGTTGCTGACATCCCTTGGCTTGTCTCCACATTCCCATTTGTGATAGAGCACGGCTTAGCAGCACGTTAGTGTGTTCACTCACAACATTACAGTGTTTCTTCACCACCGCTGTGTTGCAATTGCTTTCCTTATTTTCAGAACTGATGAGAGGGCTTCTTCTTAGCTCAGCTGGTGACCAGCCTCCAGCTGGATCTGAGATTCTAATTTGAGTTAGGATTTGAAAGCAAGAACTATAATTGCGTCGCGCCGCAGACTCGCTTCTCTTCTTTACCTATGCACCAGTAGCCACGGCGGAGGGAGAGATGGTCCCGGCTTCACTTCAACCTCCAAGTCATTGTCCTTCCTTCCTCCCCTCCTCCTCCAATTTTAAGTCTGAACCTCCAGTTCTTTGAACAGTCTGTCTCCCGTCCTGTCGCGATCATCTGTAGAATCCCCTTTCAGTCCAAAGTTTCTTTGAAGATGGCATGTCACTTTTGTGTTCCCTCTGATACTGTTCTCATCATCGTGCCTGTGCCTTATGAATTCCATACTACTTAGAAGAATCCTCCATCCCTAAGAATCCTCCATCCCTGGACCATTTCTCTGATAACTGACTCTCAGAGTTGAACTCTTGACCTTGCCCCATTACCATGGTCACTTCTAAGAGTTTGAGTATCAACATTTCAAGCATCTTGTTCTCTATGTATTCCCTCTTTTTTTTTCTCACTTTCTTCAATACTTTTAGATCAACAATACTATACAGATCCAGAAGGACATGCAATCTGTGCTTTTCTACAACCCTGCATATCTACTGCTCACCTTCCTCCAACTCTCTTGCCTTCCTCTCAGTTTTTCTTCCCTGGCATTCAACTATTATCCAACTATCTTTCAACTCTGCAAATACATTTCTCTACAGGCTTAAGAAAATCACCCCAATATTTCATTTTAAACCCAACTTGATGGGCATCAAGAGTCCTTCTGGTTTACCAGCCAGTCACCATAAGTTTCCCTAGACCATCCATGTCGTCTTGTGAATGATTGCTTCATGCATGAATTTTGCTCCTCAAGTTTATAAAACTTTCCCAGTTACCTTTATTTCCAACTGATTCAGCTTTCTGCTTTACTTGGGAAGTGGTTGTGACCAGAAGGGACCTTCTACAAGGTCTACCATGCCATCTCCTCACCTCCCATATGTGTATATATTATTTCTTTTCTCTGTTGCTATGGGTGACTTGTCTGAGCTCCAACCAAAGGTCAGTCCTATCCCTTCAGTCCTTGGTTGTTTCCTTATCTTCTTCTGCAGCCACAGGATTTGCCCCGGGATCTTCTCCTTCTCTGTCTTGCATTCTTAGTGTGGACCTTTATCCTGTGTTATTCTTAGCACATATGAATATGCTTTATGTGTTGAGAAAATAAAAAGGAAAACTCCCCTTCTCTCTGACTTCTTCCTAGAAACCACTGCTCCATTTTTCTTCTGCATTCACATCGCCAATTTGTCTGCTCACGTTCACTTTTGAACTCAGCTCAGGCAGGCAGGCCTTTGACCTCACCGTTCCATTAAAATGTTGAAAGCCATCCATGATTGTCATATTGTTAAGTCAAAGCCAGCTCCCTGTTCCCATCTTATTGGACCTATTGACAGTGTCTGACCCACCTGACCACTCATTCATTTTGATAGACCTGATCCACTCAGTTACCCGCAGAAGACACCCTTCCTCTTCCCAGTGGCACTGGTCTCTGCTTAGTTTCCTTTGCTGACTGGTATTTCATCTCCTTCATACATAAGTCAAAACAAGGTCTTTTCTTTTACAGTCACAACTTTTGGAGACCTCATTCTGTTTGATGTTTAAATCATGCCCTGTGCTGATCATGCCTTACTTTATATCTTCACCTTAGATCATTTTGGCTGAACTTGAGATTCATGGACATTTGCTTTCTCAATGGCACATAACCTCACATTTACCTCTGTAAGAATCAAGGCCTGAGTGTCTGAACCTCTTTCCCCACATAAAGCTCATTTTAAAAAATTTATCTTTCCTCCTATATATTACATCCCAACCACGATTTCCTCTCCCTCTTCTCCTCCCAGCCTGTCCCTCTCACCTCCTCTCTCCCCCAGATCCACTCCTCCTCAGTTCCATTTCCCTTCAGAAAAGAGCAGACCTCCCAGGGATATCAACCAAATGTAGCATATCATGTTGCAGTAAGACTGAGAACATCTTCTCATATAAAAAGATCCCAAAAGCAAGCAAAAGAGTCAGAGACAGCTCTGCTCTCACTGTAGAAGTTCCACAAGGACACCAAGCTACACAATCATAACATTGCAGAGGACCTAGGTCAGACCCATACAGGCTCCCTGATTGTTGGCTTAGTCTCTGAGCCACTATGAGCCCTGGTTAGTTGATTCTGTATAGAACTCATTTTTATTTTCACTCTCTCAATAAAAACCCCTCTACAACATTCTCCTTTGGCCCCATGTGCCTTTGGATAGCTGTAGCCACGGCCACATGTGTCATCCTGGGAAGTGTGTGTACTCCAGACAGACAGTCTTCCCTTTGAGGACCAGCCCATTGACTACTGTTTCTCAGGAAGCTAGCCCAAAGCATGAAGGGGATCAAATAGAACTATTTAGGGAAGTAATAAACAGAGATAAAGCTTTTAAGTGAGAGCAATGATGTAAAGTATACAGGTAATGTTTATTTGAAATAGTCTGACTGATTTGAGGTGCTACTCATCTCTTCTGGATGCTAAACTATCATGCTTAAGGACATAAAGAGAAATAAGTACCCATGGCATTGTGATTAAAAGCATGAGATTTGGGATATTTCAACGTTTCCTCATCGCCAGTTCTTCATCTTTTAAATGATGATAATGACAGTTTCTGATTCATAGGGCTTCAATGAGAATTTAATAACATGGTGTATATGATGGAGTGAAACCCTAATAAATGTTTAATATGTTGTTACGGTGATGACCACACCACACCCTGAGCAAGCTCTACACCAGGCAGGAGAGTGTGGAATGTGGGAAGGTGATGGAGTAAGGCTGCTCAGGGAAGTTAGAAACAGCTTCCCAGGAGAGCTCCCACTCCAGTGTTCCCTGAATGGTGTCAATGGTCTGTCCCAGTAAAGGGAGAGGGGGGAAAAGCATGGAAGACTATGTGAACATGCTCAGAGGAGAGAAGGCAGACAAGTACAGAAGACGATATGAGCATGCGCAGGGACTACTATGTAAGGAAAATATGGCTAGAATTGGAAGGGAAATAAATACATAAAGTTGGACAGTCTAAAAATGCATCTTTGTTTATGCTAATTTTAAATTCCAGACAGCTGAGTACACATTTCTCTAAGTGGCTAAAGTCTTGCTTTATTCTTAAAAACAAGCTAATGATATCTCAGAGAAATCTAAAAAGAGTTCATGCACGTATACTTTATGGCTTTGATTCTCTTGGAGCAAATTTCCATCTTCTTTTTGGGTCTCTCCTGTATCCACATGCATTTTCACACAGATACTTTGTAGCACATGAAAGGTTTTACATTCCCTCCTTCCTTCCTTCCTCAACATTATATACTAACAACACTTACCAGGGTGTTTGAAATGTATAAACTTAAAGGTTAGATTAGTTTTATTCACCTAAAGAAAGCATTAGAATCAAGATTAAAACTCAGTCTGTTTGATTCCAAAATTCATCATCATAACTTTTGAAACCTTCAGTATGCCAATTAAGTGCTACATAATATTTCATTGAGTGACAATACCATGATTTACTGAGGTACTCCTAATTGCCAGATAATTTGTTTGTAACTTTTCACTCATACACATGCTGGTATTCTGAATACCTTGAGAGTATATGCCTTTGCCTGTTTTAGAGATAACATATTGTAAGAGATTCTTGGAATTCATTATGGGGCATGAATCATGCCAAAAGCCATGAATTCTTAACATATTGACGTTTTGCTTTCCAGAAATACCCATGGTGTTCCTGGTATTCTATAAACAGTTTATTTCATTGAAAAGATTTCCTACTTTTGATTGATGGGCCATAGATATAGTGCCGTATTGATCACCCTGTAATGAATTCACTACTATAAATAATCCCATGCAACAAATACCTTCTCCAACCTGCAATTCATAAAACAGTTGTTCCCTATGATACTACTTTTAAACAATTGATCTGATTGTGGGTCTTGGTAAAAATCACAGAAAAATATAAATTGTTAAGGAAAAAAAATCGAGTAGAGTAATAGTGTAAAAACAACAAAGATAAAACCTCTTCCCAACCTACTTGAAGCTGCCCTGACTTCTGAATGAAAAAAAGAAATTATTTCTCACCAAAGCATTTTGCTCTTGTATAACTCATTGGGGACAAATGTTATTTGGAGGTGAAACATTGGTCACCCTTTCTGTTTCCAGGACATGTTTTTTATGGTGCCAGTCACCAAAATGTATTGAAATAGACCCTCAAAGACCCCAAGTGTTCTAAATTTATCTCACTCAGTTTCACTGGTTTGGAAACTCATTTGGAAATCTCACAAGGCCAACTTGTCTGCAGTAATTTCTAGTGCTTCTTGTTTGGGGCAGGCTCAAAAAAGCTCTGAGAGATGCTAAATTTGGTGCCTGGCAGACACCGTAACACACAAGGAGAAATACATGAAGTGTAAAACCTAAAATATCAAAACTCTTTGACATTTGAAACAAATTTCAAATGTATGGGGAGAATATGAAGCATAACATCTGCATAAATCAGCTGTGTGGACAGCCTATTTGACAAAAGCAGAGGAAATCAGTAGGATAATAGATTGCTTTCTTCTATGCCTTTCAGTTTATAAATGACATCAATGGATGATAGAGTTGAAGGAGAAAATTCCATACCTATTTCCTGCTGATTAAGAATGCTGTGAAAACTCACCACAAATGAACATTTAATACATTGACCTACAAAGAGAGATGAGCAAGTGTGGTAAGACCTAGGAGCTATTTCTGGGAGAGTAGCGCCTGGCTCCACACATGTTGGTACACAATTACTTATGAAGTTTTGCAACTTCATTTCTTCATTAGCAGATAGAACTGATAGTATCCGCCACCCTGAATACTTGGATGACTTAAATTAGACCATGTTTACCAAAACTCTGTAAAGAAACCAACAAAACAAAACTGGAAGCCTATGTAACTAAGAAACGGTAGGTTTGAGTTTTTTAATTTTTAAGGATTTATTTGATATGTTTTAGTGTTTTCCCTACATGTGTGTATGTCTACCACATGCGTGTCTGTTGCTTGCAGAGGCTGGAAGAAGGCATCCGATCCCATAGAACTGGAGTGATGGATAGTTATGGGCCACCATGTGGGAGCTGGGAATTGAACACGGATCTTCTGGAAGAGCAAGTGCCCTTCACTGCTGAGCCATCTCTCCAGCACTGATAGTTCTGTTTTCACTAATTTGAAATTGAATTAAGAGTGTCTAGGACTGAGTGGGAAGTTCCCATGGAGTTTAAGAAAAAAAAAATCGTCATTTAATTTTGTTGAATAGACATTGCCAATTAGAATGGGATAGTGTGCATCATCATGTCTTAGGTGCCAGTACTTAGGGGCCTGTTCATGAATTGCCTTCCTGCTCCCAATACCATGTCTTCTTCATCAGAGACTTGCTGTGGAGGTTTTATTATACAAATGTTCTTTTCATTTGATTAAATAAAGAACAGGAATTAAAACTGAATTTTAAAAAATCAATACTGTGGGTCTAATTAAGGATTTAAATATCCAAATACCATGTGAGTGAATAAAAAATTGCTGAATTCTAGGGATATATTTAGATATGCTACTCTTTTCTCCATCCCAACAAAGTGATATCACCATGCAGAGAGTTTGCCAGAAATGATGCAATAAGAAAATGATTGTTTAGTGTTTGGGGAAATTCCAGGCAAATTGGGCACCAAGGGAAAATCCACAGTAGGTCTTTGAATCCAGGCCCATGGCTGTTCTTTTCTCCTCCAAGGCAAATTCTTTGGAAGGTTTAGTCAGCAAAGCCCTCTGATAAGTAGATGTCCTTTCAGAGGCCATGTGTGCATACTGAGAGAAGTTTTGACCCTGGTTCTGCTGCATCAGCTCTGGAGCTCAAGTTACTCCGTGTCATAGGCTTTTGTTCAAATATCTGCCTATTTGTAATTGGAGTCAGTGGAAAGTGCTAGTGAGTAACTGGGAGTTGGATTTGGCCTTGCATTTGGAAGAATGGAACAATGGGTTAGTATTTATTCTGCCAATGAATTTGTAGTTTAAATGTTTTCTTTAGAAGCCCAGATAACTTCTGGTTGGAGGTATATTTATTGGACCAACTTAAAAAAATTTTTTTTTCTCCCAGATTTTGGCTAGTATTATTGAGGTATTTGTTTCAGAACTGAACTTTCCATGCAAATACAAACTAAATGCCATCTTCCTTTATCCTGGGAATGTGAGATTTTTTTTTTTTCATTTTCTTTTTGTTCTGAATAAGGGTTTCACATATCCCAAGATGGCTTCCAGCTTGCAACGTAGCTAAGTATGACCTTGATTTTCTGTTCCTCATGCCTCTACCTCCTCAAGTGCTGGAATGACAGGCATGTGCCTCTACTCCTGTTGTTTTTTTTTTTTTTTTTTTTACTATAAAACCACATTATAATTGCTAGAGATTCTGGACATACAAGAGCTAACATAATACATGTTGATTAAAGGTCATCAATAACAGCTTTGCAAGAGGGAGACTGGGTATTCAGTGAGGCAGGTGAATGACTGCTACTGAGGAGTAGACTGAAAAATAAGATGGAAAATTCTATGTGTTTTTATTTAGCAAAAATAAAATAATATTTTAAAGGTAGCGGAACAAAAACGGAAATCTTCTCATTCACACCCCAGTCTTATTTCCCTCCCCAGGCCTGTTTGCCTTTTACGACATATCAGTAAAACCAAGTCTGCAGCGTGACCTTGCGTGACCTTGTAACTTTCTAGAAAAGCAGCTATGTCTTGCTGAAGTTCAACTACTTGGTCTGGAGCATAGATAGCTCTGTGGAAGAGCACATGCCTTGCGTGTATCAGGCCCTCAGTGTGCTCCTCAGGCCTGAAAACAAAAAGAATTGTTTTCACTTTTTAATTAGTTCTTTGAGAAGTTCATACAATGTGTGTTGATCATAGTCACCTCTTCCCCACTCCTCCTTCTTCCTGACCCAACCGCCCTTCCCTATCTACAGCTTTGTGTCCTCTTTCCTGTTGAAAAACAAAATGAAAATTTTCATTGTGTGTGTGTGTGTGTGTGTGTGTGTGTGTATGTGTGTGTAAGTGTGATGTGCATGTTGTGTATGTAAAAAGTGTTTGCTTTTGTGTGTGTGTGTGTGTGTGTGTGTGTGTGTGTGTGTGTGTGTGTGTGTGCCAGAGTGCACATGTGGTGGAGGTCAGAAGACAACCTGAGGTATCAGGCCTCACCTTTCATCTTTGCAGGGTCTCTCTTGCTGTCCATTGCTGTTTAGTTAGGCCAGGTGGATGAGCTTGTAATGATTTTCTGTTTTCTAATCTCCCTGGTGGAGTGCTCTGTACTATGTCTGTATTTATACCAGATCTGAACTCTGTCAAGCTTGCACAGCAAACATTTTACCCACCAAGTGAGCCTACTTCTTCTTAATACGAATCCCACTTGTGATGGTGAGCAACATTTCTGTTATTGATGTTTCATACCACATGAACTTCCTAAATTGAGCATATTTTCATGCTCACACCGTTTTGTTTTATTGACTTGGAGCACTTTAAGATCTCAAGGAAGCCTGAGCCACTAAGGGCATCACGGGGGTGGGGGGGTGGGAAGGGTGGGAGGGGTGGGAGAGTGGGTTCCCTTCTCTAGCAGCTCACTCCAGGACTCAGGTTTCTTTTAGTCAGTCATAGGGTTAGTGTGTGTTTTGCTTTAAATTTCAGCCTTTTCTGCATCTACCTGTCTGATCCTCATTATTGACAAACTAGAGACCTGTGTGCTTGTCTGCCTGCCTGGGTGGATCTGCCTGAATAACTAACTGTTGCATGTCCTGTTCCCTGGTCTGAGTCATGCCTACCAAGCTGTGTGTTTTTGCCAAGATGGTGCACAAACAAGTTATTCATTGTTCATCTGTCTGTAGGGCTAGGACTTGAAGCTTCTAGAAACTTCAGGAATTATTCAGTTTTCCCTTCTCTGTCTCATTCTTCTGTTGTGTGGTTTTTTCTATTTCTTTTTTTTAACCTCCAAGAGAAATCTTTTCACATAGTTTTCTAAGTAGAAATCTCTCTGAGTGTGCATTTTTTCCTTAAACTAACATATGTATTTCCAGGTCTCTTCATTTTTTTTTCCTAGCATAAAGAAATATGCATACCTGCGTCACAGCAGTATGGAGGGAAAGGCAAAGAAGAAAAGCATGCTGTCCTCATGGCTAGACCATACCTGAAATGAAAAGGTTCTTCTTTCCCCCTTGGGCAGCTGTGAACTTCAGGATTTACAGTAGCCAAATGAGAAAAACTTGAAACTATTCTTGAAAACTTTTTTCATTAAGTGAAACCTATGTGTGGAATCCCTAATCCGTGCCTTCTCTGGCCAGTGATTATTATAGCAACAAAAACAAAGCAAACAGCAAAACTCTGGCCTGTATAGAGCTTACATTCTGGCCAAAGTCCACATACTATAGACAATTAGATAAGAAAAGAATGTGTAGCCAAGCATTGTAGTGATGTCAGGCCAGCACCCAGGAGATAAAATCAGGAGGGTGTCCATCAGTCCCAACCATGTCCAGACTACATAGAAAGTACCAGGCTAGCCAGTTCTACATCGCAGAATCCTAAAAAAAAAAAAAAAAATGAGACAGGCACACAAACAAAAATACACAAAATGAAACAAAACAGAAAGATGAATAGGTTGTATGGTAGTAAATGTGTAAGTGTTAGGGAGAGACACAAGGAAGGGTGAGGAGACTGGAGTTATGCAGAGCTCTTTTTGAAAGAGTGTTTACAGAATATCCTTCTAAAAATGATGAATGAGAAGGGAACACTGGAGGTATACTGCCAGCAGAAGGAACAGAAGTGGAAGGTCCTGAGCCATGGAAGCAAGAGGCCACAGGGGAAGGAGAAATGAACAGTGGTAGGAGGTAGAGTCAGAAAGAGTCATGTGGATCCTAGCATGGGCTCTGCTTTGTTCAAGTGTGACAGACAAGGAGCCACAGGAAGGTTTGGGGCAGGGAAAAGATGTGTCTGTCACTAGGGTCATTCTAACTAGTGTACAGAAAAGTGTGTTGGTGGAGGGGAGGGTTGGTTTAGAGAGACTGGAGATGTTGGAATGCTGGGAGAAGGCATTGGGTAGGCAGAGGATGCACGGCAGTTGCTGTAAGTATTCTGTGTGTTGGAAGGATATTCTTCATGTACACATTAGACTATTATTGAAAATGAGAGCAATTTCAGTACCAGACAAGACCTACTCTAAAGTTACTTTTCCTTTGACTGTAGATGTAGCAGATGTTTCTACAGAAAGATTTTTAAGACAAGGAAATGTGAATACATTGGTAATAGTTGCACAGCTGAGAAATGACTATCCACATTTCCTATTTCTGTACTTTCTTTTCTGTATACAAGTATGCATTTAAAAATAGACTATTTCCTGGTAGGCAGAGATTGTCACACTGCTCTGTAACTAGAATTTTTCACTTACCAATAGTGTTAGTTATTTGTGTTGTTGATGTGGAATACTGGACAAGAGCGATTTAGGGAAGGAAGAGATTGATCTTGACAGACAGTACCACGACTTAACAGTCCACTGTGCAGGGCAGCATCAGGAACTTGAGGCAGATGGTCATAGTGGATCAACAATCAGGAAGCGGAGAACAATGAAGGCTAGCATTCAGTTCCCTTTCTCCTTTCTGTTAGTCTGGGACTTTAGTCCATAATCTGGTGCTGCCCATCATTAAGAGGAATCTTCCCATTTCGTTGAAGCTAATCTAGGTAATTCTCCATAGGCATGCTCAGAGGCTAATTTAACCTAGAGTATCCCTCATAGTTAGGTCCAGAATATCATATTATATGTGATTCTAGATCCTATTAAGTTGACAGTCAATATCAACTATCACACTGGTATTCTATGAATATTTACTCATTTCATGAATGAGTAGACAGAGCAATATTTTAATGGTTTAACTATTATACATGTGAACCACCCATCAATTAAATCATTCTGCACAGTTGGGAACATGGCTTTCAGTTTTCCTTTTCATAAATCATGATTATAAATGACATTGCAAAGAACATCCTTGGAAACATATCACACAGTTCTGGTAATTTTCTTTAGACAGATTTTGAAGTTTACCTTTTAAAATGATTAATTCTTTCAGGATACATGGTTTATGTTATTATGGTTTTTTATCTGTTTGCTTTTTGTTTTTACCATTTCACACTCCTGTCAATGAAGACATCCTATTCATTTCTACTTTCTTTTTCAGTTTTTCGAGACAGGGTTTTTCTGTAGCTTTGGAGCCTGTCCTGGACTAGCTCTGTAGACCAGTCTGGCCTCGGACTCACAGAGATCCACCTGCCTCTGCTTCCCGAGTGCTGAGATTACAGGTGTGTACCACCCACCACCCGGCATCTACTTTCTTTTTAAAGAAGACTAAATTGAAAACAAGGCCTGTGAAGAACAGGCAGGTTTTCTGGCACTGGAGACATTTTAGTAGGTAGTAGGAATTTGCTTGACTAGGGTATTACAGAGTGAAATCTAGTTGAGTATTTTGAAAGGTCTCTGAGTTCTTAGGGTTCTTTTTGGATTTAAGATTGGCGGTGGAGGGAAAGAAAGGTGGAGGAATATTGGAAAATCTTGCTTCTTAGGCTTTATCAAGAGGCAAATTAGGCTTTTTAAAAAAGGTGTAGTTTATGTAAAATAAGGAACATAAAAGGTATAACTAGGGTTCTGTGATTTGAAAGTATTCCCCAAAATTTATGGGTTGAAAATTAGTCTCCAAGTTGCTATGTTTATGGTCACTGGAGATGAGACTTGGGGAATGTTATTAAGATTGATGGCATTACGAAGGCAAGGTGACGTCAATGGCTTTATTAGGAAAGGGAAAGAGCAGGGTGGGCGGTGGTGGCACATGCCTGTAATCCCAGCACTCTAGAGGCAGAGGCAGGAGGATCTCTGTGAGTTCAAGGCCAGCCTGGTCTACAGAGTGAGATCCAGGACAGGCACCAAAACTACACAGAAAAGAAAAGAAAAGAAAAAAAGAAAAGAAAAGAAAAGAAAAGAAAAGAAAAGAAAAGAAAAGAAAAGGGAAAGAGAGGTAAGCTGTTACAGCACAGCTCTCTCTCCATATGCGGCATCACCATGTCATGGTGCCTCAAGGACTTTGCCAGATATGGGCACTTGGTCTCACACATCTCAGCCTCCATAATTGTAAGAAATAACTGTTTTTCTTTGTAGGTTACCCATTCTGTATTCTCTTTCAATAACCCAAAATGGATTAAGACAGCACAGAGATCTACAACTTTTTGGAGAGGGGAGTTAGCATGGTCAACTAAGGCAGTAGCTTAACACATGCTTTAGTATACAAATAACTCAGTTGCAAAAACTTTTCCATAGGTGAGGAAAAATGAACTAACTATAAGTTCTACTTTTCTACACAGAAAATACAACAGTACTTAATCTGAATATCACTAGCTCTATCAGTTTGTTTAATGTGTTATTGATTTAATTATGCATTAATTAAAAATAATATTGAGTGCCCACTAACTCTAGGCAGCCTGGTGGAATTTGGGGGATACAATATCAAAATGAACATGATTTTTGTCCTCAATGAATTTATATGGGTGGAGATGGGCCAGCAATTTAACAATTTCAGTGTTATATATGCTATGATAAACACTCCATAGCACATAACACACACCATGTCAAACAGTGGAGGGCTATCATATCTCAGAGGTATATGGGGAAAAGTCATGCTTAGATATAGAAGAAGGGACCTGGAATGAAGAGCCTCATTTATATTCTGGCTTGAATTCTGTCTGGTTGGATGACCTTGGGCAAAGACATTAAACCACATAGAATAAATGGGAAATAATATTCACTTAATAAGATTTTTCTAAGAATTAAGTATAAAAGCAATCGAGAGCCACTGATGTAGTGAGAAGCATGCACAAACGCTGAATCCATGTTCATTGCATCTCCACTAAAATGTCTCCAGTGCCAGAAAACCTGCCTGTTCTTCATGGGCCTTGTTTTCAATTTAGTCTTCTTTAAAAAGAAAGTAGACGCCGGGCGGTGGTGGCACGTACCTGTAATCCCAGCACTACATACGACTAGTTCACCAGAGCACCTCTTCCCCAGGGGCACCTTCATGATCAGTGCACTAGGAAAACAGCGACTGGACAGGATTTATTGAACCTGGAAATAGATTCTACCACTAGAACCAGTGAGCTTCCTCAAAGTAGTGTATTGTATATAAATCTGAGCTCGGAAAGATGTCTGTGAATTTTCATGAAGCTGGATTCAAACTGTGTCATAATTGGATAAAACCCAGAAGTCAAGTGCAAATTTTCTTTTCATAGAATTTCCTTCTTGCTGATTTCCCCACGTCTTGAGCAATAGCAGAGATGATTGCTCTGTATTGATGATTAGGAGGGTCAATAGAAGTTACCTATAAATAGAAGCTAGCATTCAGTGTGCCAAAATCCCTTCGAAAAGAAGGGAGAAAGTGCCCCCAAGCAGAGGACACATAACAGGAGGTGTTGAACGGCATAACTGTGAGGAGACAGTTCAGGGCGTCTGTGTCTCTAGGGATGATCTTGTGTTATGTCCCAGACTGCCACTGTCTTCTGTATCTAGGGTGACTGGTTGAGGGAAGTGGTCCTCATCTTCCAGGCTCTGCAGTTTTTCTGACAGGACTAGCTTTCATGGATTATGGAGTCTTTAAAACACACACACACACACACACACACACACACACACACACACACACACACAAAAAAAAAAAAAAAAAAAAAAAAAAAAAAGGGATGAATGTGAGTAGTACAAATGGTCCTCAGAAGGTCTGGAATACCTGGCCCAGAGTTCTTCTGAAGCATGGAGACAGCACCCGGAAGGAGTCTCATCACTAATATGCCATCAAAGGGATTCCTTTAGTTTCCATTTTAGAGCAGTGTACAAAGAGCAATGGTGTTGCAATTAGTTGAGACCCAGAAGCATTTGTTCTGTGTAAATAGTCTGAGTTATTGACTTAGAACCAACATTAATTCAGTCTTAATTCTCCAAAACTGGCTGCAAAGGAGCAACCTCACTATGAGCAAACAAATAAAAATTTCAGCATTTATTTTTTCAAAAAGTGATCAATATAACAAAAATTTCAGTGAAAAAAGCCAGTGATGACAACTGTCAGAAGCCATTTATAGTAGCCAAGAATAAAAGTTGATCAGACCTTTTGAAAACCTAATGGGCCCCTGTCTTGATTATAAAAAGAAAACCTAGTTGGCTCTATGTATTATAGGCTTTGAAAACATCCTATCTCTTGATTCACTCATTCTAGTCCTAACACTTGGTTCTAAAGAGAGTCTGAAGCATGGAGTGGAGAAATCTTAACGAATGTACTCACTGTAGAACACTTAAGAGCATGCTGAAATTTTGAAAATGACCTCAGGCTTCAACAATAAAACAATGGATTCAATTATGTTCATCTCATGAAATCTTCTTGAGATACGGGGCCAACAGAACTGATGAAACCAGTGTGTAATGATGCTTTGTGTCACCACTAACATAAATGTTTAATTTTGATTACCCGTGACAGGAACAAGTCCTAAGACATTAGTAACATGGCCCTAGTTAATGAACAATTCTGGACATCTTATCATATGATGTTTAGTACTGTGTGGTCTGGTTCTTACTATTCACTACTAATTCTATTACAACTAAGTAAAAATAACAACCCCACGTTTTTCTCGATTAAAAAGTACTGGAAAGAAGTATACTATCTTGTTAGTGAGGGTTGACTCTCAGCAGTGAGATAGGCCCAGTCATTCTTTCCTTCTCTTCATTTAAAAATATACCCCAATCAGTGTTTCTTACTTTTAGAATAGACATATGAACATCAAGCCTGAGGGGTTTCTTTTTGTCTTTTCTTAAAAAGCAGCCCTGTTTTCTATTCTACTAAGTAAGGAGCACTCTTTGGAGAAGAGAAAGCCTGAGGCATTCACTTCATAAATAGGCCACTAATGGCTTAAAAAGTTATGGACCCATAGATTGGTGGTGTTGAAAGGTCACTGATTTCTAGTCAATACCACTTACTCCAGAAGAAAGAGACATTTATCTACTGAGTGCCTACTGTGTGTAAAAACTGCTCTTCATCCCTTTCTTACCTTGTGATGATAATCCCCACCCATTTGTTCTTTCAAGAATGAGTCCAACACCCTTTACACAGACTTCTTAGACTTCTCTGCTGCCTCAGGTCAGTGCCTTTTTCTCTTGTAGATATCATTTATTGGGAGCTTTTTAAGGACAAGGACTATACCCTCAATTCCTGGCTCACACTGAGCACGTAGGCAAATTGACAGATATAAAGGAGTTGTCCGTAAAGGTTTATGTGCCCTAAGAAGATAAAACAGAAAAAGAAATAGTATTTGCCCTTAATGATGTTTGGAATAATTGTAATGCAAAAAACTAATTAAGAGTGGATATTTAAAAACTACAAAAAAGACAGCAATAGATGTTACATATTTCAATGTGCTTGTTAAATAAATAGCAACATATGATTAATGCTTTTTTCCTATAGAAAGCATAAATGCTGAGAAAATGAGCGATGAAATTGCTTTTGTGTACATTTCATATAATTAAATTACTTGATTTTATTTTACAATTTTTAATGGTCAAACAATACATAGTTTAATAACTATGACTTCTATTTACATGAGTCTCAGAATTATTAAGAAATATTTAACTTTTTATAATGAGCAATCTTTCAGTTGACTTATTAAGGTCATAAAATTAAATGTCTTATCCTAAATATATGTTTCTTTGGGAAGAATTATGTGCATGTTACTCATTATTAATCATTTTGTTATCTACCAAAAAGTTAGAAACAATGATTAAAACAAAAACAAGACACCCAGTAGATGGCTATTGTATGATAGAAAAGAACTCAGTTCAGAAGATGTCTCCTTCTGACTCTGTGAATTATGTGGCCTTGCTGATGGCGAAGTACCATCTTCTGGTGTGTTTTTTTATTGAAGTGGATGGCTTAGTAGATGACATCAATTTGTCTAACTTCCCCTTTCCCCAACAAAGGCAGTGGTGTAAAGAACATTCCAGCATTTACATTGATTTTCAATGTAAGGTATCACAAAGTTTCCCATTTTATTAAAACTTTTAAATTGAATAAATAATATATACCATTCTTACACATATCCTTCAGTGCTTCTACAGAGAATGGGTCTTTTAGTGGAGGTCAGGTATGCAGAGTCTGCTGCCAGTTTCCTTTACTAATACGTGCTGAATCTATCTTCCTGTAAATATCCCTGAGCAACCTAGATGTGGACATTTTTCATTATGCACAAAGGGTATTTATAATACTATCTATCAGAGTCTTAGATGCTGACTCTGAACTAAGAGGAGTATAGTAATTATTTAAATGCTGCCTAGGAAAATGTGGCATGCAGTTCAAGCAATTAGGAAAAGACACCAGCAAAGGGGAATCACTTCTAGCAGAGGATTGTAAATAATAAATTTTATTCAAACAAGCAAGACCCTGAATTACTATAAAGTAAGCATCAATTATACATACAGTTTAATATTTTATCATAACATTTACATTAGGATGGCAGCGATCTGGGCCCTAGAGAATTCATTCTCATAGCCTGTTGGGCAGTGGGGACTTTCCCACCTCCTTAGAGCCTTTGAAGGGCAGTGCTGAGATGCTTTTTCTTGTCAAACTTTGAGAAAATGAGGAGCTCTAAAAGTATTTAGATGATCCAAAAGATCAGGAAAACATCATGCCACTGTGGGAATTCTATTCAGTAACAATCATAGACTATCTTACAGGTGACAAGCTTATGAGAGAATAATCAGGTTGGTGAGGAGACTGACCTACCCACAGTCAACAAGAGGAGTCCATGGACCTTACCAGCTACTTTCCAATTCCTAGAAGCTGTTTTTGTGAAAGGAAAAGCCCAGGGAGACACTAATTGTTTTCCATAACTTAGAATGCAAACTAGTGGCTAGAAAATGTATGGAGGCAGATTTTGATGATTCATGCTACTCCAGAAGAAAGTGTGATGTAATAAGAAGAATCAGACTTGTACATTTTACAGACTAGGGATCTAGGGCCAATTACTTTGGCCCCATTAAGGGGAAGAACACTCAGTATTGTAATCCCAGGGATCATGTGTGCCTATGGTCCTTCCTGGTCCTATTCAGACTCATAGGGAGAGGCCCACGGCAGCATTCCTAAAACATTTTCTATTTGCAGCTGTCTCTTACTGTTGAGGCTGTCTGTCTTTCTTAGATTCTCCTTAGATAGTTCTGAGAAGCCTCTGGATAAGGTAAGGTCTCATATGAAAGAGGCATCTCACCTGCTTGCTATGGATTGACCCAGGTTTGGAGACTTGGATCTCCTCAATTTATCTAGTCATAGAAAATACTCAACTGATGGATGAAATCCAGTTTCACCTAGGACAGACTGTAAAATTCCGAGGCTGGGTAGAAAATGGATATTCTGCAGTCTTTAAGGCCGGAGAAGTTCATTTTAGTGTGAAGAAAAATGATTATGAGTTATGTAGGATTTTGAGGGTGTTTTCCCTTTGTACCATGCAGCTCAGAAGTAAAATGGTTTGAATCAAATTAAATTGAAAAAGAAAAAGACCCCATGTTCTATTTCTAATCCTACTAATTTTCAGACATATGGTCTTGGACAAATTAACTTCTTTTGAATTTCGGTCTCTTCATCTGTATACACCATTTAAGTTGAACTATGGTGGTATTATTTACTCAGTGAAGGACAAAGATGTTTATGTACTATACTTGAAAGGTCAAACAGATGGGATCATTTTAGATTGAAGGCACATGTGTGGGAGTCATGCCTTTTGTGAGCTGCTTAAATTCCCATGGGGTCTGGTAACTTGCTGCGTACCCAGCAGGAGCTCAGAAAGTCTTGTCATGGTGATAAATATGACACCATTAAATAAGGCCACACTGAATACACAAAGAATCCCAAGAAAGAAAACAACAGAAAATATCAACCTCATCTCGAGGTACTTTGTGTGGCTTTAGGCAGGTCACTTTACCATTTTTAACTCTTTAAGATTCCTAAGAGAACCAAATACTAACAAAGAGAGGAAGATATGTAAAGAGACAGTCATGAAATGGGAGGAAATGGAGGGCTCTAAAACACAGTAGCTTTCTACATGTATTCTCTTCAAAGGGATAGACTTCTCATAAAAATGACTGCTGGGTGATGTTAGCTATTGCTTAAGTCATGGACTGTGTTTGAAATAAGAGGCAATTTAGAGACACCCTGGGTTGACCTCTTAATTCTATAGCTAAGAAAAGAAAGCCAAATTATGTGAGCAATGCATTTGCACGCTTCAAAATTACAGAAAAATTTGCAAGAGAGCTAGGACTAAATTTGCAAAGCCATGAGCCTTTGGGAAATTTAAATCTGTTTATTTTAACCTGTTTTGCTTATTTTTGAATTTCAGTGACAGAAGGTCATCTGGATCTTAGATTTAGAAAGTCCTTGATAGCTCCTTCTCTCCCTCTCTCCCTCCTTCTCTTCCTGCCTTCCTGCCTCCCTCCTTGTTTCCCTCCCTCCCTCTCCCCCTCTCTATATTTTGGGAACAAAAGAAACAAAGAGTAGAATAAATTTCATGAACATAGTGTGTTCCAGTCAGGGCTCTGCTCCTTGATGGGTAAGAATGAAACTAACTTGCTTGTGTATAGATTTCTTTTCTTCCTTCTCTCATTGTAGGTGTTAAACAAGCTGCTTGCCTAGAGAAATCAGCATGTTGTAAAGCTATAAACATATATAAAACCCAGGAATTGAATTATGACTCATTTCTACAGTGGTCTTGATATAGCACAACGCAAAGAGCAATCTCCTTTATTAGACATTAACTACTACCAATCTCTTCTCTTGGGAGATACACAGTATGTCTTGGAAATACGTATTTTCTCTGCTAATGAACTTTTCCTTTATACTCCTTGAGAGACTCCTCTTGAACTGAGAGACCAAGGTAGAGGAGAAATTTGGCAGGGAGGAGATGATGGAACTGATGCTGGATTAATGCTGTATCTACTTTCCTCTCCACCTGTGCACAGATCTGGGAAGGGCTTTACAAAGAAGACGACACTAGCTATCCTTCCCAGGGAATTTGGTGGCAAAGTCAGTGCCCAATTCAAGAGAGCTGCCCAGACTTCATGTAAGGTCTTGAATGTTCTTAATCCTTTTGCAAATGCTTGCTTGGTTGTAGGACAAGCCAACGCAGGGCTGATGATATCTCAGCTGAGAATCAACATGTGGCTGCTTGGGTAAAGTACAGTGAAGAGAATGTCTCTCAGTAAGTTTTAGAACTCTCGTTTATCTCTGGTCATGGAACTATGCTGCTCTGAAGCTTTTTTAGTTACTTCTTTGTGAAAAGTAAGTGGCCTGACTAAATGCTGTTATGGGTTTAAATCTACTGAATTCCTAGAGGGTTTTCCTTTACCTTGAGATTTTGACAGCCAGTGCAGGAGAGAGGGCCTTCACAGAGTCCCAGGTAACACAGGAAGAAGAAAGAAGGCAAATGCCCCTGTCCCCAAGGCAACAAATAATTGTTTCAGCCCAGCAAATGATCTGCTTCTGCTCTGTAGTTTGCCCCGTCAGACTCTGATTTCCAAAACAAATTAGTCCATCCTTGAAAAAAGAATATCAACTTTCTATTTGACAATTAAAAAGCATGCCTGTCTACATGCATCTGATGAGCGAGTAAAAAGGTTATGAAAACACAGATGCCCTCTTCCCACAGTAATGTTCCTGTTGATAGGCTCTATGTGGAAGATTAATTCTCAGTGTCATCATTCATGATTTACAAGGAATGAGAAATAAGAGGAAAGGAAACGAGGAGGACGTGGTAATGTCATGTTTCGGCAATATTTTCAATTCCAAGTTCTTCTGCAAATCAGACCGTATTTTTTAAGTTAAAGACTGTATTACCATTAGCTTGCAGAGTTATTTTTCACTTGAGTGATGTCATCCACCATTAAGGTGAGAGTTCAAGAGACTGTACAAGTGGGATGGGAAGAGGGACACACCATCATTGACCAATAGTGACATCAACCAAAGCAGCTCCGAAGGCTTACCAGGCCTACAGTTGAAAAACAGCCTGGGTGTGTGGATAACACTAATCAGGACAGAACTGATTTTTAAATGTGAAACTCAGAGAAAAAAAGAATAATGAGGATCTGGACCTAGCACAGACAGGTAAAGTCACGGGGAGAGTGTGTCTTCTGACCCTGATCATGCTCCATCTTCTGTCTTAGGCATTCAGCTTAGAAGAGGGCAAACAGACATCACCAGCGTGCTAGTCCAAAATCACGAAAGCAATGGCCACAGCATATTCTTCTTCGACTCATGTGAAGCATCTAAGCCCAGAAAAAAATGTTTTTAGGACACAGAATTCTTGCCTTTTGGATTACCCAATTTGTCTCATTTGAAAAATGACAAAAAATGGGAAATCTCTGCCATTTACCCCATGAAACAGAAATATACTAATATATGCATCTTTAAAATAAATATAGTTTCCAGGTTAAACAAAAAGAGATTCCAGTGGTCTCACTGCAATTGTCTGAAAGCCTTCTAGAAAATTGCATGACTTTTGTTTCACTTGGTTTTGAAATTCTTGATTCTGGATTGGAGAAAGTCTAGTTTTCCTGATGTGCAACCTGAGGGCAATAACGTATCCCTCTTAAGTTGTTTGAATAAAGGAAGACACTTTCTTTAAAGTGCTTAGAAGAATATCTGACGGAAATACTGTATCCAGTTTCTTAAATAAGATAAAATGCTACTGCTTTTGACTGGGATTCTCCAAGGCCCTTGCTCTGACTGGCTATTACCTCTCTTGGGAGGCTTCCAAAGATCCACAGCATTCATTCAGACAACACCGTCAATCGGCTACATGCATATCAATATGACCACAACTATCTGCTGTCTACACGTGAGCTCCTCTCTCTCTGGACTATAAACACTGCTGATGAATGCAAGGAGCATGCCTGTCTTACTCACAGGAGTATATAAACAGAGACTTGGGTGTCTGACTCATGAAATGTATGATGGGTGGATAAACACAGGAAAGAAGAACAGAAAAAGAAGACTATTTACTTAGGATGATATTTTTCTTTCTTTTTATCTATTTTATCAGAATTTTTTTTACAGGTTCTATATGAAATCATTGTCTTCTACTTTACTTACAAAGAAGAAGTCTGGAGGTTTATCTAAAATTCAGATTTCTAAAAAGCCAAGTTTAGTTTGATTGATTGCTTCTGCTAAGTATGTGCCCTACTCACTCAAGACACTGAAAACAAGATTTAATTCAACACACATGTCTTGAGTGTCCTTCTGGGCAATGCACTATGAAGAATAAAAACATTAATAAAATATGGATCCTGCCATAGAGACTCTTAATGTCTAGAGAAGGGAACACATCCAGAGGGATCTAAAAAAGAAGGTGGAATGTGAAACATGGAGAGGTCTAGGGAAGAGGAATTTAGGTTATTACCACATCTTTTGAAGAATTTGTTTTTCATAGCCTAGCAGGTAAAGGCATTGGCTGGTGAGCCTGACAACTTGAATTCCCTCTCTGGGACCTAATGAAGGAAGGAAAGAGAGCACCAACCAGCTCTAGGAAGTTGTCCTATGACTTCCACACATGCACTATGGTACACTTGGGCTTGCCCTTTCCAAATTTGGCTTTCTCTGAGTTTTTAAAATTTACTCTCCATGTATGTCCATGGACATACTACATCATGGATGTGAAGGTCAGAGGACAACCTGGGGATGTCAGTTCTCCTTTTATCATGTGAGTCCTGGAGACTCTGGGGTACTCAGATTGTCAGGCTTCATAGCAGGATCCTTTACTCACTGAACCATCTCTCATGGCCCCTCATGCCCCCCCCCCCCCCCCAGATTCTATTTCCTTTTCCTTTGAATGGGCCTAGATTAATTTGCAGAGTAGCAGTTGCCAGAGTTCCATGTATAGGTAATCAATGTGGTCAGTGTCAAACTCCAGATCTGGAAAGGAGTTTGGAGGTTGCCCCCATTACTTATTTTTATGAAATCAAGACAAGAGGTAACTTGATAAAGTTAGTCACTAGAATAATCCCAAGAAAATCCTGCCTCCTTGGTCCCTGCTACCTTAGTGTCCAGTACCACCCCTTTTTCCCTCCTGCAGACCATGATGCTTTTAGAATAATTTGAGACTCTAGGAAGTGCAGTCCTGGATGAGATATTTATAGCAAGCCTCTGGCTCATTGAGCATGCTGCTGTTTGGGAGATTCCACTGCACATTCTGTTCTTGTCAGTAATAAATTAGTCCCTGACAATTTAGTTGCCAAAGGGATCTTAGCCTAGATTCTTTGCACATGTCTTTTTGCAAATGAGCAGGTTAACCATTTTTAAGAGGCCTTTGTCCTTCACTCAGCTCCCTGCATGGCTAGAAGGATGAATCAAGATTTTCTATAAGGGTGTAAATCCCACACAATGATGGCATCCTGTTTAAATAACATTTAGGAGGGGAAAGGTACCTTTTGTAATCCACCAGAGGCTCTCTGAAAACCCCAGAATGTCTCCCAGGCCCTGAAACTAGCTAAGTTTGCTCTTTTAACTCCCTAGTGGGCCAGGCTACAAAGTATGGGGACATCCAAATGCTAGAAAAAGCAAGAAAATATCAGGAGGTAAGTAAGGGTGGAGAGGGAATGCAGGGGTGGCCGATGAGGATTCCTTCATGACTCGTATTTCTCTATTGAAAACTAAAATTTCTGGTCACATTAGGGTAGAGAAATTGCTAGCAGCTATAGATGGGAAGGTTTGAACACACACCTCCCCAGGCAGTATTTTCCTCGGTGTTCTCTGTGTCTGTGGTCTGTTGTAAAGCATTACAGTTTCACAGCGGAAGCTTCTTCAGTGAGGAGAAAGAATGGAACTATTCATTCATTTTTCTTCTCACTTCTTCCTTCATTCACAGCAGTGTGGTTGTAACATCTGCCTGTCCTCATTCACTGTCAGTGATGTTGGAAATACACTCACTCCTACAGCAGGGTGTGCTGAACCGTGGTCTCAGGCCAGCTCAGAACAAAGCCACGGACTGCCTCTCTAAGTCAAGAATCCTTGGCCTGATTATCGAGGGGAAACCACACTTGCCAGATTGATGGCTCAGCTTTCAGCTTACAATGTTAGTAATAGCAAGATAATGAAGAGCATGGCAATCTTTGAAGGTCTTTTTAGTACAGTCAATTGACAAGTTGTAATTTAAGAGATAATGATAATTCTGAATGGAAAAAAAAAAAGAGTTCAATATATTTCCAAACTAATGAGCCCAAAAAAGAAATATTGGAATTTTTCACTATGGACCTTTTAAAAAGGGCACACCACCGATTTCTTAAATAAGAGATTTCTTTAAGAACTTTGATCCCACCAGGAATATGTTAGAAAGCTTGAGCATGTGTGAGGAAAAGGTTCAGTCCCTGATACTGCAAATAGAGAGAAAAATAAAAGAACTTCATATCCCTTCCCCTTAGGGGAGGGTTCTCACTTTAAATGTTCCTATTATGATAAATAGAATAGGAAGGTATGAAAAGGCTATTAAAATAATCACAGATGTTTGAGTCATAAATTATGTGTTGATTTAGACTGTCAATGGATGAGTCAATTGCTTCCATGTTAGGACTAACCAGCAAGACTAGAGGATTGGCTATCAGTGGCCTCAGGTATCTGTATCAGATTATAAGTCTTAAGCTTGGCCAGTGGGATCTCTCCATGTCACATTCTTGTCATTTGAACAACAAACATTAGGCCTGTTATTATCTGATTTTCTGTGATACAGTTTGCCAGTATCCTGTATGACAGAATTAGGCACACATACTGTGGTGAGGATGATGGTATAATAGTGTTCAGCAGCCAGGGTGTCTCATTGGAGGAAAAAAAATGGCCAAGTCAAACAGCTGGGTAGTGAATGTTGACTACGGACTGGGTTCATCTGCGAATCAATTATTGTTGACCAACGATGTTCATGAATGGATAGTGAACCATTTTTCCTGCCTCCTGAAATGTTTAACGTTAGATACCACCATCCCACCCAAGCTTTCCTCCCTATCCTTTTCAAAAAATACAAGGCAAGAAATGTTCTCCCTTCCATACTAGCATGCATGAGTGAATTGACTAAATAGAATGGATGTGTTTTTTAAACAAGGACTCTTGTGGGACAAAAATGTGCAGACTCTAGCCAAAAGGGAAAGAGGAATTAATACCCAGTAAGATCTTCTGATTTAAATATCTTTGGGATTCATTCAACTATGGTTTTCTGTCTGTAAGAAGTACTAATTGGTTATCACAAGCCAGTTAACAAAACTGCACATTACTCAGTGAACATTCTCAATGGTGGATTGCTCTCTACTAGATTAAATTTCTCCTAGTATTGGCTTCCATTCTTGATAACTTTTATTGCAATGAAAAGCTCATTCAAACTTTAACATTATACTGGTGTTGAATACCAGTTCCTCTGTGACTGTGTCCTGAAAAATCAATTTTTTTTATAATATTCAAAATTTTATATTTTCAAACTTCAATGAAGACATCTATCATTATAGTTGACTAGTCTCTGCTTCTTTAAACAGCATAAATAGCATATCAAATATAATTACTGTTAGGACTAAGGTACTAGGATAAATATAATATCAGTGTGCTTGTGGCCCATTTAGAAGTTTGGAGTTTTCCCTGTTGATAATCTCTGTGTTATCTCAAATGACTGTATTTTGTTGGTTGGCTGTTAGTAGTTTTCTGTTAGCTATTAATTGTTGTCATGTTTGAAGTTGAGTCTATCCTTTACCCCCTTCTAGTTCTTAATCCCCTATGGTTTAGGAAGTACATAGCTAACATTCTTAAAATTTTGTGAAAACTGGAGAAAAATGCCTTATGTAGTAAATATGCTTTACAGTCTAGATGTCAGGAAAACTATTTCTGTTGCCCAGAGGCCTTATTTACTTACGTAATAGAGGGACAAAAATTATTTGCTTTTCGATGACACTAGATTCTTTTTATGGGGAATTCCTTAACAACTACATAATTCTGCTGCTAATATTCCAAATGCTTAGACACCCTGGGGAGATTAAAATGAATGCAATCATAATACTTCCTTTTAGCATGCAAAATACACATACATCCTAGTGTATATTCTCAAGTGGTGGTGGTGTGAGGAAAACATGTCCCTGTAAGGAAAATGAATCTTTCAAGGGCTGACACACAGTATTGAGGTGTTGTTGTGTTTTAATGTTAACTAGTATTAAGACTTGAATTTGAAATTTTCCCGTTGGAGAGAAATGGAACGCTTTCATGTATACTTTTGTTCTTAGTTTCAATGTGGTGATACTGTGTTCTTTAAAATATTGTGCATCCTAATAAACTTATCTGGGGTCAGAGAACAGAACAGCCACTAGATATAGAGGCCAGAAAATGGTGGCACACATGCCTTTAATCCTAGCATTCCAAAAGCAGAGATCTGTCTGGATCTCTGTGAGTTCAAAGCCACACTGGGAACAGCCAGGCATGGTGACTCACGCCTTTAATCCCAGGAAGTGATGGCAGAAAGGTATATAAGGCGTGAGGACCAGAAACTAGAGCTGGTCAAGCTTTCAGGCTTTTGAGCAGCAGCTCAGCTGAGATCCATTCGGATGAGGACTCAGAGGCTTCCAGTCTGATGAAACAGGATCAGCTGAGGAATTGGCAAGGTGAGGTGGCTGTGGCTTGTTCTGCTTCTCTGATCTTCCAGCATTCACCCCAATAACTGGCCTCCGGGTTTGTTATTATTAATAAGACCTTTTAAGATTCATGCTACATTTCAACATAGCATCCATTCTTTTCTATAAGAAAACTCTTCACCCTAAAATTCTAAGGCTTTCTGATATGTAAGGCACGTACGGGCTTCTTAACAAACATTCCCATGCAGGAAGCTCATTCACTAAGTCTGGGCTTCTTAACAAACATCCCCATGTAGGAAGCTCATTCACTAAGTAACCAATGAGCTTTGGCTGCACTTTAAAGTTAAGACCTTATACAATGGCTCTGGCAGACTCACGTGTTACACAAAGTATTCTGTTTCTTCTTTTGAGTAGATGTCATTCATGGCTTTGAAAAGATGCCCAAGGAATGTATACGTGATTTTATATTTCTTTTAAAAGTATTTTAAGTGATTCCTATTCAACCTTCCCAGGATTTTCATCTCTTTAAGTTTTTGTATCAATGCCATTGAGCAGTTGTATGATTCTATGCCTTGTGAGTTGGTGGGTGGGGTAGTCGGAGGTTGAGGGCACATTGTGGAGGAGGAGATAGGGGTTGGGAAATACATACTCAGTGATGTGTCAGCAGAGTTGATGCCAGCCTTGAGAGCAGACAGCCCTCAGTTTTCTTTCTTATATTCACCCATTTAAATCACGAATAAGGTGAAAGTTTCACCAGATCAGTTTAGTGTGCTTGGTTGGGAGTCGCACGGGTCTCTAGCACATACTCTGAGCACGGTGGGTTTGGCCAGCTAGGGAGCTCGGCCCCTGTTCCTGATTTGTTTCATGTAGCAGTCGCCTCTTTTCAATAGCTACAAATGAGAAACAGTCAATGCAGAGCAGGCTTCCTCTGCCCTTTGCCATCTTTCTGTGGATTACACAACAATTTGCCTAGCCAGTCAGAAACCCAGAGTCACACTCCCAAGGGAGATGCTAGTTGTGTGCCTCTCGTCATCACAGTCCAAGTAGATCAGCTTCAATGAAATGTTAAATAATGCCTCCTATGGCACTTTCTCAGCCTCCTGATGTAATCCATTTCACAGAACATGAAAAAGAGATCATCAAAATAAACTTTCGTGGATTGTATAAATAAGCTAATCCTCTATCCACTTATAAATATTATTAGGAATATTAGTTAAATGTTACCACATGTCAGGGCAGAAGTTGTAGGATCCAAATGCCATGTACCTCACAAAACAAATAGGTCTGCTCCTTATGGCATCGTTAATTATTTTGTATCCTTGTGGTGTGTTTTGAGGCTGTGTATAAATTATGAATTCATTAATTCCTAAGGTATTTGGTCCCAATGATACAACAGTTTTATTTTTCTCTAGCTTGTGGGATTCACAAATTTGAGAGCTACTAAGAGCAGGAAGTCAGTGCTGAGCCAAAAATAGAATTGAAGCCTTTTTGTTTTTAGCTTAAGATTGAAGAGCTCTCACATGGAAGTAAATTTGTGCTATTTGTGGTCATAATATCAACTGTGATTTGGAAAATTGCTTCTGACTTACTACAGATTTTAATGATTTAAATTGTTTTAAAGCCGAAGTATGGCATTTTGGTGTAGGCAGACATACACATGTCTTTAAAGCTTAACTGGAAGTTGTTCGGTGCAATTCAGAATCCACAAGGACCCCGAGAGGGAATGTGATGAAGTCAACAAACCCACAAGGAAGACTCCACTGTCCTGTGTCTAGGAGTCAGGCTGCCGTTTAGTTAACCAGGAGTCGCTGAGTAGTCGGACTAAGATGAGCAAGGTCTTGAAAGAAGAAAAACGTCATGATGGCTTCTTGTCTCTCAGAATTTTACAGAGAGGAACTGGGGAGAGAGCTCATTTGGAAAAGTGCTTGCTGTGGTAAACATGAGGACCTGATCCCCAATACCTACCTGAGAAGCTGGGCACGGTGGCACATGACTCTCATCTCAGTGTTGAGAAGGTGGAGACAGATGGATCGCTGGCCATCTGTCTGGCTAACCAGCCTCTCCCATACTCACTGAACTTCAGGTGAGTGAGAGGCTCTATCTCAAAAAGCAAGTTAGAGGCAATTGAGGAAGACATTTAATGTCATCCCCTGGCCTCTGCATGTATGTGCACACACATGCGTGTACACACATAAGAATTCTCCAGGGGCCTTGCACTACTTAGAATTTTCTGAGAATAAAATTTCTATTGTATACACTATAATTATGTGATTAATAACAGCTTGTCTTAGGATCATCTGTAAATAATGTAATACCAATATACTTTGAGTACACTACTACAATAATAACAAAACAGGAAGTAGCTGCATTTAGGAATAATTTGACAGCTGTTAACAAGGAGCTTATTAAAACAACACCAATTCAAATCTAAGGAACTAAAAAGAAAGGGAAAACTCGAATAAATACAGTGAGTTGGGCAGTATTCACGTGTAAGCATTTTTTAAAGGACTGGGGTAGTCTTTATGTCCAACATGCTGCACAAGGACCCCGTGTACCCTGGCATAGCAGTGAATGCAATCCATCACAACATTGTAAATTTACCTAAAATATGAGATTTTCTTGTGAATTTTAGTTTTTGCAACTAAATCGTGCAGTTCTCAAGAGTAAACTTTGTGGGTAAAAAGCTCATATATAGTATGTACATAGGAAATACACACACACACACACACACACACACTATATATATATATATATATATATATATATATATATATATATATATGATATCATGTATATCAGATACATGGATGTGTGTGTGATGGCAGATGTAATGGTTAGTTTTAATGCTCAACTTATGGAATTTATAATCGATCTAAGAGGCTCACTAATGAGTATGCCTGTAGGGATATTTTCAAAAAGGGTTGACTGAGTTGTGTGGAAGACCCACCCTGGGGAGTGTGCGCTGCCTTCCAAGGAGAGGTCAAGGGCAAAGCAGTGTCAGTAGTACCTGTCTGCTTTCCCCTTTTCCTCACAAGTGTGTCTGCCCCCAGTGCTGCCGTTCCTCACTGACATCAGCTTCTCCAGCCTTTGAACACTGGGGCTCTTCGGGGACCTTGCAGGCCAACAGCACTGATTTAGGATGGCAAGGCATCCAGCTTTGCTCAGTGACTGAGTCTCTGCCCCTCTGCTGTGTAGGCAGTATGGGTTGTGGTTGGACTCCACAACCTTCACTGTGTAAGGCAATGTAATAAATCCACTCTCTCTACACATATATGTATGTATGTGTATGCATGTATGTATACATACACAACACACACACACACACACACACACACACACACACACACACACACAGACACATATGGTGGCACATGTGCAGCTGGTTCTAGTCCTCTAGAAAACTCTGCCGAACACAGTAGTTTTTCAGAATATAAACTTCTGTGATGATGAGTGTTGTAATTGCCTTGGAAATAGTGGAAAAGAGAAGAATCCCAGAGACAATTACAAGGAGACCCAGGACGCCAAGACAAGAAAAAGAATGCAGTTGGGAAGCAGCAAGGAAAGAGACATGCTGTCCACGGGCAGACACAACCCAGGAAGTTAACTGAGATAAACAGGAGGTGAGGAAATATTCCTAAGAGACATCGTTTTTCCCTTTGTATGGATATAAAGTACATAATCGGTATTTCTGGTTAATCTCCCTGAAGCTGGCTTTTTCACACTAAATTTCTAGCAACTGCTAACAATTTCCACAATGCATGCAGCCAGAAGCCTCGAGATTGATACCAGACAAAGAAAGCCCAGAGGCGATCTCAGCAGAGTATATCCACAGTATTCTGGATCTTTTAAATAAGCAAAGGAGGAACAAAAGCACTAAGTTGGTAAGCTCGGTGGTAAGGCTGAGACCATGAGGCTTCCACTCTGAAACAAAATACTTGAAGTTATGCAATTTGTGCAAGGCTTCTGAGGAATCTCTATTTTGCAAGATTTATGACATTATGTTTTTTTGGCCAAGGCTATCAGAAAAACAAAGCCGCTTTAGACAGTGCAATGAAAATCTTTTCAGTTTTTCCATGTTCCGAGCACAGGGGATAGCCCATCATTCTTCAAATATACCAGGCAGAACAAAGCTTCTGCTGTCATTGTTTATGCCCCTTCAATGCCATCTTTTAATACCACTTTTTAAAATCTCACTCCAGAATTTCACTCACATTCTCGGCAAAACACCCCAATCGTTGATGAAACAGTATCCAGGTATGCTGCCGTCCAGAACACAGGCATATTTAATATCACTTTCGTGTTGTGTGTTTACTTTAGCGGCCTCTTTTTCTGGATAGACTGAGGGTAATTTGAGGAAAGTGTACAAGCTGGGTCCTTGCAGAGTGTCTGTTTTTAATTGCACCGGAAAGCTAATCCCTCTGTTGAGTAACTGGAACCCCTAATGAGAGAGAGAGAGAGAAAGATCAACAAATGCTTGTTGCATTAAGTCGACACCCTTCACCCACTTGGAAGTTTTCCTTTTGGCCAGTCCTGTTGAGGCAGCTTTGGTTGTATCAGTTGAAAAGGTCCTGGTGTTTTGTGTGTTCGATCAACTTAAAAACATGTGAAGAATTTGCTTGCTTATGTAGCCCAGGCACTTGGAGAGAGGAAAAAGAAGGTCTATAATTAGATTCTCAAAGTGGTTGAAGACCAAAGCAATTGATAAAAGCAAAGCATTCTTGTAGGCAGTGCAAAGCTGAAGGCTTCCTTACTGTGTTCTGAAATTAGAATGGGATGATGAATATTGTTATTACATTATTGGACAATAAAAGACCAAACTTATGGTCTGTAATATTATGATAGTCTCCCTATAAACAGAACAAGATGGCAGTGCCAACCAACTAAACTTCATAAATAATAATAGAACCAGGCTAGACAACAAATGAAGTCAGGGGAAAATTCATTTACATTAGTAGAATTACTTGAAAATATACTAGAAGTTTCAATTTAGTTAGAAATTTAATAACAAAACTTGTATAACATCTGTCAGGAAACTAATATAATCTTCCTGAAAGACATAAAGGAGGAATTCATAAATACAAAGCTGTGCTGTATTCCTTGGAGGATTGGCTCACTACTGGAAAGTTTCAAGTAAACATATAATCTCAACTTTCTAAAAATGAGAATTTAAACAATCATGAGATTACATTTTCTTTCAAACTGTCAAAGTATCAAAAGTATATGGAACATTTTTTTCTCATTATTTATGATAGGACTGTAAATTTTTACAACTTTTTGCAAGATAATTAAAAAATTTGTAGCTTCCTTTTAAATTCCTAAGTCAACACTTCTGGCTTTAGAAATCTGTGCTACAGAAATCGTCATTCTAAGAAATATTGACGTGTCAGATACATAATGAAAATTATTCATGGAAATTGAGTTTAAATTATTTTCTATCCATTCAGGGAAATGCTATGCAGATATAAAATGATGCAACAGCTGAACATATCCAATGACAAGTGTACACAAATAAACTGGAACACACTATCTGGTGTGGCTCTTTGCTTGTAAAAAAAAGTATCATGCTGGAAATATGGTTAAGCGGATAGAGTGCTGGCCGTGCAAACATGAGAATCTGAGTTGAAAGCTCCAGGACCCATGGAAGAGGCAAGAAAGGGCAACGCACACCTTTAATTGCTAGAGGACAGAGATAGATAGGTCCTCACTGGTCGGCTAGTCTGAAATAACAAGCTCTAGGTCTGGTGAGAGACCCTGCTTGAAAAAATAATGTAGAGAAATGGTTCAGGAAGGTACCTTAGTGTCACCCTTTGGCCTGTATATGAGGATGTGTAGATGAGTCAACCTGTACATCACACACACACACACACACACACACACACACACACAGAGTATGTGTATATAAAATGAATATTAAAAAGAAAGTTTAGCTAACTCTTGATCTTGCCAGTGTACAGCTGGATCCCCAGGACTTGAGAAACAATGTCAGAAGAACTGCCTGGGCTATGAAGTCTAAACACTAGCTTAAACAAACAAACAACCAGGTAAATACAGCTCAGATAGCTGAAAGACTAGACTCTGAGCGGGAGCCAGTTCTAGGATTAGAACTCAGCGGCTTTCTGTCCATCACTATGTCTTCTTCCACTCCTTTGCAGCATGGTAGAGTGCTCTGTGGAGATACTTCTTCAGAGGCACTGTCTCTCAGGAGGGCACAGTGCTCACTAATTCTCAGCCAAGGCCAGTTAATGGTGACAACGATGGCGGCCATGACAAGAGCCTCTCTGCATCTCTGAGTTTGCCCTCAACTGTGACAGCTCTCTCCTCGCCTCCCTTTGATCTCCCACCCTATGTGGGAGTTTTAGAATGTGTGCCATTAAAGTTCATTTAACTTGAAGCACATGAGACATGAAAAACGGAAGAGAAGTCGACACTTCTGCTTTTTCCAAAAGGAAGATCTATTCCTCTGAGGGTCAAGGTGGGGCAGAGGTTTTAAAGCTGGAATGTGAAATTTCAGATTGAGGGCTTTGCTTAATAAGGGGGAAAAGATCTTTCAAATTAAGACAAGAAAAATTGTAAACGTCTGGAGTCACTGAGATGGCTTTACTTGTTAGTTTTTACACTGTGCCTCCCAGCTTTTTAGACACATTGAGATACTGTTTGAGAAATACCCCATCAATGCACAACCTGTTGAGCACAAAGAAAGTGTCCTTCTCATTATCTAACATGGAAGAACCTTGAACAAACCTCACCTCTGCTTTAGTTTCGTTGCTACTTGGATTGTGTGATTATTTATTTCAGCATTAAAGAGTATTCAGCTTTTTCACTTCACTAATGGTCAAGCTTCACAATGAGTTATTTTAAAACACGTTCCAAATATTTTATTTCACCCAGCTTCATGTTGACAGGTACAACAGTCCCATCTTAGCTTCTGTTCACACAAGAACACATTTCCAAACCCAATTAATAAGAGGTAGACTGCTTCACCAGCTCCAAAGAGCCCAGCACCTGCTGAGAAAAACTGTCAAATGTTCGACACGGTAGTTAGAGCTGCATTATGGCAAAATGAAAAAAAAAAATAGGCATGGGAATGAAATTAAAAACTCACAATGAAATAGTTGATTAAGAAAATTAAGCCATTTAGCACAGATCCATGCCTCTACCTCCTGGAGGAGACCTTGGGGAGACTGCTGGGGGCCGGTGTCTGCTAACCGTTTGTCCTCGATGGTGATGACTACTTAATTTTAGTCACAAAGGACTCCTTTGGCATTCATCTAAATTTTCAGACCCCCTTTCAAATTTATTCATAAGTTTCCTCTTTCCCAGTGACCCCAACATACTTGGTGCTGGGAAAGGGTCCTCTAACAAATGGCAGATCTGTACCTAAGCCAGAATAAAGCCTTAGGGGTCCTGAGGGCCAACTTCAGAGAGCCCCTCCTAAGGATAGGAGCTGAGGCTGAGCTGAGTCTCCTCAGGCAGACAGTTTAATTGCCAGATTTTTTAAAAAAAAGTGTTTTGTGGAGAAGAGGCGGAAGAAAACGATAAGGAAAGCTTTGAAGGAATCATGATGAACAGACACAACTCCCTGTTACCTCCTCCAGAAAGCACTCTAGTTAGCGCTATTTCCATACTAACTGTGGCTCTATTTTGGGTTCCCTAAGCCACTAGGTTGGCACATGGCTGGCCTACAGAAACTTAGACTGTCTCATGCTGTTTTTGTTTGTTGTTTTAGTCACCAAATTGAACGGAGCAGCTACGCTATGGAAACTTCCAGCAATCTAGGAATACATCATCCATTCTGCGTGACTTAATGGTGCTTATGTTATACGGTATGAAACACAGCTCAAGTTAAAATATTAATTATTAAGACAGTTTGATTGTATATTTTGAACTACAAAGCTTCTCAGAAACAACAAGAAAATGTTAAAACAAATATAATTAGTAGAACTGTTCTCAAGAAAGAACCTTTCTGTTTGGTTGTGAACTATTCATCTCTTGGGTTCAAGGGAATTTTGAATAAATTAGTTATTCATTCAATAGAACTAAACTTTTATATTCATTAGGAGCTATTATGGTGACATGACAGTTGCTTTTTTCTCTCTCTCTTCCTCTTCCCCTCCTCCCTGAGATACGGTCCTATATATTCTAGGTTGGCTGTTGGCCTTAAACTCATCTGTAACTGAGGATGACCTTGAACTTGACCGTCCTGATTTTTCTGCCTTTTCTCCTGAATTTTAGGATTGTAGGCATCAACTCTACTTTGTGTGGTACTGTGGACTGAACTGAGGGTTTTGTGTGTGTTGGATGAGCTTTCTATCAACTGAACCATTACATCTCTAGCTCCCAGTAACTTATCCACTCTTCCCTCTCTGGCATCTTCCCTTCCTTTCTCCTCCCTTCAACTTTTTCCTTAAAGGACTTAAAATAAAGTGAAATAATATTCACCAAAACATTGGGAAAAAGAAAAAAAAGCACATAAAATGGAATTAAATAAAAGTTGGATCCTTCAAAGAGGCTTGCTCATACTTATCCCGAAACTGAAGTCTTAAGCTTCCTGGAAATCAACGGGGAAGTGTTAAGTACTTGACCTGTTAGTATTTCAGTGGTTGAACAGTTTTGTTCCCAGGAGAACTAACTATGTTAGTTCCTAGCACAAAGTCCAGGTAGAAATAGATCTGTTGTGGATATTCAAGTTAAGATTGTGTCATGAACTTAAACAAGGACAGCATGGCAAGCAGGATGTTTAAGTGCTCCCCACTTTAGCAAGTCCACTGACAGGAACAGAGTGAACTGCCACCTTATTGTTGATTTTAGGAAACTGCTCCACCAACTCTGTCAGGCTGGTTTGGGCTGTGGTAACACACCACCAGAAACCCCCACTGACTTACAACTACAATGTTGCTTTTTTTTTTTTTTTTAATGCATGCAACATGCTCATGGTGAGCTGACAAAAGGTTCCACTGTCTACAGTCACTGGTGAACCTTGGTGAACAGAACCCTTTGTTTTCATGGTCACAGAGACTGGAGTAAAGAACACAGCTGACATGTGCTAGCTTTTCGAACCATTGTATCACACACTCGTCATGTCTACAGACATTTCATGGCTAAAGCAATCTAGTCACCAGGCCAGGGCAGTCTTCCACGGAATGGGAATGTGTGAATATTCCTCCCATAGGGAAGTATGCAAACTATCACAAACAATTATATAGACCATGACAACCATGTACCCTTAGCAAAATTCCTTAAAGAATGATTTTCTCAGCTGACACCTCTTAAGATATTGGGTGACAGAAACCTCTAAATTGCATTATTTCCTACTGATTCCATGAAGTGCAAGGTTCTCTGCTGGTGATGCAAATTAGAGCCATCTGCTTTCATGGGCAGAAAGGGCAGCTGGGGGAGAGCTGAGATACTTCTCTCAAAGAAGAGCAGCATACTGAGGTCCGAGGCCAGAATACCCACCATAACCAAAAACTTTTTATTGTTGTTGAGATCTAATACCCCAGTCTTTTCTCCTTCTATTCACAACCCTATACTTGCATAATAGTGTTCTCTCTTGCGGTTCATCTTGCCCATTCTTGGATGACTCTTGCCCTCAAAAATGCTCAGTGACTCTCAGTGGTATTCCTCAAATTTTTGAAGCCTTGACTAGATCATTTTTTATAATACCCATGTCTCTGCTATATCACGAAATTATTCCATGTAGGAATTTGTAATTGACAGGTTTTAAGTCTTTTGTTTCAAGGTAACACTTACAAAGAGAATGGGGTTAATTTTGATGATTAATGAGGTTCATAGATCATTTATGTGTGAACTAAAGTTGGCATTTACCAAATAAAAATAGTAAACCCACATTTTGTATTTAAACAACAACAACAACAAAAAAAAAATGGAAAATTTCTCATGACCCTAGCTAGAGCAGTGTTTCTCAATTCTCCTAATGCTTTGACCCTTTAATATAATTCCTCATGTTGTGGTGATCTTCAACTGTAAACTTATTTTCATTGCTACTTCATAACTATAATTTTGCTACTGTTATGAATTGTAAATACCTGTGCTTTGATGGTCTTAGGTGACCCATGTAAAGGGGTTGTTAGACACCCCCAAAGGGGTCATGACCTACAGGTTGAGAAACACTGTGTAGAGCAACTCAAGTTATTTCTTGCATTTAATTGCAGCTGTGTCTGCTTCAGGTAAGCACAAAGCAGTCCCAATTTGCTCTGAATAGATTGAAGCTGAATCTGGGGGAGTTGAGGCCAACTCTAAAACTGGGGGTTTCCTGCATCAATTTACTCAATAGTGTCTACTACAGGATAGTGATAAGTGAAGGACTCCCAGGAAACGTGCTAATTCAAAACATGCTTGACAGAACGTCAACATTAATGGAAGCAATTGTTTAAAAGGTAGTAGAGCTTAATATTAAATTTAAAATTGTTTTGAGGATTTTTTTTATTCATTTCATTCTTTAGAATTATAGACAAGAGATGATGGTCAGAATCAGAATACCTGGTTGTTGTTACAACTTTAAATCTCTGTAGACAGAGGACCCCTTCATGTCAGTATCTAGAGCTCTGACTAATCTCCAAGATGCAGACAGCTGAGTGCACAGTGATCCCCCTCCATGAAATTCCTCACAACATGCCCTCACCCTCCTTTCCCCTTTTCCTCTATGAATCAGCTAGGATAGTACAGATGTTTACCCTGTGAGCCTTCTTCCCTTTGAAAAAATGTGAAAGCATGCATGTACATGTATAAGTGTGTGTGTGTGTGTGTGTGTGTGTGTGTGTGTGTGTTCATATTTTACTCTGTGAAAACTTAACTGTAAAGAGCAGTCTTTGGGGCCAAGACTTTGCTAGTTTATGTTTTCTCTCTGTAGCTCTGTGGTGGTTTGCAAGAAAATGGCCCTCAAAGGGAGTGGCACTATTAGGAGGTGTGGCTTTGTTGTAGTGGGTATGGTCTTGTTGGAGGAAGTGTGTCACTGTGGGGGTGGGCTTTGAGGTCTCTTTTGCTCAAGCTTCCCTAGTGTGATAGTCAGTCAACTTCCTGTTGCCTACAAGATGTAGGACTGTCAGCTCCAGCACCACATCTGCCTGCACACTGCCATGCTCCCCTTCATGATCATAATGGACGGAATCTCTGAAACTGTAAGTGAGCCATCATCAATTAAATGTTTTCTTTATAAGAGTTGCTGTGGTCATGGTGTCTCTTCACAGCAATATGAACCCTAAGACAAGCTCATCTACTGTTTCCTTCTGCAGATTATTGAACCGGCTTCACCTCTCACCTGTGGAGTCAATTCTCCTGACAGGTATCACACGTCTGGGTTTGTTGAGAGCATCACAATGCTGTGGGAGACTGCCTCTCCCCTTTGCCTAGCTATACTTGTTCTTCCGTGTTAAATTTCTCATATGGAACACTCAGCGAGTTTTATTTAAAATCGGCCCTCCTGGAACTGGAACAATTAATTGAGTTGTATCTGTTGGCCTCAACTGGTACCCACGGTCACAGGGGATGGGCTCAGTCTCCAGCCCTTCCTACCATTACTTCGGCTCTAAGTTTTGAGTGCTGTGATGAGAAGTACACGTAGGAGATTTTCTTATTTCCTTCCAGTTCCTCTTCCTCAGCTGTCCAGCTGTCTCTCACTGAGAACCAACACAGTGCTGAAAACAAGGCTGTGGTGGGTGTTGGTGGCAGAGGGGTGGGGATGAGGAGTCTGTCTCACCTCCAGTGCGTCTTAGCATTTTGAGCATCTCAGAGGTCAGGAATGCTGTTGTCATCATGGCTAGAGCAGGGTGCTGAAGAAATTAGCAAGTTAAGGGGAAGATGACTCAGAGCTGCCTAAACCTCATACTCCAGATATTTTAAGCAACAGAAAGTCGTCAGCAGCTGTTAGATATCTTTGCCTCTTTGTTCAGGCAGAGCTTAGTTAGCTGCTCCCTTCGGAAAGAAAACACTCATCATTTCCAGGTCCAAGCCAAACTCCTTTCTTAGAATTGTTAACTGCACACATAACCTGGCCCGTGAAATTCCGTTTTATGTAGGCTCATCTCATTTCCTAAATATTTCCTGATTTCTCAATGGATATCAAATTTATTATGGGATGGGAATGTACCTTATAGTTATCATATTCTCCCTAAACTCAAAGCGTCATCTTGGACACATGATAGGTGGTGCACACAAACCCTAATTTCATTTTTCATAGGACTTTAGAACAAGCAACTTCTATGCCCTTTTTTTTTCCCTGTGAGTTTCACTACAGCCCCATAAAGGGAATGCTTTTATCCCTACTTTATAGGCCAAGACACTAAGGTTCAGAGAGATTAAGTATACTGGCAATTAGCAGAGCCTGGGTTTATTTACATACATATATATATTGAGAGCTTAATTGAAAGGCTTTAAAAAAGGTATATTTAATTTCTTTCCAGTCATTGGCTTCCTGTCCTCTCTGTCTTTCCTCAGGCTCTGAAAGTACATAGAAAACAATCATGTAATTTGCAAAAGTGTAGATCTACAACCTAATTATTTTTCCTTGAATCCAGAAGAGCTGATCTGCATATGTAAACAGGAATGGCACAGGAAAAGTTCCAAATTAATAAGAAATCATACATCCATTTGTGAGTTACGCAAAAGGTGTTGGAAGCAGGTTTTCGGGGTATTCAGGATACTGTTAAATATCACTGTTTACCTTACAGCATAGGAGAGACTCTTTGGTTAAGTAGCACCAAAGACACACATAATTTAAATTGATAAGACATTCAATTCCATCAATTATGGAACAACCACAGTTTTTTGTTTGTTTGTTTGTTTGGTTTTGTTTTTTAACATGATGGGAGAGTAGATTTGCATGTAAGCGGGCATTTGGGGGGGGGTATCAGCCCCTGTGAGACTTCAATCAAGATAATGCAGATTTTAATCTAAAATATCTAAGAGCTTCCACCTTCTTCCTGTGGGTCTCAAGCTGCCAAATGAAACACAGCTTGGAGATGATGACAGACACTTGCCTTAATTATTTGTGAGGACTCACAGGTTCCCACTGTAGAACGCAGATGAGTACTCGGGCTTCCTCTGGCAGTTATTGCTAGGCTAGCACAAACAAACAACCTATTTATATCACCAGAGTAAGAAGTTAATCAAATTAAACATTAAAACCTATTAACATGGAAAAAAGGCGTTTCAGTTCAGATGAATGCGGACACAACTGTTGCATCTTTATCCAAGAGATTATGAACATGATGTGCAAACATTTTATGGAGCAATTAGAATCTTCAGTGTTCTTACTTGTGAAAATTTAACTCAAATTTAATATTTGAGAAAGTTAGTTTAATGGATCTGCAAAAGCCGAGGAAGTGCTGTGGTTCAGGCGGGGGTGGGGAAGAGAGGGCCCAGGAGATCACTGTTGTTGATGTAGAGAAATCTCTGTTTCTATCTCCCAATTTAATCCCTCTGCCCTACTTAACGTGCATTAACCTGGAATAGTTCATGACACTTCACTGTTAAAAATAATGCATGGTCATTTAGATTGATGAGTACTGCTGCCTCTGAGGTTCTGTAAATAATGATAACATTACTGTCTGTTGCATTATATAAGATCACCTAAATTATAAGCAGAAGATGTATCATGTCATGATCAATCTAATATATATAATTTACAGGCTTAATTCTCACTGTCATAAGTGTCTGTTGAAGAGGGCAGGAATAATGACCGTTATCTGGAAATATAGATGAAACCTAGGTATTTTTTTCTTCTTCTAAAGTTGGAGTTTAAAAGATTGTGAAATGCAATGGAACAATTTCTAGTAAGGGAAAAAAAGTCATTTAGCCCTCCCACCCCATTCTACCAGATTCCGCTAAATGCATTTTTTTTAAGTGTATGTCTGACACAATGATGACCATGAGGCAGTAGTCTGGATGAGTAAATGTATTTCAACTAATATTTAATAGGAGACGGGTCTTGTACCTTCAGAACACTTCTTCCTGTGTTCTTCTCCTAGTCTGTTTGCTCTATTGTTCCTCAGATTTTTCTCCATAGCATGCTTGAGATCTCCTCTTACATTTTATATTACCTATTATAACTTTACTATCCAATGCTTTTGTCATGTGTTTGTAGCAGTGTTTTGGTTCTGAGTTATGGATGGAAGTTCTCATCTTTGTAAGAATATTAATAGATCTGCTTTTAGACTGAGTTTTCTTCTTGTGCAACTTCTTTTTCCTCCATCTTCCTTCTCACCTCCATCCTGTCCCCAATGCTTGGTGCTGTTTATGAGTGGGGAATGGGTAAGATGATTCGGAGCTGTGTGTTGGTGGTAGAAATTGTCAATGTGGGCTTCCTTGCAGCCTGGACTGATGCTACCTGCCCTTCTGTTGTCTGTGAGCCTCTATCAGTCATCAGTGTTCCCAGAAAATGATCCATGCATCTCCAGGTTAGCGACACAAGGCTGGCCATGAGCCATGATAGACTGAATGGGGAAGAGGAGCAGATATCTTTTATTTTTCCTCTAAACTGAAAGATGTGTTGTTGTTTTTTTCTATGGGGCATGATGTCCCCCAGTATAAAGAGTCACTATTTTCCTGTCATCTTTGACTGGATGGAGCTATGGGCTGGCTTAGGATGGAGGACTCTACATGGCAAGATAGTCTATAAATAGGGACTGTTCACCCATCTCTTTGTCTTGTTTAAGTTCCCTTTATCCACACTTTCCAAGAGTGCATGCTGTTGAAAGCACCAAAAACCCATGATGCATTTGTCAAGCAATGGGACAGTTCCTCAGCTGCTATGCAGCCAGATCATCAGGCCAGCCCTCTAGCTCAGGCCATGAAATCATGTTATCCTCATTCTCCCCATTCTCTCCTTCTGATGTCTCCTTACTGCATTCCCGTCTGTTCTCTGTCTCTTCTTTCCCTAAGACTCTTCTCACCATTGTCTTATGGGGTTCATTACTATTTAACTACTAATAATTAGTGTCTTTTTCCTTCCTCCTGCCTTTTTCTTTGACAATCACAACAAAACTTGTCCATGATTTTCAATACTTTCAAGTATATGGAGCATGAAATATTTAAAGATGCCGCTTTCTATCTGGTTCTGATTTTGTTGCATTTTGATTACATCAGAAAGTGAGTGCAATACTTATTCTTTGAGTCTGAAGGAAGACATTTGGTGGTCTACCCCCTGCTAGTTTTTTTGTGGGGACGGCCATAGTCTATGGTTGAAAAAAAAAAGTGTCTTTGCTTATCAAGAAAAAATATTCTAGGCAACTGTAAACCAAACTTCTTGATTCTCAAATCATTTTTTGGGGGGTTTTCTTTGAAACCATTTTTCTCCCCCTTCATGGTTCCCTTCTCAACAATGAAATCTAAAAGATCTCATTTCTTTACTGTGACATTTATAGAATTGGCCTAAAGAGCCAATGGCTAACTCGTAGGGACAGTTCTCCACTCTGGGAGTTGTCTAGCCCTTCTCTCTTTCCATGGATTGACAATGTTTATAGTTTTCCATTTGGCTTCTTCTTCAAGAGGCAAAGGCACATTAAAGAGCCCCACGTTAAAGATTTCTGTGGAAAAACCAAGACACTTGCAGAAGAAGAAGAGAATTAACTCTCTAAATTTCTAAACTAGTTAATGTAGTTTCTCTTATTAATGTGCTCCACCAACCCTTCTTTCCACTTAACACTGGGGATAAAACTGTCTTCACAGACCTTATGATAAAATATGGTAATATTTGTGAAAGTGCCTTTCAACAATGAAGTGGTTTATAAATGTCCTCCTTATTAGACTTCATTACAATTTTCACAATAGCAGAATTCCTCTGAATGCCTGATGCATCAATTAACTATTACTGCTATTAACACACATCAGACACTGTTAGCATTTTCTACTTCAGAAAGGATTAACTCTCCTGGTTCTCTGAGAAGAAGAGGCATATATGCAAATGAGAAATTGGGGAGAGTGAGCCCAGCCTAGAAGGAAGCTTCAGTGACAGGCTTCGTTCTGAAGGAAGGAGCCACTCTCCAAGGTCAACAGGGGCTGTATATTGCGGATCCTAGGTGTGACATCTCAGTGACACAGTGCGCCCTCTGTGACTACCTCTTCCCTGGTCTCTGGGGAACAGCACAGAGTCTTTGATTGTAAAAGATACTACTGTAGTTGGCTTTTTTGGGGAGCCTGTGGATTGCTAATACCATCTTGCAGAGGATGATACTCCACTAAGAGTTAAATAGGGGACTCTTTGAGTGTATGTGGTGTGGTGCTATAGTCTATTGAGATGTCATTAAGGCTCCTGCACAGACTGGATATACTTGTTTGCTCTTGGGTGTTTATAGGGATGTTTCTCGATGTTGTTGGGCTCAGGACTCTCATCTCTTTCTATCCATCACTATCCCTTATCTGTGTACTGTTGCTTTCCTAGTTAAGGTTGCTAGGAGTGTCAAGAACCCACTTAAGAAAGAAGTGAAGAGGTATGCAGAGATCTGGGGAGGAATCCGGGGACAGGTATGTCCTCCAGACTCGGCATCTCATCTTCCAGAAAATTTCTTTTATCTAATTTTTCCGAATCTCTCCCCACACCCTTCTTTCCCTTCTCTGTGCCTTTCTCTCTGGCTCTGTCCTTCTTTTTATCCTTCCTCTTTTCTCCTGTATCCTTTTTCTCTTTCTTCAATACAGAACATGAGCGTGTATTTTTGTTTCCCTCTGCATGAGCCTTTTACATCTACTCTGTGTCCATTGAGAAGGGCTCACTGGGAAATCCTGAGAGAAGCAGGACTCAGAGAGTCAAGGCAGCAAGTTCTTCGCTCAGAGTTTATTGCATGTCAGTAGCTCCTAACTAATTTATTCATTAGAAAGAAACAATAAAGTCATTTTCAGCCCTCAACTATCCACTAAACTAAAGAAATTCATAAGCACCACAGTCTTGAAAAGCCAAAGACTTTTCACAGTGTTTCCAAATTGCTTGTATTTGTTGTATTGTCATTATATGAACTGAGGCTAGAGCTGAGTTTACTTTGTTACTTTTCCATGTGCTTCTATAGCTCTATACAATGGTAGTGGAGACTTGGTTATTGTTCTAAGTTTATATGACATTTTGTATTGTACTTTTTGCTTTGTTTTATATTGTTCCAAGTTTGTATTGTAGTTATTTATTTTTAATTTTACCCAGTCTCTTTTTCTTGATTTAATCATATTGCATTATAACATCAAAAGAGCAGAAAATTTTATCCTTCAGCAAAATGTGAAAATGTAATATCCTACAATTAAAAATTGTGAATAGATTTATTTGGTTAGTTTCAATTTGTTTACTTTAATAATTTTAAAGCTATTACTCTTTTATTTTTAAATCTTGGGAAGTCCGTCTTTCTTTTTCTGTGCTTGATAATTTATTCATCCAACTTTTGAGTGGGTGGTACTAGAACTCAGATCTTTATTCTTTCATATAAGTAAAGTGTTAAAGCAGTTGCCTTGCATTCTGAAGGACCAGCAGAATAATTCTGGGCTGTGAAACATAGTCTGCTGAGAGAATTGCAAAGGCATGGATCAGAGCAGGTGGACAGCATTAAACTTTTTGTAATTATAAGGTAAATACTTCTGCTTGCTTGAGCATCAAGATATAAATCATGGAATTTAAAATAACATGAATTTCAACACAAATTGCAAATGAAGTGCTTCTACTGGGTGAAAATAACTTTTGTATAATTACGGGGCTGACTTTCTCAAGTCCATTTTTATTTTGAATAAATAATAAATGTCTCAGCTAATTTCCACTACTATAATAAAATAGTTGATGCAATTAACTAATAAAGGAAAGACAAGAGACTAATTTTGGTTTGTGAATCTTCAGATTTCAGTCTAAGATCAGGCAGTCCTGTTAGCCTCAGGCCTCTGAGGGGAACAAGGTATCCTGGCATGCGCTGGGGTAATAAGAAAATATAGTGAGACTACAAGACTGTGTTTTTATTATTCCCCTTGAGGATGTGCCCCCAGTGACTTAAAAACCGCTCCCTAGGTCTTCTATCTCCAATAGACCAGTAGCCTTCAGCAACGCCACCCTGGGGATCAGACTTACCTCACAGTCAAACACAGCGACAATAGGTTAATTTTATTTGGGTCAGAAAGAGGTGACATGGAAATGCCAAAGTACTCATGTCTTTCCCTGTCTAAATATGATGGAACAAATCTTTTCAAGAAGTAGATGCGTCCTTATCTTGTGCTTGAGGAAACACCAAAATGCTATCAGCTTTCCTCTGAGTTCAATTTCAGATATTTAATTAAGGTTTTCCAGAGACCATCAGGACAATGCCTTGATTCAGTTATCTCTGAATTTTGATAGAGCTTATTCTCAAGAATGACATGACCAATGTCTATGATTATTACAGTCAAGTCATAAAATATGAATGAAAAGAAGGGACAACAATATGTAACTTAGACTTGTCAAGATGGGTTCATTTTGCAGATGATAAAACTGAGCCTTCAATATGATAAATCATTTGCCTAAAGTCCCTTTAACAAAATGATTTAAAAAAAAATGAATGGAAAGGGCTAGACTTCAGTCAATAGTCTTAGATTATCATAGTCTTGTTTTTCTGTAAGACTTTTTCTAGAATGTCATACCATGCTATTATTGTATGTCCAATAAAAATCTATCATCAAGGAAATTTTATATAACTTTATATTAAAAGTCCATGTAACATGGCCTTTCTGATGTAGCATAACAAAGCTCCTTATGATTCTCAGATAGATTTTGAATTATGAAATAGAGAAGGTTTCTTGGAGGAGGCATTGTGGTAAATATAAGGGATCAGAAGAGCATCAGGAAGCAAATGTCTGTGTCTGCTGGAGCCAATGACCCAATTGGAGAGGGAGACCAGTCATGGGAGACCAGTCATGGGGGCAGCTGTGGACCCTACTCAGCTTGTCAAACTGAGTCAGTGTGGAGAGGGCCTTCAGGGTGAAGGGAAGGATTTCTTAATGCCATTCTATGGGCAAATCTGCAGATCAATGCGCATTTTGAGGCAAAGAGTCACCAGATGGGAACAATATTTAGAAAGATTAATCTGAAAGTGGGTTGTGTAACAAGGATAACCATGGCAGGGTGATAAGGCTATGTAACAGAAAGGTGTGCTAAAGGCAGGCTGGAAGGGTACCCGGGGTGTGACTGATGGCAAGGGGTCTCCAGGGTGTGACAGTTGATCTGATGGAAGTTTCTTCCCCTTGGTTTCTCTCTCTCTCTCTCTCTCTCTCTCTCTCTCTCTCTCTCTCGCTCGCTCGCTCGCTCGCTCTCTTTGCCTATTTCACTGATGCCATGGTAGACCCATAAGTAAAACAAAGATTTCTGGCTGGGAGATTTCTGGGATCGAGATGAGAGCTTTTCCTTTTTATTTTTCCTTCTGTCCAGGTATCAACTTGAACCACTGGGCAAATAAAAGACTCGGCTCTTGACTGTTTTTTTTTTGCCTGGGACCTATGTGCATTTTCCACGCCACATTTGCTTACAGTGCACATTAAAATAATTAGACCCATCCTGCAGGATGAGCAATATTATAACTTTTGGAGTTTGAAAATAACAGTGATGATAACATTGGTGACAGTCATAATCTCAATAACCATATCACTGGACCCTTCCATAGCTCACGATTGCCTGGAACTCCATTCTGGGTACTCCAACTCCTTTCCAGACGTGAGCCTGGGCAAGGTCAGAGCGGGCTGGGAGTGTGCCTCAGGCCAGCTGCACTCCGTGCGTGCGCATGCGTGCGCTGCACTGCACTAGGATCAAAGCATTCTTTCTCACTCCTCTACCTCTTCTCCCTACTGCTTGGCGGCCTTCTCCTGCAGGGGGTCGGACTGGCCACATTTGTACTCTCAGTGCCCAGCTCTTCTATACAAAGTTTTCTTTGTTAATCAGCAGAAGTAAAATGCAAATCTGCTCTATGTACAATGAACTGCTTTGAGAAGGACGCACGCGGGGACACTGATATGATGACCTGGTGAATTTCCAGATGAGGAGGATCAGAACATCTTGGTTTTATTGTCTAGAGATTAGCATTTAAGAGAGTCTCTCTCTGTGTGTCTCTGTCTCTGTTGCTTTCTCTCTCCCTTCCTCTTTTCCTCTAGCCCTCTCTGTCTCTCTCCCTTCTTCTCTCCCCCTCTCTCCCTCTCCCTGTTTCTCCCTTCTCCTTCCCTCTTCCCCTCCTCCCCTTTTCCCCCCTCCTCCCCCCTCCCTTTTTTCCTCTTTTTCTCTACGTGTTACAACTCTCCTAGAAGCCAACATCACTATGCAATGCAGTTCTGCAATTCTGTTTCCACATTCCTATCTGAATCATCCCTCACATTTTAGTATCAGCACACCAAGGTTTTGTTGTTGTTGAAACAGCAGGGTTTGTAATCTGTGTGTGCAAAAAGAAACAGTTCTTTTTTACCACCTAGCCTTCTCACAGTCCCCACTAGGCCTTGCCAGGGAGTATGGGGCCACATTCCTGGTGTCTGTGGTGAAGCTAGAGTGAACGGGGAAACATGAGCCCTCCCCTCCATCATGTTTCTTGGCAAGATAGTAATAAAAACTCAATGGCACTCATCCTGTCTTCCAGGTTTCCCTATCGCTTCTTGCACCAACCAAGCAAAGAGTTGGTAGGCTCCTTCTCAAGGGAGAGGTGCATTCAGAAGTGGTCTCTTGAAAACCTAGCAGTCTTTGGCTATAAGTTATACTCGGAAAACCCCTCTTGTGTGATTTCGGAGGCAGTTACTGAATTTTGAGGTAGGAAGAAGGCCAGAAGACAATAGATTTGTGTTGTTTCCCTGAATTTTTCCTTCTTTTGTTATCACAGTAGTGTCAAGAAGACAGTGACTTTATTTGACCTTTCCCCCATGGGAGTAGTAACTGTAATGGGTTTAATTAACTATGTGGTATTGACGTAATTAGTTATCCTGGTGATTATACTTCTTTAATAAAAGCACTTCATTTGGGATGCATCAGGGTTCGGTGGCGGCCGAGCCCTTCACCTATATTTCATAACTGTCTAGACACTGGAACCATGCGCATATTTTACTAGCAGCCCTTGAGAGAGGTTATCTTGCATGGCTTAAGGTAATTGGGAAGTAATGATTTTGCCCCCTGCTTTCAGACTAGCTCATGGCAAAGAGCAGAGCGGCTGTGGGGGAGGGGCAGCCCCTCATTTTGTGTAAACTGAAAGGGAGGGGGAAGGGCTGTGTTTTGGAAACCACAAGCTCTTAGGAACTGTTTCTTTTTTAAGCTAGCCATCAGAGAGACAGGAACACCAGAGGGGCTTGGGAGGGGGGAGTGTTTAACCTATGGGCGGATTGCACACATCTATTTAGATAAATGTACACAGTGCATAGAGACATATGCTTGTATTAACAGGAGTCCTGGCTGTCCGGTCCGTGAACAACCACAGCCTATTTTGGTCTGAACAGTAGATGGCTGCTTAAATTTGGTCAGCAGGTGACTGGCAGTGTTCCTTTCACACGGCTCAGTGGACAATGAAGTCAGATGCTATGAAAACCAAAAACAACAAAAAAACAAAAACAGAGCAGCTCTAAAAGAAGACACAGAGAATGCAAGTAATTACCATATGAAAATGTCAATAATAATATCATGAGACCCCCCAAAGAGGAAAAGAACAAAAAGCCAAAAAGATTATCGAGCTTGCAGAGAAGGGACCTCAGGGTACATGGTGCCTAAAACCCCTTCCCTACTTTTTTCCCACTGTTTAAACTTGGGTAATGGCTTGGGAGGGGGAGGGGGTATGTGGGGTGAGAGGTGGGGGAGAAACCGAGGTGAAATAGACATGGATGCTGCTGAGAAATAATGGGTGTGCAGTCTCTTGCAGGGAGAAGCGCTCTTTCTTTTGCTGTCTCCTCTCCCTGACTCTCCTTTATTCAAACAGTGCCTCCCACCCCCCATCACCTCCCCCTGCAGTGCTGAGCAACAGAGTCCCCTCCACACCTCTCCCTGCCTGGATAGACAGACTGAAATCACTGCAGGCATTTGACTGCTTCCCGTAGCCCTCGGAAAGGATACTGTGGGTCATCTCAGAACCAAGACTAGAAACAAGCACCTCTGGAAAAAAAAAAATAACCCAGTGGATGTGAAAGACGCATTTCTGCAGAGGTACCTGCCAGCAAGACTTGTCCCTTTGCCAGAAGGGGTGCTGGGCAAAAGCCTCTGTCCCTCATTAAATCAATAAAATCAAGTGTCCTTTATTTTAATCTTCTGTGCTATAATCCAGTATCAAGGAGAGGGGCCCAGGCTTTTTTATCTCATTGTTTCAGAGCAGATCATTTGGAAGGGAGTGACAAAAGGCTCATTCCTTACCTTTGTGGAAATGTCAGGAAAAGGCAGGTGCTAGGCATTTGGACTCTTTGGCTCTGTAGAAGAAGAAAAAGAAAGAAAGGGGAAAAAAAGTGGGAGAGGGGAGGACGGGCGTGGGGGAGGGGTTTCTGACAGGCTAACTACATGTACTGGGGCTTTCTAAGATGTTTTGTTTAGCTTGGTGCTGTGTGGCAGGGAGGAGAGAGGTGGAATCTACTATGTGTGCCAGCTGCATGAATCACCGGATTGAAGGCTAACAGCCTCAGATCCTCTTTTTATACAGTCGAGGGGAGATGAAAGTGGGGAGCTCATATGTCACAGAATAGAGGTACAATGCAGTTAGTTCTGGCTTGCTCGGCGCGTTTAGCCGGCATTGGATCCACATTTAGCCAAAGAGAAGGGGATGTGTGCTGCTATCAGCCTGGGATGCAACAAATGTTGGGCTGTAGTACCCACATTTTCTTTTCTCCTTCCAAAATGTCATCTCTCCTTTGTCAGTCTTATTGTGATGAAGCCTATGTATAACCACAGACCAACTGGAAACAAAAACCCTGACCCTGGCTGAATTATTCCACACCTGCCTCCCTCCTACTCTGTGTAATTGATCGATAGCAGAGGGAAGTTTTGTAACTGGGTCTTAACCACCTCATTTGCTTAACAAGTATTTACAGAGTGCTATAGGACTTATGTTTTAGAAGCTAAAAGGGATATGCCAGGAGTTGGGCATATTTTTTCCTATTCTCTTCAAACTTGAAGTCTTATTAAAGAGATGAAAGACAGACGGACACACCTCTACACACACACACACACACACAAACACACACACTCTTAGTACTAAGCACTTTTAAGAATAATCTGTGTTGGGATCTACACTTCTACACTACAAGACCCATGTATCATTATATTGTCATCCCTACATTATAGTTAAGAAACCTGAGCCCAGAGACAAAAGTAACTTGCCCAGAGTCACACAGTTAATGAGGCAAAGCAGGAAGTTAAACTTGTAGCCACATCTGTAATCTGCTGGTAAAGAGAGATCAAAAAAGCCAGCAGCCTGGACCTTTCCCCTCCCCTCTTGTTGACTCCTGTCCCCAAAGAAGCTTCCAGGCTCTCGTCTGTTTCTAATCCCACTGGACAAGTAGGTCCGTTTCCTTCTGATTCCTTTCCCTCAAACAAATTTTATGTTCAAGTCAAATATGACACTACTTCTAGAAGACTTCTCCTTGGCAGCTCATCTGAGGCTGAGTAAGTCATAAGTTGTGGACATGAGTGATGGTCTGTTGTTTGAGGCCAATGAAGCTTCCACTGGCTTCCTTGCTAGTACTTGGATCCCTAACACAACTCCTGAGATTCACTGAACATGTGCTCTGCTCCCCATATTTCTCACAACTTGTTGCCTTTGTTTTCACATAAAGGCAACTTGAAGGGAGATGGAGAGCCATCTGTGATGTCAGGGACTCCAATTATAATTGAGCAGTAACCTCTGTTCCTTGTCTTCAATTCTGGCCCCTTCAAGGTGCCGCTCAGGCCATGTGCTTGTAAAGTCCCCCATGTGATCGATAATGATCCTGTCCTATATCTTGCTGAGAACATTGGCATCATCCAGCATGCCTTCCCTGATGTCTCTTCTGTAATACCTTCCAGCCCTGCCCATGCACCCATTCTTCAGGAGAAGCAGTTCCTTGCCAACCTTACTATGTGAAATGGTTGGGTACTCTGAGAGATGTCTTGGAGCTGCATTTTTTTTAGCCTTCAAGATCTTCCTCACCCCATCTCAGAAACCTCAAGAATCCCCTGATTACCACTGGATTTATTATTTGAAAAAAGTTGTGAACTAAGAGAAGAGCCTAATAAACAGAACTGTAAAACTCTGAATAAGGTTGGCTCTGTTAAGAACTTTTTTGTTTACCTATTGATGGGTTTCATGGAAAGAATCCACATGCTATGGGATACTAGGCATCTTGAGAAAGATGAGGACATTTGAGGATCACAGTCCTTAGATCATATTCCTTAGATCATATCACATTATGAACACATAAAGCCCACCCTCGGGTTCTCAAAATAAAACCTTCTGCCCAAGCTGTTCCCATGCTTTTAACTCAGGACACACATTGGTCTCATAGTTATCTATAATTTTTTTTTAATTATAAAAGGCTTTTTAAAACCTCTACTTCCTTCCTCTACATGTGGGCACCTGGGCATCCCTCATTGGACTCTGGTGCAGACTTCTGTCTCTGGATCCCTGTATTTACTGCACCCGACTTCAAGGACACATTTGGAAACCCTCTGCCTATACTTCTCAGTGCCAGATTTCAGTGTCAGGTTATTCCTTCAAAGATGGGCTGATTTCAAGTAGATAAAATTAAAATAAAACTGATACCACTTAGATAATTTATGTACTCACACAGAGGCACACAGATACATGTACACACATACACACACAGGAGAGAGAGAAAGAGAGAGAGACAGAGATACAGAGACAGAAACAGACAGAGAAATGATGGGGGGCAGTTTTGAGACAGAATTTCACTCTGTAGTTCATGATAACCTCTACTCTGGGATCTTCCTTCCTCTACTTTTTGAGTGGTAGGGATTTTAGGTATGTGCCATCATACCCAACTTTCAATTTGGATAATTTTTTAAGAAGTGTCTTTTCAGCTGGTCTGTGGTGGTGCACATCTTTAATCCTAGAACTTGGGAGGCTGAGGCAGGTGGATCTCTGTGATTTGAGGCCAACCTGGTCTACAGAGTTTCAGGACATCTAGGTCTACACAGGCACCCCCTGCCCTAAAAACAATAACAACAACAACAACAACACCAAAAAAACCAAATGAACCAACCTAAGACCAACAGGAACAGAAGTTTCTTTTCAAGCTTTTATCTACTTTCTGATTGTATTGTCTCCTTATTGAACTATCTGAATTGTTTGCTGTACTTACTGTAAGTCATGTATGAGGTATATGTGTACATGTTTTGAAAATACTTTCACTCACTCCATAACCAATTTTTTTTCTTTTCTTGTCAATATATTTGAAGGAGCCTATTTTGTATATGAAAAAAAATGTGCCTATCACAAGATCATAAGGATTTTTTTCCCTAGAAGTAATAAAATTTAGGCTTATTATCAGTGTGAGTTGATGCTTGTATGTATCATGATTGTGTGTGTCTGTGTGTGTGTGGTGTATAGCCAACTATTATAATGCCTTCTGTTACAAGAGTCCTTCTTTTCCACACAAATTTACCTTAGCACTTTTGTAAACCATCAGTTGACCGTATCAATATGGGCCCATTTCCAGACTCTATTTAGTTTTCCTAAGTCTATGTCTATTAGCAGGTTAATATCACATCATACCCTCTCGGTTCTTGCAGCTTTATAGTAAAACCTGAAACCAGCAGATGTAGATTCTTCACCGTTATTTTTCCATTTAAGTACCAGATTCGACTCACCAATCTGCACAGACTAGCTTATGTTGATCCTATGGAATTATTTTGGAAGCCCTGACATCTTAATCTTGATGGTTTTAACCCACTAATATATGGCTCTGCATTATGCCTGTCAAGTGTTTCTGCCAGCCATGATAAGATCCAGTATAGAGGCTGTACATTTATTTTTGGTAAATTTATTCTGGCACTTTCGGGATGTTGCATGCTATAAGTCCTTCTGGAACCTTCTGGAGTACACTCTGCATCCCACCTCGGTGATACTCTGAGCAGGAAATAGCAGGCTCACTTGGCCTGTTAAACCCTACTTGCACTACGGCTTGTAATAAAGAAGCAATTGTAGAGATTATTCCATTTGTTCCCTTTCTTTCAGGAATTATAGTCTTCAAATACATGCTGCGGACTATTTTAGTTATTTGTTTGATGTTAGGAGGATAAATCTGGACTCTGTTGAACCATCCTGGCCAGAAACAGAATTCTCATCTGTCACTGAAAGGCTTACCAATTCAACACAAATATGACACACTTATGAAGTCACCTCAAGCACACTGCAGATTTCCACTTTATGTTGGTCAGTCTCCCATGAATTTCTTCTTTTCCTGTCAAAGTTGTCATTTGCAATTCTTGGTCTTATTTCCAATTCAAGTCTCATTCCTTCTTCTTGTGGTCTACCAAAAGCACCATTACATTTCACCAACTCCTTCAATTTCAAGTTGTTTGTGAACTTTTACATTATTTTTTTCACTCTTCCAGGTCTATCACAAAGTCCTGCTTAAAAAAACAAAACAAAACAAAAAATTTGTCTTGCTTTCCATTACAACCACTGTGCTCAAAATTTTTCTTATCTCATATTTTTATTGCTCAAATGTTCTTCACTGGGACTGCCGCTCTAGCCCCCAGTCAACTCATCTTGCATCAATTATCATTGACTGCCTGAGTAAGTTTACCAAAGAAAATGCAAAACACTCAGATTGGATTGTGTGTCACAAATAGTCAAACGTTACCCAACTTTTCATAGATTGTTTTCCACCAGGATTTTCTGCCTAATATCTTTCTTTTTGACTTTTGTACCCATTTCATCTTTCTTACTTAACACTCCCCATCACTGCAAATTTTTATTCAACTCCCACTTAATGATAGAAAGGTGCTAACTTAAATCTTTATGGAAATTTGGGACTGATCATTTACTTCTGAAACCAGCATTTCACCAGACAATGTCTGAAATTGTTAGCCACTCATTTGAGTTGGTCTTCCAGCTATTGTGAGTCATTTTACTGAAGCAATCACATCCATATACAACAGAGCAGGAAGCCAAGCTCTCGCGTCCAGCCATGACTTAACCTCTCTCTCTCTCATACTTCCTTTTCCTTCTTACACTTTGCATTAGTACCTTGTTTTATTATGGCTGTAGATCCACCAAACTGAGAATGAGGCTGTGCAGACAGGAGGATAAAGAGGAATGAATGTTCAGTACCTTGTAATAAAAAACTAATGGCATAAAAATGCAGACAATTTTTTAGGTTTGGGCAGAAACTCAAAGACACACACATACTTTCAAGGAGGCTGCTGTTTGTACTTTTGTTGTAAGATTTATAAATATACTGTTTAAAATGAAAGCGTGTTCATGGCCTTGTCTGTGTTTGACTCTCAATTATGAGCTCGCGAGATGTGTGATTTAGATACTTTGTTCATTGGCTTCTTTATGTATCAGATGGGAATAACATTAATCCCCACTTAACAAGGCTGCCACGAGCTTAAAATGAGATAATCCTCATGTCAAGTGGGCTGATGGAAGAAAAAAATTATGTCTTGATGATATTTCCAACCTGCTCTAATTTGGCAAAATGAAAATATTTTTTGAATGAGACAGAAAAAAATCTTGTGCTGTTGATTAAGACTCTGATTCAATTCAGGCCACTGTTGGGGGCGAAAAAAGTCTCATAGCTGAGTGTGGTGGTGCAGGCCTGTAATTTTGGTACTTGTGAGCCTGGGGCTGGAAGATCACTGAGAGATCAAGGCCAGCCTGGCTTCCATATGAAGTTGTTTCCCAGCCTGGGCTTCAGGACACAGTGCACGATCTCAAAAAGCAAAAAGAAAGAAAAAAAAAAAAAAGCAGAGACATTTCGGCTCTTGAGAGCCACAGCTTGGGAAGTTGCCAAGGATTCTCTCTAAGAACTGGTTCATATAACTGGATTTCCAATTGCTTTGCCTCTGCTTCCTTTCCCACTCTCTCCCCACCCCCACTCCCCAACCCCCACCCCTAGCTTCTATTTAGCTGATTTTTTTCTTTATTATTTTATATATATATATTTTTTTTTTTTAATTTTTTCCCCTGGGTTCCCCTGTCCTCCCCCATCCCACGCCCACCCCAACTTCCCCACATCCCCTCCCCTTCATTCCCATGTCCTCCAGGATCAAGACTCTCCTGGGGATTCAGTACAGGCAGGTCCTGTCACCTCCTTCCAGACTGAGTAAAGTGTCCCTGTGTAAGCCCAAGGTTTCAAACAGCCAGCTCATGCACTAAGGACAGATCCTGGTCCCACAGACTGGATGCCTCCCAAGCAGATCTAGCTATTCAATTGTCTCACTTATCCAGAGAGCCTGATCCAGTTGGGGGCTGCACAGCCCTTGGTTCATAATTCATGTGCTTCCATTCGTTTGGCTATTTGTCCCTGTGCTTTTTGCAATCTTGGATTCAACAATTCAGGTTCTTGCAGACCCTCCTCTTTCTCAACAGTTGGACACCTGGAGCTCCACCTGTGAGGATCTCTGCATCCACTTCCATCAGTTATTGGATGAGGGTTCCAGCACGACAGTTAGGGTGTTTAGCCATCTGATCATCAGACTGGGTCAGTTCAGGGTTTCTCTCGACCATTGCCAGCAGTCTACACAGGATGTATCATTGTGGATTTTTGGGGACCTCTCCAGCACTTTGCCTATTCCTGTTCTCATGTGGTCTTCATTTATCATGGTCTGTTATTCCTCGTTCTCCCTTTCTGTTCTTGATCCAGCTGGGATCTCCTGCTTCCCCTAAGCTTTCTTTCCCTCAAATCTTGCCCTTCATTACTCCCACTGTTGTCCAGGTTGTTCATGTAGATCTCATCCATTTTTCTGTCATTGGGTGATCCTTGGGTCTTTCCTAGGGTCCCGTTTTCTAGGTAGCCTCCCTGGAGTTGTGTAGCAGTCTAGTCATCTTTGTTTTACATCTAGTATCCTCCTATGAGTGAGTACATACAGTGTTTGTCCTTCTGAGGCTGGGTTACCTCACTCAGGATGATTTTTTTCTAGATCCATCCATTTGCCTGCAAACCTCATGATATCATTGTTTTTCTCTGCTGAACAGTACTCCATTGTGTATATGTACCATATTTTCTTTATCCATTCTTCAGTTGAAGGGCATCTAGGTTGTTTCCAGATTCTGGCTATGACAAACAAAGCTGATACAAACATAGCTGAGCAAATGCCCTTATGGTATGATTGAGCATTCCTTGGGTATATGCCCAAGAGTGCTATAGCTGGGTCTTGGGGGAGATGGATTCCCAATTTTCAAAGGAAGCACCATATTGATTTCCAAAGTGGCTGTTCAAGCTTGCATTCCCACCAGCAGTGGAGGAGAGTTCCCCTTGCTCCACATCCTCTCCAGCATAAGCTGTCTTCTGTGTTTTTGAGCTTCGCCACTCTGACAGGTATAAGGTGGTATCTCAGAGTTGTTTTGACTTGCATTTCCCAGATAATTAGGGATGTTGAGTAATTCCTTAAATGTCTTTCAGCCATTTGAACTTCCTCTGTGGAGAATTCTCTGTTTAGTTCTATAGCCCATTTCTTAATTGGACTGTTGGACATTTTGATGTCTAATTTCTTGAGTTATTTATATATTCTGGATATCAGCCATCTGTCAGATGTGGGGTTGGTGAAGAACTTTTCCCATTCTGTAGGCTGTCACTTTGTCTTGTTGACCATGTCCTTTGCTCTACAAAAGCTTCTCAATTTCAACAGGTCCCATTGATTGATTGTTTCTCTCAGTGTGTGTGCTACTGGTGTTATATTTAGAAAGTGATCTCCGGTGCCAATGCGTTCAAGAGTACTTCCAACTTTCTCTACTATCAGGTTCAGAGTAGCTGGATTTATGTTGAGGTCTTTGATCCACCTGTACTTAGGGTTTGTGCACAGTGACAGATATGGATCTATTTGCAGCGTTCTACATGTTGACATCCAGTTATACCAGCACCATTTGTTGAAGATGCTTTCTTTTTTCCATTGTACATTTTTGGCTTCTTTGTCAAAAATTATATGTTCATAGGTGTGCGGGTTAATGTCAGGGTCTTCAATTTGATTCCATTGGTCCACATGTTGGTTTTATGCTAGTACCAAGCTGTTTTTTATTACAGTAGCTCTATAATAGAGCTTGAGGTTGGGGATTGTGATGCCTCCAGAGGTTGTTTTATTGTACAGGATTCTTTTGGCTATCCTGGGTTTTTTGTTTTTCCATATGAAGTTGAGTATCATTCTTTCCAGATCTGTGAAGAATTGTGTTGGTAATTTGATGGGAATTGAGTTGAATCTGTAGATTGCTTTTGGTAAGATCGCCATTTTTACTATGTTAATCCTGCTTATCCATGAGCATGGGAGATCTTCCCATTTTCTGACATCTTCTTCAATTTCTTTCTTCAGGGACTTAAAGTTCTTGTCATATAGGTCCTTCACATGCTTAGTTAGCATAACCCCAAGGTATTTTATATCATTTGTGGCTATTGTAAAGGGTGATGTATCTCTGATTTCCTTCTCAGCCTGTTTGTCTACTGTATATAGGGGGGCTACTGATTTTTTTTGAGTTGATCTTGTATCCTGCAATGTTGCTGAAGGTTTGTATTAGCTGTATCAGTTCCTTGGTTGAATTTTTGGGGTCAGTCATGTATACGAACATGTCATCTGCAAATAGGGAGAGCTTGACTTCTTCCTTTCCAATTTGTATCCCCTTAATCTCTTTATGTTGTCTTATAGCTCTGGCTAGAACTCCAAGTACTATATTGAATAAGTAAGGGGAGAGGGGACAGCCTTGCCTTGTTCCTGATTTTAGTGATATTGTTTTGAGTTTCTCTCCATTTAATTTGATGTTGGCTGTTGGCTTGCTGTAGATTTCCTTTATTATGTTTAGGTATGTTCCCTGAATTCCTGATCACTCCAAGACCTTAATCATGAAGGGGTGTTGGATTTTGTCAAATGCCTTTTCTGCATCTAGTGAGTTGATCACGTGGTTTTTTTCTTTGAGTTTGTTTATATGGTGTATTACATTGATGGACTTTCATATGTTGAACCACCCTTGCATCCCTGGGATGAAGCCTACTTGATCATGGTGGATAATTGTTTTGATGTGTTCTTGGAGTCTGTTTGCCAGAATTTTATTGAGTATTTTTGCATCAATGTTCATGAGGGAGATCGGTCTGTAGTGCTCTTTCTTTGTTTGTTTTAGGAATCAGGGTAATTGTAGCCTCATAGAAGGAGTTTGGTAATATACCTTCTGCTTCTATTGTGTGGAACAATTTAAAGAGTATTGGTATTAAGTCTTCTTTGAAGATCTGGTAGAATTCTGCACTGAAACCATCAGGTCCAGGGCTTTTTTTGGTTGGGAGACTTTTAATGACTGATTCTATTTCCTTAGTGGTTATTGTACTATTCAATTGGTTTATCTGGTCTTGATTTAACTTAGGCATGTGGTACCTATCCAGAAAATTATCCATTCCTTTTAGATTTCCCAGTTTTGTGGAGTAGAGGTTTTTGAAGTATGACCTGATGATTCTCTGGATTTCCTCATTGTCTGTTGTTATGTCCCCCTTTTCATTTCTGATTTTGTTAATTTGGATGCTCTCTCTTTGTCTTTTGGTGAGTTTGGATAAGGGCTTGTCTATCTTGTTGATCTTCTCAAAGAACCAACTCTTTGTTTCATTAATCCTTTGTATTGTTCTCTTTATTTCTATTTTATTGATTTCAGCTCTCAATTTGATAATTTCCTGGCATGTGTTCCTCCTGGGAGACTGTGTTTCTTCCTGTTCAAGGGCTTTCAGGTGTGCTGTCAAGTCACTAGCGTGAGATTTCTCCAGCTTCTTTATGTGGGCATTCAGTGCTATGAATTTCCCTCTTAGCACTGCTTTCATAGTATCCCCTAAGTTTGGGTATGTGGTGTATTCATTTTCATTGATCTCTAGGAAGTCTTTAATTTCTTTCTTTATTTCTTCCTTAACCCATTGGTGATTCAATTGAGCATTATTCAGTTTCCATGAGATTGTAGGATTTCTGTAGTTTTTTCTGTTGTTGAATTCTAACTTTAAACCATGGTGGTCTGATAGAACACAGGAGGTTATTCCAATTGTTTTGTATCTGTTGAGATTTGCTTTGTGGCCAAGTATGTGGTTGATTTTAGAGAAGGTTCCATGGGGTGCTGAGAAGAAGGTATATTCTTTTTTGTTTGGGTGGAATGTTCTGTAGATATCGATTAAGTCCATTTGAGCCATAACATCAGTTAAGTCCATTACGTCTCTGTTAAGTTTCAATTTGGCCGATCTGTCCAGAGGTGAAAGTGGGGTCTTGAAGTCTCCTACTATTAATGTGTGGGGTTTTATATGTGATTTAAGCTTTGGTAATGTTTCTTTTACATATGTGGGTGCCCTTGTGTTTGGGGCATAAATGTTCAGAATTGAGACTTCATCTTGGTGGATCTTTCCTGCGATGAGTATGTAATGTCCATCATCATCTCTTTTGATTGATTTTAGTTTGAAGTCTATTTTGCTGGATATTAGGATGGCTACACCAGCTTGCTTCTTAAGACCATTTGATTGGAAAGTGTTTTCCCAGCCTTTTATTCTTAGGAAGTGTCTGTCTTTGAATTTGAGGTGTGTTTGTTGTATGCAGCAGAAAGATGGGTCCTGTTTTCGTATCCATTCTGTTAGTCTGTGTCTTTTTATAGGTGAATTAAGTCCATTGATATTAAGGGATATTAATGACCAGTGATTATTCATTCCTGTTGTTATTTTTATTTTTTGGTGGTAGTGTGTATACTTCTCTTCTTTGGGGTTTACTGCTGTGGTGTTATCTATTCCCTGCGTTTCCATGGGTGTATCTGCCTTCCTTAGGTTGGAATTTTCCTTCTAGTGCTTTCTGTAGGGCTGGTTTTGTGGATAAGTATTGTTTAAATCTGGTTTTTTTCTTGGAAGGTCTTGTTCACTCCATCTATGATGATTGAAAGTTTTGCTGGGTATATTAGTCTAAGCTGGCATCCATGGTCTCTTAGTGTCTGCATTATATCTGTCCAGGTCCTTTTGGCTTTCAAAGTCTACATTGAGAAATCGGGTGTTATTCTGGTGGGTTTGCCTTTATAAATCACTTGGCCTTTTTCCTTTGCTGCCCTTAATATTGTTCCTTTATTCTGTACGTTTAGTTGTTTAATTATTATGTGGTGAGGGGACTTTTTTGGGGGGCCTAGCCTGTTTGGTGTTCTATAGGCTTCTTGTATCTTCATAGGCATTTCCTTCTTTAAGTTGGCAAAGTTTTCTTCTGTGATCTTGTTAAATATATTTTCTGTGCCTTTGAGTTTGTATTCTTCTCCTTCCTCTATCCCTATTATTCATAGGTTTGGTCTTTTCATGGTGTCCCAAATTTCTTGGACATTTTGGGTCATGACTTTGTTGGTTTTAGTGTTTTCTTTGACTGATGAATCTATTTCTTCTACCGTATCTTCAACACCAGAGATCCTCTCTTCCATCTCTTGCATTCTGTTGGTTATACTTGCCTCTGAAGTTCCTGTTTGTTTACTCAGATTTTCTATTTCCAACATTCCTTCTGCAAGTGTCTTCTTCATTTTTTCTATTTCCCTCTTCAGGTCTTGGACAGTTTCCCTTGCTTTTTCATTATTTTCTTTCAGGGACTTATTGTTTTCTTCTGCTTTAATTGTCCTTTCCTCTAGTGTTTTATAGCGTTCTTCCCATTTTTTGTATGTCTTTTCCTCTACTTTATTTTTGATTTCTTCTATATAAGGCTCTAACCTCTTCATGATGTTACTTATAAGGTTGTTTTCTTCTTCTTCTTCTTCCATTCTGTGATGTTCAGGTCTAGCTGTTGGAGAAGGGCTAGGTTCTGGTGATGTTGTATTGCTCTTTATTTTGTTGTATGTACTTCTTCCTTGACATCTGTCCATCTCCTCTTGTGTACATTCTTGGTCTTATCAGTGTACTTGGTCCAGAGAGAGTTGACAGATTTAGGGAGCCTCTCTGTGGTCCAGATGGAAGCTCTGGGCCAGATGGGAGCACTGGTCCACATGAGAGTGCTGTCCGGATAGGAGCTGGGGTGCTGGACTCTGAGTCTCAGGAAGTCCCTGGGGTCTCCTTATTTTGTCCAGATGGGAGGTCCTCTTGTCCAGATGGGAGTTCCTCCAGTCTCTGGTCCAGATGGGAGTTACAGGGCAGGATGGAAGCTTGGTCTTGGTCTCTGATTCTCAAGAAGTGGCTGGGGTCTCCAGCGGATGGGTATGGGGGCAGGGTGTGGAGACTGTAGTGTCTTCCTATAGTCTTGGAAAAGGGGAGCCTTCCTGAAGGGCCCGCCGATTGGCAGGAAACTGGGGCCAAGTTGGTCAGGTCCTTCCGGGGTGGCCTGTGTCAGCGGTGGCACCCAGGCTCAGTTGCCTCTCTGACTAACACCCAGGCACTCACCTCTGGTCCAGATGGGAGTTCCGGGGCCTATTTGGCTGATTTTTATGACTTGGCCAATCCCACAAGCTCCAGCATATTTAACATACCCAATGTGATTCTCATACACATATGTGTGCACATGTGCACGCAGAATGGAGATGGAGAGAAACAGAGGAAGTAGGTGGAATTGGAAATTTCATTGAATGATATACAGAACTTATTTGTTTAAAAGACACAAAGAAAAAGTCAAACTAGTCATTTGAGTGCACAGATATGTGTAACACTGTGCTTAATTTTCCTCTGTGTACTTTCAAATGCATTCACACAAACCTGTTTAGATGGCTGTAGTCATTGTTAACCTGTGGCATTTCACACTGCTTTTGTCTCACACATATCATACACTCCTATGGTAGAAATTAGTATTCAGTTAAGCCTGTGTCCTACAGATCCATTAGCAGCACCTTGGCCACATAATCATAATTCTAAGTAGAAGCTAAGGTGGAAGCTGTTTCAATCCAAAATTCAGAAATTTAGAGAAGCTTAACACTTACCGGAAGAGACATCTTGGTCAGATCTCATCACCTCTAATTCCCATGTTCCTATTTTTGTTCTCACCTTGCCTTGTTCCATCAAACCATCATCACACAGTACTGATTAAGTATTCTCCCTGCCTACAGCTGTGTGAGGATTTTGATGACATAAATTAATTGGTTATGGTTCCAGTCATTTGGAAATTTCCAACAGATATTACTTCTAAGCCTTTTCATATTTTAATGTTAAACCATGTTAAATGTTAAAGTATGTAATGAAACCCTATTTAATCATAATATTTTATTTAGTTCATTTACAGATAAGACTTGGGGGAATATTTTGATAATTCTACAACCTCGTCATTGGTCAACGGCATGATACTTGGCCACAGAATGCTTTACAGACACATGATATAATGTTCAAAAATTAACTCAAAGATATATGGGAAGTACAAATTTTTGAAGAATGAAGTGTCCAAGTGGGGACTGATCCCATTAAAGAATAAGTAAATAAAGTTCAAATCAAAGGCATATAAAATATTATTCTTTTCATTTTTTTGGTGTCTTCATTTTTTTAAAGTTTCCCCCCTAAACTACGTGCATGTTTTTATGTGAGTATGTGCACATGAACACAGTATTCATAGAGATCTTGGAACTGGAGTTACAGGCAGGTGTGAGCTGCCCAGTGTGAATACCAGGAACCAAATTTGAGTCTTCTGCAAGAGCAGTATGCTTCCAATCACTAAGCCATCTCTGCAGCCCCTCCTTCTCTTGTTTAAAAATAAGAAAGAATGGGTGATATCTCAAGGGGTGTTGTACTTGGAGTTATGACAACAACATATCTGTCGGTCATTATTATGCATCAACCACTATGTTTTATATGCATCATTTCACTTATGAAAAGTCATTCATTGAACATAACACTTTCTTTGTGCTTCAAACCGAGAACGAAAACCTGAGAAAATGTGCAGCAGATGCATAGCAAAGATTTAAAGCATCCATTCTCTCCTGAACCCAGGGTAGGAGAGTCCACTGTCTATAGAAAAAGGTGCCACCCTACTTGCAATGGATCAGTGCACGAGATAAGGTGACAAGCAGCTGTGCAATGCATGATAGTGGTAGGTAATTCACTTCTATGATGTACCTTATAGTTTTATGTGGAAGAGTCACTTTCTTATTTCATTCAAAGCTGTCATTATTTCTGTCAGTCAATATTACCATTATTTTATCTGATTTTACAAGCAAGCTGAGAATAGTGGATACAAAGCCAATCACTCAAGTTTCTGAGTTAGCAACATGAACAGAAGTTAAAACGCAGGTCTGTGAGCCAAAGCCCTCTGACTATCTGTGTCTACTGCATTTTATTACTTCAAACATAAACATATGAGTGTTTGAAATAAATCATTCTTATAAGTATGAATTGAAATTACAGTTATTAATTTCTCCTTTGTAAAGAAAAAAACTGAAAGACAATCCTGGTAGACTTTGTGGTATGTGACACACGTTATGGTTTGGATCTTAAAACCATAGATTTCTGCATGAAAACAGCTGATGGGGATGATGGGAAGGTTTTGGAACCCAAGGAGACAGAAGGAAATGGGGTGTTGTGCCCTTGAAGTTGATATTGGGACTCCCACACCCTTCTCCTTGCTCTCTCATTTGCTTCCTGACCCAGCTGGAATGAACAGCTTCTTCCATGTGTTCCCTACCATGATGTCCTGCCTGCCTCCAGACTCAAAGGCAACTGTAGCAAGTAACAATGGATGAAAGCCTCCAGAACTATGAGCCAAAATAAGTCGTGTTCCTTCCTAGTTGATTTCCACAGGTATTTGGTTACAGGTCAGGGAGCCAAAGAAAGCAGCACTAATGTTCCATGACAAGAACATTTCTGGGGGTTGGGGATTTAGCTCAGTGGTAGAGCGCTTACCTAGCAAGTGCGAGGCCCTGGGTTCAATCCTCAGCTCAAAAAAAAAAAATTCTGATTTACGAAGACATTGGTTCATATACAGGGGGCATTGTCACATGTTTCTAGGCCTAGCCCAGGTATTCTGGTGGGAAACTGAAATACACAAAGAAGATTGCCATGGCAACACTTTAGCCTCCATCTTATAGAAGAGTTAGGAAAATGGAACCAAAAAGGAAGCTGTCAGATTTCCCCAGGAAATAAGATTAAACTCTGGGAGTTCCATCCTGAAGGCACTAGGAATCTTTTCTCTGTCATCATCGATGACAGTGACCGCTAACTTCTCAGCACAGTTTGAGTAGGCAGTATCGCCATGAAACTCTATGGCTTTAGTTGCTTTCACCCATAGAAATATGTTGCAAACAAGTCCTTATTAGATTGACTTTTTGTTTGTTTTTAAGCAGCATATTTGATTAATGTAGGGGAGGAAGTGAACAGAAGCCAATGAGCTACACCCTTTTGTTTTATGGTTAGACCTGATTTGGGGGCTGAGAAATCTTCATTCGCTTAGTCACCCAATAAACATTCAGTGAGTTTCTACAGAGGAGGAGATGCTGGTTGTGAGCCCCTGCTATCCATTGGTGGTAATGGCGGGGTGGGGGTTGGGGGACGTGTGGCTGTCCTCTCTTTTCTTACCAGAGCTTCCCTAAATGGTTGTCCTCAAGGCATGGGGAGTGTTTTGATCAAATCCACTTTATTTGGGTGTCTGGGAAGAGGGACAATGAGCAGAATGAGGCTGGAGAGAAGAAATACCTTTGGGGTAGGGTTCTTGTCTGTTGTTCTCAACCATGTTTCTGGGCAAGGTGAAGGAGGAAGGTGGGAAACAGTGGTGGAATAATCTACAATATTAGAGCTGGGGTGTGTGCAAGTGTACACACTGAAAGTGATTTGTGGTAGGTGTTGAAGAAGGAGGCAGAAGAGAAGAGGAGGAAGAGAAAAGGGGGAGGTGGAGGAGGAGGGGATAAAAACTGATACACAGGAGGCTGGCCCCACTAGAAGGTGAGAGTGATTGCTGTGTATGAGGACCCGAGTTTAAGTTCCCAGGATTCATTTAAAAAGCTAGATGTAGCCACATCTGCCTGAATTCCAGCACCGGTGTGTGGGGCACAGACAGGAGTATTACTGGGCCTTGTTTGCTGCCAATCTAGCTGCAAGTTCAGTGAGAGACCCTGTCCCCTGTCTCAGGGGAGTATGGGGGACACCGATAAAGTGGAAAACGAAGTGTCTTTCTTTGGCTTCTGTGAATGTTCATAGACACACATGCATGCATGCATGGGCATGCACACACACACACGGACTTGAAGGCAGAGAAGTCTACAAGTGAAGTGCCCAGTAGAGAACACCATACAAAGCAGTAAAGGGAAAGGCGTAAAAACAGGTGTTTCCAGTACCTGCAGTCACCTATGGTAATATCCATAGTGAGGCAGAAAGATACCAGGAGAGTGCATATCTTTAATAATTAATAGCAGACCAAAAAAACCAAGTGGTTATCTTCTTTTATAGTTCTTTGTTTCCAAATATTTCATGTAAGGTGGGCCTATCAGACAATATGAATTATTATCTTGGAAGCTACTGAAGAATTAATCTGGGCAATGTGAAAGGATGCCTTTTCCACTAGGGATGGGAGTTTCTTCAAGGTAATTTATCTTGTGATATTAAGTTATTTTTAACTTAGGGTTGCTTAGATGACAAAATATCTTCTGCTAACAAGATTGATTACATAATGAGAATGTCACTCTGGGAAGACATTTCCTCTGCTTTTATGTTGAAACTAAGAACATAATGAAAATATCAGGGAGAGACATAGATTCCTTGAACTCTAGGATTGAAATGTATAGAAGTTGAAGAAGAATTTTGTACAATAAATAAGAGCTTGGAGCAATAGTCCCCAATGATGGGATTCCTCGAGGGTCCTTACTATAGACTGAATAGTATGTCCTTTCCTAAATTCTTGCCAAAATGAGATGGGTTGCTATTGTCAAAGTATAAGATGGGTCCTTAGCTGGTTAGGCTGCCAAAGCTCTCCTGTTATGAATGGATTAATGCCATCACACAGGGGTCAGCTTCTCATATCCAAGTGAATTTGTATAAAAGGGAGAGTTTGCTTCCTTAATGCTCTCGTGTCTTGCCTTCCTCCTTGAGATATGTTCTTCTAAAAGCAGCCACTCATTGTGCTTTTGATTTCTTTTTATCTCATGTGTGTATTGGATATTTGTTTAATTACTTTGGAAAAGTATCTATGTTCAAATCTTTTTTTATTCCAAAAATGTGATACTTTTTTAATGTATGATATGAAAGTTCTGTATATGTCTTAAGATAAAATTTATCATATATATATGCTTTGCAATTGTTTCTCACATTCTGTGTACAGTCTTTTGACCTCCCTGACAATATCCTTTGAAGCATGAAAGGTTTTAATTTTCATGAAGTCCAATTTATCAAAGATTTCTTTTCCTGCCCATGCTTTTGATGTCTTATCAAAGAAATTGTATAATGTAGATCACAAAGATTTATGACAGTGTCTTCTTCTAGCAGTTGTGTACTTTTAACTATACACTTTAGTTATGTACATTGAAATCTTTGATCTGTTCTGAGGTCATAGTTGTATAAGGGTGTTCAGGGGACCACGTACATGGATATCTGTTATTATTGGGCATGATTCGTTGAAAGGTTAGCTTTTCTGACTGAATTATTTCAGCACCCTTGTTAGAGATTAGTTGACCATTAGCATAGAGCTTTTAATTTTTTTCTGAGTTTCAGTTCTACTTCATTTTATGTCTGTGTCACACTGATTTGATTAATGTTACATGTTGTGGTAAGTCTTGAACTGAGAAAACGAGGAGCTTGTGATTTTTAGCCTTATTTTCCATTGTTGGCTTGGCTAGTTGGGGTTTCTTGCATTTCTATGTAAAGTTAGTATCAGTTTATCCATGTGTACAAAAAAGATGGTTGTATTTAGATAGAGATTGTATTAAATCCACATTGGGTATTATTGTCATCTTAATCATGTATTTTTGTCCTTTTCTATTAATATGGTTTATTAAGTAGTTGTATACTTTGATTATCTTTAATATTGGAACAACGTCGTATTCTTGGGATTAATTTCATGTGGTTATGATGTACAAGTCTGTCATAGGTTTATGGATGCATTTTGCTAGAATTTTGTTGACTACACTTTTTAGAACCCATGGCATTAGCAGGGATGTGAGAAAATTGGTATGTTGTTGGTAGATAGTTTTTACTGATCAAAACTTGGCAGTATTTATAAAAATTACTAATGCAAACACCTTTCAGTTCAGCAATTATATCATATAAATTTATTAAACCAATACATGTATGCATATGAATAATAAACTTACATATTCACTACAGAAGTTTATAAAACAAAATAATAAGAAACTTTAATATTTGTTTATGAGACTTAGTAAATGAAAATTCATATTGATGCCACACAACTGTGACTGGAAAGTAAAAGGAGGAGCAAGGAGGGAAGGAAAGAGAAAGGAGGAAAAGAGAGATTGTATGTTAATATGGGGAGATCTCCAAGACATATTTAAAATATACCAGGAATCAAAATGTAGAATATTGCACATGGTGTACTAACATTGTTATAAATAGAAAAAGTCCTACACATTCATTGTTTGTATATCTAGGAAGATACCAAAATAGTTTGTAGTTGAGAAAGTATTGAAATTGAGTTTAAGGTATATATTTTTGCTGTCTAAATTGCAAGATTACTTATATATTTTATATCTTAAAAGTAAATATTAAATCACAAACAACTGCAACCACTACAGGCATGAAAAATAAAGAAAAATAAAATCTTTGCAGAAAAAAGAATTTTGGGAAGCAGATAAAAACTTAGACAGTGAACAAGAAATTTTTACAAGTTTAAAGAATAGTGAGACCTATGGAAAAAACCCATAAAACATGCGCAGGTGTAACAATTATGTAATAGCCATAATGTTCATCAATAACTACAAAAGAAATATTTCTGTAATAATGGAAGATTATCTAATAGCTGATGAAGAGTAAGACATGTCTTAGGAGAAGTTAACCCTGACTGATTAGTCTGAAAGTAGTTCTTGAGAAAAGTCTTTGAATGTAACCATATCAGAACATTTTTGTATTCCTCCAGGCAGAGGAAAAACATACAAAGAGTCTGATAGTCAAGAAGAGAAAGCAGTAAGTTTGGCTTCAGGCTTCTCCAGAACCAGGTCCAATACTAGCAACTGGGAAGCAACTTCTTCAATGTTCTCACAGATAGGGAACACCGTTATATTTCACATCCAGCTATTCCACTGTGCAGTAATAAAAACCAGGGAATAATATTTTTAAACATATAAAAAAATCAAGGAATATTGTTTCCATAACAACCTTATCAAAACTACCATAGCAAAAACTCCTGCCAACTAAAATAGTAATTTAGAAGTTGAGACAAGTGGAGTTGTGGGGAAGAGAGAGTCCATTTAAATGTTAAACTAATGATGGACATCTCTGGGGATGATGCTTATAGAACTGAATATGAAAATGATATTCCCTGAAACTGTAGAAATTCTATAACTAATAAAAGCAGTCGGAGGAGAAAATATAGGAGGTAACATACAGGGTAAGACTGGCTTAGAAGAGGTCATACTTTAAAATCGTTTAAAAAGGTGAACTCTGTAAATACGGAACATTGGTGGAGGAAGACAAGTCTGAGACAGACCTTGTTCTGACATTGGCATGTTGGGAAAGGGCTCTGCTGTCTCTCTGTGGTGCAGTTGTTTTTGTTGTGTTTTGCTTTTGTTTTTTCATCACACGTGAATCTGCATTGGCTTCTGCTGTGTCTGCTCCTATAGAAATTATGTTCAGAGTTATTGTCTCCACCAGAGGTCCAGTGTGCAGGTTGAAGCAAGCGGGATGTTGTCTCATGCAAGAAGTTTAGAGTAAGTGTGTTACATTTGTTCATTACTACTGGAAACAGTCGGAAGTAGAATCCACTTCAGCTAATTAGGGCAGAAATGTTGTTTACAGAATCATTGGCCATCATGGAGTTGTGAGACACAAGTGAAGCTTCCAGACCACTCTTTAAACTATACCCCAATAGGGACCTAGTAACAGAGTCACTGTCGTCACTATATGATGCTGCTGTATGACCTGTTTTGTTCTGGTTATAAGAGTGCACCTCTGGCTTAGCCCATGGATATTGGTTGATTCAGGATGTTGGTGGTTATGCAACAGAGCTCTGTCATTTCTGGGTGAGATATTTGTTTTCACAGTAGATGCACCAGATGTCAATTGAAAGCCATGTTGTAAACCAGGTTATTGGTCAAATGTGTCCATGACCTCAGGATGTGCTTCTCACTTTGCGTACCCTCAGAGAGGTGGCTGTGATGGTACAGAATTTGAGATCATGTATCTGACAAATTTCTCCCTCTACTCAGCTTCATATTTTGATAATTCTTCTCAGCACACATCCATCACTCAACTCCTTTTTCTTCATTAATTTTATTTAACTGCAAAGCCAAGCCAGAGGTGTAGAAGAGACTTCTGAAGTTTTGGAGATAGGTGGTGATTCCACCGTGGAAGAGAAGAGAGTTTTACTTACTGTCGCAAACCTGTGGATGAAGAGAAGTTTTTCTTTTAAACTGGTGCTTATGGCTAATAAAACTGATCAATAAAGCAGACATTAATTTCAAGTTTGTGTCAGATACCATGTGGTACAAATGCAGCGCGGTATCTAGGATTGTCTCCTGGCCTTGTCCTGCCTTGGTTGACCCTGTAGTTGCTGGTACACGTCTCTCTCCCTCCTCAAATTCTCCTCACAGTCTCGCCTGAGCTGCCGCCACAGATACATGACTTTTCTAGCTTGATCGTCATAATATTTTGTACCTTGCTTCTAGATTGTCTCTTGGGGAAGTGTTTTTTATCCCCCCACAACAAAGCAGGTTCATTGAATTATTTTTGAAAAACTAAAACAAAGTTCTTCACTATGCCAGTTGTGTTCCCTTCCACATAGAAGTGAAAGTCCCACTGCCAGAATGTTATGGCAATATGACCATTTTTTTAATCTGTCTGATGCAGTTATAATGAAAATTTTAATGGTGAAGATGTAGATGGGAATAACATACAAAGAAAGAAAAGATAAAATTAGCATTTGCTATTAGTTAAAAAAAAAAAAGGAAACGATTTTGACCTACACTCCTGATGTTGGCTTTATACTTACTGACAATCACTAATAGGCTTTAGTGTGTATTTTATTCCTTGATATCCAAAAATCAAAATGAAGCTTCTTCTTTGTGATCTGACTCTTCCTCAGGTCACCTCTCTTCTTTGATCTGCTATCGTAACATCTTCAAATAAAGTCCCCGCTACCGTCTGATCCCTGGACTCTCTGGGAGGAAATAGGAGTATTGTCTTGGCACCCACATCTTGCTAGTTCCCCAAGGGGATCATTAACTGTGGGACCCCTCTTCTGCAGACAGTGGGATGGGGCTGTTTTCCCCCACAGCAGGTAGATTGTCTGTAATGGTAAAATGGCAGCCCATCTTCACCATGGAGCCAGAAACTGGGTGCAGTTAATGCCCATTCACTCTCTATTCCCTTTCAACTGTGCTGTAGAAGACTAAAAAGTATCTGCCCAGTGTCAGTAGATTACAGAGATCAAATTCATCCTTTGACTCATTATTTATGTGTTTCTTCAGTAACGAGAGAGAAATTAAGATTTTTCTAGATGGCTCAAATCTGCCTACTTTGTGAAACTTGGACAAGATTTAGCTCAGCACATTTGAGATTGGTTCACTAAGACACAAGATAACCACCAGAGACATTATGAGTGCCATTTAATAACATGGCTACCTCTCCAGCCAAGGAGCAATCACCTCTACATAGATACAGTATAGGACAGGGAACCTTTCCTACTACAATGTAGACCTAAGGGTCATTTTTAGACTTATATAAGCTGCACGTCATACACTTTAGAGGATTGTGTGCACTGTACTGTTCTGCTAATGTCCACCCATAAGACTTACACATGCCACTTAACACATTTTTTTTTTTTAAATATGAAATTGGTGGCATTCAGTCCATGTCACAGCTAATCTTAGTTGTCAACTTGACTGCATTGAGAGATGCCTAGGTAACTGGTAAAGCATTTCCTGTGTGTCTTTGAGGATGGTTCAGGAGACCTTTGGTATGTGGGCTAGTGGGTTAGAGCTAAATGAAGAGACCTTCTGTACAGGGGCTATACCATCCAATAGGGTGGCATCCTGGAGGAAATAAACAAAAGTGGAAGAAGGAACTGGTGAGATGGCTCTGTGGGTAAGAGTTCTTGCTGGAGAAACATGAGGATCTGACTTCAAATTGTCAGCACCCATGTGAAAATCTGGGCATTGCCATGAATTCTTGTAACTCAAGTTCTGTAGATGGTGGAGACAGGAGATTAATTGGCATTTTCTGGCTGCAAGCCTAATTCTAGGGTCACTGGAAGACTCTGTCTCCAGGGAATAAAGTCACAGAGTACTAAAGCAAGATACTCTGTACCTGTTTGTGAGCATAGCACACACACACACACACACACACACCCAGAAAGAGAGAGAGAGAGAGAAAGAGACAGAGACAGAGAGAGACAAAGAGAGAAACAGAGAGATTTAATAAAAGAGAACAATTTACAAAATGCAGACAAGGAGGAATAATGCACATAATAAACAGTGAGGTCAGTGATTCCCCAATCTGATACGAATGCTCATGGACATCAGAACCTGGCACCAAAATGTGATACAAGAGTTTCCACCTAAAACCTGAGAAAGCTTTTAAAAAAGTCTAAAACAGAGCTAAAAACAGCTCCCTAGTTGTCTCTCTCAGGCCAGCCACAGCCTGCGGGCTTGAGCTACTCTATGGTGGGTTCATGGAGTGTGGGCTTGACATGCAGATTCCTGCCACAGTACACAGAGGTGTCTCCAAGCTGCACATTATGCTGTGTGGTGGACTTAGCTTTGCTAGTACAGAACAAAAAAAAAAAAAAAAAAAAAAGGTTTTTGGGCTACACCCTGCTTTGATAGAAGCATAGACCCACTGGCTCCCAGAGTCAGCAGACAGCATAGTTCCTAAAGCTGGCAGTGAATTATCTCCACCATGTTGAAAAGCTGAGATGGGTGGAGTCAGCAGCCAAGGCTGTTGCTTCAGTACTAACCACTACAGTTTAAAGCAATAGATTCACAATAAGGCAGATTCAGATGGAATAAGACTTTAAATAGTTTATAGTGTGTGTAAAAATGTACATAAACTTGGAAGAAAGAAGAAAATGAATATAGACAGTTATATAAAAATAGTTTTAAAAATAAAGTTTTTAAATAGACAGTAAAGGTAATATAAAAAATAAGCCACATAAAGATGGATATCAAACTGAGAGTCTGGATTATATTGTCTTGGGGATTTTTAACTGCAGAGAGACATTTGATTGTAAAAGGTGTGGAGTTAAATCAATATGTATACTTTAAAGATATCTTGATTTCAAAATTTATGTCTAAGGATACATTGCTTTGGAAAAGAGGCTCTGATTTTGTTTCCACAGAAGATGAGGACCTGTGGATTGCTTCTAGGCTAATAAGGTTTGACCAGCCAAGACCCCCTGAACGGTCTCCAATGACACCATGGCCCAGAGATCCAACATCCAAAAACAGCTTCAAGCCAACTGGCTCAGAGAATACAGCCTCACAGACTGCTTTATAATCCTAAAATTTTATTTGTGTCCTCATAAGAATACAGCACCCTCATTCAGCAGGAAGTAGCATGAGAAGCTACATCCAGATCCACAAAATATTGTTTATGAATGTTTATTTTTATTTAAAGTAGGTTGACTATAAATGTAATATCTTTCTAAATGAAGAAAAGGAGATATGATATGGAAATATAATTTATAAATATGACAGAATAAAAGGAAGGATGGTTGAACCCACTTTTAAAGAGCAATAACTTGGTCCGCCCCGGAACTCCCATCTGGACCAGAGTCTAGAGACCAGAGGAAGACCCATCTGGACAAGAGGACCTCCCATCTGGACAATATAAGGAGACCCCAGGGACTTCCTAAGACTCAGAGTCCAGCCCCCCAGCTCCTATTGGGCCAGCACTCTCATCTGGACCAGCGCTCCCATCTGGCCCAGAGCTTCCATCTGGACCAGAGAGAGGTTCCCTAAATCTGTCAACTCTCTCTGGACCAAGTACACTGATAAGACCAAGAACGAACACAAGAGGAGATGGGCAGACGTCAAGGCAGAAGTACATACAACAAAATAAAGAGCAATAGAGCATCACCAGAACCTAGCCATTCTCCAACAGCTAGACCTGAACATCACGGAATAGAAGAAGAAGAAGAAAACAACCTTATAAGTAACATCATGAAGAGTCTAGAGCCTTATATAGAAGAAATCAAAAATAAAGTAGAGGAACAGACAAACAAAAAATGGGAAGAATGCTATAAAAAACTAGAGGAAAGGACAATTAAAGCAGAAGAAAACAATAAGTCCCTGAAAGAAAATCATGAAAAAGCAAGGGAGACAATCCAAGACCTGAAGAGGGAAATAGAAAAAATGAAGAAGACACTAGCAGAAGGAATGTTGGAAATAGAATAGCTGAGTAAACAAACAGGAACTTCTGAGGCAAGTATAACCAACAGAATGCAAGAGATGGAAGAGAGGATCTCTGGTGTTGAAGATACGGTAGAATAAATAGATTCTTCAGTCAAAGAAAACACTAAAACCAACAAAGTCATGACCCAAAATGTCCAAGAAATGTGGGACACCATGAAAAGACCAAACTTATGAATAATAGGGATAGAGGAAGGAGAAGAATACCAACTCAAAGGCACAGAAAATATATTTAACAAGATCATAGAAGAAAACTTTGCCAACTTAAAGAAGGAAATGCCTATGAAGATACAAGAAGCCTATAGAACACCAAACAGGCTAGACCCCCCAAAAAGTCCCCTTGCCACATAATAATTAAACAACTAAATGTACAGAATAAAGAAAGAATACTAAGGGCAGCAAAGGAAAAAGGCCAAGTGACTTATAAAGGCAAACCCATCAGAATAACATCCGATTTCTCAATGGAGACTGAAAGCCAGAAGGACCTGGACAGATATAATGCAGACACTAAGAGACCATGGATGCCAGCCTAGACTAATATACCCAGCAAAACTTTCAATCATCATAGATGGAGTGAACAAGAACTTCCAAGACAAAACCCAGCCCTACAGAAAGCACTAGAAGGAAAATTCCATCCTAAGGAAGGCAGATACACCCATGAAAACACAGGAAATAGATAACACCACAGCAGTAAACCCCAAAGAAGAGAAGTACACACACACTACCAACAAAAAATAAAAATAACAACAGGAATGAACAATCACTGGTCATTAATATCCCTTAATATCAATGGACTTAATTCACCTATAAAAAGACACAGACTAACAGAATGGATATGAAAACAGGACCCATCTTTCTGCTGCATACGAGAAACACACCTCAAATTCAAAGACAGACACCTCCTAAGAATAAAAAGCTGGGAAAAGACTTTCCAATCAAATGGTCTTAAGAAGCAAGCTGGTGTAGCCATCCTAATATCCAGCAAAATAGAATTCAAACTAAAATCAATCAAAAGAGATGATGATGGACATTACATACTCATCGCAGGAAAGATCCACCAAGATGAAGTCTCAATTCTGAATATTTATGCCCCAAACACAAGGGCACCCACATATGTAAAAGAAACATTACCAAAGCTTAAATCACATATAAAACCCCACACATTAATAGTGGGAGACTTCAAGACCCCACTTTCACCTCTGGACAGATCGGCCAAATTGAAACTTTGAGATGTAATGGACTTAACTGATGTTATGGCTCAAATGGACTTAATCGATATCTACAGAACATTCCACCCAAACAAAAAAGAATATACCTTCTTCTCAGCACCCCATGGAACCTTCTCTAAAATCGACCACATACTTGGCCACAAAGCAAATCTCAACAGATACAAAACAATTGGAATAACCTCATGTATTCTATCAGACCACCATGGTTTAAAGTTAGAATTCAACAACAGAAAAAACTACAGAAATCCTACAATCTCATGGAAACTGAATAATGCTCAGCTGAATCACCAATGGGTTAAGGAAGAAATAAAGAAAGAAATTAAAGACTTCCTAGAGATCAATGAAAATGAATACACCACATACCCAAACTTATGGGATACTATGAAAGCAGTGCTAAGAGGGAAATTCATAGCACTGAATGCCCACATAAAGAAGCTGGAGAAATCTCACGCTAGTGACTTGACAGCACACCTGAAAGCCCTTGAACAGGAAGAAGCAAAGTCTCCCAGGAGGAACAGACGCCAGGAAATTATCAAATTGAGAGCTGAAATCAATAAAATAGAAATAAAGAGAACAATACAAAGGATTAATGAAACAAAGAGTTGGTTCTTTGAGAAGATCAACAAGATAGACAAGCCCTTATCCAAACTAACCAAAAGACAGAGAGAGAGCATCCAAATTAACAAAATCAGAAATGAAAAGGGGGACATAACAACAGACAATGAGGAAATCCAGAGAATCATCAGGTCATACTTCAAAAACCTCGACTCCACAAAACTGGAAAAATCTAAAAAAAATGGATAATTTTCTGGATAGGTACCACATGCCTAAGTTAAATCAAGACCAGATAAACCAATTAAATAGTCCAATAACCCCTAAGGAAATAGAATCAGTCATTAAAAGTCTCCCAACCAAAAAAAGCCCTGGACCTGATGGTTTCAGTGCAGAATTCTACCAGATCTTCAAAGAAGACTTAATACCAATACTCTTTAAATTGTTCCACACAATAGAAGCAGAAGGTATATTACCAAACTCCTTCTATGAGGCTACAATTACCCTGATTCCTAAAACAAACAAAATGCAACAAAGAAAGAGAACTACAGACTGATCTCCCTCATGAACATTGATACAAAAATACTCAATAAAATTCTGGCAAACAGACTCCAAGAACACATCAAGACAATTATCCACTATGATCAAGTAGGCTTCATCCCAGGGATGCAAGGGTGGTTCAACATACGAAAGTCCGTCAATGTAATACACCATATAAACAAACTCAAAGAAAAAAACCACGTGATCATTTCACTAAATGCAGAAAAGGCATTTGACAAAATCCAACACCCCTTCATGATAAAGGTCTTGGAGCAATCAGGAATTCAGGGAACATACCTAAACATAATAAAGGAAATCTACAGCAAGCCAACAGGCAACATCAAATTAAATGTAGAGAAACTCAAAGCAATACCACTAAAATCAGGAACAAGGCAAGGCTGTCCCCTCTCCCCCTACTTATTCAATATAGTACTTGAAATTCTAGCCAGAGCTATAAGACAACATAAAGAGATTAAGGGGATACAATTTGGAAAGGAAGAAGTCAAGCTCTCCCTATTTGCAGATGACATGTTAGTATACATGACTGACCCCAAAAATTCAACCAAGGAACTGATACAGCTAATAAAAACCTTCAGCAACATTGCAGGATACAAGACCAACTCAAAAAAATCAGTAGCCCTCCTATATACAGTAGACAAACAGGCTGAGAAGGAAATCAGAGATACATTACCCTTTACAATAGCCACAAATGATATAAAATACCTTGGGGTTATGCTAACTAAGCATGTGAAGGACCTATATGACAAGAACTTTAAGTCCCTGAAGAAAGAAATTGAAGAAGATGTCAGAAAATGGAAAGATCTCCCATGCTCATGGATAGGCAGGATTAACATAGTAAAAATGGCAATCTTACCAAAAGCAATCTACAGATTCAACTCAATTCCCATCAAATTACCAACACAATTCTTCACAGATCTGGAAAGAATAATACTCAACTTCATATGCAAAAAACAAAAAACCCAGGATAGCCAAAAGTATCCTGTACAATAAAACAACCTCTGGAGGCATCACAATCCCCAACCTCAAGCTCTACTATAGAGCTACCATAATAAAAAACAGCTTGGTATTGGCATAAAAACCTTCTTTAAGGTATTATGTTTATGTACCTCATTTAAATTGTAATGGATAATTAAGAAATACAGATTCAAAATTATTCTTCTATGATAGTGAAATTTATAGTCATGTTACGTTTTCTAGGTATACATAGATATATTTCAATGAGGTAGGTAATCTTCAAACACTGCAAAGCCCTACAGAATATGGCATTTTAAATGTTTTAAAAACTCAGACTTTTCTGGACAGTGAGACATGTCTACTCCTGTCAGCACTGATTTACTTCAAAGAGGAAGATGGGCATTGAAGACACTCCATATGGAGTTTATCTTCTTTTTGGCAGAACTGGCCATTTGGGCAAGAGACTGTTCTTGCTTGGACTGCTTGACAATATGTATCAACTGGACATGCAGAACCCACAGAAAGGTGACCCCTGAACTTTACAAGGTAAGATGGTCCTTTGGGTTTCTGCTTCACAGAGGAAACTGCCAGACATTCTAGAGGACACAGAGAAAAAAATGACTGAGAGACTGGGTCTATCCTTCTGATGTCTTTGATGTAGTTGAAGACTAGATAGTTATAATTATGGTTTTCCTTGGTTATGATAAAAGATAAATTTTGATATGAAACTTTATACTCACAAATATAGGATAGATAGAATATTTTTCTTTAATTTTGCCAAATAGACTCTATTGTAACTGTAATTCTTTCTTGATAACTGTCTTATTATATGTAATTTTACTATATCAAAGTTAAAACCTTCCTTTTTAATTAAACAGAAAAGGGAAAATATTGTGGGATAATGCTTTTGTACACTGGTTTAATAAAACGCTGATTGTCCAGTAGACAGGCAGGAAGTATAGATGGGACAAGAAGATGAGAAAAATTCTGAGAAGAGGAAGGCTGAATAAGGAGATGCCAGCCTGCCATCCAGGGAACAGCATGTAATGGCACATAGGTAAAACCACAGAACAAGTGGCGACATATAGATTGACATAAATGGGCTGAGTTTAAGTGCAAGAGCTAGTCAATAGTAAGCCTGAGCCAATGGCTGAGCAGTTATAATTAATATAAGGTTCTGTGTATTTACCTGGGTCTGAGCGGCTGTGGACTGGGGGTGGGAGGTAGGACACAGGAAAACTCTACTACAAGAACTCAGAATTTTTAGCTGTCAATTTAGACTTTCACCAACTATTCATGGGGCTTTGCTTTCACAGCTTCAGCCTCACACAGACACTGTATCATCAATCCCTCTTGTTTTGAGCCTTTCAGCATAGCCTGATCAGGTACTGGACTCCCCAGTTGTCCAGCTTACATAGAATCATGTAAATCAATCTAATAAATCTCTCATCTAATTGTATCAATTCTATTTGTCTTACTCTTCTCCAGAAGCTCTGACTCATATGTTCTATAAATCTTTATTTATTCATATAGACTACTTACTCTATTCTAGGCCATTAACAAGCCCCTTGAGATTCCCCAGTGAACAAGAATATGTCCTTCTGGACCTTGTGTTCTAATGATGGTGGTGAAGTGGAGGTGCAGAAACACATACACAGATATCTTGTATTGTGATGTTAAGAAGTTGTAGCACGCAATCTATGGGAAGAAAAGAGTAGAGGAAGGCAACATGGATCGAGTTTTGACATCAGCATTAAGAAATAGTGATGGACAGTGTGGGTCTGCATGGATAAATTGTAATCAGTCCATAAATTATTTACGATGAAATCAATGTTTTATTCAACCATGGATCCCCCTTGCACTTAACACACTGCCCAACACTTAGCAGATAACTGAAACTCTTTGTTGACTTCATTTTCAGATGCAATCTAGACCATGGCTAGTGACTTTTCAGAGCTTACATATAAGGAACTGAACCCCAGTGCTTTTCCGACTTCAAGACATTCTCCTGATTCTCCTTAAAAACACTTGGCACATACTTATTAAAAAAGAACTCATTATAAAATGATGTTCTGTGCCATCGTCTTCAATTTAGCTAATGTCTCCACTGAAGATTAGGTCATAGTGCTATTTCCAGTGTCTCTCAATTTTCAACATGCAGTATAGAAGCATGACTGTGTCATGCCCAGTAGTAAAGGGGAGAACACACCTTTGGTCTGTGTTTCTAAGTGGACATAGTTCTGTTAGAAAAAAAAAAAAAAAGGTGTTCTGCAAAGTAGCAAGGTGATGATCTATATCTATCTATCAGTCATCTATAGCTGTCTATATCTATCTATCTATCTATCTATCTATCTATCTATCTATATCTCTCTATCTATCTATCATCTATCTATCTATGTATGTATGTATCTCTCTATCTATCTATCATGTATCTATCTATCTATCTATCTATCTATCTATCTATCTATCTATCTATGTACCTACCTACCTATCTATTATCTGTGAGCTATCTTTCTAACCCCTTCTTCATCATCATCTATCATATATCGATCTCTATCTATCATTACAGTTCAGAATGTTCCAACATTCAAAATATTTTGAGCACCACCATAATGCTACAAGTGGAAAATTCCATGCCTGACCTCTTGTGATCAGCCACTGTTAAAGCACAAACACACTAAGAACTTTGTAAAAATTTCCTTTAGACTATGTGTACAAGATGTACATGAATCATAAATGAACTTTATAGTGTGATTTGAGTACTAACCCTGGGCTGTATTGTTATGTATATGCAAATATTCCTGAACTGAAACAGACAACAAATCCAAAGCACTTTTGGTGATAATCAATCTGGATAAGAGACATGCAAACCATAGCAGCTCCTGAAGGCAGACTTCTTTTTGAATTCTGATTATAAAGATGGGAGATATTGATGATGTTCTCAGTCTCCACCTTTATCTAGCCTGGTACATTTCCTTTTATGGAGATAGTAACAGGCAGGAGATTAACTTGTAGTCAGACTCTTCTAATTAGGTTATAATGCTACTACAGAATGATTTAAAATTCTATGGTCCAAAGCAGGTACAGAGGTCCATGTATGTAGCAGAATGAGAGAAGAGACTCAAATTCAATTTTTAAAATTGGAGGTAGACATCATTGTCAGCACCTGCCCTAATGGTCTGTTTATGAGCAATAGCCTTCTGTGGTCATATCTGAGGGATAGGAGACTGAGGGACAGAGAGCTGCAACATATCCCCAAGCTAATTTTACAGAAGGGGTGAATATATTGTAGTGGGCAATTTACATTTTCCTGTGTAATCTCTCAATCAATACAGTATAAGAAAGGGTGGTTTTGTGTTTGCTTGTAACATATTCGTGCACATGGAAAGGTCATTATAGGATTAAGCCAAGATAAAACTCCATCTCTCATCTCTATCCCCAGTGTTCCCTGAAAGCCCACATAAGGCAAATTAATACTTCCCATGCTCCAGTTCTAAATTATAAGCTGGCTTGGTAAATTCTATTCATTCTCCTATGATTTCCCATGAAGAATAAGAGAAGGCACTGTTCATGACATTATAGGCTCAGAAAAAAAAAATCCTCATATACCAAAAGGGGCTTCTAATTTGACCCAATATAGCTCATTATGGCAGGAAATGCACTCTCGCAATATTTTCGCAGTGGCTGTCACATGTAAGCCAGAGCTTCTGTGTCGAGTAGGTAGCTATTACCATCAGCTCTATCCTGTGTGTACTGCTGTTGATATTTACAAGATCCTTTAGGAATGCAAGAAAATCTCAAACAATATTGCCGCACATCAAATGGCTTACTTCAGCGACTCATCTGCTGGCAGATAAATTACTTTTTGGTTATAAAAGCAATCCAACTTGTCTTTTTACTCTGTAAGGCTGATCTCAACAAGGAAAGTATGTCTTTCATGGATCCCTGGTGGGGAATACTTCAGATGACCTGATTCAATAGCCACCAAAAAAAAAAAAAAAAAAAAAAAAAAAAAAATCAAACCCAGTAAAGATGGGTTTGACAACTCACAGCTAGATCATCAGGAAACCAGTGGGTCAGGAGCCTGAGTAGAAGTTAAGTCTCTACATCTATTTAAGCTGTCTCTTGTTAGAGAGCCCTTATAATTTAAATCTGAAGTCACCAAATGGAATTATTCATTCCACGTAATCAGACGAAACAGGAACATGAGCTGGAAGAATGTACAATAATAGAGATGGGGGGTGGGTGGGTCCTTTGAAAATCCTTAGAGTTAGAATTTCTCTCTGCATAAAGCTCTTCTTTTTATGTGCAGTTTTATGTCAGAGAGACAAAATGTCCTTCAGGGAAGCAGAATCTGTGTTTTTAGAGTACAAGAAATCCAACGACTATACAGCAGTTACAGGCATTGGTGAATCATCGGGCTTTTGGAGCCCGGTTTTCTCATAGGTAAAAACAGTTTTGCCTGTTTCCACAGATACCACTACAATTAAATGAAGCAATGCTTGTGAACATACCCTGTACGTCACAATGCTGCTTCGTGTGCAGAAAGTTTGGCATTGTTTGTTATTTTACAGGTATTCTAAGTCAAACAATTTCCTTATCTGGTCCCTGGGTTGCTATGAGCCTGCCTATGCCCTCCAAACACTCTCTGCTTCATCCACCTACTGCTCACTTCGTTCTCGTCTCGCTCTTGTTTCCTGTCCATACTATCCACAAAATCCTTTCTCTTGTCTCCCAAAGTGCCAGTGCCAGCCTCACCTCTTTGCCGCCCAGATAAAGAATGCCATTGCCACTCCCTGGTTAATCTAATGACCTTTAAGCTCAGTTGTGTTTCAAGAAGGCAACACGTACTTTGAGGCAAACATTTTTTTTTTTTTTTTCCACCAGTTTAATTTTAGCTGCATGAGCCAGAAGGGAGTCAAATCACACAAGAGGTCACAGACACAGTGGGGGAGAGAAAGGCACTCAAGAACACATTCCTTTGGAGTCGTTGCCTGTTTAATTTTCTACTGTAAGGAGCCATGCTGCACTGATTTTAAGGAAACTCGGGAAGAGGTAAACAGTGCGCCTCTCTTGGGACGGCACCGCTGGGTGTGAATAGCCCGAAATACAAGTCAGCTTCAATAAACTGGTTTCACAGATGATTTATCAAATTCTCATTTCTCCCAATTTTTAACACCATACCGTTGGACACATCAAAAGCTGACTTCACCTCATCTTTCTGCTCTGTTATGATGGCCTAGCAGAGCTTTTTCTCCGATTATTATGAAGATTAAATATAGTACATGATGTGAAATACTCTGCTGTGGAGTGATTAACTAAGAACTATTTGGTTATGAAATTTAAGGAGTAGGTTCTATTTCTGTATTATAACTCAGGGTGAATAGTGGCTGTATGCTTTTACTGAGCTATAGAGAGTGCAAAGGAGTATCTCCTTGCTGAAGACTCAAGTGTAGACAAGATCTGGAGAGCACTAGAATCCAGAGTCAATAGAGAGTGAGATTCCATGCTGTGACATCCAAGACAGGCAGAAATTCATCCTCTGGTACAACCTAATAAGGGACAGCATGCTCATAAACTCTCCAAGTAGTTCATTTGTTTTAACAACAGTTTGAGCTCTTGGTACAAGGTAGCTTATGCGCCATCAAAACCCACCTATCAATAAATCCTGCCCATTAATCATGCATTTTCCGACTGCAATGTTAAAGATGAAGCTAGATCACCATTACTTCAAGAAACACCTATCAGAAGGATAAAAATGATACCAGGTTTTCTTTAAAAGATTCTTTTGTAAGTTGAGATTGTTCACTAACTTTCTGTTAGTTTGTTAGTCTTTTTAAAAACTGTGTAGCTTATAGCTCTGGCTAGAACTTCAAGTCCTTTTTTCTAGTGGTTCCTTTTTATTTTCAGGGATTGTTTTTTAAAATGTATGATAGAAAATGTGTGATACTTCAGTGTTTGGCTAACTTTGTTTACCATGATGATTTATAGTTCCATTTTCCTGCAAAGGGCATAATTTTTCTTTATGGAGAACGCCTCCTCTCTCTGTGTGTATGTGTACTGTATTTTTTTTTTTTTTTTTTACCTATTCATATAGTGATAGGGCCCAAGGCTTTGTCACTGTCTCACCTGCTATAAATAGTACTTCAGTGAACATGCATTTGCAGATGTATTAATATACATATGTTATGCTGATTTTATTTAGTTTGGATAAATACCCAGATGTGGTGTAACTGGATCATCCAATAGTTGCAGCCTTAGCTTTTGGAGGCATTTCCATACTTTTCTCTGTATTGATTATGCTAACTTACTTGCCTCCAATGGTGTCTAAGGGATCCTTTTCCTCTGAGTCCTGGCCAACACTTGCTATTTCAGATTTTTTTTAAAGTAATAGCCAGCTTAATAACACATTGTAATTTGACTTGCATTTCCATGATGGCAAAAGGTTTTGAACATTTTTCTTTTATTTATTATTATTATTTATTTTATTTTTCTATCATATAGACTGTCATATCATCCTGACTGCAGATTCCCCTCACCCCAGCCTCTCTCCCAACCTCCCCTCCCACTCCATGCACCCCCACACCACTTCCCCTCAGAAAAGAGCAGGCCTCCCAGGGACATCAACCAAACATGGCATAATACGCTACAATAAGACTAGGCACATACCATCACATTAAGGCTGGCCAAGGCAACTCAGTAGGAAGAAAAGGGTCCCACAAGCAGGCAAAAGAGCCAGGGACAACCCCATTTCCCACTGTCAGGAGTTCCACAAGAACACCAAGCTACTCAGCCATGACATGCAGAGGACCTAGGTCAGACTCCTAAATGCTCCCTAATCTCTGAAGGCCCCTATGAGTCCAGGTTAGTTGGTTCTGTGGGCCATGTTCTCCTGATGTCCCTGATCCCTCTGGTTCCTCTGATTCTTCCTCCTCTTCCTCTGTAGGACTCCCCGAGTTCTGCTCAATGTTTGGCTGTGGTATGCTGCATCTGCTCCCATTAGTTACTGGATAAAGTCTCTCTAGTCCTTTAGATGAAGATTCTGCTAGGCTCTGGACCCAGAACACTCTGCAGGCAGGACAAACTGTAGGTCCAAGGTTATGTGGCTGGGTTGGTGTCCCAATCCCTCCACTGAGGCCTTGCCTCATTACAGAAGATGGCCGGTTCAGGCTCCATGTCCCCCATTACCAGGACTGTTTGCTAGGCTTATAGATTCCATGGAGTTTCCATTGTACTAGGTTTCCACCTCACCCCCGAAGTGCCCCTGATTCCAGTCATTTCTCCCAGTATTTTTCCCCCTGCATACATCTGATCCCACCCCACCCTCCTCCAGTCTGCCCGAGAAATCTACTTTATTTCCCCTTCCCAGGGAGATCCTTGTGTCCCCCTTAAACGCTCCTTGTTACTTAGTCTCTCTAGGTCTGTGGACCATAGAACTTTACAGCTAATATCCACCTACAAGTGAGTACACACCGAATATTTTTTTTCATGGATTTATTTGTCACTTACGTTTCTTTTGAGAGGTGATTGTAACACATATAAAATCTTAACAGCATACCTTTGTAAAGATGATTTGATTTTACAGTGATCTTTATCTTCCATCAAGAGTGCCACGCATTTTGTCTACCAACTGGGGCAATCGAGAGTACATGATGCTTTTCAAATAAACTTGGGAAATAAACATAAAATGAGATTATTAAAATGAAGACAACTAGACACCCAACATCAAAAGCTTCTGTCCGTTTCTCATATTCTATCTCTTTCAAATTTTCACCTACACGGCCTTTTCTCATGTCGCTGATAGAATTTTGTGTAGCAGCCCGAGCCTTGATGTAATGGGCTGGATTTTTGCCACGTCTAGGAGCTTTCCCTTTGATAAACATGGTTTATGTTGCTCTATTTAAAATCTCATTACTCCACTAACAAAGCTTAGTTAGTCTATTCTGTAAAAACTGCATTAAAAATCTGAGACTATTAATACTGCCGTGGAGCAATCCCTGGTACCTCACTTGTGATTGTTGTTTGTTTTGTTTTTGTATTTAGTGTGTGTGTTTTTTCTTTATTTGTAATTTTATTCATTTATCTGAGTAATGAGTTCTCACTTTAGAATTCCAAGTTAACTTCTTTGTAGATTTCTTTTTTGTATGTATGAATGTTTCCCTGCATGTGTGTGTGTGTGTGTGTGTGTGTGTGTGTGTGTGTGTGTGTGTGTATACTATATGCATGCCTAATGCCCACAGAGGCCAAAAGAAGGCATTGGATTCTCTGGAAACTGGAGTTATAGATGGTTGTGAACAACAATGTGGGTGCTGGGAACTGAACCTGGGTCCAACAAGTGCTCTTACCTGCCCAGCCATCTCTCCAACCCCATGTTAATATTTTGCATCAGACCCGTCAAGTTTATAAATAATTTTATCGTAAGCCCCCACTGTTTGCTATGTTTATGTCAAGGGTAATAATATACTGGAAAACCTAATTATTCAATAGCATGTAAATGTCTTCTCCTAGAAAGCTGTGAGTGGAAATTTCAAATAGTACCTCTGTCTCCATGTTCTTAAGCCTTTCTTTACAGAATCAAAATCAAAAGATGCAATCTGTCTGTCTTTGTGTTGCTCAAATGAGTAACGTTAGTAGAGGTTAGTGGTTTAAGGTGCTAGTCTTCAGTATCTGCACAGGATGCTTCCTATGAATTCCCCTCCCCCAGTGGCTATCTGAAACCACTGAACTTCTGAACCTCATATATACTATGTTCTTTTATATACACACACATAAATGTATAATATATGTATATATAATGTGGTAAAGTTTAATCATATTTCTGATACCCTAAGAGATTAACAATGGTCAACAATACAAAAAAATACAATCATTTGCTGTAATGAACCTAATGTGAGTATGGCTTCTCTCTCTCTCTCTCCAATATCTTATATGATACTCATCTCTGTTCCAAGGGTACTGTAAGATGCAATGCCTACATGACAAGGAATGAGGTATGACATTATCCTGAAGACACAATTCTAGATTGTGTTAATGTAATAGTCTTATGAATTCAAGCACCAGGATATTTCCACAGTCAACCTGATAACTAAGACAACAGCCGAGTGACTAATGGGGCTGTTAGGTGGACAATGTGGATGTGTTGGACCAGAAAGATGATTCACATTCTGGGTGGGACAGAGTGGGACCGCATGACATCTCATCACCCTACAAAGAATGGCGTTTAATTCTTATGAACTCTTCATTTCTGGAATTTTCCATTTAATATTTTGAGACTGTGGCTAGCCATGAGTGGCTGTAACTGTGGACAATGAAACCATAGATAAAGAGGGGTGACATTATAGGTGAGTTGTTCAGAGAGTGGCCATGGTTGCACTTCAGCACTATGGCTTTGTCAAGTCGACACATGAGCAAATCTGAGTGATGATGTTGGCTGTCTCCAGTCACTGCTGGGTAATGAAGGACACATCCTATTTCACGTCACAGGAATCCCGGACTTGGATTTGTGAAGCCTTCTGAGCTTCATTTCTTCAGAAGATTCTGCTTCACCTTACTTGAAAAGTTCCTCTAGGCCAGGTGTGTGATTTCAATGCAGGAGCTTTCCTCGGAAGTCCCGTAGTCACTTCCTTTTATCCCTCTCTTGTCTTCCTTTCTGCCTGCTCAGTAGCTAGTTTTCATATTTTCTAAGATATACAAGAGTGACACCTACTCATTGCTTCTCTGTCTTCCCTCTTGTATATACCTGTCTCTAATGCAAGTTCCAATGCACCCTTCCCCTTCCTTCCTGGGTCTCTTTTAGGCTCAATGTGTGTTGTGAGGATACATCGTGGGGATACCCCCAGAGCTTCTCAAAGGAGGCTGTTAATTTGAATGTTCTAAATCCATTTCTTCCTCTTTGTTTCCATATCTTTGCTTCTACTCTTCACTTTGGTCATCTGTCAAGGTTGGAATCTCAGAGAGGAACATCAAAAATCAAGCAGAGTGTCCCCAGACTTTGAATTTCAGTTCTGTTTTTTTTTCTTCCTCACACTGATTATCCTGTGACTTTAAATGTGCCACTTAATCACCCAATCATCTTATTCTTCACCCAGTAAAGTGAAGGGGCTGGACTTGATGTTCCTGGAGACAGTTTCCTATTTTGACGTTAACTTGCTGTATCATGACTAAGATACTTCCTGTGTGGTTTTCAGTAGCACACACAGTGGCCCTTTTGAATACTGGGAGTGGTGTGCTTGATGCCTACGAGATGGCAACTTGTTTGCAATGGTGCTGGTTATCTGCAAATGTTAGTCTTCTAACAACCAGCCACGCAGAGCCTTCAGACTCATCCTCATATGCTTCTTTCTAGAACACAAAATACACAGGAAAATCACTTAACATGCCTACATGTTTGTAAGCAGTCATATTTATAACTCACCATTGTAATTTTGGAAGGGCAGAGGATTTGTGGCTTTTAATACTCTGTACTTTTCAGAGTTGTGTATATGAATACATTTGTTCATGATGGAGCCTGATCACCTTCAGGATAGGAAATAGGAAGCTCTCAAAAGTGAAAGTCTCTATCTAATTGTAGGTGGTCTCTGTCTCCTATTTATCACAAGGCCTCTTTTTTTTCCTCACAAATTTCCTAGGGCCCAATATTTCACAAGCTCTATGGAATTGCTGTGGGATGGGTAACAAACCAATTTATATTTTATAGATACTAACATGGAGACACAGAGAAAGGATGTGATCTGTGGCGGCACTCTGGCAGCTCAGCCAGGAATGGCAGAATAAAGATCAAGAAAAGAAGGAACCCGATTCCTCTGTGATTCTCCTGTGCTGAGGATCAGAGCAGCCCAGCACTGAAAGAGTCTGAGAAGCTGGCAGCCCACAGTGATCCTTTTAGGGAAGTCTGCATGTGAGCTCCTCCAAGCTCCTGACTAATGCATACTTCTGTCCCATGTCCTCCATTGCTAAAGTGTCCTTCCTTGTTCTTCCCTGTGAGCCATGAATAGATCCCAGCACTTACCATGCCCGGCTGGATCCTGGCTACAGCCTTTTGTCCAGTTGTTCACGCAAGTTCCAGACATTAGCTTTCCAGCCTGAATTCATCCTAAGGCCTGTGCCCAGTTATCTTTCATAGGCAATGTTTCTTTATGTGAGTTTACTGTGTCTGTTTCTCAACACACCAACCCTGTCATCCTCTGCTTAGATTTGTAAGGCTCTCCATGCTTAGACCCAGCTCCATCTTCTGCCATATACCCAGCCCACAAGCATGGGACTCTGGACTATATAGGATGTTGTATTTATAGTTTCTGATTTCTATCCACAGTTTGGTTTTTACTTTTTTTTTTTTTTTTTAATTTTAGCCCAGGTGGCCCTGGAATTCCCTCGTATATTGCTGATTTCAATAGCTGTACCAGTATCTTTACTGCTAATACTCATTATCTTTGTAGTTCAGTATCTCCTAGAGTCACTCTCCCATCGTGTTTGTGTGTCACTGACACTCACTCAAGCTATTAACCTTCCGGAAGGGCAAAGTTTGTGTTCTCTTTTCGACTTACTTATAGGACAGAGGATGCTAAAGAGGATAAATTAAATGGAATGAAGGTCCAACCACAGAGTCAAAATTGTTCAAAATTCAGTGGATTAGTATGGTCAACTGTCTGTCCCTGAGAGCATGGGTGCTTTGAATGGGATTTTTGTTTTGTGGGAAAGGGTGGCCCCAGTTCGGATTAAAACACACTCAGTAGTCCATGTGTCAAAGGCCTGGGCTGTAGCTTGGCTCTGTTGACATGTGGAAATTTTAAGAGGTGGCCTAGTGTGTTCTATATGTCACTGGGAGCATGCCTTTCCTTTCTCTCCTTTCTCTTCCTGGCATGAGGTGAATTATTTGCTCTGTTATTGCCATGTGCTCCCTGCCATTACCATTTGGTGTTCCCAACAAGAGGTCTAAAGGTAATGGATTTGCTTGAACATGGTCTGGAAAATTCTAAAGCTATAAGCCAAATTCATCTCTTACCTTTATAAGTTGATTTCTCTAAGGAATTTATTATACAGTTGAAGGCTGATAGAAGAGGCATAGACAAGGAAGGGAATATATGTACATCATCATTGCTTTTCTGCAGGGTAGTTTATCCTCAGCCGTGAGCTGAATTTCCAGTACCTCCCAGAACAACACATCTTTTAACCAGAAGCTGTTCTGTTGCCTATGAAAACAATATCTGGAACTTGTGAGATGGCTCACTCAGTGGGTAAAAGAATGCAAAAAAATAAAATAAAATAAAATAAAAAAGAATTTCCTAACAGTTATCCTCTCAGATGAGTTTAGGCAGGTGCCAAGAAAGATGTGTGTCTGATACATCACTATTGGGTGAACAGACATCACTAACCCAGACTTGTATGAATGCAAGCCTGATGACCTGAGTTCCCATCACCAAAACCCGTGTGAAGTAGGAGAGAACTGACCTCAGAAAATGGTCCTCTGACTTGTACGTGAGCGTTGTGGCACGTAACCTTTCCTTATAATAAGAATAAAAAGTTAAAAGCAATATCTTCCTGGTCAAGGTAGTGTAACATTTAATTTTCTTTCTGGTTTCTTTCTCATGCTCTGCCCATCCCAACCCCTTGTTTTTCATTCCCTATAAATAACTTGCAGCCAAATCTTTAACTTGGATAGTGCATGAGCCATTATGGCACGCGACCAAGGCTCATTCTTCCCAAGTGGCTAGAATTCATTTGAGGATGTGGGTGAAATAACAGAAACCCTTTTCTCTGAGGCAGATAAGGTGTGGACAGATCTTACCACATAGGAAATTTTTAAATAAGCAGTCTTCATTTTGTAAATATTATTTTGCTCTAGAAGTCATGTCATATTTAAAATGTCCCAACTTTTAAATATGACTATTTCTCCCAACTTTTCAGGGTTGTGTTTAAAAACTGTAAAAAAAAAGTCATATAAAAATTCATAAAACTCATACATAGGCCCCTTTGAGTCTGGATTAGAGATGGCCGTTCATCTAACACAGTGGCCTATCCAGCAGGATTTTTTTCTTGGCATCTGTCTAAACTTATTTCAGAGGATTACTGTTGCAAAGGTCTGTTTTGTAAATGTTTGCACATATTAAATTGAAACTTACCTTGCCATAATTTCTAGTATTGCTGTGCGCTTCAGATTAGCCCACTTGGGCAGTGGAATGTTTTCCATATGATAAAATGACTCATACTCTATGCTGTCTGGCCTGCTAGGTCCTAGTCACATGAAGCGTCCAACACTAGTGACACTGAACTATACGTTTTATTGAAGTTCAAATGTAAAATCACATTTGGCTACTGCCTACTCTATTTATGCAATACAACTTCAATACTTTGCAAAGTATGCGAGCAACCATTTTCATGTGACTGTTATCAGATTTTTTTTTAAAGGTAGATGCTTATATTTTCTAAGACATCTTTTGCATTTTCTCAGTAGTAGGTTTGCCTGTTAGCATTTATTTTGTTGCTGCTGCTGCTGTTGTCTCTACTTTTCTCTTTATTGCTGATGCCCTTCTTCCTTTTAGGTTCCATAATTTTTCCTGAGTGTTCCATGGAGTCATTTCATGATTACAGAACATGTATACCAACATGCAAATGACAGAATTGGGGGACAGAAAGCATGAGAAATTTTCATGGGCAGATAAATTGTAAATTTTTTTTATTACTGTGCATTCATTGTAGAGAGTGGGGTTTTTTATAATGGCATCTTTGTTCAAGGATATCATATATAAGGATCTCCATATTCACCCCCCATGACCCTCTGCTATCTCTTCACTCACAGTCCAATCGTCTGTTTCCTCTTCCCAAAGTGCTGGCCTTATTTTCCTGTGTGTTTGTGTGTGTGTGTGTGTGTGTGTGTGTGTTCCTTCTCATCTGCATCCTTACCAGCATTTGTGAATTTTTTTTTTCACTTTTTTGCCAGGAAGAGATATAGGGGCTTATGTAACACAATCTGGCCTTGAGCTTGCTTTGTATCCCAGTCTGGCCTTGAAGTTCTAGCCCTCCTGCATCCTCATCCCAAGTGCCGAGGTTACAGGTGTGCACCATTACAGTTGGTTATGAGGTTCTGTGGAATGAACAGTGGGCTTTATGCATGCTAGGCAAACATTATTAACTGAGGTCCACCCCCAGCTCTGGTTTGCTTTCAGTGGTAGCCAACCTGACAGGTGGTAGAAGCTCAGTGTGGTTTTGATTTTCACGTTCTTGATGGCCAAGGATGCAGAGCACGCTCTCTGATGGCCACCTGCACTTCATTGCTGTGGAATAATTTTGTATGCTGTAAAGATTTGTCATTTGAACCCATTTAATAAAATGTTGATTTGCCAGTAGCCAGGCAGGAAGTATAAGCAGGGCCACCAAACTAAGGATGACAGGAAAGAGAAGGGTGGAGTCAGCAGTCACCAGCCAGATGCAGAGGAAGCAGGAGACAAATGTGCCATGCTAATAAAGGTACTGCCAGGTGACAGAGCATAAATAAGGCATATGTGTTAACTTAAAATGTAAGAGCCAGTTAGTAATACGCCTGAGCTATTGGCTAAGCATTTCTAATTCATATTCAGCCTCTGAGTTGGTTATTTGGGACTGGGTGTTCGGGACAGGAAATGTCCATTTATATCTTTAGAGAACTGTTTGTTCATTTATTTGTTCTTTTGCCAACTTACTGATGGAATGATTTTTGGGGTGTGTGTGTGTGTGTATAACATTTTTAGTTCTTTATCTATTCTAGATATATTAACATCTGGTTATATGTATAGCTAGTAGAGATTTTCTCCCATTTTGCTGTTTATGTCTTCATGCTGGTCACTGTTCCCTCTATGCTGAAGTGTTTAGATACATATTCCATGTGTTCCTTGGAACCCCATTTCTCAGTTCTTTCAGACACCCCTGAGCTACTAGAGTCCTTTCCACAAAGTCCTTGCCTGTGCCTACATCTTCAAGTGTTTTTCTCTAGCAGTTTCAGAGTTGCTGATCTTATATGAAAGTTTTTGATCTATTTTGAATTAGTTTTGATATGGAGTGAGGAATGTAGATGTGATTCCATTCTTCTACATGTGGAAAAGTTGGTTTCTCTCTGCTGAAAAAGGCTGGGTTTTTTTTTTTTTTTTCAATGTACGTTTTTACACTCCTTTCAAAATTTATGTTGCTGAGATGAGTATGGTAATCCTACCATTCTGTGAGGCAGAGGCAGGAGGATTGCTATAAATTTAAGGTCAGTCTATGTGGTGGTATTGTGTTCCCAAAATATTGTGCACGCTAATAAACTTATCTGGGGTCAGAGAACAGAACAACCACAATTTTAAACATGAGGATAGGCAGTGGTAACACACTCCTTTAATCCTAGCATTCTAGAGGCAGAGATCTACCTGGATCTCTGTGTGTTCAAGGATACAGCCAAGCATGGTGACTCACGCCTTTAATCCCAGAAAGTGAGCCTTTAATCTCGGGGTGATGACAGAAAGCAGAAAGGTATATAAGGCGTAAAGACCAGAAACTAGAAGCATTTGGCTGGTTAAGCTTTCAGGCTTTCGAGAAGCAGTTCAGCTGAGACTCATTCTGGATGAGGACTTGGAGGTTTCCAGTCTGAGAAAACAAGATCAGCTGAGGAATTGGTGAGGTACAGTGGCTGTGGCTTGTTCTGCTTCTCTGATCTTCCAGCATTCACCCCAATACCTGGCATCAGGTTTGATTTTATTAATAAGACCTTCTAAGATTCGTGCTATAAGTCTAGGCTACACAGAGAGATGCTGTCTCATAGGCATTTGGGTTTATCCCTGGGTTCTCTATTCTGATCCAGTGGCCAGTACAAGACATGAAATTTTAAGGAATGTTTGTCAGCTGTGGTGATTTTGCCTTACCAGAGACATTTGCCAATGTCTAGAGAAGCATTCCTGCCTTCATGTTTGAGGAGCAGTGTGCTTCCATATCTAGTGGAATTGGGACAAAGATGCTGCTGCCCATTCTGCAGTGCACAGGACTGAGCCACCCCAGTCAACTCAGCATTCTAGAACGTGAGTGCTGCCAAGGCTGAGGAGGTCTAGTTTATGCAAACAAAAGATGTGCCACTTACTTCAGCACAGAAAGGCTTCATTCACGTGGAAAGAAGGAAAGGAATGAGATAGAATGGCTGAACTAAATCCATGAAGTATCATGAGCTGTCTGTGTGAGTCCTTTGGTTACTCTGTTGCATCAGTAAACCTATAGATGCAGGACATCTTCTAAATGTCTTTGTTCCTCTCCCTTCTCCCTTGGAAGCCATGATTGTAGGTCTTGTTATTATCACTGTTAGACCATGATGGTTTTAGCTTCTATATGAACACCCTCTTTTCATCTATCCCTTTCCCCTCCCTGTGTGTTCTTGAGACAGGGCATATACCCTCCTAACCCAAGCTGGTCTGGAATTTGCTATGTAGTCCAGGCTAGCTTTGAACTCACAACCTTCCTGCTAAGGTTCCAGGCGAGCCTCTTTTCATTTTATATTCATATTACAGTTCCAGGTTGTAATATTTCTAAGAAGGACATTAGTCAAGTCAAGAGTCCAGATGAAAATGACATGTAAGAGGATGGCTTCTTCATCTCTGCATTTGGTGGCACTCCTTTCCTTAGAAATGTTTTACTTGGTAGTGTGTGAGGCCAGCTAATCTTTTCCCCCATCTTGAAGCAGGAAATAATTATTACAACCTGGGGATAGAGCCTGGTGAGCTAGCCAGAAGGAAATCTGACACTTAGTGAAATGTACCTGCTTCCGGTTCAGGCCTAGCATGAAATTTCCTGAGGTTCATAGGAAGGTTTGTCAAATCTTGGCAATTCTCTTAGTAGTGTCAAATTCCAAAAGAAATGTGCAAGTTGTACCTGGCTTCGAGTTTCTAGCATGAGAAGTTAGAGCAGGCCAAGCTAGAAGGATCCTCGAAAGATTGAGAAAAAAATTCCTGCCTGTTTTTACTTTGGATAACTTTTTGGAAGAAGCAATTGACAGAACCAAGGCTCTGGAGAGACACATTTCATAGCAAGCCATGAGGCCTTTCACAACACCCGAGCATTTTCAACCGACCTGGCTGCCATCACTGCATCTACAATTTCACATTGTTCACTATCACATTGTAACCGAGGGTTCCCACATTCGAAGCCAAGCTGGGGGGACAGGGTACTCTCTCTGGGGTTTTTTTAAGTTCACAGGAGAGAAGAATGCATGGGACATTTCCTATCAGGTTCCAGAGACTGGAAAAGAAAGTATCGTGATAAAAATCAAGAGGGAATTAAAAAAAAATCCTTAAAAAACTGTTCCTGAAATGAACTATGGCAGACTGTGTAGGTCAAAAGTTGTATTTTTGGGATCTAACAACAGTGCTGGAGTTTGAAATTAAAAGAAGTAGGAAACTCTGTCCTGATTTGAGCAGATTCAAGGTCTGATACACTGCACAGAATTTTCAAAACTCTTTGCATACCTCTGTCCATGCACTTCCAACCAAAGGCTTGCTTTGCCTAGAGCCCAGGGGCCCTGGATGATGGCAGTGTTGCTAAGTCAGCAAAGGAAGCTGCATTCCAGTGCCTTGTTCCTTTTAAAGGAACCACGTCCTGCCAGAGCCTTGGAATCATTAGAGCTTCATGATAAAATTTCTGGCAATTTAATTAACACAAAGACATTTGAATAGTTTCTAGTGTTTTGTAATCTTCTGTCTGAGTACCGTATAATCAAGGACATTCAACTGGAACAGAATTAGCTTGCTTTAAAGGCACCCCAAACAAATTCATACATGCTGAAGTTATTTAAGCATCGGCACTGAGAAATGGATATGGCTAAAAAGATGAATAGAATTTCTCCACAGTGTCTTTGATTGAAGGGAATGCTCCTACAGTGTTATTGATCTCTGGGATAAATAAAAACACTGGGGTTTAAAATTACATTGATTATTACTAACTACTCCTTTTTCATTGAGAGCGATACAAGGTCCATCAGCCAAGATCTATAGCCACAAATCAAAGGCTATTTTTCAGTGTTCAAAACATGGAAAAACATATTGTTACTAAATTTATCTTTTCAAGCACCCCATCACATAGGTAGCCAAGGCTGTCAGAGCTGACACATGCTAACATGAAGAGTGATGGGAAGTTATTCTTTCTTGGTCTTTTTTGGTAACCAAGCATGCTGAAATTGTGATTGATAGTTAGCTCCAAGTGATTTCTTTCCCCCAAAGGTCAGAGTTTTTAAAGGATTTCCCTGAGTTGGTTTTAAAATAATAAAGTGGAAAAACATTATAAATTTTCCCCAATTATTGATGCTAAAAATCAACTTTCAAAATATTCCCAGGGAAGTCTTATCTTTGGGCTCAAATTACTGGGAAATTGTTCTAATTGTTTCAACAAGAGATTTGTTCTTAAAAAATATCCTGGAGTGCTCTGTTTGGGTTAGTGTGGATGGAGATTAATACCTGGGAAAATTCAAAATCCATTACACAACATGCCAGCCTCACTATTTCTCTTTGAAGTAAAAACAAAGCGTGAGTCAGGACTGAAGCAGGTATGTAAGACCTATGCCAGAATAGGTTTGTAGCAAGTAGGGACTGTTGACCGTTGCTCCCTGCAGATAACTGGTGCCCTCCATTGGGTGAACTGGTTACGTGACTTGGGGAAAGAAAATGGTCCAAGGAGTGGGCATAGGAAAAGCTAAGTACTGTCAGGGCATGGATGGATGATGAGACCCAGTTAATAGTGCAAACGACTCTTCTAATTCCAGGTCTTTAGAAATGAGGTATCAGCATTTTCCATAAAACTAGTAGCAAAACCCAGTCTTTCCTGAGAGGTGATGCTTTAGTGATCTTCTGGGCTGACAGCAAAATGAAGCCACTTCATTTGATAGCTTGAAAAACAAAGACAAGAAAACAGGAAGTTGAGTGGGTAAGGTGGTGGAAGCAGACCTGGGGGAGTTGAAAGGGTGAATATGATCACATTACATTGTAGGAAACTCTCAAGGAACTAAGAACGTATGATTTCTAAAATGAACCCACCTCTTCCTTTTTTAAAAATTTTTTCAAGACAGGCTTTCTCTGTGTAGTTTTGCGCCTTTCCTGGAACTCGCTTTGGAGACCAGGCTGGCCTCAAATTCACAGAGATCCGCCTGCCTCTGCCTCCCGAGGGCTGGGATCAAAGGCATGCACCACCACTGCCCAGCTCCACCTATTCCTTTTTAAGATGACCTCTTATGTGCAGATGAAGACTTGCTCGAGGAAATTCATTGTAGACCTTGAAAAAAAGGAAAAGGAAGTGGAAAGAAATTTCTGCACAGAGGTTGGAGTCAATCTAAAGGTTAAGGCAGTAGAAAGTGTTTGGATCAACCAGCAGAACTGTATTTTAAAATGACTGGGTAATTTTATGATCAATAGCAATATTTGTAAGCCAGCATGCTAAGTATGGAGAAATCAAATCTCATGTTTTGAAGTCCGAGTGAGTGACTGCAGGTGTCCATAAGGAATGTTTTTATTACATTCATCATCAGAAACCAGGGTGGGCAAATTATCTGCTTTTCCTGACCTTATATGAAGCGTGAGAAGTTGGTCACCACAAGTGGCCTAAGTTAAATATTGGACATGGAGATGTTTGGTGCTCCTTTCCCATTAGCTAAAGAATGGAGGTATGAAGGATGTGCCAATTTGGGTGGGGATCCGATGGAGAAGGCAGGATGCTATAAGGGATTAGATTTTGAGGGTTTGGATAATTTGTAGCTGACAACTGTATTTCCATTACCCACTAGTAAAAGAGTGAGAAAAGACCATGAATTGCCAAAGAATGACGTCAGCTGAATGCCCGAGGTTTAATGAGGGGACAGTGAGCCCAGGGGCTTATTCTATTTCTAATACATATTTGTGTGAGTGCACAACTCAGTAAAACCTCCGTTGTCTCAGTATGCAATGCCAGTGGAATTATGGAGTTTACTTTAAAAATTGCTTGTAAAAATGTTGGACGGAATTTAAGGTAAAAATGGTTCAACATTACCAGCACCTATGGTAATAGGAATTAAACTATTGAAGCCTTCAGAGGAACCAGGTCTAGCTGGAGCTCCATTCCAAGACTTTATTAAGGGAGGATTTGAAAGAACATTATGGTAAAGGAGCTGGACTCACCATGGTCCATAATATTAGGTAGCAAGGCTGAATGTCTTTCAATGATCACGTCCCATTTCTTATTGTGTAGGTATGGGTTGCCCAGTCTGCAGAATAGTTCTTAGACATGCAATTGAACTCCTTTTAAGTAGCCTGCTGATATAATTATTTTAAGCAATGGCTCCGTCATCCTTCAAATGACAAAGTTACAGGCAAACACCCCAAATCTTTGCAGATGATTTTTTTTGTCTGTGAGCAGTCTCTTATTATCTGTAACAGCGGACTACCAATTGGTGATCATTAAGCAACAATCTTGTCAGCCGTTTAAAATTCATCAATAACCTATACAACTACAAATAAAGCCTGCTTGTTTCTTTATTAATAGTTGAGATCTCTAGGATAAAAATCTTCAAAAAAAAAAAAAAAAAAGAAGATACAAATAATAGCCTTTTTAAGCTAACAAGTCATAGCTAAATAAAAGTATGTAATCACCATTAGGATTCTTAATACATTAATGTGTGTTGATCCTCATTAATATCTTGAGGCTTTTAAGTAATAACAGACTAACCCACCGCTTTCAGCAGTGTTAGCATGAGCTACATAGACTCAGAGAAGCAACCGTGCGGTTCGAGGCTTGTCTTCTAGAAGAACTGCGATGTTGGTAAGCGCCCGCGTTACAGGTGGGCTGTGTGTAAACGCAAAACGTTGCCTTAATGTCTCCCACCTGGAAACGGAAGTATTCAGTAGTCATTTCCATCCATCTCAGGCGGAGCTTTACATTAATAAGGTAATAGCTTTAAGTTCTCTGAGGTTTGAGGGAGAGAGGCACCCTGGGAGAGGAGTTGTTATTATTTCTGAGACCTCCTGTCTCAAGCCAGCTTCAAGGCAGAGGCTCCCAAGGTGATACTGTAACAGCAGCACTAATAACGCGCAGTTACAGCGCATCTCATGTGAGGCCCTCGGAAGGCATTATACATGTTCATTCATTAAACCTGAACACACCCCAGAGATAGGTTAACTGCTAGGATACCCTTTTATGCCAAAGTAAATGAAAACAAAGGGGGGAAGCAAGTTAGTGAAGACTGTGTGACGAACCTGTGATGAAACAGGAGCCGAGAGCTAACGCTCTCCTGTGAGCTGCCGCAGTAGCGTTCCCATTGGCGTGAGTCTCAGCTATGCATCCGTGTGCTTAATTTTGCGCTGTTTTATTCTAGAAAGAATGAAAGACCACTCATGATACATGCGATGTAACTGGAAAAAAATACATTGAGCATATGTGATTGGAGGGTTAATGCAAAGAAAAGAAAGAAAAATTGGATGACGTTTGTGACGGAATGCACTTTGTTTTATGTGAATGGCCCTCATTAAAAATACATCTTTTTTTCTATGAAGGGAAAGCATGGCTCTCCTTTTCATTCTGTCTGTATGCCTTAGGTGGAAAATAATCTGTATCTAGGAAAAGAAAGGGCTAGAGAAAGCATTAATTAAAGGTTTGGAAAAGTAGATTTTCATGCCAAATTGTAGAGTGGATAGAGAAGACAGAATCCTTCAGCTAGATACCTCCTCTCTTGGCCAAATGTGGAAGTTGACATTTCTCTACCATCTGAGCGGTGACATCCGAAACAATGGAATAGGCTCAGAAGAGCTTTGGGCAGTGCCAACAGAGACAATGCTCTGTTCCCTGCAGAAAGGTTAGAAGGTGTGAGTAAATTGACTCAAATGGGGTGATGATCCAATCCTTGGTGTGGGCAGTTTGTAGGCACACTGGTGTGTTGCAACATCTCTTGGGCAGGAGCTCATAGGCAAATAAGGCCAGCCCCAGAGGGCTGTCACATGTATAGATACCCCAGCACAGGTGACCGAAGTGTCCACTGAGCCAAGACTGCATGGCTCTGTCTCTTTCTGATAGTGTTTCCCACTACCTCCAGCACCACACCTTCTCTGTGAATGCTCCAACCTCTTTTTTTCCCTAAGACTTTAGTGAAATGAAATATATCTAGTGGAGTAGCATGTTTTAAAATTTTTTTTATTTAAATTTTTTCCATTTTACATACCAAACCCTGTTCCCCCTTCCTTTCCTCCCCCCCCTCCCTTTATCTCACCCCTATTCCCTCCTCATAGGGGGTAAGGTCTCCCTAGGGTAGTCAACAAAGGCTGGCATACCAAGTTGGGGCAGGACCAAGCCCCTTCCCCCTGCATCACAGCTGAGTAAGGCATCACACCATAGGGAATGGGCTCTAAAAAGCCAATTCATGTACCCAGGATAAGCCCTGGTCCCATTGCTAGGGAACCCACAAACATATCAAGCCATGCAACTGTCACTCACATTCAGAGGGCCTAGTGTGGTCCCATGCAGGCTTGCCAGCTGTCAGCCCAGAGTCCATGAGCTCCCACTAGCTTGGGTCAGCTATTTCTGTGGTTTTTCCGCATCATGATCCTGACCCTCCCTCCCCCCTTGCTCCTATAATCCCTCTTCCCTCTCTTCAACTGAATTCCAGGAGCTTGGCCAAGTTCTTGGCTGTGGGTCTTTGCATCACTAGCATGGTTTTGATAGAATGATTTCTCTAAAGTAATCAACATTTAAGTCTTTGCAATACTATCCTGACTTTATTAGGAATTGTCTCAGGTGTGTGTGTGTGTGTGTGTGTGTGTGTGTGTGTGTGTGTGTATACGTATACATTTTCTTATTCCCTTGAATCCCATCTGGCATTCAGAGGCATAGTTTCACATGTGGTGGGGGCATCCACGAATGATACCCTGATATAAAACATGAAATTCAGGGTCCCTTAACATCTGAATATCAGCCAAAAGCCCTAATTCCATAGCTCTTGAGGTCTAAAACTGTCCACATTTCTTACACACATCCACTGAGACTTGATTTCTTGTGTTCACTGCGAAGTCCAGATTCCTGCCCTTGCCAAGTTCAGTTTAGGAATCAACCATCTTGCTCTCCGACCTTTTCCATCTGCTCCAAACCACTTAACCTCCATTTCCTTCCAAAATTTCCTCACTCATACTCAAATTTTGTGAACAGCAATTTGAAATGCTTTTTAAAAATCAAGATACGTTTATAATCCAATAACAAGCTATTTCATGATGTACACCAACATATCCCTAGGCATGCCCCGCCTTTTCTTCCTTTTCTTTTCTTTCCTTCCTTCCTTCCTTCCTTCCTTCCTTCCTTCCTTCCTTCCTCCCTCCCTCCCTCCCTCCCTCCCTCCCTCCCTTCCTTCCTTCCTTCTTTTCTTTCTTTTTTTGAGAAAGAATCTCAGTGAGTAGCCCAGGATGGATAAGAACTCACAAGGACATCAAGTGGAAAACAAGAAACTGACAAATAATTCTGACTTCATGAAGATTAAATTATAATGGGTCTTTCAATGAAGCTACTAGGCTCCTTGGCAAGTTTCCCTTAGTTATCCCCTCTAGGACAGGCTCCAATTGCCCTGATGAGTTTGTATGACTCTCTTCTCACTTCATCTGTTGGAGAGTAGTTGACCTAGAATGATGTCTTGAGTCTTAGGTTTCTAAGACGTAAGCTGAACTGTTTTCTTAATCTAAGGCAGCTACTTCCTTGTGAGTGAAAGGAAAAGAAAATTACTACCATCTCTTATTTGGATGTATACAGTTTAAGGTATAGATGTTCAGTAGTAAAAGAAATCACGTAGTAATTCTAAGCATGTCTGACAAAGCAGCTGCCATTTAAAGTTTTTACCTTTGGCTTTCTTTTACCCAAGGTAGCAGACATACTTTACAAAAGCTTAAGTGTCCACTGGGACCTGTGCAGCTTGGGGTCCTGGAACCCTGAAAATTTGACTGGGATAGCAAGGGGATAAAGAACTACAAACACACACCCAGGAAAGCTGAGGTCAGGTGTGGACACTCTGATGGAGTGGAACCAATTATGCAACTGCCTGGAACCTCAGTGAGTTTATTGTGTACAGCGCAGGAGGAGAAACTAGCTAGTCCAGGTGGGAAGTCTCCGTTGGGTAGCCATCGCAGGCAGTAAACATTCAGGAGGAGAAAGCTGTGGTTGCTAGTTTTTGCACACACTGATCAATAATTCATAAACAGAGTGTAAGCTTGCACACACTGTCAGTATTCATTCACACTTATACCAGAGAAAGGTGGCATCTCTCAGAGCCTGACCTTGGTTGGGAAGGCTTTGCTGTTCCCATAGGTCAGAGGCATTGGGTCATTGGCATGGTTGGGCCCATGTCAACAGTATTCACTCACTAAAGACTTCATATGCTCTTTGTACATCCACTCAGGGTCCCTTGGCTCCCCACAGGAGTCAACAGGAGTCATGGAATGATCATGTTTTACCATGTGATAATCAAAAGAAATGACCACCAGTATAGAGAAACTTACAGTGATACTTTTGATCCTCTTTTTAGGTTGTAATTATGCATTAAATGCTCTCTGTTGTTATACCCTATGTTGACACAATATTAGTATTATGTTTATAAATAATTTTACTAATTTTAAAAATATGTCCACAGAGAATACCTAGATGTTAAAATGTCCTCTGTCAAAAAAAAAAAAAAAAAAAAAAAAAAAAAAAAACAAGAAAAGATTAGTGAATTGACATTTGAATTCAGCTTCATTCAAAATTTCAGGGTATGGGTAGAAGATAGCTAGATTCCTTTCCAGAATGTAACACAAATGGCTTCTAGTGTAATTACTGATAGGGTCCCTGTTCTCACCTGGAGTTTTGTGAGCACAGTTTTACTGTAAACACTTATATAGACATTCTTGTCTTCCTGAACTCCTACCAAAAAGATCCAGTAAGCTCTTTTGTATCTTTCTAGGGCTGCATTCTCTCTTACTTCCAAACTCTTCTACCTTCTTCCTTCAAGCTAGGTCCAAAGGCTCCAGAACCACACTGTCAGGTTTATCACAACAGTGCTTAACTCACAATACAAACTATCTATATTGGTTACCTTCAACAAACTGCCAGAAAGTAACAAAACATGGAATGGTTATATTAGCTCACTGTTTCAGAGGGATTTCAAGCCTGTTCCTGCAGGAAAGTCATGGTTGAGTTTGTTAATATGAGAGCATTTTTATTGCATTGTAGCAAACTAGAGAGCAGAGATAGCAGTTTCAAATTAGGAGCTAGGGTGTTGTCTTACAGAGGCTCACATCTAGTGGCCTACCTCCCACAGATAAGACAAGACCTCCCTCCCTCCCTCCCAATGGCTCTCAAGCCTTAAAATAGAGTCAAAAGTTGGGGACTGCACATGCAAGCATGAGTTTGTGGGGGTATATTTCAGATTCAAATTATAATAACAGTCAGTTATTCTTCAGATTTACTAACTAAAAATATTACATGAATTACCTTCAGTTTATATGTGTATGGCATTTTCGGGTTGTGAATTCATATTTAAATGTAGGTACCAATGCAAGTTATCTCACTGTGTCTATGCAAAAGTCTCAGAAGGAGCTGGCCATGGTCATTTGTGCCTTTAATCCCAGGATTTGAGAGGGGGAGGCAGGTGGATCTTTGTGAGTTCAAGTCCAGCATGATCTACACAGTGAGTTTCAGGCCAGACAAGGCTACATTGTAAGACCTTGTCTCAAAGCAAGCAAGCAAACAAACAAACAAAACAAGAAATCATGGCACAACAATAAGATGCAAAGTCCAAAGTTATTCTGGTAATAAGCATTGTGGATAAGAGATACTCAGTTCATATTATCAGTTTTATCACCACCAGCACCACTAGCACCACCAGCACCACTAGCACCACCAGCACCAGCACCAGCACCAGCACCACCACCACCAGCAGCACCACCACCACCACCACTACCACCACCAGAACTAGCACCACCATTGCACTTATGCTGTAGATCTTTATAAGAACATATTTTAAGAAAGAAATACAGAAAAATGAGAAAGTCGAGGAAGTTGAGCTCTAGAGGAAAAATTTAAAATAAACCTTGAGAAGAAACTCAGAGAATAGAGTGCATATAAAAGAATTAAGATTCCAATAGAATAAAATGTTGGGTTTGAAAATAAGATTAAACAAATGAGTTTTAAAATAAAAGATAAAAGTGAGGATCATTAAAGTTGTAAAACTATAGGTGATTAAAGAATAAGATAAAATGCCTAAGCTCATAAGATAAAAAGTTTAAGTATAAAAATAGATAAAAACTGAGGATTAGTAGGAATTAATCACTAAGTAGGAAAAATTAAGGCATTGAAACTAAAAATAAAGAGGATTAGAGGGAAATATGTTAAGGAGAAATTAGAGAGTTCCTGAAGAAAATAAAGACAGAAAAAACACATCTCTGAGCATTTAGGAAATGAGTCTTGTTTAGAATGTTCATACACCGGGGCAGCACCATTCATGAATCAAGAACTGAGGGAAGAGGAGACTATGGAGGTGAGTCCTACCCTGGCTAGAAGCACAAAATCTCCAGGTAGTCTACTGTTTGACTTAGCAAAAATCAAGTCTTCAAACAATGGTGAGTTTAGGCACCCTGGGTTTCTCTGATCCTACTGACTACAAGTTCTGTCATTTTGGAGTCTTGGTTGTCCATTGCAGGGTCTAATGTAGCTGAGGCATTATTTGAATACCCGGTCCTCCTAACTCTACCTGTCTTGTGCTGGAATTATAAATATAACCATACTCATAAATCTCTCTATATTTAAGGCAGTGGTTCTCAACCTTCCTAATTCTGCAATCCATTAATACTCACATTGTGGTGATCCCCAACCATAAAATTATTTTTGTTGCTGCTTTGTAACTATAATTTTGTTACTTTTATGAATTATAATGTAAATATCTGATATGCAGGATGGTCTTAGGTGACTTCCCGGAAAAGGCCATTCAATTGCCCAAAGGAGTTATGACCCACAGGCTGAGAACCACACACAGATATAAGGCATGGTACTTCATTTATTAATAGAACTTACAAATGTCTTACTTACCATTACAAGTTGGTGAAATGAGGGAATCACGAACAACCACCCTACTGACAACAAATTATTTTTCTACTTTATCTCCTTTTTGTTATCTGTAAACGCCTAATTTTTAAGATTGATTTTTATTAATGTGCATGTGCATTAATGTGTGTGCATGTGTGTGTGCATGCCAAAAGAATCCAGAACAGGGCTTCAGATCCTCTAGAGCTGCAGTTACAGTTGCTTTGTGAACTGCCTGACATGGGTGCTAGGAACAAAATTCAGGTCCCTTGGCAGACTAGCAAACATGTTTAACTGTAGAACCATCTCTCCAGTCCCTGAACTTCATCTTCATATACGTGTGCATGCATGGAAAAAAAAATGTCTTGGTGATTAAATAATTAGTTCTTTTAACTGTGTCTCAAACATGGCTAGGACAGTATAGTGCACTGCTGTATGCAAAGGATATTTGATACTTAGCATTTCTATCATGGTATTGCTTAGGACATTGTTCCCCACAATCACACATCCTTAATATCTGTTGCGGTGAGCATGGTCTCTTAATTTCCTTGACTACAGATCCAGTGTAGCACAGGAATTGAGGAAATTGGTTGACTTAGGACTCCCCCATGCTAATATCTATCATTCTTTCCCTTTGGGGAACTTTCGTTCTGTCTTCCTCAGAAGAGCCTTATTTTGTTAACCATGAGGTCCATATGGGAGTTTCACCACCTGCTTATTCAGCAATAAAATCTGATGTAGTGTCTGTGATCTCTGTGAGATTAGTCACAGAACATGACCACATCACCTGCAAAGTAGTCCAGGAAATGTGAAGGTGATCTACATCACCCCATCAAAGCCTTCACTGAGATTTTTTTTCCTACAGTCAGCAAGGGGGGGGGGGGCAGTAGTTGGAAGCCTATAAGGCATTGCAAACTTTGAGTAGAGAAAGTTCAGAAGATGAATCAAGAGGCAAACCTAACCCTGAGGGGTTGTGCCCACCCTTGAGGCCCTCAGCTTCTTCTGATGTCAGCCTGGGCAGAAACTGTGCCCCCTGCTGTTTGACTCAGAGTAATATCAAAGAGAAGGCCCTTGAGCCCTCATCTAATGAGATTTGTCTTCAAGTTTTCCTAGTTATCCTTTTCATATGCTAAGGAGTAAAGTAGGCTGGCTTGGTATGGATTGAACTGGCATGCATACCTCATAATGCATACACACCTTCAAATTCCGGGACTGTGGCAGAAATGAGTTTTGTAATCCAGAACTTACTAATAAAAATATAATCCTCTCTTCAGGACCCCACTGATCACCAACAACCACTAGAACTATGGGAGAGATTTACTCAGCACATGTTTGACTCTCAGCTGAGCATTTTTGATGACTAGAAGACTAGTGTTCAGCTACTGGCATACAGCACTTATTTCAAAGTAGTTTGGACCTCCCCTTCATCCCAGGAAGTCCAGTATTGAGTCTGCAAATGGCTCAGTTAAGCACACGTAGATTCTCTGTGGTTGGTCCTCTATTGTTCCCACTGGCATTGAATTTCTTTTATCTACTAGCAAATGATTTCAACAATATAAAATTCTAAAAATATGGAGATAGTTTAGATACAATGTACTTACTGGATGCTGGATTATTACTTCATTAAAATGGGCAAAATGTCTCAGAAAAATACTTTTCCGGGTGGTCGTAAACATAAAAACTGAGCTCTGACTATGCTAGGCAGTTTTTTTATACATTATCTTTCAGACCTCGCTTTGCCTCTTGGTGACTTGCTGGAAGAGTTCCATACAACACAGGAAGACAAGGAGGTTCCAAAAAGTTAAATAATTTCTCAGTCACTTAGCTCATTGTGGATAAGGCTGGAATTCAAGTCTGTATCTCTCTGGTTGCAAAGCCCAATTTTTTCACTCGATTATGTAGAAATACCTATACAAACATTTGACTAAAGATGTAAAGACTTGAAAAAATGAAATAACCTAGTCTACTTTGCTGATGCCTAGAAAGATAAATTCCATGATAATGTGCTAACATGGGTTCAAAAATGGTGAACACTGCATTGAATGAACCCTCCCCTCATTTTGTCTCATGTTTCTTCATATAGACAGATGATCCAATGTCTTAGGAAATCTTAGGAAAAGGAAAAGCTAACTTTAAGCAAAATCTGCCATACTCCATTGATTGAAAACAACTGTCAGTTATCATGTATACCATTATCATATTCATGATGGTGGTGACTTTGAGGTGTCAGTTTGACTATGTCATGGCGTGCTAAGCTTTTTATTACCGTGTCTGTGAGGGCAACTCTAGATGAGCTTAGATTTGAGTAGGGTTGATGAACTCAGTAAAACACATAGCCCTCTTCATTATGGGTAAGCATGATGCAATTTGCAGAGGGATTAGATAGAGCAAAGAAGAGGAGGAAGACTTTAATCACTCTGCCTGACTCTTTGAGTCAGGCATTGGTGCTCGGCCTACGAGGCAAGTGACTGGCAACTCCGGTTCTCAGGCTTGAGGACTGAGGCTGAACTATGCCTTGCTGCCCTGGATCTCTAGCTTGCAAATGGCTTCTTAGTGAGCTCCTAACCATATATCCGTAGATGCTATGCTATATATGATTAATTCATTATCACTGGGGAAGAATAACAAAACCAATGATGAAAAACAAAACCTTGTCAATAATAATAATTATTGCACATGGCTAGATATTCTAAGCCTTCAGGCCAATGCAGTCTGCTACCAAGCCTGAATTCTGCCATGCCAACAGGAACTGAGCCACACCCAAAATGTATACAAAGGAGCATGGCCGCATATGGCGAAACTTTCCTTATAGACACTGAAGTCCAAATTTTATTTCCTTGTCATATTCTTCTTCTTTTATTTATTTTTTTTTTTTTGAGCTGAGGATCGAACCCAGGGCCTTGCACTTACTAGGCAAGCACTCTACTACTGAGCTAAATCCCCAAGCCCCTTGTCATATTATAAAACATACTTTTTATTTTGCTATTTTAAACATTTTAAATTTTAAAAACCAAATTTAGGTCTAGTGGGTTACAAAAGTAGGTGGGAGCCAGATTTGATTCTTTATGCCCTCCTAGGACATTATTTACAAGGCACATTGAGAGTCTCAGAGACATTAGCCATGTATCTGTGCAAGACTGAAATGTGATATTTCGGTAGCACCGGACACGCAATCTGGTGGATTTCCACAAATTTCCATGGATTTTCACATCCATGCCACATCCACCATACCTCATCAGTTAGACTTTGACTGTGAACAACAATGACTGTTGAGTTCAGAGGCACTCCCTTTTGGGAAACTGAGAGAGCCAAGAAGCAAGTCAGTGAAAGTACAGGCCAGTTCTTGGAAGGCAGCAGCTCAGGAGAGCCAGGGTACATGCCATTTGTATATACTTTATGTTCACCAAGGAGGAATCCACGGGTTTGATTGGATTCTTACATCCATCTAGGTGGCTCTCACACTGGAATTCGCTCTTGGTCAGCGAAACCCACACCTCAGTGATTTAGTTATGTCACTGGCAGGCATGAGCAGCAATTGTTTTCCCGTGGGCTGGAAGCTAATCGGGAGTGAGGGTTCTGAAGGTAAGAGCTCAATAGACATATTTCAAAGCAGTGGGGGGCGGGAAGAGTGAGAAAAATGAAGATCTGGGCCTCCTAGGGCTTTTAATAACCTTCACCCCTTAAGCAAATCCCTGGAGACTTTTCTCACCAATGACTGGGTTCTCACTAGTGTTCTCTTTTCATTTTCCTTACAGGCGTGACTCCATTAGGCCCTACCTACTACCTCGTGGCCAGTGTTATAATAAAGCTATTTGCAGGTCACTATATGGGAATATCTGAACCACCGTGGCTGGTTCACTAAATTTAAACCTTTTGACAGTTATCTCTGATTCCACTTCCATGTTCTTTTTAGCTCTCCTTTGTCATTTAAGCCAGGTAACACGATATGCTGAAAACAACATTGGACCTTGGATTCAGGGATTTGAATACCAGATGGGCTATTGATTAGTTTACAACTTGACAAATTACTTAACCTCTCTGAAGGCCTTCATCTTTGCATTCTACAAAGAAACCAATAGTACCAACACCGTAGAAAAGTGACTCATGAAATAACATATAAAATACTCACATAACATGCCTACTTCATAGTGATATGTGTTAGCTGTAACTTTAAGCACTAAATGACAGTCATGTAAAAAATATCCCAAAAATACACTGGCCAATGATACACAATCCCTTTCCTACTGTGACAGCAAGGTTTTCTCTGTGGACTCTCCAGTTACATCTTTTTTTGCTTTTGTTTTTGTTTTTCAAGACAGGATTTTGTTGTTGCTTGTTTTACTCTTCTTGGGGGCCTGCCACCCAGCTCCCAAATAAATCACACACAGAGGCTTATTCTTAATTATAAATGCCTGGCCTTAGCTTGGCTTGTTTCTAGCCAGCTTTCCTTAACTTTAAATTATCCCTTCTAGCTTTTGCCTTTGGAATTTTACTCTTTTCTATTTCTATATACCTTTCTTTATTTCTTACTCTGTGGCTTGCTGTATAGTGGGGTGGGTGGCCCTTTGGTCATTCTCCTTCTCTGGCTACTTTTTTCCCTCTCCTTCCTGATTTCTCCTTCTATTAATTTTTTCTGCCTGCCAGCCCCGCCTATCCTTTCTCCTGCCTTGTCATTGGCTCTTCAGCTTTCATAAGTCCATCAGATGTTTTAGACAGGAAAAGTAACACAGCTTCACAGAGTTAAACAAATGCAACATAAGCAAAAGCAACACACCTCACAATAATATTCCCCAACACTTCACTCCCTTTTTTTCTAAACAAAAATGAAAGGCTTTAACCTTTCATATAAGGTTATAGTAAGACTGTATACAATAAGAACAATTATCAAGTAAAGATTACATTCACAAATGTACTGAATTCCAATTGATTTGTGTCTGATAAATTTAAAGAAAATACTCCATAATCTATCCTGTCTTAGTAAATACAAAATTTTATACCTAATTTACTTGCTATTATATCTAAGGAAAAATACAACTATAACTATCTAGTCTTCAACTCCATCAAAGGCCCCAGAGGAATATAATAATTACTTGAATAAATAAAAAGTGCATTGCAAACAACTTCCAAAACTCTAGAAATGACAGAGACATCTGACTGCCTGGATAGTCACCCAAAGTTCCTCTGCAATGTTGGGGCATCCCTTTTCAGCCTACAAGACCACAGTATCTGGCAGACTTTTCAATGAAGCAGGGGATTTGAAAGACTGTCCTGCCTATATTGGCAAAGTTCAGTCACATTCCTCTGTGTCCTGCAGAATATCTGGCAGTGAATTTCTTCTGTGAAGTAGGAACCCTGAATGACTATCCCACCTTTATTTGGCAAAGTTTAGTGGTCACTTTCCTGAGGGTCATGCATGTCCAGTTTATACAACATATTGTCAATCAGTTCAGGCAAGAACAGCTTCTTGCCCAAATGACTAGCCTTGCTACATTGAAAGCAATCTTTGATGCCCATCATCTCTAAAGTAAATTGGTGCTGCCAGGAGCAGACGTGTCTCATTGTCATGAGAAACCTATGTTAACAAAACATTTTAAGTGCCATATTCTATAGATCTTTGAAAACCATTTACCTATCTAAAATATACCTATTTAACCTAGAAAACATACCTAATATGATTACATGTTTGATTATTATAGATTAACCACTAACCTAGTTTCTTATTTACACATTGCATTTTTAAATGAACTGCATAAGCACAAAACCCCAAACAAAAATAGAAACATACACACAGCATAACAAAATTGACTTTACATTTATGTCAATATATCAAAGTCCATGCCAATGTAAAATAAAAATAGTTGTCTTTTTATCCTATATTCCTATTCTCTTAAATTATAACAAACATCCAAAACCTACCAAATAACCAAAGACCACTCACACCCCAAATCTTGGGAATGTGGACATAGTTTTCTCTAGACTGCTTCCTGTTGTATGTGGGCAAAGCCATCTATTTTAGGGGTCCCTGAGACAATTTTGAGATAATGGTCAAGCCCTGGGAAGACCAGCAGTAACTTTCGATGATAGATATCACCTGTCAAGATTCAGGAGGTTTCCCTTGATCATACCTGATGCATATTATTCCTGAAGGAATCTACAACTTCTCACAGAGATCCACCTGCCCCTGCCTCTGCCTCTTGAGTGCTGGGATTAAAGGTGTGTGCCACCACCCCCCAAATCAGTTACTTCTTTTTATCCACCTGAAGATGCTGCTTTATCTTCTTTCCCAACGCATAAAATGTGAACAAATAACATAGTTCTGGTCCCCCTAGTTATTATCTACTGAGTTTCTTTATCCTCTTCTTTTTGTGTTAATACTTAGGCATGCAATAACAAAATGTCCAGGTCACATTTGTCTTCTATGTAACTAAACAGAAAAAAAAAAAAAATTAGTTATCTACTCATTCTCTCCAACAACCAACCCTTGCCTTTTTCTTTTTGCCTGTCTATTCACTAGTCTCCCTCCTACATGTTAAGTATTTGGTGTCTTGTCAGCCTACATTCATTTTCACTTCTACAAACTCAGTGTCTATTTCTTTGCCTTTTACCTTCCTGATTCTCAGTAGCACTGACAGCTTCCTTCATATACCCTTCCCTTTATCATCCATCATATTTCTGTCATATTTCTGTCCTCAAGTTACTCTTCTGTCCCTTTCACCTGGGAGTCTCATGCAGGCTCCTTCTTCCTTTTGAAGCTATGGACTATTTAGGACCTCATTCACTCCTAGGCCACTTTCTTTTGGCCTTAAAATCTGATTTTGAGGGGGAGGATTGTAGAATGAATCTTAAATGGTCTTATTAATAAAAACAAATTCAGGGCTTGGTATTGGGGTGAACGCTGAATAATCAGAGAAACAGAACAAGCCACAGCCACCTCACCTTGCCAGTTCCTCAGCCGATCCTGTTTTCTCAGACTGGAAGCCTCTGAGTCTTCATCCAAATAGGTCTCAGCTGAACTGTGCTTCTCCAAAGCCTGAATGCTTAACCAGGCAAAAGCTTCTAGTTTCTGGTCTTCACGCCTTCTATACCTTTCTGCCTTCTGCCATCACTCCCTGGGATTAAAGGCGTGTGTCACCATGCTTGGCTGTATCCTAGAACACACAGAGATCCAGGTGGATTTCTGTCTCTGGAATGCTAGGATTAAAGGTGTGTGCTACCACTGCCTATCCTCTTTGTTTAATATTGTAGCTGTCCTGTTCTCTGAACCCAGGTAAGTTTATTAGCGTGCACAATATTTTGGGGAACACAATACCACCACAGAGGATTATCTATATTTTCGCTTTGACATTTATGTTACCATCTTCCCCATCCTCTCAGTAATTCAAGCTGAAAGTGTCAACCCAGGTTGTCCCCTTCCTTTTCCTTATTCTGGTCCTTTGTCCATTTCATCCTTATTGTATAAACTTTGGACTAGGCAAGTGGTATAACTTGTCACAGAGTTTGAACCCTTAGGAAAGCTACATAATTTTGTTCACACCAATGTTTTCTCCTCTCATAAATGCTATGTTCCAAAGACTGTGCTGTCCCTATTGCTACGAAAATACAGTATGTCCTCTTCCCTTAAATGAAGAAATAGTTAACAGTATTTGGTGAGATTTTAAATAATCATTACTAAAAGGACATTTGAAGATTTTGTGTCACAAAGAAAACTAATCATTATTGATAAAGTGGTTCCACCCCTCCTTGAGGTGGTCTAGTCCAGGTAGGAACAAAAATGTAAAAGAGACAACCACCATAAAAACAAAACCCAGACTCTTTATTATGTAACCATTGCTGCATTAATGACCAATAAATCCCATGGACATAGAGCATCAGCATCTATTTTTCTTTCATCTCTTGGTTAGTTGAACTCTGTAGGGAGGTTTTTCTTTAGATTGAGAAGTGAGTTTGAATTGGCTCCTTCCTATGTGTTGGCCTCTGACTGGCTTCATATGTGTTCACCCTGTGGCCCAGGATGGATGGGAAATTGCTTCTCAAGGAAAGTTTTCCTTATGGCCATGGCTTCCACACAAGGAAACTAGCAGAAACAGATGAAAATATTTATGACCTGAGCTTGACACTGGCTCACTGTTGCTGCTACTCAGATCCTGTAGGATGAAGCAAGAGAGGTAGAGTCCAAGACCAAAGGTCAGGTATGCGCTCATCTTCCTCTGGGGGAAGAATTGCAAGATTGCCTGCAAAGGAAGCATATACAAAAAAGCAGAGAACTGGGGCTGCTAATCTGACCTACTATATTTCTCCAACAAGAGAAGATGGTAAACTCATTGCTCATTAACAAAAGTGTCATCTTCAATGTCTCAATCCAGTGTCGTGCCCCACCCCACCCCCTCAGCTACCTCTCCTTGTTTATCTGCAAGACATGTCTTTGGTGTCACAGGAAGTACCAAGAATCAGATGGAGTAGCCTTTGACATACTTTCCTGCAAACACAACTCAGCTAGACCATGAAGCCAGAATGTCTGGGTCCCCGCTCCCTAGTGACCATTTATTTGCCCTGCTGCAGTGGGACAAGGAACAAAGTAAGTAAATAAACTGAGCAGTGTGTGGGATTCCTTCAATGGGCTGGGGGAAAGCTTCTCGGGAAGTGGTGAGCACACCAAGATGTTTTGTAGAGGTGTCAAGAGGAGATGGAGGCCAGCCTCCATGATTGGGAGCTCCAGTTGAAAGCTGCCTTTGTTCCCCAAAGCATCTAACACACCTCATATGTCCTTGTCTGGCAGTATTCAGTAAAATATGAACCAACATCATTCAGATCTCTGATTTATCTCAATTTTTATGAGGATTAATAAAATGGACTGATAGTAAATTATAAGAATGAAACACTCAATATTCATAATATTTTTTGGAGATCAGATTTTTTTTTCTTGGAGAAATGCCAATTTAGTGGGAGAAATGCCAATTTAGTAGTAAGACTTTTTCTGACATGGGCGAAAAGAGGCTTTATGATAATTCAGAAATCATTTTGAGTCCTAGTTTTCAACATCGTCATCTTTAGAATACCATTTTGGGAAGAACTGATTTGGAGGAGGGAGGAAGTTTGCCTGGGACTCAGCATTCTTTTTCTCTTGAGACCTGCTCCTCACTGGCTTTATGACTTTGAGCAGATGGTTTGACCTCTCTGATGCTCAATATTTTGTCTGTAAGGTTAGTGCTTTGAATATGTACTCATTCTAACATTGAGAATTCTCAGTAGATTTCACAGGTAGGTATTAAAAGACAAGCCTCTCCCCCCTCTTTCTACTCAACAGCAAGTTATGATCCAGTGGGAGGAAAGGAGAAGAAATATTTTTAGGGAAGTAATATATAGTTGTTAGCTTTATCTTGTAGGTTTTTTGGCTCTTACCAAGATAAGTACTTAAAGGGCTTATAAGAAAGAACTGGTCCTTCTGCGTTAATGATTGCCACAGGTGTCTTCCTCCTCCACGGAACACATGTCATTATTTAAGTGTCTTGAGAAACTTGGCTAAGGATATAATGCTTTGGAGAGAAATTCTGTCAAGCATGATGTGCCAGGCACTAGGAGAGCCTCTCCTTTTCAGTATATTTCCTCTCTTTCCATCCTTGCTGCCTGTGGCAAATAAAAGACAATCATGTCCCTTGCACCATGGAAACAGGATACAGAAAATAAACAGTGACTGATTAAGGGAAGTGGCTTTATTATGAGGTTAAAAAACAGTATCATCAATAACAGTAATAATGGAGAAACATAATAATGAATAATTAAACATAATAATAGAGTCATGATAATAAAAACCAATGAATAATGCAATTTTATTTGCAGTGATAGGACTGTTCATTCCGATGACGTATCTTTGCTTCTGAACATTTCTGGGAGAGGTGTAAGCACAGAGCAGCTTTTTATTTATTTTTTCTAAGAAGGTATCTGTGAAAGCTGTAACTCTATCCTCTTCCCCCTTCTCTCAATTCTGTCTCTACCCCTATTACCTTTTCAGTTATGTAAAGTATGGATTCACTTTGGGTTTCCTGTGATATCTTTACCCTAGGGGTCATACCAACCATTCAACTGAATCCTAAGAAATGCCCCTGTTGTGACTGAAGAAGGTCTTTGCAGACAGGTGGCATCTGGCTAGTAGGCATCTTTTGATTTAGGGGGCATTCATTTGTTCCCTTTCCCAGACACTTTGTGGAGTAGTAAACTGATGACTGTCCAGTCCACAAGAATAATTAAGACGGAGTATCTTAGATAGAGAGTGACTGACAAGTTTGGGAATCACCATGATTGAACCTGCTCTACCTAATCCAAGTCTTCTTTTACCTGCCTGCTGCCCTCAGGACTTCTGGGAAATAGTGTAGCACTAGAAATCAGTGCCAAGGAGTGGCAGCCTCTTTGGAGGGTCCAGATTGCTTCACTGGTTAGAAAGCATAAGTAGGTTATCTGATTCGCCAAGAGGTACAGAGGTGGCAGGGTAAATGCTGTCTTCTCCCCAGGCTAACAATGAGGCATAGATAATGGAGCTGCCCACAAAGTTCCTCCCTCTCCTCCCTGCAGACAATGGGTGTCATACTGAAACAGAAATAATAATAATAAAAAAAATCCTGAAGACATCTGAACACATCAAAGATAAGACCTTTGTGGTTTTGTTTCCAACAGATTTTTGTGCGCTTGACTGTTATTAACCCGATTTGCAAGCACACATGATCATTACTGCAAGCCTTAATTCTGCATAGTAACTCAGAGGTTGGGAGAGAGCTCCAGGTCAAAGGGTCAATGTACAGCTGAACTGATGAAAACTACTGGGTAGACTCTGTGGGGAGGGTTGGGAAAATCCCTCCCCATTTTCAGGAGAGCATCCTTCGGTTTGGACCAAAAGAACTGTTTTAGAAAGGTGTGAGGAAAGAGATGCAGGCGATTCTTTCTCACTATGAATTTTCACGATGTAGCTAGGATGCACAGGTCTTTTTTTTTTTTTTTTTCCATGAATTGGTTTGGAGTGTTGGTGAAATCCTTAAATATGAAAACTCATGTTCCCTAGCTCTGTAAAATATGTCTGGATTTTGTTTTGTTTGTTTGTTTGTTTGTTTGTTTTGATACAGGGTTTCTCTGTGTAGCTTTGGAGCCTGTCCTGGAACTCACTCTGTAGCCCAGGCTGGCCTCAAACTGACAGAGATCCACCTGCCTCTGCCTCCCAAGTGCTGGGATTAAAGGCATGCACCACCACCGCCCAGCTCTTTTTTTTTTTTTTTTGGTGTGTGTGTGTGTGTGTGTGTGTGTGTGTGTGTGTGTACATGTATTTATTTTCCTTTTGAAGAAGTCCTATTATTCAGATGTTGGCCCTTTTTGATACTCTAGTTTTATTGTTTTGCACCTCCTTCTCCACTTAATTTCATTCTACTTTTTGAAGTCTGTGAAATTTTGTCTTTCAACAGTTGATTAGTGACCTTTTGTTTATCCCAATATTGTCTTAAAATCTAAATACCTCTTTCTCTTCTGTCCAGTGTAATTCTCCCATCTTCTGCTTGACAGATATCACCCTTAGGGCCATCTTTTCTAGGCATTTGATTTCCGAAATGTTCTTGGAGCCTTCCTGTATAGTCTTCAGATTCACTGATCCCGAGATCCTAGGACCCCTTGAACTCTTGATTTTCCTGCTTGACCTGGCAAGTGTTTGGATTACGGGCCAGTGTTGTCACTGGTAACTCTTTCTCCTCCCCCCCCCCCCCTAGAAATCTGCCCAGTGCATTGGTCACCTTTCTCAACACTTACAAGATGCCTGATCGAAACAATTTAAGGGATGAAGGATTTATTTTGGGTTACCATTCCAGGGGATCACACATGGTTGTGGTGGGGAAAGATGGCGGAATCAACGTGCTATGTAGGCTGCAGATAGCAAACAGGGGTCTTAGCTTAGAACTGGGTGCCGAGCTACAACTCCCACTGGTTGGCCCTCAACAAACACTTCCTTTAGTTTGACTTTACCCATTAAAGCAGTGGTTCTTTTATGTTACAATTTACAGCAGTAGCAAAATTACAGTTATGCAGTAGCAACAAAAGTAATTTTTATGGTTGGGGGGAGTCACCACAACATGAAGAACTCTATTAAAGGGTCTCAGCATTAGGAAGGTTGAGAACCATTATTTTCAAGGTTCCCCAGATTCCCTCAGACAGCCGAGGGGTCGGATCTGATGTCCAAAAGGATGAGACTATGGGGGCGGTTCATTTTCAAACCATAGGACCAAGCAAGGAGCTGAGGTAACGTTCAGATGCCAAGAGCATAGCCTTTCATTTAATCTTCCCCCTTTGAGAAATAAATCATAAAGGGGCGGAGACATAAAGTGCTCAGGGGTAGAGCCTTTTCCTCACAGGCTGGGAGGCCCCCGAGGTTCCAGGGGAGTCAATTCCAGGATCCCTACTGTGAAAGAAGTGAGGGGAAGACAGCAGAGGAGGAGCAGGGGAGTGAGGACAAGCCAGCGGAGAATCATTGCCCTCACCTGGGCCTAGTTTTCCTGCTTTGTGGGCCTCTGTTATTCTCTTAAGTGTCCCTAAGAAGTAGGATTTTACTGCCTATCCGGTGGCAGGAATGGGCCTCTTGATAGCCAGCTTGCAGGTCTCTCTGTTTCTTATTCTGCATGTGCTACTACCCCTGGGAATTTAACTATGTAATCTACTTCACAGCTCCTTGAGGATTGGTGCTTCCACAATGTCCCCAAGTCTAGTGTGACCCGGCTCACTGTTCGAGCCTTCTTTCGGTAGGGCAAAGCTTTTGCTATTTCAGTTATTATTTCTTCTTCTGATTTCCTGGATTTCTTGTTTTAAACAAAATCTCTTGTTCTCTCCATTTCTCAATGATGTCTTGAATAGTGTTCTTTTCTTCCTTTAAAATCCTTCCCTGCCAATTTTGGAGGGAATATGTCATAAACAAAATCTGTTCGCGTCTTTGGATGTATCCGGAATTCCTTTTCTGACCTATTTTGATTCTGTTTCGATCTGTGCACATCAAGGCCAGACCTAAATATGAAATCATTTCTATCAGTGTTGGCCAATAACTATTTCTGTATTTTTCCTGACTTTAAAACACTTATTATATGGTTGAATGTTAGAGTTTTCTATCTCTGTAATGATTTTGGTCTCTACTGTTGGATAAGGAAAAACGGTTATGGGCCTGACATCTGTCTTTACAGTTTCACAGAGAAAAACATGCTCTCTGGTAGTAGTGTAAAATAGAGCTGAGCTGGTTTTTTTTTTTTTTTTTTTTTTTTACCATCTCTTTCCTCTCTTGCTTGCAGGAAAACAGTAACACCCAAAGATCCACATTCCTAACTATTTACAATCCTTCCACTAGGGAAGATGGTGCCTCCAACCAAAGGCAGCCCACCAGACTATGTTTTTTCTATTTTTTATGATGGGCTTCCTTTCACGTTCTGGTCAAAGAACTATTTTCTTAACTATTTCATGATTTGGAGAGACACGTTGAGGATTGTATTGTTTGAAGCCTTCTTCTCCTCTTTTTCTTCCGGCACGAATGATGTAAGGAAGATTAAGATATACAATAACAAAACAGAAACTCTCACGTTTAGCTGCAGTGAGATTTATGGCTCCTTTTATGGAGATTACTTGAGGCTGGGAACACATGTCCAAGAACGTCTCTGCAGTTACAACCGTGCATGGAGTGCGAGGCTGTTACAGAGCGTAGGCATAAACACTTCTGAGGTTGTCCGTCACTTCCTGCAGACCCTTGAGTCCTTCTGACTTGAGCAGAAAAGTGTCTGTCAGTAATGCAAACAAAACCCATGTTAACCTCTGTGTTCCGACATCTGGAATACTTATCCCCGTGACAATTGTGCAGTCTGCCCAATGCTCACTCTCCAATGGTCCACTGAAAGAACCATTTGGTCTTGAAAAAAGACTGCCCTAGCAGGGGTGGGGGTGAGGGGGTGGGGGTGGGGGTGGGGTGAGGGGGGGGGTGGGGGGTGGGGTGAGGGGGTGGGGGTATTCATAGTAGTTGCTGCTGTGAGTAGGACCCTGCTGATTTGTGACTGCAGCACCCCCCTGCCTCTGCAGCTGGCCGCAAGGGCTTCCACTACAGACCCATTCCTGCCTTTCTAGTTCTGTGAGAAAGCACACACAAGGATCCTTCCTTTGGGTCCTGTTACAAATACAACACATTGTTGTTGTTATTTTCTTTAATGGCTCTTTAATCCATAGACTTGGTTTAAAATGTGTATTGCTCTGTAGGTGCCGGTAAGGAATCTGAGTAATTCAACGTCCACAGCCCTCGGCAACGGCTGAGTGGTTGGGGTGAACATTCATTTTTCCTGTCCATATTAACCATCTTTGCACTTCATATCTTCAGTTAGATGCAAAAAAAAAAAAAAGCCTCTAGAATAAACAGACAATGTGCCAAAGGTCAAAGGCACTCTGAGCTTGCCCTCAGAACGGCTGGAAACATGTTATTTCTTAAGTAGAATGTGAAGTGTGAGTCTAGCCAGCTCAAGATTAGGGTTGCAATTGTATGGAACAGTTCATCAAGGTATCACCAACTGTGGTCAGGGAATATCAGAGTTAACTATAAGCCATAAAAATATACAAGATTTGACCGGAATGAAGCATGTGTTCAGTTAGTTATTGAGATGGAAGTATGCAGCTTGCCCCCAGTTCCTGGTAACCATGTCAGGCCTGATTGACTTGGTATTTCTGGGTATAGGTAATTGCTTTTCTCCACTTGAGGATAAAATGACAAGGAACAGACACTGTAAAGCCTCTGGACATTTATTCCACCTCACCATTGGCAACTTTAGATTTATTAGTTGAAGCCCTTGGGCAAGTCTGAAAATATTACCTTATGAAATGTTATTAATATGTTCCTGAAGCTAGTGTCTTAACTCAGCTCTCTCTGGCCGAAGATTCCTTTTCTATGTCCCTCTATCCTAACTGAACATTCTAGAAATTTCTTTCCTACAAACTCCTCATTCATAATACTAATAGCCACCAGTGGTATTACATAGAAGAGCTTACAAATGCTGTCACATGCCAGAACTCATTGGGTCTGTTCTATGAGGCTGGACTAATTATTGCTGTTTTGCAAGTGATAAAAGCCATGCTAAGGAAATTGATTTGGCCAAGGTCGCTCAGTTAATGAGTAGTAGAGGGGCATTCAAAATCCAAGACTTCAGACTCCAAGGCCCTTCAGTTGTTCTTGAAGCAGAGTTAAGACCTTTTGTGTTCTTCCTCATCAGAGAATATAAGTTAGAGGCAAAAATAGCTTACTTATAATTGCAGAAGCAGAGAACTAAAGGAATTAATTACTGATTATATATTGATACTTGCATTATGTCCATCACTGTGTGGCTAGGCAGAGACTTTTCTTATCCTTACTTATAAAGGTGTTTTCAACAGTCTTCAACAAAAAGAGATAACTAAAGTTGTATTTACGTAGTAACCACCCCCCTCCCCACATATATTGTCACAGTGATTTCTTGCATTCATTCTGTCCCCCATGTTAGCCTTTTTCCTTACACAGTGACTACGGCACACTGTAACCTTTCATGTTGTTCATTGGCTGCTACTCCCTATAAAAAGTGAATTCCCATTAGAACAGATTTATCTGTTAAGCTTCCTGACGGGCACCAAGAAGCTGGAGATGTCTGGTACATAGAAGGCACTCCATAAATATGTGTGGAATAAATTAATGAATGACAACCCCAGCACACATAAAACAATCAAGTCTCTGACATTTCACATCTAGCTCCCAAAGGATTCAGAGACGGGTGACTATTGAAATCGAGTCCAAAGATTCCCGAAGGTCAAAAGAACTGCAACTCATGCAGTCTTATGAAATCTGGGTTGGATTTGGATTGGCAAAATAGGGAGGGGAGTCTTTTTAATTTAAAATTTTTAAGAGTTCTTTTTTTTTTAGAATTTCATAAATGAAAACTATTTACCACCCACTTCTTCTCTTCCAGTGTTCCTTGCCAACTCTCTAATTATTGACTTTTTCTTCTTTAGTTACTATGGTTACACATATATAACATGAATGTGTATATATGTATACATACTTATAAATACACATATATATATGTATACATGTATATACATGCATATTCATTCATTGTTGCATATATATATGTATGACCACTTGGGATTGGTGAAATAATCAGGGAACTAGTCCCAAAGGACTTATTCTCCTGTCAGCAGCAATAGATTGCCTATGACTCTTCATCTTACAAGATGTCCATGCTCACTGTCACACCAGCTGGTGTCATTACAAAGGTCCTGTTTAGGTGACTGTGTTGATGTGATTTCAAAGATACATGTTCTCTGCTATGCCTAGGGGATGTTATTTGGCAACAGACATCCTGGGGCTCTGGCTCTTGCAACCTTTCTGGTCCTCTTCTGTGATGTTCTTGAGCCTTGGCTAGAGGGGTTGTGTTCTGTTTGTATCGGTTGGGCTTGGCCAGCCCCTCATACACTGTTTTCTTCTTTTGACCAGTTGTGGTAACAGCGAAAGATTTGGAGCTAGGATCCACAAGTAAGATAGAACATTCAGGGCTTGTCTTTTTTAGTTCCATCCCTTTACCTGGAAATTTTAAGATTTTAATTTTTCTTTACAGCTGAATAGAATTTTTAATTTATTTGTTATGAAGGTTTTTTTAAATTTTTAAATTTTTATTTATTTTTTATTTTTTTTTTTTTAGAATATATTCTTTTCCTTCCTCTAACAACTCCTAGATCCTCTCCATCTTCCTACCCACCCAAATTCATGTTCTCTCAACTGTATTCCAGGGCAGGTTCCACACCCAGGAATACTTGAAAACTCCATGTTTTTCTGTGTGCTTTTAATTTTGTTTTGGCACTTTTTGTCTTTATTATTATTATTATCATTTCAGTTTATTTTGACTTTACTTTGTGTTGGACAAGTACTCCTGGGTGTGGAACCTGCCCTGGAGTGCAGTTGATACACCTAGTGATGATCAATTTCCTTTTCTCCCTTCTTTTGTTTTTAAAATTTATTTTATTTATGTATTTTTAAAAGGTAGGGGTGCTCTGTCTACATGTATGCCAGAGAGAGCTTCAGATCACATTATAGATAGTTGTGAGCCACCATGGGGTTGCTGGGAGTTGAACGCAGGACCTTTGGAAGAGCAGCCAGCGCTCTTAACCGTGGAGCCATCTGGAAGACTGATTTTCCCTTTCTCAAATCAGTGCACAAAGTGCCGGGCTTCACTGTGGTGTTTTTCATTCACACTTTTTGTGCTTGGTCCTCCTTTCTTTCTTCTCTCTCCTATCTTCCCACAACCTGTACGCTTTGGCTCCCAGCATGCCTCTCTCCCCTTTCATGTTCCCTGGGTTTTATTACCTTTTCCACCCCGCTCCATAAACTTCTTTTTCAGGCCAGTGCAATGGCTTAGCAGACAGAAGAGCTTCCCCCTGCAAACCTGACCACTGGACTTAGATATTCTAGAGCCCTTGGTGGAAGGTAAGCATTCACCACTGAAATTATCTTCTGACTAGCATATGAGTTCGGCACATGTGCCGGTGTGCACACACAACAACAACAACAACAACAACAATAACAATAACAATAAATGCTAATAAACAAAATTGAAAACCTGATTTTTTTCTTCTCTCATAGTCCTCTTCCTTTCATGACGTATATTCACAGTCATTCTCACGTAAACACACAGTGAACTATTAAACTATTAAAAATAGATGCTAGGCCCGCTGTATGCGTAAGAGCAGAGGTATTTGTTTTTCTGAGTCTGGGAAAGGAAGGGGAGATGGTAAAGCTGATGTCAACAATCCATGGCCAGTAGACAAGATGGACAGCCATGAGGATCCAAGGGCCTCTCAGGAAGCCTGATGCCACCTGCTTCCTAATTGGCTCCCCAGGTGTTCATCTACCATGTGACTTACATTTATAATGACATGTGGAACAGTGCACATGGCTTCACATTTTGGCACATCTATTTGGGGGTGTTTTCCTTTTGTTTGGAATAGTCAAAACAGGAAAGCAGGAATTATTTAGATATAAGGAAAGCGTGTCTAAATAAATAGATAGATAGATAGACAAATAAATGAATGAATGAATGAATGAATGAATGAATGAATAAAAAAAATGTAGCAGGCAGAGAAGCCTGGATGTGAATTGCTGGCTTCAGTGTGTTCTGCGGCACTGGCTGAGAACAGAACAAACACCTCTGGAAATCAATAGCCCTTAATTGTAGCGTGAAAGGTAAATAAAAATGTATGCTCAGGATTTCTGTCTCTTCTCATCTCTTCCTGATATGAAATATGACCCTCAGAGTTTTGTTTCTCTTTCCTGGGAGACCAAACTCAGTCGTTTCGGAGGATGTTTGGCAGGTTTGTGTTCTGTTCCTAGCTTCTCATTGACTTCATAAAAGCAGCATATTCCATTGTTTACATTCCTTAATTTAAACATTGTGACCCAATTTTGGCAAGTCCTGCTATTCCTTTTGTTACAGAGCATGCTCGTGGAGGGCAGCTGATATCCTGGTGTGATTTCCCCCTTTCTTTTCTTGGAGCGATGATAACATCTCTGAGGTTATTACTAGAATGCCGTTTTTTGTTATAAGGCATTTCGATCATTACTTATTTTTAGGTTTTATACAGCTTCTTTCCCCCAGAGGAGCTCAAGGCAAAATTTACAAATGTGAACAATCTTCTTTTGTTAGTGTGTTTTGGTTTGGAGAAGCGGGGGGAAAAAAGCAATACTCATATCCCGTCTAAGTTCCACCAAAAATCAAACCTGGCTGCTTTCCCACCATTCCTTGTCTCTGGTATATGGAGTTTTACTTTATACAGACGTTCCTGAGGAAAAGCTTGGAGTTTGAATTGCCCGTGGGAGGGCTAAGCCGTTAAAACAAGGGAGAGCAGGGAGAGCCTGCAGAATGTGTGAGGTGCAAGGTGGGTTGTCAAAAATACTGTAGGTGGTTGCGGAGAACCCTCTGTGAGGACTCTGTAGTCAACACAAGGGGATCACTTCATGTCTCCACGGGAATGCCCTTAATGGGGGACTTCAGTTGCAGTATTACTTGCTCGAGCTGTCTCATTACAGGAGATGTGGCCCAGTCTACAAGCTGTTTATTTTGTAACCAGCCCCTTAGGCAGTGCAGGGGACTGTTTACTACTACTTCTTGTTCTCAAGTGTTTCTCCCCCCCCCCCCTCTCTCTCTTAATTAAAGAAATCACTGCTGAACTTCAGAAACCTCTCCAGGGGAAATGTGAAATAGAAATAAAATAGAAATAAGGAAGGGAAGAAATAGAAGAAAAGAAAGAAACACAAGAGATGGAGGAGGTGGAAGGAAAGAGGGAGGGAGGGAGGGAGGGAGGGAGGGAGGGAGGGAGGGAGATTGAAAACTCTGTCTTTTATTCATTTGTTCCTGAGGATTATTTTTAGAAGAATGCTTTTAAGTTTCCGTGCATGTGCCTGAACGTATGTAACTGTGTGCACGCATGTGGTCCTGAGTAAGAATCCGGGCTGTACACTAAAGCATCCCTGTGTGAACAGTGTCAGTATAACCCATCAGCTGCCATGCCTGACTTCACCCCCTGGAAAGCTGGACTCTGGGAACGAGATTATCAAGGGAGGGGTACAGAAAGTTTTATTAAACCACATTGTGCTGAGGGGGGTGGGACCATGACACATGGACCATGGCCCAAATCAAATCAAATCATTTCTGAGCTATGAAGAAGGCCTCAACTCTGAAATTGGTTCAGATTTAATTTTGGTATGCAAAGTCATTAGCCCATGATACTGTCATGATTAAACTTGGTGTTTGTCCTTTTATTTTAGTGAAGAAAAAAAAATTACCCCAAAGGGCATGAACTTCGAAAAGGAAAGAATTAAAAACATCACTCTGTGTTCTGTGACCCAAAGACACACACCAGAAACCCTGACAATATGACCTTATATGTATTTGTATTTCCATCTATTCCAGAGCCATGGGTTTTAAGAAGAATTGAAAGATGACTAGGGAGACATTGCCAATTTTACAGGGAGCTTAAGATGATGAGTTTGATTTAGAAAATACCCAGGTATAAGATTTCCACAGGGGTTAAGAGAGAGAAGCAGCTACAACCCTTGCTTTAGTAATCTTATTCCTGCTGAGTTCTTGGATGAATTGTCTTCTATGTAGAAGTGTCTTAGGAATACTTAAGGTAGGAAATACTTTGCCCCCATGCAAGCAGATAGAATGATTACACTACCACACAAATTGTGAGTGGTTTACTGATTTGTCTAGAGATTGTTGATTCAGTTTTAATGTGCCAGAAACAGGCTCACCTGCCCTTGCTTGCTCAGGGCTGTCTTGCTTTGCTGTGAAGGCTGGATAAAGCAGAAGACCTTTGTCTTTTTCAAGAATGGTGTGTTTCTATCTTGTGTTTCTTTTTTAGATTTTGTGTGTGTGTGTGTGTGTGTGTGTGTGTGTGTGTGTGTGTGTGTATGTGTATGCCTTATCTGCATATATTTATGTACAACATGTGTATTTTGGTACCTAATTCTCTGAGACTAGAGTTACAGATGGTTTTATGCTCCAATGTGGGCACTGGAAATCGAAGCCAGCAAGAGTAAGTGCTCTTACCCACTGAGCCACCTCTCTAGCCTCTTGGATTCCCTTTTTTAATGAAGTCAATGTTTTATTACTAGGGTGTGACTCTTAGAGAAAACCATGGTAAGGAATATGAGAGCATTGTCACTCTATATGACAATTAAGACAATTATAGCTTAGGAATATAACTGATTTATTCAAAGCCACCAGTAATGGTAGAATCTCATTCTTTACTTTATTATGTCCAACATTTGCCTACTAATTATTTAATAGGTCACACTAAATAGCACAAATATTTCTGTTTGTTTTTCTTGTCCATCTTTTTTTCTTTCTATTCATGACACTAAAAATCTACCTCATGAAAAATTGGAGATAAGGAAAATGCATTTTTTTTGTGGGTTAGAAGAAAATATTGAGAGGGGAAATATATATATATATAGGCAAATTAATGAGCTAGCTATCAATGACCATGAATTTGTTTTTCTTATGCTGTGGTAGATTCCTTGGGGTCCTGTGTATAAACTGTGTGAAGAAGTCAATCAACCTACTAATTCTTCCCTGATCTAACAATGACTAACAGTAAAGAAGATTGAGTGTTTGGTAACTTATTTGTTAGCAGGTTGTTTTAATTATTGGGCGTAGAAAGGTTTTGCAATTTCTGGAAATCTTAAAATGTTTTGTCTCTCCTCGATAATTGAAGTGTAGCAACGTGGATTGAATCATTTCTCATCTTTTTTGTCTCTCCTGACTTCAGTCAGTTAAAATTGCATGTGTTGTTAATAAGCAATCTTTAGGATTAGTCAGAGTGACACTGTTTGCCAGTGTCAGAACCAGTTAGTCAGGCTCTGTGGGACTGACCTACATTGCTTCTTAATGCATCTCTTTGTAGAAAGCCAATTCTAACATTACCATTGACCTACCTATTACCTAACCTTATTTGTTGAGTATCTTTCATGTACAGGACATTTCACTAGATAAAGAAACCAGTGAGACCAAGGTAGTAGAGTAAAAACAAGAAAGGATTTATTTTATATGAACAATGGACTTTATATTATGGCAATAATCCAGTAACATTTGGCTGAGTGTTTATCATTTAATTTGAGAGCCAAAGTAACTTTATTAAATAAATGTGTTTAGTCTAGGTTACAATGAAAAATTTGCTAAATAATACATGCATAATTACCTGAAACCCATATAAACATAAATAAAAATAACCAGTTTCATGAATGTAATTGCATATTTGGTATATATTTGGATCTTATACTAGTCACACTAATATTCAAGATTTTAAGCAATTCATTACATCTTTGAATTCTGTGGGTCAATGTTAAAAAAATCATTGCATACACTGCTCTCTATGACAAAATAAGGTTGTGAAAATGGACTGTACCTGAGAGTAGTATACTTTTTATTATTCTAGACTAGAGATTGAACATGAACTTCGAGGGTTTCTTTGATCTTTGTTTCATTTATGAATGTCTCGCTGTTGGAACCTGAATGAACGAAGGCTGACTTTCCAAAGTTAGAAACATCGGACGTGAAGCAAAGTCCCCATTCTGACTCTGGTATGTGCTCTAGTCTGACCCATTCAGTTATTGGTGTTTACTGGAATCCTCCACAGGCTGGAATTTCCTGAGGGATAGCCAGTACTTTGGGGGCCGTAAACAATAAAACAAACAGCATTTTTTTTTTTTTGGTAGTGTTATGTCTAGTGCTAACTGAATTCAAGAAGGATTTTTTTTTAAATTTTCTCACTTACAATTTTTTTTTCAGTTCAAGTTTTAAAGATTTCTGAGGAATATGTGTTTTTTTTGGGAACCTCTCTACTATTAAATGTAAGTATAATAGATACTAGCTAGACTATAAAACACTATCTCGCACAATAAATTATGGCAGTAAGTTTTATGATGTAGATTTTTTTCATTATAGTGATTTAGTATGCTTTATATTATTTACATGCATGTGCACATAGTGTGTTTTTAATTTAATATCCAGCATCAGTCGGCACTTTCTAATGTTATTCCATTGCACAGGACTGAGAAACATAAGGCAGACAGAAACAAATGACTTATTAATACGTTGATAGAAAAGGTATGCTTGATGTCAAGTGCAGGTATAAAATTAGCCTAACCCTCCTGTTAGAACCAACCAAAGTAAGTATGAGATGTATCTGCTGATAGTGATTTTTCTTTCTCTTTCTGAACAAAATCCTAGCTTTGCAGGTTGGCATAAATTACCCAGCTAAAAAGAGAACATTTCCCCATTCTCTTTTGCCCGTGAAGGTGGTCACATGTGCAGCACATACTTAGCGAAACTTCACTGAGAGATGTAAATACTATTTCCAAAATATATTCTTCAATGCAAAGGTTTTCTTCTTACCCACTCCTTTTCTTATTATTTAGAATCTATTATGACTATAGCTGCCCCAGCCATCAGGGACTTACATATGATGGTGCTGAGGGTGGAGGCTCTATACTACATGCTGATAGCTATAGGCAAGAGACCTGGCACTTCATTGAGTTATATATACATATATATAGTCGTCATATCTTTCTGGCTCAGACTGTCTCCTTTTTGATTCCCTGGGCATCCAAGAGAAGCTATATTATTTAAGTCTCTATTATTTATGGGATTTTTCTTTTAGATAGCAAATCAAACCTAAAACATGACATTAAAAGAAGTAGAGGAGGAAACGATGTCGTAAGACAGAAAATAGACGACAAAACATTGGTTAAGTTGTTGCTAGCTATTTCTTGTAGACCACATTCTATCAAGAGATATATTCATTGGGAAAATGCTAGAAAATTCAAAATATTGACTTTCATAAGAAGTTTTTTTTTTCACAAATTAAGCAAGCCATGAGGAGCAAGCCGGTAAACAGTGTTTCTCTATAGACTCTGTATCAGTTCCTGCCTCCAGATTCCTGCCTTGAGTTCTTGGATCTGAAAGTTCTTCAGTTGAAAAACTCTTCTGTCCCAAAAAAGTCTTGTTCAATACAAAGGATTACTGATGTAACTATATGGCTGTTGTTATCTTCAACAGCTGTGCTGGTAGACCAGAAGGCCCCATACTTGATTCTCAGTCTCTGTACATGTTACCTATGTGATTGGGGAGATACCATTAAACTACAGTGTTCTCTTTCTTCAAAGGATGACTAAGTTTAGCCGGGTGGTGGTGGTGCATGCCTTTAATCCCAGCACTTGGGAGGCAGAGGCAGGGGGATCTCTGTGAGTTCGAGGCCAGCCTGGGCTACCAAGTGAGTGCCAGGAAAGGCACAAAGCTACACAGAGTAACCCTGTCTCGAAAAACCAAAACCAAAACCAAAAACCAAAAACCATAAAAAAGATGACCAAGTTTCACGCTATGTTCAGAAATGTGATAAATTTGTGTGAAGCGCTGACCAGAGAATTTGGTATTAAATAGCTTTTGGTAGATGCAAGCCATCACCCACTTCAAACATCTCCTTGGAAGTTTTTAGTAAGATGTATCTGTGAGAAATCAGTGGAACTGATATAGAGGGGCTTTCAAATGAGACTTCTGGAAAAAAATATGGTAAGTCAATATTGTTCTTTCTCTTTTTTGGCTTTGTCTCAATTTTCTGGTCCCTCTCTTTTTCTTCCTTCCCCTTCTTCTCATCCTTATCCATTCATTACTGAGAATTGTAGAAACAATTTAGTGACTATGACACAATAATCCTAGAGACTTTTTGTTCTCTCTCTTATTTTTATTCCTTAGTTCTTTGGCTTCTATTGATTTTTTTTCTTTTTTTATGCCAAAGGGAGCATAGATCTTCTACAGACTCCAACTAGTCTTATCCATATTTCAGATCTTGTATGTATCTCCTGGAGGAAAGGATTCAGCCATATGCATCAAGATAGAAGTTGTATGCTTTTCAAATACACATCACAGACAGATAGACAGACAGACACACAACTTTTCATACTTTTGGCTTAAATTGTTTTTTTCTGGTAGCTTTATATCTAAATTTTCTTATCTATGGCAAGTATAGCTTCGTCTTGGAATGCCCACAAGTAACCAAGCTCTCATCCTTTCTTTCTACAGACCTTGTTCCCAGACTTTCATTGCTCACTGCCATTCTTTTCCATCCATTTGTCCTTTAGGTTTTGACTGAAATTCACTTTTTAAAAGATCTGTGAAAACTTAATAAGCCTATGAACTTCGACTTTAAATATGACAATGCACAGGGAGTATTCATCCCACAGAATTTTCTTTATTAATTTTTCCAGAGATTCCTCTTATTTAAAGGGTATTGTCTTCTTTTAGATAAAGGATTTATATCTGTTTTGTGATTCACTAATGTCACAAAATATATCAGTGTCCTAAAGTCTTTTATGCTTCAGAGCATCAACATAAATCCATGTTAATGTTAATAAAAAATGCCTGCCAAGATGGTTTGTGAAGTATTTAAAATTAAATAAATAATTCCCAAGAATTTTTTTGGCATCAAAATACAACCTTTAAAGATCATTTCATCATCTAACTCTGAACTAGCTATTCTTTATAATCATTCTGAAGTAGTTTGGAAGGGAAATTTCTTTCCCACCTGTCAAGTCATGTTAATCAAAGTCCTATGTAGTTTATAAATATTAAAATTATTGCGTTCGCTTAGAATGATAAAGGTTTAATGGGGCTACAGTTAAATGAGATTTAAACCTTGAAGCTATCTCCTCATTCTTATTGTTGGTGAAAATTTCACTAGCACACACCCAGGTGGGGTTTGTTTTACCACTTTTTGATGAGATGGGATTTTGCTCTGAGTTGCATCCTGTTTCCAAACTCATCTCCCATCGCTTCACAATTTAAACAGCGTTTTCCAGGTGTGACTCATTTGCAGCAAAAATGCCATTCTCCATTTCGGTGGGGGCGCATTCCTGGAATAAATGGCTCTCCTTAGGGAAATGGCAGGAGGGAGTAAGTTCTTAAAGATTTTAATGAGACAGAAAAACAGACCCAGGAACCAGCACTGAGCTCCCATGTCGCTTCCCATTTAATCCACTTTTAATCATGCAGAGATTTTTCTTATATTCATTATGAAATTATTGTTTTCAATTGTGTGAATAGAGAATCACCCTGTTGTAGAGAGCTATTTCTAGCTCCAATCTACATATATTCAATCATATGCCATTGTAAATATACACACACACACACACACACACACACACATATTTGAAATACAGCTTTTGACAGTGGCCATAGGACAAGGTTAAATGTATGCAAGATCCTGGACTCATCCCCAGCACCACAGAAAGGATTTTGTAAGGTAGTGATATCTGTTTTCTTCATGCAGTAGGCAATAATCAGTCTCATAAAAGATGGTGGTATAATACACTTGAGAAAAATGTTTGTATGTAGTCTCTTTAATTCTTTTGTAACTCTAAGTACTTATTGATTAAGTGCAGCTTTTTTTTCTCCAAGTGTTTCTGTTACCTCTGCTTTGAGACTTGCATTTCTGACTTTGTCTGCTGCTACTATTTGCAGAAAGTAGCCACAGGGAAGAGGCCTGGATTCCTTGTGAGATTGGAGCAAATACATCATTTACTTTTTAGACAAAGGAAAAGGGTAACTTCTTCACCTTTTTTTGATTTCTCTCTTTATTCTGCTGCTTTGATATGTCCAATAGCTCCTCTGTAGATTTCTCCCTGCTAGAATACTAAAATAATTTCCCATTAGCCAGACAATCAACACACAATTAATGTCACTCCAGCGTTAGACAGGACTGGGGGTACAGGACGAGGTGACTAAGGGGCCAGGTTAAAAGAACTAGAAAGCAAAACCTTTACCCTCCAGAAGCTGAAACATTGGGCAACAAGTCACAGAGGAAGTGAGAAAAAGAAGCCACGTGTCTTCAAGTGCAAATTGACACAGGACAGATTGAGAAAGGAGATGTTAGCCTGTAGGTTACTTTGCTGGTACTCGAGAAAGAGTTACTTCCACTGAAGTGAAGATGTGGTCACACAGAAGGCGACTCCTCATGAAATCACTTGCCTTATTAGAGGTGCCATGGGAAATGACAGAATGGTTTATTTTGCAGGTGTGGAGAGAGCAGCATGGGAAAAGAAGTCAAGTGGGCAACATGACACTTGGCCCTGTAGTCCTTAATCCCCCACGTCACTCCACCAATTACTTCTTCCTGACAGCCTGAGAGGCAGATGTGCTTACTGTAGGGTGGACCAGACCAAGGATCTGAAAGACTGAACCATCCAACCAATGATCACTCTAGGAGTACATGGCATCTTGTTTTCTCTGGGCACTGGCTTCTAAATTCATACTTCTGTTTTTTTTTTTCTTTTTACAAAAATGAGTCCGATTACAGTTCCTATTATCAACAGCTCTGCATTTCTGTATATTTATATTTTGAAGATGAAGCCTCTCATGCCAACTTGGAGGAAAATACTAACATCAACAAGAATGAAAATCATCTTAAAAATAAACAATTGTGTCTAGATTGTGTACGTATTTCTATGTTTTTAAAGAACTCATATTTTTCTTAAGAAGATCAGAATATTGGTCAGTTCTAAAAATGTAAAAGGCCACCAGTGATAGTGGCCATTCTAACACTGTCTAGAGGTTTTGGTACCTGGAGTGGCTCCCTGTCTAGACACCATGGTAGGCTTGCCTTGACACAAAGACTTTGTCCCATTAGACGTCCTCTTGGTCTCTTAAAGTCACCTTTCTTTCTGACCCACCTCTGCAGATGGAATTAGCTGACTCCAGCTATAGTGTCCCTGCGTATTCAAACACTGGAGTCAAACACGTATGTCACTCTTTGAGGTCCTGGCTGGTATATCTTCCTTCTTCACAAGAAGGATGTCCATTCTCAGCATGTGGAGGAGTCAAGTTTGGGGGACTGCTCTATGGAGTGGAAAATTCACCCTCAGTGGTACTTTACCACACATCACAAGGTAGTGTTGCATTGACGGTGAACTTCTTTTTCTTGGAGCTATGTTGCAATCATCTCAGCATTTAAGGATACATAGTACTATGGTTCCTGGGGTACAAAAAAAGATACATTGTGATATTTTTTATGGGAAGAGTTTAAATAATTATTGTTTATGATAAATACAATAAAACAATTTTATGTATTAGGTTGAGATGTAATGCAAATACAGTTGATGGGTAGCAAATTAGATTCTGATATGCTTACTAAAATCCTTCTTTATACATTTTTTCCTATATCTACCTAAATACAAAATGATTGCAGATATTTACATGCATCTAAATAGAATGAAATTGTTTTTTAAAATTGTAGTTCACTTAGAAATGTTAATGTTGACTGACTATGATCCTTTCCTGACCTACCTTTCTTTGAAAAAGGTTATTTTTGAAGAATACATTTCTTTGCAGAATAGAGATAGATGAGGAAGGGGGGCTTTTGAATGTGGCAACATTATGGCCTGGAGAGATGGCTCAGTGATTGAGGGTGTGTACTTGCTTTTCAGGAAGACCTCAGCTTGATTCCCAGCACCCATTTTGGGTAGCTCATAACTATCTGTAACTCTAGCTCCAGGGGATTTGATACTTTCTTCTGGCCTTCAAAGATGCACATGGCAGGACTCTAGTATGCACATGCACGCGCGCGCGCACACACACACACACACACACACACACACACAGACAAAACAATTATTTAAAAAATGTAGAAACTTGAGTGTTTTAAGGTTTCTATTGCTGTGAAGAGACACCATGAACACAGCAGCTCTTATAAAGGAAAACATTTAATTGATTTAATTGGATGGCTTACAGTTTCAAGGTTTAGTGTTTCAAGGTTTAGTCTATTATCAACATGGTGGGACATGGTAGCATGCAGGCAGACATGATGCTGGGGAAGGAACACATCTTGATCCCACAGACAACAGGAAATAATCTGAACTAAGTGTTTTGATCATAGGACACCTCAAAGCCCACCCTCACAGTAATAACACTTCCTCTAATAAGACCACACCTACTTCCACAAGGCCACACCTCCTAATAATGCCACTCCCTATGAGTTTATGGGAACAATTACATTCAAACTAACATAATGAGTAAATCTCAGTTTGTAAGAAATTCAAGGGGCCCCTTTGGGAGGAGAGATGAGAAATACAGATAGGTAGACAGACGGACAGACAGACAGATAGAGCAAATGATCTAATAAAAGAGAAAAAAGTAAACTGTTTTATATTAACTGTTTAGTGCATGACAAAGACTTTCTATGGTTGAGTGGTAGATTAGTAAACAAATGGTTAATTTACCTATTGGTGCCCAATTGTCCTTTCCTTCCCCTTTGCTTACTTGCTAAAACATGGGATGCCCTTGCATCTGGGAAGTGCATCTGGCAAGAAAGTTTTGAGGACTGCTTTGCTGCATACAGAGTAGTAATTTCTGCCCTGGCACTAGCTATTTCTGGAGATGGACTTGTTCCTTGCAGACCTGTGTTGCCATCAACATGCTTTGGAACTCACATTAACAACATGATTCGCCAAAGAAAGTCCTTGTGTTTAAGCATTCTCTTGATTCTAACACACTTATATGCGTTTTATTATCATTTATATCATATGTAGTCACTTATTTCTGCAGAATAGAACTTTGAAAGTTCCTTTAGGAATCCTATAGCTATGACTATCATTATATGTATTTGAATTATAAATAGCTCCTGTCCAAGAGTACATTGTTCCTCTTTACAGGAGTCAGAGAATTCTATTCTCAGGTGAATAGTCTGTTTTCATGGATGGTGACTATGGCTCTGCTAACATACTTGCCAACTTCATATCAACACACTGAAATATCTAGGAGATGTAAAGAGGGAGACTTTGGTTCATGGGTCTGAGACCCAGAGGCCTGAGGCCTACACCAGTGTTACAAGCAGCTAGGATGGGATGTGTGGATCAGAACAAACTCTCTAGTCTGACCATCTCCTCCTGAGGCACAATCCAAAGAGCCAAGATCCAAAGAGCACAGTCACCCAAGACCACACCTCTTAAAGTTTCCATTCCTCACAACTGTGTCTCTCTGGAGATCTAGCCCGAGCATATGGGCCTTTGGGAGCATTGGGATCTAAACTGTAGCAAGATGTTATGATTCATTTCCATTGCATTGAGTGAAGCATTGCTTGCATATATAAGTAAACCTGTGTGATACTTTCCATGCTGTGCCTGGCTTATTTCAGTTAACGTAATATCCCCCACACTTTTGTTTGGTGTTTTATAGAGAATTACATTTCTTGTGTGATTCCTTAAAATTTTCAATAGTGTTTTCTCTATTTCTGTGAAGAAATTCATTGACGTTTTCATGGGAGTTACATTGAATCTGTCTGTTACTTTATGAATCCTTTAACAATTTCAATTCTTTCAACGGAACATAAGACATCTTTTGATGCTTTTTGCAATGTCTTCAATCGCTTTTACAAGTGCTGTATAACTATCATTTTAGAGACTGTTCATTTCCTTGGTTAAATTTATTTCTAAATATTTTTGAAGCTGTTGTAAATGATAGCAGATGACAGATTTCTTTCTCTTTTGTGGTATTTCATCATGTATATATACACAACATTTTCCTTATCCATTCATTGGCTGAGAGATACCTAAGTTGATTCTCCGACTTGGCTGCTGTGAATAGAGCCACTGCAAATGCACAATTGTATGGCTTTTTTAACCTGCTGATTTAAGCTTCTTTGGATTTATATCTGGTGGTGGAATGAAAAGCTCACCAAAGTTCCCATTTTCTAGTTTCTCAGGAGCCTCTATACTGTTTTGCATAATGGCTGTACTAACTTACATTGTTCAGGAAATTGCCTCTTTCTTCACATCATGGCCAACATTGTGGGTTTTTTCTTTCTTTCTTCCTTTCTTTCTTCCTTCCTTCCTTCCTTCCTTCCTTCCTTCCTTCCTTCCTTCCTTCCTTTCTTTCTTTCTTTCTTTTCCTTTCTTTTCTTTTCTTTTTATTAAGAAATTTTCTATTCATTTTACATATAAACCACAGATTCCCCTGTCCTCCCTCCTCCCACACCCATCCTTCCCCTCCAACCCATCCCCCATTCCCACCTCCTCCAAGGCAATATCTCCCCTGGGGAGACAGTAGAGCCTGGTAGATTCAGTTGAGGCAGGTCCAGTCTCCTCCTCCCTGCACCAAGGCTGAGCAAAGTGTCACAGCATAGGCATTAGGTTCCAAAAAGCTGGCTCATGTACTAAGGACAGGTCCTGGTCTCACTGCCTGGGGGACCCATAAACAGTTCAAGCTAAACAACTGTCTCACTTATCCTGAGGGCCTAGTCCAGTTCCATGGGGTTCCTCACCAATTGGTTCACAGTTCATGTGTTTCCACTAGTTTGGCTAGTTGTCTCTGTACATTTTCCTAGTAGTGGTAGTTACTAGCTACTGTTCTGGGGAGGGATGATATGACTTTGTGGCTTTGATTTGCATCTCCAAGACAGTGATGATGAACACTTCTAGAATAATCTGCTTTCAGACCATTTGTTCATTCTCTTTTGAGAAATTTCTGTTCAGATCATTTGTCTACAAGCAAAAGGATTTCTTAGGCTTCTGCTGTTGGGTTTTTGTCATGTGTGTAATCTGGAAATTAATCCTTTCTTGGGTGAATAGTTTGAAAATGTTTCCCTGTTCTACAGGTGGTCCCCCTCTTCTGTCCCCCGCTGTTCAATTCTTTCCTTTGATGAGCAGAAGTTTTTAGTTTTAGTTTCAGAGTATCTATAAATGGATTCTCCACTTATTAATTAATTAACTAACTAACTAATTAATTAATTAATTTGAGTCAGGGTCTCTCACTAACCCTGGAGCTCACTGACTGGCTAGCCTGACTGGCTAGTGAGTCTTCAGACTTTCCAATGTTGAGCTATAAGAATGTACCATGTCAGCTGGGCAGTGGTGGCAGACACCTTTAATCCCAGCACTCAGGAGGCAGAGCCAGGTGTACCTCTGTGAGTTCGAGGCCAGCCTGGTCTATAGAATGAGATCCAGGACAGGCACCAAAACTATACAGAGAAACCCTGTCTTGAAAAACCAAACCAAACCAAACCAAACCAAACCAAACAAACAAAAAAACCACAACAACAACAACAAAAAAGAATGTACCGTGTCTAGCTTTGCTGTAGATACAAGGGACCCAAATGCGGATCCTCATTCTTGTGCAGCAGGCAGTGTACTCACTAAGTCATCTCCTGAACCCTGCCAACTGCAGAATTTCCAAGAGAGTGCTCACCTCACCGAAATAAGAAGCTTTACCTAATCAAAGTGAGCATTATGACTTCAGATGTCCTAATGAGAGGTTCTGGTTTGAGTATGAAGTATCTCTAAAATGATAATATATTTGGGGTTTGATTGCCAACTGATGGGCTTTGAAAAAGGGGTTGGACCATGAGTACTTCGATTTTGTTAGTGGATTCATTCACTGATGGATTTAGAAGTTGAGTCGAGTTTTGGGAACAGTCAAATCTTGATGCTGGAAGACTGGATGCACTTCTCTCAAAGTATATATGTCTTACTTAGCCTTGGCCTCTATCTATTACCTCGCTTAACTTCCTATGTACCACAAGGAATTGACTTCACCATGTTCTTCTGTCTTGCTAGACTGAAGCCTCTAAATCCCTTATCATAAATACATTCTTCCTCCTGCACGTTGACTTTTTTAAGTATATAATCACAGTGAATGGCTGACTAACACAGAAGGTAGCTCCAGAGGGGTGTTGTCACTGTGACTAAACTTCTATGTCTTTGGAACTTTGGATTGTGAAAGAAATTTGGAAATAGTTAGAAAAATTATAATGCTGTAAGTGGAAGAAACTTAATGGTGATTTTTGGAATGCCAAAAGAAAAGAAATATAGAGTAACAACTATATATTCTTAGTGTTTGTATATACTATATATTTAAGTTTTTATGTATTTTAAGGTTATATATATTATATATAACACATATTTTATATACTATATATATTAAAAACACTTTATTAAAAATTGGACTAAAGGCCACTTGTGTTAAATTCCAGTAAAGAACTTCTCTGCATCTTGTCTGTGTACTGGCACTTTGGGCACTTTGGATTTTCAAGTAATGAACTTTTAATTGGTTTAATTTCTGGTTTAGAAAGAGTTCAGGCTGTGACACGGTTTTGCTAGCAACATTTAGCCAGGTGTACAGTGATAAATGAGCCCCCAAACAAGGAACAATGACAAAACAGGTGTAGGAAGAGCTGAAGACTTCCAGTCTACAGAGAAGAACCTGTGCAAAATTTAGTCTGAGCAAAGCATGGTTGTTTAACACATCGGCAACTTTAAAAACTGGCCAACCTGGTCTGGAGAGATGGCTCAACAGTTCATTAAAAGTCCTCACTGTTTGCCAGCACCCACCTGGCAGTGCAGAACCATCTGTAATTCCATTTCCCTGGAGATCTAGTGCCATCTTCTGGCTTCTGTGGGTATTAGGCATACTCACAGAACACATAGGTCCATGCAGGCACATACTCATACACATAAAATAGTAAATAAATCTAAAGAAGAAAAGAAAGAAGCCAAGAGTTTTACACTAGAGGAAAAGGAAGATTCTTTGGGAGTATCTCATGAATTCTCCAGATCCCACTCTTCAGAGACTCCATGAGATACAGGGTAAACCATTTTAAAGACTACTTTGAGAAAAGACCCCTGGGGCACCCTACTAGCAAAGGGTGAGATAGGAAAGTATTTCCCCAAGATCCCCTTCATTATGTATGCTCAACCCACCCCAAACTCACAGACCACTGTAATATTGATCCAAAGGGATCTGGTTAGGGTTAGAGCTGGCCACAAACCTTAGTGTTATCCACATAAGGCTGCTTTTGCACACATGTGAAATGCAAGAGTTCTGTGGCCATGGAGGCATCTACTTACATAATAAAGGAAGACCTGGGAGGCTCTTGTTATGTGTCAAATCAGGATCACTGCAGAGGGTGCTGTGTGAAGGTTTGAGGGTAATGAAAAGATCAGAAGTTAGATAAGCTGTAAGTATGAGGTATCTGCTGGGGAAAGCAGAGTCAGTGAATAGAGCCAGTTGCGGAGGGAGACCATACTGAATTCCATAGGGATAGGGCAGTTTTATGAGCTCATATTATGCCATTTGTGTGCCCCAGATGCTAGACATGGATGTATAGGATTTAATATTTACCATGCCGGTTCTGGTCTTGCTTTGGTAGAAGTTTTCCTTGCTAGTCTTCTATTCCTACCCCGTGGAAGAAGAATGTATACTTTGTGTCATTGGATATTGGAATATTCAATTTTGTTTTTTCATTTTACAGGAGCTCACAACTAAGACTTTTGTTTGTGTCTCGAAAGCTTTGAACATGAACTTTTGAGCAATTGCACGAACTATTGAGAATGTGGAAAGTCTCATGGATGGACTCAATGCCTTTGGTATCGTGAGATAGGCTTTATGGCTTGAAACTTAAATTTCCTCAGACATTTATGTATTGGGAGCTTGATTGTCAGCTGACTCATGAGGGTTCCTCTTGAACAGGTTAATCCATTGAGTAGTTCAAGTTATGGCTAGATTTTGGGAGATAGTGGAAGTTTTCAATAGGAAGTTGGAGACTGTGGACATGTCTTTGAAGAGTATGTCCTTCACTCTTCCTTTTGCCTGCTGTGAAGTGAATCATCCCTTCTTCCAAGTATCTACAGTCATGGCATTCAGTGTCACCTTAGGGCCAAAGTAATGAGCTAGCCTACAACATAGAAAGCCCTCTGAAACCGTGACTCTCAACAGGTACCTTGAAGTTCTCTCAGGTATTTTGGTTACAGCTACAGAAAGCTAATTAACACATCAAACACCCTCATATGCGTGTGTATATTATATGTAACGTCAATACATACCCACAAAATTCACTTGTAAACTTTGAATGTTTTCTTTAGGTCTACTTTTTCCTCTTTGATATGAGCAGTCCCTAGTTAATTATCTGGGCAGAACAATTAAAACCTAGATACAGTCCATTAAACGTCTCTGAATGTACTTGTGGTGTTTGGTTAGCATGACCACACTAGAGGGAATTCTCAACAACTGTCTCAAATGTTCCCTTGCTGTGTCCACGAGGTGAAATGAAGTGTTACGATTTTACAAATTTAAGGATCCCTGATTTGACTTTTGATATTTTATCCCCCTCTGTTCAAATGATTGGGGCTACTTTAGACCCAGGAGCTGGAACATTTGTGTCATTATGTCTTTTCTTTCTCTAGGTATTGAATATCTTATTAGCTTTGAGGGGGCGTTCTTTACATTTTTCTCCAAATAATTTCATGATAAGTTGTTTGTCTTGGGAAATGAAAACATATTTTACCATCTTTATTAGCCTCTGTGTGCATGGGCTGTTTTCTAACAGTATGGCTGGTTGAAGTTTATTACATGTTGACCATTACGGTCATCTCCACAGCAGGATGTGAGAAGGCTCCAAAGAAACCTTTCTAGACCTTTTAGCAGTGACAAAGGCTCTAAAGGCAATCATTAGTTTAATCCTGTTGCAAACTCTTGCACGAAGGAATCTCTTAAGTTAGAGATTGCCTCATAAGAATTCATTTTCTTCAACCAGATTCCTTTTTTTTTTTTTTTTTTTTCCTGAAGTAGAGGTACTGAGTTAGAAATCAAGTCTTTGGTACTTGGGGAGTGAAGCTGTTCTGTAAGGGGGCCAAAGAAAGAGCAAGGATGGAAAATAGTGGCAGTTTTTAAACCGCGTACTCTACTGTCTGGTGACATACTGATTCCTGTGTACCTGTGTTATTCGCCTTGGAAGGGGAACAGCCTGTGATGGAAGTCTACAGAGGCGGAGCTCTAAGGAATAGCAAACGGTCTGGTTTTACAGATTATGTAAATGAGCTACAAGAGAAGAACAGGTCCATCCAGACATTTCTGGGGTTTTATTTAGGGGAAAAAAATCTGGATGGCACACTTGTGGTTATTATCATATCTGAATGATGCCAGTGGGGCTTTGGAGGAGGGTGCTGGGACAAGCCAAGTCACAGTTGAAAGTTTCTTTCTAAGTCTATGTGAGTACTCACTGAGCTCTTTTGTATATAATGTCCAAGTGAAGTTCATCTGGTCTCTGTACCACCACTCTGTCATTAAGTCTGTCCTTTGGGTGGCATTTTTCTCTCAGAGTTACAGCTACTGCTTCTCTTGACCTCTGTAAGGAAGAAATAGTCACATACTGCTGAGTTTCCAGAATCCTTGCTGCCCACGTTGGCCAAATAAGATGATTGCCTAAGCCTCCGCACAGGTCTCCAGGAAGGTTTGAATGTACTTTGAACCAGAAAATAAAACAAAACAAAATAAAGTAAAATAAAATGAAGTGAAAGCAAAACTGAGCAGCCATCTGAGATCCTGAGACAATTGTCGGATGGAATTCTGAATTTAGAGCTTTATCGTCTCCTTTAAGGAGACAAAGACCCTCGGACTTCTTGGAATAATCTCCCCCACAAATTTACAGTTTTTAGTTTTTAAACTCTGGTGATTAAGGGTACTAATTGAAATGCAAAAAGTTCTTTCCAGTAGCTTGTAATTGACTTGGAAGGGGGTGTCTTTGAAAATGACCTAATAAACTATGCAACAAAGGATAAAAAGGCTGTTTTGTCTTCTTTTCCAGTATCTGAAAGGTCAATAGTGAACATGAACACTGACCATCTTTTCCATGTTGCCTCGATTATCCACTGCTACAGGAGTATTAGTGCTCAGGAACCACTCTGGCCTCAGGTATTGTGGATATAGGTACCAGCTATAGGAACAGAGGAGCGTATTCTGTCTCATTGATTGGATCAAGTTTAGCAGCTGACTTAGAAAATGGGGCTTTGTTAGTATCTTTCCAAGACTTGTCTGATGGACTTGCTATATGGCATTGGATGATTGCCTTAACTGTATTGCCTGATTTCATACAAGGGTGTGACCATCTTTGGTTTGGCATATTTCAGATAATTCTGAGTTATTTGGGCTATTGTATGTAGCATTGTTCTTTTGCAGGTTAGAATGGTCGTCCTTGAAATGAACAAAGACCCACTGAGCTGACTGAGAGGACCAACCCTGGCTGGGTTAGAGTCCAGGGCATGGGCATTCACTCTATAAGCTTATGGGATGCTTTTTCTGTGCTATTTTCCCCCCACTTCCTTCCTAGGAAAATGCAAAAAGTGCTTTTCTTCACACCATTGGATAAATTACCTCAGGATAAATTGAATCCTGTTTACAGTCCGGTGGTTTTATGTAATCAATTTTTTTAAACTCTAGTTTCAAACTGGAACACTTCAACAGCATCGAGAATTTGCAGTTTTAAGAGTCCTTCCTCTCCCAACTGTAGGGACAAAATTGTGATTTTTAGGTGCAAGCTCAGGCTCTCCCTTTTGCTAGACAATGGCCTTCAACAAAACACTTCCTCTGCAGGTCACTTTGCTTCATTGAATATCTAATAACCTTTCCTTCCATGACTCTTTTTTGACTGAAGTCACATGAAATAACGTGAGTGTGTTTTGGAAGTTTAAAATGTTAATGAATGGTGACTTACGATTTTGATCATTCATGTTCTCGTCTCTATTAAGTGGCCAACTGTCTCACCAGAGAGCCTTCCTCTCTGCAAGCTTTGTGACATCAGCCATAGCTGAATGATGGGCAAAGAAGGGCTAAGAGGGGCTGCTGAATGAGACAAAGGGAACAGAGAGAGCATGGGGAAAAGACTGACATATGGTGTTGGCGGAGGGGCTCCCAGAAGACACTGGTCAGTGGGAGAAATGCATACACACACACACACACACACACACACACACACACACACACACACACACACACAGTACCCATAGCAATAGATCTTGCATGTAAAATAAAAAGTAGCTTATAGGGCAAATATGTCTCTAATCTTTCTTACCAATATAGAACCAATTCTTAATTTCAAAGTGACAGTTGAAGCTATGATCCTTTAAAGAATTGTAATTGCTCTCTCATTTGAGGGGAGCTAAAAAGGGTTGAAATGAAATCTTATCAGTTTGTTTGTGGACCTTTACTTAAATTATGTTACCTAGGCAGCTGCCACATTCATCAAATGTAAGGTTGAAGGTGGTGTTTTGGCAGGCTGAGTGTGTAAATAGTTTTGAAAACACCTCCAGGGCACTATCAATGAATTATTCAGCCTTCACATGATGTCATATGACTATTGGATTATCTATCTATCTATCTATCTATCTATCTATCTATCTAGATATTTTCTATCTATCTATCTAGATATTTTCTTTCTTTCTATCTATCTATCTATCTATCTATCTATCTATCTATCTATCTATCTATCTACCTACCTACCTATCCAGATACAGGTATATCTGGTTAACATACAGATATACATACAGCCCATTTTTAACTTGACCAATAGTAGTGAGTCTGGGCTTGGCTGAGAGTCCATAATCTGAATGACTTTTAAGTAATTGGTATGTCCATATGAATGTAAATATCTCTGATCTGGTCAATGTAGCTGGAGTTTTCTCCAGTCTCACCAGGCCCACAGCCACTCAGACCCAAGTAAACACATAGATACTTATATTACTTATAAATTGTATGGCTGTGGCAGGCTTCTTGTTATCTAGTTCTTACCTCTTAAATTAACCTATTTCTATAAATCTATACATTGCCACATGGCTTGTGGCTTACTGGTACTTCACATCTTACTTCTCATGGTGGCGGCAGCTGGCAGCATCTCCTCAGTCAGCCTTCCTGTTCCCAGAATTCTCCTCTCTGCTTGTCCCACCTATACTATACTTCCTGTCTGGCTACTGGCCAATCAGCATTTTATTTATCAACAAAATCAGAGCAACACATTCACAGCATACAGAGCATTTGATACCCATAACAGGTCAATGCACATGCCCACACCAGAGTCCTGGGACCAGGTCAGCCTTTGTTGCAGTAGTTCCTGGTTGGTTAGAAGGCTTCAGGATCCTGTGATGGGTGATATCACTTTGTATGCTGTGAATGTGTTGCTCTGACTAGTTGATAAATAAAATGCTGATTGGCCAGTAGCCAGGCAGGAAGTATAGGCAGGATAAGCAGGCAAGGAGAATTCTGGGAAGAGAAAGGCTGAGTCAGGAGTTGCCAGCCAGACACAGAGGAAGCAAGATGTGAAGGCAGAACTGAGGAAAGGTACCAAGCCATATGGCTAAACATAAATAAGAATTATGGGTTAATTTAAGTGTAAGAGCTAGTCAATAATAAGCTTGAGCTAATGGCCATACCATTCGTTAAGTAATATAAGCCTCTGTGTTTTTACTTGGTTCTGAGCAGCTGTGGGACTGGCAGATAGGAGAGATTTGTCCTGACTATGGGCCAGCCAGGACACAGGAAAACTTTAGCTACAATCCTGGGCAGTTGGCCCATTGTCATTTCCTTGGGGCAAAGACAAAGGTCTTGGGCTCTTCATCTCCTCCAGAGTCTCATCCCAAATATAAGCTTGGAGACAGCCCTTGGGCACTTTCCTCTCATTTCTTTGCCTTTTATTTTGAACCTATATTTCAGATTTCAGCAGTTTTGGTCTCAGTTGATGAGTTACAGAACACACCAGCCATTTTCGTCTGCCATTTTTGGTGTGGTCTAGGACTGGAGAGTGCACCCTTCAGCTAAGGAATGTCTCCTCAGGAACTGGGAGGGATGCTGAAGAGAAACAAAACTTGATATTTAGGGCAGGGGCTACTGTCATGCATCAATCTACATCAAAAGGCTGGAGGCTTCCGGCCGCCCCTCCCCCTCCCCCTTGCTCTCTGAAGCCATCACATACCTCAGATCCATGGCAGCTAAAGGAAATGTAGTTTCACAGGAATTAACTCTAGCATCTTAAAAGGCCCACAGCATTGCCTCAGAGGCCCTACTCATAAATGGTCATGTTATTTACTTCTTTATTTTTGTCCACACTGGTTTTCTGTTTTGTTATTACTTGGCAAATTCACTGAACATTTTCCAGGTAGGAAATTAAACAAACAAGTAAGGGAAAAAAAAAAAAAAAAGCTCATGGAATCATTCCTTGCTTGCTTTACTTTTAAAAAAGAAAAAAAAAAAAAACCTGTGGAGCAAGAAAGAATGTGACTATGTTTTTATTTATGGTCAATAAGCCCAGATGAATATGTGGTAAACGTTGCTGAGACTGTTGCAAAGCAAATCACCATGTCACAAGAAATATTATTAAATTCTATAATTTCCTTTTCTGAAACTAGTTTCTCTGGATGGAGTCAGAGAAAGAAAATTACATTCAATATTCACCTTAACTGAAAAGCAGCTGAGTGTGGTGGCTGATAGCCTATAAATAGCAGAGCTGTGACCTCATTGCTGTTCTTTCTCTCTGCCTAGCAGTTTCCAGTTTCCAGTTGAATAGAAAATTGTCAATCATCTGAGGAATCTGGGCATATAGGCGGCTTATTTGGCTAGCTCCGACCTGGTCCTGGTTCTTCTTTAGTGACCAGGCACGGCACCTCTATTTAAGCAAAAGCAGCCTGCTGCCGTCTGTCTGCTACTCTTTGCCTCAGCTGCTCAGGTAATTGCAGCTGTGTGGAACTGGCAGAAGGTGACCTTGAAAACTGTTGTAACCTTTCAGAGCCTCAGGTTGCCCATCTGTAAAGTGACTTTGGTAGCTGCTTCAGCCGCGTTTCAATGGAGTCCTTTGAGAACTGATGACACAGTGTGCATAAAGCCAGCTGACCTCTCCTAGAAGGAATACAATGTATGATTTTATTTGCTGGCCTCAAAGCTCTCAGAGCAGGCCTCTGCAGTACAACGTGGTCATTCTCTGAGCGTTTGGGCGGCTTGGAGAGGAGATTCACACCATTCAGGGCGAAACAATCCACCCTAGTTTCTAAATGGGGGATTGTCTATCTACCGAGCACACATTCAACAGATGGCTGCCAAGCTTCCACTTGATTTTCTGTGCCCCATGACATCTTCCACTTGCCGATAACTCTGACTTTGTAGAAGCTCTGTGGAAGGGAGTGGGTGTGTGTATGAAGGACAGTAAAGTCAAGGATGCTGCCCAGAGGAGCCAGGAGAGTCTTATGCATGATGCTTAGAAGCAGTCATTAAAATAACATGTAACAGCTCAAGCAGGGTTCCTGTATCCTATGGGCAGTTAAGGCTCTGAAGTCCTTTCCCATGTGTTTGTGCTGCTCTATGGAGGTCAGCACATTTTTTTTTTTTTTCTTTTAATTTTAGCACCTCGCTAAATAAGTATCTTTTCCCAGATCTGAGCACTTGGGCTTGGTGTTGACTTTCAAGTTCCTATTTTTCAGAAGATGGAACATGAACCTGGAGCAAGGGCTTTGGGGCCGGGGTGGGGAGGGGGGAAGGGATCAAATCTCTTTCTGTTTTCGTTTTACAGCCTTCACAGAAATGCCTCACGGCACAGAAATGTTTTCTGCTGAAGGCTGCCATGTCAGCCTGTTTCCCTCTTTTCTGGAGCCATGTGTGTCTACCTGTGTTCCTCATTCAGCTTGTGAAATACTCATTTATCTAGCAAGTGCCTTGCTCTACTGAACATTCTGGCTGTTTCCACGGATCATTTTGTCACAAGAAGTAAATGTAGTTCTTCAAATGATTTCTTTCATTTTCTGTCAAGTTGGGAACCAAAATAAAATTGACATTCCCAGAAAACAAAAGGTGCCGTGGAACTCAGGGGCATTTACTCTGAAATAAGAATTTGTGTTTACTCAGAGCTCAGTTTTTGTTGAGAAACAAACACGAGAGACCCTCAGCAAAGGAAGAGAAGCCCCCCGCTGACACATTCTCTCCTTGATTGATGATGTTGTCTTGGCAAAGCGGCTTCAGAAATGGGAGTCAGGGAACAAATGGTTCGGTGTTATTCATTAAAATACCTTTTAAAAGAGAAAAGAAATCATCAAAGTCAAAGGGTTGTGGTTGAAACCAGCGGAATCTAGCTGTCTTAATTTGTTCTTCGGGAAATAAAGAAAATCAGATTGGGCTTTGGCTCCTCTGCTGTGACGTCAGTGTGATTGGAAGTACTTGAAACTTTATCCACATCTGTGGCTTGTGTTGGGAGGGACACACAGGTCGGTTCATGTGTTCCCTGTTTCCCCCATGACCCATGCTCCTGTGTCCCACAGGCTGCAACTGGGAGGAACTGTATAATCTTGGGGGACTGTTGAGATGGGCACTAGTCTAAGCACAACTGAGGTTTCTGGATTGTTCTCTGAGGGCCCGGTACAGTGCGTGGCACAGATTACCTCAGTTTACCTTCAGACCGCCATTCTCGATAGTCTTCATTATCCAGATGTAGAAATGATAAAAGTCATTAAGTCATTAGCCAAAGGTCATACAGGCAGGGAAGAGCAGAGCTGGGATTTGAACTTAGGTAGACTAACTTCAGAGCTCATATTTTTAAGTACTGGACTTACATACTATCTCTTTGTATAGACTATAAAAACAAAGAAGCCCTAAGACTCTTCGACATTTCAATGTACAGATAATCTTTTCACTGCCCTATTATGGTTTTTCTCCACTTTCAGCCATTTTTTTTTTTGATGATGTGCTTTCCAATTTCCCTGCAATTGCTTCTTACTTAAATATCTTTGAACTCACAATAAGCATGACATAGTTCATAAGCATTTTTGTTTGCTGCTGTAGGAATCTATTAAATTGCCTATCAAATAGTGTAAATCTGTCAGTCATGTAACCATACTGTTTTGTTTCTACCCTGAACAAACATGCGTGCCTTGAATCCCATTTTCAAATTAAAATTTGGGCCGGTGAGACGCCTCTGTGGGTAAATCACTTGCCACTGAGACTGACGACCTGAGTTTAATTTTCACTCCCACATGGCTGAAGGCAAGAACAGACTCCTGCAAGTTGTCTTCCAGCCTCCAGCTGCATGCTGCGGCAAGCATGTGCCTTTCCCCATCCCTCACACAAACAAAAAACAAAACATGTACTATACATGTCATCAATAAACTAAAATAAATAAAAATATAATTTTAACTTTTATAATCATACCCATGTTATCCTCCCATGTCAATTATTTCTCATGAGTTTGGAGCAGATATAAAAAGAGGTTTGAGCCGGGCGGTGGTGGTGCATGCCTGTAATCCCAGTACCTGGGAGGCCGAGGCAGGCAGATCTCTGTGAGTTCAAGGCCAGCCTGGTCTACAGAGTGAGTTCCAGGACAGCCAGAGCTGTTACACAGAGAAACTCTGTCTCAAAAAAAAAAACAAAAAAACAAAAAAAAAAAAAAGAGAAGAGGTTTGGTGCATCTTTTTAGTGTGAGCATTTCTGTTTCACAAACTCCCCAATGTGCGATGATTTTGTTCATTTTTAACTTCTCCATTCGCACATTTGCATGCTGCTGATAAGTAACCCAACCATTTCCTACCATTTTTAAGAAATTAAAATCAGGACATTGATACCTGCCAAATGGATTTTTTTGTTTTGTTTTTGGCCCGAGATGGTAAGCCTTCTTGATTTGAAGGGATCTAGAATCAAAAGGCACACCTCTAGACATTTCTGAGAAAGCATCTTCAGGAAGGACTGACTGAGAGGAGAAGGATCTTCTTCAGAGGAGCAGTGCCTTCTGGTGGCAGACCAGAGGGAAAGAGGTCCCAAGAGCAAGCAGGGTTGCTTACATTTGCCTTCACTCCTTGATGCGCATCCACTTCCCTTGTTGCTGCTGTTGCTACCCTTTATTCACATCAGCACCAACCTTTCTTGGTCTTCCAACGTGGACTGAAGACCAATGTCTCACCAGGAATGCTTCAGGCCTTCAGCACCAGAATGGGACTGCTGAGGCATCCAGCCCTGTGGCCTGAGTAGCTGCCAGCTCTCAGCTTATCCAGCTTGCAGAGGATCATTGTTTACTACTCAGCCAGTATCATGTAAGCCAGTCCAATACATCCCCCCTTCAAGCCATGTATTCATTCTATTGGTTTTGATTCTTTGGAGTGGCTAACACAAGCTCTGACAGAAGTTTATCTGAACATGATCTCATCTCTTACTTTATTCCCCAGCAGAAAAAGTCAGTGAATACTATTCTCAAATATTCCTAACTCAATGTCAAAAGCAATTTTGACACTGATAATCTTTTGGAGCACCAGTGGTAAAACATAACCGATAGTAGGTTGGAAGCTTTTGTTTCTCTGTTACAAGTTCTGTCTCCTCTCTGTCTTAGTTAACATGGGCTGCTATAACAAAACAGAAGCCTGGGTGATTTAAACAACAGCAATTTAATTCTCATAGTTATGAGGCTGGAAGTCCATGATTAACATGCCTGATAGTGTGGGCTTTCTTCTTGGCTTGCAGAATGTTTACTTTTTTCTGTGTTACCAACTGTCTGGTGTCCCATCATGAGGGTCCCACCCTCTATGTGTCCTCATGATGATACAATTCACTAATAAGGCCCCAAATTATCCTCTGGAGGTGTTGTGCATTTCCATCTGAGTTGGGGATACAACTCAAGCTCATGCTGTTCAGGTAGACTCTTTCCTTATGTTCTGCTCTACTAATCTAGACTAGGAACTTGACTCATTCTTGCAAATGATGCTAGTTTAATCAGCCTCAAAAGTTTGGTAGTAAGGGTCCATTGTAATAACATGAAAATAAAGCATGCATTTGTGTAAGATAATAAGGTTGACTTTCTGGGGTCCCTTTTTTACACCCAACAAGTTCATCTGCAAGGTGGAGAATTTTTTGGTGATAGAGTGTGTCTGTGTGTACCCTGAGCAGCTGTGTTCCGGACTACATCCCTTTTCTCCTGAAGCAAAATCTTTTCTTTTAGGACAAAAGGTACAAAGTAATAGAAGATTGAATTTATGTTTGTAACTCTAATAAAGATTCAGAAGGCAGAAGCTTTTGAAAATGAGTCATACCGTGAACCAAAGTGACTGGACAGTGAGGACTCAAAAGCTTTTTCTCAAGAGAGCACAGAACACTTTAAAAGCCATCATTATTAGCAAGAGATGGTCCTACTGGAACTTGTTAGGGAGGCAGAATAAAATAAGAAAACATGCTAAGTGCCTTAGTGAAGAATTTGGGAACTTTGCATTTTATTGTAGATATATTTTAGGCTTTCTAAATTTGCTTGCCCCTTTAAGTAAAATATTAGTACTTCATGATAAAATTATTTAATATATATGTGTGTGTGTGGTGTGTGTGTGTGTGTGTGTGTGTGTGTGTGTGTGTGTGTGTGACAGGTTTTCAATCTCTGTGCTTCCTTCTTGGAACCACATGATTAAGACTTTCAGTTGTCTTGGAGACTTCTGCTTGCAGACAGCATGTAGACATACTTCTTGGAAGATGTTCAGTAGAAAGAGGAAAAGGGAGAATGGTTTAGAAGGAAATTGTGATCAAGGAAAGACTGAATTCTAGCTAGGTTTAAATTCTGTTTCCTCATTGGGTCTATGCTTATTCACAGATTACTACTTGTAACCAAGGGTGACTAACTGTGGATTTCTTTTCTTTTTTTGGGGGGGGGGTAGGTGGCTATAGTACTGGGGATGGAACCCACAGCCTCCCACATGCCAGGCAAGTGTTCTTACCATTACACCCTCAACCCAGTTGTCTACCATTTATCAAGCATTATTCTAGACCCATGGGAGCCTCTGTGTGTGTGTGTGTGTGTGTGTGTGTGTGTGTGTGTGTGTGTGTGTGTGTATGCATGCATGCATTCATATCATTGCACACATGATTGGAAATAAGAATGAAAACTATTTTAAAGCGATATTTTAGGAATCAGAGTCCACTAGATGGTAGAATCAGCTATCAAAAAATGGCAATGTAATCTGGATAAGCATGCACACAAAGTGCCGGGGTAACTGATGCTGTGGTGCTGTAGTGGCTGTAATAATTACCCCAACAATCTACTGGCTTGGAGTTACTTCTTTCATTGATCCCCTAAAATTTGAAATTTATAGAACTTAGTTCTATTACCCAAGAGATTCTCAAGTTCTCAGACTGAGTGGAAAGTTTGGAGCAACCATAGTACATTATCTGGGCAGGGAAGGAGTGTGGGTACAGTTGGTGTTGGGTTTTTGTTTGTTTGTTTGTTTTTGTTTTGTTTTTTTCTTTTAAGGACCCTTTCTAGTTGGTGTCGATCCCTCTGAGGCAAAAGCAAAGATATTCTAGAATCAGTCTCCAATGAATTTCAAGGTTATCCATGACAAGTGAGCATGCCCAGAAATCCTGAGTGGGCAAGCCGTGGCTCATGGCCTAAGATCCTGATTTCATCTTTGGAATGTATTTCTCTCCAGAACTTTTCAGTTCTGGTGGTAAAATCTATGTTTCTTTCTTTCTTTTATAGAAACAAAGCAGTGGTGGGGCTGGGAGAGAGGGGTTTGAATGAATTAAAGTGCCCATTGGTGCAAGTACTCTGTGATATGGATTCACAACACGCCCCCATGATTGGGCATGGTGGAGCATGCCCGGTGGGACCTAGTCACTTCTGCCTAGTAATTTCTGAGTCGAAACGTATCCTGTGACCAGAAACCTGTGGCTTTGCGTGGTTGTATAAAGCGTGAAGCACAGCCATGTGATCTACACGCATGCATGGAATAGCCACATGAGCCTGTGTGTGCAGGCGCGGCCCAGTCTTTATAAGCCAGCATCATGATTCCCAGTCCCCCTACAACTCACTGTCTTTCCACAGGCTTGTGCACATCTGTCTCTTTCCCTTATCTTAATAAAACTCTTGTTAGTGGATTCTGTCCTGTTCCGTGACTTTTCCTTGAAGGGTAAGAGTGCCACAAAAGCCAACACTCTGTGTGGAACTCTGTTTTCTCTTGTTTTGTGTGGTTAAGACCGGAAGGTTCAATAGAAACACAGGTGACTGCCTGCTTCTCTTTCATGCTTTGTCCCTGGCCAATGAATGCATCTTTGCTTGAAGTTGATTGTAAACTACTTAACACAGATGGGAGAAGTCACGTTCTGTACTCTCAGGCAATCATACTTTGCTAGTATTGTGCTAGTAATTTTAAAATTATAATTAAGTATATTGTGTAATATACTTTTAGAATATATCTTTTAGAAGCAAATCTAGCCTGAGTTTTGGCACATTTAGTCTTTCATTTTTTTTTTTTCATTCTTAATTTGTAAATGGTAAAAATTTGTAAAATACCAAATGTAGAGTTTCCGTGTTGCCCTCATAAAGTTGTTTGTTGTCAAGGGATCCATGAGCAAATCTATGTGTTTATAAGAATAGTAAGTAGGTCAGTGTCTCTCCGAGTGCCTGCTCTCACTCCTAATACAAAAATGCTAATCGCAAGTATTTTCTGGATGAAGTGATGACAGATGTTACCAAAGTGTTCCTGTTTCCTATAATGGAGCTCCTCTCAGCTCGCACATATTTACAGATGTGAAGGACGGCAGAAACACACCTCTTGTTTGGGAAGCAGCTGAACGAGGCTGGGTTTCAGAAAGGAGCCAAGTGCTAGCCAAGAATCAGGCAGCATTTTTTAAATTCCAGAAGGAATCACTATTAGTAGGGGGACTAGAGAATGGGCCTGGACAGTGGGAATTGTATCTTGGGGGAGGGGAAGAGCACGGGCAGCTCTTTATCTCCTTCTTTTCTAGGAAAAAAAGAGCAGCCAGCAGAAAGGAGCCAGGGATCAACGTGGGGTGAGGGTGGAGGGGCCAGCAACTGCTGAGCCAGTCAATAGGCAGACTGTTCATCACACGGTACCAGAAGATTAGCTGAGCCAATGCAGTGACAATGCTGATTAGCAACTTGAAATGCATCAGTTCTTACTGGGGAGAACAAAGCCCGTCTAGATCACTACCCTCCAGTCCAACTGCACTAATGGCACCCAGCTATGCGCAGCATCATGTTTAGAGCTGAGAAATGTGGGCACCCTGTCTATCTGTATTCACTAACAGATAGTCTCTCATCTCCAGAGTGGCCTCGAGATACAGATCTGATTTCTCCCAGGTTCTCTGGGGACGGTGGTCTTATAATCACACCCCTGCATGTGGCAGCCCTTGCCTCTGTCAGCTGCGTGTTTCTTTCCCTTTAATCGGAGAAGGCAGATATCATTGCATTGTTACATCGTGGCCTCTTTTTCACACTGACCTTGCAAATGCAGGTAATCACATGGGAGAAAAATTTAAATTCCTCTCCAAGAGCATTAAAAAGAACTTGCAGTCCCCAACAGTTATAAATATATTTGAATATTTTAAAGTCATGAAATGAAGTAAAAAAAAAAAAAAGATTGCCTTTTATCCTTTTTCCAAATATGTTTCAGACAAAGCCTGGGTATTGTTGGTTTTATCTGGACTGACTTTTTTCTAAAGAGTCTTCTAGTGGTTTGAGCCCACCACCTCCTTTGGAGCGTTGGTCTGGGCACCTATAAGATAGATTGTGACCTTGGGTTGACACTAATTCTGGGATGTCCTAAATTTTCAAAGAAACTCTTTATACCATATTACCATATCCATTAAATGTCACCGTTCCATTTAATTGATACTATAATTACATTTTACATATGTGAAAACAATCTTGATAGTTTTTATAGATTTGTGTTATTCTTTATCAGAGGCCTTTTCTCTTCCGAAGATAAAAGAGCTTGGCTTTCTTCACAGGCTCTTAATAGGATTCACCCAGACAGAAGCACTAGAAGGCTCCCTTGTCTTCCCAAAGCCTCAGTGATGGCCTTACACCTCCGTGGGCTAGCAGCTTTGTTTTTCTTTGCCCATTCTTTCTTTTTTTCTAAGTGCTCAGCCTCTTCTTTATTTTTTATTTATTAACACCCAACTCCTCTAAATTAGGCAAACAATTTAAAAACACTTCAGAATATTTTATAGAAGCAAAGCCTTTTTTCTTCTTCTTTTTCTTTGCAGTTAACCTTTTCATTGTTTAAATACAAAAGGGTTCTGAGAGAATTATTTGCATCCTATTTCAAAGACCACACATTGTTAATTATGCCCTCTAAAAACTTCACAAATAAATATTTTAGAACCTAATGACAAAGGTAAGCAAGGGTATAAACAAACAACTCAGGTGTGAAATGCAGAGCACATGGACATATGAAAACACTCACTTTCACTGTCAATGCAGATTCGAAATGAATTCTCACCAAATTGGCCAAAAGATGGATAATATCTAGTGTTGGCAAAGATGTAGAGAAGAAAGTGAGAGTCTAACTTAATACTGCTCTACTTATAGTCAACTTGCCAATAATCTGTCAATTATATAAAATTATTGATAATGGTAGAAATACTATGAAATGGCATCTGTTGTTGATATATAATAATATAAAATGGCATCTACTGATGCCACTTCCAAAAAATACTATCTACAAGAACTACAGATGTGAATACTGTATCTTCCTCCCCTCTATGTAAGAATGCTTATACAGAATTACACGACCAGCATAACTGATGCTACATTTCTAGCCTGGATACAATGTGGGAGGGAAGGAGAATAGTTTACTATTGCCAATCTACACACTCCACTGAATCTCGGGATGAAGAAGATGAATCTCAGGAAAAAACATAGAAAGACTTCATGGATGTAAAAGAGAAGGAAAGATAATGTTTCATGACCACACAGTCAACTTGGGGTAAACAAAGGCTTATAACTGGGAAACACAAGGTAGGTTTAGTTAATGATTCTGAATGTTCACAACTACGTTTTATTTTTGGCAACACAAACCAATAAAAAAATGTGCTTGCAAGTGCACAGATTAACGGGAATTAAGGTAAAGGGGATTGTAACTAATAATGGTCTGCAGGAAATACACTTGAATAGTGAATGAAAAAATTAACATTGGCTTATTTGTGACTAGCTCATCACATAAAATTAGTTCTGATTTAACAGTTGTCTTGGAAATGAGATGTCCTCTCCTTCCTTAGAAAGAGTGATGTATTAGGGAATAGGTATAGGTTAACACAAATGCTGCATCGTGTGACTTTATCTGTTAGTGACTCTTCATGTGTGACTTGTGAAAGGCTTTAGTGGCAGTGCTTGTGGCCGACCGCCGGGCAGAAGAGAGCTCTGGATGCTGTGGTGGCGGAAGAATCACGAGCTATGGTTACCTTTTTAGAGCTTTATTAAGAGGAAGGGGGAGAGAGAGAGAGAGAGAGAGAGAGAGAGAGAGAGAGAGACAGACAGACAAAGAGAGAGACAGAGAGAGACAGAGAGATAGAGAGAGACAGAGAGAGACAGAGAGAGACAGAGACAGAGAGGCAGAGAGACAGTGAGAGAGACAGAGACAGAGAGAGAGACAGTGAGAGACAGAGAGAGACAGAAAGGCAGAGAGAGAGACAGTGAGAGAGACAGAGAGACAGAGACAGAGAGACTGCCCAGAGGGGAAATACAGAGGGAATACAGAGAAGAGGGAACACAGAGAAGGTACACCTGCTTTTTAGGCTGGGATTCTGTCACAGGCTGATGACGGAATAAGGACATAATCCTTACAACTTCATTCACAAGAAACAAGCAAATGCAGAAAACTACATGGTCGGTTGAGACGCAGGAAAAATTTACATTACACACATCTCAATCTTCTACTCTATGGATTATGATTCATGTCCATATAGACAGATTGCTACAACTTTCCATTTGATTACTGACATTTGTTTGTATAAGCAAAGTTCTTTTACAGTAAAGCGCCAGCCATGTTGATTGTAGCATTGGCATATTAATAGTTGACTATTTGGTGATACATTTCTCTCTATATTAGGTTCCTATTTATTTTAATGTGAGAGTGACAAGATCTTTGAGTATTGTGTGCTGGCACCATCTTTCCTGTAAGTTGTGTATTTTACAGAGCATTGAAACTTCGGGAGAATGCATGTATTATAGTATTATAGAACTGATTTTTACTGATCTAGTCTATCATGTATTAAATACTTGGTTCCCTAACCCCATGACCAGCTGTGTGTTCAGATGTCATGCGATCTTTCTTGTATCACCATGTAGGGGCTGAGACTGGGACAGTAGTGTAGAAATAGTACTACTCTGCTTCCTGCTATTCCTGTTTTTGACTTGTGAGTTGTGTGTCTCTTGTCTGCATTTGTGAAACTGTGGCAGAAATGGGCTGACTTGCAAGTGGGATAAAGTAGGAGGCTCTTCACATATTTTGAACAGTATCTTGTAGGATACCTTGTTATGACAGGTACTGTCATAAAATTGTTGCTCAATATAGTTCAACATCTTATTGAAACTATAGTAGTCGTTAGGTACTGTCTTTGTCCTTTTCTTAATAAAAATTTTACTTAATGTATATGTCTCTGTGGGGGAGGCACACATGTCAGTGTGGCATGTGGAGGTGGGAAGACAGCTTTGGGAGTCAGCTCTTGCTTTCTCCCTCTCCTTCCTTGTCTTTGCTGCTGCACTGCTCACTTTGGGCTAGCTGGCCAGCACATGCCTGTCCCAGACACCCATCTTGCTGCTGTGGGAATGCTGGGATTACAACTGTGAGTCATCATGCCTGGCTTTTGGCCTGGACTCTGGACTTGAACTCAGGTAGTCAGGCCTGTAGACAGCTAGTGCTTTACCTGCAGAACCATCTCCCATCATCGTCTTTCTTACTTTGAAAGATGAGATTGTTAAAACACTGTCCGAACAAAGTATGCTGGAGAATCTCAGCTGAGCAGGGTCTCCAGTGATTGGCAAGCAGTGTTGTAAACACATCCAGTTTTCATTTTACTTCACCCAATGAACAGCTGTAAAACAAACAGAATACAAAGAAAAAAAAACATGAAGTGTTATGTGCTGTGAAACTGATTTTCTTTTAAATTCTTGGAAATAAAATTCCTTGAAATGCAAATAATTCTATAGTTTCATTGATTTAATCATATAATATCTAGATTAGTCTATATCCTATATGAAACACAGTAGTAAGTAAAGACATGAGTGAGTAATGTTGGTGTTTTCAAAGTACACACAGTAATGTGGACACAAAACAGAAGGAAACATACTCCATACAAGGCCAAAACTTAACCACAACAGTGGGAAACACTAAATGGCCATGGGTATCTGAGGGAGAGGCAGGAGAGGAGGAAGTGGGATTTCCTGAGAAAGGGAACACAAAAGAGTAGGGAGCCATGTGGAGGTGGGGAAGCTAGTACAGAGTTCAAGAGAAGCTGGCGAAGAGGGGATCGGGTTAGGTTCCCCGACACTCACTTAGATCAGTGCAATGAATAAGGACCATCGCTCTTAAGACAGACATTTATAAAACTGACTGGTCTGTGTGGTGTATTAAGTGATCAATAGTATATAGAAAACTTATTTACCAAATACAAATGATCCTTCTTGCTAGCCTTGTGTTTAGAGTTTCATCCAGCACTGTTTTTAGTTTCTCATGATATTCCCAAGCAGAGATCTGCTCATTTGATGGGTAAGGAATGAGAAGTTAAAAAACTGTTTTCTAAATAATGATGGTCACTGTATTGGTAATTAAAATTTGGTTGTAGGTAAGTTTGAGAATTAAATCAGTTCTTACCTGGTCTCAGAAGTATTCTGCTCATCATGAAGGTCTTTTGGATGTCTTTGATGAACCACCCCAACTAGCAGTGCACTCTTTAGTCTTTCAGGGCATTGGTTTCCAATGTGGCGGGAAGAAAGTAACTTCCAAGTCTAGTATTTGTCATGTATTCTGATCCATTAAAAAGTTATGTACATATGTGTGTATGTAAGTATGTATGTGTGTTTGTATTTTTATTCTGGGCAGTGAACTCAGGTCTTGAACATACTAGGCATGTTCTTTATCATGAGCTACATACATCCTTGGACCAATACCTGTTATGATTATCTTTGTATTTGCTACTCTTGTGCGTTTGTTTGATGTTTGAAGTCCTCACAACACTAATGAGGAGATACAGAGTGAACCAATCATACAGTTCATCTGCAGCAAACTTAGCAATCATACTGTTATATCAGATTCTTGAAAACTTTAGTTATTATGAACTAATTTTAACAACTAGACTGAGTGGTTTCGCTTCCTCTCTCCCCACCCCCAAAACTAGAGAGGTTACACAGAGTCTCACAGTAACGTACCAACATGGCAAACTCAAATTGGAAGATGAATCAAGGCATTAGATTAAAATGCTTTCAAATGGATGAAGACATGAAAATAGCACCGTGAAGTTAGAAGGCTTCAACTGGGTAACCATTTAGAACTTTTTATTCTTTTAAGATTAGATCTCTTCAGTGCAGCTCATACATATGTTTTCCTAGCTAATTTGGGGGCTTTTTGTATTCAAATAATAAACCCTTGGCTTTCTCAACTTTGTATGAAAATGTCATCTTGTTCAGGTGGCTTCTGTGTCTTGTCTCTGAATTTAACTTGATTTATTCTGGGGGATCAATCTACCAAGGAGGACTAGCCCAAGCGGTTACAGGCAGACATGGGCCAGACATTCAGCCTGGCCTTGAGATGTGTGCTTTTCTTCTTAAATCTGAAAGTTGTGTGCTAGGTTAAGATACTAATTTGAAACTTATTTAAACTAGAACATTTTTATACTTTGGAAAAATTAAATTCTGGCTTATCTTTGTAATATTCATCATTGTTAGAACAAGTCATGATGAACCCCTGACATGTGAGGGGAAATACACAGTCTGGCAGCTGGCTGACTCATAATAACAGGCCCATGGAGTCTCAGTAAAATTTGATAAAGTGATGAGTGTGTTTGATATTTCTACTCCATTAATCGTGATATAATAATTAGAGAGGCTAAGCATATTCTTTTTATGAGAACTAAAACTATTGGAAGGATTTTAGTAAGATCAAAGTTTCTTGAGGATTCATTTGTTTTGCCTATTTGTATTTCAGAGTCCATAGGGAAGACACAGTGTGTTCAGAATCATGGTCTCATGTCTTGCACCTGGTAAAAATAGGAAATGAAGTTTTAACTATCATATGCATATTTCAATGTGTACAAATGAGATAATGTGTGCTTTCATATGTGTGGCATAATGTGTGATATGGCTTTAAGTGAGCATGCCTCCACAGAGTCATTTGGGGAGCCTACTTTCAGCTCCCTGTAGAACACTGACAGGTTCGATCTTCACAGACCCCCAAAGACTCCTTGCAAGGAATTCACAGCTGATCTTTTGAAGGAGGTTCTCAAGAAAGGTGACAATAACAGTTGTTCCTTCAGCCTCCAAATAGTTCCTTGCAGGAGAGGAACTTGCTGTGGGATGGTAGTTTTCTGTCCTGGCCCTTGTCAATTCCTCACTCCCCAAATGACCGCTAGATAGACCCATTTTACAAGTGGAACTCCATTCCTTAGATATGTAGCAGAAAGAGCAAATGCCACCTTGGCAGGCCCATCCAGCAGGGTCTATGCAGAGGAAAGTCAGGGGACATTATCTGTAGTCTTTAGAGCAGAGGCTAGATACATTTAAGGTAGGTCTTCCAGTCATGGAGAAAGAAAGCACTATTTATGCATAACAACGCTGGTTCAGTGGACACACACAGGGGAGGATCTCCATGTGTAACCCGATGAGATACTGTTGCCTGCAGTAACTGAGTGATTGTTTTGGTTTGCAGTTCTATCCCTTAAGAAGATGTTGTCTTACTTACTCTACCACAGGTATAGGAATATAGGCCCAAGAATTCAAGTGGTATTTCACTTGGGGGCAAAGCTGTGTTCACTTCTTGGCCTCCATGTTGGCCATTCTTCTCATTACCCTGGGGGATAGACAGGTATCTTCTGGGGGAACTGATTGATCCAGATCTGTCCAATGCTTAGTATAACCTCAAATATTCCCATACCAGCCTCTGTATTTGCCAACTGCCTTCTTCTATGCATATATTCTATATACATATATATTCTATATGTGTATATATTCTATACATTTGTATATATTCTCTCTCTCTATATATATATATTCTATAGTGTATGTTGGATGGTTAGTCAGAGACCGGCTGTCTAATGATATTGAAGGTTTGGGGATCACACCCTTGCGACATGTGACTCAGGTGAATGAGCATAGTTTAGAGCACTTTTGTAAGCTAGGAGCTAGGAGTCCCCCATATGAAACAAAATATTGGACTCCATTCCTAACCTGAAAGTGCTGTAGAAGTGGGTGAAGGAAATCAGCCAGTTTTTCTTATTGCCCAATTTCTTTGTTTCCAACCTATATTGCTGATACAACTGTTAGATTTCTGGGACTGTGAATGGAGTACTCCTCTTCAAGATAGCACAGGCTGCTGGGCCTGGTAGTGCAGATTTGGAATCCCAGCTTTCTGGGAGGCTGAGACAGGAGCATCACACAAGCTCAAGGCCCACTAAGGCTACAGAGTGAGTTTTAAAAAATCCTAGGCAACTTATCTCAAAGTTAAACATTAAAAAAGGAGTGGGGATTCACTTTAGTTGGGAAGCGCTTCCTTCCTAGCATGTGAGATGCCCTGGAATCAATCCCAAGTTCCAGCAACAAAATAAAATTAAAGAACAATAAATACACACACACACACACACACACACACACACACACACACACACACACACAGAGAGAGAGAGAGAGAGAGAGAGAGAGAGAGAGAGAGAGAGAAGCACACACAGACACACACACAAACACAGAGATATACTCAGACACACAGGATAGTTACATTTTCTACATTAAGAGCCCAGTGATTAAAGTGCCTTTATTTGGCTACTTCAATTTTTAAACCACATGGCCTATGTAGTCAATGAAATCATGTCTTCTCCTTAGTCCTGGACTGTGTGAATATGCAGTGTTACATGGCAAGGGAGAATCAAGTTTGCTACTTGACTGAGATGAGGTTTTCTTGGATTATCTTTGGGGAAGGGCTCATGATAGTCGTGAGTTGTGATATAAAAGTAGGGGTCAGGGTGATGAGATTTTGGCTTTGAAGATGAAAGGGGAGCAACAGTCAATGAATGCAGGCATCTCCCAGGGCTGTGCAAGGGAAGGAAATGCATTGTACTCTTGTGTTTCCAAAAGGCTCACAGCCCTCCTGACTCACTGACGATAGCCTAGGAAAATACAATTGCAATGATAAGAACTGTAAGAGAGTAAATTTGTGTCATTTAAAATAGCTTATTACGTAAGCCACAGAAATACGGGGAGCTTTTAGTGACATGGTCTAGTTCACCAGTTAATCTCTGAGTCAGCGGATGTCACTTCCTCTCACTTTTGGAGCCTTTTAAGAATCATGAATTAAGAAATGTTTGAGGCGGCACAAATTTCCTTTCTAAGACTACACTTTTAAACTTAATTCAAACCCAATTTTTTTGTTCTTGCGGTGATTTATTTTAAAAGGAAAATTGACAGGCCAAAGGGACCCTTGAGGATTTCAGAGTCGTCACTCAGGGGGTAACATCATACAGCAAGATAAGTGCTTGTTTTCATCCCCAGGTAAGAGGCAAGAAACATATATGTTATGGTGTTGGCATCAGGAAAATTAAGTAATGATGTATTTTTAGTTAAAATACTATGATGTGGTTTTCAAATGGCATAGTTGTGGGCAATATAATGAAACATAGTCTTGTAAGAGGTGATGGACTTTGGGCCCCACTGAGATAGATACTGGATAGCACGGTGTCCAAAGAGCTTGGGACACACCCTAAGTGGCCAGCCTCTTTTATAAGGGGGTTGGAAATGATTGAACCTTCACATTCACACTGTTGGATCCTTAGCTGTGTGGAGTCTTGCTCCTGTGAAAGTCTGTGGGTGTTGACTCTCTGGAAGTTTCTGGCTTTACAGTCAGTGTGATGATGGATTATAGATTTCTGTCTGGCTGGTCTGGTGCATTGTTTTACATTTAAAACCTTGTGTATTCTATTAGCCTAATTACTAGGGCAAGCAATAGATTTATTGGTGACTGTTATAAAGGAAGCCAGGTGACAAGCGGGAAAATGAGCACAAACCCAACAATCATTTTGATTGAAGTTTTTGCCAAATCATAAGTCAACCGTAGCAGGGTATTGAATTTACTGTAAGGAGTGGCTAAGAGTATCAAAGGCAAAATCAAAGACGAGAACCATATAAATGTCAGCGTCAAAAGAAAGTAAGTATACGTTAAACACCTCAACTCTTAAAGCAGCTGAGAGAAAAGAAAATCCCCGAGAAAATAAGAAATAACATAAGGAGACTAGAGTTTTACAGTTGCTGGCTCTTAGGTATGAGTCTAGCATTGGAGCTGTTTGTAATCATCTTTACTCAAAAGTTTTGAGAGCATTTTTAAAAAAATGTATTAGTTTTAATCCTGAAGGCAATACTCACTTGAGGATTTCTATGGATATTTCTGATTGGAATATGACCCAGTGATGATATGTGAATAGTCTAGAGAAGGGTGGATCCAAGAACCAATACCTTAGATTTTCTTCTATTGTTTTGGGTAACAGTCTCTGATATGACTTTATCAGGTAAATAAAATCTTCTTACTGTGAGAAATGTCTACTTGCGATACATTGAATTTACCGCATTTCATTATTTCTAAACCCTTTACTTAATGTCTTTTGGTGTATATACATAGTGTGTATTTATATAACCATGTTGGTTTAGGCTTTGTTACTGTGGTGGATAATGTGAGAATACAAGGTCATGACTGATTTGGCTCACAGCTCTGGAGATGTCACTTTGTTTTTAGCTGATTTCATGCCTTGGACCCTGATGTGAGATAATATGATGGTGGCAGGAACATGATAACATGGAGTCCCTCAATTAGTGATTGTTGGCAAGTAGAGAGAAGAAGGAGGGGCAGAGAGGGGAAGAGAGAGGTAGAGTAAGAAAAAGAGGATCAAGGAAGAGGAGGAGAATGACAACAGATAACATACACATCAAAGAAATTGTCCTTAGTTCCTATCTTTCTACTGCTCAGTCCCAGTTTTTAAGTTTCTGAAACAGAACTGCCAGCTGGGGACCAGACCTTCCACATGTGAACCAGGGGGTTGCATTGCATACTCAACTGATAATGATAACATACAAATATAAGCATATACTTTTATGTAAGAGGCATTCATGTCATAGATTTATGTTTTATAGATGTACTTATATATGTATACATCTAGGCATTAAAATATAACAATGAGGCTTTAAATCTTAGCCTTTGAATGCAGTTAATCACCTGTGAACAGTCAAAATATATGTCTTGTTGTCACATTAAACCAGAAAAATTCCCTTCAAAAAAATCAGGCAAATCACACTGATTATTATTATTATTATTATTATTTTTATCAAATTTCCTGTTTCTCTGTAACTACTTAGTTTAAATATCATTTATCTATAACTACAGGAAACAGCTTTTGTTTTTCTACTACATAAATGCTGAAAGATCAAGAATTATCAAGCTTTATTTTCCATGAGCACCTATATTAATGCAATTTTATCATTTTTTAAGATGACAAGGGAAACATATGCACAATGTAATATAAAGGGATTTTCACACTCTTATTATATACCTGTTTCATATTGAAAAAAAAAGAAAACAAAGAAAAGCATGGCCTAGTCCTATAGACCTCTAATCCTAGTTTCTTGGCTTGGGGGTTGGAGCCTCAGGAAGGAAGATCACAAGTTCAAAGCCTGCCTGGGCTGCAGTGTAATTTCAAGGCCATTATGGGCAAGTTAGTGAGATTCAACCTCAGAATGAAAGAGTGATGAGGAGGTGCTGGATATAGCTTGGTGGCAGAGTACTTACCTGGTACTGGGCTCTGTATTTAGTATTATAAGAAAAATAAAAGGAAATAAGAAACTGAATGAGTGAAAAAATTATTTAAAGTGATATTTAATGGTTAATATTTTTAGATAGAATTTTTCTTATTTATAACTGTTCTATTCAGAAATAATTTCTTATCCAATATAATTTAATATTAGCCTTAGATCTTAGAATTGAGTATGAATCTAGAAAGCATGAGTGAATTTCACATGCTATCTTTATGACATTATAAAAATACATACATAGTCTTAATGTGCATCCAGTTTCATTTAGTCAAACATCTTAATATTGATGTATAGTTGTTTGTAGAAATAATGATAATCTAGTGGACTCAGAAAAGTGTTAGAAAATTTAGTCTAAAACATAAGAAATTAAACCTAAATCATGTATTTATGAAAACTTTCATCGTTTACTTTTCTAGTAATGATATTAACAATATGACTAAATTTTAAGTCAAGATAAATCATTGATTTGTCTAAATTTTAAAATAGAAAATAATACAATTTAAAAATATTAACTTGCTTTATACCTTAGGAAAAAAATCTACTAAGTTTGGTATATTCATGGCAAGGAATCTGTGTCTCTAACTGTCTTTTAACCTGTAAAGAAGACTTATCTCTTTTTGTAGGTAGAATACCCCTTTTGATTTATTGTTTTGACAAGGAAAACACATATAACATTAGAGCAACTTGTTCTTGTTTGGGAAAATTTTGATTGTTTATTTTGGCTAGCTAGGCCTAAAATGTTTATATAGTAACAAAACAATTTTTCTTGTTGTTGAATTTATCTCTAATGTTTCCCAAGAAACAGACAAAAAAGAGAGGAAGTGAGAGGCAGCATGCTTTAGACAGATATTAAATTATCACTGCAGATGGCAGACTATCTTGTCCCTTATAATAAGGAGAGAAAGCCTGGATACAGCAGAACCCATTTTGACATAGACACACATAAACACAAGAGGAGAAAAAAAAAAAGATTGAAACTCATTACAGTTGATTCAGACAGTAACTAGGTCTTTTTACGATTCCATCAGCCCTCTAATTGTAAAGCAACCTCTGAAGTATGTTTGTAAAAAAAGCAAAGACTGTCTTGTCAAAGACAGTTCTTTTGGAGACAGTTGACCAGTCCATTAATATCTCTATGATATTTTTTTTCCATGCCCCTTTCGAGTAAGCATCCTTACCATTATCAAGTTTTCCTAAATGACCCCTGAAAGATCAGATTATCCTGGGTAGAATTATTTCAGGGAGAGAGGCTCATGAATTAATAGGTGAGAGGAGACTGCATAGATGATAACTGTCAGAGGTGGTTGCTGCTCTCTGTTTCTAGAATCTTGTCAAACATGAGTTATCAACCATTGGGTGCCCAATTAACCATCTAGCTCAAGGCAGACAAAAATAAAGCATGTTTTATGGCTATAAAAACAGGCCTCGGAAAAATCTTTAAATATTTATTTTAAATTACCTTTATTAAAGTATAGTTTATGACCATACATTATATCTACTCAGAGCACAGATACAGATTTTGTAAAGCTGTCCCAGTACAAACTGTGTCCAAAGGATGCTAGTGTGACATAATCATTTAAACACTTTGGTTCTAGGGCTGGACTTACTTGGGCTACTTACCTCCACTTCCTACAGACTTTCTTTTATATATAGCCTCATCAAAGACAAAGAGAAGTGATACTGTGAGGGTCAATTTCAAATCTTTAAACTTCAACTGATAAAATGAACTTAACGTTTGTGACTTACTAGGACAAAGTTGAAACGGGGTTCAATTTATGGAGACCTCAATCTTGTGTGAAACCCCATTCTCAACTCCAGGTTAAGATCAAGGAGCCACAGGGGACAGGCATCTCCAGACTGCTCACAGGTTAGTGTAGAGTCTCAGTGGGACCTCTAGGATGTGAGTTGATGCCTACTTAGACATCTGCCAAAACTAATAATTGAGCAAGAAGAACAAAGTTTATTGGATGAGAGAGAAATTACCTTGAGAAATCTTCACCCTGCTTCCAAAGGCAGAAGCCAAGGTAAAATACCATGTAAGGTTTTAGGGTCTAAACTAAGAAAGTTGAAAGTCAGATCCTACAAAGTACGTCATTGGACAGAGTTTATTTCACAGTAGCTCTGGATTCAATGGACTTTTAAGACGCCCAGGTTGTTAAACCACTCTTGTTGAATAAGCTGTCATTCACGGTAAGGAAGGTTTTGAGTTGGCTTGCAGTGTCAGCCCCAAGGAGCAAGTACTTTGTGGAACAAGCCATTATATTTGCTTTGCTTGCAGTGATATTTCACACAGGGACAGGAAATTATGCTGGTTTCAGTTTTCATTCCCCTTTCCTGCCCATCCTCCCCAGAAACCCGTTTCACATTTCCCAGAGCAGGACCGCTAGATTAGTCCAATAAAAGTGTTGTGAAACCAGGGCTGGTGTGAGGACTCCAACCTCAAATCTCCCAAATAGGGAGGCCAACAATAGGCCTGATCCTAGTGATTTCCAATTAAATTGTAAATTAGTATTTTTTAGTGTTTATTTTATTAGTGTTTATTAGGTGACATATATACAAAATTATGACAAAGGATTTTCCCTTTAGTAATTATATATGTCCATATATATATATTTGTACTTTATAAACATATTATCTACATGAACAAATAGCAAGTCATATCAAATTAACTCTAAATTTATTACTGTTCCCAGGTGATCTGGCTGAGATCATCATGGTAGGCTAAGACAAGGGAAAGGCCTTGGACTGAGATGATAATTATGCCAATGAATACAGTTTCAAAGACAAAATGGGGCACATCAAAGGCAGACCCTACATCTTGAAGCCACATCATCACAAACCGTAGCAAGGCAATCAAGAAAGGTCACAAACATGTCACCAGATATAAGACTGTCTGGAAGGTCCTACTACAGTCTGTAAGTACAGCATAGGTGAGACCGTAATGGCAGTTTCTATAACAGTGAGTTCCAAGAAGTAAAAAATAATGATTTTAGCCTTGATGGCATTGTACTAAGAGAAATAAAAACTACCAAGCATGGGAGTAAACCAGGAAATCCAAGAATCATGCTTGTACTGTTTCAGAGCATAGCAACTATACCCATAGTTCCTTGACTGCAAATTTACCCATAATTCTGTACTACAAGGTTAATGGAAGCCAGAGAGACAAAGGGTTACATTTATTGAGTAATAAAGAGAAATTTCATTTTTATAACAACAAGGAGAAGTTGGGTGGATTATGATCACAATCCATTATGAATAGACTTACATGATCCATGAAACAAGTCCGATGACAATATTTGGAGGTCATTTTTAAGCAGTGCTTGAGGTCTGGAAGTAAGCCAAAACTTAGAAAGAAAACACCATTTTTGCGGACTCATTTAAAAATTGAGTGATCTGATTTTTATCTGGGCATACTGAAAAAAAAAAAAAAAGAACAAGATCTGTCCTACAAAATCAAAAATGGCAATGGCTGCTGCTTTTCGTGTTTCTGTGTTTCCTGAGAGACTTCAGCAGTCCTGGGAATTTCAGGAAGTGAGGAGTGCCGGTGGCGAGGGGGGGCAGATGACAGGTGCTTTATGGTTTTAGGGGAGCTGCACCTCTGCAGAAAGGAATGGAACGTCAGCAGGGGTGAAGTAACCTTATGTCCCCCATCCCCGGCTGAGTCCCATCTCCCAAGTCCTGCTTCTTGTCTGGGGGTCCTCTCTTGCAATCTTTTCGGACTGTGTTTCCTATGAGGAGCTTTGTGGCATTCCTCACAGATTTCTGGGAGCTCGGGGGTGGGGAGGAGAGCCTTTGAGGATCATTCTTGAGTTTGTTAGTTCATTCCCTGGAGTGTTAGTGGAGTCTAGGAAAAACATGAGCCTGTAGCCATGCAGCCTGAGGCTGTAAAGTTGTCAGACCTCATAAGCTAGGCAATGTGTTTGGGTCTGGACAGGGCTTGGATAGGAGAATGCAAAAGGGGGAAAAAAAAGACAGAAAGAAAGCGGGGGGCGGGGAGAAAAAAAAAGAGTTTGCGGAACCACATCTGCTGCACACCAGATGGTGATTGTTATTTTGTCTTCAGTGGAACTCTCCCCATAATTCTTGTTGCATTTCCTCTACTGTAGTACTTAGGGATTTTAGGTGGGGGGAGGGAAGCCAAATATTTTTGGGGAAAAGGAGGTGAGTTTAATGTTAAAACCCAGGCTTTACTTATTCCACAACACAGGCTTTCCAGAGTTAAGTTTCCCACAGCCATCCTCCAACTGTGCAGGGTGTGTTACAACAGGAGCCCTCATTACATAATCGCCAAACCCCGGGTAAGGTTACACACTGTGCAGCAGATAAAGGGCACATAATAGTGGAAAGGAACTGCACTTTTTTTCTCTAATCTTCCATGGACGGAGCGTATTATGTTACTGCATAAATATTACATGATCATGTAACAAAATATACTAATGAAATACACAGATGCGCGGCAAGAGTGTAAGGGTTGAGATTGCATCGGGAGCAGTTAAATTGATTTTCCTATTCTTCGCTAATTCACATTCAAACTTAATTTAGCATTTGTGTCATTTTATGAGAATATAATATGTCATGGGAGACTTGACAGTTTTTAATGGGTTTATAAAATGGTACTTAGAGTCAACTTCTGTAACAATAATATAGACATGCAACACCATTGCTGTCTTCCTTAGCTCCAGCTCCTGTCTACATCTTCTTATGCATTTGATGTTGACCTAATGGCTAATTTTGGCATAGCGGTTTCTTCCACCTAACAAGGACAGCACATGTATTCCTAACATTAAAGGCACAGATGTTGTCTGCTGGGTTAAGTAGGGAGGTTTCTACTTATATGTATTGTTTGCTTAATTTTTGTGTGCAAATTAGTCATTTAAACAGCCTCTGCCAGAGGATTGAAAACCCATTGACACAGCACCTACTGTGGAACAAGCTCTGTTGTCGACTCTGATGTGATAGGAAGAAACTGTCAGGATCTTGCCTCTTCAGCAATGGAGGCCTCAGTAGGGATGAAGGCTCCGATTCTCTTCACTTGGGGTCAGATGGCACTGTGCACCCCAAACAGCTTTGGTCTCGTCACACTTTTTTCTTTCATTCTGCAGAACTCTGTTTTAGGTAAACATCTCCTGCTTTCCTGCTTCTGCTGTGTGATCTGGTTAGGAATGATCATGTGTATGGTGCTGGGTGTGAGGTTATCTGCAGTCTCGTGATTGGATAGCACTGTTATTCCAGCAAGTTAAAAACAAGCAAACAAAACCCTGGCAGATATATGGAATGTCAGAAATGGAAACAAAGTGAAAACAAACATACAAACAAACAGAAAACAAAAACACCAATTCCTTCTGAAGACGGGGAAACTGAGGTTCAGAAACTGCAGAGGGTCACTCATATACTTGTGGGGAAGTGGGCTGGGCCAGCTTCTTTATTGTGGCATATTTGCTCTAGACTCACCCTTGGAAATTGTGTAATAGTTGGCTGTATGCTGCTCATGGCATGAATTTGCTTTTTGTGGTATTTTGTTCTTCAGATGGAAAACCAAAGCATAACAAAACAAAATAAAGCAGAAGGCTTAAGTGGGCATTAACATGTGAAAATGTAGCCACAAATGCCTAGCAGAAAGACCACCAAAAACAGAGAACTATTTCCAAGCAATTTAATCAGTGCATCCAATGAAGATTTCATTTACCAATTAACACTATAATCAAACCTTATTTTTAATTGTTTCTTTGTTTTAAAAATATCCTCTAGATTTAGTTTCATTATTTTAAGGTCATAGTGGAATTATAGCATATTATATATAATTGTTCTTCCTTTATTCTATATCCCATGAGGTTAATTTTGTAATTCAATTATCAAATGGCATACAGTTAGTCATAACCATTTTTTCTCATTACTTTAATATCATAGGAATGTGTACTGTATTGAGAATATTAATACACAATGTTGATATACTCACACAGTTTTTTAAAGAAGGGAAATTACCTTTAAATATTGTGTGCTATTCATTCTTTTGTTGATATGGTGAAAAAATAGAACAATTGAAGACAATTGGCTCATGGTTTTAAAGCTTTCAACTCATGGTCTGTGTGCTACATTGGTCCTTGCCAGGGAGCATGTACTATTGTGGTTTATGTTATGGCAGATAGGAAGCAAACAGAGGAGGCATTTGAAGGAAAGATAGTCTTCAAAGACATGCTCTCAGTGACCTAGTCCCTCCAAATAGCACCCACCTCAGAATAGCCCATCCAGCTAGGCACCAAGGAGCTCATCAATGGGTTAATCTACTCATGAAGTAAGTGCCTAGAGGTCCAATGAGTGTAAGGGCACCATCTGGGGTCTAAGCCCTCATGAGCCTGTTTGGGGGGAATGCATTCATGTCTACCCCATAACATTCTTTCCTGGCTCCTAAAGATTCGTGTCCATCTTATACTGCAAAATCTCTCCGAAGTCTCAACAGTTCTAGTGTTTCTCAGGTCTAAAGTTACCTGTGAGACTGCCTCAAGGCTAATATTTAGCTGTAAACTCTGTGAACTCAAAAGATAAGTTGCATATGACCCTCTCAAAGGCTGTCTACTACACATTACCTGTTGTCCTAGGTGAGTCTTCAAAATATGAGTAGAAACCTCCAGGCCCTTATGGCTCTGATATTTCACATGCCCACACCACCAATATTATGTAGATGACACTAAGGATTGCTGCCAGTTTGAGGAAGACTCTGGAGGCCCACTTGGATGATGGAGAAAATAGCCTAAAAGTCCCTGGAAGGCTGAAGATGGGGAACGAGTTCTCTAAATGCTAGCAGGGCATCACAGAGCTGTGTTCCTAAAACTATCTTATACTTTCACACACTTATGCCTGCAATGGTAAGGGCTGGTCAATTTCTAAAATGGCTCAAGGTATCTTTTCTATTGTCCAGACACCTTGTACTTGGCTTCTTTGAAGACAATAACCTCTTTAGCAACTTTCTCACTGCCAACATTAGAACAGACTTCCTAGTCTAGCCAACTTGTAACCGTTTCTGACCTGAGTATCTGCTCAATATTCCTGATTTGTACTATATATCTGGACAAAAGCAGGTCCCAATAACCATGTCACAGCTTGAATGCTGCATTGCATGGAAAAGTTCTCTGCTAGATCAGTCTATCATCTTTAAATCTAGACTCCCACAAAGTCGGAAGGTATGTGTAAAATATAGATGAGTTCTTTGCCTAAATATAGCACCAAAATGGCCTCGAGTCTAATTACCAATAGAGTTCTTGCTTCCTCCTAAAAGCTCATAAGGATTTTCCTAATTATTGGTAAGACAGAAGAAAGAAACTGGCCAGGCAGTTTGGGAATAGGGACTCCAAAGACAGCAGTTTCATTTCTGTTGAGAACCAGCTATGTCCTGGGCAGAAGCCAGAAATGTCTGGGGCTAGCAGCGTTTTTTTTTTTTTTTTTTTGTTTGTTTGTTTGTTTTTTTTTCCTGGCCAGGGGTCAGAGAGACCAAAAATATCTGTGGGTAGAAGTTTGAATTTTGAATTCTGGTTTTACTTTTATTGTTATCATAAGTATTTGTTTTTTTATGGAGATAGTATCTTACAATATAGCCCTGGCTGCCCAGGGAACTCTAGACCAGGTTAGCTCTAAAATCACAGAAAGTCCCCTGCCGCTGCTTCTCTAGTCCTAGGATGCAAGGTCTGTGCCACCCTGGCCAGTTCTTTGCCTTTTATATAACAATCTGAAAGGGCAGAGCTTCCTGGGTACCATGTGTGAGGGTGTATGTGAAACCCAGACACTGGGATGAAGAGGCACATGGACACCTCATTCGTAGAGCAAGCTCATCCTCCCTCCTCCATGCCTCAACCCAGATAAGCCTCATTAAGCCCCAGGTAGGGATAAGACTTGTTAATGTTCTGGCTTAGGGTTTCAGTCCATGATCACTAGACACCATTGTTTCTGGGCCTTGGTGAGGCAGATCATTATGGCAAAGGGGCTTACCTTGTGGCAGCAAAAGAGGAAGAGAGAGAGATTGAGATAGTTAACTAGCTATCTAGTTAGTTAGATAAAAGTGTCACTCAAGAGTAAGTTGGGGTTACACCCTTCATAGCCACATCCTCCTTGCCCTACCTCCTTCAACCTGCTCCTACCTCTTAACAGTAGTATCTGCTATGAATCCATCATTTGGTTTATCCACTGATGAGGGTAATGTCCTCATCATCTTTCCATCATTATTAGCTCCACCAGTTGGGGAACAAGACTCCAACATATAAACCTTTGGGGCCATTTTATATAAAAATATATATGAAACATAAAATGAGAGAGAATTTTGCTGAAGGAAATGGATATCATAAACTTTGCACTGCCTGTTGGGAGTTGGTGATTATTTCTAGGTGTGAATGTCTAAGTTTCCTTGGTTATGATAAGCTACTATATCTATATTAAGGAAACAAGGAAATAGAGTAAGTGAATAGTTTTTAAAAGTAAGTTGAATTGCAATTATTGACTCTGTCCCCAATAAAATATAGGAGGCACCTTCAAAAGTTTTGATGTTTATATCATGAAGCAAATGTGTAATCAATCTATAATGCAGACAGTAATAAAGTATTTATATTTAAATTTTTTCAAAGATCTGAGTTAAATATTATCAGAGATCATTGGAAAATTGAGGGTCAAAGAAAGAAAAATGAACATTTTAAAGAACCTCTATTTTCAATAAATGTTCTTGTACTGATTTCCTACTTATTATTAAATTCTTCTGATTTATAGTCTGTTTCGTTTATATTTTATCTTGTTTATATTCTATCACTTTAAGCCAATACAAATCTGATTTTTTTGAGAAAATTTTATTCCATGGTCTAGAGTAAGAAAAAGATTTTAGATTTGATAATGTAAACACTGTTTTAGAAAAACAAAATTAAAGGAACTGCCATTTTTATCACTCTACTTTCTGTGATGTGGGTAATAAAATGTAGCATGGATGTTGATAGCTTTACATGTAGTATCTAGTTGTTAACACATTACACTGTTTGTTTTTTTTTCTAAGTTGGACTCGACCATAGCTTATTTTTATAGTCATAATTACTATGTCTACAAAATTAAGTTCTAACTTGTGTCTGGTTTGACTGGTTTCTGCCTAAGTTAAACTTCATCTTTACTGAACTCTAGAGCAGTATATGATTGTGGACTTCTTTCAAATCACCAGATTTTAATTTCAGAGCCAATGAACACACCTCCTATGACTTCATCATTTGAAAAGGTTTCCACAGGGTGCTGCAGAGGGCTGTTCCCATCACAGGTCTGCTAATAACTAAGTCATCTATTCTTTTGATCTTACATTCCCATTTAGACAGTATTTTCTTTGCATAAAAGATTTGAATTTTATCTGGACTCTTGAATGTAATCAACTACTAAAAATCTTTGAGAGATTTTCATCTTTTGATTTTGAGTGTTTTGTATATATATATATATATATTATATATATTATTCAATTTTTCTCAGAGGAATAAATTTCCAAACTACAGTTTCACTGTCAACATGCCTCCTCTTCCTCTGCTTGTTTACATGGGAAGACAGACCAGCATCTGACTGCAGGGGATATAAATAACTGCTCATCAGGAGGCTTAGCATGCGCATTGGACAAGAGACAGAGAAGAAGACTTGGAAAGCAAAGAGAGTCTAAAGAAATGATCTGCAGTACACACACCACCAAGTTGTGGAGTCAAATGAGCACCTTCCCCACCTCTCTCTTCTTCTAGACTAGACACGTTGCTGTTATGTTTGTCCAATGGGTTGATCAATACTACTCAAGGGTGATTGTTTGACTCCTGTCCGTCCACAAACAGTAACAACTTTCAACTTCCTACTGCTCTCCTTAGCTCTGCTGTGATTTCCTTCATCATTTGTTTCATGAATCCTCAGCAAGTGTGTGTGATTTACTCTGTGCATGAATAGAGATAGTCATTCCTATAAGTGCAAGCCTGTAATGTCTTCTTATACTGAATCATCTCCACAACTCCAATTTCACTCAAATCTGGCCACTGAGTTGATTCTGAATCAAACGCCATCTCTTCATGATAGTTTGATAATCTGTATTCTTAAAAAGTTACAAAATGCTTATCAGAATAATGGCAAAGCTATATTATTAACCAAAATGATTTTTTAAAAAGATTTATTTATTCATTATGTACACAGAAGAGGGCGCCAGATCTCATTACAGATGGTAGTGAGCCACCATGTGGGTGCTGGGAATTGAACTCAGGACCTCTGGAAGAGTAGACGGCGCTCTTAACCTCTGAGCCATCTCTCCAGCCCCCAAAATTATTTTTTAATTTTCACATTTTTTTCCCCTGAAGAGGTAGGGAAGCAGCAACTTGCTTCTTAGTCCAATGGTACTACATGCTCTCTGTCACTGTTTGCCTCTCCTTTGGGATTCTGCAGTTAGCTTCTCCCCTTTGACACTTGTGCTTCTAGGATCTAAGTATTTTGGAGTATTGACTCAGTATGGTTCACAAAATTGAGTACCACTAAAAAGAGAGTCCAAAGTGACCTCTCTGCCCCCTCAATCTAACTAAAGAAACAATGTCAACAAAAACAGCCACTGGACACATTGTGTAATGATTTAGAGCAGTGCTTCTCAACCTTCCTGATGCTGGCACCCTTTAATACAGTTCCTCAAGGTGGTGACCTCCAGCCATACAATTATTCTGTTGCTACTTCATAACTAATTTTGCTACTGTTATGAATTGTAATGTCATGACCCACAGGTTGAGAACTGCTGATTTAGAGGGTGCACACAGCAGAGTAGCTAATTTCCTGGAGAGAAAATATTTGGTATCTGGAGCAGAGTGCTCTAACTTTATTTACCTGGGAATGACATCCACTAGCTAAATGTAGAAATTCACTGGTCTCCAGTGGTTTAAGTCAGTGAATGACTTTTCTTTTTCAACTTTTTTTCAAAAGAAAATCTAAATGGAGGTACTTATGGCAGATACAAGTGAAATAAAGTTGTTGAAAGTTGTTCCATTGAGCTAGTCCTTTTTTAGGGATGCTGAGAAACTTCTTTTGCCTCCCACATACATACAGAGTTCCTACACAAGACTTTCTCTTTAGTGCCTGCTTGGAAACCCAAAGGCTTCTAGAAAATACTATTTGATCTGTTCATGATGAGAGACTTTGACAACTGGAAAGCAGTCATAAACAATAAAACAGATGGGGATGACTGTGTGACTGTATTCTGATACAGTTTTATTTTAAAATCAAGCTGTTGGCCAGAGTTTCATGAACTCTTTTGACCATTCTTGAACCAAATCTTTAAAGTTTCTTGTGCTCTGTTCTATACCATAAAATCAATACTCCATATAATAGCTGATTTGGGGACATCTTAAGATAACTTCTGTTTTCTTCATTGATGGAACAAATGATAGAACTTTTAGAAAATACAAGATCAGCAACCATGCTTTTGCTTAGCATTCTGCTGAAATGCTTTCTTTTTTTAAATCTATTTTTAATTTGCTTTCTTTCTTTTTGAAAACTTTGATTAAACACCCATAAGAACATTAACTCAAGTTGTAATAACTTTCTTTGATCTGAAGAGAAGGCAGGAAAATCAGGTAAGACTTTCTCATTCAAGAGTTTAGGAACCTTGAAGCTTTACAGCTACTTAAAACACTAATTAGCAAAGGCAATGCTCTCTACCCATCTCATGGCCTTTCCAAGGCCTGGTAAGAGTTTATATTTGTATGTTAAGTTCAGCTTATGTGAAAAAAAAAAAAAAAGAATGGCTTTTTGGCTTTGAAGAGAGAGGTTTATGATCCACTCATCCCATTTTAAACTATGGAGACTCAGCAAACTATCTACTTTAGAGCATAGACTTTGATATAAGAAATGAAGATTTTCATGTATCAGTTCATTCTGTTGACTGGCAGCTCGCAATGTTAACATGGCAAGGAAAGACAGTAGATGAAGACAATCGAAAAGTAGCTATTCCTGAACATGTTCCTTCTTCTCCATTACCCACTTTACTGCACAGAATACTTTAGTCTTGGAGGTTTTATGGATTGTTAATGAAATAGGCCATCAACACTGCCAACAAATCTTGACACACCTAGAAAAGCAAGAACATGCTAAGACCTTGTAAACCTTTGGCAGAGCAGGTCTTAATGGAAATTCTGGGGACCCTGGAGAGGAAATGAGGGGGAGGATGAGAAGGAGGGAGGGATGGAGAGAGAGAGGATGGAGGGGCGTAGCTAGAGTTTTTCTGGTCCTACCTGGCCCATGGTCAGGACAAATCTTTCTCACCCATCAGACCTGCAGCTGCTTAGACCCAACCAAGTAAACACACAGAGATTTATATTGCTTACAAACTGTATGGCCACGGCAAGCTTCTTGTTATCTAGTTCTTCTATCTTAAATTAACCCATTTCTATTAATTTATAAGTACCCATGTGGCTCGTGGCTTACCGGTACCTTAGATCTTGCTTGTCATGGCGGCGGCTGACAGTGTTTCTCTGGCTCAACCTTCCACTTCCCAGAATTCTCTTCTCTGCTTGTCCTGCCTATACTTCTTGCCTGGCTACTGGCCAATTGGTGTTTTATTTATTAACCAATCAGAGCAGCACATTTGACATAAAGAACATCCCACAGCAGGGGTGAGAGAAGATGGGCAAGTGTTTAGGACACTTTCTTGTTTCTACTCCATTTAAGGTTTTTGATGACATGGAGCTTGGGCTGAGAAGGACAAGGGGGACTTTCAAAGTCCACCAAAGCCTCAAACCTGCTTTCTAGGGCATGGCATGTTAATGAGCAGGTCAGAGATTCGGAACTTTCAACAGTACTTCTCTGAAGTTTGTACAGATGCGGCTCCCTAGCTGGGTCTTCAGCATGCTTAAAAAATACTCAATAGTAGAGATTTTTGTCCTCTTTGTTTTAGAAGCAGGATAAAAGGTATCCATTGAGTCAATCACCATGTAACTGTGACTGTTACCTCCATAGACCTAGAAGGGTCTTAAGACCTAGGGATACAGATCCAAAAAGATTCTTTAAAACTAAAATTTATCAAGGCATAGAAATCATGTATATGACTCTAATAATAGTTAAAATCCATGAACCCAGTATTCCAAAAGTTTTCAAGCTACATGAAGAATCATTGACAAAATAAATGAGTTAAAGTAAATGATTTCTTTTAACTTGAAACATAGTAATTTCCCCGAAAATCTCATTTCTGAAAAATAGAAAGTATGTGTATCTTGTTCCACATGGTACTGGTTAGACCTCAACCCTGTTTATACATATGGCTTTTAAAAAAGGAAACACATAAACAGAGAAAACAAAACTTGAAGATAAAAGGACAACTAAATCTTTATATAGAAAAGCAAAACCTTTAAATATTCAGTGTTAAGAATAAAAAGAAGGGACGACTCAAAATCTGCTAAAAATTAAAAAAACGGAACACTGAGAACCAGACATGGATTAATTACCCTCATTAATGAGGAAGGGGTAGTTTTAATTGCAGAGTAAAATATCTTTGTAAATTATTATTTAAAGCATAATAAATGCTAATTAGAAAAATTGAGGAATTTAGTAAGCTGTCAGGAAAAATGGGGAAATGCCTTGTAGAGGATACACTCTCAGTGGGGAGAATGAAAAACTCATTACTCAGCCCTGGCTATTGTATGCTTGGCTTGGATAGGTGCAGATGCAGAATAGGCGGTCCTTATCAATAGAATTTATCTTCTGGATTCATCTGACAGTCGACCTGTTTTGTCCTACTTTTTAATTTGCTGAGAAAAGGGAAAGAGTCACTTGGAAATAAAGATAGCGTTTATGCTTGACTAAATGTATTCAGCTAATGAATGGATATTACAAAGCCTTTAGAGATCTGGATGTGAAAGACAAAACAATAAATTATTCATTTCCCTGATTTTTTTATTTCTCGTGTGGCTACTTCTAAAAGTTCTTAACACCTATTTCATGCATTCATTTTAGAGGTGTTGGTCAACAGCTGTTAACACAAAATTCACTTGCTGATTGCTTTGCATGGATAGGGATGGAGACGGAACTACTACCCTGAAGAAGGGAAAGAAGGAACGGAAACAGAGGAGCCAGCCATCTGCTAAGACAAGTGAAACAGGACACCTGTTGGCCTCACCTCTTTCCACAGGTCTGTGATTTATGTGGACTGTGCCCATGACGCTCCTCTCAGTCAAGAAAACATCACAAACATGATCATATCAGCCACCATTCTTTTCTTCCCCCCTTTTTCTTCCTCACCCCCCAACTCACACCTCCCGTTGCCTGTGACTATTCATGTTGGTGAACGAGGTATCTCAGGGTGTTAGTGACTATCATGTTTTGCTTGTTCGTCAGAGGCACCCAGACTTTGTTTCACCTTGGGCGTGCAGACATTGAAATAAAACGGGGTGTTGGAAAATCCAGGTTGCCTTTAGAACAAAGGGCCTATTGCCTCTTTAGGGAACAATGAAACAGGATGAATAGCTATTTAGTTTTTTGTTTTTTTTTCTAGTACTTCCAGCACTGGGGAAAAGTAAAAATCTGGCCCAGCATCGAGAGTGGCCATCTCTTTTGTGGCCAGTACTGTAATGGTTAATTACTTTGCGGTTCTCTAAGAAGACAACAATGAGCAAGCCCCTGCCACTGGATCCCAGCCTGAAACAAAACTGAGGGATCACACTCTGCAGCTGAAACAGATGGTTGATGGTTGCTCACCGGGCTGACAAAGCAAACGTAAACTGCAGGGGCTTTCACTCCCTGCTGCAGCCTCAAAGAGGTGAAAAGAACACCTCCTTTCTGGAAGGACACACACACACACACACACACACACACACACTCACACACACACTCATACTCTCACACAATCACTCCACTGCACTATCACAACAGTTAAACACTAACATGCTGCCCCTCTCCACAAACTATTGCAAACCCCTTAGCCCTGGGAGATTATATTCAGAGGAAATTGAGATGTGAGACATGTGGCCCTATGCTTTTCCACAAACAGAGAGCATGATGGACTTGAAAAATATTGGTGTGGACAGGGCGGAGAAAGACCCTTTCCATCCCCAGTCTGCTTCTGACTTACAGATGACAGTTTCTTTAAACTGTTCACTTTTAGGACCTAGGAAGGCAGAGAATATGTTAGTATGTAGGAAAGTTATGAAAGGAAGGGGTTGTGTGGTTTCCCAAGGCAATTCTCCTAAGAATTATAAAACCCGATACATGTTCTTTGGCTCAGAAGTGGTTAAATACACACTATGATAACTGGCAGTTTATCTCTTCAAGATGCTATTACAGAGGGCAGGAGAATGCCCAGGGATATTGCTGTGGGATGTTCAAGTATGTCAAATGTGTTGCTCTGATTGGTTAAAATAAATAAAGTGCTGATTGGCCAGTAGCCAGGCAGGAAGGATAGGGTAGGCGGGACAAGGAGGAGGAGAATTGTGGGAAGTGGAAGGCTGGGTGAGAGAGATACTGCCAGCCGCCATGAGGAGAAGCATGATGTAAGATACTGGTAAGCCACGAGCCATGTGGCAACTTATAGATTAATAGAAATGGGTTAATTTAAGATAGAAAAAGTAGATAACAAGAAGCCTGCCTCAGCCATACAGTTTATAAGTAATATAAGTCTCTGTGTGCTTACTTGGTTGGGTCTGAGAGACTGTGGGACTGGCAGGTAAGAGAGATTTGTCCTGACTGCGGGCCAGGCAGGAAAACTCTAGCTACAGGATATCCTCACTGCCAGCAAGAAGCAGGACAGGAAAATAACAACCAACCAACCACCACCACCACCACCACCACCACCACCACCACCAACACCACAACAACAACAACAACAGCCAGAGCAACAACAACAGCCAGAGAGAGAATGTAAATAAAGTCAAGGCAACTTATGACACCCCAATCATTATTCTTTTGTGGAACCATTTTATTTTAAAGACAGGGTCTCATGATTGTCACTGTGTGAACCCCTACTTGGCCTGGAACCTACTATGTAGATCAGGCTGGCCTCAAATTCACAGAGATTTTCTTCCATCTTCTGCCCTGGAGTGTTGAGGTTAAAGGGGTGTATCACCTCATCCCAGTGGAATTTTCTTTTAAGGGTGTGCCACGTCTCCTAGTACAACCTTCTCAGGAATGCAGCTCCAGCATCACCCTCAACTCAAGACGTTTGAACACTCGATTGTGGCCTATGGTTCTAGAGCTTGCTGGTGACCACAGATGTTCCATCAGGCTGTCAGGCATCCCTGGGAGAATGAACTGTGTGCTTGTTCCTCCCATGAGTAAGGATGAACATTCTTCAGCTCTGGGATGGAAACGGTGTAAAAATGTTGCAGGCTTGAGAAGGTGGCATGTAGGAACAATCTTCAAACTTGATCTTGCTATTTTTTTGCGGGGGTAGGATGGCTGAGGAGAGGAGAGGAGTTGACCCCTTTCATAAAGCGCTTGCAGTGTAAGCCTGAGTTGGGAATCTCAGTATTTGTGTAAAGGGCTCAGTGTGGTGGTTGGATCTGGCATCCCAGCCCTGGGGAGGCAGAAACAGGAAGATTCCTGGGGCTTGCTGGCCAGTCAGCCTAGGCAAGTTGGTAAACTCTGGATTTGGTGAGAGACACTCCCCGCCGACCCCCCCCCCCAAAAAAAAAAAAAGCAATGGTTTGGAACATAGCTGAGGAAGATATCCAACACATGCTCATACCCCCACACATGTGCACTCACACACAGGCGCATAGAAAACCTTGTGTGTTCTAACATTTTCAGTGTTCCTTCACCGAGAAAATAGATTTGCTTCTTGTAAAAGTTTTGTGAAATGGGTTAAATGTTCTGTGTGGAGTCTCTTTTCCTCACTTGCTTCCTATTCTATTTTTACAGGTTTTTTTTTTTTTCTTCCCCTTTCCATGGAACTGAAAACTTCCCCTTTTCTAGTCCACTGTTTACTCCAATTCTTATTTTTATGACTTTAGCGTTTCTCCTGATGCCTGCCCCACCTGTTTGCTTTTCTCATTTGCTCTTCATCTGCTCTTTCACCCGGGGGCTTCTGCAGACTCACTGGGCACAGCCGCTGCCTGCTGAGCATGCTAATGACCCTCCAGCTTCCAGTTCCAGTGGCAGCCTCTGCCTTCCTCCGGATGCCTGTCTTCGCTTCTCAGATGAAGCCACCTGAACTCCAAACGGTGCTAATGTGCTCCAGAGCCATTTAGGGGCGCTTCCTAAAACAGTGGACTGTTGAGATTTCTTTCGCAGGCATTTCTTTCCTACCAGCTGGCTGTTTGTTCTGACACCTTGCTTAGAATTTGGGAAAAGAGTTCACTTCCCCTCTTCTCCTTGTTCACATAGTCTCCTGGCAGATACATTTTGATTTTCCTCACCTACCCAGCTTCTCCGTTTGCATATTCCTTCCTTATGTGTTCTTATGCCCCAATCAATGTATTGCTTTTAGTGTCTAGCCACTATAGGATTGTCCTAGTGTGGCATCACATTTTGGCAGCCTGGGTGAGTCAACAGCACATTTTTTGTTTCTGTTGAGAACAGGAGAAGGAAGGCACTGGAGAAATTATGAAATGTGATTTTTCTATCCCTTGTCTTCAAGGGCCTGGCTCTGCCCTCTTTAACATCATCTTAGTGTGTAAATCCCTGTCTTGTTCATTCAATTCTCTCGTCCTCCAGCTTTCCCCAGAAGCCTGCTTTGTCATTTCCAGTGAAATGTTCACTGCTGAGACATGTTTCCTCCTGTGTGGCTGTGCATATTCTCTTTGTCTTTTTCATGTTCATGCCAGCGAAGTCAAGCTCTCTGTGTTTGAAATGTAAACACTGCTTCGTGACGTTCTGAATCATCAATTATCATGCCTCTGGTTACACATAAGGATTGTCATTCCTCAATTTAGACCCTTCAACTGAAATGTCGATGAACTGATGTCTATTTCTGGCAGCAGATACGAGTGTCATCCAGTTGGATGCTCTGCCCTGAAGAACCTGACCTGCAAAGTCTTATTTTCTTGACATGTGACTGTACACTACCTCCAGTGGGGTTTAGTGCAAAAAGCAGGTGTGTCAAGGGGTGGATTTTAACGCCATGCACTTCTGGGCTTCAGGGTGTCTCTTAGAATGCTGGGTGAAAGCCATGAGCAAGGAAACCATATGCTATCTTCAGTTCCTGAGAAAAATAATCCTTACAAATATTTACTTGAGATCTCAAGTGGGTGACTTTTGGGAAGCCAGGCTCCACTTTTGAGAAAAAGTTATTCACTAAGAAGGGGCCTGGGAACCTGTATCTCCCAATGTCCTATAATGTGTTGACAATCGTCCTTGCAAATTCTAGCCTTACTTTATGAATATGAAATGTAAGGCTGTATGAGACTATACTCCTTTCTGTAAAGACTTGGCTCTACAATGCTGTGGCTTACAGGTAATAAACTACAATTTGCTTTAGTGAGAATACATCCACAGACTCATATCTTAACTACAGGGTAGCCCATATTTCAGCCCCGATGTTCTAGATACAGTACCTGTCTCCAAGGAGTGGACTTGATTCTTGGATTAATTGCTCTGTGGGTTGTTGGTGGGGATGCTATGTAGAAGAATATGTGGCCATTCTGATTGTTCATGGTTGACTCTACCTGCAGAGCCAAGACTCATTCTGTTTGGACTTTGGAACCATTCAGGTTCAGTCATTCTGCTGTCTCAGAATACTGTGGTATACTGAATACTTTGAAGTGCTGGAATCTTTCTTTGTAGTTGAAGCTCATTTCAGAACTAATAATGAATAATGTTTTCTTTATGTGATAAATCCTATAATTTCTTTTTTTTGCCAGTCCAATAGTATTGCAAATCAAATAAAATGAGACACTGTCTTTATCTGTGGAAATGATGGAAACAAAATAATACAATATTTTCCATGACACACACACATACACACACACACACACACACACACACACACACACACACATACTCCAGAAATACCTGTCATGAATGTAAAATCATACTGTCACAAGTGATGAAAAGGCATTCTATGTGTGAAATAATACAGCCACTGGATTTCAGATTAAATGCTTCAGTTGGTTTTTATAATTTAAATGCCTAGGTAACATATCCATTAGATGTTTGAATGTTGAAGTAGGCTGTAATGGCTAATTTTCTGTGTCAACTCAGGGAAGCCAGGGCACTATGTTTTGCTGAAACACCAGTCTACATGTCACTGTGATTACTCTGAGGTGTGGTTAACATTTAAACCGGTAGACTTCAAGTAAAGCAGATCGCCCTCTGTTGTATAGGTGAGTCTCATCCAATCAGTTCTGAGCTCTAAGAGAGGAGACTGGCTTTTCCCAAGAATGAGCCACTTGTCACAGTACAATGTCCCTGACGGTGAGTTGTAATAGCAGCATTTCTCCAGCCTCCACTCACCTGGACCATCTTATAGATGATGGATTTGCCTACCCACAAATCCCATGACCCTGTTTCTTAAAAACAAACCTCTTTTCTATGTAAAAAATACCCTATTGGCTCATTTATCTGGGGAACAGTGTATTAATGTGTTAGTTCTAGCCCTTAATAGCTGAATGACTTCAACCAGATTTTTTAACTTTCTGCAATGGACATAATAAGAATGCAACATGGGATCTCATAAAAAGTGAATGGATTAATATGAATAAAATTCTTAGGACAGTGCCTCACAAATCACTAATCTTCATTTAAGTCTTAGATTTAATTCTTGTTTTGTTATTTTTAATATCATTATTAGCAGTAATAGTAGTTTACAGCTGGTCAAAAGCGACAAAAACATGTATAGATGTGTTAATTTATTTATATATATTTATTTCATTTTATGTGTCTGATTATTTAGCTTGCATATATACAAGTACAATATATATGCATATATACATGCATATATATCACATGCATGTCTGGTGCCTGTGGAGGTCAGAAGAGGGCATTGGATTCTCCAGAACTTGAGTTAGAGATGGTGTGACTCACCATGTGGGTGCTGGGAACCAAACCTGGGACCTCTGCAAGAGGCAACAAGTAATTTTAGCTGTTGAGCCATCTCTCCAGCCCCAGCCTTACCTATATTTAAAATGTGGAGAATTTATTTGCAAATATCAGTCTCTTTATTTAGCTTTATTATTCCTGACCAGGTTCCCAGCCACCATGACCTGTAATAGGCTCTAGGGCTGGTGTTTTAATTGATAGTCAAGTTTTTATTGGGCACCTACTCTGGCTGTGTTCCTGTCTGGCACCAAGCTTAACAATGGTGAACAAAAGACATAACAATTTTATGTTCAAAGGGAATCTACAGTGTAATGAGGAAGACTATCATTAGCTAACACAGAACTAAATATGGGACTTCAAACGCAAGAAAAGTGGCAAGATGGGCAGATTGGTACGGCTTAGCTAGAGGAAAAAAATCAGGAAAGGTGACCGCAATGAACAACCTGGGCATCCTCCTGGAACAAGGATGAATTAAAAACCTTGGGGGAGGAAGGAAAGGAAGTTGAAGGCAGAGAAGAGGTTGTAATTGAGTGTACTTGATATCCATTGGGAAAAGCTCTAAATGTATCAAGCGTTGCAACAATCCATACATCAGCCTATTGTAAGATCTATTATTCTGAAATCTATTAATGCCTTTCTCCATTTTCATTAATAACTGTATTTATCTTGTTGTTTCTTATCCCTTATTACCAAATTATGGCAATTACTTCCCATGAAGTATTCTGCTTGTTCTTTTTGTCTAATTGAAAAATATATACATTAGTGTATGTTAGATGAATGTGGATTTTGGGATGTGGATTCATACTCAGAACTGAGTGGGCAGCGAAGTCCCTACTTTGACTATTACTTTTGCCAGGAGATATCCCTGATGTTCTCCCAATAAATTTATTCTTAAATCACTCTTAACTGTATATAACAACATACATACTGATAGAAACATATGCAGGTATGTGCACACACACAGAGGATAGATGATGGATGGATATATAGATATATATCTGGGGCCCAAACAAAAGACAAATGTTTTCCTGTCTTCATTTTGTATATTTATGAGCATTGCAGTATTGAGCAGCTTTTGAGTTAGTCTTGCTGAGTAAGGCTACTGTTAATAAATCTGGCATTGGGCTGATGTTGTGAGGCTCAGTTTCTTACCTAGATTCCCAATTACTATTGTCCTATTTTCAAGATAAATCAGACATCATATAGTGTTTAGATACAGTCAAGCAACTCTACAACAAACTTGAATAATATATACATTTTTATGAGAGTCTCTTTCCCTGTGTCATGTCTGTCATCAAGTTAGTTGTGATAAAGCTGATCAATGGCTTGTGCTATCTACAGAATGTACTTGTGCTGTGGGGTTCTGCCTTCTGAACAGTGCAAGACCCTCTGCTGTAACTTACCTGTGGTGGGGTTTCCTTTATGTCTCATCCCCTGTCCCTCACATGTGGTCAGCAGAGGATGTGAGCTAGGTTGGGACCACTGGGTTATTTTACAGGTGGTGGGCTGCCAATGTGTCAAATAATCTCTAGGGGTCTCTAAACCCATTTCCAAGCCAGCGAATGACTGCTTTTCAACAGAAAAGGAGTGTGCAGCTGCTTACTCGTGCCCCAGACTTTGGAGTTTCGTTCCCACCTCCATCTGCCTTTTGTGTAAAGAAATTCTGCCTGAATAATTACTAGTCTGTCCTCTTTGCTCGTCCCCAACATAATCATTCTTCAACCTTCTGTTTCCAATTAGTTCTTATCTCAAATGGCTTATTGGCATCAATCTGTTCTTAGCATCGCCAAAGTGCACAAAACTATCCCAGAACATGGGGGACTTGAGATAAGGCCAAGATGTACCAATCAATCCAGGGGAGTCTCCGAATATCACCCCTGCCCCTTCCTTTGCTCAGGGGAAACTCTATCTAGGAGACGATGTGGAGAGGTGCCCTTGATAAAATTCGTCTCAGAGAGAAGCGGTCTGTGTGAGCTTCGCTGAGCCTGTGCAAAGCCTGTGAAAATGGCCATTGTTGGACCTCTGGTTTCAGAACAAGTTCCCAGTGTTAAATAGCAATGTGGACAGCTTCTGAGCAGCTGGCTACTGCCGAAGAGAGTGCCCCAAGACCCGTTTTCAGTGATCTTTCTCTAAGTCTTGTGGGTCACTTAGATGTGTGAACTGTTTTGTCACAACAGTGTGGAAAAGAATCGGCCCCTAGCACTGCTGCAGTGAGAACTGAGCTACCATTAGCCAGCGGCGCACAGAGGGCAATGACGGTAGAGTCGGTAAGAAAACTAGCATTCCCGAAGAACGTAGTGAGCTCAGCTGGTTGAAGCATGACACAGACACAGCCATCCACACGTGTGGGAACCATGCCGTTACCTTCTGCTCAGAAAAGAAGGGGTTCTAGAAATCTCTCTCCAAAGTCCTTTTATTTTTCCTACAGAAACTGACATCTGGTGTGTAACATGAATCTTAACGAGTCTTATTAATAAAACTCAAACCTGAGGCCAGTTATTGGGGTGATTGCTGGAAGATCAGAGAAGCAGAACAAGCCACAGTTTCCTCACCTCGACAGTTCCTCAGTTGATCCTGTTTCTTCAGACTGGAAGCTTCTGAGTCCTCATCCACATGAATCTCAGCTGAACTGTGTTGCTCCAAAGCTTAAACTAACTACATGCTTTTTTCCTTAGTTCCTGGTCCTCATGCCTTATATACCTTTTTCTTTCTGCCCCCACTCCCTGGGATTAAAGGAGTGGGTCACCATGCTTAGCTGTTTCTAAAGTGGCCTTGAACTCAGAGATCTGGCTAGCTCTGCCTCCCAAGTGCTGGGATTAAAGGTGTGTACCACCACCGCCCAACTTCTGTTATGGCTTACTCTTCCCATTTTCTAGCCACCATTTCTGGCTCTGTTCTAGCGGCTGTCTGTTCTCTGACCCCAGATATGTTTATTTCGGGGAACACACAATATTTCAGGGAACACAATACCCACCACACTTGTGTATTAGATGACTTTCTTAAGTCAGAATTAATTATAGGATGAGAGTAACTTAATTTTTTTTTTTTTTGAGGTCCTAATGACACGCTCATTCCATTAAAGCAGACACACTTAGGAGAATGAGAAAGCACTTAGGAGAAACAGCTTACAGCCGCAGGCTGTCCGTCCACTTTATATCCCTTCCATTGCCTTTCTCAGCCGATGCTTGGTTCTAGGAAGCTCAGGAAGTGGCAGAGAAAAGATGAGCAGCATATTGTTTTATTTTGAGTTTTCTGCATATTTGGGTAAGAATGGAGAAGTCGGGTGATGGGGTGGCTCAGTGAGTAAAAATTCTTCCTCCCTACTGCAACAGCCTGAATTTGATCTTCTGGATCCACATGGTAGAGGGGAGAGAACCAGTTCCTACAAATTGTCCTTTCACACACACACACACACACACACACACACACACACATTAAAATCAATGGTGACATGACTAACTATAGAAAGGCACCAGCAAGTTCAAGTGCTCCCAAAATGCTACTTTTTTGTTCTGCATCTAAGGCCTGAACTCCTCCAAAGAGAAGCCACTATGTAATGAGATTGTATGTACTCATAAAACATCTTCTCAGGGACTAAGTAGCAATATGTTTGACTGGACTGACTACCAAACAATAGGCCTGGTCTCCCAGACCACTCCTGGAAAGGTCTACCCCGGCTAACTCTGTTGTGAATAGGCAGCCTCAGACCAACTTGGCTCCACCCCTTCCAGGCTCCACCCCCTCCAGGCTCCACCCCTCCAGGCTCCACCCTTCCAGGCTCCACCCCTCCAGGCTCCACCCCTTCCAGGCTCCACCCCCTCCAGGCTCCACCTCTGCCAGGCTCCACCCCCTCCAGGCTCCACCCCCTCCAGGCTCCACCTCCTCCAGGCTCCACCCCCTGCCAGGCCCCACTCCTGAAGGCTCCACCCCCTTCACCTATGAGACTGAGGGGCTGGGTGAGTGACCTTTCTCCACAATGTCTGAGGCTATGGGCACGGCTTCAAACGGGCAAGCCTTTACTTGAGGGTTCTGTCATCCTTCTGGCTTCTAAGAAAAGGAAAGATATTCTGAGGTTACGTGGCTGTCAAGTTAAAACTCAGCCTTCTCTGCCATTGGTGTGTTGTATGTATGGCTGAACAGTAAAGACACTTAACACTGCTCTGTGACTCAGATTCCTTCTGCAGTCACTGCTGAAAGGGAAAGGGGGCTTTGGAGTTAGCCTGCGCTTTCATTTATACTCTGTGTATAAATACTCTTTACACAGGGGCAGGTTCATGTGAAGGGGAAGATAATGTCTTTCCAGGAAAACAGAGAAGCTAACTTTAATCAAGAAGAGGGTTTCCAGTCATTTTTACATGGGAAGATGTCTAAAATTTAAAAAGTATAAATGTGTTTATTTATGTGTGTGTATGTATTTCAGTATTACTCAAATAATGGAAGCCAGAATTAAAAGATGGGTTGATCTAAATTAGAACTTCACACCCTATGTCTATGCTACTCAGTTTTTACATAAGAAAAATATATGAATTAACTGTTCCCTTCTTATAGATAGCAAGCAAGATAATGTCAGAGGTGATCTGTGGAAATAAATTCCCCTGTATTTACATCATGAGAGACACATTTTTTGTCCACGTTAGGGAACAAATCACACATAAGCAACATACAGTGAAAACATCCTAAATCATAAATTCTTGGAATGCCCTCAGATTTCTGTGACGCCCCTATACATTTTGAGGCCCTGCCTACCAGTGGTAGGTGAGATCTTGGCATGAAGGATATTCTATTAAGAGATTATTGATGGGCTGGTGAGGAGGTTCAACAGGTAGTGGTGACTGCTGCCAAACCCAAAGACCTGAGTTCAGTCCCTGGGACCCGGATTGTGACAAGGAGAGAACCAGTTCCTCCAGGCTGTCCTCTGGCCTTCATCCATATGCTGTGACACGTGTGCACTTGCATACACACATGTGTACATGCACACACACAAATAAATAAATCATATAATAAATCCTATACATCTTTAAAAAGAGATTCTTGTCAATTTAGTGCCAAAGGCACACCAGTGGACTTTACATACAGCAGAAGCTCCTGGATCCATTGATTTACTAGATTTTAGTTCAAATAAAAATTGGAACTCCATAGAAATGATCATGAAAATATTAGTAAAGGGTTCTGGTTAGCCTTTATAAAGCCTACTTACCCATGAATAGTCTATAACCCAAACCCATCTGAAGAAGTGTAGGTACCATACACTTTGAATAGGCTGTAACCCCAATTTATTTGTCTTACTTACTGGCTGAAGCAAGAGGCTTGTTAGAAACTGAAGAGCTGTTTTTGAGGGGGGTGTTCTATTTGTCTTTTATTGAAAATGTATTTTTTCCACATAATATATTCTGATCATTTCCCTTCCCCAGCTCCTCTGAGTTCCTTCCAACTTTCTCTCCCATCCACACCTTATCTGTCTCTTGTTAGAAAACAAACAGGCATCTAAAGATAATAATAATAGAATAAAATAAACAGCGTAAGATAAAACCAAAGCAAACCAGACAAGGACACAGAAAAACAAAATAAGAGCCAAAGAAAAAGCACAGGAAACACACAGGAAATACATATAGACATAGACACGCACACATTTGTACATACAGGAATTTCAGTTAAAAAAACAAAAAACAAAAACCCCTGAAGATCTTAATTTTTCCTTTTATTTACATAGTCCTTTAAAAATAAATTTTGGCATTCAGGTACCACAAACCCTTAAACAGACAGTATGTGGCATGAATTAGAATTTCTTCCTCTATGAAAAGAAAGAGCTCAATTCTAAGATGAGATTGCAGCGTTCAAAGGCTTTAGCTATGGCTTCTCTCTCTTTGAGTGAGTGTGTGTGTGTGTGTGTGTGTGTGTGTGTGTGTGTGTGTGTGTGTGTTTGGTGGGGTCTGTGCATGCACATGTGTGCATTCATGTGCATGTGGAAGCCAGAGGACAATTTCGTGTTTACTTCTTCAGGTGCTGTTCACCTTGTTTTATGAGATCGGTGTCCATTCCTGGCATGGACATCACCAAGTAGCTAGACTAGCCAATGAGTCCTCTGGACAGTCTGGTCTCTTTCTCCCCACCTCTGGGACTATACGCATGCTACCACATCTGTTTGTTTCTGATTGTTTGTTGTTTCTTTGCTTTTTCACGTGTTATAGGGTTCAAACTCAGGTCCTCATGCTTGCAAGGGAAACACTACCCAGTGAGTCATCCAAGCCCCCATCTATGGCATCTTGATAGGCTGACTGAAGAGTGTGCCTCTGTTTCAAGCTTGGGGTAGCCACCAAGTAAAAGCACCTCTTCTAGACAACCTTAAAGCCTTATCCATTTCACAAGCAGTGATGCCAACGCTAACAAAGATGAAGACACGTGTCCTAAATATGTCAGAGGTAATATCATAACTTGATTCTACCTGTAGATCTCTCTGAGTATTATTTTTGTTAGAAAAGACATAGTCTGTTTTTAGCAATGGGCAAGACAACCACTTTTACAATTCGCATCTCTGACTTTTATTTTCTAAGTAAATTATAAAGCTTTTAAATATAACTTTTTACCCTCAAATCTCCACAAAGCCATTAAATTACGAGTGAAGCAAGGTTGAGATGTCCACACAATAACACACACTACTCCCTGGGGAAGGACTTTGATGTCTCTGAGCCTTTATTCAAAACACAGAGCTGCTTTTCTGAAGGAACAAGAAAGGAAAGAGAGTAGACTATCCCTATGGACTACTTTAGGAACACGATTGTCTAACAGCACAAATCTATCACTTGTTGATGTAGCAGAATAACATGGCAACTTTGTCACCTGTGGTCTGGTGGCTCGACTCACAATTTGGCAACCATCTGCCAGATAACTGCCTTTGGAACTCAGGAGAGACTCTGACAGTGGGGTAACATATCCGAAATGTTAACTTCTCAATTGTTAGGCAGGCACAGAGTAAGCCACACACCCTTGTGCCTTTTCTTTCTGCCAACTTCCTTTCACTTTCCACTCCCCAACTTTACCCCACCCCCGGCACTGTTATAGAGCTACAACTTTTAAAGTGCACTTGGCTTGTGTCAGAGCAATGTAAAGAATGGCTATGTGGGACACATCTATATTGCCTATAAAATTGCTATGGGGGACATTATGGAGTTTGCTGTCCCTTATATAAAGATCATTTTGACAAATTCATCTTCCAACTCAGAGATAAGAAAGTTTGTCCAATTGATGAACTGGTGTGCTTTCTTTTTGTAGAAAATGATAGCTCTGCAATCCATCATGCTGTCTCTGCATAAGCCATGAGGAAACAACGTTCCAGGACTTGGCTCAGTCACAACAGTATTCTTCAGGTAGACTCTCCTATGCACACTCACCCACTTTATTCTCAGTATGGTGGAGCATTTGAAAAGCCACCATCATTTATTCTGTTGAGATTTAGATTAGGGTGCAAATGAGCTCACAGAGTTACATGTCTTTGCAGGTGTGCGTGTCCACATACATGCACACGTGTGCATGTGTGTGCACACATGAATGTGTGTGTAAGAGAGTGGAGGTTTCCATAAAGATTCAGAAACTCTGTTTTATTGCCTTTTTACCATGTATATAATCATCATAAAATTATCCAGGCTCCGTAGTGAGCATAACATTGTGTTAAATATATACAGAACAGCATAGAACAAAAATTTGAATTTGAGTTAATTTACTCTTGAAAATGTAAAAATTCTGCTTAAATTTTTTCAAAGTCTTTTGCTGGTTATATAGGGAGTAATTGTAGTCTTCCAGCCCATTACTTTAATACATGATCGGGCTTTTCTGAGTATAGATTCATTTACATTTTATGAAGCAAGCTTTGTTTATTTTTGTTCCTCCTTGTTTCAGAAAGGACATGGATCAGTTGCAGTAATATAATCTAAATATGAATTAAATATATGTGATTAAATAATAATAAAGTTCATACCAACATGATAGAGCTAAGAATTTAATGGATTTTTAACACATTGGTGCTATTCTAAGGTCAGCATGAACTTTTAGTTGAAGAAAGGAATGGCTTCTGCCAATTTGCTAATGTAATTGAAACATTTACTTATAAATGTTTATTGCTCAAGCGAAAAAGAATTTTTATTTTGGTCTGTGTAGTATATGTTTTTGCAGAGTGGCCTCTGAAAACCATGTCTTACAGTGTCACCTATGACTCTGAACTGGATTCTAAGGGAGATTGGCTTAAAAGAGTCAGCAGGGTCAGTTGAGGGGAAGACTAGTATTAACAAGGCATGGCTAGAGACACAGCCTCCAGATTAACTGAGAGAAAACTATTTACTGTGAAACCAGTTCTTATGGAGCAGGAGGTGTCAGCATAGAGGAATGTAGTTTCACATGTGTATAATTTCAGTGAACACAGTAGTTTGAGAAGAGAAGTCTGCATATTTCCCAGCTGCTTCCCACCTTGGGTTGAGTTCTATCTGGGGTGTCTCATGTTCTCTCACAACCTGAGTGCTGTAGCCCTCCTGGGAATGAATAGGCATACTTACAGCAGCTCGCAGTGACCTTCAGAATTATTTATGGGGAATATTAACATTAGAATAGGAAAACCCACTAGATGGAAACCCTGTAGGATTTAGCAGGATAATCAGTCATGGTCAATATTTGGGTTTCCTATTAGGTCAAAACCATCAAAATGAAAGACTTGTATGGTAGTTATCAAAACTGTTCTACAGAAGTGTCTAAACCAGTGGTTCTCAACCTTCCTAATACTGCGACTTTTAAATACAGTTCCTCATGTTGTGGTGACCCCCAACCATAAAATTATTTCGTTGCTACTTCATATCTGTAATTTTTGCCACTGTTATGAATCATAAAGTAAATATCTGATAGGCAGGATATCTGGTAGGTTGAGAACCATCAATAAACCCACTGTGATATAATAAATGGACGTGTGTGTGTGTGTGTGTGTGTGTGTGTGTGTGTGTGTGTTGCACATGTAGATGTCAGAGGACAACCTTCAGGAGTTAGTTCTCTGTTTCGACCATGTGGACTCTTGGGATGGGCCTTAAATTGTCAGGCTTGGCAGCCAGCACCTTTACCTGCCAACTTGTGCCGCTGCCCCGATGTTTGCCACCCTTGAATACTAAGGAATCATTCACATTAGAAGCAACATATATTTTGTAAGAGTAACATTAGTAACATCATGGAGTAGGGATAAAATTATTAAGAGCATTTTCAAAATGCATCTTTCAATCATACATGTTTTTAGAAAACAATTAACTTTTTTTTCCCTTCTTTGCATTGATCTGACTGCAATACCCTCACCTGTATTTGTTTTTCACGGTTCACTGTTCAGGAGTGAGTAGTGATTTCCTTCATCGGCCATCTACCTCAAATTGTTTTGCTTATTAGTCAGTATAAGCTGTTTGCCTACCAAAACACAACGTATCAACATGGAAGGATTTATTGCTCAGTTGCACTCCATTGGTTTTCCCTTGCCCAATACAGGACCATGAAACCCTGACGTCCGGTTGTTTTGTAGAATAAACCCTCTGTCTACTGTGCTGAGTTTTTCCGGACTGAGCAACTCTCTTCACATTTGGCCTTATCTTTTGTTTTCTTCTGACATGAATGATTCTCTCTAACTCACCTAGATCACTTCCTTAATACGCTCTTCTCTTTACCCTGGATTACCAATTATTAATATACCTACTTATTATCTACTGAATATTCCTAATCTATTCATATATACATTATAGTTTTCTGATTGTTCTTTCACAGTGTATTTTCATAGTTCATTGAGGAAATTCTTGGTGATGCACTTCACAAATTATTTATGATTGATTTTTGCACATGGGTGTATTTTTTCATATTCCTAAATGATCCAACATTAATTGTAGTGTGCCACTGCTGTTGAGTTTTTGCCATATGCTAGTCTATATGAGAAGAAAATCCCTGCCCCTAAAAGCTAAAATAAAAAGTTAAAAGTTAAAAGCTAAAAAGTAGTATACTACTTTGGACATGTAAGCGAAGAGAATTGTCACACATGTCATCAGAACAGTATGAGAAGGTGGGAGAGTAGGTCCTTAATGTATTAATGAAAGCTCCCAAGAGGATTACGGTTATCAGGATAATAACACATGAGTTGCATCTTGAAGAGTGAATATCCATAGAGGAGACAGGTTTTTTACAGAGGCAAAGGAGAACACAGAGTATTTGGGCGACAAATGACATTGACTTCTTATTTACAATTTCAAAATCTCAAAGGCTCTGGATGCTATGAATTTTTTTCCTGACTCATTTCATGTTGACCTTGATCTGACCTAATCTCACTCACCAGGACGACCTCACCTGCGCTCATGGCAGGTGAATTAGTTTCTGTTTTTCTTGCCATTGTACCGATGTGCTTGATCCTCTGTTTCCCCACAGATAATCTAAAGTTGGGCACCACATTCCCCGTCAAAGTCTGAGAATGTCAGTCAGTCTGTACCACAGTGGAACAAGAGGTTGCTGGAATGCAGGAAGAAGTTCAACTAAGTGTTAGAGTGGGGCAGGAGTAGGAACTGAGAAATACAATTTGGAGCAGGCTGTGTAGGATGTTTCATGGCCAATCAGTTTGGACTTGAACCTAAAAGGGATATGTGAAAGGTTCGGGTTTATTTGGCTTCCAAGTCCTGCTCCAGTATTCACACTGAGACTCTGTCAGGACTATATTAGGTAGGGTGTCTATTGCTGTGAAGAGATACTATGACTGTGACAAGTCTTATAAAGGAAAACATTTAATTGGGGCTGGCTTACAGGTTCAGAGGTTTAGTCCATGATTGTCATGGTGGGGAGCATGGCGGCACTCAGGCATAGTGCTGGAGAGGTAGCTGAGAGTTCTACATCTGAATTTGCGGGCAACTAGAAGAGAGAGACGCACTGGGCCTGTCTTGAGCATCTGCAACCTCAAAGCTCACCCCCAGTGACACACTTCTTCCAACAAGGCCACACTTCCCAATAGTGCTGATCTCTATGAGCCTATGGAGACCATTTTATTCAAATCATCATAAGGAGTATCATTGAAGCTGGGCTTTCTGTTGCTTTTGCTGATTCACACGGCTTTCCCCAGAGAATACTCTAAAGAGCACTTTCTATGTACATCTTAGTTTGTTTCTCCATTCAATCGGAGCATAAATTATGGCACTGCTTGTTGGAATGCGTTCAGTAGCTCTCGTCTATTTACCTATATATCTATATGTAATTTATAGCATTTTATTTATTGGCTTACCTATAACTCTGCTTGTTCCAAAGATTTAGGATAGCTGGGTCCATCTTGCAATAACTCTATATTTAATTCAGTACTTAATTAAATACTGTATTTACAGTGTTTTCATAAAGTGCCAGGACCTGTTCTAAATGCTTTACTCAGATTGCAAAGATGGCCGGGCATGATGGTGCTCACCTGTAATCATGACATTTGTGGAAGGCAGAAGCAGAAGAACCAGAGCAACAAGAATTCAACTATCCAGGAGGAATCTGTCTCAGAAACAAAACAAAATAAAACACCTCATTTAATTCTTACAGAGTTGAAGAAATCGATATTATTATGATACCCTTTTGTGAACTGAAGAAATCAATGTCCAACAGGTCAGTTAAATAGTTAAAAAACACAGAGATGGTAGCAGCTATAGCCACATCAATTCATATTTATTCCTCAGCTATATTGCCTCTTGATTGATGAACCTGAGTTCCATGTGCAGCAGAGCAAAAGGATGACCTAAAATTGATACTTTGAAACAACCATGAGTGACCACCCTCTTTCAGGATTTTCTAGGTGACACATTGAGTTGACTCTCCATTGACATGGTAAGAGCAAAGTTTGCAGCATATTCTAACACATATATTAAATATATACAATTGGTTAAAATGTGATTTTAGTCATATATATTATAACATGTGTGGTATATATTTTTATTAATTGTATATATAAGTAATAAATTATTTTAATTTTCTTTTTGAGCTGAGAATCGAACCCAGGGCCTTGTGCTTGCTAGGCAAGTGCTCTATCACTGAGCTAAATCCCCAACCCTATTTTAATTTTTAATGCAATGGCCTCAGTTAAAAAAAAAAATCAGTACAGGGCTAGTGAGATGGCGCAGCAGGTAATGGCTCTTGCTGCCAAGCCTGATGACCAACATTTTATCCTTATGACCCATGAGGTGAAAGGAGAAAACTAACTCTCACAGGTAGTTCTCTGACCTCCACAAGCATGCTGTGGCATATGCCCCCTCCAACTAACTAAATAAATGTAATAGAAATTTTAAATAAATAACTATATAAGTAAGTCATGATTATTACAAAAACTTGGAAGACTATAGAAAAAAACGAAAGTACTCCTAATTTTTTTCCTTAGTCTTATTCCATAGTCATAGGCCATTTTAAGTAGCTTTGACATGTAGGTGACTCACATCTGTACATGCAAAATAGGTTTCCATATATGTGTATGTATATGTGTACATCATCCTTTTAGCATCAGTGGTTTAATACAATTTGTTCATGTATCAGCATTATGGCTGCCACAACTGTCAGATTTTAGAATTATCTTTGAAACAAACTCCCAGGATTCTTTTCAGCATAAATGCAGCATCCTTGAACCCTGGCATTTTTTAAAGCATCATTGGTAATTTTTCTGTTTTATGAGGTAAAATGTATTTGATGACAAAATATCACAGGATTTGACAGGAGCCTGCCATAGGATAGCTTTGTTGTTGTTTTATTTTTTTATTTTTTAATTTTGAGAATAGAACTCAGGACCTTCCAGACAAGACCTTTACTACTGAGCTATCCTCCAAAGTCCTAATTTAGGGCTTTACAAATTATCTGCAAGAAAAGATGATTTAAAAAAAAAGCATTTAGTTAGATTTACAGATGATGCTAAATTTGGGCATGTTCAAAACATCCAGGAAGACAGATATTTCAAGGAGTTAGAAATACTGGTAAGAAATAGCCAGACAGTTTTTGGACTGCAAAGGTTTCATATGAATGTGGTTAATTAGCACACCAGTTACTCATAGGAAATGAATCTTGTCGTGCCTGTAGAGCGAAGAACAAATTACAACTTTGCTGCTTTCATTCATGTATATGCCAGTGTGCCTTGTCAGTTGTTAGAAAAGGTGACGTCCTAGGCTATCTACTGTCCTTTCTGGGCTACTGCGTGCTGTTGCCCTTTCAAGCTAAAGCTGCAAGGAAGCTACTCCTGTCTTACTTCCTGTAAACTACTCTGTTTACATTTTACTTATACCATATCATAATCACCATAACAATTGTGTGACGAAGGCATAAGTGGCATTTATATTTTTGTGTGTTCGGTTTTTAATTCCTATCTGAGTCTGATGGTTTATTCTTCTCATCTCTGGTATAATGTTTTCTTCTAAAATCTGACATGTGTATGAATTCACATTAAAGTATCTATGGATTCAAGTCACTTAACACTGAGAATTAAAAGGCAGTGTTGCCCTGGTAACCTCTCGTAAACCACTGAGTGATTCCTGAAGGAGTCCAATTATGCAGCTAGAGCACTAGCTGAACTACAGTAATAATCACACGTGTCCGTGGTTTGTTGTTGTGTCCACGGCAAGCATTTGTGAAATATCTATTCATCAGGCAATACTTAGTGAGAGTGTGTGTAGCCATTATAACAAGGTATATGCAAATGAGCCTCCCATGAGACTTTGCAACAAACATTTAATTAGCTATATAAAGAAACAGTTAAACATACAAACACACTTTAGAAAATTTGCCAGGGTGCACTGTGAATTTTGGGCACATAATTCCTGAATAGCACTATTTGACAACATATGTCTTTATCATATGCCTTTTCATAGAAATGTGTGCTTTTACTACAGATTTAATTTTGTTGAATTTCTATATTTTACCTTAATATAAAAATCATTAGTATATGAGCAACATCCTTAGTATATTTTTAGCATTGCATTTGTAAGAACGATAGTAAGATGTTAAAACTGAAATATCCATCTATGAAATCATTACAGGATGGAGAAATTCATACAATCATATTCCTCAGGATGAAAGCTGTCACACAGCTATTTATCATTGTATATAAAAATAATACTGATTGGCATTTTAAAAATTGCTATGTTTATTGGGAAACATTTGAGCAACATTTTCTAGTTTCTTATCCTCTAATATAGATGTACATTTTTTTAAAAAAATTAAAACAAATTAAAATCAAAATAGTTTTAGCTCCTAAACACAAAGAAAATTCTCTTTTTTGGATATGAGTAATTAAAAGTTCTTGCTTTGTATTGTCTTGCTTTAAATGATAAAGACATTCTGTAGAAATATATTCAGATGACTACTTAAATTTTACTTTTGAATTTACATTTAAAAATCTTTAACAAAAATTCAGTTTTCATGATTCTGTTCTGTATTTGTTGTTCACACATATGCTAGGGAAAGATAACACTGTGTATTATAATGTCATAACATAGGATGTAAAAACACATTCAGAACAGTTTTTTAAAAGTATTTAAAGAGTTCTAATAAGTCATAAGAAAGAGTACCTCATAATTTGAAGCAAGTCTAATGGTTTTGAGTATTAACTTGGTGTGATTCAGAACCATCTAGGTTTGCATTTTTGTAACAACTTAAAAGTGAATTCTCTTCTCCTCTGATAATCAGGATGAGTTTTGAGGTATAGCAGCTGACCAGCAGGCCTCCCATCACCATTTACATCTGTGAAGCCCCCAAGGAGAGAAAACTCTTTTAATTGGGTGATTCTACTTTGGAAGAAACATACATTTAGGAAATGAGGCCTACACTGTTGTCTTTACACTAGGCAAACTAGCTTCTGTTGTCATAGTGATCTTCTGAAGCATGCTGGAGCCAGTGATGTGGAAAACAAGATGGCGGCCTCACTGATGCTAGCCTTAAAGAAAGTTGCAGATGTTAACACATGATCAGTGAATTTCTGAAACTACATCTTTCACATTACAAAGCTACAAATCAAACTCTTTTTTTTTTGCCACTAATACAATTTAGCTGCTCCAAAACTTCTAGAAATTATGTATGGTTTTCAAAGGTAGAGAAATTATTTCCTTTCTTTTAAACATAAATGTCTTAAAATGCTATATTACCATGGAGCTATGCTTCAAGAAACAGGTCAGATTTCAGTTCATGTATGATTTCTATTTATTTTGGATTAGCATGAGAGTTATTACATGACACATGTTATATATAGGCTTTATTGTGTAAGAATGAGCTTCTTCAGCAATTTCAATGCCTGCAGAGGAGCGAATTCTACACTAAAAGAGAGCATGAGCTACAGATTGGAGGTTGATAAAATGGGAAAAGAGAGAAAGAATTGACAGACTAGGTGAAGAGCAGCTGCCTGTTAGGCAAAGATGAATTTTCAAACTCTAATGTAAGAGAGGTGGGTAGGACTTGGCATGGTTGCTGTGTAACTGAAGTGTTTGGACACAAAGTAACCTTTCCTATTTCTGGTCCATTCCACCTTTTCATTATTATTATTATTATTATTTTAAATACAAAGCTGATCTGGGACAACTTCAACAATGTTTTCTTAGCATTAGAAGGGAGATAAAGGATTATGATGCAAATGCTTTATGATTAATGAATCAATTACCTGTAACATTTTGAGACTGGCACATGGTAACAAAGAAAGGCAAAATTTCCTCTATATTATAATATATATTTGTAAAAGTCAATGGTAATTTGGTCATAATTCAATTACTGAATGCCTATGTACATTGATAAATTTGTGGCTTGCTCTTTGGATGACAGTTTTTGGAAAGTGATGATTAAATGATGTTGTTATTATATTTATTATATATTATGACATAAAATAATATCTATTGTATTATAACATTACTATTATAAGTTGCTGTTCTTTATATTAATTCACTATTTTAATGAATAGCTTTAGGGTTCAACAAAAGAATAAATATGATATTGTCTGTTAAACTTCTGTGTAGTTTTTCAAACTGCTTTCTGAAACACTTCTGATTTGCAGAATGTTCAGTGTGCTTTTTTGTGATCAAGTACTTTCATAGTACAATCAGTGTAGAAGAACTTGCATTTTGGTCACCCCTTTGGAGAGCCAATATTGATTTGTATATTAAAGACAGAAAAGAATTCTAAAGTAAGATCTGTTTAACTTTTGACCATGGATGCTGATTCTTCTTTCTTTCTTTCTTCCTTTCTTTCTTCCTTTCTTTCTTTCTTTCTTTCTTTCTTTCTTTCTTTCTTTCTTTCTTTCTTTCTTTCTTCCTTCCTTCCTTCCTTCCTTCCTTCCTTCCTTTCTTTCTTTCTTTCTTTCTTTCTTTCTTTCTTTCTTTCTTTCTTTCTTTCTTTCAGTAATGTTAGTGTTTTTGGTAATATATTTGGGACCCATGGTTGTAAAATGTGGGATTTTATCTGGGCCTAGCATCCATTTTATTTTGCTCTTTATTTATTTCAATTTAGTGTATCGGCGGAGTAGGGCAGAGGGCGAGGTTAAAATTAGCATATGAAAGAAAACATCTGACAGAGAGAAATACTGGAAACCCCACCCACCAAGGCCCACATACAACAGAGCATGCACACAAAACAGTGTGCATGATACAAATGACAAACAAAGGTCCCAGTCTGCTGGGCACATGTACCGTTGAGTTTCTAACCTTTCTTCCAGCTCTGGCCCACTTCATCTCTTGGAAGAGCTTTCTTTGCTCTCTAATACATTCTCTGCTTCTGTGTCTATCCAGGTGCCCCATCCAATTGCTTGTTTGGGGAGACATGGACTTGGAAATTCCTGTGATCTTCCACTGAACTCAATATCTGCAGATAACATCAGCACACAGATTTCATCTGATAGCCCTGACCCCCTGAAGCTACCAAATAGATAGTGCTTATGCTCTAAGTATGAACAAAAGCATATTTCATTAAAACTGAGCTTGTGCTTGATATCTAGCAAAACCTGGTTAAGAGTATAGACTCTGGCATGGGTAGAGAGGTAACATACCAGTTGGGTATGGTCAATGACCCTTTTATAGGAAGGTAGGGCCATCTCCTAGGAAGGCAGGTTCAGCCATGCTGAAGAGATAGGTGGAATAATTATTCCTTTAGTAGACAGTATACTTTCTCTTCCCAGAATTGCCCTCACCTAGTTCAGTGGCCACAAACTGAGTAGACATGAGGTTAAGCTGAGTCTACCCACTTTTCTGAGCCATACTTGTGGACACTGTTAGCCCCAAAGATGCAGCAAGAAAGACTACTGATCCAAATCATCATGGCCAAATTAATTAAAGCAAGCTTTTTTTTTTAAATTCATGTGTATATTATGATTCATAATAGTAGCAAAATTACAGTTATGAAATAGCAATGAAAATAATTTTATAATTGGGAGTCACCACACTGTGAGGAACTCTATTAAAGGATGTTAATTATTGGGCTTGAATGAAGACTGATTGCTCTGTTAGACATCAATCTTGATCTTAGAAGTTTATCTTTCTGTTCTTTTTAGTTTTTCAGAGAGAAAAATCAACAGTAAAATTAAAAATTTGGGGGAGATTTATTTTTATTACAATGTGTGTGTGTGTGTGTGTGTGTGTGTGCATGTATGATGCTTTGTCTCTGTATGTCTGTGCACCACATATATACAGTGTCTATAGAGGCCAAAAGAAGGCATCAAATACCCTTGGAATTGGATTTATAGACGGTTGTGAAACCACCATGTGGGCAATGTGTATCTAACCCAGGTACCCTGGAAGAGCAGTCAGTGCTCTTAACTGCTGAACTACCTCTCTCTCTCTAGCCCTCAGTGTTAAATTTCTCTTCTCTCTTTCTGGTATACAAATTGTTTTTCAAATCCTCTATACCTTGCTTAATTTTCAGAATTTATGAAAAACCAGAAACCTTAGGCATCGCTGCCTGATTTGGGATTCTTGTCAAATTTTCAAACACGTCTCATGCTATCAGGGGAACATAGCATGTATCATCTGGACAGAGATGTGAGAAGTCAAATGAAATTACTTTGATAGGTGCAGTGACTCTTTTCATGTGACTTGTGAGTATTGAAACATTTATTGAGAACAAACGACACCAGGAAGATGGGAGCTCAAGATGAGGGGATCCACAGAGGTCAGAAGAATTCTCAGGAAAGTGGAGAGAAAGGCCAGGTAAAACCAGCAGGCCTGAGTGGTAGGCCTGAGGGATGAGGTAAGTGAGAGTGAGAGAGGGGGAGGAAAATAGTTCACAGACCCCAAGTAAGTGTTTGCAGAAACCAATATGAATGACTGTGTGTAAGAGTCTTTCCTAGGTATTTTGGTATTTTTTGTTTTGTTTTGTTTTTCTTGGTGAGATGAGCAGTCACAGAGGTGTCAACCAACTGTGCATCGACAGTGTGACTTTCTGGCTTTTGCCCTGGCATCCTCTTCCTTGTGAGAGCTGCCAGTACAGACAATTCCTACTGAATATCTTAATTACTATCATTTTAATCTATAGCTCACTATAAGGCTCAGGAAAACGAATGTAGAAACCAGAGAAGATTCTCCTCAGCACTTAGGTGGAACCTGTCTATGCTCTTAAGAAGGTCAGACGGCAACTCTTCAGCCTCAGTAAGATGCTAGGAAAGCTGGTTCAGTTCTGATCTTAAATTCTCTGCCTTCTGTAACATTATTGCAGATGACTTGCCCCTTTCTGAATCTTTGTCATCTCTCCAACATTTTCTTCCTGATTTCCTAGATGAAAGGACTTTTTAAATGTACCTTTGCTATCAGAACTAGCTGAATATTCTTCGTTCTTTGAATTGAAGGTAAGGGAGAAAGGAAAATGTGAAGTGCCCATTTTCTTTTAACATATGAACCTACAGTCAGTTTCAGTGTTGAGTTTTTTCTTTTCTTTTCTTTTTTTTTTTTAAGCATCTGCTGCTCTCCTCCAAGCAGCTCATGTTTTCCCAGCAGCGAGGAGAATGAGTTATGCACACAAATGTTTAAAGTTACCTCATCGTATCAGAATCGTGGGGGTGGGAAAGAAAATTGTTTGAATAACTAGGAGGCCGAAGCCATAGCTCCGAATGAAAACTTTAACTGCAAGGAGTTGGTTTGAGGAGAAAAAAAAATGAAGAAAGAAAATGTTTAGTTATTGGTGAAGATAAGATTTTACCAACTGTGCCTCATTTATTTAAATAAAATTCAGCTTCTGGCTCCATTGAAGTCTGCGTTCTGCCTGATTGTATCCATGAATTATGTTTTTGAACGTAGAATAGGAAATAAGGATAGCTGATTTTTCTGTGAAGCTGACCTCTTACAATATTGAATTGCTTTGTCTTAATCTCCTCTGGTTTCTGAACACAAAGAACACGGAGATTGCTTCTTAACTTCAAATCTCACTTACCTGCTTGCTTCACGGTGCCCTAACAGACTCCAAGTGTGGCTCTTGGCTCAGCTTCACCTGGACCCTGAGTGTAGGCAACAATGTGATGATGGGGCTAATTCAAAAGGCTGAATGGCATGGATTCAGACTGGGAAGAATCATTTGGTTTAGGATAGAGGGAAGTAAGAGCAGAAAAATAGGTAAACATCATAAACAGCTTTCAGGCTTCAATTCTGACAAGGGTGTCTTTCAAGCCTTTTAATTCGACTCCAATGCCTTGTATGTCAATGAAATGTGATATTCTTTTAAAGAGCATTAGGTTGAATATAAAGAAACTTTTAGACTCTCTGGAGAGACCTTCCATTAGTGGTTCCTTTTACAACATCTGGCGAGTGATTTTTAATAGGCTGAAATTAGTGTCTTATTTCTTTTCAATCTTCTATGCTAAAACTATTAGGAAGATGACTTGTGGTCTAGAAGACTAAACAAAAGTCATAAATACTTGCCCTACTTAATACATCCTTTGTCATTCACGTGGACTATAAAAGCAATTTTTGTGTCCTTAGGAAATTTTGAGCACCAGACTACGACTAGCTCTCTCTGCACTAGACATAATGCTGGGTACGGAGAAATAGAACAAGCCCTCTGGTAGGAGCACTCCGTTGCATTGGGGATTACAGGAAAATCACCAAAACTCACCTCCCTAGCAATTCCGCGAGGGGGTTCTAAAAAGACATGGAGCCCTATGTAGTGGCACAGACCTGAAATCTCAAAACTCAGAAGGCTGAGGTAGGAGGATTGTGAGTTTGAGGCCAGCCTGTGGGCCATGCACTAAAACCCCGTTAGAGCTAGAGAAAGTGAGAGAGCAAGAAGCGAGTGAGATAGATTTGGAACAACAGCAACAAAAATCACAGGGCAGCAGACACTAGGAGTGTTCAGCAACACTTACAGAGAGCAGTTATCCGTGACAGAGAGTCTGTAAACAGGCCTTAGAGGAAGGAGCAAACCAATGAATTATTGTAACGAATCACAGGGTCCAGGGCAATGCCTGCTAGCCAGTAAAGACTAAAAGTAAGTGTTTTTTACACCTTCCAATATCCTCTGCTGTTAGGTATAGACAGGTGAATACATTTCAGCCAGTAGAATCTAAGTAGAAATGTCACAGGCAGCTGCTGAGAAATGTCCTGCCCAAGACGGGGCTTGTGAAATGTTAACGTCCTCAGTCCTCATGTCTTCCTCCAGCCCGATTACCCAGATTCTAGGTGCTGTCATGTGGACTGCTGGCACTTTTAGATTAATTGGCTGATGAGAAATAAGTACCTTGAGTTTCTGATGTGAACTAATACCATGCCAGCTCTGGGCCACCTCCTCCCACCTCGAGTCTTTTACTTAACCTGTTGTAACTCTAAGGAATGATTGTAGCTGAAAGACTGTCTGGAGAATATTTGAACCATAGCTGGTGGATGTGCAGCATTTGGAGTTATTTAATGAAGGTGTTTCTAGTGGAAGTTTCAAACATAAAAGCCCCTTGAAGAGCTCAAGTGAAGCTCTCCCATCGATGGGTGGGATCTACTGGAGAACCAAGGTTCCATGGCAGAAGTGTGCTGACCTCAGCGGTGATGCTGTGGGCTTCCTATTGCAATACGGGCAGTTGAAATTGATGTAGGAATGGAGAAATCTGTGCCATTTACACCCAGACTATACCCAGCATTTGAAATGAAGCAGCATCATACTAGATTGCTCCTTGCAAATAGTTGAACCATGCTCTTAACCCATGAATGAATGTTTCTCTGGTCATATAGTTTGAACCAAGGTGATTCATAACCATATTTTTTTGTTTTCAAGAGATTAGAAATCCATAACCCTGCTACAGCGCCAGTTTCTGGGTCCTGTTGCTACTGAAGGCCGTGAGAATGCCCGGAGTCTGGGCAGCCACTTGTGGACACCTTAGTGCCCGAGGTCCATGTTGCTGTGTGTGTGTGTGTGTGTGTGTGTGTGTGTGTGTGTGTGTGTGTGTGTGTGTGTGTGAGGGATCCTGCTATGGTGACCGGTGCTACTTCCTGGGGCCATGGCGACGTCCGAGGACCACGTCTGGGTCTGAGGCCCTACCGCACCCAGTATCTGTGTGACATCCATGGCTCTTGTTACCACCAAAGGGCATATAGATGCCCTGGGTCTGGGCTGACACCTGAGGCCATGTTGGTGTCTGCGGGTCATGCTGCCACCAGAGTCATACAGATCTGAGTGGCCTGCTCTGCTGCCTGGGGCCATGGTGATATCTGGGCAGTGGCTAGGGACCATATCTGAGTCCGTGGCCCTACTGTAGCTGGGGAATGTGTTGAGGTCTGTGGCTCCTGTTACCATTGAAGGCCACGTGACTGGCTGGGGTCTGGGACACTATGGAGTCTGGGGACCATGCTGCTCTGAGAGACCTGTGCTGCCACCTGGGCCCAAGGTAACATTTCGGTCCAAGCTGCTGCTGCAGGCCATGTCTGGGTCCGTGGTGCTGGGGCAGCAGGGGTTTATGTTGATGTATGTTGCCCATGTTGTCACATAGGCTCATGTGAACTCTGTGTTGAAGTATGAGGGCCTTGCTGAGCTGGTCCTGCCCCTCACTAGCCCAGGGAGAGCCGACCTTCGTGGGAAAGCTGACCCTTCTCCTCACCTGAGGTAGTGTGATCCCAGAGGCCCCAACTGACCTACTTGGCTAACACCCAGGCATACAACCAGGGCTTTGAGTTGGCACTCCTCAACATCTACCCAACCTATGACCTGCTGGAGGCATTGGGGGACTGGTCCTGCAGAACCATAGTCACAGGATCTCCATGACTCTGGGAACAGCCGGATTGGAGAGGAGATTCAGTGAGGGCCCAGTATTGATAGTGTGCTGGAAGTCAGAGGCCTTGAACATGACCAACAACACATTACTCAATGAACATTTGCAAGGAAAGATGTTTGGACAAAAGGGTATACTGCGTGATACACAGCAGCTCCCAATGCCACTGAGATGAATGAAGAGATAATGGAGAGGTGGGAAAGATGGAGGAAGAGGAGGAAGAGGAGGAGGAGGAGGAGGAGGAGGAGGAGGAGGAGGAGGGGAGAAAAGTGTTTTGTTGTTTGCTTTTTGTTTTTGTTATTTTTTACGTTTGTTTTTTAATTAATATTCTTATTTGTATTTTTTAATCTTGTTTTTTTATTATTTCTTTTTAAGTTTTCCTTTGAGGAGGATGCTACAAGGGTGAAGGGCAGATATGGAGGGCCTGAGAAATGAATGGGATTGGAGTCATGCATGATTTGAAATTTCCACAGAATCAATAAAAAAATGTTAAAAAAGAAGAGATTAGAAATCAGACAAAATTCCTGATTATTGTCATTTGTCATGGATAGTTTAATTGCCAAATTGAGGTGACCTGAGCTAAGAGTCTCCACATTGGATTGTGTGGATTTCCTTAACAGATGTGGGAATACTTAGCCTACTGTGGCTAGAACCATTCTCCAGGGCTGTATAAGAGAGGGAAAGCTCCCTGAGCACAAATAAGCAAATGGCAGTGTGCAGGTGTGTACGTGTGGATGAGTTGTGTCTCAGTATTTTCTGTTTCAGTCACCTGGCTCAAGGCTAGAATTATGAGGTAACAATACCCCTTTTTCTCCTTGGGTGCTTTTTGTCAGGGTGTCTTATCACAGCAACAAAAATGAACCAAAACACCATTTTATTCAACATCACGATAAAAGTCCTATCCAGTGTAATAAGGCATGAAAACAGATCAGTAAAGTCTGTAAAAGTAAAATGGAAGACTATCATTTGGATGATGTAGCAAATCAAGAGAAATCCATAAAAATGCAATGGAATTGGTGAAGAGAAAATAATGATAAAGAAAATATAATTAAAGGAGAAAGAGACAAGTTACATATAGGAGAATATAAATGGAAATGCCCAAAGATATCTTTATTGGTCTCTTTTGATATTTCCTCCATCATCTTCCTTTTCCCTCACCTCCCCATGTTATTCTCCTGTTATTGCCTTTCCCACTCATCTATAACTATCTATTCTAGTTCCTTTACCTAGGGAAAACTATCTGTTGCATCCCAGTCCCTTACTCTATAACTAACCTTTGTGGTTTCAACTATTGAGCTTGATTATGATTGACCTAACAGCTAAAATCCACATATAAGCAAATGAATCCCATATTTGTCTTTCTGGGTCAGGGTTACATAGAATGATTTTTTTTCTAGTTCCATTTACCTGTGAATGAATGTCATCATTTCATTATTTTAAGAGCAGAGTAATATTCCAGTATGTAAATGCACCCACAGTTTCTCTATCCATTCATCTGTTGAGGAACATCTAGGTTGTTTCCAATTTCTGGCTATTATGAATGGAGAATCAGTGAACTTGTTCGAATAAGTGTCTTTGTGGCAGGATGAAGCATCCTTTGGGAATATACCTCAGTGGAATAGCTGATGTTGAGGTAGGTGGACTCTCATCTTTATGAGGAATGCCACACTGATAGCCATAGTAGATGTACAAGTTTAAGGGACTACTATGGCAACGTATGAGGGTTCTCCTTACTCCACATCCTTACCAGCAAGAGCTGTCACTTGTTTTATGGATCTGAGTCATTCTGATGGGTGAAAGATGAACTCTCAAAGTGGATTTGATTTGCATTTCCCTGATGACTAACCATGTTGAACATTTCTCTCTAAGGGTTTCTCAGTCATTTGAATTTCTTCTTTTGAGAATTTTCTGTATGTATCTGTAGCCCATTTTTAAATGGGTTGTTTATTTCCTTGATATCTAGTTTTTTTTTTTTTCAGTTCTTTATATCTTTTGGTTATTAGCCCTCTATCAGATCTGTAGTTGGTAAAACTCTTTTCCAATTCTGTAGGCTGCTATTCTGTCTGACTAATGGTGTCCTTTGCCATGCAGGAGCTGTCCAGTTTCATGAGGTCCCATTTTCTAATTGTTGATCTTAGTACCTGTGCTAATGGTGTTCTGTTCAGAAAGCTTTTCCTTGTGCCAATGTGTTCAAGATATTCAATAGTTTCTCTTCTATCAGATTCAGTGTCTTTGGCCTTATGTTTAGGTCTTTGATCCATATGGAATTGAGTTTTCTACAGGCTGATGACTGTGGATCTGTTTGGGTTCTTCTACATGTAGCCATCCAGTTTGACCAGCACCATTTGTTGAAGAGACTTCTTTTTTTTTTCAGTGTAAATTTCTGGCTTATTTATAAAAAAAAGTAAGGTGTCCATAGGTGTTTGGATTTATGATTGAGTCTTCAATTTGATTCCATTGAAAAATATGTCTGTTTTTGCCAATATCAGGCAGTTTTCTTACTGTAGCTCTATAGTATGATTTGAAACCAGGAGTGGTGATACCTCCAGCAATTCTTTGATTACTGAGGATTTTTTTGAGCTATTCTGAGTTTTCTTTTGTGTTTCTATATGAAGCTAAAAATTCTCCTGTCAAGTTCTGTGAAGAATCATGTTGGAATTTTGATGGGAGTTGCAATGAATCTGTAGATTGTTTTTGGTAGAATGGCCATTTTTACTTCATTAATCCTACTGATTCATGAGCATGGAAGATCTTTCCATCTTCTGATATCTTCTTTCGTTTCTATCTTCAGGCCTTAAAGTTTTACTATGCAAGTCTTCACTTGCTTGTTTAGAGTTACCTCAAGATATTTTATATTATTTGTGGCTATTGTGAAGGATATTGTTTCCCTGATTTTTTCTCAGTCTATCTGTAATTGGTATATGAGAAGGCTACTGATTTTTGTGAATTAGTTTTGTATCCAGATACTTTGGTGAAAGTGTTTATCAGCTGTAGGAATTTCCCAGTGGAATTTTTAGGGTCACTTATTTGTACTATTATATCATCTACAAATAAAGATACTTTGAATTCCCCCTTTCCATTTGTGTACCTGTGGTTCCCTCAGTTGTCTTACTGCTCTAACTTAGACTTCAAGCACTATCTTGAATAATATGGAGTGGATAACCTTATCTTGTTCCTCATTTTAATGGAATTCCTTTGAGTTTATTTCCACTTAAGCTTGCTGTAAACTGCCTTCATTATGCTTAGGTAAGTCCCTTGTATCCCTAATTTCTCTAGGACTTTTATCATGAATGGGTGTTGGGCTTTGTCAAAGGCCTTTTCTGCATCTAATGGGATGATCATGTTGTTTTTGTCTTTCAGTTTGTTGATATGGTAGATTACATTTATTTTTTGTTTTTTTTTTAATTTTATATTACATTTATTTATTTATGTATGTTGAACCTACCTTGCATCTCTGGGGTGAAGCTGACTAGATCATGATGGATAATCTTCCTGATGTGTTCTTAGATTTTGTTTGCAAATATTTTATTGAGAATTTATTTTCATTGTGTTCATAAGAATATTGGTCAGTAATTCTCTTTCTTTGTTGGGTTTTTATGTTGTTTGGGCATCAGGGTAACTGTGGCCTCTTAAAACAAGTTGAGCAATGTTCTCTCTCTTTCTATTTTGTGGATTAATTTGAGGAGTATTGACACTAACTCGTCATTGAAAGTCTGGTAGAATTCTACACTAAAACCTTCTGGCCCTGGGCTTTTATCAGTTGGGAAACTTTTAATGACTGTTTCTATTTCACTAGGGGCTATAGATCTGTTTAAATCGCTTATTTGATATTGATTTAACTTTTCATGTGTTATATATCCATAAAATTATCCATTTCTTTTAGATTTTCCAATTTGGTGGAGTATAGGTTTTTAAAGTATGTCCTTAGGATCCTCTCAATTTCCTAGTATATGCTGCTATGTCCCCCTTTTCATTTTTAATTTTGTTATTATGGATGTTCTATCTCTGCCTTTTAGTTAATTTGGATTAGGGTTTGTCAATCTTCTTGATATTCTCAAATAACTAACTCTTTGTTTCATTAGTTCTTTGTATATTTGTTTATTTCTTTTTTACTGATTTCATCCCTGAGTTTGATTATTTCATGCTACCTGCTCCTTTTGAGTGTTATTTCCTCTTTCTGTTCTAGATCCGGTGTTCTCTTCAGTTGTTAGTATGAGATCTCTAAAATTTTTTGTATATTCACTTAGTACTATAAAGTTGCCTCTTAGAACAGCTTTCATTGTGTCCCATAAAATTGGGTGTGGTCACTGGGGGTTCCAGGTAAATGTGCTTTTACATATTTGGAACAGACATTTAGGAATGGAGATGACCTAGGAAGGGGTGATGAGGACATTCATTGGAGGGAAGAAAGCAGGGTATTTCACCAATATCTGCTTAGTTCTCTGGGAATGGGGACAGAAAGTGAAGAGAGGCCACAGCAGAAAGTCTGCTATAGAGCTAGGAATGAGATGGGGGTGGAGGGTGTTAGATTTACAGAGATGGAGGAAGAGGTGAAGATCTGCAGTTAGCCTACCTGCTATGCTGGAAAAAGTAGCCTCTGATTCCAAGTTAATGCCTGTTGGAGCTGGAGGCTGAGATATAGCAATGAATGGGGACAAGGAAGTTTGGAAGGGAAGATCCATTGGAGAAGGGTGAAGAGAGGAAGAAGAGGCTGTAGTCTGCTGCAGAGCTGGGGTTGAGAATGGGGGATTGGATTGGGAAGAGAGGAGAGAGAAGTGAAGATCTGCAGTTAATCTACCTGTTTCTTTGGCCAGTGTAGCTTGTGGGTTCCAAAGGAATGCCTGATGGAGTTGGGGGCTGGGATGAAGTGACAAGCAAGAGGAAAGATTTTGGAGAAGAAGCAAACTTACAGCTTCCAAAAAAAAAAAAAATAGAATAAGCTGCTAGAGACCATCATTCTCAACCAATGACCATCTATTGATCTTAACTAATGACCATCATTCTCAACCAATATGATCCTACTTGGCTTTTGTTGGGTATTTAACTTACAGAAGTTTATGGCATTGTTTTTTATCTTTCACTGTGAATATTCACTAAGAATATGAAATATTCCTTTTAACAGCATTAAAATTATTTTTTAAAAAATCAGAAAAAACTTGTGGATGGCTCTGGAGTGCATGCCTGTAATTCCAGAATTATGAAGTTATGGAAGAGACACTAAGGTTGAGGAAAGCATGGGCTAACCTGGCATCAAACCTCACCTCTCACCAAAAAAAAAAAAAAAAAAAAAAAAAAGGAAAACTCCCAATATTTGGAAAACAAATAATGGGAATAAAGAAAATAATCACAGTAGAAGCTAGAAGATAGTTTGAGTACAATGGATAGTCAAAATGTGATATATAGAAAAATTTGTTGGCTATAGACAAAATTTATAAGACAATGTACAGGTTTATTCTGATGTTAGAAAATAAATACTGGTATTTCTAATTAAAAAGTGAGTTTTGCCTTAAACATGAAAATGAACAAAGAAAATATGAAGTAAGCAGGAAAAGTAAGAAAAATAAGATCTAACAGAATCAAACTAAAAACAAATAATAAGGAGGAAAAATGGGCATTTTATACATGTATAAGATTTTCAAACAATATATTAATAATAAAAATAATCAACAGAGAAATTTCAACAACAAAATGATGATTTTCTTGAAAGATTAATACACTACATAATTGAGAGCTAGACTGGCAGAGGAAGAGACAGTCAGGGAAAGACTTAAGTTCATACTACAAGGAATGAATGAGAAGGGGCACCACTGTAAATCTCAGATACACGAATGAGTTAATACTGTGAACCTGTTTATCCCAATAGATTAAATAAATGAGGGAAAACAGAAAGATCCAAAGTGAGCATATCCTTTTAACACAAAGTCCCATAGACTATATAAGATAAAAGAAAAGAATTGAGCTCGACTAAAAAATATTTGAAATGTTTTCTAATATATTTGAAATGTTTTCTAATATATTTGAAATGTTTTCTAGCTACAAACTTTCTAGGAAGAAATCTTTAAATCCAATGGGCTTCATTGGTGAATTCTATTAAGTAATTCATAACAAATTCCTACCCATCCCATGCTCTTTGAGAAACTCCAAGAGGATGATGTCCCGACTCATTTTATAAAACCAGTGCTATTTTGTTACTGTAATGGTAAATGGATATTCCATGAAGAGGACATTCTGATCAATAATTTCCAGACACACACACACACACACACACACACACACACACAAATATACTTAATAAAAATGTAGCACATGAAATCCAGCAATATACAAAAAGAGTAAATGATTATGACCAGGTGGAGCTCAGTGCAAGAATTCAACGTTGATTCCATATTTCCTCTTCATCATACAAAAGAACCAATAAGGGCGAAACTCTGCATCAATGCCTTGAAAAAAGTCTGTGACTTAACAGCCATTTGTTTAAGATAATAAAAGAGGCTGGGGATGTAGCTTAGTAGTATAGTGCTTGTTAAGCATGTGTTAAGTCACATGTTTAATCACCAGCATTAGAGAAAACAGAACAACTCTTGACAAACTATTACTGGAATAGAAATTTGTGTATATGATGAATGACATATACAAGAGTTGTAGTGAAAGTCATAATTAACATTAGAAAAGTATATGCTTTCCTGTAATGTCTAGAACAAGGAAGAATAAATGCCCTTTCTGTTATTAGCCACATGTTAATGGTCTCATTCAAAGCAATAGGACAAGAAACAAAAATTTTCATCCTTTAATTTTTTTACTTGGACATAGTTTTATACATACAATCCCCTTTTAATAAAAAATATGTTTTTGCTGTATGGGTACACATTTGTCATGTATTGATATGTATATTTTTGTGTATATGCTCATGCATGTCAAAGACAGAGATTGATGTCAATTGTCTCCATCTATTGCTATTAACCTCATACTTTGAGAAGGGTCTTTCACTGAACCTGGACTTTGCCTACTCTGCTAGATTGGTTGACTAAGAAATGCCAGGAAATCCTACTGTCTCAACACTAAGATTATAAGTTCATGCCAGCACATGTGGCTCTTATGTGGGGACTCAGGATCTGAGGTCAAGTTTTTAATGTATGAGTGACAACCACTTTACTGACTTAGTCATCTCTGAAGCCCAGTAAACTCTAATGCCTACACATTTTTTTTTTTTTAGAAACCAGTAACTCTGTGTGTGTGTGTGTGTGTGTGTGTGTGTGTGTGTGTGTGTGTGTTTAAATGAGTACATAAATTCTAGAGGAATTATTTTTCTTGTATAGGAAAACTCTTAAAATTCAACAGTAATTCTTTTTCTGGAACAACGGTCAGAGGCTTAGACAATTTTCAACAGAAAGTAAAGAATGGCTTTTATATTTTTGGTTGTGAGCCTAGCCTTTAATGGCTGAGCTGTCCGGGCGATGGTGGCACAAGCCTTTAATACCAGCACTTGGGAGGCAGAGCCAGGCAGATCTCTGTGAGTTCAAGGCCAGCTTGGTCTACAGAGCGAGATCCCGGAGAGGCACCAAAACTACACAGAAAAACCCTGTGGTGGTATTGTGTTACACAGAATGTTGTGCATTCTAATAAACTTATGAGGTGTCAGAGAACAGAATAGACACAATATTAAACATAGAGGTTAGGCAGTGGTAGCAGATGCCTTTAATCCTAGCATTCCAGAGACAGAGATCCAAGGCCACACTGAAAACAGCCAGGCTTGGTGACTCACACCTTTAATCTCAGGAAGTAATGGCACGAGGCAGAAAGGTATTTAAGGTGTGAGGACAAGGAACTATAGCCTGGTTAAGCTTTTCAGCTTTTAACAGCAGTTTAGCTGAGATCCATTTGGATGTATACTCAGATCCTTCCAGTCTGAGGAAACAGCTGAGGGAATTGGCGAGGTGAGGAAGCTGTGGCTTGTTCTGCTTCTCTGATCTTCCAGCATTCACCCCAATAACTGGCCTCAGGTTTAATTTTATTAATAAGACCTTTTAAGATTCGTGCAACAAAACCCTGTCTAGAAAAACTAAAAAAAAAAAAAAAAAAAAGGGTTGGTAAGCATAAGAAGAGATACTTAATGTCTATTTGATCTGGGAAGTTAACATTAAAATTCAAGTGATTGTAAACCATTACACACTTTCTTCTGTGCCCCAAATATAAAAGACTGACAATACCAAGTGTTAAAAAATGATTAAGAAGCCAGGTGTGATGAAACAAACAATGGGAAGCAGAGGTGGGTGGATCTCTGGGACTTCAAGGCCAGCCTGATTTACAAAAGGAGTTTCAGGCAATCCAATATTCCACAGTGAGACCTTTTCTCAAAAAACAAAACAAAACAAATGTGGTGTGTGTGTGTGTGTGTGTGTGTGTGTGTGTGAGAGAGAGAGAGAGAGAGAGAGAGAGAGAGAGAGAGAGAGAGAGAGAGAGAGAGAGAGAGGAAGAAGGGATTAGTAATCTATTGTGTTGCATGTGTCAATGTAATATTGGTACAAACACTGGAAACTTTTGGGCTGCATATTTTTTTTTTAACTCAAACAGATCAATTAAAATCTGTCAATTTTACATTGACTAATATGCTTTGCCATTGTTAGGTTTGTCAACCTGTTACTACCTAGAATCAATCAGGTAGAAGAAGAGTCTCAGTGAGGAATTATCCACATGGTTTGGCCTGAGGACATGTGTGTGGATGATTATCTTACTAAAGTTAGTTGATGTGGGAGTACCCAGTCCACTGTGGGCAGCACCATATCTTAGATAACAATGTGAGAGTAGAGAAATTGAGCCAAGCCCTAGGAAGCAAGCAAGGAAGCAAGACAGCATGACATGCATTCATTTCTCTCTGCTCTCACAATGTGTGTGATGTAATCAGTCCCTTCCACCTTCCTGATCTGATGGGTTATAAACTGGAATTGCAAAATGAATAAATCATTTTCCCTCTATATGGCTTTTCCTCAGGATATTTAATCACATCAGTAGAAGTGAAACAGACATACACAAAAGAAATAAAAGAAAATAGTGTTATAAAATCTTCTACACAAATATTTACATTAGACTTTTTTTAGATCCAGGTAGTTTGTCAAATAAATTACCTGATTACCATTGCACTGACTCCTTGACTCCTTCTATAATAATCTTATTATCTTTTGTTCCTACATGCATTAAGTTCAATTTCTTTCTCTCTTTCTTCCTTCATTTCTCTCTCTCTCTCTCTCTCTCTCTCTCTCTCTCTCTCTCTCTCTCTTCCTCCCTTCCTCTCTCCCTTCCTTCTTTTCTTTTTCTTCCTAGTTTCTAAGTTGGAGACCTAGTTTATTGATCTTGTACTTTTTTTTTTTTTTAACTTTTCTCCTTCTCCTTTAATGGGATATATTTTCTTTCAGCACTGATTTTACATCATGTCTGTAAGTTTAGATAAGTTTTCATTGAGATAGATGTTGTTTTAGCAATGTCTCTTGAGGTACATTTGGATACCTGGGTTATTTGGAAGGTTTCCACTTCTCTTTCTGTTATTGATTTCTACTTTAATTAGCCTCTTACCTGACAACATAATTTATATTATTTCTGGACTTTTAAATATGTTAATGTGTGCCTTATGTCTTGAACGTGGTCCATCTTGGAGAACATTTCATGGGAGATTGAAAAGAATGTGTGTTTGGCAGCTGTTGGAAGGAATATTCAAATTGATTGATGGCGCTGTTCAGGTCAACGACATCCTTACTGATTTTCTGCCCGCTTGATCTATCAACTGCTGACAGAAGGCTGTTCAAGTCCCTGAACATAATAGTGGCCTTGTCTGCTCCCCCTTTAGATCTATCAGTTTCATGTTCGATTGTTAACTTCACACACAGTGACTATCATGCTTTTTTTTTTTTTTTTTTTAAATTTGGAGAATTGACTCATTCTTCATGATTCCCTCTTGTTTTTAAATCTACTTTTAAAAAAGAGCTTTTTGTCATATCAGGGGAATGGTATGCCTTTCTCCAGGCATTTGCTTTTAACTACTGTTTGTATCTTTCAAAATGGGTTTATTGCAGAGAACATGTTGCTAGGTATTTTTAAAAAGCCTTCTCTGGTAATCTGTGCCTCTCCCCTGTGTTGTTTTTCCAAATCAGAGTTTCACTCTGTAGCTCATGCCACCCTCTACCTGGTGATCCCCCTGCCTCTGCGCTCCAAGTGCTAAGAAGACAGCCATGAGCCATTATGTCTGATATTTTAATCTGAGTTTTGTAATCTCTAAACTCTATTCATATTTAAAATGATGAATGCTATGTCTGAGTTAATGTCAACCACGGTTGTAACTGTTTTGTGCATGTTGCCAGAGGCTTTTTTCTATCTATATGGGTTTGAGTTGAGGATTTTTAAGTGAGTCCATGGTGTCTCTTAACCTATACAATCAATCATAATTCTTTACAAAATATTTTAATGCTGTATTTAGAGCTTATAGTGTGTTTTGAGCTAATATGCATGTATTTGAAAGTAATATTATACAATTTCCTATATGGTATAAGTACATGATAAAAGAATATTTCCAATTATTTCCTTCTGTCCTTTGTAACACTGTCATTACCAACAAATTATAATCGCCAATGCTGTTATTAATTTTAACAGCCATCTTTTTGACTGCAGAAAGACAGATACACATCTATTTTACCTCCATTTATTCTTTTTCCAATGATCTTTCCTTCCTATGTCCACCAAGATTTTTATCTGTATTATTTTCCCTTTGTTTCATTTCTTTGTATGTGTGTATGTATGTGTGTTTTCTGTGTGTCTGGGTATGTGTGTATGTAGATGTTCCTGTACTTGTTTATGTATGTGTGCAGAGATCAGATTGTGCCTTAGAAGTATTAGAAGTGCTGGTCCTTGGAAGTTGTCTCCCTTGTTGTGGAGACAAACTCTCTCTGACTTAGCGAACACACAAGTAGGCTCAGATGGCTGCCAAGCCCTTGGGATCAGCTTGGTTCTACCTCCTCAGTCCTGGGATTACAAGCTATCCCACTAAGCCTAGGTTTTTGCACATCTATTTGGAGAATCACACTCATGCATTCATATCTATGCAGAGGTACTTCTGGACTGAGCAGACTTCCCAGTCCTTGCTTCACTTTCCTGAAATTTCCTTTTCAACATCTTGTAGGCTGTAGGTCTACAGACTATAAATTCCTTCAGATTTTGTTTGTTTAGCAGGATCTTTTTTTTCCTCTCTGTTTTGAGACAGGGTTTCTTCATGTAGCCCTGGCTGTCCTAGAACTCACTTTGTAGACCAGGCTAGCCTCAAACTCACAGAGATCCACCTGCCTCTGCCTCCCCGTTGCTGGGATGAAAGGCTTGTGCTACTATTGCCCAGTGACAGTATCTTTACATTTACTTTACTTTTAAAGATAATTTTGTTGATCATAGCCTTTTACTACACCCTTCCACACCTTAATGTATGGCACCTTATATTCTCATGTTCTTCAACAATCTCTCTTGTGATATTGGCTAGTATTCTTCTACCTGTATCTCTGAAGGTGTGGCTTCCCTCCATCTGGCTCTTTCCATTACACTATTGAAGGTTCAGGATTTGATGCTGTTGGTCTCAGTTTCCTAAATGTTTACCTCTGCTATTAGTTTTGGAAAATTTTTGGCCATTGGTATTGAGATACTTCTGCCACTTCCTGGTTCTCCCAATGTTCCAACAGAGAAGAAATATGTTTCAACATTTGACATTTACCCACAGATCTTAGGTGTCGCCCCCCCCCTTCTGTTTGCATTGCATTTTGGGAAGGTCATTTTGACCTGTCATCAAGTTCACTGTTTGTTTGGTTTTTGTTTTTGTTTTTTTTTCTGTTCAATCAGGTCAAATCTGATGAGCTCATCAAATATATTGGTTATTTCTATGTTTCTATTGCAATGTTTTTTGGTTTCTGAGTTTCTCCTCAATTCTTTCTCACAGTTTCCACATCTCTGCTTTCATCATTCCTCTTGTCTTGCAGGTTCCAATAAGAGCCCATAAATTAGTAATCCCAGTTATTTTAAATTCCTTTGTCTAAATTCTACCATCTGAGTCACGTCTGAATTGGAATCTGCTGCTTGGTTTGTCCCTATAAACTCAAATTCCTGCCTTCTCCCATGTTTTACAATTTTTGTTGGATACCAGATTTTGAACTGAGTGGTAGGATCTGAAGTGTATGGATTTCTGTGATGGGTTTGGACTTACATTGATGTTACTTGAAAAATGGCTTTTTAATGTTGCCTGTAGCCTAGGTGTTGGAGGCTTCATATGATTTTACTCTGCAATGGAGTGAGTCTATGTCTTACAACTCATTCACCTGCAACCCACTACTGTGCTAGAGCCTTATAGTAATGTAGAAGCTATCTATCTATCTATCTATCTATCTATCTATCTATCTATCTATCTACCTAATCATCTATCTGTCTGTGTGTCTGTCTACCTGCCTATCTGTCTATCTATCTATCTATCTATCTATCTATCTATCTATCTATCTATCTATCTATCTATCTATCTATCTACCTATCTACCTACCTACCTATCTTCCTACCTACCTACCTAGCTATCTATCAATCATCTATCTATCTATCTATCTATCTATCTATCTATCTATCTATCTCTATCATGTATGTATATATCTATCATTTATCTATTTATCATCTATCTATAATCATTTATCTATCTATCCTAATGTGTAACATATATATATATATATATATATATTATGGTGATATTTTATTTGTGTTGAAATGTGATTTTATCTGTATGTTAATGAATAAAGTTACCTTGGGGTCAGAGCTCATAGCAAGCCATTTAGCAGAATTCTGGCAGTGGTAGCACATGCCCTTAATCCGATCACATGGCAGGCAAAGTCTGTGTGTTCAAGGACATAGTCAGCTTGGTGACACACACCTTTAATCCAAGTACCAACCATAGAGACCTGGAGGTCTGTAGAGACAGGCAGTGAAGAATTCATGTGGTTGGGTTTAGAACCAATGAGAAGGCAGAACAGAAAGTCAATAAAAAATATAGATACACAGGAAGTAGTTATCTTGTCTGAGGGGAAGGACAGCAACTGCTGGTAAGCTAAAGGCTATTCGCTAGTGCTCTGACCTCTTGGGCTTTTAACTCTTTATTTGGCTCTGTGTTTCTTATTTAATAAGACCATTTAGAATTACATCTACAATATGTGTGTGTGTGTGTGTGTGTGTGTGTGTGTGTGTGTGTGTGTGTGTATACCTTTAGTAAGGTGGAACATTTTATTATTTTGGGGTTAAATCTTGGGTGTGCCTATGTCTCTATGCTGTCTAGCACCTTTATGGAGTTTTCAGAAGTGTAAGTGGTACCTAAAGTGTCCCCTTCCTGCTCAGCTACTCAATGACTTTCCATCCTGTTGCATTCCCTTTATGTGTTTAAGGCTCTACCTTCTTCAGATGAGTCAGGAGCCCTGAAGAGGCTGGAGTAGGAAGAGTTTCTTTCTGAAAATTTCTTCTTCCCTGGGGAATTTGGCTTTCCTGTGAGGGGGCACTAGATCAGAAGTTCTCAATCTGAGGGTCATGACCCTTTGGAGTTGTAGATCCTGCACATTAGATATTTACATTATGGTTCATAACAGTAGCAAAATTATAATTATGAAGTAGCAATGAAAATAATTTTTGGGGGGGTTTGGGATTTAGCTCAGTGGTAGAGCCCTGGGTTCAGTCCCCAGCTCCGGGAAATAATTTTTTGGTTGGGGGGCAGTCACCACAACATGAGAAACTATATTAAAGGGTCACAGCACTAGGAATGTTGAGAACCACTGTTGTAGATGTATTTTTAAAGCAATAGTTCCTCCTTTGTTCAGCAAAAGCCAGAGGGGATTTCATCTTTCTCTTCTTACATTTCCCTTGAGAATATGATGGTTTTTTGGAGCTCTATACCAGAAGGTCTGGACCCTAAGTCTCTATCCAGCCTTCTGGAGTTCCCGCCATGGTCACTCTGGTAATGCCTGAAAATGATCATTTTGGTGTGCCTATTTCTGTATGACTTAGAGATGTCTGCTCCAGGTAGGCATATCTGAGCCCTGTGGTTCTGCATGCAGCTGCAGTTCCTGATTTTGGGGTAATTGTTTGCTTTATGATCTCATTTATCTAACAGTAAAAAAAATCATCCACATTCAGTTTCTCCAGCTTTTTCCTATAGTGATAGGAGTAGTGTCCCCCAATCTGTGTCAGAGCAAAGACCAGAAGTCCATGGACCTAGAGTAGCTTCATTCATAGTTGACTATCAGGGAATCAGCCCCAAATCTGCTTGTGAACATCTGAACAGGTAAAAACATTGTGATAGAACCATATACCAATACCAATGAGATAGGTAAAAGAAACAAGACAGAATAAGGGGTTGAATGGAATCAAAGTATAATGGTCTACATGCTATGATTTTGCATGCTAATTGGACATTAATACAAAGTCTACTTTATATATGATTCTATTCATAGAGAATTCAAGAACAGAACAAATAGATAACAATGTTAGAAAGTAGACTTTTGTGTGTCTCAGATAATGTATAGTAGGTTATTAAAAAGAGGTAATAAAGCTGGGCAGTGGTAGCACATGCCTTTTATCCCAGCACTTGAGAGGCAGAGGCAAGCAGAGCTCTGTGAGCTTGAGGCTAGCCTGGTCTACAGAGCATGTTCCAGGACAGTCATGGCCATTCAGAGAAACCCTATGTTAAACCAGCAACAAAACAAAACAAAACAAAACAAAACAAAACAAAACAAAACAAAATAGACAGACAAAAAGGGAGTAGTAGAAGACTTCTAAGGCTATGGAAAATCTGGATTATGGCATTGTTTATATGGATAGACATTCATAAAATCCATCAAACTGTGCCTATAAAATCTGTGTACTAGATGTTATATCATTAACTCTTCAATAAACCTTATGATTTTTGAAAAATGCAATATAAACATTTAAAAATATTTTGGAATAGTATATTCAAATCCACTTCAAAATCATCTAAGGATAATTTTGTTCAAGAAGTAAAGTATTTAACATTAACATATATAAAACCGAGGTACCTAAAGAAATAATTGGATATTGGAATATTGCACAACCAAGAGTTGGCTGGTGGCTGCTTCTTTGTTTGTTTGTTGTTTTTTTTTATTAATTTTTTATTATTATATTTGTGTTTTAATTTTACACATCAGCCATGGGTTCCCCTGTCCTCCCCCCTCCCACTCCCACCCCCACCTTCCCCTAATCCCCTCCCCTCTATTCCCATCTCCTCCAGGGCCAGGACTCCCCTGGGGATTCATTTAAACCTGGTAGATTCAGTACAGGCAGGTCCTGTCCCCTCCTTCCAGGCTGAGCAAAGTGTCCCTGTGTAAGTCCTAGCTTCCAAACAGCCAGCTCATGCACTAAGGACAGATCCTGGTCCCACTGCCTGGGTGCCTCCCAAACAGTTCAAGCTATTCAATTGTCTCACCTATCCAGAGGGCCTGATCCAGCTGGGGGCTCCACAGCCCTTGGTTCATAATTCATGTGCTTCCATTCGTTTGGCTATTTGTCCCTGTGCTTTTTCCAATCTTGGTCTCAGCAATTCACACTCTTACAGTCCCTCCTCTTTCTGAACAACTGGACACCTGGAGCTCCACCTGGGGCCTGGCTGAGGATCTCTGCATCCACGTCCATCAGTTATTGGATGAGAGTTCCAAGATGACTGTTAGGGTATTTGGCCATCTGATCACCAGACCAGGTCAGATCAGGCTTTCTCTCGACCATTGCCAGCAGTATACAGGGGATGTATCATTGTGGATTTCAGGGGACCTCTCCAGCACTCTGCCTATTCCTGTTCTCATGTGGTCTTCAATTATAATGGCTGTTATTCCTTGTTCTCCCTTTTCTGTTCTTGATCCAGCTGGGATCTCCTGCTCCCCCAAGCTTTCATTCCTTCAAACCTTGCCCTTCATTACTCCCACTGTCATCCAGGTTGTTCATGTAGATCTCATTCATTTTGCTGTCATTGGGTGATCCCTGTGTCTTTCTTAGGGTCCCGTATTCTAGGTAGCCTCCCTGGAGTTGTGTAGCAGTCTAGTCATCTTTGTTTTACATCTAGTATCCTCCTATGAGTGAGTACTACCCAGCAGAGAAAAACAATGACATCATGACATTTGTTGTTGTTTTTTTGTCTTGTTTCATTTTGTTTTTTGAGACAGGGTTTCTCTGTGTAGCCCTGGCTGTCCTGGAACTTTCACTTAGTTCAAGACCAGTCTTGAACTCACAGAGATCTGCCTGTGCTGGAATTAATGGCATGTGCCACCACCTCCAGGCCTGGTTGGTTGGCTTGTTATTGTGAAAACAAACATTCTCTACAAACTGATTCATATATTTGCTATCTCTTTGAATCAAAGTCTCAGTAGGTAATTTATAAATAAATTATAAATTCATATTCAAATGCAAATAACATCTGCAGTCCATAGAAAGTGTAAGACTAATGTCAGAGTGCTTGCATGACCTGACATCAAGTTTTACAGTATTAAAATACTTGATACAGTATACATTGGTCAAAGAAAGAGACCACCACCTATTGGGTTTTCTCATGCATGATAAACTTTCATGGCAATGTAATAAAAACAATTGGTTATAGTAGAATATTACTTTAAGGTGTTTTACTTTTGTTTATGTTGCATTTGTTTAACTCTGTGAACCTGTGTTACTTAGCCTGTCTAAAACACCTGACTGGTCTAATAAAGAACTGAATGGCCAATAGCAAGGTAGGAGAGAGAGACAGGTGGGACTGGCAGGCAGAGAGAATATACAGAAGGAAAAATCTGGAAAAGGAGATCTAGGAGCCAGAAAAAGATGAGGACTCTAGGGGCCAGCCACCCAGCTGCACAGCCAGCCATGGAGTAAGAGTAAGATTTACAGAAGTAAGAGAATGGGAAAAACCCAGAGGCAAAAGGTAGCGGGATAATTTAAGGTAGAAAAAGCTTGCTAGAAACTAAGCCAAGCTAAGGCCAGGCATTCATAAGTAAGAATAAGCCTCCATGTGTGATTTATTTGGGAGTTGGGTGGTGTGTCCACCCAAAAGAGTGAAAACAAACAACAGCAATTGGTGGTCTTTTAAACAAGAGGTGTATTAGCAACTAGACAGAGGGGAAAATTCATACTCTAAGTTTCATACCTACATTAGCTGTGTCTACCATGAATCAGGATTTTTAGGAGAAGAATATAAGAAAAACTCTTAAATTATCAGAGAGATGAGAGCTTTAATAAAAACACAAAAATTAAGGAAATTTTGATAAGAAAAATTTATTAAAATGCTTAAGCCTTTAAAAATGCAAACAGTGGTGATGAGTCTGTTTACAAAGCATATAAATAACAAATAATTGCATGCAGACCATAATAAGAAATCTATAATCAATAGGAAGGCAGGCAACCCATTAAAAATCAACAAAAATATTTTACATGAAGGACATGAAGTTATTCTTCAAACATGTTAGAAGTTGTAGGTCATGAGAGAAATGCATATAACAACCATTTTGAGAGTCTAATACTTCCCTATTGAAGTGGCTAAAATAGAAAAAAACCAAAGCCCAGGCATCATGATCTGGAAGCACAAATGTACAGAAACTGGAATCCTAAAAGTTGATGCAGTTTAAATTGGAACCATTATTTTGGGAAACTCCCTGATGTTATCTACCTAAGGCTAATTGTGTTGTGACTTAGAATCTTCCCATCTCAATATGTTCCCAAAGATGTTGATATTTCCATAAACTTGTATGTAGAATTGTGTTCATGGCTTTATTATTTCTAACAACTGAAAACAGTGCTTAGCACCTATAAACAACACACAGATGAATGCATGAAAATTGTTGGGTGCCACTGCATATGGAACATTCTGGAACATGCATATATCTCATACATCCACTACTGCATGAAATAAGTCAGACACCCAGGAGTACATACTGTAGAATTCCATATATACACAGGTCAAAAGTAGACCGAAGTTCTTGGGATAGATATTAAGTAGAGGGCCTGTGAAAAGTTTTCCTTTTGTTCCAATAAGTGTTCCACTGCTTGATGTCAGTGGCTTTGAGTGGCTTTGAGAATTTTAATAAAAATTCTTCAGGTTATGCATTTAAGATTTATACACCTATGTTGCCATAAATGTTTGTAGCAAGATATTGAATAAAAAATGTGGGATAAGAGAAGTTAGAAGAGCCTGAGAAAGAGATAAGAAAATAGGAGTATGAATGTGGGCTGCAGTTCCCAAAAAATTACCCTAAAGATTTTAATGAATACTGATTGCCTGTGAAGAAAAGTAACTTTCAAACCACCACATTCAACAGAGCAGGTGAAGTTGGAAATGATTCCCAGAGTTGATAATTTTAGAGAGTTGCCAACATGACTCTTTCCCTTGACATCTGTCTCTCTAAGTGCTTCAAAGCTTATGCTAGTGTTGCTCTTTTATGGAGTAGTGGTTTTGAGAAATGCCTGAAGAGTCTCTTAGCTAAACCCCATGTCCAGTTTCTGCCTACCAGCACATCTAACTGAACAAGTATCTTCATCCATACGTCGATGGATTTCCTTACCTGAGAAGAGTCAGTGTAACTCTAATTCTTAGATTTAAGATCTGAGATGCACTTCTAGAAGATGAAGTATTTTTGACACTCTTTAGCAATATGATTGGTTTAATACCAATTTTGCCACTCGTTTACAGCCCATTTACCTCAGAATTCTAACTCAATTTCTCCTTCTTCTCTGTCATTTCTGTCACTGCTCCGACCTGTTTACAGGCCGCGTGCAGAAGAACTCCATGAAACAGAGGACATGATGTCTAGGTGTTAATAGAGCTTCATTAAAAAGAGACTTCTATGGCACCTAAGATTTTTCACTTTATGAATTAGCATTTAATTAATATATTATCATGGTAGTTAATTATGACCTTGTTAAGAAATAGCCAAGATATCTCTCAGTGCCTTCACACAATGAATATTATCTTCCTTGCTCATCACACAGCCCAAGGCAAATCCAGACAATTTTTTTCATAATTTATAACAGAATAGAAGGGAATAAGCTTTAGTTTTCATGTGAGCCTGTTTCTGTTTTTTTACAAAGTGACCATGTATGTGACAACATGCACGTATCCCTCCCCTAAGCTGTCCTTTTCTGTTCTTCCTGTATGGTGTTTGTTCAGTTCTTAAGATATGATCCTCTCCCTAAATTATATTTACTGTTCACAGGATTTCTTACATTTTTGTAAAACAAATTTTCCATGATCGATTATTTTTAAAGGACTCTTACTTAGCAGTACAAAGTAATGTAAACAAAATACATTTATTTAAACAACAGACAGGAGAGAATTACCTAATGTGTACAGGTGGTAATGACAGACTTTTGGAAAAATACAGCAAATAGCAGTCTGTGAAACTGAGTTTTCTTTCAGGGATGATGGCTTGATCTTCTTTGCCAGAACATGCAGAAATTTTCTGAAGAGAGGCTAAGTAAAATTTTAGTCAATTTCTGAGAGTTTGCATATCTGACAGCTTCCATTTTTAGATGTTATTGATGAGACTAAATACAGTAATAAAGTGCTGGGGTGATCTTTGCTGATCGCCATTTGATTTGATTCTTTTCCAGCATTAGGAATTCCTGAGACAGTATGGAGAAAGGGCTCAACCAGCCTGGTGCCCAGTATTTCTACCAGCCTCTGGAAGACTGAGGAACATGGGGAATCCTGAGCCACTGAATAAGGTATAAGATGGGGAACCTGTTTTCCTCAACCAGTCTGTCTCTGGGGACTGTCTGATCAGATGCGGAATTTCTGTTGCTTCCATATATGCATCTATGTCCAGGTAAGTCACCTCAAACACTACCATGGTATATAAGGATGACTTTGGAGGGGATGAAAAGATGGTCGGCAAGTAAAGTCCTTGCTGTATAAGCATGTGGACCTGAGTTTTGATTGTTTGTGTACATAAAAAAATCAAGTATCTGTAATCCCATCTCTTGGTAAGTGAAGACAACACTTGTTGGCTAGCTTGTCTTGCCTAATGTTTGAGCTCCTGCTTCAGTGAAAGACCTTATCTCAGGAAAACAAGGAGAGCAATAGATGAAGACAGCTAACGTTGAAGTCTGGCCCCCACATGCAACCCCACCAACCCCCACTCCCACCCCCCCCCCCACCAATACACACACACACACACACACACACACACACACACACACACACACATCACAAAAACATACACACAAACTAATTGTTTTTTATATTTTCATACTTTAACCTTACCATGGCTTTATCAATTGAATTATTTTATATGGAGATCTGTGCATTTAAAAGAAAGCTTCATATTCAAGTTTTGTTAGAAGAAAGCCCTAAAAGTTAAAAACCTTGCTCATGTTCAAAGTCAAGACTCTGACCTCAAAGGAAGATGTTAGGTGAAACAGGGAAGCTATAATGACCTCATGCTGTTTTTAACTTTCTAAAAACCTTATAGATTAATAAATATTTATAGCTTTCATGACATTCAGGGCTTTTTTCATTATATAGAACTGGAAGCCTTTCTGTAAACATGGAGCGTGTTACACAAGGTCATTCAAATATTAAACTGTAGAATGTAAGTCTTTGGCTTCTGGTCTTGTATTTATTCTAGCACAGTACATTAAACAGTAGTTTGAACAAATAGAGAGATGGAAACTGAGAGGAAGGAACAAAGCAATAAAGGGAAGAGATAAAAGGTAAAAGGAAAATATACAATCAGTTTCCACTGTGCTGAGTGCCTACAAAGTACTGAGATCTATGTGAATAAACTGTATGCTCTGTCACTTGTCACACCATTATGGCCCCAGAACAATCTAGAAATGAAGCCATTTGTATCCAAACAACCAGAGGCTTCCAGAGAGGTAACTTAGCAACTGGTGGAACTTAACTAGAATTCAAGTCTTTCAGTTAAGCCTACCATTGTTTCATGTTGCTTCCTTAGAATAGTATAGGAAGGTGTGTGTGTGTGTGTGTGTGTGTGTGTGTGTGTGTGTGTGTGTGTGATAGCAAGAGCATAACAACATGTGTATAAAGGGTACCTGCAATAGTTTGGGTGTTCCCTGAGAGCTTCATGTGATTGGAGGCTTTGTCTCCAGGATGGTGGTGTTTGGAAGTGCTGTGGAAGCTTTACCTTGGTGGGAGATCTCAAGTTCATGCTCTCCACAAGGCTTAGCCTCTTTAGTCCTCATGAGATGGTTGCTACAGAATGAACAATTCTGGATCCATCTAGTTCTCTCCACTTCCTGGCTCTGGAAAGAATATTTTTGTTCCTGCAAGTGCTTTTGCCATTGCAGACAAAGCAGGGTGATGTAGATAGGGGTCATTCTGCACCCTAAAACCTTCTCTATGTGATCTGAATCTCTAGGATTATTAAACAAATCTCTCTTCTTCATTAGTTCATATGTGTCACGTATTTAATTATAGCCATTTAAGCTAATGCATATTTAGATATTTGTAGGTAGGAAAACAATAAGGCAATAAAATTTATATGAAGACCCTATGAATGTCAAATTAAGTATTTAAAAATACTATATTAAATATTGACACTGATTATATTTAGCCCGTCACCTAGTAATTAGATTTCCATTCATTCTTTTTTCATATAATCACTTAATTCAGACAAATACTTACTTTACAGCTAGCATGTATGAGCTTCCTAAAAACCAAGCATTGAAATTTGTCCCACAACTTTACAGCCTAACATAGATAAAGTTTCAGGCTTTTGAATGGCAAAAGAGAAGAATACTCATTGATAGTTTATGAAATGGTGGGTATTCAGAAAACATTTGTCTCCACTACTCTGTAGATGCTACAAATCATGACCACGCAATAGATAGAGAAAATCATGGGTGGTATAGAATTCTACTTATCTATATTTTCCTATATCTACATCCCTGTCAAAAAATGTAGCTTATAAATTAAGCACAGTAAAATAGTAACAACAACAATTAATAAAAGAATAGGATCATGGTCACAATATATTGTAAAAATATATGTGAATGTAATTTTTTTCTCTTAGGTTATTTTACTGTGTTTTCATTATTGTTAAAGGAAGTACTTTGTGATTCAGCTTTGGCATACTTGAATTAACAACATAGCTGTTCTTTTCTTTGTGGTCATTATTAACTGTGACAAGCTACAGTATATTCTATAATCAAGTGGGCTGCAAAATGACTAAGCGACTAGTGGGTGGGTAGCTTCTTATTCAGTACAGATACACTGCACAAAGAGGGAAGGATTGGCTTATGTCTTGTGTGAGAAGAGCAAGGACAGCATGAGATTGTGTTATACTTCTTACAAGAGATTACAACTTAAGATTTGTAAATTATTTCTGGGATTTTCAATTTAATATTTTAAGATTATTTGACTATGAATAATGAAAGCCATGGAAGGTAAACTTGTGAGTAATGGGTGACAAATATAACTTTCTATAAAGACATTTAAGAGCGTCCCATGGCATGTCCTATACCTCAGTGAAAAAGGTCAAATAGAAGACATTGTTGAGGTTGAATCTAGACTATTCAGATATTGAGTAGGCATGACAAGGAGGGGGCCTGGTTAGAGAAGGTGGGACTGATCTGTGGAAGAAATGGACAAAGAAAACAGGCAAAAAAGCAGGTTAATTTGAAGATATTTTTGGTTGCAAATTTATGTACTTACCAGAAAATCAGATATTGACATTATTAGGCATTATCTTTAACATTTTTAATAAAAAACATCCCCGATCATCTATCAGAAGTCAAGTCAATTCATCTGTCATCTGACTTGTCTCTTCTTTCTTATTGCTCTTCTATTGGTTCTTGGGTCCTTTTACTGCTTTGATGATGTCTTACCTCATACCTAGCTCTCCTTTCTCGGTATCTGTAGCTTTCCCTAGGTTGTAGGTACTGCATCTCTACAGATACACCCCTGACTTTATTAGCTGGCTGTTTCTTAACATTTCACAGTGAAAAGATGAAGGCTCCATTCAGCCATCATGGTTTCTCCATTCTGTTGCCCCCCTTCCCCCAACAGCTGCTCTAATCTTCTATGGATCAATCTTCATTGATATGTCTGTTACATTGTCCCTGTCTCATGATGATATTGCACTTTTTCTCAGTGTTGCTATCACCTCGAGGCAGATGATTCAGTGCTGATTCTAGCTGCTGTTGTTTGGGCTATACCACTTGTCTTCCTGGGGATTGCTTCTTATTGTCCTTCTGTGGATGCGTGGAGAATCGGCTCCAACCCAACAGTGCTCTCGGATGTTTTGCAGGCTACATACTGTAGTATAGGTTAGGCCTCAGAGTATTATTATTGCCCTCCGCCTGGTTTTTACAATCTGCAGCTCCCTTACACAGCAGGGTTTGTATGAGATAACCTTTTTCATCATCACTGGGGTCTGATATCTGGGAGAAACCACAGACAGGGGAAGGATTTATGTTCCCCAAAGCTTCAGAGCTCTCATGTGATACTCCCTGCTCCCTCAGTGGGGCAGAACATCATGGTGGTGGGAGCATGTGGCAGAACAAGTGTGTTGGTTTCACAAAGTAGAGAAAATAGACATGCCAACACCATGCTATCCTCCCTCATTTGCCTTAAAAAAATTTACTCATATTTATGTAGTGGGTGAAAATTGGGGCATAGGCATGACATGAAGTGTGGGTCTGAGTACAAATGTGTGTGCATGTGTGTGTGCGTGTATTTGGTGGTGGTGGTGGTATGTATGTGTGTAGGTCAGAGGAAAACTTGAGAGAACTGGTCTTCTTCTTCTCCCAGTGGGTCCAGAGACTCCAGTGAATTCAGGTTACTGGGCTTGGCATCCGGTACCTTTGCTTATTGAGCTGTCTCAACGGCTAACTCTCTCCCCTATACATTGACCTCACTGCGCAAGACTTCCTCCTTGGGATAAACTTTCTCCCTGAAGCCTCATGTGTCTTCCCAGTTCTTTTTTCACTTTCTGCTCTTGACACATGATATTGGCTAGGTTCTTTATAGTCAAATAAGCCTGAACCCAGTTATTGATGAAACTGATGTTACTTTCTAAGGATAACACCTTACCATGAATAAAAGCTAACAGTGATGGCAAGATTGGATAGGGAATAGGCAGCATCCCACATTCAATATTCTTGGGCTCATTGGAGGTTATGTGCGTTACAGGTTAAATAAAGGGCTGGTGCTATATCCCAGAGGGACACTTTCCTAGCACACACATATCCAGTGCTCTAAGAGAATAGATTAAATCTAGAAGAACCATAGTGTCTAAGATGCTACAGCCCTGAACTGACTCCTGTTACTTGTTTTTTTTTTTTTTGTTCTATCTTGTTTTATTTTTATAAAGATAGAATTAATTTATCTGTTTTAAAATTTTATTTCCATGCGTGCATAGACTATATATAGACATGCCTGTGTGTCTCAGTTATCTCCGCTGAAAGTCAAAAGGCCATTACTGCTCTGCCTTAATGAGGCCCCATTAAAAAGCTAGGAGCAGCTACCAGATGGAGGCCTAAGTACCTGGGAAGAATTAAGAGGCTTTTCTTGAACTTACTCTAAAATACTATTCTTTGCAGTGGCTGGAATAATTACCCCTCTGTGCTATTCAAAGTGTCCCTAAATAGAACGGGCAATATAAAAGACAGGGTCAAAAGCATAAAGTGACACCATCCTTATGGGGAAATTCTAGTTTGCCATATTAAAAAAATCATGTAAGTTTTCTCTTTAAATGGATTCATGTTTATTTTTAAAGACTACAAAAATAAAAATTTAAAATAATACTAAAGTCCTCTACCACCCATTTCCAAAATTAATTCAGCACAGGCAGTTCGGCCTGCGTTAAGGACTCAGACGTCATCTGGCGGATGAACCTTGGAGTTTGAAAGTAATTTAGAGAATCCACAGGAAGTGGTCCAGAGACTGGGTAATGAGAGAGGCTTAACATTTATCTTTGTTGCTACTTCCACGCTTTCCTTCCTTTTCGCCTTATGTGTTTGACCTCCTTACCCGATTGTCTATTGCCTTTAACTTTGTAGAAATACATTTTCATCTCTTGTTCCTTGTCCTCTCCTCTTTTGCTCTGCTATTCATCTTTAGTTCTCAGGTTAGACACTTCTTCCAGCTACTCATGAAGCACACTGTGAACAAAATTTGTTCTAAGGCAGCTGGTGATTTTGGAATCTGCAGATAAATCTAAGGGGGTAATAGAAATAAGAGTGCTTAACCATGACTGCTTTAACTGTAGCGAAGGCATCTTCCTACTGACTGTTGGAACCGAGTGGCAGGTTTTCAAAAGCAGAGCCCTTGTCTATTAGTCACGTGTGACATCATTTGTTTCCCAGAATTGCCTTTGCTATCTGGACATTTTTTTTCTCTTTAGTAAATATTTAGACACTCCAACATTCACCCTGACACATTGTCTTTGCTGTCTTGCTAGAGAGGGACACCTGATTCAGTACTTAAGCAATAGAGGACTTGGATGTTAGTTTTCTAATGCCAGAACTAGCCAGACTGACCCGAACTTGTGGATTGACAAGCCCTCCTGGCAAGCCTGGCTGGGGAAGAGCAGTGAATTGATAACTAAAGAACGTTGCTCGTGCTCAGTGTGCAGTGTTTGTAAAAATATTATCAGTAGAGCACATTTTTAATCTAGTGAGTGTTTGGCAGCAGCACTGGAATCCTTTCCCGCAGAGCATCAAGAATGACTTTAAATAAACAGAGCCAGCAGCCAGGAAATGCAGACTTCAGCAGATTTACAGCAGTGAGTGATAGCTACCAAAAGGCTCTTATCCCTGGTTAGAGTTAAATAATTTACTCCTCACTACCATTAAATGTTTTAAAGTTATCTCCATGTGTTTGCGTGTGTGTGTATGTGTGTGTTCATCCCAGTATAATTATTCCTTCTTGCCACTCTTGATGTGAAATCCTACAAATGGACCATGGTTCTCCTTACATTAATTATTAGTAGACAATTTGCCCATCAGCTTAACTGCCCTTTCCAGAGACTCTTTATCCAATTAGCAACCAAGCACCACTAAATAAAAAAGTTCGAGTGGGGTCTTTAACTTGAAAGCTGCTACAGACAAGCATAAAACTATCTTGTTTTCTGAGAGAGGCTTCAGAGCAAATTCTAACAACATGGACTGTTTTGTGTATTTATCAGTAGTTTATCAGGTTTTCACATGCTTTTGTTCTTCAACACATTTTTTATAACATTAGAAATATACTATGTTCTTCTATATTTATTTTACCCACAGAGATATTTTATTTTTTGTTATTTTTCTTTTTTTTTCATAAATTGAAGATATTTAGGTGCTTCCTATTACACAGAAATACTGTCAAAATTTTGTATTTCAATTGCTTTTCTTAATCATCTACTTAGCTTTTGTTCAAGAGACTCTTTACTATAGTCCTCAAAATCTACCAGGCTTGAAACATAGTAATAAACTTGTCATGTGCTTTGTGTCAGACATAAGTACAATGTTGTTGTTGTTATTATTATTATTCTCAATATTCCTTAGTGGAGGTCCAAAAGATGGACTGAATAATTCAGTATCACATGGACCTATGTAATATCTCTCTTAAGGAACACCTGGTCTGTATTGGAGTCAGAATTTTGGCAATAATCATTCAGTATTGTACGATGCATGGGCTACTCAAGCAGTGTAAGAACAATTATACTTATGTTTACATGAAGAAACCTTGGCCTCAGAAAGTTCACTGACTGGCTAGTCTTCCAGAGTCTGAATCAACAAGTTTGACTTTGACTTTGCATCTGAACCCAGTGGACTCACTCTAGTGCCACCAATAAGAACAAAAAAAGAAAAGTTTAGCCTGTAATAGGATTGGCTTTAAGGCTTTATATGTGTATATAGTTTATGTATATTCTTTAATTTAATATATAAAAATGCAAAGCTAAACATATAATTGCCTTACAGAAGCTTTTCAGTTTCATGAGGTCCCATTTATCAGTTGTTGATCTTAGTGCCTGTGCTAATGGTGTTCTATTAAAGAACTTGTAGTTGGCTGGTTTTTTTTTTTTTTTTTTTTTTCTCTTTGCTCTTTGTGGGCACGGCTGTGTGTGTGTGTGTGTGCGTGTGCGTGCTACCCAGCTCTCAAATAATCACATGGAGACTTATTATTACTTTCAAATGCCCAGCCTTAGTTTGGCTTATTTCTGGCCATCTTTTCTTACATTAAATTATCCCATCTTTCTTTTTTTGTTTTGTTTTGTTTTTTTGTTTTTCGAGACAGGGTAGCTTTGTGCCTTTCCTGGAACTTGCTTTGGAGACCAGGCTGGACTCGAACTCATAGAGATCCATCTGGCTCTGCCTCCTGAGTGCTGGGATTAAACCCATCTGTCTTTTGCCTCTGGACTTTTATCTTTCTATGTACCTTTCTTTACTACTTACTCAGTGGCTTGCTGTGTAGCTAGGTGTCTGGCCCCTGGAGTCCTTCTCTCCTCCTTTCCTTCCCTGATCTTCTTTTCACAGATTTCTCTTCCTATTTATTCTCTCTGCCTGCCAACCCCATCTATCTTTTCTCTTGCCTTGTTATTGGCTGTTCAGCTCTTTATCAGACCACAGACAGGCAAAGTAACAGCTTCACAGAGTCAAGCAAAACATAAAAGAATGTAACACATATTTGCACCCTTAAACAAATGTTCCATAGCATAAACAAATGTAACACATCTTCAACTAATATTTCACAACAGGAACTCTTCTCTTGTGCCAATGAGTTCAAGACTATTCTCTGCTGCTATACTCATAGATCAGTGCCTTATTCAGCCATCAACATATAAGCTTCCTCTGGCAGCAGATGGGAGTAAATAGAGACCTACAGCCATACATTATGCCAGAGAGGGGTGGGGGGGCAGGGCTTGGAATATATAAGTCTATATGGGATGTTTCCATAAAATCCCTTCTCTCAGAGATCAGGGAACTTTGAGGAAGAGGAAGTGGAAAGAGTGTAAGAGCCAGAAGTGATGTAGGACAGCAGGAGAAGAAGTCTCTCTAAAATCTAAATCAATTGAGCAAATTTCATATGACCCCATAGAGGCTGAAGCAGCAAGCACAAGGCTGACATGGGTCTGCACCTGGTCCTCTGTTTACATATTACAGCTTTCAGTTTAGTATTTTTATGGGACTCTCAAATGTGTGAACAAGTGGGTCTCTGATTCTTGTGCTCTCTCTTGGACTCTTTTTTTTTTTTTTTTCTGTTGGTTTGTCTTGTCCAACTTCAGTGTCATGGTTTTTGTTTTATCTTATTATACTTTATTTTGCTATGTTTGATTATTATCTCTTAGAGGCCTTTCCTTTTCTAAAGAGAGACAGAAAGGAAGTGGATCCCAATTAGAGGGGAGATAGAGAGGAACTGGGAGGAATAGAGGCAGGGGGAACTGTGATTAGGATATATTGTATAGCAAAAGAATATATTTTCAATAAAAGAGAAAAATATAGTTACAATAGTGCAATGTTTCAGATGGAGTTCCAAGTACCCCATCATGATGGTAAATATCACAAGCCACTGTTATCTCTTGGCAGTATTGCTCACACTAGCAACGGAAGTTTATTTTCTGTATTCCTTTATAATAGAAATGCTGACTATGAATTGAAGGATGGTGGTTAATATCCTTTATTGATGGGCTACAATGATACAGGCATTCAAATTGCAATAACTCAGTGTATAACAGTAAATTTGCATCCAGTGGTAGTTTCAGTTTCAAGAGAAATAAAACTAATTCTAAAACCTGTAATCTGCACATGTTGAGAGAAACATTTGGGATACTGAATCTACTTAGAATTATCTCCTAAAAATGTACTTAAATACATACTGTGAAATGCCTACTGCTGGACATTAGAAGCTTTAATGATGGGAAACTTAAAATATGGTTTTAATTTTCATGGTTTAAATAATCGATTTTCCTCTTCTGAGAACTGAAACAGGCTTTTATATATTCCAGTCAAATTTATTTTCATATTTCACATGGTGACAGAGTGTTGTAAAAATTTATTATGATCTATCAATATGATAAACATCCCAATTTTTATTAGCAGTTATGTCCTTCTTAAAACTCCCATACTATTCTATTAAAAAATAAAGTTCTTATTTTGGCATTAAATTAAGTTGTCATAATTTTTCTTTCAAGTGTGAAATCACACTGGTTGCTTTATCTATTTAATTAAGTGTTAATCAATAGACTTTTATTCTATTTGAAGTGTTAGAGAAGTTACTCTGAAGATACTAACATGACTGCCTTTTTGTATTCTACAGAATCTTTGCTTTTTAATGGTTCAGTGTAGCCATCTTTTCCTGAATTATGGACTCACATTGGCATGCACAACTGGACATGTTTTATTGGGTAATTTCTAAGGGAAGCAACAGTTCAATCTCTTGAAAAAGTAAGAAAAATAAAAGCTCCCTCTTCATACAGAGCAATTGGTGAAGTAAGTTTTTCCTCTGATAGCACGTGTCTCTCACTGAGTATGCTAAATTAATGTTTAACTGCCATAATTTAGACTAACTTTGCATTTAGAACAAAATAAAACATTGCGGAGGCAAAGGCATGCTTTCAGGTTATAATTTAGCAACTGTAACACCAAGGGTAAGACATTCCTAGTCTTCAGCTGTGATTACTGCCTCTATTTCTTTCCTTCTAGGAACAACTGTCAGGTGACCCTCACAGAGACAACTAGAAACATAGCGATTCCTTAATACAGCTACAGCTCACCTGTCCCTACTATATCCTTCTCCAACATTGTTTTGCCCCCTTTTTCCAGAGCAATTTTAAGGCTTTGGAAGACCCCTGGCTCTCTTTCTTTTAGATGCACCCCATCTAGCATGCTAAGCTGTTCTTTTTGCTAGATAATTAATATAAAACTGACATGTGATGGCTGGATAAATGGAAGATTCAGTGTAATAAAGAACATTATGGTTCTGTTTGAGAACCATTATGGATTTTAAGTGTTGACTCTTTTTCTTTTTATTTAAGGATACATTGTATTTTATGTTAAAACTTCAGACCTTGCTATTGACCTTTGAAATGTTATATGGCCCTATCTGGAGTCAATGATGGTGATGTTTCTCTTTTTGTTCCTCTGCCTCCACTTTACATTTTAGACTCATTTTCTATCCTTTCTATAGGTTGTTTCAAAGTTTATCTTATAATCTACACTTTTATCTTTTCGATGATTTCCTTTTTTCCACATCTCTACTGCTGTTACTTCTCTGGCAACAATCTTTTATGAATATTATCTTGTATCCTCTCCTATGTTTTCTATTTTAAGATTTTATTTATACAGCTGTATTTATAATTATATCTCTCTCTACACACACACACACACACACACACACACACACACACACACACACACACACACACACATACACACACCCTGTTTGGATTAGAACTCAGTCACTATGTATGTAGCTAGCCTGGAACTCACAGAGATTCACTTATTTCTACCTCCTGAGTGCTGGGATTAAAACCAGGCACCACACCTGGCTCCTGTTTTATCTGTAGGTTTAAATGGTGTAACCTGAGGTGTCAGTTTACAGGAGGTAGAATATGTGCAGTATTTTCTTGGAGAATAGTTTTCTTTCTTCTCCTTCCTTCCGTCCTCCCTCCCTCCTCCCTTCCTCCCTCCCTCTGTCCCTCCCTCCCTCCCTCCCTTCCTTCCTTCCTTCCTTCCTTCCTTCCTTCCTCCTCCTTCCCTCCTCCTCCTCTCCTCCTCCTCCTCCTCCTCCTCCTCCTCCTCCTCCTCCTTCTTCTTCTTCTCTCTCTCTCTCTTTCTCTCTCTCTCTCTCTCTCTCTCTCTCTCTCTCTCTCCACACACACACACACACACACACACACACACACACACACACACACAGGATCCCACTATCTAGCCTTGGATGTCTGGGAGCTCACTGTTCAGACCAGGCTGTCTTTGAACTCATAGAGATGCACCTGTCTCCGCCTTCTCAGTGCTTGGATGAAAGGGATATGTTACCATCCTGGGCCTGAGAATCCTTTTCTTTGTGATGGCATTCTCTCTGTTGAAAGTCTTCGAAATATTTTGTCCTTTAAACTTTGAAGTTGGTATTTCCTGTTGTCCACTGTGAACACTTCTTCCCCTTTTTATTAAATCAGCCAACAATTAGGTTTTTAGAATGTTAAGAACTTACTTGGTTCCTAAGTTTGCATGATTGCACTCTGACATTTAAAAATAGATGGTTTATTCGTTTACTAGGGTAGCCATTACCAAACAGCATGGGGCAGGTTTATTTTCTCATAGTTTTGGAGTCTGGAGATATGAGTTCAAGGCATGTCCAGGGCTTGTAGGACTTTTGGGGTCTCTTTTTTTTGGCTTGTAGATGAATTGTCTCCTGTGTGTGCTTCTTCTGCTCTAAGTTCTTATAAAATCAGTTAAATTGGATTAGAATCCATCAGAATGACATGAATTTAACCTAACCTTAATTATTTATATAAATATTCAGTCACCAAGGACAGCAATATTCTGAGACAATGGGAGTCTTGGCAGGTGAATTTGGTGGACACACAGTTCAGCACACACGGAAGATGATAACATATTGAACACAAGGTGCGTACCATCTGCATGCTGACAATTACCAGAAAGTTGTGAGGTTCTGACTCTCTTGCTAACCTTACTTTGTTGAGGGGAGAATGTGGACTAACTATGTTGACTCAACAGTCTTTCTTTCTTCCTTCCTTTCTTCCTTCCTTCCTTCCTTCCTTCCTTCCTTCCTTCCCTCCCTCCCTCCCTCCCTCCCTCCCTCCCTCCTTTCTTTCTTTCTTTCTTTCTTTCTTGTTTTGTTTTTCAAGACAGGGTTTCTCTGTGTAGCTTTGCCCCTTTCCCGGAACTCACTCTGCAGCCCAGGCTGGCCTCGAACTCACAGAGATCTGCCTGGCTCTGCCTCCCAAGTGCTGGGATTAAAGGCGTGCACCACCACTGCCTGGCCTAACAGTGTTTCTTTTTATGACCATAACCTACATTTCACAGAGTGTGATGACCAAGAGCTGTGTTGGTATATTATCAGAATATAATGCATATCAGCATTATAATTATCCCACATTTGGAAAAGCCTCTGTTGGCCTCCTTACTCATGCTATTCAGCTCCCAAAAGCTTAGCTATCATCTTCTTTGGTTATGAGGACTCAGAATGTGAGACATCTTCATATTTGTATACTCCATCACCTCCTCATCTTCTTCCTGTTACTCTTCTTTTTGTTTCCCCAACTGCAGAGGACCGAGAATGGATAGGATACTTACCGTGGCTAGTCATAATCAATTTAGTCAACTCTAATGTGTCTCAGCTCTGCTCCAACACTAGGATGTAGCTAGAGTTTTCCTGCCTGGCCCAGTCAGGACAAATCTCTCTTACCCGCCAGTCCCACAGTTGCTCAGACCCAACCAAGAAAGCACACAGAAACTTACATTGTTTAGAAACTGTAAGGCTGTGGCAGGCTGCTTGTTATCTACTTCTTCTCTTTTAAATTAACCCATTTCTGTTTATCTATACTTTGCCACATGGCTTGTGGCTTACTGGTGTCTTTACATGTTCCTTTTCATGGCGGCAGCTGGCGGTGTCTCTCCCCAGCCTCTACTTCCCAGAATTCTCTTCTCTCTTGTCCCGCCTATACTTCCTGCCTGGCCACTGGCCAATCAGAACTTTATTTACACAGAGCGATATCCACAACACTTCCCCTTTTCTTTTTTTTTTTTTAAGGATGGTTTTAACTTTTACATAGTAAAATTACATATAACAAAACAATTATCAAGCAAGAATTACAAGTACAATATTAAAGAAGATATCCTATCTATCTTATATTTGTGAGTCTAAGGTTTTATATCTAACTTATCTTGTATCATAACAGAGGAAATTATAATTATCTATTCTTCAACCACATCAAAGACCTCAGCAGGATATAATATTACCTGAGAACCAGGAGAAGGATGCAAGCAACTTTCGAGAGTCTTGCAGGGTAGACAGAGACAGCTGGCAGCCTGAAGAGTCACCTAATGTTCCTTTGTAAAGTTGGGGCATTTGTCTTCAGCCCACAGGGCTAGAGTCTCTTGGTCACTTCTCTCAGTGTCCTGTAGAATGTCTGGCAGTTTCCTCTGTGAAGCAGGAACCTGAAGGACCATTTTGTCAAGCAAAGTTCAGTGGTCACCTTTCTATGGGTCCTGCATGTCCAGTTGATCGAGCAGTCCAGGCAAGAACAGTTTCCTGCCCAAATGGCTATTTTTGCCAAGGTGAAGATAAACTCCATATGACGTGTCTTCAATGCCCATCCTCCTCTCTGAAGTAAACCGGTGCTGCCAGGAGCAGACATGTCTCACTGTCCAGAAAGTCTAAATTTTAAAAGTATTTTAAATGCCGTATTCTGTAGGTCTTTGAAGTATTTGAAGATTACCTGTCTATCTGAAATATCTCTGTGTATACCTAGAAGACTTAACTAACATGGCTATGAGTATGATTATCACAGATGATTAATTATTAATCTATTTTTAATTATCCATTACAATTTTAAATGAGCTATACAAACATAATACCTTAAACACAAGTAGAAATATATACATAGTATAACAAAATTAACTTTAAGTTTGTATCAATAGACTAAAATCTATACCAATGTAAAACATTTAAACAAGTTGTTGCTCTTTAGAAGTAAGTTCCTTCCTTAATCTACCCTTTCATCCTATTATATCTATATTGTATCCCCTTTTCTTCTTTAGAAAGAGATCGCATTTATAATCAACCTGCTTTAAAGAAAAATATTGTTTTTTTCTCTGTCCCACACCAGAGAAAAAAAAGAAAAGGGGAAGTGCTGTGGATATCGCTCTGTGTAAATAAAGTTCTGATTGGCCAGTGGCCAGGCAGGAAGTATAGGCGGGACAAGAGAGAAGAGAATTCTGGGAAGTAGAGGCTGGGGAGAGACACCGCCAGCTGCCGCCATGAAAAGGAACATGTAAAGACACCAGTAAGCCACAAGCCATGTGGCAAAGTATAGATAAACAGAAATGGGTTAATTTAAGAGAGAAGAAGTAGATAACAAGCAGCCTGCCACAGCCTTACAGTTTCTAAACAATGTAAGTTTCTGTGTGCTTTCTTGGTTGGGTCTGAGCGACTGTGGGACTGGCGGGTAAGAGAGATTTGTCCTGACTGGGCCAGGCAGGAAAACTCTAGCTACAAATGGCGCCCAACGTGTTGGCAAGAGTTTCCACCTAAAACTAGGATGCTGATTCTCACCCTTCCCCATTCAAACCCTCTATGGAGCTGGAATGAAAGTAATAAATCAAGTAATTTTTGTTGCTATAGATGTTTATTATATTATGTTTGCGGGCTGTGTGTATACAGAGCCAGTACACAGGTACACACACGAGTTGTAAATTGGGCAAGAGTAGTGGCCTTTGTATTAAAATAAGAGAATGAAAGAACTCTATTGATGACTCAACAAATAATATGAATGGAACTGTGGCAATGAAACACAGACTTCACAAGAACAAAGAAGATATTAAGTAAAAAGACCTAAAGGTAGGGAAAGCGAAGTTGTTTTGCTTATTCATGGAAGTTGCAAGTTGTGTATTCATTCAGCAAAAGATTTACATTACATTTAACAAACTTATTTATTTTTTATGTGTGTGTGAGTGTTTTGCCTGCATGTGTATATGTGTACCACATGCGTACCTGGTACCTGTAATGGTCAGAAAAGACTGTCAAGTTCACCGGAACTGGAGTTGCACTGGGTTGTGAGCTACCATTGGGTGCTGGGGAATGAACTCTTGTCCTCTTCAAGAGCAACAATTACTCTTAACTGTGGAGCCAACTCTATTTTTGTGAGCCCCTACTATGTGCTTATCAGTTCCCTAGGTCATCATGACCAAAGAGTGATTAAAAGTAGACATGGGCAGGAGAGCCAAGTGGAGTGACTTCACTGTCGTCTTGTGAGTGACAGTAGTACTGTATATATCGTAGATGATGTGAAGGGAGGCAACAGTGAGAACCTTTCCCAGAGGGACTTGAACTGCTCCAGAGAACCGGAAGGAGCTCTGGGACAGAAGTCACAAGTGATCTCTGTCTGAAGAGTGAATAGGGCTTGTCTGGAAGTTAAAAGCCAAGAACATTGGCTGATAAGGAAGTGAGATCAAACTTCACTCTTGTTATTGTTGCTTTTGTTATTTTTCAGAGAGTGGCAAGTACTCAGAGGAAGTCTCCCCCGAACATTCTGGAGACCACTGCTGTCCTGTGTCATTCTCTGCTGTTACCTTCCCTTTGGGGGCCGTCTAAGTGAATTCATCTCCCCGTGTCACTTCTGAATCTGTACTAGAGTGATAAAATAGCTTTGGGCCCTGTCATGGGGGTGAGAGTTTGGGTGAGAGACTTGGGAAGCACTGCACAGTCAACTTGGGAGACATGGGAATCATCACTGCACAGTCACCTTGGAGAAGGGTGAGCAGGAAAAGCATGCTGCTCCGAGCAGAGCCTGAAGGGAAGAAAGGTGGAGAATAAGGCTATCTCCCTCTTCATGGAGAAAGCCTCAGATCCAGAGAAAAACTGACAGTGAGTGTGGTTACTACAAGCCAAGTTAATGAGCTCTTCCATCCTGCCCCTCATTTTTCTTATGGCTAATCTTTCCCATTTGAGGAAGGTTACATACAAGATCATCCTCCCTTTTCCTTCTAATGCTTATACCCACCTTCCTATCCTCCTAAGGTGTCTGTTTGTCCCCTGCATCTCATCTGACCCTACTCATTTCCCAGAGCTACATGCTCTGGTTCTGCGTAGCTATCCTTCTTTGTAATTGCTACCTTGTAAGGCTCTGCTCTCTCAGTTATCTCCCCTTTCCAACAACCCATGCCTATTGGGCTTCCTCATGACCTATGGCTCCATGTGCACTCCCTCAGATTCCCAGTTCAATTAAGAAACACTTGTAATGTCATATTTGTTAGATATCTTGCACGTTACTATGAAGCTTCTTTTTAAAAAAATCAATCAAAAGCTTTTATTTTATGAAGCAGAATACTTGGCATTAGTTAATTAGTCACATAGATGAAAAATGACAAATGAGAAAACTAATGGCTTGGTACTATTTCTTATTATGAATTATTGTAGTTTCCTAAAAGATTACACAAGATGTGGTGTGTGTGTGTGTGTGTGTGTGTGTAAATTATAATGCCTTTGAGGAAAGCGTTGAATTCTTCCACTATGTGTATTTTAGATACATTAAAAGTGCATAAAAAATGAAAATGCATGACAAACGACAGGAAGGCAAATGGAGAAAGATCTATATTGAAGAATCCAGTCAAGGATGGTTCCAGAACAATGTCACCTCTGTAATATTCTATTGGCCTCTCTCTGGATGGTTTCCTGACAAAGGTCTTTTGTATCAAGTGTTCTCATGCTCTTGTGTGTGTGAGTACCATGTGAGGGGCCTACTAAGGCATAGGCTGCTGTTCAGTGTCCCTGGAGCAGTTCACTTCTAACAAAGTCCCAGACATGCTGCTGCTCTGGAGACATCACTTGGAATGAAATTTCTTGAATGAAATACAGGTAGAGGATAGGAGAAGGGGAGAGGTCCTTGAGATGGGCTTTTCCTGCAGCATGGCTTTTCTCTCTCCCGTGAGTGCTGTGGATCTGGGTCTTACTGAAATTTGTCAACTCCTACACCCATTCACAGATTAAGGTTTTGAGTGGAGATTAATGGTTATAGTTTTCCTTTTTCCATCTGGAAGAGAAAAACATATGAGATAAATTTCTCAACTTCAACTGCTTTGTATGCACGTGAAGGAAAGCTGACTCTAGGGTCTTTTAGAGATATGCAAGGAGACTGGTTATGATCAATTTATAGATTTAATTAGAGAGTAGTGTCTTAATAATTTTGTGAGCTAGCACATCAAATCAGTAAGGCGGGATGGCTTTGACCAATAAAATATGAATCAATAAAAGTAACCATACAGCAGAATTTATAGGGTCATGGGCACAGAAACCAAAGACATACAAATCATTACTCTGTCTAAAACCATAACAGACAGAGGAAAAGCATTACAAGCATTTTAAGGACATTTAAAACAATTATATCACAAAGTCTTCAGAGTTTCATTTATGTTTTGGCATGACTCACTTCAAGAAAATATTTATGGTATATGTCAAAGAAAAGATGAGAGGAAAATCATAGAACTCAGAATAATCACCAACATTGGGCAAGGTCTAGAGGAACAGTGAACAGAGAATGCAAAGCAGCATTATCTTTTAACTACAATGGTACAGAAAAAATAACAAAATAAAAACTTGTGGACAGTATAGTGTATATTGAAATTGCTGTACAAAATAGCAAGGTGATATATATATTTCCAATTTTTGTTTCTAAAATACTTGACTTCAGAACATATCAGGTTAAAAGAACATAAACCACAATTTTTAATACTATTTATTTTGGCATTGTACTATTCTATGTGGCTTACTTTCTCTCTTTCATGTATATCTATTCTGAACATTTTATAACAAAATAAATGTATTTGGTCTGATATTAAACCATGTGGAGTTCTTCGGATGATTTTATTCTTTTCAAAGTAGTTACATACTGTTCCTATTGGCCCCATCCTGTTCCTCAGCTTTGGATTGTTTCATTATGCAGAGGGTAAAAGCTAAGAATTTATCTCAGGAGTTCTTAGGAATTGCCTCTCTGCGGTTCATGGTGGATTTGATTGGACATTTGGTACAAACTTCACTCTATGGTGTGCTTTCTTTTGTGGTCCAGTTCTTGTGTGAAGACACAAAAATGTGACATTTCACCAAACAGGCATGGGTTCGGTGCCGCTATCTAAACAGTGTTGCTGTCTCTGTCTTGCCTTAATAACTTCCTTCCTCTTAATTGTAAAAGAAAAGACAGTATTGGCTTGGGAAATACTGTAGAGCTTGCTGTCTCCAGCACTGCTTGGGTTTGCCATGGGCTGTGGTCCATTAGATAAACACAGTGTTCACCGGTCAGGATGCTGTTGATACCTTTGGCAGCACTGATAAAATGATCTAGGTTTAGGAAGAGAACGTGCCACTCCATGGGGGTAGAGGCTTTCGGAAAGTAACTGATTGTCCTTTTCTCAAGAAAAAGTTAACTTTTTGAGACTTTAGCTCTCATTTTTGGGGCATTTTTAATTTACCACCTGAACTTTTTTGGCTGTTTTTGGAGTTTTAGACTTTCAAAGGCAACCAGCACTACCAGAAGAGAAGCGGTTGCTTCTCACACTGAAGGTGTATGTAGGATAAAACAGACAGTGGAGAGATTTGCTTTCTTAGCGTATTTCTGTAACATCCATCAGCCACAGTTTTATTTTTTTTCAGTTGCCAGATTAAGGTTTAAAAACAGGCATAAAGAACTTCAATTATTCATATTCCTTCTGGTTTTCTTTCTCTTACTTCACATTTCTTCTATCTAATCTAATCTAATCTAATCTATCATCTCTTTCTATCATCTATCACGTATTATTGTATATATGTATGCATCTATCATTTAGTATGCATGTATGTATGTATATATGTATGTGTCCATCTATGTATTGTCTCTGTCATCTTTCTATACATGAGTATGCATGCACTATATATAGAGAAATCAATAATCATATGCTTATATTATTTTTACATTATAGTCTTTCTGTGTTCATAAACTCTGTTGAAGAGATTTGAATGCTTCATCAAATAAAATATTAACACACATGGGACATAAAAAGATCATAAATAGAGGACAATGGGATGTCCTCTAGTGTCCAGCTGAGTTCTACATATTTTGTGTGGGCTTTTCACCTTTCTCCTGGGAGGTCATTCCATTATCGAATAGTTTTCATTTGGAGGAAGATTGTTTTTTTTTTTCCTGATACGCCTAATGTCCCTCTTCTCAACTGACTCCATTAGACATAATTACTACCCCCTGCTCCCAAGGGCTGAGAAACTCCTTTCCTACTGGAATTTATACTGTTTCTATAGTAGAAGTCAACAATTAGCTCCACAGCTGTAACCAAGTTAGGGTAAATTTAGCTGCCTTGACCTTTTTTTTTTTTTTATCAATAATGTAGACATACACACACACTCACACACCACATACACACACACACACACACACACACACACACACACACACACACACACATATGAACCTGTTCATCAAATCTGCTTTATTTAGTATTTAAACAGTACCACCAAAATACTAGTACAAATGTGCTACCACCTAAATTACACAGGAATTGTTTTTATAATATATTTTATTTTGCTTTATTTTATGGGTAGCAGTGTCTTACTTACATATGTGTCTGTGTATCACATGTGCCTGGTTCCTCTGGAGGTCAGAAGAGAGTGTTGGACGCCCTGACACTAGAGTTTTTTTTTTTTTTTTTTAAATTATTTTTGTTTTATATGTATTGGTGTTTGGCTTGCATATATGTCTGTGTGAGAATGCCAGATCCACTGGAACTGGAGTTACAGACTGCTGTGAGCTGTCATGTGGGTGCTGGGGATTGAACTCCGGTCCTCTGGAAGAGCAGCCAGTGCTCTTAATCATTGAGCCATCTCTCTAGCCCCCAGAATTAGAGTTTATAGAGAGTCATGGACCACTGGAAATCAAAGTCAGTCTTCTTCAAAATCAAGTACTCTTAATCACTGAGCCATTTCCCCAGCCCCAACTAATTATTTATTTATGTGTTTATTTTAAGTCCTGTATATGTGGATGCCACCTGTGTGTGTATGCCTGTGGAGGCCAGAGGTGTCAGATTCTCTGGAGCTGGAATTACAGGTGGTGGAATTTGAGTTGCCTGACATGGGTTCTGGGAACTGATCTAGGGTCCTCTGGAAGAGAAATATAAACTACTTAACACCATTTCTCTAGCCCCTTGGTTTTATTTATCCATTCATTTATTTACTTATTTATTTTATGATAAGGTCTTTATGTGTATAGGCAGCCACTGACAATATGTTATTTTTCATTCACATTTCATAAAGGGGTGATAGGTGACAAACCACAGCTTAACAAACCCCTCGAATGTAAGCTTTGAGGTGGTAAAAATGCAAAGACAATAAAGCTGACAGTGATAACCATATTCAGTTTCAATAATAACAGGAAATTGACACTGGAGGAAGACAGACATTGTCACTTCCAAGGAAAGGGCGTCAAAATCACTAGGTAGCTGGAATCTGTCGCCTGAGCTATACGCAATGAAGTTCAGTTACATTAAAATCAGTTACAATGATTCTCAACCTCTGTACTTAAAGATTTGTTTTATTTTCAGTTATGTGTCTATGTATATGTCTGTGTGGGGGCCTGTCCCTCTGAGTGCCAGTGCCCAAGGAGGCAGATCACTCTGGAGGTAGAGTTATGGGCACTTGTGTTCCTCCTGACCTGGATGCCGGGAACAGAACTCGGGTCCTGTGAAAGAGCAGCGTGCTCTTAAACACTGAGCCATCTCTCTAGTTCCCAGTTTATGTATGTATTTTCTTGTTTCTTCATTTCTTGGGCCTTTCCCATCTCTCTGCATCTTCTCTTTCCTTTCCACTGTTCCAGATTTGCAGTGTTGCCCCAAACTTCGCTTCCTCCTACCCCTGCCTTCCTTTTTCTCTACACCCTTTCTGTTTTTCTTTTCTACTTCTTTCTTAGCGAGATTATGTGTGACTCCTCAAGCACTAGGTGTTACTGTTCAGTCTTCGGTTTTCTTCTAAGTTGGAAATCTGTTCCTAGGTCTTTGAGTGGTGAGCTGAAGTGCAAAGATAACACTTTTTTTTTCTCCCTTTCATATCAGCTCTCTGTCATATGGTAGCACCAGATAAATCCCAACTAAATGGAGGTCAGTCTCTTTTCCTTCCAAATTAACACATCCTAGTCTCCAATATGTTGTTTCAAAGGTGCTGGGACCTTTGGGAAGTGATCAGTAATGAGGTCATAAGGACAGGCACCTTGTGATAAAATTAGTGCCTTTCTATGTAAAGGAATGGTCCCCAACACCGTTTCTGTTCACATGCTGTGTACCAGGGCTATGTGAATAAACAACGAGAAAACAACTATTCACAAGCCTGGAAGACATCCCTCACCAAGAATCACGTCTACCAGGACCTTGATCTTAGCCTTCTCTGCCTCTGGAACTGTGGGGGGGAAAAAGTGGATTATTTAAGCCACCCAAACTCCGTGGTGTTTTGTCATAGTTGTCCAAACTGACTAAAACAAAATACTGTAAGTATGAAAAAAGAAGATGCTATATGCTTATTTGAACATTTATCAGTCCTAGCAAAGTTCTACTAATATCATATGAAAAAAAAATCAGAATTCTATTATAATAACCTTAGAAGTGTTTTATTAAAAATCTCTTTAAAAGATATTTGCAATGTCTCTCTAATTAAAAATATTTTAAAGTGTATAATGATACCTGAGGTAAGCATATTTATTTCAGGTGTGAATTAATTTGTTTTGATATTGTTGGTTTTAATCATGGAAATATTTGACCTTTGTCTAGCAATCATGCATTGTCCTAACACCTGGGATCATCTTATAATTTATTAGCTATGAATTTCTAGAAACTTCAATTGAACCTAAATCAGAATGAAAATCGGCATCTTCCTTCTCTTATCTTTATTTGCCCAATGGACAGTAAAACCTACTACTACATATAAGGGTTGGGGAAGAGCCATTAAAATTATTAACTTTATTGAATAGAACTCTACTATTGTGAAAACCTCAAACAATTGCAATAATTAAGCCATCACCAGCAAAGAAAACTTAATTTTATTCATACATTATTGATTCAATCAATAATGTGTGTATTTGAAATCCCTATTGAGGGTCAGTCAGTACAACAGAGTGGTAGAGGGGTATGCTGTCGTCACACACCCTGGCTGTTTTGGGACAGTGCCGTCATCTCTGCTTGTCTGTGTCCCTTTCTAGCTGAATGACTGGGAAAGTTATGTAGTCTTTTTGTGTCTACAAAAAGCATAGTACCCAATGTGTTGTGCTGTTTCTGGGAGCAGATGTAAGTATGCACTCAGCTGCCATCATGCAGATCACGTGGGAGTTCACATGCTGACTTGTGACCTAGATAACAAAGTCCCTTAGGGTGAAAGGCTCTGTACCAGATTAAGACTCAGTCTAAAATTCATGGTATCTCTTTATAAGAAAAATGGGAAGAAAACATAAAACAAGACAAAATACAGTTCATGCAAGTCCTATTGAATCACAGTTTTGTCATCCCAGGCCCATGTCTAACCCTTTTAGGTTTCTTGACACAAAGGCCAGCTGACTTATAGGTGAGGTGATTCACATTAGTTCCATTAAATGAGATGAGATAAAACACGAAATAGAATAGAACAGAAACAAACAAACAGACAAAAACAACATGCGAACAATTGGAGTTTTCCTTCCATGTAGGTCCAAGGCACAAACTCAGAGGAGGTAAGAATGCTCTTGAGAAACTAGCCAACCATTCACAGGTTTCTCCTTGAGGTCTATGGGGTCAAACAGTGCAGGAGTCTGGTGGTGCCACAATTTCTTCTTTGCTGATAGAAAAAAGGAAAACCTCTTTCAAAGTGGTTACACAACCCGCAGAAACAATGCAGCCTCTGTGTGTGTCCTCAGCACATTGCTTCTATATTTTCTCTCTCTCCTGTAAATCTCAACCTTGAAGACAAACATTGTTTGAAGTCAGTGTTCATCTAGACTCTTTGAGACCTGCCATAGAGGACGCAAACTATCATTTTCTTTGTGATATTTCAGGTCAGAGAAATTCCTTCTATTTTAATGGTCTATAATCACTTCTGAATTGACCACACATCTTGTTTTTACAGGTAAATACTTTGTGCAATTTAAAATAGTAAACTGATGACTTGGAAAATATTGAAAACTATTGCTTACTTCACAAAATCTCATTAGGGAGAATTTTTTGTTCATCCCTTTTCTGTTTCATTAGTAGACACTTTTCTGTTTCAATAGTCATTAATATTTTTAAAAATCTTTCAGCAGATGCTTATAATGTTGCTTTTACATTCTGTTCTCATCGACTTCCAATTTCAGAGACTTTGTTTCCTATCAGTACCTTTTGTTTATTGTTTAAAAATCCAATGAATTTCTCTTTGTTTACTTACATTTTGTCAGACTCCTCTTGTATCCAAGCAACTCTGCCTAAAAAAAAAAAAAAATGTTGTTTGGGGGCAGGGGCAGGTGGTATATTCAGAATATATGTCTATATTTAGCTATAACTTTATTTGTGGAATACTTTTCATGAAATTAACTCTCTTGAGAGGAGTTTGGACATTGGGAAGAGTCACACACATCCTTTGAAAATTTCTCTGGTCTACAGCAGAATAATTATTTAAACAATTTAGATGTACATTTTCTTTACTAAAAAATGGAAATCTTGTTGATTTTTTTTTTTTTTTTTTTGGACAGGGTGGTCTTTATCAGATAACTTTTAAAACAGAAAAAAGTGACATCTCAATGAACATGTGATTGCTGATTGCCAGGGAAATAAACTACCAAATGAATGACATGAACACGTGGGCAGATACCCAAAGTCAGCAGTGCTATTTGGTGACCTTGGTGCAAATGAAAATCTCAAATGATTTCTACATTCCTCTTTCCTGAAAAAACCTGTTAGGAGTGTGTTCGCTTCTACTGTCTCAAATAGACACACACACAGTGATTTTAAAATATATATCATCTATGGAATGTTTCATGTAGAGTGTGTAGTACTTCCATGAAACAGCTGTAGCTGCTGGTTTAAGGAACTATACTTGAGGGCTTGGAGGCATGGTTCAGCAGGGGTGAAGTGTAGTTGGATAGTCAGGGTCCTGTGATCTCTTTGCAGAAGTCTCTTCAGTAAAACGGGGTATGATATAGTTGGTTCCTGGTTTAATATAGTTGTAGCTGTAACTTTCCTGCAACACAGTGGTAAAAGCTGTACCTATTAAGTAGAAACCATAATTTGAATTCTTGTATTTGTTCTTCTACTAGGCTAGGGATATCGATCCTCTTTTGCTAGATTGGTCAACAGCAGCAATATAAAGCTGTCAGCCATTCATGTGTTCAGGATAGTAAACAATGAATACTATACAGCATTCTATCATCCCTAATCTGTGACATTTGGTAGGTTAGCGATGCTACATGCAGTTCTGACTAGATATTTCTACCTTATGATGAGTTTATTGAGATGTATCACTGTTAGTAGAGAATAATTTATAGTGTCATTTTGATGTTATTATAATTACACATACTGATATTCATAAAATGTATGATATGTTTTGGGATGCCGTAATTTATGTCCTATGCAAGTATGTTGTCTGTTTATATACATGTGTATATATTCATATGTGCTCATATGGAGGTTGGAGGACAAGCTCAGTTATTTGTCCTCAGGCACAGTCCCCATTGGTTTTTGAGGTAAGGACTCTCCCTGACCTGGGACTTGTTAAATAGATTAAGCTGCCTGGCCAATGAGCCACCAGGATCTACTTGTCCTGGCTCCCAGTGCTTGAATTGTGAGTGCATGCCACCACATCTTTTTCATGTGCTTGAGGATCAAGCTCAGGTCTTCAAGCTTGAAAAACTATGTGTAATCGACTATTTTTTTTTTTTTTTTCAACAGCAGTTTGAGGCTTACAAGATAACTGAGTGGAAGGTACAAAGTTCTTATACATGCCCTGTCCTCACACACAGACAGGCCACCTCAAGCATCCAAAGCCTGCAGCAGATAGGTGTCATGTTTGTCATGCAGTGACAGTAAGGTCACCCACAATCCATAGTTTACATCAGAATCACTCTTGGTATTGTATAAACCATAGCTTTGGACAAATATATTCTAGCATGTATTTTATTTTATTTTCTTAAAGATTTATTTATTATTTAAATGTGTGTCTCATCTGCATCATCAGAAGAGGGCATCATATTCCATGGGACTAGTCATGGACAGTTGTGAGCCACTATGTGGTGCTGGGAATTGAACTCAGGACCTCTGGAAATGCACGCTGCCAGTACTCTTAACCACCAAGCCTTCTCTCCAGCCCCAACATGTATTTTAATAATTAAAATGGTTTTGGTGTTAGAGATAATATTCTTAACATTTTTGTTATAAAAAAGAAAGTTGAGAGGCTGCTAATGAAACTCTTCTGTATGTGGAAACTGGTTATGACTAGCATTCACTGCAAACTTCTGGCTCTCCCTCCAATTTCTACACTGCCCACTGGAAGTTATGATGAGGAGAGCCATGCAGTGGTTAAACAAGCATGACCTAATAAGAGAAGAAACTGTCTCTGTAAGAGGAAGTCACTGGCTACACCATCAAAGCCCCTCAGAAAGTCATGACTAGAGGGAAAGAAAGAGAGAGAACATTTAATCTTAAAAAGAATGACAGAAAAGTCTTTATGTTAATAAAGATAATTATGCTATGGAATAATCCTTCTGTATATTGTGCGAATATATGTCACTATGATTGCTTTAATAAACAAGCTGACTGGCCAATAGCTGAACAGGATAAGTTAGGTGGGAAAACCAAATTGATAATGCTGGGAAGGAAAAGGGCAGAGTCAGAGAGTCACTAGCCAGATGCAGAGGGAACAGGAGATGAATGTGCCATGCTAATAAAGGTAACACCATGTGGCAGAGCATAAATAAGGAATATGGGTTAGCTTAAAATGTAAAAGCTAGTTAGTAATAGGCCTGAGCTATTGGCCGAACATTTATAAGTAATATTAAGTCTCTGTGTGTTTAGTTGAGAGAGACTGCAGGACAGGAAAACTCTGTCTAGAATATTAGGTTATTTTGTTGGAGACCAATGACGTTTTGCTAAACTGCTTCTAATGAATCACAAGAAAAGCAAAAAGCATCGTTCTGAAGAGAAGAGAAATCGTGGCATGGAAATTGTTACCACTTAGTGTAATTAATGTCTTATTTTAATGCATAAAAGAGAAGAATTTGGTTGCATAGAGAGCTATACACATACAACCAATGTGCTTACATTTCATGAAGTAACTCTCAACAGGCTACCATACTAACTTCCAAAGGATGTCTTGACTCCTTAGGCTTGAGTGAGCCATATGAAAGTAAACCTGGGTTGAGGCAGCAATCCATAAAACTTGGCTTACTTTAGACACTGAAGTCTTGACTATGATAAATAATAGAAACACATTACATGTTTGCATATACACAAATCTAAAAAAAACTTAGTAACTACAGAAACCCACAAAAATTAAACAGAAATAATTCAGTCCATAATGTAGAATAATTTCACCTACTCATTAGTTTGACTTGTTCTCTACTCGTATCAATTACCATATTGTAACTCCATTGGATTTATATATTTATAATGGTAAAGACCCCTTTAGAATTGGTAGTGCTTGTTCATTCAGCCACTCAGCAAATACTTATTGAGCACATAGTAAAGAGCAGACAATCAAAAGTCTAAAGTTGAACAATAAATACAAAGCCCGTGTACTCTTCTAGCTAAGAGAAACATAAATAGTAGCCAAAGGAATAATAGGGAATCTTTTTGTGTGCTACAGATTTGACAAGCATAAGTGTGTGTGACAGATTTGCAATGTTCTGTAATAAAGTACTGATGTATATTTACCCAGTCTTCTGCATTAGACATATGGTGACAACAGACTGGCTGGGGACTCTTTGGGTTCTGATGGAGCCTACATTTCTTTCCTTATGTTGTCCAACAGGTGCAAACATGTGGTCTATGAAGTGTGTGAGTGTGTGTGTGTGTGTGTGTGTGTGTGTGTGAGAGAGAGAGAGAGAGAGAGAGAGAGAGAGAGAGAGAGAGAGAGAGAGAGAGTACATGCTTTTGTATAATTTTCAGAATGCATTTATAATCCAGCCGTGAACTGGTATAAAATGGGCATCATTTCATTGTTATTCTGTTATTCTCTCAGTCTTTTGTCCACGCAAGTGTTCAAGGCTGAATCTAACCCAGGTCCTTCTAATAAGAAGGTAAGAAAGGCTTGCTTCCTTATAACATGGCATGGGGCATGGAGTGCACTTTACCATAGGATCCCAGGAAGTGCTAGCATCTCAGCTGTGAGCATTCAACATCCTGGATTTCCTTCTGTGACACAGTAGGAGGAGAACAGGGTACTGCAAACTTCATGGGAACCACTTCCTGACTGGCCTGGAAGAAACACCATTGATCTCCCAAAGCACCAGGGCTCAGCTCCAGTGAGTCTATTAAATCCTGTTTTCCTCCTCCCTCCCCCTTCTTTTAGGATTCCAAGCAATGTTCCACTTAACTCTTTCATGCCCAGGAGCCTGTATCCTGCACTCCCACCATGCACTGATATACTGTCTGGATAGTTCTCAATATGGCCTGTCTTATTATGACAAATTGATTATAGATGTACTTTGGAGTAGTTTTACTGCTTTCTTTTACACAATCATTGCACTGAATATTCTACTTCAAGAAAAGGGAGGCTTAAGATGTCAACTTGTTTACACATTAGGTATGGCTAGGAAGTGAAGGGGCTGGGCTGGAAGCTAGCAACCTTACTCTGAGCCTGTGCCATTACTGCTACATGCAGGACTCTCCTCCAAGTGCAGAAGGAAGGTCTTCAATAATACTAAACAAGAAACACTGCATTAATTTTAATGGATGCTTAATGTGGGGTAGTTTGGGGTTATAGTCACATATATCACGGCTGTTGTTTCTTGTTTGAAATCTTGCATAGAATCATCAGTTTACTAATTCCCATATTTAGGACTAAAATCAGACTGTAAAAAAAGACAATGGTTACATTTTGTTTTTAAAAGATACTGGTTACAAATATGAATGTGTAAATATTTGTTTCAGAATACACTAAGCACTGAGGTAGTTTTTTAAAAATTCTGTTTTGCACTTATTCTTTCATTCACATCTTAATTGCACTTTTTTTCCCATTAAGGCAACAAATTCTTTCCTCCTTAGCTCTGTACCCCACAACACCCAGAGCCCAGAACATAAACAAAGACACATTTGGAAGCTCCCCGTGGAGAGACCTATATCCAAGATCAGCAGATCCTGCAATTTGCTATTTCCTCCTCCCCCTTCTCCCCAGAAGCCGGCTTATGTAAGCCTCCCTGAGGCAATGCATGCATGGTTTTAGGGAGATGACTGAACACTGTGGCTGGTGCTGTTAGTATTGAATGTCTATAAATGAATGAATGGGTAATTATGTTTAGGGAGCTAATCGACAGGACGTCAAATATTAATAGATGGGTGCAATGTAACAGCTTGACAACAATGTTTGGGAATTTATGACACTAAGGCACATTGGAGATGAATCTGCAGAGCACGTTTGCAACTTTTGAATTGAATGGGGATATTTGACACCATTAAACTATCCACAAAGCTCAGTGCCTCACCTTAGAAGAGACTTCAGTGTCAGCTTTTTCTTTTAGTGTACAAAACTTGTGACAATATGAGCTACCATTTCTATGTATTTTATTATCATTAAAGCAAGTACTATATGAATCTCACTTCCTGTCCCACGTTGAACAGCTCGTTTTAAGTGTCCTGGGGAGAGTAATTCATATCAGATGAGTCCTTTCCCCTAGAAAACACAAAATCCCCTTAAATAGGACATTCAAAACATTTCCAAAACAATGAAGCATGTTCATACTTTCCACCTCCCAATTGCTTTCAAAAAAAACATCATGTCCATTTTTGGTGTTAATTTATTATTGGAAATCATCGTCCAAGAGCAGGAGATTCATTCTGGAAGGGATATGAAATAGACTTTCTGTGCACAACAAAGGCATCATAGGGTGGCAGAGACATCGAGCTCCTGCACAGGCTGTTCTGAAACTCCATGAAAGAATGCTGTTTGCAGCTGGGAACATATTTTTCCTAGACACAGTCTGAATGGCGCTTCAGTTTTAAGGTGGGTGCTTGCAGTGTGCTCTGCACAGCATCCAGATTTCAGAACTGCATTATCATAGGGATTTGTGATAATTTAGGACACTAGTAGGGCAACATCATAAATTCTTGCTGTCAATGTAGAGCTACTGCTTACCATCCCCAGCATGGCAATCATGGCAATGCAACTTAGTTCTTTCCTCACCCAAACTCTGCTTTCCCTGAAGCAAAGGACAAAGGACAAAGGTTCTGTCCTAGGCGTGTGGTGTGCTCTGAAATGTGGCTATGATTCAAGCAAGTAGTAAGTCATGTAGACTGGAACGCTTCTCCTCCACTTTTTTTTTTTTTTTTGCTTCTGTGATTAAGTAAGAGTTTCTCAATGTCAACACGTCTTTCCCCTGAGGCTTTGTTATGGTTCATCAGCTGTGTTTTGTTATATCGACAGTTATCTAGATAGGAAAACAGTGGTCATGTATGGCCCATACATTCCTTCTCTTTCATCCTTCAGTTGCAACATACTTCTAGGATCCCTGACTCTGCCTTTTCTCTTGTACTTGTCTCAGTGTTAGTGTTTGAGATGTCACACATGCCAGGCCACTGAACCTGGCTTCAGGAGGTTACTTGTATTCTGATGGAAACTACAAGGCTCGCTGAACTAGGCCACCGCTACATGGCCATATAAAGGGCGCACTACTCTTATGTCTTCGGCCATAATCACTTAACCTACTGTTGGCCTCTACCTCCTTTTACAGGTCCCATTGCCACTAATCTCTCCCTCAGCAGCTGCAAGAGAACATGTTGGGAGATGACTTTTCTTTCTTTAGACCTACTTGCTATGGCACAGCTCAGTGGTTCAAAGGCTGGCGTTTGACTCTACTTGATTATCCATGAGCTCTTACAAGCAAAGGCTCAGGTGTTTGCCATCATTACAAGTTATGTTCAAGATGGCAATGCAAAGGAAAGGTTAGACACACTGGTAGAAAATAATAAACCGTTAATTGAGTGGCTAAAAGATCAGACATATTTGATTCAATTGATAGCTAGATTCACTTCAGCAGATCTCAGTTCCATGCGAATGTTGGATCACACAGGTGAGAAAAAGCAGGTTGCTGAGCTGACTCAGGAGGCCCAGAGTGAGGCTGGTGGGATCTGAGGAGGAGGAATCAGGGGAGAAAAGAGGATCAGGAGGATGGAGATGCCCCATTAGCTTCTAACTGATATAGGCAACTCCCGCAGAGTTCTCTTTAGGGACCCAACATGTCTTTCGGCTGTTTTCAGTTGTAAATCCATCAGAAAACAGCTTGTCCTCAAAGAAAATTTATTTCCACTTAACCAATCTTAGACAGTATTGGTGAAGGGTAGCTATCCCTTTGTCAATGCCCTTTTTGAATGGTGCTGGTGAGATCACTTTAGTGCGGTTCAGACAGCATTAAACGTTGAATAGAAGGTGATGATATAAAAACACAGCTCTTGCTTCCAAGAGGGATAGGAGGTAGTTTATTCTGGAGTCTAATATGAACCAATGAGACTCTGCAACACAGACTTAGGCTACCCCAAACTCCATGTTCCAAAGTGCTAACAGTTGCATAAATAAATAAATATATATATTACATCAATTTAGTAAATAAAGACACTTTTCAAATCACACACACACACACACACACACACACACACACACACACACGAACATCAAGTTACAGTTAGGTTACAGGGTTACAGAAAAGTGAGGAATCCTGTGTCCAATCCCTCCACAACCAATGATCCAATGATGTACCATAAGTTAATTAGCCTTTTGGGAGCCTTATCTCCCAAGTGCCAAGCATGATGGCACATACCTGTAATCCCAACACTGAGGAAGCAGAGATATGGAGAATGGAGAATTTGAGGCCAACTTGGGCTGTTTTGCACCTTTCATATCAGCCTGGGATAGACAGCAAGACCCTGTTCCCAAACACAGTTTAAAAGTAAGTAATAGAATAAAACTGACCTCCTTTGGAAAAGAGTAGTCTTATTAATTTTTCCTTTAGTGACATTGCTGTGTACTCTGGGCTATGATATGGGAGGGTTAGTTTTAATTTTGAAGATCAATTTGGTCAGAACACAGTATTCCCATACACTTGATGATTGTTTCTGAGTCTAGCTGTGAGGATATTTGTGAACATGACTAATGCTTGAATTGGTGAACTGAGTACAGTGGATAGTTCTCTCAAGGTGAGATGAAGTATAACCTGTTGAGTCTGAGTAGCATAGATCAGAACAATGAAGTGCTGTGGTTAGTGAATGCTGTGAATATGTTGCTCTGATTGATTAATAAATAAAATGCTGATTGGCCAGTAGTAGCTAGGCAGGAAGTATAGTGTAGGTGGGCTAAGGAGAGAGGGAAGGGGAAGCTGAGTCAGGAGATGTTGCCAGCCGCCTCCATGAGAAGCATGATGTAAAGTACCAGTAAGCCACAAGCTATGTGGCAACTTATAGATATAAGAACTAGCTAACAAGAAGCCCTAGCCATTAGGCCAAACAGTTTAAATAATATAAGCGTCTGTATGTTTATTTGGGTATGAGTGGCTGTGGGCCCAGGTGGGACTGGCGACAACTCCAGCTACAATGAAGGCTTTCCATGATGTCCTGTTTTTCCTTGTGTGTGTTGCCTGTACATCTCAGGTCAGCTTGCTTTGACCACAATCCACTTTATTGACTCTCAACTTCCAGGCCTTTCAGCCTCATCACTAATCTTCCTGAGTTTCTAGTTTGTAGTTGGCAAATGATGGAGCTTCTCAGTCTCAATAGTCACATGGGCCCAAACCTATTATTATTATTATTGAACAATGCTTGACATGTATGCTAGAAAAGCCAGTATTGCTCTGAAAAGTCATTTAAATCTGATTCTGATGAAGGTTCAGAAAAGAATGAGGAGAACCATAAGTGAATGCATCATCTTAGGAAACACATTCACTGTGGATGAATGCTGGTGTGAAGGATGGTTCTGAGGACAGCTCAGGTAACTGAAGACCACGTTCCTAGGCAATGGACAAAATACAATCCTGTTATTAAATGGCAAAGGACTTGACTAGATTTATTCAAATTCTAGTGCTTGTGACTAGTAAAGTAAGTGAGAAATGAGACTGGATATTGAGTTGAGGGAGTTTCTAACTGGTATGGAAGGAACTGCTTGGTTTCTTATGACTATTAGTAATAAAATGTGGAAAGAAAGAATGAATGGAAAAAGAACTTTCTGAGCAAAAGAAACCAGAACTTTGTCTAAAAGCAATCTTCTTTGGAAAAAGGAATGGAAGGATGCAGTTAACCGAACATTCAAAAAGGAGATTAATATGGGTGTGAATCATATACTTAATCAGCCACCCAAACAAGGAAACTGCCAGTTGACGCTGAAAGAGGAGATAAGACAGAATTGAGGGAAGCCATTGGAGTTTCCAGTTCTCTAGAAGACAACGATAAAGCTTTATGTCCGTGGACACTTTCATTTTTTTTTTTTAAAGAGGGCTATTCCTGAAGGCAGTTTAGAGATCATCAACAAGGCAGATGGCCTCCAGTAGAAACTGCAAGATGGGTCCACCTGAGAGAACTATGGCCTGGCATACTCAAGCAGAGAGCCAAAGGTTGGGAAGGGCTCACTCTCTCTCAGAAAGCTAGCTTGTGTGAGCTGAAGCTGTGGATGGTAGACTCATAAAGGAGTGGATATTCTGAGCCTCAGGAGCTCAAAGATCAGCCTTTCCAGGAAGGAACTTTCCTGGTGACTGGTCACCACCTTTACTGCCCCCACAACTGGAAGTTTTTTTGTGTCCCACTCAGCTGTTTATAAAATAATCATTCAGAAGCTTATTTTAATTATAATTGCTTGGCCATTAGCTCAGGCTTATTATTGACTATCTCTTATACTTAAATTAACCCATAATTTTTATCTATGTTTAGCCACATGGCTTGGTACCATTTTTTTTTTTTTTTTTTTTAGTTTTGTCTTATCATCTTGCTTCCTCCATGTCTATCTGGCAACTCCTGACTCATCTCTTTCTCTTCCCAGAATTCTCCTTATCTGCTTACCCTGCCTATACTGTCTGCCTGGCTACTGGCCAATCAGTATTTTATTTATCAACCAATCAGAGCAACACATATTCACAGCATGCAGAACGGTATCCTACAGCAACTACCACCACCACCACCATCTCCACCACCACCACCACCACCACCACCACCACCACCACCACCACCACCACCATTCCTTTTTCCTTTTTTCCCCCTATTTTATCCTTTTAGAGTAGGAATGCCTATCTTACATCTATCCTCCATTTGTATTTTGTATTTTGGAAGCACTTATCTTGTTTAATTTTATGTGTGGCAAAGAATTGTACAGAGTGGGGAGATGGCTTCCCTGGGTAAAATGCTTGCTGAAAAATGTCATAGAAACATGTGGACTAAAGTTTGGATCCTTAATACCGATATAGATGTCAAGTGGGCACTGGGGTCTGCTTTTAATCCAGTATTTGGGAAAGAGACAGGGGATACCCAACACAAGCTGGCTATATAGGATAGCTGAATTGGTGATCTCCTGAGTTCAAATGAGAGACCCCAACCCCATATATAAGATGGACAGCAATGGAGAAGAACACCTGATGTCAACATTTGGCTTTCACATGCCTGCACATGTGCACCTCCACACACACTTGTGCCCAGTCACATGGGAACACACATGCATGTACACCACACATATACATATGCAGAGATAAGAATTCTATGTCAATATGAATTATACTTGAAGTCTCACCTATATCTGATCCAAACACTATTTAATAAGACTTTGTACTTAGGATTTAAAGTTGAGATTCTTGGAAAAGTTGGGGTGTATTTAATATATTTTTCATGGGAGAAGGGGATGGAATTGGGGGGCATGGGTAAATGTTAAAGGTAACATTTTTGTCTTTGTGAATTTGCATTGAAGCTCTCACCTCCAAGGAAATAGCATTGGAAGGAGGGCCTTTGGAAGGTGAATAGGTTTCAGTGAGATTATGTGGGTGAATGCCTCTCAGTGAAATTACTGTCCATACAAGGAAAGAAAGAGGAGAGTTTGTGACACAACCTCTGCACCATGCCTGTCTGCAGGCAGGTTAGGCATTTCATTCACTGACTCTGAGACCTTGAATTGCCAAGCTTCTAAAAGTATGGGAAGTAAATCTCTGTCAGCTAAGCACCACAGTCTACAGTATTTTTGTTATAGCATAAAATAAATAAGATATAATGTAAAATATGCTTTAGGGAGGGTCTTGGTAAAAAACTTGAAAGTTGTCTTCTATCCTAGTGGTCTATGTAAGGTCTATAAAAGTTTTTAGGCTTGGGTAAGACACATGGTGTTTGGTTTCTGTATTGTCTCTCAGGTTCTGTTCCTGCACTAAGAATTAGCTTTCCAGGTGAACAGTAGACTGGTAGATAGACTTTGATAAAATAATTGAGTCTCAACACTATACACAGGCATTTCTAAGATAGAATGTTTATTCCATTATATCATAGTCTCTCTGTAAAAACAAAATTCTTTCTTAAAACAGCAAGCTAGACTATTATCCAATTAAATCATTATAATGTTCAATTTAAAGTATTTAAATAAATACACCCAGCACAATTAGATACCTTCTCATTAAATTTCAATTATTCTTTAGTAAAATACTATTTTTTTCCTCACAAATTTAAGTAGAAGCTTTCAATATGAGTTACTTCATTTCTCTGTTGGGCCTGTCTGCTACTTTCATATTAAGCTTGCTTCATTTTTTTCTCTTTATCTAAAAGATCTCTGATTATTTTCCTTCTATGTGGTCTTTTGTTGCAGTCAGAAATAAGAAAGACATTTGGACCTTTCATGAAGGTCTTTTTCTAATTGTGAGTAATTTTCTTCCCTATAACAATTTCTTTTTTTCTCAGTCCCTATTGAAGCCTGAAGCAAGTATTAAAGCTAATTTGAAATTAACATACAATTGAGTTTCTTATTAGCCTATAGAGACATTTTGGTAAATATATAGCCTGGCCTGGGTCATAGACCTTTGATGGAAAAAAAATCACTTCTTTTTAAAGGGCCTAACCTCTTTCTTCTTTATGAAATATTGCTCAAAGTGCAATATGAAATTGATAACTGCATAGTTTATGTACTTAACTGCCCTTCCTTTATCCTGTCTATACCCTTCAAAGGAAATAGTTATGGAGTCCAAACAGATGTCTTTCAAAGATAATGGTGAAATACTTCATGCTAAATATTCTGTTTTGATTATCCATAGAGAATGCATGTCAAAATAAAGTTGGTATATGGGAAATGTCAAGGAATTAGATCAAGCTTTTTTTGTAGAAGGTTCTTGAGCTATCCACAAACATATGTTTAACAGTGACATTTAAATTCAACTAACTTAGTCCTGAGTTCTTACATTGAGAAATGCTATCCTGTTACCATCTAAAAGTTTATGTTAAATGTATAGGCATTTTTCTGTCACAGAATCTACGATGCTTTTCAGTGGCTTCTTTTGTGAACACAGTAACATAGATAATAAAATATTTAGATGTAGAAAGCTGACATCTAAGGATTCTGACAGTTGTGTACATTTGTGTAGCTAACTCCTTAGCACACGAAAGATTTACATCACCCAGAGTTCTCTTGGGTCCTTTTCAAATCTGTTTCTCAACTAGCATTAACTTACTGTAACCGCATACTGGCTTCTATCAATTTAAATTATTTTTGCCTGTTCACAGACTACATCTCAGTGTGGTCACATAGCATATACTCATTTGTGTCTGGTTTCCAGTAATTTTGAAATTCATCATGTCCCCACATCTGTCAATACTTAATTTCTCTTTACTGTTGAACAATATTCTCCTGTATGAATATACCACAATGTATCCATCATTTTTATATTCATGGACTTCAGATTGCCTTGGCTGTTATTAATACACTTTCCCAGAACATTTTACTGTCTAGATATTAATCCCCTGTCAGATGTGTAGATGATAAAGAATTTCTCCCAGTCTATATGTTCTCTTCACTCCACTGTTTTGTCTGCTATGTGGAAAGATTTTAATTTCATGCAGTACCATTTGTCAATTATTATATTGAGCTGCTGAGGTCTTTTTTGAACAATCCTTGCCTATGCCTGTATCTTTAAGCCTTCCTCTTGTGTTTTCTTATAGCAGTTTTAGAATTTCAGCTGTTGCATTATGACCTTTGCTCTATTTGAATTGATTTCTGTACACTGTAAGAGATACAGGTCTAGCTGCATTTTTCAGTATGTGGATCTCCAATTTGCCTACACCATTTATTGAAGAGGCTGTTTTTTTTTTTTTCCAGTATGTATATATTTGTCCATATTAGGTGGCTGTGGCTTATGTGAGCCTATTTCTGGGTCCTCTCCTACTTTTTTAATTGTAGAAATCTTTTAAATTTTTGGTTAGGTTTATTCTTAGGTATTTCATCCTTTGAGGCTATTGTGAATGGGATTCTTCCCCTTACCTGGGTTTCTTTTTTGTTAAGTTCTTTATTGTTAGGTAGGAAAGCTATTGATTCATGCATGTTAACTATGTATCCTGCTTCTTTGCACAAAGTATTTCTCAGATCTAACTGAAATTCAGTTTCCTGAATCTCTCAGGTCTTTTAACTATAGGCTCCTGTTGTTTGCAAATGGAGATAATTTGACTATTTTTTCCTTTTTACATAGAATTGATTTATTTCTCTTATAATATGGATATAATAAAGATATTTAGCTCTGTATTGAATAAGAGTGCAGACAGTAGAGATTTTTGCTTCAATCTTAGAGGACGTGCTTTTATTTAGCATAATGGCCACAGGCTTATTTTAAACAGCTTTATGTGTTGAGGTATGTTCCTTCTATTTCTAGTGTTTTTAGTGATTTCATCATGAAGAAATATTGAACTTATTTTCATCATGAAGGGATATTGTCAAAAGCCTTTTCTACATTTATTTTGATAACCATGTGATATCTGCACTCAATATTATGTGCTGTGTTACATTCATTGATTTGTGTATACTGAGCCATCTTTGAATAGCTGGAATGAAATCAATTTGATCATGATGCTAATTTGGTCTTGAATTCAGTTTATAGTCATTGTATTGAGAAGTTTTGCTCTATAGTTTTTTGTTCTGATTATGTCCTCATATGACTTGAGTATCAAAGTCATGTTGGCTTAGAATGTGTCTGGTAGTGAGTGCTAACTAAGGTTTGGTAGGCTTCAGCAAGGAATCTTTGGCAGTCAAAGTGTTGTTGGGATACAGCTTTCAGCTCCTTGCTTGTTTTGGGTCTGTTTAAGTCATTTTTTTAAAATCTTGGTTTGGTAGGTCATATGAACCAAGGAATTAGTCTGTTTCTTCTAGATTTTCTGAGTTTGTAGAAGATTTTCAAGTACTTCATATCGACTCTCTGATTTTACTGTAGTGCTTTCTCTTGTCTCTAACTTTATTAATTTGTGTTTTCTCTCCCGTTCTTTTGGTTAGTCTTGCTAAGGCTCTGTCAGTTTTGCTTAATTTTCCAAGAATCAAAAACTCTGTTTCACTAGCTTTCTTTGTATTGTTCTTTAATTCTTCACTCCATTAATTTCTGACTTCATCCTTATTTCTCCATGTGTACTGCTTTTGGGTTTGGTTTTACTTGTTTTTCTATGACCTTGAGCTACATCATTGTGCTGTTTATTTAAGATAGCTTAGATGTTTAAATTAAATTTTAATTATTTTGTGTTTGTTCTCTTTTTCTCTGTAGTCGTGTTCTTGAGTGTGCATGAGTGTGTGCGTGCGTGTGCGTGTGTGTGTGCACGTGCATGCATGTTACAGTAAATATGTGGAGGTCAAAGGGCAATTTATAGGCGTCAGTTCACTCCTACCATGTGGATCTCTGGGATCAAACTCAGGTCTTCAGGCTTTGTGGCAGGTACCTTTCACCAGCAATCTATCTGTTGGCCTTGACTTAATATACGAACAAAGAGCTTCAACATTTCTCTTGAGACTGCCTTTGCTATGTCACAAAAGTTCAGATAAACTGAATTTTCATTTTGACTTGATTCTAAGATTTAGCTTTTACTGACCTTCCTAATTTCATTAATGACTCATGGATCATTCAGGAACGTATTTTTCTGTCTTCATGTATTTGTATAATTTATATGGTTTCTCTTGCTATTGATTTCTAATTTGATTTCCCTGTGATATGATAAGATAAAACAAATCACGTCAGATTTTTGTCATTGTATTTGTTAAGACTTACTTTATTGCTTAGAATATGATATATATATTTTTTCAAGACAGCGTTTCTCTGTGTAGTTTTGTGCCTCTCCTGGAACTCACTCTGTTGCCCAGGCTGTCCTCGAACTCACAGAGATCCGCCTGCCTCTGCCTCCTGAGTGCTGGGATTAAAGGCGTGTGCCACCACCTCCCGGCAGAAATGATATATTTTAAAGAAAGTTCCATGGGCTGCCTAGAACAATGTGTATCCCTTAATTGTTGGGTAGGATATTCTGTAAAAGTCTACGTTCATTTGAGCTGTGGAATAGCTTAACTTGGGTGTTTCTTTATTGATTGTTTTAGTCTTGATTATATCTATTAATGTGAGTAGGATGTAGATTCATATCTCCAAGTATTTCATTTGTATTGTTGACTTTTTCATCTCTCTTCATGTCTTTCTCATCTATTCTGCTGCCGCCTCTCTTCTCCAGGTCCAGAACTGACATCAGATGGATGCAGTGATTTGCATGGAGGTCTGTTGAACTTTCAGACTCTTTTGTATCTGATGAGTTAAATTGCTGTTGAGCTTGTACTAGGTAAGTGACATATGTCTACCAGGACTATTTTTTCCCTTAATTATTAGTTTCCCTTCCTTGCATATCAGAGATCTCTGCTGGTCATTGTTTGCTTTCCAATCTATGGGGTGAACGTTCTCTCACCACCCTGAGACTGCCTAATGTGGCTAATGTTTCTTCTTGGGGATGTCTCCCCAGTGTATTGGAAGTTGGGGAAACCAAACTCAGAACTGAGCTGTGCACAGGGAAACATCACTCTGTTCTTCAAACCTGGGCATTAGACACCTAGCTATGGGTATCACTTAGTGTCCTAATACTTCCATGATTTCAGTCTCTACAGATGTAAACCTCATAGCAGATTGGTGAGCTTGGTTCACATGTTGACCCCGGGCTTGGGACTATCAAGCTCCAAAGTAGGAAGACCGACTCCTAGTCTCTGAAGGTGGGCTCCCTTGTCCTGTACACATCACTGCCTGAGCCAGGGATCCTGGCTCTTCTGTTGTCCCGTTTGTCAACAACTGGTTTTGCTCTTCTCCTCTATGACTGCCTCTGGTGGCTCTCTCACCTGTGGGTGTAGAAAGTTTGACTTCCGTACAGTAGCGAGTATTCCCTGCCCTGAGGACCACAGAGTGAGAGACATTGGGTTTCCTCTCAAAATGGTGCGAGCCCCAAGGAGTGACATGAGGCAGAGGTGTCACTGTCTCACCAAAACCTTTCTTGGAATTGAGCCTTGTGAGGGCTGCTAGTCTCTTTTCACCAAGTCTGTCTGGCTTACTTTCTGGGTGGGATTTCTGCTTCCTCACCCTTCAGTGGGAAAGCCAAGCCTCTGGAGCTGGAGGCTATGTCCTCTGTTAGCTGCTTAGCTCCTCTCCTGTTCATCTGTGTCCCTGTATTCAACACTTGTCCCATCATTCCCTTTGAGTTTTCTGGTCCTTTTTCTCCTCCTCCACCTCCTTCCCTGCTTTATCTTCTCCATCCCTCACCTTTGGACTATAGTTTGTTTTTTCTTATCACAAAGCTTCTCCTAAACTGTATCATATGAAAGCAGCCACTTCTCTTCCATCTTCAGATGAATAAACCTGATGGGATACCATTGTTTACACAATCCATAGACTTTCTCCATTTGTAAGTTGTAAGTGTCTAGCCATGCACACCTTTTTTCCCCTCTCTTCTCAGACTAGTCCTGTCCACTGTGGCCCTTCAAGCTGGTGGAGAGGTTGAACACTGGCGCCTGTGTTCTGATGGCCTGGCTTTGTGAACAGCACTCACATTTGTTATCTGTTTCAAATAAATCACCCCTTATTATGTCTGCAAACTTCCTTGGAACCTAATTCTGTTTCTGTTTCTCTTGATAGGAAAATGTAAGCAAATGGATTCCTATTAATATTTATCTCTAGACAAACCAGTGCCAAAGGAGTATCAGATGGTACTTGTGAATGAAATTGCTTCTTAGCTGTTGTGTTTCAAGAGCCCCCCTTCTCAAGACAGAATGGCCGCAGATCTTCCCACTGTTCTCACGTAATGCTCAGCAGCCCTTTGATGGTACTTGTCTTTTTCTGCATTGAGCTGGAGACAAACACTGGAGACTGGAAAATGGTGAGCAGAAATGAGTCTGTGAACTCCAACCTGATAACACTTTTACCACCAATGTAGAAAATGCTACACTGAAATTTGTGTGTGATTTGACATTTTTTCAGAGGATGCTTTAAATCTATATAAAATGATCATTTCCAGGAAAGGCTAATAGTCATTACTTTTTTTTCCCCTTTTAGCTCAGCTAATAAACACAATTACTGAGATTCTGTGCTGTTTTGTCTGATTACTGTTCAAAGGAGGGGAAGCAAAAGTCCAACAATGTAAAGTTTACTTCCTTAAACAACAATGTCACATAAAAGTGTGACCCAAACAAATTACTTTAATTTGGCCATCCCCACCCACTTTTTGATAATCAAAACCTGAACAGTTCATTGTATTTCCTGCTCTTAAACCCCCAAACAGGACTCTAACCTGCTCCTTTCACTGCTTGTAATCCTAACCCTCTCTGAGAAAAGCATAGCCTGGTTGGTACATTTCACATTTCTGCTACTTCTTCAAGACCAATGTCCTGCATGGTAGCCTTCTAGCAAATTCATAGCACACCCTTCTCTTAACAACTGTGCTTTCAGTCATCATTTCAATACAAGACTGTACAATCTTGTGATTCCAGCTGCCATTCCCAATTTAGTTTTTGCTGACACTTTCTTCCTTTCCTAGAATTTAAAATATTGTAGATGAAGTTTTGAAGCAAACGATGACAATGTGTTTCTCGGCTCACATAATGTGTCTCAGAGTTATTTCATGGCATCCTAGCCTGCATCACATACAGAGAGAAACAGTGAGCTGCTGGAGAAATCAGAGTGAAGTTTTTAGGTATTCAGCAGTATTGTCCACTCAAATAAATACACCAAGTGCTTGGATGTTAATGTAGAAGTCTAAGGTGAAGGCATACATGTACTTTTTCTTCTGTGATGTTTGGGATAATTGGCTCAGATGCACTGTGTTTCTATGCAGTGAAATGCGTGTGTGGTGCTGTTGGTGTGAGACCATGATCAGACTTAGCATAGACTGGAGATGTGACCAACTACACTGTAACCCTGTTCCCAGGAATATCTGAGAACCAGAGGTGGAGTCTGAACAGAGTTACGACCACAACTGACTGTTTTCTTTCAATGATACTTATTTGTCACATTAATCATGTAGAATTATGAGTTTTCATGGTGACAGTTGCACACATGCATACATCATCCCTGGCCCATGTCCCCCTTCCCACTACCATCTCTTACTTACTCTTTGTGCCTTTTCTCTGTCACATTCTGCAAATGTCTGTTAGATCGTCATGTTGGTTTTGTTTTGTGAAAATAGATTTTGACATATGAGGTAAAACATATGATACATGCCTTTCTGATGTAATGGAATTTGCTAAACACTGTGACCTCTATCTAGCTTCATTCATTTCCCTACAAATGATGTGGTGTCAGTCTGCTTTATATCTCAATAATACTCACTGTGGATATAATATTATGTTCCATTTATTGGTTGCTTGAAGGTGTTGATGGACACCTTGCTGATTCCAGAGACTGGCTACTGTGAATAGTGCTACAACAGACAGAGGGATGCAGGCATCTCTTCCATATGTTGGCTTCATTTCCATCAGTATATACTCAGGAGTGGAATCATATGATAGCTCTATTTTTAGATTTTTGATGACCTTCCCTAGTGGCTGGACTAGTTTGCATACATTTGAATAGCAGATAAGGCTTCTCTCTTCTTCATATCTTTACCAGCACTTCTTCTTCTTATTGTTGTTATTGTTATTTGCAATCGGTGTTTTAACAGGGATGAAATGTTCAATATTTTCATATACTTTCTAATAATTTCTTCTACCTCTTATTTGAGAAGTGTTGGTTAGGTAATTTGTCAATTTATTGACCACAGTGCTTGTTCCTTTGAAGTTAAATATTTTGAGTTCTTTATATATTCTTTGTGTTAATTCACCATGGGAAAGATTCTCTCATTCTGTACCTTTGTTCTGTTAATTATTTTCTTTGCTGTATAGAAACTTTTAAAAATCGAATCTGTGCTCTCATTTGTCCACTTTGTTAATTTTTTCTGAGCTATTAGAATCTTCTTCAGGAAATCATTGGTTTTGCTCATGATTAGAAAAGATTTCTTCTAGGCTTTCTTCTAGTTGTTTCAAAGTTTTAGATTTTTTACACTCAGCTCATTAATCTATGTTAAGTCAAGATTTGTTGTGAATAGGTATATCTAATTTCAATATCAACGAATATCCAATATTGACAAGATATGGCTTTGGCACCTTGGGGGGGGGGAATCAGATGGGTATCTGTGTGATGGTTTATGTCTGGAGCCTCTACTGTATTTTACAGTTATACATATCTGTTTTGGTAATATCACCATGCCATTTTTAGTATGTGCACATGTGCAGTATGTGTGCATGTGTGCATGTGGTTTTACATGTGTGTAGTCTCACATGTTTTCAGGTGCATATACATGTGTTTTATGTTCATATGCACAGAGGCCTAAGGTTGGTGTTGAGTGTCTTTCTCCAAACATTCCAACTGTATATATTAAGGCAGTGTCCCTAACTTGAACCCAGAGCTTGCTAGCTTGCCAGCTTTTTCCAGTGATCATCTCTCTTTCTGCATCCCAAGATTACAAGTCAATCACCATGCCCCCATGGTGTATATGTGGGTGCTGTGGTTCTGGACCTAAGTCCTTTCACCCATGGAGGCATCTCCTTAGGCCTCCATACTGCATACTGTTTTTGCATGCAACTTTTTTTTTTGGTAGTGTATTTCTGTAGTATATATTGAAATATTGTGATGTCTTTTTTCAAGATTGCTTTTGTGCCCCCATATTCTTTCAGAATTGTTAGCTCTAGTTCTTTAAAGAGTGTCACTGATATCCGGATAGAGATTTAATTTAATTTGTAGATTACTTTCCAGAGTATTGACAGTTTTAACTATGAATTTTTCACACCCATGAACATGTTGTGTTTGCTTATTGTCAACTCAATACAGCCCAGAATTAGAGGAAAGCCTCCACTGAGGACTTACATAGATCATATCTACCAGTAGGTATGTCTGTGAGTGGTTTCTTGATTACTAATTGATTCAGGAGGACTCAGGTGCTTGTATGTAGCCCTATTGCTAAGCAGGTGGCCCTGGTCTGCATAAGAACACTAGCAAAGCTTGAGCTTGTGAGGAGAGGGCCAGCAAGCAGCATTCCTTCTTGGTTCCTGCCTTAACGTCCTGTCTTCCCTCAGTGATGAATGGTGACTTGGAAGTATTAGCTTAGTAAACCTTTTCTTCCATAACTTGATTTTAGTAGGAGCTTTATCTCAGCAATGGAATGAAATTAGAATAGCGTGACTTTCCATTTCTTGTATCTTCTTCAGTTTCCTTTATCAGTATTTTGCAATTCTCTCCCTCTCTGAGTTTGTCTCTGTTTCTGTTTCTGTCTGTCTCTCTCTATGTGTGCATGTGTGTGGTGTGTGCATATGTGTGTGTTGTATGCACACATGTGTTCAGGTACAACCATTCATGTGTGTATATATGGAACCTAGAGATTGATGCATATTGTCTTTCTCTCTTGCTCTCCACTTTATTTTTTTCACCCAGAATCTCTCATTGAAACTTGAGGTTACTCACTGTCCAAAACAGCTGGCCAGCAATCCTCAAAGATCCTCCTCTCTTCATGTCTTTGTGCTGAGGTTATAGATGTGCAATGCTATACCTATCTTTTTAAGTGAAGGCTGTGAATTTGAACTCAGGTCCTCATGTTTTCACAGCAAGCACTTTGCCTACTAAGCGATTTCCTCAGCCATCTTTTATGATTTTTATTGTAATGGTTAAAAGTCAGGTTCACCCCCAAGTTCTTTATTTGCAATATTCATTTATTTTATTGCAAATGAAATGACTTTCCTAATTTTTCTCTTGGAATTTGTTATTGATACATAGGAAAGCTACTGTTTTGGAGTTACTGAATTTGAATCTTATGCTTTGTAAACTTGTCAGATGGAAGAGTCTTTCGGTAGAGATATTTAAGTATTCTGAATTTAAGAACATATTATCTGCAAATAGTGATAATTGAGTCTTTACCTGTCCTTTTTGCATTCCTTTTGCTTTTATACTGCTTAATTGCCATGGCAAAAATTTGAAACGATATACTGAATAAGAGCAGTGACTGTGGACACCCTTGTCTTATTCCTGGGGTTAGAGGAGATGCTTTGAGATGTCCCTTGTCCAGTGTCAAGTAGATACTGTGTCTATTACACATTATCTTTGTTATCTGGAGGCATAATCCTTTAGATCTGATTTGTTCATGGCTTTTACCAGGGAAATATGTAGAATTGTGACCTTTATTTCAATATGTTGAAATAATCAGGTGATTATTATTTTTGTTTCCAATTATATGCATCATTATGTTTATCAATTTACATATATTAAATTATTGTTTTACCCCTGGAATAAAACCCACTTTATTACAATGTATGCTCCTTTATGTGTAATTGGATTCAATATTCAATATTTATTCATTAATTGTTGTGGTGCATATGTGTGCGTGTTCCTTCTAATTCTATTTCATTCAGTAGTTTGAAGGATGCTACTGTTAGCTCTTTTAAAAAAAATGATCAAATTCAGCTATGATATTCAATCTTGATCCTTCTTTTTGTCACAAGACTGATTATCCTTCTGACTAAATTTGGCTTGAGGTCTATTTTGTTAGATATATGTATAGCTACTGCCAATTGCATTAGGATTCCATCTGCATTAGGATTCCATCTGCTTACACTATCATTTCCATTCTTTCAATTTATACATGCCTTTGTTAGTGAGGTGAGTTTCTTGCAGACAGCAAATTGATGGATATTATCATTTTCTCCAATCAGCTAGTTTGTACTTTTTAGTTAGAAAATTAAGACCATTTACATTCATGGTATTCATGGTTATTGAAATATAGTTCCATTCGTTGTTTTTCTCATAGTTTCTTTGAATCAATTAATTATATTTGTTCTTTTTTTTTTTTTACTAATTTATCTGTGAGATTTGATTTTTCTTAGTTAAACATGCAAGGTTCTTCCTTATTTCTCCTTTTCTGGTCTGCTCCTGACTGAGATTTAGTCTTTTGCTCTGATACTTATGTCTGTCTTGCTTCCACTTCTCCTCTGTGTGTCTTCTATAATGCTGGTTTAGGGATCAGGTGTGACTGATGTTCCTACATGTAAAGCAAAGCAAATAATTCACCACATATTTATTTTTCACTCACAAGTATTTAAAGTATTTAACAAAGCAATAATAACAAATCCCAACATTTGTATACTACATAACTTAATACTGATGAATAGATAGGCACTTTATGCTTTATGTCTTTAAAATCTATATAAGATGATTTTTGTCCCCAGTGGGTTGGTTTGAAGTAAAAATAAGATGCTCAGTGATTTGAGGAGCTTTTCTTAGCATTGTCTTCTTCTTCTTCTTTTTTTTTTTTTGTATTCCATATATGGCATTACAGTATATGGTGATTTGAAAGAAAATGGCCCCCAGTGGGAGTTGCACTACTAGGAGGTATGGCCTTGTTGGAGTAGGTGTTGTCTTATTGGAGGAGATATGTTTCAGTCTCTTCCTGTTGCCTTTGGATCTGAATATACAGCTTTCAACTACCTCTCCAGCACCATGTCTACCTGCATGCCGCCATGCTTTCCATCATGATGACAATGGACTAAACTCCTGAACTGTAAGGCAGCCCCAATTAAATGTTTTCCTTTATAAGAGTTACTGTTGTCATGGTGTCTCTCCACAGCAATAGAAACCCTACTTAAGACACAGTAGATATAAACAATCATTTCAAATTGATATTTGAGAATCCCAAAGTTCATTTGCCAAGAATCTAGGCATATAAATGACAACATTGTCCTCAGTAAGTCTATGTTTCTTTTTGGGGCGGTCACACAAAAAGCCTCTCTGTCATAATCTTCCATCTTACTTTCTCCTGTTTCCTGTGTTCCCATTGTTACTATTCATCTTTAGACGCTCCATAACTAATTTAAGATTTTTGACCTTGTTTCAAAGATATTTTTTATATTTGTAAGTGTATGTATTAAGAATGGCTGAGTGCAGGGCTGCCTCCCACTCTTTTACTGGCTTTTGGGATCCTACTCCTCATACTGGGTCACCTCGCTCAGCCTTAATATAGGGGAGGTGCTTAGTCTTACTGTAACTTAATATGCTGTGTTTTGTTGATACTCATGGGAGACCTGCCCTTTCCTAAGAAGAAACTGAGGAGAAGTGGATTGGGGGGTGGGAATGAGGCTGGAGTAGTGGGGGAGGGAGTGGGAGGATAGAAGGGAGAGGAAACTGTAGCCATGTTGTAAAATGAATAAATAAATAGATAGATAAATAAATAAAAAACAAACAAATAATAAAAAATAAAATAATAAAATTCTGTTATATGTAGAAAAAAGAATGGCTGGGTGCATGAGACAAAGGTCTTTATTTTCTGTATTTAAGTCAGGGATATTTTACAGCATGAATAGATACAGCATGATTTTATTCTTTAGATGTATGCAGAGATTTTGAATTGGAATATGACTATTTTAACCATGTATTCCTATTCTAGTTTTAAAAATTAACTATACTTATTATATAATATTTTTATGTGATATGGGTTTCTTAGAGACAAAGTTTGTAAAATTTAATTGGAGTCTCACTTCATATTGACATATGCTATTAAGCCTCATAAGGGTATTTGATCTGTACATGTGGTACGATTCTCCATAATCACATATTTTGGATTGTTTATTGCTGATGCTGCCAATACAGTTAGCAATCCAATTAAATGACTCACTACTGGAGCTGATAACAGATTCAAATTAAGCCTCATTGTTTTATGGACTAAATAGAGTGAGCTGGACTCTGTTGTTAGACCCATCTCGCTGGGTTTGCCAGACACTGAGCACTAACGCTGTACAAAGAACAACATGAGTGGCTGGGCTGATGGATGGGAGTCCAGTTTTGCATCAGGGATTTTCAGTCGGGCAAAGTGACGCTCAAGCGTAAGCTAGGTTTTAATCACGTGTAGAATCTGTCAGGTTGGTCAACTTTTCAGAGATTAATTCAATGCATCTTTAGACATAAAATTTAAGTTTTGAGGCGGAGTCTCACTTTGTTGCTCAAGATGGCTAGGGACTTATGGTGAGACTCAGGACCCTAAGTGCTGGGATTATAGATGGGAGCCACTATGTCTAGTGATGGAAATTTGGAAAAATGCTAAAGAGGACAGAATTCCGACAGTGTCCCTTGCTTTGTGTCTTCCTCTGGATTCTTTGCTTCCTTAAATGTGACTTGGAAGAAGTTCCTGATCCTTTGAGAATCCAATTTCATTTTCAGTCACATGCAGAATGCTGTGAAGATTAAAGCAGGTGGGCCAGACACAGGAAGTTGTTGAAACAATGTCCCGTAAGCATGGCAAGCACCCAGCACAAGTCATCCCTGGTTTAATCTGGGGAAATATAACTGGCAAATGTAGCCAAGGAAGAAATATATGTTGGAAGAAGACAGTGCCCAGGCAGGTTTTAGATTCCATGATAATTTGAAGGACAAGACAGATAAGTAGTTTCTCCACTGAGCCATCCTTAGAGGACAGTGAACTGGAAGTCCATTCACAGAGTGAACTCTGGAGAAGCCAGCAAACACACTCAGAGAATGGATGAAAATCTAAGTGACTGTACTGGGCAGGGTATCTGGTCCTGCACGTACATATGCTGACCACAATCTCTTGAAAAGTAGCAGTTTGACATTGCGGGATATCTACCAGCCTCTGGGTTTGCTTGCAGACTGGGCTGAGAATCGCAGCAAGATGAAGTCTGGCTGTGGGCACCTGAAAGGAAATAAGGCAGCAAAGAGGAATAGCATTGAGGAAGCAACATCGAATACTTTTTCACGAATATCCTCCTCTGTGAGTACCTGCAGGAGGAAGAAGGCAGTGAGGGTTGAAGCAGTTAACCACAACTGGGGTGGGCTAGAGATGAGTCTTGACTGATCCATCCAGCTGTGGGATGAATAAGCAGAGCAAAGTGGGAAGCAAAGTCACCAGAGGCCCTGAGACTGGGGTGAGGGTGATGTGTATCATGAGTCAGTGGTAGTCTGATTAAAAGAGAATTGTAATTCAAGGTTCATAGGTTGGAGTCAGGATTGCACACACACATGAAATAGCATAATCTTCAAAGAAAATTAGTTTGGAAGAGACTGGAATGAGAGGGAATGGAAAAACAATTATAATGTGTGCATGTGTAAGAGTTTAATGGTGTGTGCACATGTGCGTATCTCAGTCATTTTCTGCTGCTTTGTTAGAATACTATAGACTCAGTTGTTTATGAAGAACAGAAACTCTGCTTCTAATATGTCTCTTTTAGTACTCACATCCTTCAATGGAAAGAATGCTGTGCCTCATGAGACATAAACACATTGCAAGTCTCTTCAATGATGGCATGCATTCATTGGTGATGACAGAGCTTATACCCAAGACCCTTGCACTGGGACCTACCTCCCAATACTGTTGCATATGAGATTAAGTTTCAACATGAGATATGGCAGAAATGGCTGAATTATGACAGATTAATAGACATAACACACACACACACACACACACACACACACACACACACACACACCAGAAATGACACAGTCTTCAAAGAAAATTAGTTTGGAAGAAAGTGAGTGAATTGAAAAAATATTTCGTAATGTGCACATCTTTATGAGTGTGCTCGTGTGTGTGCACAAGTGTATGCAAATATATGGAGGCTAGTGGACAACCTCGGGTGCATTCTCAGGGACCCCAGGATCTCTCATTAGCCTGGATCTCAACAAACAGGTGGGTGGTCCAGGACCCTGTGGATCTTCCTTACTCTAACTCCCTGATGCTAGAGCTACAAGTACACGCTGCCACAGCCAACACTATTATGTGAATTTTAGGATTGGATCCATATAAGCAATGCGTATGTTTACAAAACAAAGACTTCATTAGCTGAGCCAATCCCCAGCCTGATAAAAGCCTTGTAGAAGTTCTGCTATGGGTCAATATAATATGTATAGTCCCTCTTTTAACTTATTGTAGCAATCTTATGCTAAGTAAGATACAATAATGACTTTTTTTTTTTTTTTCTGAAGAGGAAATGGAGGTTTAGAAAGGCAAAGCAACTTGAGCTGAGCCTAATGGCACAGACATGTAATTCTAGCTACTTTGGGGACCGAGGTAAAAAGGTTACAGGCAGGAGGGGCCCAAGTTCAAGGCCTACCAAAGGCTACACATGGCGGGGCAAAGCCGGCTGAGGCAAGTGATACTCAGTTCCAACAAATGAGAAGTAAAAAGTAGAAAGGCTGGTGAGATGGCTCCATGGTTAAAAGCACTCCCTGCTCTTTCTGAGGATCTAAATTGAATCCCAGCACACATGTTGGGTGGCTGACAGCTGCCTGTATTTCCAACTACAGGCTATCAGAAGCCTTCTTTTGGCCTCCATGGGAACCTTCACACAAATGTCACACAGGCAACAGACAGACAGACAGACAGACACACACACACACACACACACACACACACACACACACACCCCACACTCCTAGGCGTTCATAATGCACACAAGTATTAAATGTAATGTAAAAATTCTTCGAAAACGTTGAAGGAGGTCTGAGGATAATCCAGGTCAGTGGAAATGGGACTATGCAACACACCTGAAGCCTCAGGTTCTGTTTCTAGTGCAACAAAGAAATTAAAAAGATGCAGCAACTTGCCCAAGCTGCTCACCAACTACAGTAGCTTCAGGGACTCATGTGATGACAGGTGATGCTCCTTCTCTTCTTCTTGAAGTCTGCTCCTTTCCTGCTGCTGGCTCCACACCTCTTGTACTATGGACCTTCTTAGGACTTTCCTATCGTTTACCTTTACTTCTGTTGTCTTTCTTATATTTATATTTTCTGGTACTTTCCTTTAATACGAATCATCATAAGGCATGACTCCTTAAGTGGGGTGTCTATCACTTTCTTTGAAAGGCAACCAAAGAATATTATGGAAGCTGATGAACCTGTTTTCTTTTTTTTTTTTTTTGGTTGTTATTTTATTTTATTTTTTTAATTATACCTTCACCATCACTTGCCGATGCTGTAATTTTGACCCAGAACATAATGCCTTTAAGCATTTTAGTTGCTGTGTCTATAAGAAGCATGATAGCAAGACATCCTGTACCAGACTGTGATGAGGGATAATGTCAGATATAAGACAGCTGGTTTATATGGAAGAATCAAACATTCAGTTCTTTCTTATTTTCTTATAACTGAATTGTGATATGGTTCAGAGGAGATGTTAAGCATCTCACAGGAGAATGAAAGAATATAAAGCAAAATAAGGAGGGAAATTCACTAATGAAACACAAGTAAATAAGGAGAAAAAGTTGGTTGATGATCATTTTGCAAATCACAGCTAATGATACTTTGTGCCAAAAGCTATATGTCATCAGTCATAAGACCAGCCTCAGTTCATAACCTGTCTATTCATTAAACTTGAAACAGGCAAGTAGATTGCACTCAAAACTCAGTAGACTGAGTCAGATCACTGTAAAGGAACATTTTATTTGTTATTGGTCCATTTGACTTCCAGGATAAAAGATACTACTTAGCAAATGATTTATACCATGAAGAGACTGATAGATAGTATAAATGGATGAGAGAATGAAGATGAAAAATTATTTCAATACTTTCAAATAATGGACCCAAATTAACAAGATGGAATTTAATGGGAATCAGAGTCAAGACCTTCATTAAAGTTCATGCTATGAAGTCTTTTATTATAAGGAAGAACAGATATTCATAAGACATAATTCATATGGAATCTATAAATTCTGAATTTTATTTCAATGTTTAGTTGATTGAAATTAAGAGAGCTTACATTTAAAAATGATTCTAAAAATAATTGCATCATGAGACAGGGACTTGAAAAGAAATAGGGCATGGTGGGAAATTATATAAAGGGTCTATACTACTTTTCTGTTTGCCTTTATGTAATGTCATCTAGCTGAATTTGATCATGAGTCACACTTCCTTCCCTTAGTGATTATGAGTGATGCATAGTTTTGGAGCAGATTGTGGTCTGCTGCTTGGCCAAAATCCAGTATTTGTCTACTTGATGTCTTCTAGTTGAATCTTTTTTTCCTACTGCTCAATAATGCTATGGAAGTCAGACACATGAATTGCAAAAATTGTCTCCTGTGGTTTTGTGTTTATATTGGTGTATGTGGATTTCTCAGGGAGTAAGAGACAGTGTCCCAGTTCCAAGCATTGAAAATATCAATTTTTCTGTAGGAGATTCTCCAGATGCCTTGGTCAACTCTCAGCTCCGACAGGTTTCATATTTCTTGTTGGACATTCTGGACCCATCAGGTACAACCAAGGGTACTTGATGTCTCATGGCCACTGGTTCTTCCTCAGTCCAGATAAGCAGGACTGAGCACTATATGTACAAATGTACAGTTGTGATATTCACACTCAGTGGAGTGGAGCAACATAACCCACTTTTTAACTTCTAGCCCATGACTCTACTCCAGTGACATGCTGTCATCTAGAATTTTGATTAACCAATCAAATTTAGCTACCTCCCTCCCTCCATTGTCATACCACATAGATCTGTTTCTCTGAAGTCTCTCTCTCTCTCTCTCTCTCTCTCTCTCTCTCTCACTCACACACACACACACACACACACACACACACACACACACAGTGACTTTTAACTTTTCCAACATTCATGGAGTTCATTGATTCTCTTCCCCTTCTCTTGGCTGTCTTCTGGGATGTCAGTATCCTGCAGTATAAGAAACATCATTTTACCATGAAACACCTTTCCTTCTACCCTCATGAAACTGTTTTTAAAAGAACTTGCTTGATAAAGAGTATGCTGGCACATAAGTAATTCGTTGTTTTTGTTTTATGTATCAGTGTATATAGAGAATGAGAATGTTTGATAGCACTGAACTTCATGCATATAACCAGTATAATAAGTACATAACTGAGTTCTTACATTCCTCTTATGAAGAAAATGGTGATGTTAGTGGTGGTATACATGTGATTGCTCTTCTTGGGTGTTTCAAATTATCTTCAGCTAGTATCTGAAGTCCACTTAATGACAGAAGCAGATTTCCTTGCAAATATTAGGTTTATGCTTTTTTAGACAGTGGTTGACTGTTAGAAAGTCTAAAGTAAAAGAAAAATAAATAAAAATAGACTAGAGGCTTGTTATATGTGTATAATACTTAAAAAGTTGAATTCATCATTTTTAAGGCATAAACTATTTTCTTCTAAGAGAATAATGATGGAGAGCCATTAAGATATGGCAATGAGCTGAAGATCAAATGATGTGTAGAATATTTGTGTGCATTGAGGACAGTTTCCTTGTAGAAGTGAAGAACAAATAAAGACAAAGTAAACATTATGAATTGGTTGTTGTTGGTGGTGATTTTTTTTTGTTTATTTGCTTGTTTGTTTGAGATAAGGATCTCATTATATAGCCCTGGCAAGCCTGGAACTCATTATGTAGATCCTGCTGTTCTTAAACTTGTGGTTATTCTCCTGCCTCTGCCATCCAGCTGCTAGGATTACATGGGGGCATCATCATTCTTAGCATACTGATTATACTGATTATTTTGATGCAAGAAGAGACAATGTGTGGAGTAGATCCTATGTAAAATTACCATACATCACTCCTATTCTTTTCTTTGATTTTCTTCTTCTAAGCAGAGTGTTTGGTGAAGCATCATAACAAGTCTGCCAAAGCTAAATCTCTCAAGACATGAATTCTTTTGCTCTTATGAAGCAAACAGTCTTCCAGTCATTAAAATGTTAGAAACTAAACATGAACATCTAACAACTTCAAAACAGCAGGGCAGCTTCATGTTTCAGCAGCCTCCTTTTTTGATCTAGAATCAAGCATCTTCATTATATTATCTGCCTCACACTCTCTTTCAGAAGGTTTGTTCTTCCTTTATCTATTCTGAGTCTGTCTGTCGTCTGTCTGTCTGTCTCTCTCTCCAGTTCTCAGGTGTCTGTTTTTAATGGTATGAATAATTTAAGTGAGTAAGCTGAGTGGCTGGCATCGTACTCTATGGATGTATTTCTCAACTAGACTGTTTCTTCATTTGAGAAGTTGTAGCATCATTTTCAGTAATTATTTCATGACTCTACCTTCTGCCTTACTGGGAGAATGCTGAACAAAGGGAAAGGAAGCATTAGAAATGGGAAGTAATTCCAAAGTTGTTTTCATTTGTTGATTCATGAACACAGGCATACACAAACTTAGCTATTATAACCTTTTAATTAGAAACACTCATCATTTGCAAGCATTTTATTATTTTAGTTACCTCAACTCATAATTATGTGAACCAAAAATTGCCAAGGTAACTAAAGCACAGAAGTCATTTTTAATGGTCAATGTTTGGTAATGGAGTAAGGTACTATGATTCTCTCTTGAATTAGAACAATACTTTATTCTTTTTGGAAAAACATGTTTCCTGAGTCTATTTAGATACCACTTCTTCCAGCTTAAATTTTTTATTTCAAGTTTATCAGAGGACTATAACAGAAAAGCGTTGATTTGTTTTCCTTTTAATGAAAAAATTGTTTAGGAGAATAGAAAGAAGGTCAAACCTTCTTTTATTATAATATTAAACACAAATTAAAAATTCTTCAGAAGACGATTAGAAATTGGCTAATTTGAGGATAAAAGAGAACATTGCATTTATTATTACATCTGGGTGTTTTCTTATCCCACATTTTTATTCGGCGTTGTTTATGTAGTTCTTGTAAGTTCCCAATACAATGAAATAGTATTTGGCACTTTATGGACATTCAATAGATTTAGTTGAGTTTTGAATAAATAAATCTAGCATTGTTGTAGCTGAATTACAAACTCCCTGGGAAATGTTTGCCATTTTTAAAATTTTCAGGTTGCTATTCTTCCACATGGGAGGCTGAAAGCAGACACAGTAGATTTTTTAAATGAAAGCATAATATTCAAGCCATCACAGTAATTAGATTCATTAATTGTAATTAGAGAGTTGGGAGATGATCTTCATGGATTCATCTGCCACAGTTCAGGGAATTGCAACTATCCATGTCTCTAGAGTAAGGTTTTATATAGATAAATGTTAATGTAATACTGTAGACTTTGTAGTATTGAGATAAAAATATGAGAATTAGAGTCTTTGGTTTTTGTTAAGTAATCTTGGGTTTTGCTCTATTTAAATAACCCAGAAAGGATATTATATAATGTGTTATTCAGCACTTCAGACATAATGCCCATGCATTTATATATTATTTGAATTGAATGCTGAAATAGATAGGTGGTATGTTACATCTATCCCTAGGAAATTATTGTTCAGAAGTAATAGTATATTGTTTTCTGTATTCTGGAATTTGAAATCCATTAAGCAATAAATTGTGATTTATGTTCAAACCTCGCTTGGAGCCCTGCAATATTTAAACTGAGTAGATATGATACTATAGCTTTCCAAGTGTGCTGTTGGCAATGAGCCCTGACCAACCCCTGGAAATATTCATGACTCAGAGACAGAAATATGCAGAATTGTAGGAAGCTGAAAATTGTAATCACAAGAATACATGGATATATAATCTTGTTTGTAGAAACAATTGTAAGCAAAAATTAATTAAACTTATATGTGAGGCAGACTGCTGCCTAAATTTTTTCTAATGTCAAAGCCTAATTTAAAATATTTAAGGAGACAAAGCATTTCAAGTAAAGAAGTCAAAGATACTGAAAATAGTATTTTACAAGCACACACATAGGCACATAAGATATACTCCTACTAGAATATACTGAGGCTGGATGTACTACAATATTTTAATTTTCTTATGGTTTATTTACCAATCAACTATTCAGAGGTCACTGTGAGAAAATATTTGGGGTACTACTTACTTTTAGGGTACTACTCCACTTTTCAGTGGAGTCATAATTTGCATGTGGAAAACAAGAATCAACTGTTATTTTTGGAATTGTGTTCCATTTCTGCGGTGACCTCTGTCCTTCTCTTCCACTCCTGAGAGCTTTGCTTTTAGAATAGATTGGAGCACAATTAATTTAAAAACAGCAGCAGCAGTACAACAGAAGCGCCACAGCAGCCTTCCAGGACACACTCAGGAAGTAGGAGAAAAAGAGCAGGAAGGAGCAGCGATTTAATTGCTTTCTCTTCTGTGTTTACTTGGTGTGGGGCAAGAGCTGAGGAAAGAGGGCAATTACATTAACTGGGCTAGAAATTTTGCCACATAACCACTGAGAGAGAAAAAAATCCTTGCAAATATTTTGCAAATGATTTAGTGTTGGTTAAAGCCATTGCATGTTTTTACCATGAATTTTCTATTTAAAAAGTTTTTTTTTTTTTAAATCCGGTTTTAAGAGAGAAAATGCAATCCATATGTTACTGATGCATTCACACTTATCATATTTTGTGCGAGTAAGTTGGTGTCCAAAAACTTTTGGGGTTTTCACCAGGAAGTTACATTTTATAGCACCAAAAAGGACGTTGGACCTGGAAAGGTTTTTGAATTTGATTTAAATTCAGAATCCAAGGAATTTGAGGGGGTTCTAAGCTTGGCAACGTGCCCTCACCCTAGTTAACATATTGATGGAGTTATATATATTCTTATACACATGGGTTAAAAGTACAGCTGTTAATTCTGTTTTGATTTTGATGCTAGATATATTCCTTTTGACTTCCTGGTTTGTTTGCCATGAGGAAACAATTGGACACTTGTTTTATTATTCAAAAAATTTTTATATATTGACCTATATCCTTAAATATACAATAAGTGTTATCAAATATGTAGCAAAGCTGGTGTGTGGAAAATGCATAATTTTCCCTAAGGGCTATTTGCTAATATGGAACACAGGCCTCTAAAATGTGATGAAAGGAAGGACTGTGGAACAATGGGTCATGACGGCTAATTTTATAGGGAACACATGCATACAGTTTAATTTAAAACACATGCTCTAGCGGTTATAAGGCAAAGGCGCAGAGAATTAGTCAGGAATTCTACTTCATAAAAACGAAAACAGTTCCTTCTTTCTCTCGCATTTTTTTTTTCTCTAGAAAAAAGATCCCATTCACTAATGTTTTAACAATTGCAAGGCCCACCCACAAATCTCGCATACTGTTGCAACTCTCTCCTCCAGGTATGACCCCCATACCCCCGCTGTGCTTGATGATTCAAAGATGTGATGTGGCAGTAGAGGTAGAGGTTCCAGGATGTATTTACCATCTTTTATATGCAATCTTTATTAACTGTTGTTCAGAACAATATTGGGTGGTATTGGTTACTCCCTGTTTCTTAAACAGAGGACCCTTGTTTTTAATCCTCAGGGGAATCGTATGGGATCATTCCACCGTTGTTCATTTTGAAGCAGAGAATTTGAGTTGAAGGTTGCTAAGCAGTTGAGTCCTCTATTTTGAAGAGCATTGAGAGGGGCCATATAGTAAACATCAAAGCAATTAGTGCTGGAATCATCATGCTTGAAAAAAAAAAAGATGAAGCTCTTTGTGTAATGGTTAAATTTTATGTATCATCTTAACTGGGACCCAGATATTTGGCCAAGCATTACTTTGGAGTGTGTCTATGATTGTTTCTATGTGAGGTGTGACTAGGCAAACTAAGTGAAATAAATTACCTCTACCACTGGCCCAGTGTGAATGGTCCTTGTTCTGTGCATGGGGGCATGGGCATGGCTAGAAGAAAATCCCAGCAAGGGAGGATCTGTTCACAAAGAGAACCAAAATATAGAGGGTTTTTTTTTTTTTTTTTTTTTTCAATTTTTGCTTTGAGGTCATTTGCTTGATCCCCGCTAAGGCTTTCATAAAATACAATTTTAGTTGATGGATTCATTAAAATCCATAGTCTGTTCCTTAATCCTCTAGGCTCATCAAAATGACTCTCTGAGCACACAGTAAGTATATTAACCTTTCTGGAACAAACTCACACTAATTAATTTAGTGGAGGGGATTTCTAGAGAAGCTTCTTTTGTTTGGAGATGGGGAGGGCATACTGAGATTGAACCCATGGTCTCACACATGCTAAGCAGGCAGTCTACCCTGACCTATACCCCTAGCCTGTAGACTCTTAAATAACCTCTAAAAAATTGGCTTAGTTCCCTTTGAATGACTTGGAACAGAATGGTCAATACATTTGACAAAGCTAAAATGATAGTTCTGCAGTTCATAAGAACATAATCATCATTAATGTTTCTGGAGACCTGAATTCTTGAAATGGAAAGGCAGCCATAACAAGAACCCGAATATTTAAACCATACAGGACTGAGAGGAGCACCTCCCTAGCAGCCATCCAAGGCAGAGAACACAGAAGTCACTCAGTCCTTTCTGTATATGGGTTGGATGCACTTGGACCTGATGCCCTCATCGCTGCTCATTTTCATTGTGGATGAATTCAAAGTTTCTTCCAGTGCACTACCTCCACATCACGTCATACTCAAGAGTAGGTCTGCATGGCCATCTAGTCTTGGTTTTATCTTCCAGAGGGCCCATTGCTTCCTTGTCTCTGGCCTATGTTGCTGTCGTCTTCAGCCTTATGGGGAGGTGTCAATTGTTTTGCTCCTGAAAACCAAAGGTGGGGGACGGTCACTCACCAGTCACCTAATGGCAGAGGCCTCCAGCTCCTTGCCACTTATAGAAGGATGTCACCACACAGTTCAGAGTATTATTTCTGGATAACCTTGACTAACTTGGAAACATAAGTAAGTCATTTGCAAACTTTGAATTATTAATAGTAACAAATTGCTTGCAGTGGACTGACAGACTGTTGAATCTTGACCTTTGTTTCTAATAGAGAAGATAAGTGGTTAGTTATTTTGATCCCTTAAAACCCTCATATCTAGGAGGATGATAATGTGTGCAGCACATAGGCAACTTTGAATTTGACTTATGTGTCAAAGGAAGCAATTTTGACACCATAAAGAAGATTCTGTAATTTTGTAGGGCCTTTTATTTTTATTATTATTCTTTGAGGTAGGGTCTCCACATAAAGACCAGACTGGCTTTAACCTCACAGAATGCTGGAACTAGAGGTGTGCACCACCATGGCTGGCCCTTTCTGCACAATTTTGAAGAAAAAAAGGGTTGAATGAACTCCTTACCTATGAGGCATGTTTTTACTGCCCAGAGAAGGATAATAACTTTAAAGCATCTTATGTTTATGTCCAGAAAAAGAAAAGAAAAAGGTAAAAAGAGACAGAACAAACAAAGAAAATAAACCCGACAGCTCTCAGTATGTCAGGGTGCAAGGAAAATAATTATTTTTCATCAAGAAAGAACTGGGTAATGGTGACTTAAGTTTGGAACCATGCTTTGTTCTTTCTTATTCTCTCCATCTATTCATAGGTCAGAAGAGAAGTCATTCGGGACTTTTTTCCTGACTCATCTCTTCCTTCCTTCTCTCCTGAAACTGTGGGAAATAAGCTTTAAAAATCATTTGAGAGAAACAGGCATTAACTTACCCATTTTCAAGTAGGCTTTTCTTTCAGCATATAAGCCAGAAAGGGCTTTAGCAAAGAAGGAAAATATCACTGAATAAAACATTCACAAAATTCCTTTTAATTGAATAGGGTCAGTAATATTTATACTTTTCTGATTTACTTATGACCATTTCCTTGGCCAGCATCTGTTCCCTCTCTCCAGAACCTATTTCATTGATAATTCCTTGGAGAAGGAAATATAAGTGAATTTATTTTCCAGACCTAATCACTCTAAGTAGCTACATCTGCACCTGGTACAGCTTTAGATACCATATTTTATACAGAATCATAATAAGTCAAGAATGCAAACATTAAAATGTCTTTTTGTCTCAATCACAAGTGGATGATTTTTTTTTTTTTTTGCCTGTTAAGTCATCTGGATCCTTAAACTTTTCCTTCTCAAGGCTAATTCTTCTACCACAGTGTCTGGGACCCTGAGCTAGAAGAGTGGCATTCCCTCATGTCTATTCCCATTAGTTCTGGAGTAAAGATCCGACTTCATGGTATTTTCTGTGTTGGATACTATAGAACAGGAGAGGGAGGCTTCATTATAGAACCATGGACTTTCTGTCATTCAAAAGCTAGTACTAGGTAGTTGGAAAGTCTGTGAGATTTTATATTGTTTTCTCTTCATTAAAGTCCCCATTTCCTTTTTCTAAAAATAGGTAAGTGATTTCTGAGAGAAAAGCAAAGTCATGGAAAAGTAAATCATGGAAGAGATGTGAAAGACTATAATGTATTTACCTATGAAGGTAGAAAAACCTGCCTGTTCTGTACTCAGACCTTTCTATATTTAAAGTCTACCAATGTGACCAGTGTGAACAAGAGACGTGTGTTCCTTAAGAGGTAGAGGAGCAGGGAAGAATACTGTGGCTAAGACTTTTCCATAAGGCAGTTAAGGATTTAGATGGCACCTTACTTTTTCTTTCTAAGTCATAAAAATGTCTGACCTTAGACTTTGGAGTAACCACATACGTTCTTTATCCAACCCTTGCAGCACTTTGCACTGTGGAGTCTCCAGACCTCACCATGACCATGAGCCTTAAGGCAGTTCTAATTAACTTGTGTGGATTTATAGGCAGCATATGTGAAGACAAAACAAAACCACACCAGCCTTCTCCTACTCACACTGGTTTAAAGATCACAGACATTTCACAAATGAGATGTTGGGGCTGACAAATCCCTCCTATGGCTCTCAATCAAGTCAGCCTCATGCATCAACCAAATGCAACATGGCTGCCTTGGCAATCCCTTTTATTCAGCAGTCTTCACCACGCCACTACTCCTGAACATTTTCCTCTTTACTAGTTAAACTTTTATTTCATAAACAAATTGATCTCACACCCCTAGTACTTTCCAGGTGACTCACTTATCACCTGCAATTGAGGACCTCTTTTTCTCCCAAAGAGGTATTAGCTCTGACAGTTATTTTCATGTTGCTGGGACAAAACATCTGACCAATGCAGATTAAGGAAGGAAGGTTTGATTTGGGCTGACAGTTTGAGGATTCTGACCATAACAGCAAGGAATTAATAGCAGTAAGAGTTTGAGGCAGCTGGTCACATTGCATCTGTAGTTGGAAATAGATAAATGCTGGTGCTCATCTCCCTCTCTCTCCTTATTCATTCTAGGACTTCAGTTTATGGAATGGTAACACTGAGATGTGGGCTTTTCCATCTTGATCACTGTGAACTACATCACAGACATGCCTGGAGATGTATCACCAAGGGGGTACCAGATCCCACTAAGTTGACAATTCAGATTAACTACTTCAGCTACCATTTCTGTTCCAAGTGTTTTGAGCAAAAGTGACCCCTTCTTCCATGCTCTAGAGCCCTGTACCCACCAGTGGTGAGATGTTTATAGCATGAAATGGAGCTGCCCTAGTAGTTAAGGTCTTGGAAGTAGGGGGGGGGAGGGATGTGACATACTGGAAAGCATGGTCCCCTGGCCAACATAACACAGCAGCACATTTGGACCTAGAGATCCCACAGCCTTTCAAACTACAAGCAAACTTTCACCAGCTCCTCTGAGTTTCCTTTTCCTTTGAAACCAGATATTCAGGTTTTATTATCTATTTTAAATTACTGCAGCTACTGAAAATGTATGAACACTGTGAAATAAATTAAAGTCACAGTTTAAATAATCAGGAGAGCCTGTGCATTTGAGGTCTTTGTTCTATCCTTTCTATATGAATTACTAATACGTTCTTCTTGTGTCTGTGCATCAAACCCCCTTCTTTGGAGAGCTGTGAAGTCTGGCTATGTCAGTTTCAACTTCAATCTTGATGTACAGACTAGTCTTCTAACTTCTGTGGTTCTTTCATTTTGCACATCTTTACACTGCATGCCATCTCCTTCCATCTGCAGCTAGGGCTGGCAACTGTGTTCTGTAAAGGCTCAGAAAATTAATGATTTTGACTTTGTGAGCAACTGGGCCATAGTAGCAGGAAACTAACTAGTGCATCTGTGTTCCAAAAGCGTGTGCATGCATGCATGCTCCACCCCCACCCCCATGCACCCCAAGTAGGTTTGCCTGTGAATCTTATAATTTGCTGGCCTTTAATGAAAGATTGTTAAAGAGGCCCATCGTAAAGGATACAGGACTCTACCTGATGTGTCTTCTGCTTCTTCCTACATTTTTACATCTATGACCCATCCCTTCCCTGTGAATTAACCAGTCACGACAATAGATCATAATTATAATTTGTAACATTGCTAATATGCCAGATATAGGTCTAAAGTTTTTGGCTGTGGAATTGTGTACATGGAAAGAAAGTTAAGGCATTGATAGCTTCCTTTCATAGATGAGCAGACTAGCACACAGGAAGTAGAAAAGCTGGAATAGGCACTCATGCAGTCAGCTTTCAGGATTCAAACTCATAAACCATATATCGTTCAGTGTCTTTGAGCCTATCTCCAAATGAGTGTGATGTTGGAAATTCACCATGTCCCTCTAGGTGTGTCCCTTTATTCAGTAATTCTACTTCGGCCCAGAAAAGTGGGTCCACTATTTCTTCGTTTCTGGCTTCCTGTCTGTGCTTGTTTTTTGTATACACTAATTACTGCACTCAGAATTTGGACAATTGTCTGCTTTTGAAATGATGCTTTCCTTAGAAATCAAGTTGTATGCAGGGCCTCTGACATCGTAAGTACTTAACAATTGCTTGCGGCTTTGAACTGGAAAGTTTATTTAACCTGGAGTTTCCACTGGTTTTAAGTTTTTCATCATTTCCTTTTATGCTGGGATAAAGTGAGAGTTTTGATTTAGTTTGCCTCAGAAATGGCTCTTTTTAAAATTTTCTCTTTTGAAAAATTACTTATTTTTGGGAATTTCATATATGGGTGTTGTATTTACATAACTTCCCTCCCTCCTCCCCTCAACCCCTCTCATGTTCTCCATTCCCAACCCCTCTCAAATTCATGACCTATTTTTCTTTAATTATTATTATTTTGCACACACATGAGAGAGAGAGAGAGAGAGAGAGAGAGAGAGAGAGAGAGAGAGAACAGAGAGAACTTGAGGAGTCCATTTAGTCATATATATATGACTGACCACTTGGTATTGAATAATCAATTAGGGGGTCTTATCTCTGGGAATGACTGAGTCCCCCTTTCTCAGTACTCATTAACTGCCTGTAGTTCTTCATCTAGGTGTAGGGTTTTGGGAGAGTTCCACCATGCACGTTGGTTCTCCATCTGGTGTTTTCCTTGTTCAGATTTAGTATAGGCAGTCATGTTGAGATTTTATGGATTCCGCTTCACTGACACGTATAGCACACAATCTTGCAGCAGATGTCTCGGTCCTCAGGCCTTTACAATCTTTCTCTTTCCTCTTCTATGATGTTCCTGAGCTCTAGGTTTGTGTTGTGTTACCATAGGGTTGTATAGTAAATGTGTCAGAGGGGGTTAAGCATCCCATAGTCAGCTGTTCTCAGCATTTTGACAAGTTTTGGCATTCTATAATGGTCCCCATCTGCTGTGAAGAGAAGTTCCTTTGATGAGGTGTGAGAGCCACACTGATCTGTGGGTATCGAGGTAAGTATTTAGAATGCAGTTAGGAATTATATTGGTTTAGGAATGTGGCAGTAATAGGCTCTCATCTAGGTTCCATGGTCTCATTAGCCATGGGTAGCTGGCTAGCTTTACAGTACCACATATGGATTCTTTCATGTTGAATGGCTTTTAAGTCCAATCAGATGACTATTGGTTACTTCTAAGATATAAATGCCACAAGTGCACCTTTGGGATATGTCGTGTTAGTCATTGCTGTGGTTCATAATAGTCATAGCAAGATAGGTCTTGCTTTTCTTTTCCTGTGGCATTTTACATAGCACCCCAGAACTTTGAGAGATAGTGCTCAGGGTAGAGGATTCCCATATCATTTGCAACTCAATTCATCCAAACACCATGTAGGAAGTGTGTGCTGTCTTCAGGGATCAGGACCAATTTCAAATTCAAGGCAATAGCAAATAGCCCATGTTTTAGGAACCTCTTGGAGTCCACTGACAGACAACTTGAAAGGTGGTTTAAACAGTCTACATGACTCATGGGGAGAGCATTATCACTCCAAGTGGCACAACTTCACATACATTTATATACACATTATCTGTGATTTTAGGTAAAAATAAAGTATGATTCTCTATAGCTTTTTCAAACATTTTTAATGTTAATTATTCCTGTCTCCCATGCGCTCTTTTTAGCATTCTTTCCTCTTCAGCTGTTAAAGCCCCTCTTCCCATTTCCTTCTTCACAGAACTCGTGTCTTACTATTCTTCTCTATCCCCTCCATGGTCTCTTTTTTACTTTCCTGGTTTCTGTGGTAACAGGCCCTGAGACAGATTCATAAGCAAAAGAAGGGTGTACGTGCATTGTGTGTACTAATAGGGAAGAGGCAATGAAGAAAAATTTGTCTACAAACTATATATTATCAAGGCACCTACTTTGCACCTACTTCTAGCTTAATCTTGCTGGGGATGCCCTGAAACACAGTCTGTCATAGTATCGTTTTATTGTTCTACCCAAGGGATGTGGTTGCTGGGTATTTCTATATTACTCCTCTTGTTAATAAGATGGAGGCTAGTCCCAGGGGGAAGATAATAACAAACATATTCAGAGTGCTGTGCAGGTGGGCATGGTAGAATTTGTTGGCTGAAGAGAACCTCTGGGGATAGCAATGCAGGTGGTAGAAGTTGCTTGTCCAGCCAGTGTGTCCTGGAGTGTCAAGGGCTGGTGATCATGGGCAGGGAGCCCACAGCATCTGCTCTGTCTTCCCTCCAAACTCATGAAATTGATCAGAAGGTGGAGAAATCATTTCTCTGTGTGTTTTTTTTTCAACGATACCTTTAAAAAGAGCTATAAAGGTAGAATTTTTCATAATTATTATATTTTACTCTTGAAATTTTGGAATATAATCAAATATCATTTTTTTTTGGACTTTTTATATTGACTTGCAAGTGTATCTGCTGGGGTTGTCTTCAGTTAGTGTAGAAAAGAACACTACAAGCAGAATACTCAGCACTTTGATAAATGGCACTTTAGAGATATAACAATTTTTATATCAATTTAATTTGAATTAAACTCTTCAGTTGCTATTTATAGCAGACTTTTATAGTGTGTACCCTATTCTAAGTATCTGAGTAGACTCAGAAAAATAAAAATATATTTTTAGGATACACAAAGTAGCATAAAGGGTACATTTTTAGAGTAGAATATAATAATAGCTCCATTAAAGATATGAGTATAAAGTCAAGGGGCCATGATAGAAGAGCTAACAATATTAATTACTCATAAGAAATATATAAATGTGGATATCTTAAAATTTCCCTCAAATAGAAAAGAAGTTTCTTGCTATTTGAGTGTCCTGGGCCCTCTTACACTATGAGTTGATTCTCACAATTTCTCAAGTTTTTCAGTTTTTAACATGGCACTGTATGCAACAGGAATCATTAACTTGACTCTCCCCCTTAGAGGCTGACAGTGGGAAGCTATTGGAATTTTCTTTATTTCTTTATTAAATTCTTGAAATAAGGGAGCAACAACTTACTGGCAGTAAAGAAAAGGAATGTATAAGATGCCCAGCAGATATAATAGTTAAGAATATGAGAGAGAGAGAGAGAGAGAGAGAGAGAGAGAGAGAGAGAGAGAGAGAGAGAGAACTATCTGATATCTTCATCTTGAGAAGCAGAGTGAACAGTGAGCCAGCCAGGCAAGACAGGACAGCAATGCCACATGGGGAACTCTGAGTTCAGTTTGTACATGAGCTAAACTTAAAGAGGCCTGGAATTTTCCAGGTCGAGTTGTGCAGGCATGAAACTCACGCTATTAGATCCCCTTAGGAATGAATTGGCTTGTCAGGGGATTCACAAAACAGTGATAATGATAATATTTGAGATAATGACGACCATAAATAATTCCATTCCTACCATAGTGGGATGTAGGCAATCATTCAGGAATTTCTCATATATCTTGGCAGGAATTTATATCACACAGTTGAAGGGATCAGTTCCTGATGATTAATCTCCATCGTCCATTTGACTGGATACAGAATCACCATGGAAACACACCTCTAGGGGTGTCTATGAGGGTGTTTCCAGAAAGATTTAAGCAGAGAAGAGAGAACCCGAATGTAGGTGGCACTATCTACAGGGTGCGTTCCCAGCTGAGTGAAAGGAGAAGGTAAACTGAGTACCAGCATTCATATGTCTTTGCCTCCAATGACAGGTACGATGTGACCAGCTGTCTCACTTCTGCCACCACGACTTCCCTGCCGTGATGGACCACACATTCAAAGGGCAAGCCCAAATGAAGCCACCCTTAAGGTGCTCTTCTCAGGGAATTGGTCAAAGTAGCAAGAAAATAACTCATGCATTATTATTTTGGGCAGTCTCACGTACCTCCCTTTTCTTCCCATTTGACTCCCCCTCCTTAGCATAACGACATTTGAACTTCAGTAGCCACAGTGAAGGTGTAAAAATGATGGGATCTACATGTGCCCTATGACAGCTGATAATTGTTTCTTGAAATCACCATTGTTTATTTCAACTGGCATTTTAGGAAAGATTCCTTTTGCACATTGTTATAATTAGATACACAATTCATGTTTTGCTTTTGCTTTTTCCTAATATGTGCAAGGTTCGTCACACACGTTATCTTCCATTCTCCTACCTGATAAGAAACTGGAAGGTGAGTTGAGTCAGTAGTCCATAGCCTCTGCTGACATCTTACCTCCATTCTTCTTCAATGTTACCTCCAGGTCTCATCTTCACAATATATACTCTACAGAGAATGTGATAGAACCCAGTCACATCACACTTCCTGCCATATTCCATGACTTTGTTGGATACTGCACCAGCCCATGTCTCTTGGTATCTTTACCAGCAGCCTCTACTGTCTGACTTTGCTTATCTGTATTTTAGCTTCTCTATTTCTTTGGTAACTAAGTTCATCCAGAATATGAAGCATTCATATAGGAGGAAAGGGTAACAGAGCAGTTGTTTGCCTTTCTCTGGACATAGCCTTCTTCTATTCTCTTTTGTAGTATAAAACTGCTTCTGTCTGTCTCTATCTGTGGGTCTATTTGTCTCTGTCAATCTCATACCACTGCACAAGCATATGTAATACTTTTCATCAAAACCTTTCACTCGCTTTAGTTTTTTTTTCTTTCTTTTCTGCTGCTATGACCAACATCATGACTACATACAACTTATGGAAAGAAAGAGTTCATGTACCTTGTACTTCCAAGTAGTCCATCATTGAGGGAAATCGGGCAGGAACTCATGTGAGAATTTGAGGCAGAAACCATGGAGAAATGCTATTTATTGGCTTGCTCACTGGCTCATGTTTAACCAGTTCTTATGCAGCTCACACTACCTGCTTAGTTAATGGTGCTACCCATCATCTTCTTTTTCCAAGTTCTGAAGTGTTCATCATCTTCTCTCAACACATCATTCTGTACAGTGACCTCCACAGTAATTTAGAAGAAGAAGAAGAAGAAGAAGAAGAAGAAGAAGAAGAAGAAGAAGAAGAAGAAGAAGAAGAAGAAGAAGAGAGAAAGAGGGGAAAGGGAGAAGGAGAGAGAGAGAGAGAGAGAGAGAGAGAGAGAGAGAGAGAGAGAGAGAGAGAGAATTACAATCTCTTTTGAATTTTATTCTATAGCTTTCAAAATTGTCAACAGAGACAACCAGGAGATGTTTCATTATGAAAACTCACTATACATCATAGAGGTTCTTTCAAGATGTCATTAAATTTTAATGATCAGAATCTAAAGAAATAGGAGTAAAATAAAAATGTGATGCATTAATAGGGACATAGTTGGGTATTAATCACATGCTCTTTAAATCCTATACTTTCTCTCTGCTCTAGGCTTCTGTTTCCATTAGCTCAAGGATAGTACTCTTCCGGAGGAGAAAAGATATAGCCAAACTAATGACATAATATATTATACTTGTAGCATTCGGAGACAGAAAGTTACGAGAAGGAAACCTAGTGCACCAGACTAGGAAAGTAGGATATCTTGGAGCAGTGGTCCCCAACCTGTGGGTCACTACTCCCTTTGAGTCCACATGCCCTTTCACAGTGGTCACACAACAGATAGCCTGCACATCAGATATTTACATTATGATTCATAGCAGCAGCAAAATTATAGTTATGAAGTAGCAATGAAAATAATTGTATGGTTAGGGGATCACTACAATGTGAGAAACTGTATTAAAGGGTCCCAGCATTAAGAAGGTTGAGAACTGCTGCTTGAGAGGCTAATCTATGGTTGGGAGCATGATTGCTTGTATGTAGATTAGGATGGGCCATCCACTCATGTATTCCATATTAGGATTTTAAGGATTAAGGAGAGAGGGATTTCTTGTTCTATACTTTAAGTGAAGCTTGGGAAGACAGAAAGTTATATAAAGTTATTCTATACAATTATAGCATAACAACAATAGGGTAAAAATTATATGGAGGCATGGCCATGGTGGGACTCTGTAGGAAGTGGTTCATGTATCTATCCCCTATGTCACAGAGTGTAGGACAGCAAGTGGGTCTGTTTTGTAGGATTCAAGACTAAAAGGAAAGTTTGCCTAGGAAGTGGATTCTGAAACAAAAATGTAGATGCATATTGTTAAGAAGTATTTATTGGAAAAATATGTAACCTTTTAACTTCTCAATAGAATGAAATTCAACCAGATGGAATGGTCGTGAAAGGCAGGCTCTCCAGAGTTGTCATTGTCAATCATGTGACCCAAGATTTCTGTGTCTGCAGGCAACTAAGCAGAGGAGGAAGCAGGAAGACAGTCAACAATAATGTTCATTGCATATGGATACATTTTAATGAATTCCAGGATAAGACTGCATAACCTGTGTATTGCCTCTGTTCCCTCCAAATTGATGACTGAGGGAGAAGATTCCAGCTCCATAGGAAGTAAGAGACTGAGAATATTAAATTGGAAATATTAAATTGACTTGTTTTTATTAAAGACATCATTAAACTATAGTTTATATGGTGGAAAACACATATGTTACAAGTGTGTAATTGAATTATATTTAGTAAATTTTGGAGCTCTGAAATCATCTTCACATTCCAGACTTTAGCAAATTTTCTGTATTTCTCAAAGCTTTTGGTGCCTATTTCCAGGTACTTCTTACTTTGCCCTCCAACTCCAGGTGACCTCAAGACCTATAAATTTATTAGAAGAGTTTTTTTTATCTAAATGAAATAGTGCAATATACAGTCTTTTGCATCTTTCATTAGCATAACTGGCTCATTCATATTGTACAGGCGCTAGAAGCTTGTGTATTTTCATTACTGAATAGCATGCATTGTGTGGATGGACTACATTTCATTTATCCAGTCACCGGATGATGGACATTTGGGTTGTTTCCAGTTTGGGGCTATTGTGAATAGTGCCACTATGAGCATTCATGAAAAAGTATTTATGTGGACATGTGTTTTCATTTTTCTTGGATATATACCTAAGAGCAGAATTGCTGACTGCAATGGTGTGTAGATGACTGTATTTTTAGAGACCGCTGAACTGGTTTTCAGTGCAGCTGTACTTTTTTTCATTCTACCACAATGAGGCCTCAAGTGTCTCTAAATCCTTGTCATCACTTAATATTGACAGTTATTTTGATCACAGCCATTCTGTTACTTATGTAGTTATATTTCATGTTGGTTTTAATTTATGTGTCCTTAAAGACTTACAGCATTGACTACTTTCATATGCACTTATTACCCCTTATTGATACAGTAATAGTAATGGATTTAGTTAGCTACCATGTTTTTGTTTTGTTGTTGTTTTTTTCTCGTTATGTTTGTGAATGAATCTGCTATTCTCACATCTTTTCTGTTAGAATGTTTTTTTTTTTTTTCTAGGAGAAAGATTTGAGAAGTGTGCCTCTTTTGTAGTTTTGGGAAGTGTTTGAGTAGAATTGATTTAATTCCTCTTTAAGTATTTGGCAGAATTCATGGTTGAAGCCATGTGGGCATGGGTTTTTCTTTGTGGAATTAAGTAGTTTTGTTTATTTTATCTATACTTAGCTTATCTGTTCTTCCACAGTCAGTTTTAGGGACTAGTAGTTCTTTTAGTACATATCTCATTTTGTGTAGTTTCATATATTGGTATTGTTATTAATATTTCCTTAGGTTTTATTTTCTACAGTGAAAATAACTATTTCCCCCTTTTTATGCCTTATTCCATGTCTTCCCTTCCCAACTCACTTTCCCAAACGAAGTTTACCAATCTGAGGTTACCTGAGACGCTAAGTAATCAGGGGCCACACTGGCACATCTTGCTTAATGGCCACACATTAACCAAAGGACTGAAACTTGGCTTCTTCCCCTGCTTTCTGGGAATTGGTGAAAGCCCAGCTCCTGTATACACTATGCTACTATGGACTGCTAATTAGCCACGATGGATTGGGGCCAATTTCATTTTTCTGAAACCTCTAAGAGGGGATCCATAGTTAGCCTTATGGGTCTCCTCAGAGCCTCTGCCATATTATCATTCCATGGCATTAGGATTCCCCCTAACAAATCTCTTATCCAAAAAGAAAATCTGCCTCAATGTCCCTTCTGACCCCCAAATTTCTGAGACCCTTATTATAGTGTGGTCAATTATTTTGAAATGGTTCCTTTTTTTTGTAAAATAACATTTATCTTGATCACACTCCTTTTTGTATATCATAATGTTTTGCTTTTATTTTCACTCAGCGCAATGTTTTTAATTTTAGTAATTTGAACCACATGCTACATAATTTCCAAATAAATAGAACGGTTCCTGGATACTTTGCATGATTGATTGCAGAATTTTATTACATTTTTATTATATAACACACTTTGAAATGAATTTTAATCTTTTAGAACTATTAAAATTTGTTTTGTGTCCTAGCACTTGGGTTATTCCAGAGAATGCTCTTGAAAAGGAAAACATATTCTTCCCTTTTTAAGTGGAATGTTTCATAAACATCAATGAAGGCCCACTGATTGACAGCAGTCTCATCTTCATTTACAACAGTTTTCCACACAATTACAGCAGCTGTTGAAAATAGGACATTTAAATCCCCGACTATAAGTACTGAAGTATCTGTTCATACATGGTTAGTGTTGCTGCAAGTATTACAAAGGTCTTTTAGAAAGTCCATATACATTTATAACAGTTGCATTTTCCTGGTCTACCAATTTTTTCATTACGAAACACCTGTTTTCTTGCTTCTAATAACATTACTTGTTTATCACTCTAGTTGGCAGCATGAACTTGAGAGAGCACAGCCTAAAAATGAGGCTGATTAAAGTCTGATGCAGGAGCCATTTTTACTCAGAGCACCAGGCAATTTTCACTCTCAGACCTAAGAAGAACCACGAGTAAGATGTTCAGACACAAGAACGAGCTTCACATGGCAAAAATATGTTTTTCCATAGAGGCATATGAGTAACAACATCTGAGCTAAGCTCACTTCTAGTCTGTAAACCCAGGAGGATCACAACATCACATTCCAAGAATAATTGTGTGTTTTGAAGAAACAGAGGTCACAAAACTCATGTGTTATTCTCTTGAGGTTTTTCTCATAAACACTCTGAAATCTCACAAAACTCCATTCTTGGACTGTATTTGCACACTCTCCTTAACATTCTTTTATTTATGATTACAGCTATTCAATATGCAAATATTTAAATAGTATGGTGTGCATAGTGATATTCCAGAATTCTTTTACTTTCAATCTAAATATTAAATTTAAACTATTCTCATAAATACACAGATGTAGTTAATACCTTTTAAATCCAATCCAATCTGGTGATCTTTAAGTTTTTAAATGGGAGTGTTTAGTCCACTTACATTTATTGTACTACTAATCTGTTTGGGTTTATACCTACCAGTTGTTCATTTCTGTATCTCTCTCTCTCTCTCTTACTATGTTTCACTTATTTTTGCTAAGAAACATTTTGATGCCTCATTTTCAATTTATTTATTTATTTATTTAGTTATTTAGTTATTTATCTATGTATTTATTTATTCATTCATTTGTGTATATGTGTGTGGGTTTCCATGTCAAAGTACATATGTAGAAGTTATTAATCCTGTTGGATTTTTAATGTCTCTTTTTCCAATTGTTTGTCAGTGGTATTCTAGAAATTACAATATTTTTTAATTTTATAATTTAATTTAATTTTACATATAAGCCATGGGTTCCCCTGTCCTCTTCCCTGTCGTCCCCCATCCCACCCCAGCCACCCGCCTTCCCCCCAGCCCATCACCCATTCCCATCTCCTCCAGGGCAAAGACTCCCCTGGGGATTCAGCTCAACCTGGTAGATTCAGGCCAGTCCCCTCCTCCCAGGCTGAGCAAAGTGTCCCCGCATATGCCCCAGGTTCCAAACAGCCAGATCATGCACTAAGGACGGGTCTGGGTCCCACTGCTTGGGGGCCTCCCAAACAGTTCAAGCTATTCAATTGTCTCACTTATCCAGAGGGCCTGATCCAGTTGGGGGCTCCTCAGCTTTTGGTTCATAGTTCATGTGTTTCCATTAGTTTGGCTATTTGTCCCTGTGCTTTTTCCAATCTTGGTCTCAATAATTCTCACTCATACAATCCCTCCTCCTTCTTGACAATTGGACTCCTGGAGCTCCACCTGGGGCCTGCCCGAGGATCTTTGCATCCGCTTCCCTCAGTCATTGGATGAGATTTCTAGCACGACAGTTAGGGTGTTTTGCCATCTGATCACCAGACTAGGTCAGTTTGGGCTTTCTCTCGACCATTGCCAGTAGTCTACAATGGAGGTATCTTTGTGGATTTCTGGGGACCTCTCTAGCACTTTGCTTCTTCCTATTCTCATGTGGTCTTCATTTATCATGGTCTGTTATTCCTTGTTCTCGCTCTCTGTTCTTGATCCAGCTGGGATCTCCCGCTCCTCTAAGATCTCTTTCCTTAGAATCTTGCCCTTCATTACCCCCACTCACATCCAGGTTGTTCATGTAGATCTCATCCAAGAAATTACAATATTGTCTTAATGTGCCAGGATATACCTAGGTGTCTTAATTTCAACAAAATATAGTAATTCTCCCATAAATATAGTGAATCCCCTCAAATATAACTCATTTCTTAATTTTTATGCTATTATATTCAAATGCATGACATATAAGTATATTATAAACATAGATTCTTTCCTGTTTTCAGCATTGCTTGATATAGTAGTATGCCTATTAAGGAGATTAAAAGAAGGAAAAAACATTCACTTTTACATTTGTCAACATTTTGCCTTTCAGTTCTTCATTGTCCCCTGCTGATTCCAGCTAGTACTTGTTTCATTAATTTTTAGAATTTCCAGTAGCTTCTGTTTCTCTGTTTGTTTAAATGTGAGAATGTTCTCTTGTGCATTCATTTCCAATGAATGTTTTTGTTGCCTACGGTGTTTTTTGTTGACTAATTTTCTTTTGGGTCTGGGCTTATCTATCCTCTTGTTTTCTAGCATCTGTTGTTTCTGTTGACACTTTATCTGTTGACAGCTCTGTTCCCTGTGTGTGATGAGTTCTTTCAGCACTCAGCTGCTTTCAAGCTTCTCTTGTCTTTCCGGGCTCCCACCAGTTTGACTACCACATCTCCATATATGAGTTGTCACTCATTTTGTGATTATGCTAATTTGAGCATCACTGATCTTGTTGGAACTGCCCATTGATACTGTGAAATCAAATTTGGAAAGTTTCTACCCCAAATTTCTTCCAGTAGCTTCCTTTCCACCTCTTCCTCCTCATATTCTGGGAATCCTTCTATTAATATTTTTGTATATTTGTTGTGACCTACAGTTTTCTGAGACTTTAAAAAATTTCCCTCAGTCTTTCCCATATATTTCAAAATATATTTCCTATTTATATATTACCAAGTTTATAATTTTTTTTGTGTGTGTGTCAGCTCTGGAATTTCACGTTTCTTTTCCAAAAATAATATATTTATTTATTGAACTTTATTTTTTTCTTGGATGATTATTATATTTTCTTTGAAGTATTTAAATGAAGTTCTTCCCTACCCTCTTTTGAACACATTTATAATGGTTTTCTTGACTGTTGTGTGTGCCAAATGCCACATATTTGGCTAACTTGGGGTTAAAAAAAACCACCCATGTCACATTGTTTTGGATTCATTTATATCCCCCCTCTATATCTCTGATTCTTTAATTTTCAAATAGACACTTTGAAAACTCTATTTCAGAAATTCTGGCTTTTGATTTCCCTGTGAAGATTGCTGTTTTGATTGTGATAACTCAAATCGCTCCGTTGTGTGAAACACCTACTGATGGACCTCATGTAGGTGACGAGTACATTTAAAACACAGATATTTTTCTAGTTGGTTTTACCTTTTATTTGCTATGTTTCTTTCCAGCTCTTTCCTATGTATATTCACAACCTCCCAGTGAATCTCTGATGTGTGGAGAGCTTGGTTGTCTCAGGTCTTCCTTGTGGATTCACACAGACTGACTAGGAACAAGTGGAAGGGTCTCTCTTGCATTTTGGGAACATCTATCGTGGGGTCTGCAGATGACCCAGTTTATCTGTGGTTGTATCATTTCCCATATCTTTGTGATAAATTTCAGAGTAGTCTCTGGATCTGCTGTGCTCTATAAGGGAACTCATAACTTAGGCTCAGAGAACCCTGTGTTTCTCTGTACATTTCCTGCTAGATATGTACTCATAGTCAATTGTGAGTGGATAATGTTTACTGTGTGCTGAAGTTACTGAATTCTACTGCCCCCATTGTCAAGGCAGTGCCAATCTGTCACCTGAGCTGTAAGAAGCCCTGAACCTAGGCAAGCAAGCTAGATTCCCATTCTTAGAACTGAAGGCGGAGAGCCCTTAAGTGATCATTTTTGACTAATGAAAGTAAGCCTTACACTTCTCTTTTATGTTGAGAGTGTTTGTGAGCTTTACACATGGCTTCATGATTTGTCCTCCAAAACACACACACACACACACACACACACACACACACACACACACACACACACAAATTTTTAAATACAACAAACTACAGAAGCTTAAACATGACCTTAGTTATCTGGAAATTAACAAGCAAAGTATAAGTGATTAAAGATGGACACAGATTATTTGTCCCTTACAATTCCAGAGGCAGAGTCTGTGACCTACAGCTTTCCTTCCCAAGCACCCTTGGGTCTGGGAGGCTCTATATAAACTTTGATTTATAGAACATAGCACAGATGACTCTGGGCCAATTCTACTGAACTGTTAACATATGCTTAAGATACTCAGGGTTTCCTTTCTGTCACTTAATTGAAACAAAGCTACTATGCTATGAAGAAGCAGCAACACTATGGAGAAGTCTCCTGGAGAGACACCAAGGCAGTAAAATCACTGGCCAATAGCCCCAGTGATGGGACACCAGCTCGCAAACCACACGAGAGACAACCATCCAAGGAGTGCGTCTTCTAGATCCAATGAAATGAACAGAGTTCATTCCATCTGCAGCAGAGATGAACCCTTGCTGCCAGACCTTGTCCACACTGTAAATTTGTGAGCAAAATAAATGATGATTGTTATTTCAAATCACTAAGTGTCTGGGTGGTTTGTTACATGGCCATAAATAACTGGAACATTAATTTTCTGCCTCCTTGAGGAATGGGAGCTGGGGATTAAAGCTAAGAACAGTTTCTATAAAATCCATTTATCATGTACCTAGCAAGTAAGAATTTTCATAGCTACAAAATTAAATTGCAAAATTACAACCTTGGAAAAAGAAATCTGTGTTAGTAAAGTTTGCTGTCATTAGTAGAAGGTAGTGATGATATTTAGGAATGGGGATGTTTACCAGAGTGTTGTGGAGCACAGAGGAGGGATGTAATAGAAAAGAAGGAGAAAAAAATTAAATATTTGCTATAGTGATCATTTCCTGGTTTGGCTCAGTGTTAGAGAGTGAGCCCTGAGCACAGAGTTGTGAATTCCAGCTTTGACCTAAGTTTGATGCCTGTAGAGGCTGGTGATGGGTGGAAGATTTCACATGAACACAAAGCTTTACCATCAGGGGTCAGAGGCCAGACTGGCACACTGAAGGGGAAATACAGGATTAATTGAATGTTTCCTTTTTCTCTGTATGTTCTTTATAGCCTGACCCCCAAGTTGAGAATCAATAGTCTGCCTGTGAATCCAAGGGGGCTCTCATAAGGCCACACAGGCTCCCAAGGCAGGGTAAAAATATATGGTAAAATTTCAACACAATCCAGGAAGCCTCTTCTAGACTGTCACCCAGCCAGGGAACAGACCCATGAGGATCTCAATGAAAATATCACGGGAGAAGTGATTGATTGCCCATCACAGGCAAAGCCAGAGGATTCTAGCCCTTTCTATCATGAGCTCATGGGAGACTCTTCTGTATTCCTGGCCTCTAGCTTAGAAAGCAGTCAAAACAGGGAGTCCAGAACTAAGAAAATTTGAATCATTAACCCAATAGATTAGGTATAGCTAAGGTGTTTAAACTATTAAATCCAATTAAGTTGTTGGCTATATTGGTTTTGTGTCTGTTCCCATCATACTATCCAATGCGTGGGAGTTTCTTTGGAAGTCTGGAATGCTTAGAGATGAAAACATAGAAAATACAGTTTTTGCTACACATGCCAGCTATAATGAAAATATATTTAGTCCCTGATACATATTTTGGAAGAATTTTGTAACTGAGAACTTAACAAGATTTTACATTCTGTGGAGGTATTTTCTGAAGTGAGAAGCGTGTGTCAAATATTCCCCTTTACATATGTCTTTTGAAATTCATCTTCAGTTGCTATTTTGTATACTCAAGCCTATATAGAACAAAGGCATAGATTGCTTATTCTAGATTAAAATTAATAGGACTTTGTCACTCTGAATGACAGCTAAACCTATCTGTAGTAAGAATGCGTGGATTTGAATTCTGGCTTTAATATTTACTGGCTAAGTAAGAAGTTACTTAGTACCCCACCCCTAAATATTCTCATCTGACCAGTATATTAAAAAATAGTAATGCAGCCATCTTAATTTCCTTGTTAAGGAAGTCGATGTATGTTTAAGTTGTTCTCATATGGTAAACACCATAATTGAGCTTTGTTATTATGGTTATTCATTTATTTGTGAAATGCTGAATGCATTGAAATCTTAGCCTGAATGTTTCTTGCACTAAAAGATGAAAGTCTTCTGGTGCAAATAGTAATTAAACAGCTTTTGGTCAACCAGTAAAACTGTGTGCCCCAGATTCCGAGATGGGAGAGGTAAAGGATATGTAGTTTGTACATTTCTCCCCAGCACTTTCTGATTGTAGTGGGCAGAGTGATGCTCTGCATTCAAATGACTTGGGTCCTGTGCAATGGTCGTAGGGATAAGCAACAGAGCTTCTTATAAAGCCCTGAACCATAATGCATATCCACAACACTGACTACAGATATATTTGACTTCACTCAGTGTGTCAAAATCCTATTAATCTTTACTTAAAATAATTAATCTATTGGCTTAGCATGAAAACTCTCATACTGAAATAGATGCTCTTTGAGCAAGACCAGATTACCAGAGTCCAGCTAGGTATGGCTCCAGGCTAGATGTAACTTGCTTTTATGACTAACACACCTGCATTTTCTTTCACCTTAATATCTGTAAAAATTAATAATAACTATTGCTCAAACTAGAACATAATTGACAAAGCATAGTGATGCTTTTGAGGGGTCATTGAGCAGTGTTCTTTGTAATCTTGGATTTAGATAGCTATCTTTGTTATTCAACATTTTCTTCCCAGAAAAACAAATAAATGGAGAATAAAGAATAAAGTGTACTGTAAGCTATCTTAAAATCAACTCAAGAAAGGAAAACAATGAAAAATCCCCCTTGAAGAATATAAATAACCCTCATGCCATGTACCTAAGTCAGAAGCCAAAATGACATCTGTGAAGTTGGATGAAAAAAATTAATTCAAGAGCTTCAGGGCAAATATCATTAGGCTGGAAAAATTTCACATAAATTTGCAACTTCTTATGCCTAATAAGTCCTCAGTGTTGGGAAAGTCTAGTCACGTGTGCATGATATTGCTGTATACTTGCATTTTGCTCATTGGGAGTCGAGATTATTCTCATCAAACTAAATCATGTTGAGGATACAGTTTCCTGGGACTATGAACTCAGCTCTGACAATAGCAGCTATGAGGGAAGCAGATGAATGGGATGTGCTCCCAGAGAAAACTGGTGACATAATGATATCAGGTTAATCTTTGGTCTATTAAACTCAGAAAGTACTTTATATCTTTTGAATGATGAAAGTCACATTTTATGGCTTGCGTTTGTATAGTTAGTGAATCATTGCAATTTTGCATAAATATTTGCTAACATTTACCGACTATGTGAAAGATATTTACTAGAAATCATTTGTTTCCAAAAATAAAATGACTGTATTGTTAATCTACTAGAAGAGTAAACTGAAGCATTGCACTGATGATATTGACAAAAGCAGCTGGGTGTGGACAGTGCTAGCATCATTGTGTAGTATGTGCAAGGCACTTGGTTTGATCTCTAGAGCTGCAAATAAACATACCCCCACAATGTACCCAGTAATCGTGACAATGCAGGTCTGTGAGTACAAAATGTGATGATTTGTAAGCCCTTCCAGTTCCACACATGTGCAAATGTGCTTACACATTTACAAATTTACAGAACACACAGAAGTAAAAGTTTTCAGAGACTTAGCAATATTCACAGCAACAGATTTTATTTACCAGGAGCACGAAATAGTAAAGCTATGAAGGGTCTTTCTGAGGCAAACATGCATCAGATAACATGTACTCTTAAAATGTAGAAGGGGCTCCACACAGGAATGAAGGCATTGAGAACATCCGTATGAAAGTTTCATGTCAAACTGAGATTAAGGTGGGAATGGTAAGTGTGGGCAATGTAATGTCCCAGGATACAAACTTCTATTGAGACTTGCTTTCATGCACATTAAAAACATTTTGTTCTCACTGCACAGCTATGCATCTACAGACAACTGTGAAAAGATCACCTATATTGAGAAGTGTGGGAGTATATACATTTGGTAGAAATTATCTTCTTATAAGGTTATATAAAATTGGAGATGAATTTTCTCTTTCTGTCTCATTAGAAAACGATAAGCAAGATAAAATCATGATTCAAGTTTGTGAGAGCATGATAAGCTAGTTATATGAAAGTAGTAGACTATTAAATTATTTATGCTGCATATATCATCCTTTGTATGTGCAGTTATAGTTACAAATTGTGTAATTAACTTATAAGTATATATTAACTGGTATTCAGTTGTGTTATGAAATTTTCAGAAAAATTCGAAAATAAGTAGAATTCCACAATAGTAATTTGGTACTTGTTTAGCTTAAGAAAGTCTAACTTACAATCCAAATGCTTCCAATAACACATTGAAATTATAGCCTGTGCTTAGAAGAAACTCCCGAAGCAAACCTAAATCTTAAAAATGGCAGCAAAATCCTAGCAATAAGCTTTCTCACAAAGAAACGGCTAGTATGAAAATGCCTCCTGTTAAGGTCTTAAAGTTGATAGGAAGAACACTGTTTTGTTACCTTGGTTACAGGAAAATCTGTAAAATATTGCCTGTTATTCTCTGTTGGGAACTTATGCATGTGTTTATATTGTGTAGGAAGTGGTGATACAGAGAATCTGATGTATACTTATGGAGTGTTTTGTTCTGTTATTAAGTAGTTTTCATGTAAAAGCTGTTTTCATCAGTTAATTAAAATATACTTACCCAAATATTATTCTTCTGTATAAAATCTTCTCTATACATTCCTCTGTGTGCTTTTTTTGGTTGCCCCCAAATGCACAGGCCTTCTGCTTTGTAAAAGGAAATAACTTGGAATTTTGTGGTTAGCCTGAACTTTGAGAGTGGCTCAGTGCTTTTATCCCCAGCTGTGGACTATGAGAACCACTCTGGCTGAAAGAGAAGAGAAGAAACATTGGACTCCTTTTCTCTTTATGTTCCTTCTTGGTCTTGGAAACAGGCAGAAGTGAGTCATCCACAAGGGACCATGAGAAGGTGGAAGTGATGAGATGTAAACAGTCTGACTTTTCCATTTCTTTGCTTCTCTCACTCCTGCCTTCCTGGAACAAGGAGAGCTCAGGATGGCTGCCCTGGCTGGAGCAGCTCCATGGAAAGGAAGGCACCGTGCTGCAGCACGGTCCTACCTCTGTTTCCATGAAAGCAATGCACCCAGCTCAATTCTGGCCACTAGGGAAGAAAACAAGAAAACTGATCCCTTCTTCATTCCATGCATCCTACCACCTCATCCTTAGTTACAGAGAGCTTTTCAGGAACCTGGTTAGGAAAGCAGATCACAGAAATGGATAGCTGTGCTAATATAATATCCTCCATTCATTCTTTATTTCACAAATTCTGAATCTTACCAAGACATCATTACATTATTGACCACCCCATGTGAATGTTTTCCCAGCCTTCCTTGCAACTACATCTGTGGCATATTTCTGGGCTACTGGATTTGAGTGGAAGAGATGAATGGAATTTCTCTGGGTCATGTCTTTCAAGGAGAAGTCTGTGATCTTGTTGTCTCTTTCCTTGACTGATGAGAACAAAGAATTGTAGTAAGAGCTGAGGGTGTGTGTTTGGGCCAGGTGGTACAAGAACTGTACAGAAAGGTAGAAGAGTCCTGGGTCCCTTGTAGATCTTAAATCTCTCTCCCTAAACTCAGAATTGGGGAGGAAATTAAATTCTCAGCTAACACGCTATTGTGTTGGGACTTTCTTACAGTGATGACCCTGAGAAATTCTCCAAGGTTACAAAAAATGAATTTAAACTTTGATGCATCTGAGAATCATCTAGAGCTCATTATAAAATGTAGATTCTTATTCAACATGAGAGATAGATGAAGTGTACATACCAACATATTAAATTATGATGCCATGGCACCAGTGGTATGGCCAAACATCAATCTAGATGCTGCTGTGAGGATACTTTATAGCACTTAAAATATACAATGAATTGACTTTAAGTAAAATATTTATGATCAATATTACAGATGGGCATCATCTAATCATTTGAATGCCTTAAGCACAAAAAATCCAAGGCTCTCCAGAGAATAAATTCTGTTTCAATGCTGAAACTTAAGAATTCTGCTAGGTTTCCAACTCACCTTTCCTATGAATGAGAAGTTTGACAGCCAATTTCCTTCAATGAATCTTTTCCCACTTATATGCGTACATACTTGCATACACACATATCACAGTTACATTTCTGGGTGTTCTGTTTCTTTGAAAACTATGAGAAAGTAAGGGAGGATTAGAGTAAGCCATGAGGTTTTGTGTTTCTAATCAGTTCTTGGTATTACTGACCCAGGTACTATACTTGTATCTGAAGATCTCAGGGCCCAACTTTTAGGAAATATGTTTTCCTGTCCAAACTTTGACATAAAGTTGCTGTGAAACCTTAAGAATGGCATTTAATATATAGGTCTCATTTTCTCATCCACGATGTATAAATGTTATCTGTGATCATCCCAGATCCTACTCTTAGAGCTCTAACTCTGTGATATTCTTCTTCCTGGCCCAATGGCCCAGAGTGGGAAATGTAGGGAAGGCTAGCTGCAGAGCAGACCCTTGGAGTTTGCAAAATTGTGTTGCTACCATGCGTGGTGTCTAGTCATGGCAGAAGGTATTCTCCATCATATTTTATGTTTTCTTTAGCTTAATTTTGTAAGTTGTGTGGGTGTCCATTGATGCATTATTGGCTGAAATTTGATAATCCAGCACAAATAATTAATCTTGATCTTTTAGGTATTGTCGTGGTTTCAATAAGAAATGTCCCCCATAGGCCTAGGTATTTGAACACTTGGACCCTGGTTAGTGGTGCTGTTTGAGGTTATAGAAATGTCAGGATTTAGAGCCTTGCTGGATGAATGACATCACTGGGTGTGTGTAGGGAAGGCTTTGAGTGGTTACAGCCTTGTCCATTTACAGTTTGCTCTCTCTATTTTGCGCTTGTGGGTTAATATGTTCTCTCTCAGCTTTGTTGGGACATGCCTCCCATATCATTAGGAACTCTTTCTCTCTGACTGTAACCATAACCCAAAATAAATCCTTTCTTCCATAAGTAGTGGTTTGTCACAGCAACAGACAAATAGCAGAAACAGGTGCAGATGAAAAAACTCCTAAGAGCTTGAACTTCTATTTTTCCATTTCCTTGTAAAGGATAAATCAAGATCTGGTGACATGAAACAACTTCATGTCTCCACCTTTTGAACCACACACGTGTTATAATGATTGTAGAATAATGACGTAATAGTGGATATATGTTAATGAGTTTATTTATTTACTTCCAAAACCTGGGTACTATAGATTATGAATTTGGAAAATTTGAGTAGTACTTTGCTCATTTCATTCATTCCTTAAGAACATTAATTCCTTTGAAATTATAAGGTGTTAAAGTTGTGCATCTATTTAAATGCTCTTGTGTTCTATGAACAAAAGTCTCCTGTCCAATGTACATATTCATTTTACCAGGGTAACCAGCTCTTATATTCTGTCTTTGCTTTCTAAAATTAAAAAAATAATTGAAAAGGGGTTTAATTAGGAACACAGGTGAAGGATTTTTTTTAAAGGACATAGACAATTAATGAATGGAATACCATTGAAGAAAATGAAAATGTCACACTCTTCCTCAGCAACTACTAGCTGTCTATAAATCCACAGCATTGGGTGAGGACCCATGAAACACTGCCCTTTTCATGATGATACTGTTGGTCCCAATCTTGTGCAGGTATATACAAGTATTCTCAGTCTCTGTGCACTCATAGATGCTGAGGCCATGCCATGTCTGGAAGTTAGCATTCCATGAGCCTACACACCTTCTTTCAATTTTACAACCTTCTTACCTCCTTTTCTGTGATGTACTCTAAGCTGTAGCTAGGGTGATATGGATACCCCCCCCTTTAGGTTTATCCTCACCTATTCCCAGAATATTGGCCAGTAGTGAGCCTCCACAGTAACTAACACCCATTGGAAAGAAGGGCTTCTCTGACCAAAGCCTGCATCAACACTGATCTATGAGCGTAAATGTAAATATGAAACTTATTGGGCTACTTCCTCCCCTAAAAGTGACATGAAAGCAGAAAAGGACATGTTGGTAAGAGAATGGTGTTCACTGAGAGTGGAAGTGGGACAGGAGAGGACATGAGAGTTGAAGATGATCCAAACAAACTGTGTACACATACAAAAATGTCATCGTGAAACCAAAACCATACATAATTGGTATATGTTAGTAACAAAATACTTTTTCAAAAAAATTGAAGGACTTTCTTCTACAACGGAAAATGGAGCTATAGTCATTTTTTTAAAAAAATATTTATTTAGGTTTAAGTGTGTGTTTCTCTCTCTCTCTCTCTCTCTCTCTCTCTCTGTGTGTGTGTGTGTGTGTGTGTGTGTGTGTGTGCGCCCATAGAAGCCAGTTCCCTGAATCTGTCTGGAGTTGCAGACAGTTGTGAACTGCCAGACATACATGCTGGGAACTGAATTCAGTTCCTTGGGAAGAATAATTAATGCTCTAATCTACTGAGCCATTTCTCTGCCCTCTAACATTTTATAATGTGAAAATGTTTCCCTCTGTAGTACAGAACATTTACTCTTCAAGTAGATCCGTTTAAATGTACAATGAGACCAAGCAGCTGCACATATGATCTTGATTTAGGGATCATGATTCTGTAACTCTCCCACTGGGCTACTGCTCCATTTTAATATGGTATAATTATGGGTTTACTCTCGTGCAAAATGTTAATATATTATTTACTGATAGTGCTTTGGCTAGGCTTATATGAGACAAGCAGGGAAAGTGTGACCCTCTGGGTACACACATCTACTCATTTTAAATATATTGAAAGTAAATAGATTCCCTGTCTTTACCTGAAACCCTGAAGAAGCTGTTATTCACACCAGAGGGACTGAATGTACACATGCATATATTTGCTCTGTGTATGGTATGTGTATATTTGTGACTCTTTGTACATATTGGAAGTTGAGGCTGGGGAGTAGAAAGGGATAAGACAAGTCTTACTTCAAGAATTATGAATTTGAGTGCAATCTGACATTTGAATCATGGCTTTATTTTCTCAGTATCAAACACTTTTTTGTCTCCTATATTGCCTCAAGAAAATTGCCTTAAAGGGATTCTTGTAGTAGACACTACTTCCTTTCATGTCTAAAGAGTAGGATTACATGGGGAGGGAGCAAAAGCAGGAGAAATAGAGGACATGGAATCAGAAACAAGAACCCATGGACACTTTTAGCGGAAGAAATGTTCTTCCTCACATGTGGGAGTTAAGGGCAGAAGGAATCCAGAAAAGGGAGAACTGGGTATATTCTGCTGTGCAAAACTCTGCACTTATCTTAATTGTGTCTATTTATTTTAATTTGTCCAGAAGGAGAAATAAGAGAGAAAGCTTGAAAGCCATAAAGTCAGCTTTTACTCTTCACCCACCTGTATCAATAAAGGTGTGTCTACTTTTGAGAAGGCATACTTCCCTTCCTGAACCACCAATCATTGTCTAGAAGTCCTGATAACTCTCTGTTCTCTGAAACACAAGTAGCATCTTTCATCATGTGACAGAGAATACATCAACAGTCTGATTTATGGTTGTCTGGCTTCTAAGATTATTTTGAAAATAACTCAAGAGCTGAATGGTCATCAAGGAACATACATGCGTGTGAGCGCATACACACACACACACACACACACACACACACACACCCCACATTTGTACTTGTTCAGTTTCTCCTGGCTTGATTTTCATTTCCCGTGGAATGGCAACTGGCACCAGACTCAGAACACTTGGGCTTGACTGAGAGCTGCAGGTTCTTGAAAATGCATAGTTAGCTGAGTTGTTTTAGAGTGGTCAGAGTTTTGTTGATAGATTTGCATAAGGAATTAGCTTTATTTGATGGCAGACTTTGTATTCATCTGCTTGTACCTGCTTCATCCCTGTCATAGTTTTTCCACTGGAAATTTGGGATCAGCTGCATCTCTTTGGCCCTCTATCGAACCCTGACAACATAATGGGCTTATTCTGTAGTTAATTCACAATGTCTGGTTTGTCTCCAGCAGTTTACCAGATGGATCTCTAGGCATTCTCCTCTCAAATTCTTTATTAAATATTTATAAGGCCAGATTGCAAATGAACCTAGCTTTGCCCCTGGAGGTATGTAGAAGGATCTCTGGACCAAAGAGGATCAAATCGGCCAGTTCAGGAAAGAGAGACGACCAACCATTTTCTACAAGAATTGCAGAAGAGCACTGAATCATGGCCTTACTCATAGTAGTGAGATCATGAGCATACTGGCGGCATTCCTCATAATAAACAGGATGTTACCTTGTAAAGAGGAAGCTGTTAAGATGAGAAGATAAAGATGTCTGAGATCATCATAAATAAATCTGAATATTTGGAGACCAGTTTCTTGCTCCATGAGAAATGAGCACTGGGTGACTTGCTTAATTAGTAGTACATCACTGTATATAAAGACTTGGCAAAAGAAAATGAGGAGTTCTGTTATGGGATAATCCTTTTGTACACTGTCTCTGCCTAAGGTGCCTTCTGATTGGTTTAAAAAAGAGCTGAATGGCCAATAGCTAGGCAGGAGAGAAGAGGCAGGACTTCTAGCAAAAGGGAGGAACTCAGTAGAGGAACGTGAGGTGCACAGGAGATGCCATTGAGACAAGGAGGAAGTGGCATGGACAGAATGGAGGAGAAGTAAAAAGTCACACGGCAGAATATAGATTATTAGAAACAGGTTGATTTGAGTTATAAGAGCTAGTTGGGAACAAGCCTAAGCTAAAGAGAAAGTTTTATAATTAATAAAAATTCTCTCAATCGTTGTTTGGAAGCTGGTTGTCCCAACAGAAAGTCCAATTAGAAAGACCAACCATTGCTGGGCGGTGGTGGCACATGCCTTTAATCCCAGCACTTAGGAGACAGAGGCAGGAGGATCTCTGTGAGTTCCAGGCCAGCCTGGACTACCAAGTGAGTTCCTGGAAAGACTCAAAGCTACACAGAGAAACCCTGTCTCAGGAAAAAAAAAAAAAGGGACCAACCACAGAGTTCTTGAAAGCAAATGGATCTGGTAATCAAGTAGTCAAAATACCATATTGGTGGCCATGTACAGGAAGGCATTCAAATCAAAATGACCAAGTTATTCAACTTCCTACTAAGTTGAAATGTGGAGAGCCTGAACAGGTACTGAGACGATTCACTCTTTTTTTTTTTTTTTGAGACAGGGTTTCTCTGTGTAGCTTTGCACTTTTCCTGGAACTCACTTGGTAGCCCAGGCTGGCCTTGAACTCACAGAGATCCGCCTGGCTCTGCCTCCAGAGTGCTGGGATTAAAGGCGTGTGCCACCACCGCCTGGCTGAGAAGATTTACTCTTACAGAGAAAAGCCCTGACTGAGGTGGGCAGGCACTTCAGAGGTGTTGAGTTAAAAACAATAGTGATGCTCTTTAGCTTGTAATTGTGGGTGAGTTATTTGCATTCCATGATTGGGTGTAATGTTCTGCAATAGATAGAACCACAGTGCATACTATATTTGCATTGTATAGCCTTAGCTTTTAGTTCATCTGTTTGTCTTTGGACAATTCCCTTTGAAATTGTCCCCAAAACTTGAAGGTTCATCCAGGAAAATGTTATTGTGCCAGATTATAACCACATTCTTAGTGTTAGTGCCACAAGATAAATTATAAACCCTAGCCTTTAAAGGCATTTATTTCAGTGGTTCCAGGAAATCTTTCAAGAATTCTTATTTAACATTTTAAATGATTGTACTAATTTGGCAATGTATGAAAATTCGGAGTGTCCCTTTCATTTGGGTAATTCCTTGAATCAAGCCAAGTTATAACACCAAATGCACTCTGGAAAATAGTGTTTATTCTTGCAAATGCAGAACTTGATGACTTGAGCCAAGAAAATTCCAAGCTTTTCTTCCGTGCCATGAAGGATCTTCTGTTTCTAATTCTATTGAAATAACTGTTTGATACCAGTATTCTGAGGGTACTATATTAAGAAGTGTAGAAAGGTTAGGAAAGGAATGGATGCTTAACCTGACCTTGAATTTGAGAGAGTTCAAGTTCTGCTAATGTCAGATGAGAGGGAGATTATGAGAGGACAGCTCAAGAGCAGTTCTTTAGAGAACTGAGTGTGGTGTGGCCCAGGGCACATGTGTAGGACAGGACTGACTGTGACAGAGGGTTTCTAGTCCCTGTTTTCTTAAGGGCAAGCACTTCTCCCTTTTCTTTCAGGCATCTCTCAAGACAACCACTGGGAACTTTTCTTATAGATGCTATTCTTTCTTATACCCAAATAATAAGGTGGTGGCGGGGGGGGGGGGGGGGGGGACAACAGCTGTAGAGGCTTGAACAGAATAAGAGCAGGATATATTGATGTTCTCAAGTGGGCCAAGTTTTGTGATTAGTAGAAGGTAGAAACAACTAGTTTTTGCTGTCAGTGATGTATAAAGCAAGATCCCTGTAAATATTCTTCTCTTGGGATATGGTAATTATATCTTAACACTAGTGTATTGTGGGTGACAACAGGAGTTAACTTTGGCTCCTACTGCAAGAATGACTTAGGCAGCTACATGTACAGGATGAAGAGCCTTACTCATGTTCACATCCAGAAAGTGCTATGCTTTGCAGGAAGGTCTGGGTGCAACACCAGTGGTGTAGCACCATACCTCTGTTGACAACACATATTCCAGAAGGTAAAAACTAAGGTTCTTCCAAGTATATGTGCAGACTGTCAGGGCTTCTTCACTTTAGGGGCTGTAAAGGGAGGTATTGGGTATGTGCTATCCATACCCATTGCTTATGGTGCACATCTGCCCAACAGTATGTACGAATGTGGCCTGGCACTTTTGTAGAGGACAACATCATGTTGCAATGTCAAAAGTTGGACAAGACTAGCTGCACTGTGTAGTGCTGACACTACTTGCTCCTCTTGCACGAACTCTGCGAAACCCTAGTCATATTTATTGACCAGAATAAGTGGCTACGTGGATAACTTAGTCACAACAGTTCTGTGGCTTGCTGAGGCTCAGCCTTATTTAGAGTCATTCTACTAATCTGTCAAAGGACATCATACAGTGACTGAAGCTGTATTTCATGGCATTTTCTATAATGTTATATCAATTCTCGGAGGTGGGAGAAGCAGAGATTTTTCCCATCTGCCCACACTTGAGATGTGTGGGAGCTAATGAAAGGACATACATATCTATTAGAGGATTTAGAAAGAAGAAAACATGGTCATATTATAGAATGTGTCCTGGGATTACATTGTCTTTTTTTTATTTGTCTTTTTATAAACATCGCCTCATCACAGAGCAAAGTTTTGAAGCAGAGATGATGTTTTTGTGTTACATAGAAGGAAAACCACTACGGGGAACTCAACTTTATTGTCCAAAAAATCAAAGCAATAAAATTCAGAAAGTGTTTTCTTTTCTTGCATTGTTAAAATTCATAACTTCCCCAAAAGCACATTTTTTTAAAAAATTTTTCTTCTTTCAGAGTAAGAAAGACTGTACTGGACCATTACCATTCTCATCAGTTTAGAGTTAACTGATGTATACACCCAAGCAAACATCTGGACAGTTGGAGAACACACTTCATTGAAGGTCCTTTAGATGGTTCCTCCCCTCCACCAGCCCATGTATAGAACACCCCTTTGGAAAGCAACAGAAGTAGGAGGATGACATGTAGCTCAAGAGAAATATTTTTAAAGTAAAAATTACTAGAAACAGGATTATTGAGAAATTTTATTATGTACAATAAATGTATAAGTAGGATCATAAAGCACCCTAAGGATATAAAATGTGCTGACTATTTGGGTTTTATCTTGCATCCAGGAAGACAGTGAACTTGAACCTATTTGTGACTTCCAAGGCAACTAGCTGTAACCACAGTGTCTAGTGCCTCTCAGGCCCCAGAGGATATTTTTCAGCCTGGATAAGTATTTCATAGAGACATTCGAGCCAGGTGCTTTATGTAGTAGGCTTGGTGATTCAGTGTGCGGCATTTAACAATGTGAGTCAGAATTAAATGGATGTCTCACTGTTATAGTTGGGGAGCTAATGGAAGGGCCACCTCTCAGATGAGTCATTGAATGCCGATCCTGCTCCGGGCCACTTGCTAAAGCTTGTGCAATCATTTTCCCAAGCAGCTAAGATGATAACCTTGATGTTCTGCCCTTTCTAAGTTCAGATGATCAAGCCACTCATCTCTGTGTCCCCCAAAATAGATCTGAGCTAAAACCACCCTTTGTCATCATTCATTATCCCTTCCTGCTTTCGTGCTCTGCCTTTATTCATTGCTTGTTTAAAAAAAAAAATGCAATTACGGTATTTTAACTCTTAATGCACTCTGTCATAAGTAAACTGCCCTTGTATTTATAACCCCACTTTGCTCCAAAAGTATTTGAAGAAGCTTATAAAGGACACATGCATGGTGCAACTATCCAAGCAAGGACAAATGAATGTGATTATAAGCTACGTTAGGTTAAGAATGAATTTATAGGCTAAAGATAGCTTCTGAAACTGAGCCTCTTTGAACTTCCTGATGCATCCCTTTGCCTGCTTTTTAAAGGTCAGTGTGTGGTTTAGCATTTTCCATGCTGGAATATAAACTAATGAAGGAAGTTAGTACCACAATTGAATATAGTTTATCAACCAGATTAAAAGTTTGTTATTATTACTATTATTATCATCATTATTAATATTTGGCAGTTAATTAGAGTGGGAAGTGAGAGCAGGTAAGCAGGGTAAGCCGTCAAAGAACAGAGAAGCAACCATTTGCCTTTGTTCTCAACTAGGTCACCAGTCAGCAGGATGAAATGAGTCATACACTTGGTCTCTTCCCATCAAAATGTAAGAGAACTAATGTTAATGGAATCTTAGTGGTGTTCTGGCTGTGAGAAAATAGAGCTCTTGGTATATCTATGGCCTGGTATTTCTCTGAGGATTTGTAAAAGAGAGGCAAGAAGTAAGTTTTTAGCAGTCTACTCTGTGGCCATCTCAAGACAGAAATCTCAGAAGTAGCCTCAAGGTGAAAAGGGTGCCCAAGGCCATGTTCTATATGCTGGAATTGGAGTCTTCTTAACTTTTTAACAAGCATATTTCTTACAATCTTACAATTAAAAAAAGTATAGTACTTGGTGTGTAGGCCAGTTGGTAGAGTTCTTGCCTGGAACGCACAAAGCCTGAGTTCCTAAAACAGGGCATTGTGGTATGTGCCTTTAATCTCAGCACTTTGGAGGTAGAGATGGGAGTTCAAGGTCACTGTTGGCTATGTAGTGAGTTTGAAGCAAGCTAGTTATATGAAACCCTATATCAAAGAAAGAAGAAAGACAGACAGGAAAGAAAAGTCATAAAAGGAAGGAAGCACTGAATAAATTCAGAAATGGAGAAGGAAGAAGGAGTAAGAATAATTTGCTAACTTTATGGCCTCTTAAATATGGTATTAGGAATTGAATGTAGGGCCTTAATCTCAGGCCTTTTACAATTAATTTTGTCATTTGAGCTTCATACCTATATATAATGTATTCTGTTACTCTCTTCCCCACACCTGTTATCTTCTTTCCATCTCTATCACACACAGTCACAGACAGACAGATACACACACACACACACACACACACACACAAACACACACAAGCACACAGATGTGTGCACATATAGCTCCCATCTCTATGAGTCACATTCTAGAGCTATGATTTTGGTTATATTCTGTGAGCTATTTAGTTTAACCAGACAGTCTGTAGCTTGGAACTACCCATTGGAGCTTAGTAAGGTGGGTCCACGTTTGATTGTTGATAGGCCCACTCTTATTATTATTATTTTTTTTAAAGTTTAGTTATTTATTATGTACACAGAAGAGGGTGTCGGATGTCATTACAGATGGTTTTGAGCCACCATGCGGGTGACTGGAAATTGAACTCAGGACCTCTGGAAGAATAGCTGGTGCTCTTAACCTCTGAGCCATCTCTCCAGCCCCCAAAGGGGCCCACTCTTATACTGACACAGTGCAGCTATCAGCAGCTGCTGTGAGTTTGCGGTTGCAATGGCTGTGTCTGACCAATGAGATGGCGTTTCACTTTGGAGCTCTTCAATTCTTTCCCATCACTCTTGGGCAGGGTTCCCTGAACCTTAGAAGGCATGGTGTGAATGTCTTGTTTACGACTGATCAGCCATCACTTACTCTCAGCACTTTGGGAAGCCGAGTCTCTTCATTTACCTCTGTTCACTGGAGAAAAAAGAGGCTTCTCCGATTGAGGCAAGGAGTAGCATTTGTCTTTGGATATAAAGGTTAATGTTTAGAAGGCAGTTTGGTAGGATGTTAATTTAGTTCAACAGCATTGTTCAGTTCCCCAATAGGGTCTATGACCACCAGAGGTATTTGACCAGGTTTACAGTACTAGGCTGATTCCCTCCTATGGTAGTAGGTCTCAAATCAAGTTAGAGAGCAATTGTTTATCCCCATAACAGTAGTGATGCTGTTGCACAAGTGGGTATTCCTGTCTGGCAGGATGGTCTTATAGATCATGGGATTCACAGTTATCTCAGGCTACTGATGCCCCTTTCCTCCTATCAGCCTGCATACCACCTTCTGGAACTATGAAAGCCAGCTATCAGAGAGGAAGCTTCAAACTCATTTCCAGCTCCCTTTTTTAAATAAATATTTTTATTTTAGAATTAATTTAATTTTACATATCAGCCACAGATTCCCCTGTCCTCCTTCCTCCCACCCCCCAGCCTTGCCCCCAAGTCTACCCCCCCATTCCCATCTCCTCTAAGGCAAGGTCTCCCCTAGGGATTCAGCCCAGCCTGATAGATTCAGTTGAGGCAGGTCCAGTCCCCTCCTCCCTGCACCAGGGCTGAGCAAAGTGTGTCAGCATAGGCCCCAGGTTCCAAAAAGCCAGCTCATGCACCAAGGACCTGTCCTTGGTGCTTTTTTTAGTGTTACGAATAGTGTGTGGTTTCTTCAGCAGTAGGGGCTTATATGTATGCCACTGGGGCAGATTTCAGGATTTATGTGCTTCTCCCACTTCCTGCTTGCCCTCTCTTGTTTCCTGTGTGTATGTAAATTGTGATTACTCATCTTTTTGCTCTTACCGTGTGTGTTGGCATGCCTTCCCTGCCATGAGAACTCGGTCTCTCTGGAACTATAAGTCAAAACAAGGGTTCCCCCACCCCCTTCTGCTTCATTTGCTTGGGTTATGGTATCTTATCATAGCAACAGATACATGACTAATACATGTGATACCCCACCCCTGGGGTTGGGGTTCATGTTTAGTAACTACGTCTTCTGGGAGCAGGTTTTTCTAGCCTTACAGTATCTTACAATTTTTTTTTTTAATTTAATTTTTTATTTTACTTTGGTTACAAGATAGTAGGTTTCCATATGGGCCTCTCAATGGCCCTTCACTGTGGTTAACCTTCCCCCTACCCCTATATCTCCCATGTCCCCTGACTTCCTTCATGCTTAAACCAGTGGTTCTCAACCTTCCTGATGCTGCGACTCCTTAATACAGTTCCTTGTGTTGTGGTGACCCCCAACCGTAAAATTATTTCATTGCTACTTTATAACTGTAATTTTGCTACTGTTATGAATTGTAATGTAAACATCTGATATGCAGGATATCTGATATATGTGAGTCATTTGACCCCCAAAGGGGTTGCAACCCACAGGTTGAGGACCACCAGCTCAGACCTTTCTACCCCTGGTATTCTCCTATCCACATTCATAATTTGTAAATTTTACCATCCCCCATCCCTTAAAGAACCCCTCACCCAAAGTCCCCTTTCTAGGCTAGTGGTATCTATAGGAACTCTAAGCTGACTGTACACAGTAAGAAATTCAAAGTTAAAATTCACATCTGAAGGTAGACTTATAGTGTTTGTATTTCTGTGCTTGTGTTATTTCTTTCAATCTATTTCCCCAGCTCCTTTCATCTATTGTATCAGTAAATTTCATTTTTCTTTACAACTGAGTAAATTTCTGTTGTATATATGTGCCATATTTTCATTCTATTCTTCAGTAAATAGACAACTAAATTGATTCCATTGTCTATCTATTGTGGGTAGAGTAACAATAAACAAATGAGCAAGAATTCCTGTAGTAGAATATAAAGTACCCCAGATATACACCAAGGAATGGAATAGATGGGCCGTATGATAGCTATATTTTATTTTTTTTCTTTTTTTAGAAATAGCCACGTTGGTTTCCATAGTGGCTGAACAAGTTTGCATTCCTATAAACAGTGGATAAGAATTCTTCTTTCCTTGCTTTCTCTCCAGAAATGTTCTCATTCTGGACTGGACTCCATATGCTACAATAGTGGCAAGTAAGGAAAGATGTGTCCAATTGTGCTGTACTAGAACAAACATGATTGAGGGAAACGATTATTTTTTGGTTGTATCTGAGGTTTGTGCCATAGGATGGAATCCATGCCCTTCCCCCAATTCATGATAGAATTTTGAGTGGCCTGATCTTGTGCAGGTCTTTTGTAGGCAACCACAGCCACCTTGGAGTTCACGAGGGCAGTAGCTATGTCATAACCAGAAGACAGTATTTTTCAGCAGCTTTCCCTACCGTTGGATGTCAATGTTCTGCCTTCTTCCATGATGTTTCCTGAGGGTCCAGGGAGGGGGATTTGATGTAAACGTCCTATTTATGACTGGACACTCCATAGTCACTAATTTTCAGCAGGTTGACCAGTTGTGAGCCTCTGTATTAGGCACTATCCTCTGCAAAAAGAAGCTTCTCTAAGTATAAGATACATATATAGAAGGCGGTCTGATACTATGCAAATTGAAGTAGTAGGTTATCATCTAAGGTCTAGGATCTACAGGATTTTGTTCTGACTTATAGTACCAGGTATGAGTACAGTCTTAGGGCACAACCTTCAAATACAATCAGAAAGTGGTTGGTTATCTCCACAACATTCATGCCACAGTTTCTGTGAGATGCATATCTTTCCAGCTTTTGAAGTTCACATCTGGGTCAGATGGTTGATGATTTTTCTCCTCAAGTAGAGTTCCTGATTTGTATATGTTAAATTTGTGCCCTCGTATTTTTCTAAAAATGTTACTCAGTTATAGGATTTTTATGTTGGAATCTTTAGGGTCTCCTGAATAGCATTATATCCCATATGAATAGGTAGGTGTACACTGAATTCTTTTTAAGTGTATTACTTTTATTTCTTTTATTTGGCTGTAACAACTTAAAGTGTTTTAAATAGAAGTGAGACAATGATTTTAATGGACTGTTTTGAGTTTGTCATCATTTAGATGATGAGCTATTGGTTACTTTTATAACTAGCTTTTATTATACTGAGGTATATTTACTCTAACTCAGTTCTCTCTAGAACTTTTATCATAAAGGAATGTTGAATTTTATCACAGACTATTTTTGCATTTGTTGAGCTATTGATGTGATTTCTGTATTTAAGTCCATTTATCTGTTCTATTTATTGATTTGCATATGTTGAACCATTTCTTGTATCTCTTTAATAAAGCCAAATTGATTATGATATTTTTAGTATGTACCTATATTGGGTTTGCAATCATTTTGTTGAGAATTTTGACAACTATCTTCACCAGCGATATTGATCTGCAGTTCTCTATATTTTATCCCTTATCTGCTTTTGTTTATAGAAGGAATTTGGAAGTCTTCTTTTTATTTATGGTTTGTGGAGTTATTTTAGTAGTACAGGTTTAATTATGCTTTAAAGTTCTGTTATAATTTTGCTGTGAATCTATTTGGACTTGGATTCTTTAAATTGGAAGATTTTTTGGTTTTAGATTTAGAAACTTCCATGTACTACTGAGAACACATATTCTGAATTGTCAGAGCATAATAATTACTTTGATGTCTGCAAGGTCCTTTTGGCCTATGGTTTTATTTAGTTCTGATGTTTTATTGTTTATTCTTGTCTAATATCCTTCCCATTTGTGAAAGTTTGGTATTAAACTTGCCTACTGTTAGTGTGTTAGAGTTAATCTGTGACTTAATGCCTACCAGTGTTTGCTTCAATCCCCATGCTTGTTATCAGACTGTTTAAATTATTTAGCTCATCTTGATTTAACTTAGGTGAGTCAGATGTATGCAGAAATTCATCCATATCACTTAGGTTTTTGAGTTATTGAAATATAGGTTTTTAAAGTATGTCCATATGATTTTCTGAATTTCTTTGATATCTGTTATATTGTCTCCTTGTCTCTAATTTTACTAATTTGAGCTCCTTATTTCTTTTACTTAATTTAACTAAGAGTTTGTCAACATTATTTATTTTTTCTAAGAATCAACTCTTCATTTTGTTGATTATTTTTGTTTCTCTTTCATTGATTTCTGCTGTGGTTTTGATTTTTTCTTTTGTTTTCTTCTTTTGAATTCGGTTTGCTATGATTTTTTTCTAAATTCTTTATATGCATTGTTAAGTTATTTATTTTTCACTTTATTTTATTATTATTATTTTTAAATGTAGGTATTCAGAATTGTAAATTTTCCTCTTAAGATTGCTTTCATTGTATATCACAGGGTTTGGCATGCTGTGTTTTTATTTTTATTTAATACCAGGAAATTTTGTTATTTCTACCTTGATTTCTTCAATGACCCATTCAATATAGCATTATGTAATTTCCATGGGTTTGTGTATTTTCTGGAGTTCCTTTGTTATTGATTTCAAAATTTAATCCATTGTGGCTAAATACAATACATTTGTTTCAATTTCCCTCAATTTGTTGAGATTTATTTTGTGTCCCAACAGTCATTTATTTTAGAGAAACTTCCATGTACTACTGAGAACACATATTCTGAATTGTCATAGCATAGTAATCATTTTTATGTCTGTAAGGTCTATTTGGCCTCTGGTTTTATTTAGTTCTGATGTTTTATTGTTTATTCTTGTCTGATATCCTTCCCATTTGTGAAAGTTTGGTTTTAAACTTGCCTACTGATAGAGTGTTAGAGTTACTCTGTGACTTAATGCCCACCAGTATTTGTTTTATGAAAATGGATTCACAGAAATTTGATGCATATGTGTTAAAAATTTTAATGTCATCTCAGTAAATTGTTCATTTGGCCAGGATGGATTAATCATCTTCTTTCTTTCTTTTCTTCCTTTTTTTTTGACTAGTTTTGACTTGAAATCTATTTTGTCAGATATTGAATAATGATGCTTGCTTATTTTCTGTTCCTATTTGCTTGGCTAAGGCAGTTTCTATACTTGAAGGTGAGATGTGTTTCTTGTAGAAAATCAGATATGGATCCTATTTCCTGATATATTTGGCTAGCCTGTATCTTTGTATTAGGCCAGTAACAATTAGAATTGTTGAAAGATGGGTATTTATTGTCTTTTCTTGTTGGTTTCATGCTGTTTGTTTTCATAGTCCTATTTTACAAATAATTATCCTGGCATTATTTATTTTTTTCTCCAATGTCTTTTGAATGTGATTATTCTTTTCAGTCCAAAGTATTCATTCCAGTATTCTTTGTAGGACTAATTTGGTAGTCATAAGTTTTTGTAGATTATTTTCCCCCACTGGGTGTTTTTCTTTCTCCTTCCATTACGATGGATTGTTTTACTGGGTAAAATAGTCTACATTCACTTCTGTGTTCTTCATGACTTGGAGTACATTGCTCCAAGTTCTTCTTGTTTTTAAAATTTCTATTGAAAAACCAACTGTTCTTCTAATGGACCTGCCTTTCTATGTGACACTTGCCTTCTCTCTTGGGTCTTTCATTTCCCTACTTTTTTCTCCACTTTTAGTGTTTTGACTATAATTTATTATAGGGAGTTGTTTTTTGGTTCTGTCTATTTGTTGTTCTGTGTGCCTGTTCAATGATTTGTCAAGTTTGTTTCCATGATTTTATTGAAGATAAATTCTATGTTGTTTATGTGGAATTCTTCTCCTTCTATTCCCTTAGTGTAGATGAAATTTTAAATGGCCTTAGGTCTTATTAAATAAGAAACACAGAGGAAATACAGAGTTAAAAGCCCAAGAGATCAGAGCACTAGCAATGAGCCAAGACCACCTTATCTTGCTGCCATTGCTTCCCCAGAGAGAGAGGCCTTCTTTCCCTGTGTGACTTGTCTTTTTATTGCCTTTCTGTTCTGCCTTTTCATTGGCTCTAAACCCAACCACATGACTTCCTCATCACTGTTTACACAGACCTCCAGGTCTCTATGGTTGATACTGGGATTGAAGGTTTGGGTCACCATCCTTGGCTGTATCCTTGACCACACAGAGATTCTGCCTGCCATGTGATTGGATTAAGGGAGTGTGCCATCACCACTGGACTTTTGCTTAATGGATTGCTTTTACATCTGATCTCCAGACAACCTTATTTATTAACATACAAATAAAATCACATTTCAGCACAAATAAAATATCACCATACCATAGTTCAAATTTTTTCTATTTTCATTTATTATTTGCTTTTACTTTTGTTATTTACATTTATGATTAAAACTGGTCTAATTCTTCTACTTTGTCTTCAGGTCCTGATACTGTCTTTTCTGTGATTCATTGTGTTGGTCCTGAATGGTCCTCATTATTTCATTTATTCATTTATTTTATTTAGCAATTTATTTGAGGAGTTTAGTCCTTTCCTCTTTAAGTTCATTCAGGTGTTTATTCATGTCCTCTTTAAATTACTTGACCCCTTTTAACATGTTTATGATTTTTCTTGAGTTTCGTGTAAGATGTACTCAATGAGAAAGGTGGCTGTAAGTTTGATGATCATTGCAGGGACATGTTGTCTTTTTTTTCATATTTCCTGCGTTTTTGTAATGAGACTTAGCTCTTTGGAGTTAGGCTGTTGGTGTGTATTTTGATATGAGATTTTAGTCCTATAAATCAGAGTCCTGAGATGGGGTGGCAGGGTGGTCAGTTTGGGGGAGTCATGAGACCATGGAGGTGAGGGGAGAAACTTCCATGGGCTACTGAGAAGAATGCATATTCTATAGTGTCAGAGTGGACGATTTCTCAGATATCCATAAGATCTATTTGGTGTATTGTTTTATTTAATTTTGATGTTTTACTACTTGTCCTTTGTCTGGTTGACTTGTCCATCAATGGAAGTTGGGTATTGAAGTTGCCTATTACTACTGATTGAAGTTCTTCCATAGAGTGTATGGCTGTACAAATGGCTAGAAACTGTGACAAAGAAGCAAGTCTGGCTGGGTAGTTTGGGGGAAGTCCCAAGGGTTCAGGACTTAGAGGAGCAGATATCCTACCAGGGACTGTGGGCTAAAGAGTGTCTCAAGACTAGGGGTTGGGGTTAGCAATTTGGGAGAATCCCAAGAGGATGGAGCTGAGAGAAACTATTCTCTAAATTAGTCTGGCAGTGTGGGCTGGGTTTCCAGATAGAGTCTGAGGTAGGAAGGATGGAGCAGAGGTTGAGTCTGGATAGACTCTCATACACAAAGTGGACAGTGTGGGCTGTATTCCACCTGCAGAGCCTACAGCATATTGGAATGGAGTGTTAGTAGCTTAAGGCCCCAGGAGTGGTAGTGGGCACCCTAAGGATGAGGAAAAAGTAAAGCCTTTCTAGAAAGCAGGTCAGCAGAAGGTCCTAGGAGAGGATTGTGGAGAGCTACATGGCCTAGGGAGGAGGAAGGAGCATGACATACTGGGAGGACTGTGGGGAGAGGCAGGACAGAGTTGACTGGACTTTGTACAAGGAAGAAGTGAGGTCCACAGTGCAGTGAAGTCAGCTCTTGGTACTAATAAAGTCTGAATACTGAGTTGGCCCACTTTTGTTTTTTTCTCAAACATAATTATCAGAACAGATATTGTTGGGCTTTGGAGAGTTTTAATCACATCTATTTCTCTCTTGTTTTATGAAGTAATTTTTAAAAATAGACCCAGAAGTCAGACAGAGGTATATTATCAAACTTATTACTACAAAGGTTGAATTGAAGAGAGAGAGAAATATATAAGCAAACAGGATTTCCATCATTTCCCCAAGGTACTTGGATATGTCCCACCTGAGAAACCACTTGAGTCTACAAAAGAGATTTACTACAATTTGTTGCTTCATGTCCCTGTTATATTAAAGACAGAGAGAGACACACCAGTCTCCAAGTCCATCTCTGGAATCTCAGCTAAGCTTACATCAAGTGGGCGTTCTGTGTGGAAGTAGAAGTTCCAGAGCCTATTGCTTCTTAAGGGGTCAAAACCTCAAAGAAGCAAAGGCAGGGGGTGTACCACTGGTATTCTTAGAAATCAATCACAGTAAGTCAAACTGCTGTGGGATAAGAGAAGGGATAAATGTCTACAGCTGTGCTTCCCTACACATACCCATGCCTGGGCTCCCCAGGTGTAGCTAGGATTGACAAATATGAGAATAGATAAATGACTCCCCAAATATAGTACTATTTATAGTAATTGGCTCATTGGAAAGTAGAAGTTCTATAGATATTCAGTGAATCGTTACTGAAGAATATGTATTGGTCATGTCCCATGCACAAGTGAAACTCTCCATGTTTAACTCCCTGAAAGAATTATAGAGGGAATTATTCTTCTCAATTATAACCTGTAATTTCATCATCCAAACCCCATTTTTTGTGGAACTTTTTAGGCCTTAACTAATTGGCAAGTGTTATAGTATTAAATGGGTGATATTACATCAAACACAAGATAGAGATTGGGAACTTGTGAGGAGAAGAAGAAAGAAGAAAATGGTAGAAGGGCAAGAAAAAGAAGGAACATGATTTGTGTTAGAAGATGCAACCTCCCTTCCTCGCAGGTATCATCCAGCCCTTCAGTGAGGTCTCAAAAGCCATGCTGGTTGGTTTTTATCAACTTGACACAAACTAGAGTCAGTTGAAAAAGTGCTATTGTAAAACTGGCCTACAAGTTTGTGAAGAGTTTTCATGATTAATGATTGATGTGACATGGGTCCATCATAGTGTAGGTGGTACCATCCTACCCAGGTAGTCCTTAATTGTATGAAAAGTAAGCAAGTCATGAAGCAACTTTCTTCCATGGTTCTGGTTTAGTTCCTGCCTCCAGTTTCCTGCTCTCTCTTGAGTTCCTGTCCTGAACTCCCTCAAAGATAGACTATAACCTGTAAGGTAAAATAAACCCTTTCCGTTCTAAATTGCTTTTTTATCATGGTATTTATCACAGAACAACAGAAAGCAAGCTAGACAGAAGCTATGAGTGAACTTGAGTTACAGAAGGATTCTAAATGCTTAAGGCAACATCCCTTTTGGTAGATAAACAAAGATTCTATAAATTCTTGCAATGATGAATTCTCCTACCAGTGCTGTTAATATAACTACCTTACACAGAAGCTGGCTATTACTCAGTGGCCCAGGTAATACAGCATTACTTCAAACATAAAATAGTAAGTCAGCAAAGTTGCCAGAATTTCTATTCTAATGGAAATTTGGCATTTTAATCCTTGAAGCATGAATAAAAATGGAATAATACTTAAACTTTTTTTTTTTATCAATTTTCACAAGTTATAATGGATATTCCAATTATTTTGTGTAAATTACATTACCAATTCCAAAAGTTGCATAAATTTTTACATTTCTGGAAGCAAAAGTGTTATAATTTGACTTGCAAATATGTTTCGCAAACAAAACAAGCTTTGGAAGTTGACAAAAAGTGGGTATAGCATGTATACAAATATAAAGCATTATTTAACATACTAGGATAGTTAAATCCTCAGTGAAGGTGAGAGATTTATGCATGCGAGAAAAATATCAATTTAGCTGCTATTGTTTGCAAACTCTGTAGCTTCACACATAGAAGTACCTGTTCCTTTCCATTTGTATTGCTGCCAGCTTCAAATGCCTTCATGTATCCATCCCTTATTATAACCTACAGTTTTTCCCCTGGTATTCAAACTCAATCCAATCTTGACCTCTTAAAATACTCTCCTACAGTGCCTGAAAGGTGGTCTTATGAGTAAAATGCTTGTTGGAACCTGCCAACTCAGGTTCCATCCCCACCCTATGCTAAGATAGAAAGAATGAACCAACTTTACAAGTTGAATCTTCACACCCCACATACATCATACAGGTGTACACAATAATAACAACACACACACACACACACACACACACACACACACACACACACACACACACCCTGATCTACATTGCTCCTCCAAACTGTGTTTAGTATTGAGTGTTCAGCATTATTTGTGCCTTGATTTGAACACATTCTTTTAATTTTAGCTATTTTCTCCAACATCTCATAGAAATTTTCTTGCTTTATATTCTTTTATATGGTTTGGGCTTTGTAGTTGAGCTTTGTTCTTTAGGGAAGCTAGTTATCCTAAGTAGGCTTTTCTTAAAGATCCCCCCTTTTCTCAATCCCTTGTTTCCATTCTTCCCCCTTTCCTCCATCCCCCTTCCTCTTTCTCTTCCTTCTCTTTTCCTTTTGGTATGTTTTCTTCATTCTCTGTATTTTCTTTGAATGAAAGTAACTATTTAGAGTCACAACTTTATTTTTAGATATGTATTTTCCCTTTCTACAATTCATTAAAAATGTTCCATAATATTCATGCTTCAGACTTCAATTTTGCTTGATGTTGAAACTCTGTTTTTTTATCTTTTCATTTTCTTTGTTTTTGTTTATACATGTGTTTTCTTGAGTTATATTGTGGGATATTTTTACACTGTGAAGAAGAGCTGGTGTAATAAAAAGCTGAACAGTCAATAGCTAGACAGAAGAGATTAGGTGGGGCTTCAGGACAGAGAGAGAATGCTGGGAGGAAGAAAGGGGGAGTCACCAGCAGACTCCAAGGAAACAGGATGCTCAATGCATAGTAAGGGTAACAAAACCACATAAAATAATTTAGATTATAAGATATTGGTTAATTTCAGTTATAAGAACTAGTCAGGATCAAGCCTAAGTTAAGGCCAAGCTTTCATAATAATAACAAATCTCCATGTCTTTATTTGTGAGCTGGCGGCCCCCCAAAAATCCATCAAAGTCTGTTTTCCATTAATTTTTATTCATTAACTTCTTTATAATGTGATTAATTTATTGACATTCCAATTCTTTCAATTTGATTCATGTAGAAAGTCCCAACTTAGAATATTTTGAAGTTATGATGTAAAAAAAAATATTCACTTGGCAGAAATGAGACTTAGAAATTTGGTCTTTGCCTGGGCTAGCCATGTGTGATATGATGGGCTGTCTGGGCTTAGCAGTCAGTCAATTGTAACTTCTAGTCACTCCCATGTATGAAAGTGCATTAAGAATTGTCTGTTAAATTATAGCATTGTTTGGCTATGGCGCCTGGTTTGTTAGATGTACTCAAGTTTCAACTCAAGAAATGGTCAACTCAAGGTAGTTTTGTTCAGATGTAGTCCAACTGTGATAGAGGAGCTTACTGTGACTTCTTTGTACGTACTGTGACTTATTTGATACAAATGATCTCACTTGCTAACTCACTCATTCACAAAATGTTTTGAGTCTTTCTTTTACTCCTTTTCTGCCATGGTAGATGTCTGTTTGAGTTGCTTCTCCTTTGAGAAATGGGAAATGAAAAAAGAGCTAAGATGATGTGTGTTGAACACCTTAAATCATGGTTTCCTCTAAAATGTAAGGTTTGCCCATCATTCTTGTTTAGTTTATTGTCTACTCATGGTGACCCCATGTGTACTCAACTGCCTCAATTATAAAATTTCCTTTATCCCATTTTTTCTTTCCTGTTTCTTTTCCCAGTATTTTCCAGCTACTAAATGAATAAAAATACAAGGAGATAATTTTAAGTTGCTCCTTCAAAGTTTGTTCCTGTTAGTAAATAGTCATCAGCACATTGTTAACAGCATTATTGTGTCTAGAATGCTGAAAAATTATTAGAAGCCAAATAAATTGCCCTAACTCCTTTGCTTTATTCTAGAATCTTCTGTGAGTTCATCCTGACTTCTTTGCTTGTGGGTAATTATTACTTTTAGCTGCATATCTTTTTCACGTTAGTTATTGTTCATAGTGACTTATTTTCTTTTGAAAAAGATTGTTTGGTCATGTGTGAATACAAAATGGAAAGTGGAAATTATGTGATATGGTGTCTCTTACATTGTCTTCTTTACTAAAAATTCTGGCAGTTGAATTTTATTTATTACGCAGGAACTTACCTAAAGAAGTATTTGTGTTTAAATTTTACTTGAAACTACCATTAATGACAAGCCCTATAATTTATTGCCTGTTGAACAAAGTGGTTTTTCTCTTTCATTTTCTTTTACACCTGTGTTCCAGCTTTTAATGTAAACTACATTTTCATATTCAAGGCGTATAGTATAACTCTGCGTCCAGACTGACCACATACTCTATTGTTTTGCCAATTTGTTCATATTTTTTGCTTTAAAAGTTCTATACTATTTTTTGTTTGTTGCTTTCATATGCTGAATTCATACTGTGCTTGATGATCTCATTATGTTGTAAATGTTTATTTATTATTCACTGAAATCATAGAAATTGAAATGTTGTATAAAGGTAAGAGATGAGGCTTTGTCTAATTAAACAAAACTAATGATCTAAAAACATGCAATGAAAGACCAGGATAGGAGAAGGGCTAGTTATGGTAAGCCCTTGCACACAAGAGAAAAGGTGAGGCTTGATTCAGGAAGAAAAATTAAGCTATATTAAGGCCAGAATTTTATTTGGAATATTTATGAATAAAAACAGGGGTTTTCCTTTGTGTGGTTCTGAAGAAATGCCAAGATGCCAGGGTTTTCATTCCTCAACTCATGTCTCTGGGTGGGTGCACAGGCCCTCGTTATGAACGCCGGGTCTCTGTAGCAGGCACACAGGTACGATGGGTAGAGTCAGAACCTAAACGGTTCTGAAGTATCTCTACACTTCTGATTTCAGCAAGTACCATTGAGGACTGTGAGGATAGGGGTAGAGGGGACACCTATGTCTTAAACAGTCTCCTATTGGGGGACAAAAATGTTGGGACTGTGGCCTCTGTGTTGCTTATGTTTCTCCCGTACCTTTTCCTGGTTTTAAGGTGGTTTAACAGAGCTGGCAAGGTGGCCCAGCCATTAAAGACTAAGCTGACAACCAAAAAGATAGTTTAACAGAAGTATCTTTCCCCCTGTGGCATACTGATTACATTTTCTACTTAGTCCTGTAGCTCTTGTTCTTAAGGGGGAAAAAAATCCATTTAGAAATGTGTAAAGTTTTCTTTAGTGAAGAATCTGAACAGTAGAAGGATTCGTGGCCTTCTTTCTCAGCAGTAGCTTTTCCATCCAAGTGGCTCCTGGGGTAGTGAGTGCATCGAGCTGTGCTGATGCTGGCTGGGTGTAAATTGCCTTCATCTGAAGTTGTCTGCTTTGTACCATTACCTGCCTACAGCCAAACAGGGCCCCTCCAGGAGAGAAGTCTCTTTAACCAAATATCAAACAAATTAACCTTTTAGTAGGTTCCTAGGAGCCTCGAAGAAAGGAACACTCCAGTGACGTCACTGATGGCAAAGGTTAGCCTAAAAGTAAAATGAAATCATCCGGCCAGGCAGGCCCTCAGGGAGAATCAAGGCTTGTAATTAGATTGAAGGCTCCTAGGAAACGGAGCCCTGTTGCAGGCAGAGCGTTTGCAGAAGCTAATTGGAGTAAGCTTTTGCATCAGCTCTCCTGCTTCGCATCACTTACAGCCTTGAAAATAGCTGTAATGATGTATGATGATTGAGTCACTCCCTAATTTTAGCAACCCAGGCTGAACATGAATTACATGACGAACATGTGCATGACATTGTCCTATCTCTCACTTGAGAGTACTGGAAGACTCCAGGTCTGGACTGGCTGACTTCGGGGGTGTTTTTCTGAGAGTACAGAGCCTGGAGTGGACCATGCAAGCAGGTGCAGAGAGCATGGCCCATGGACCAGCCAGCTTCCCTCTGCTTTTCCTTGCTTCCTTGTCTGGTTCGGTGTTTTCTGCCTTTCTTGCTCATTTTTTTTTTTTTTTTTTGGTTTTTTGTTTTGTTTTGTTTTCTTCAAACACAGAATCTGTAATCAAGACTAGCAGTTGTTCTAAATGAGTTCTGTGGTAAGTTAGGGAGAAAGAAATCTGATTATTAGGCAAATAAGCTGAGCTCACCATCCGCCTGGCTTTAGTGACTCAAGCCAGAAACAAACTGACTTGGGAGGCATGAGAAAGTGAGCAGGAACAGACCTCAACTTGTTATTTGCTCCTCTGATCTTCTCGCCAGACCATCACCCTACCTTCCATTTACATAGTTTCTTTGGGTGCTTCCCAGAATATTCCAACCTGTTGACTTTATGTTTCTGGATGGCAGTTGAGTTTTTAAGTAGTGGTCAGCCTTTGGAGTGATAGCATAATACTAAGATAAGTAAACATCCAGGACACTTCTAACTACCCTTGAGACAGTCACCATGCTTGAGTTCTCTAAACCTCCCATTCTTTGTCAGCAGAATGAAATTTTGGGACAATCATCGGCACATGATTGGCATTCATAAACATGAACTTTCATTTTTAGCAAATAGGTAATAGCAGTGAGGGTATGCCATGAGCTACTTATTTTGGTAACTGTATTATATAACATCACTAACAAAGTCAGCTCAGATTTATGTAGTTTACTGTGCACAAGGCCAACGCTAAAGGTATTTCAAACTCCTGCTAACTTCTGAGCTCATTGCACAGCCAGGGAAACTGAGGCATCTGCATGCCATTACAAAGACACGAAGAAAACTGATTCATCAAAGAATCACATGAAAGATCTAAGAAGGGCCATATCTCAGAATCCTACATAGATCCCAAGTCCCTGTTTTGAAGATGTAAGTAGAGCTATTCAAAAGCATAACCCTCTCCTCAAGCTCACATGAAGTCTGTTTATTTCTTATATCTGGATGGCTTTTACATTTTGCACTAGCTAATCTCTGGTCTTCTTTCAAATCAGAATCTGGATATTATTTACCATCTGCCTCTATGGGATGCACTTGCCAAGTCCCTTAATTTGCTATAATTGGCAAGTTTTCAGTGTACATAATTTATATTAAAAAAAGCTACCCTGAAAAAAAGATTAATTAAACCGTTTCTTCTGGGTCCCTAAAAGTGCAGCATTTTCCAATAAAATGACTTTAGGGCCTTAAGGTCTTCTGTGTGTGTGTGCTGTCACAGCTGAGCACATTAAAAATGTATGCTGGGTTGGTCCCTGGTGCCTCTGAGCTGGTCAGAAAGATGTCACTGGCACCTGGGTAACATCACAAATACTCACTGAATTAAGCAGCTCACATTTGCATCCAAGTCTTTTGTTCCAAGCTTCCCAGACATTAGAAACTACTAGACTGCAGTATAATTTATGGATACCTCTGTGTTGGCAATTCTGTCACTGATATGATAGGAAACACTAGGAAAAAAATACACCCAGATGTACAGAATTCTAAATAGAGTGAGTGAGAGACCACAAACTGACTCAGACAAGCAGCACATGTGGCTAGGAAATAAGCCATCCACAGTCTCTTCTTTCTCCACTCTTTTAAGCCTTATATTAAGCTCATGGTGCTAGAGACATATCCTAGATCAATGAAGGCATCCTTGTCCTTCTCCAGTGCAAGCAAATGCCACTGTGGCAGCATATTTCTCAGTCCACACTTACAGAAGCTAGTATATCTTATCCCCACTGTAAGCATAGATAGAAATAGCAGGTTTTCTATCTTTTTCTAGAGTGCTTTTGTGACTTCCCAGCCTGCAGGTGGAATATAGAGAGAAGCACAGGGATACAGCTAAAGTGGCCATATATTTTCCTTTTTTCTCTGAAATGTTCATCTTTCATCCTTTTCCTCTTTCTCCCTCTTCCCTTCTGGGTCTCAGCTCAAATAATACCATGTTTCCTCTACCTTATCTTGAGTCCTGGTCAATGTCTTATTCTGTGTGTCAGAAAATATAAATAATTGAAAACATATGGGTAGCTGCCTTTCGTTGTTCTTCGGAAACAAGTCCTTCCAACGGTCAATCAGGTGCCTGTTAGTGAGAACACCTCACAGCTTACTACTATTTAAACATCTTGGACTCTGAGAAATTTCATGTCCAAGAGTAGGGTCTCTCCCACATGAGTAGCTGAAAATAATATCAGCCAAGTAGAACTGGGAACACTGAAGGTTTATGGCTTTGTTGGATGTGAACTCATTTTCTGTTTACCCATTAATCTTAGTTTATTATTATTATTATTATTATTATTATTTTATTTATTTATTTTTTTTGGTATCTGGAGATGGTCTCCAGATGCCAGATGGTCATGGCATCTTACTCATCAACTAATGAGTAGAATAAAGCATGCTTGTGTTATACATGGGTAGGAGTCATGGTTTTGAACATGAGTTGGGTCAGCACTCTCAACAATATTGGTTGGCTTGTCTTCACCACTAAGTACAAGTTTCATGATGGGACATTATGACTTTGAGCACTCAGTACTTAGTCCTATGTCTAGTGCCTGAGTCACTCATGCTGTAAGGCATGTGACTCTGTAGTTCAATTTTAACATAGTTGGTCCTTGCATCACTGGTCCAGGTCAGGACAAGGACAAAACAGCTTCTGTTTTCAGGGGACACAGACGTGGAGTAAGTGATGTCTTCAAAGCCTTTCTATGTCTGGAGGGACTCTATGTAGTAGCTTTCATCTTTATCCATTATTATTGACTTTATTTCACTCTGCTGTGCTGTTGGATTATGAGACATTATTTAATACTCAATAACCATCTAAGCCACTGTACTTTGCAAGACAAAGTTTTGAGTGTTAATTTTATTTAAATTGTTTGTGTTTTAGCATTCTATATAGTTGCCATTAGCTGGATAAGAATGTGAGTAAAGTCTTTCTTCTTTCTTTCCCTAGAGAATCCTTGACCTTTTGAGAATGGTCTGATCATAACACTGAATAAATTTGTCTTTTCAAAAAAGAAAAAGAAATTAAATAAAGGATTTTTATGCCCAAGCTGAGTTTATTAGCCTCTAAAAACAAATATTTAACTGAAACCATCAATAAATATACAATTCTAAATTATTTGCTCTGAATCATAGCTCTAGATGATTAAATTACTACCAGGAGGTTTATATATGTTACATATGAAATTCAAGTGTGTGTATGTTATATATATCTCCATCTTCAAAATTCTAATGGCAATTTATATACATTACGTTTATGTCATTTTTTTCCCCTCAAGTACTACCTCAAAAATGCTGTTGCTGTGAATGCGCTGCTTTGGATGTCGATTTTCCATTTGGACTTTGGAGATTTACTCCAGAGATTTCTGAAGAGGGCCAAGGACCAGGAGAGTGCTGCCAGGAACTCATTTGTAAGCATATCATGTAGCAGAGAATTAAGGAAGTTTCCAGAAGGTACTCAGCAAAAATTAAGAGGTCTTCTCATACTTAAAAGTGTGATGTTGCTAGATTAGTTAAGGTTAGATCATATCCACTCTCCATAGACTGTTGACATGTGAAAATCTGTAGAAGGCTTCAAATGTTGACCCTACAGCTTGGGTCGTATTTAGACTGGAGAACTGACACATCTTTTCTGTTGCTGGCTGTAGTATATGCTGTTGAATTTGTAGATCAAAAATGCCTACATCCCAACTATTTAGCTTTACCATTTTGGTGTGAAACCTTCCTGAGGCAACCTAAAACCAAATAGATGTGCCCACATTTAATTCAATATTATTGTAGTTTCAAACCCAGGTGGTTGGCTGGATTTGGCAGGTGGGCTGTTTGATGATGCACTACTCTTACAATGGATGTTTTCTTCAAATGAGACACAAAATTAAAGACTTACTCTTCTTGTAGTTCATAGAAATGTCATAGGAAAAAAAACTAACTCACTTTGAGCAGTAGAAGATATGACACAGCTGTACCTCTGAGTTCATTCACTCAAGAGCCTAAATAACATTTTAAGAAAAATATATACAAAATGCTTAAAAAAATTATCAAAATAAGCATGGCATATATTAAAGCCTCTTAATATTGAAAGATGAATTATGATTCTAAGAAAAGGGGAATAAAATATTTTAATGCTGCAAAAACTTCATGAATTCACAAAAGCCTAGGGTTGGCTTGCCTAGGATTTTAGGTTGTATACTGTTCCAGTGCTAGGCAATCATATCCTTTCCTGAAGTAGTATCTAAGGTAGAGAAACTGTTCTCCTGGCAGTTTCAGGGCTAGCTGATAATCTCCACCCCGTTGCAGTGGCAGGGTGTTCCTACACTTGCTTTAGGACACTGAAACTTAGCCCTGCTCTCATAGCTGAAACTCAGTACTAAGCTCATTAATGATTAAGAGTATTGGGGATGTCCTTTGTGTCCCAGATGTTTAATGCATGAATTTGAGTGTACATTTCATGACTACTTCATAATGGACAATTAAACAAACACATGAAAAGAATAAAACACAAATAAACTGGCTCCAAAGCGTCTGGAGCAGTCCGAGAAACTGAGAGGATGGAAATCTACCAGTGATATACTCCAAAAATATGGTAGTTTGGATGGAAGAAATAAAAATCTTCCCTATATTGAATTCCATTATTTGTAGTCATCAAATTAATTAATTATTTGGCATGTGGTTGCTAATTGAAAGATCATCTTAATAAAGAGAGTGCTCTTTCTAACCATATCCCAACTCTGTGCCCCACAGCATGGATAAGCATGAACTATAACTATAACTAATTCAAATAGCCTTGCCTTTATTTTTATCACAAGCTAAGAACTTGGAAAAAAATCTTACCACCATGGTCTCTGTCTGCTGTGCAAAAATTGTACAAGCTGCCATTATTGTTTAGGAAATGAGATTGGATTTTATATAGAAGATTTATGGGCTATCTTTACTACCATTATCAATTGCTATAAACTTTATGTCCTGGGTACTCGTTATATATGATTGTTAAGGAATTCTAGAATATACAAATCATATCATTAAGAAAAGTAAGATTGGAGCTGTGTTCCACTGGCAGCATGTGGTGAATGGATCTGGGTTTCATGTTGAGGTCCTTATCAGAGACACTCACTGTCATTCATTGACAACAGGCAGACTAAAGATGTATCTCAATTATTTCCTGGGGCCCATGGTGAAAAATATCACTTGCATGAGATTTTTATCAACAGAGTCTCTAGTCCAGGTTACCTCAATTCCCCAGTCTTACAGAAGACAACTACCAGATTTTTTAAAAGATAAATGTATATGAAGTATGGGGTCCTTCCAGCTCTCTCCCATTAGCATGCGGTAGTTGCTCAGATTACAAGACTAAATGTGAATTTAAATGGAGAAAGAAAAAAAAAAAACAACATGAAAACACACGGGGTGGGAACTCCGTGTCTCTACAACAGCAAGGAGGGAGAACTCACAACTGCCAATCAAATGCACAGGGGTGGCTTTAGGTCTTCTGAAGCAGTCACACCAGTGGTTTTGTAAAGCGAAATTCCTCCAGACCTGCAAGCATCTGTTTGAAGTAGGCTTTACTTGGGTCGTAAAATCTTCTTGTCACTGTTACAATTATTAGCAAGAGAAATTTGGGAGTGGCGACAGACAGAGATGGTTTCAGGAAAGAAGAGCTCAGAGGATGTTTCGAGAAAGCAGTGCTCCTCAGAGTAGGCACACCAATGGGTCTCTGCTGCTATGGAAACAGTGGGGACAAGAAAACCCCCAGGTATTGCCTCTGCTGGCCTGGGCTATGGAGCCAGCACAGCACGTTCAAACATGCCCAGAATTCTTCTTTATGTACTTTCTGCTTTCCTGTGCCTTGCATGTTTAATTAACATTCATGGACAACAATAGTAATTCGATCAAAGCCAGGTCCATCTTTCATTACATGGCAATCACATGAAATCCCACATGTTGGGATGATAGAATCGTCTCTCTTCTATCAATCTGAATTAGGTAAAATTCTGTAGTTAAACCAGGTAACATTTCCACGGATGTAAACAAATATATTACAGATAATGAGTTGAAGGAATTGGTATGAAATTGAATTTAAAGCCTTAATTTAAACAAAATATGTTCCCTAGTTTATATCCAATCAATACACATGGCATATGAAATTTCATAAAATATGATACAGTACATTGCTTCTTCCATATACCAGTCACTATTTTTATAAGTGTGGAGTATTACTGGATGATAAATATAATTAAATAGAGCAAAAGCATGTGAATTAAAGCCATGAAGATTGTTTTTCTTTATGGAATTACAGGCTTGCCAGGGAGCTTGTAGCCATTAATACTATGCTAGCAGAAAAACGTATTAGCCCCCAAGGGATAGGTTCTTATTATCAGTTATGGATTTTGTGGGCTTTAAATTATAAAGAAAAATGCTGTATTTGTCTTTGAAGGCAACGGGAGAAAATTGTAAGCAAACAATGTTAACTTCAAATATAAGGGTGTTTGGTTTTGTACACAGTTTGCTCTATAGTTAAAACTATGCTCTACATTGCATGCACAATTTCATGCAAATTGGACTTAATTTACTACATGCTTTGCCTCTTCAATTAAATAAAATGAGAGGATGATTTTTACTTTAGAAGAGTGAGAATTCAATGTGTTAAAATGTTTTACCTCTAAATTTTCTGTAAGTAGCTTATGTACCCAAACGTTTATTTGAAATAATTAATTTAACCAGGGTGTTTGGAGCTTAGCTTGGCATGGAATGCGTGGGTGCTCCTCGAGGAGCTGATGTGCTCAGAACAGGCAAGAGTGCATTAACACCGTGTTCACTGCTTTTAAATTTATCTTCAGGGAACACCTTTTTTGTGTGCATTTTCTTTTTCCTTCCTTCCACCCTAACTTAGTCTTTAAAAACCCATTGCTTAAAACTTGTTAGCTGAAGCCTGTAATGAGGTGGATCTGTTACTTTTTCTTTCTTTCTTTCTTTTTAATTTTTGATGGTACTATATCCTTTAATACTTAAACAATGATGAATACAACATTTGCAAACTGCAGATCCATGGTGAGAGGGGAGACACACTACACTTCGATTTAAAAACATTTTTTAAAAAGGTAAGAAAATGTTCAGATAAGATACAAGAAGTTCCCCCAATAGACACAAAAAATAAATTAAATCACTTTCCCCACCCTCAAAGATGGGTATATTTCAACATAATTTTTCCTTGGCTTGTTGATATTTTGAAATATCTGAGACAGTTATGATGAGGACATCTTCCAGCAAGATGTGCTCAGCCTTCCATTGTCACTGACATGAGATGAAATCCAGTTATAAAGAGTTTGCAAATGCATATGGAGCTAATATTGAGGATCTCTATTTTGAGCTCTTCCAAAAAGGCAGTCTGTCTTCTTTCTCCAGATACTCCTTAATACAATATTTGATTTCTGGGTGGATCCATTTCCTATGGCTGATGTAGAAAGCTATCACAAACTAAGTAGCTTAAAATAATAAAACTTCATTACCTCACTGTCTTTGAGGCTAGGTGTTAAAAATCAAGATATTGACAGTAGCTTCTGAAACCGGAAGAAGTCAATTCTACTTTATCACTTCCTGGCTTCCAGTGGATTGTAATGACTTTGATGTTACTTGCCTTTCAAGTTCAATATTTTTCCCCTGGTTCCCTCCCTCCCTCCCTCTCTCCCTCCCTCCCTCCCTCTCTCCCCCTCTCCCTTCTTTCCTTCCTCCTTTCTTTCTTTCTTTCTTTCTTTCTTTCTTTCTTTCTTTCTTTCTTTCTTTCTTTCTTTCTTTTGTTCTTTCCTTCCTTCCTTCCTTCTTTCTTTCTTTCTTTCTTTCTTTCTTTCTTTCTTTCTTTTGTTCTTTCCTTCCTTCCTTCCTTCCTTCCTTCCTTCCTTCCTTCTTTCTTTCTTTCTTTCTTTCTTTCTTTCTTTCTTTCTTTCTTTCTTTCTTTCTAAGTGGTTTCTCTATTCTGTACCATAAACTGACCTCAAACTCACTGAGACACCCCAACCCCCACTTAACCTTCAGAGACTCACTGAGGTGCTCTTGCTTCCTGAGTTCTGAGTCTGCAGTTAAGACCTACAATGTCCAGCTCAACAGCACCATTCCAACGTTAGTCTACATGATGTTCTGTCCTCTTGCATCTGTGTCCAAGACTATGTCTTCAAACAAGGACATCAGACACATTAGATTGAGTGCTTTCCTTATTCTACAACTACAACAGCAACAACCTGGTTTTAGTACTTTTGTGTCACTGTAACCAAAATCTATAACAGAAACAACTTACCACTTACAGGATTCATTCTGGCTCATATTTCAGTCTATTATAGCAAGGAATGCAGTCTTTAAACCTCATACTCACAGCAGCTCCACTTGGGGAAGTAGGAGCATTCATCCATGTGGTAGGAGATAGGAGCAGAGAAGCTGTGGGAAGAAGTTTTGAGTAGAACCTGTAAGGCCTACCCTACTGACCTACTTCAGTCAGCTAAGCTCTACCTCCTAAAGGCTCCCCAGCTGTCAAAATATCATGACAAGCAGGACTGAGCATCCAGAACATGAGCCTGTGGGCGCTAGTTCAGACTTAAGCTATGGAAACAAACAAACAAAGCAAAACACAACAAAACAAAACTGTCCTTCCAAATTAGGTCACATTGCAATGCATAGGAATTTTAATTTTCAGCATATTTTGAGGGGAGTGGGATATAACTTATCATATGCAAAATATTTACATCCATATGTAACCTTCCTATTTAGTGTGCCTTCATTCTTTATTCATTATTGGAGAATGGATCTTCTGGTTATTGAGTTTCTTTTTTATGGCATGCACTTTCACATATGTTTCTTAAATTAAGTCCAAAAGAGCTGAAAAGAGAAAATAGTATTATTCCAGTATTGCTAGGAATGAATCTGAAGTTTAGAGACTTAAGATACATTTACTTGTCCTGGTCTGGGGACAGAGCACAGAGGTAGAATTGTGACCTGGTACATGCAAAGCCCTGGTTTGAGTCATAGCATTGGCCTCCAAAGCAAGGAATTACTCTTTCTCCACATCTAAGCTCTAACCCTTCCACGTCAAAGAAGCCATCCTGAAAAGTCAGACCAAATTGGATTTCCATTATCTCCTTGTTCAATCATCTGATTAGTGTTTGGGTTTTGATTTACACCATAAGCTTCATGAGACTGGGTCCAGGTATTTCCATGCCTGGGCAAAGAGAGACTTGATGATATTGGTGAAATATATGCTGCAGCAAGCAACTTTCATCATTCAGTTGTGATAGCTGTGAATTTTTCCATTCAAAACCCATCACGTTCACTATTACTGACAAACTCTCCTTAGTCCCCTGTAGTTTAATAAATGCTCTACTTTGTGTTCAAGATATGAAGATGAATATGACCCTCACTTGTCCTCAAGGTGTTTCCAATTTAGAGGACAAGGAACAAAAGAAGTAGGGATAAAGCAGGAAGCAAACTGGCTTATTAAGGATGGGGGTGGTGGGGGGTTGTGTTTGCATCACACCAAAAGGCAGGAAGACAAGATGGAATCACTGGCTGGTAGTCTTAAGAGCAGGCCCATCAGAGGCATAGCCACAGACAAAGAAGCTTGGAATAAGGGAACATATCTTTGCATCGTCCTTGGGATTGGTTTTTCACATTATATGAGCCTCTTCTCACAGAACTCCCGTGGGAGCCGCATCCTCTCTGCATGTTCTCATCAGTATATCCCACACATTTCTGACTCAGCTTTTATAAAGTAGGGTTTCCTAGTTGCTAGAGTTTTGCAAATATAGAAAAGGCTCTCTTTGGGGGTTATGAATTCCCAGTCCCTTTGTAATATTTGACATACGTGAATGTCTGTTTCAAGCCTACATAAACGCAGTGTATCTTTTTTTTTTTTTTTTTTTTTTTTGATGCCATGGCACACATAGGAAATGATGATATTTTTATGACACACTGAAGTAACAGCCAGAAGAGAAGTCTTCTGACTCTAGGGCTAAATGGTCAATAGTCCATGTCTTTACTAATGCCTTTTGTGTGTCATGCATTTGTGTGTACACTTGTGTGTGTAGGGGTGCACTCACCTGTGTGGAAGCTAAAGATAGGCGTGGAAATGTCTTCCTCTATCATAGTCTATTTTATTTACTTATTTGTTTGTTTATTTATCCTTGAGACAGGGTTTCAAGGCACATGCAAAGTCCTCGTTTAAGTCCTAGCACTGAACCTGGACTCACTGTTTTGCCTAGACTGGGTAGCCAGTGAGTTTCCAGGATCTTCACATCTCTATCCCTTTAGTACAAGGATTAAAGATATGCACTGGTGTACTGGGCTTTGTACACTGGATTCTGGGGATTTGAACTCACATCCTCATGCTTGCCTAGTGTGTAATTTACCACTGATCCATCTCTAAGCTGCCTTCCCTAATACTTTCATGATGTATGTGAAACACTCTAGAATGAGGAATTGGATCTTGAAGTGGGTATCACCTATCCTCTAATTCTCCAATGGCAAGATTTGGAGGCAGATCTATTTTTAAGTTTTATTTTTTTACACTTATTTGTTTGTGTTGTGTGTACTTCAGCTCTTGTGGAGGTCAGAGAACAAACTGAGGTAGGCTGTTATGTCATCCTTCAAGACGGGTTCTGGGGATCAAGTTCAGGTCACCAATCAGCATACACCTCTACCCACTTAATGTCTCATGGACTGGAGGATGAGTCATTTTAATACTTTAATCTTTAGCTTAAATAGGATAAGTCATTGAGACTCCCTGATTTCTCTTTGGAAAAAGTTTCTACTTATAGTCTATTATTCTACTTGTTTCTTTCTGTTGATGGTGTATTAAAAAGCACAGTCATTTATTATCACCTCTTCCAGTCATACATCCTTCCCTTCCCCTCTCAGCTTTGAGTTAACTAAGCACTTGCTTTGCTCAGAACTCTGGTCCTGGTACAACAAGGCCTGATCCATTGTGTGAACTTATGGCTCATGACTTTATTACTCTTAAGACTCTGTAACAGATGATCTGGCTGGATGAATCAGAATATTTCAAAGGCAAATGGCTACATAGATCAATGTGAGTACTATAAGCACAAAAAGAATAGATGATTAACTGTTGTACATAAGCACAGGAGGTTTTGTGGCAGAAGCCCTAGGTATATTGAAATATCAACATGAAAAGCTAAACGGTATGGATGGGAAGGGGGGGAAGTATTTTGGGAGCACCTGTATTTGTAGCAGGAAAAGGCTTGGAGAGAACAACTGATCCCCTTTGATTTCATTGCAATGGTGCTTCTTACCCCCCTCATGGGTTGTTTGTTCTCCCATAGGGATAAGTGTGTCATGTCTGGATACAGTTTTGATTACTGAAACTTTTGGGGGTGTTACTGGCATTTATTGAGTAGAGGGCCTGTTAAAGATTTTTCAAGGTGCAGAGCAACCCACATCTACAAAGACTTAACCTCACCACATGTTCTCAGGGACAAGATTTAAAAACATCAGAAGCCAGGTGGTGGTGGCACACACCTTTAATCCCAGCACTCGGGAGGCAGGAGGCAGGAGGATCTCTGTGAGTTCGGGGGCCAGCCTGGTCTACAGAGTGAGATCCAGGAAAGGTCCAAAGCTACACAGAAAAACCCTGTCTCAAAAAACAAAAAACAAAACAAAACAACAACAAAAAAAAACCCGTCAGACAACAGAAATCCAAGGACACATTACAGAAAATACAGCTACAAATTAGTAAGGTTGAACCATGAGGGTGTATGGGAATATTAATATCAGGCACTTTATTAAGTGGAAGGAAGCTAATGATGGTTTTATGACGAGATGTGACAAAATCAGAATGGTGTTCTTGTAATCTCAACCTGGGACAGGATTAAAGGCCTCCTGAAGCAGGAGATCACATTGAAGGTCTCGATAAGATAATGAGGTTTTACACAGATTTATGTTTCTTCAGTATTACCAGGCTCAGGGACAGGCAAGGACAGGAGGCATTCGTTTTGTCCTGAACGTTTAAGCTTAAATTTTTTGTCTCTTTGATTCAGTTCCGATGCATCTTGGAGGAAAGAAAATACCACAAGTCTTGACTTTTTGTCCATAAATGTTTGGAATGCCCCTGAGGTTTCCTCAGTGTTTCATATCACATGTTTTCATCAGCAAGTGAAGCATTTAAAAACACAACTCACAATGACTAACAGCTCCAGAGCCTTAGTGAAGGAATTTGTTATTGCACCATATTTGGGAGTGAGATGAGTAGAGGAAGGGAGAGAGAGGGAGAGGGAGAGAGGGGAGGCAGGGGAAGGGCAGAGAGAAAAACCTTGCAAACCACAACAGTTCCTGAATTTCTCTTGTACAACTTTTTTGTTTCTGGAATATTTGCGCGATGAGGCTATGTGAAAAATGGAGCCATGGAATCTCTGAGTTAGAAGGTTATCTTGTCCAGCCACCTCCCCTTCTTTGATTCGTGTGCAAAATACAAACATTCAATGGAGTGGCTGATGACTCTTGTCTCAAAGATCTTCAGTTCTTGGGCAGATGCCAGTTTACTCAGTCTGGGTTCACATTTGCAGTGGGTCTCTCAGATTTGAAGAGATCCTGAACCTTTGACGAAAGCCTACTTCAAAAGTGACTGGTCCCTTTATTAAGGTACAGCAAATGTACTATGAATAAAACCCGAATGGGTAAGGCAATAATGGTTTTTGTTCAGATGTTTACTGGGAATTTTTGATATCTCAGTAGGGGGAAAACACCCTCCCTGGCTATGTTTCAGGGCTGGCTTCCTCTAGACTAGGAAGGGCCAATTACTGTGGTAAACAGAGTCATTTGTCCATCAGGCGTTTTCCTGTCATCACCCTGATGCCAGCCTTGGGAATACTGACCTTTGTATAGCATAGCATGTTCTTGTCCTCAGTGATCAAGGCAGACCCAATCCTTCCACACCACAGATGTGGAGAGAAAAACTGAGCTCTGTAGCAAAGCTCTGTTATAATCCAGGACTTTAAGGCACATTTAGCTCACTTAAGCTGTAGTGTTTTCTTGGTAACATGTATTCTAAATCATCCATGCCCTTTCATCACGAAGTCAAGAGCATGTAGCATCTTTGCCTTTTCTGGAAGGAACAGTAGACATGGAAACTTTAACATTCTAAAGAGAGCAGATGCCTGCTCATACCAATGTAATTCTCAATAAACTGAGTCCAGGAGAAGAAATTGCTCATCAGTGCTGGTAGGGAGGGAGGAGTGGAAATATTTGGTAGTTAGGAGACAGTTAATTTCAAGGTAAGTGATTAGTGGGGTAAACTTAACTTTCCAGATATTACCATCTGTAAGTGAGGACTTCAGATGTTAGGTAAGGAATGAAGGACACCTTTGCATATACACCACACAGCTAATGAACTCAGGTCAACAATACTTCCTTTGACATTAATCCCAATATTTCTACAACTGCTGGGGACAGATGACTGTCTTGCCATCATGTGACCTTTTTAGCAAACAGCATTTATATCTCCTTTTCTCTTTAATAGAAAGCATCCATTCCAGAGGAAACCCTAGAAAGTAAAACTAGTAATTCCTACTGTCATGTCCTATAAAACCATCAGAATATGAAACAAAGACAGCAACATGACCAAAGCTATTTTACTGAAGAAACAAGTTAAAGAATTTTTTCATAAAAATCTCTAATCTATCAAAATTCCATGAGCATGAAACACAGGCTGCTGACAGTCTTTAGTTTTGGTTTGTTTTTAAATGGATCATTGGGTGACATTGCAGTGTTTATCAAAGGTCACTGGTACTATGTTGAGGACAAACTGTGGGGAGGAAGTGAGGTAGCTGAGTGGTAGAGGCCTGGCTACCATGCCCAGTGCTGGATTTGATCACAATATCTGGAAAGAAAAAAAAATTAGGTTCATGGGTAAAATAAAATAGTCAAGCCCCTTTATAAACTCTGTCTATTTACTTTTTGGAAAAAAATTCTTTGACCTCTCAGTGTGGGCTGCTTATGGGTGCAGGAAAAAAAGATATACTGCATGATTTTCTAAATATAGAATCAGAATCATCATGGTTTCATGATTTTTACATAAGTTGGATACTTTCAGCCTTCTATTTATTCAAACATCTTTTAGGCTTTTGCTTTTCTACGCTTTTCCTGAGTTATCTGAATAAGAAAGCAATTCTAGGTTAAAAGTCATGGATTTAACAGAGATATATATTATGCACACATATTATATTATACACACTTATTTTATCTTCTAAAATTGTAGTTCATGAACTGTCCTTTTAGAAACTTGCTTTCATATAATTAATATGATGAAGCCTGCATTCACTTTCTTAAATTCAAAAGGACATGTCAGCTAGTTGTTATTCCCATGGTGTGTGTGTGTGTGTGTGTGTGTGTGTGTGTGTGTGTGTGAGTGTGAGAGAGAGAGAGAGAGAGAGAGAGAGAGAGAGAGAGAGAGGGATTATACCATACTGACTTACAGTTGTTGGTACAAATAATAACAGTAGAAAATTTTGAGCTGATTACAATAAAGCTTCTTGCAATGAAGAGCAAGAGGTTTTGGTCCAACTAGAAAAACAACATCACTGCTGTTTACTCTATTAGTCAGTGACTCTAGGAGAGCAAAGGGCAGGAGACAGCAGCAAGGAGAGAAAGGGGCAGCCCTTCATCAGGTGGTGTTTGTTTTCAAAAGCAAAGAAAGCCACCCCCTAAATAATTCCCTTAGATCCCACAGCTAAGCTAAGTCAGCTTTTCTAGCCTCCTCTCCTTTGTGAAGTGTGATTCTGTGGTAATGAGCAGGTGACAGTGTGAGAAAAAGGGGCTCCACATTCTAAAAAATAATTCCAAATGGGATTCAAGAAAGGAAGGAAGGAAATGATAGCAATAGGGAATGAGGAAGAAGACAGAGAGGGATGGAGAGGAGGGACAGGGGGGGGGAGAGAGAGAGAGAGAGAACTCAGGGTGGAATGTTTTTTTTTTTTAAGTATTTATTTTATTTGAATTAAGTGTCTGTGTGTCTGTCGTGCGTCTGTGTGCTGTGTGTGGGCATGTGGTTTTGTATGTGTAGATGCCTACAGAGTCCAGAAAAGACCATCAGATACCCTGGAGCTGGAGTTGCAGGTGGCTGCGATCCACCCTCTATGTGCTTTTAATAGCACAGTGGGAATGCAATAGTACGTGCATTAGTTACTTTTCTATTGCTGTGATAAAATACCATGACCATAAAAATACAGGGGGAACATTTATTTTGGCTTATGGTTCCAGAGAGGGAATTCATAACCGTGAGGAATGTGTGGCAGCTGACACCCAGAGCAGGAAACTGCTCACAATTTGTGGCATAGAAAACCCCGAAAGAGAACAGGCACAGGGTGAGGCTATGAACTCTCAAAGCTCTCCCCAGTGAGGTCCTTCACCCATCATGGCTCCAAATCTAAAATGCTCCATAACCTCCTCAAATGACATCAGAGCTAGGCACCAAGTGTTAAAAAACAGAGGCCTATTGGGGACATTTTTGATTCAAACCACCACACCTATGGAAGTACTGTGGTCAAAGGGTAAATTCCCATTCACTTACAACTTTAAAATCAGGTACACTTGTGTATTTTCTTACCTTTCCCAGGGAGACGTTCTATTCTTCTGTAAATGAAGGAACCTTAAACCCTTCTACAAGATTTCAATGTATCTGAATCTTTTCTGTAAATTCCGTACCTCCTAAATAGTTGTTTTTTTTTTTTTCTCCCGTATATGGACAATGCCCAAGAATGTGCAGTGATCACTTTCAAGTTACCAAATTTTGCAATTGAGAAGTCATTGCAGGAAAATCATAGACACTCCAGAGGAGGATTGCAACACTGGGTTGGTTGTGAAGCATGTTTCTAACTAGGAAATAAACAGGTTTCTATTTAGTTCTGTTTGTTGTATTGGCTGCAGAAATTAGGCCTCTAGTACTGGTTTTTCTGGGAGAGGAAGGGAGATATGTGATGAAGAGTTGGAATCATAGGAGGACAGAGGCCAACCATGCTGATTAAATCAGTCAGGAAGGGGCGAGGTTTACCCAGCAAGTGAAGAGAAAGGGGTAGTCTTCCATGGCAGGCTGCAATGTGATGCTGCTACTCTTCTGCCATACTCACATCCTTGTCCACTTTCATGTAAGGCCATATGGATTTTTCTTTTCCGTCTTTCCTGAGACAAATCACACAAAATAATTCTCAACAAAGTCAAGTTGGATAAGAGATTTTAGGATCTTTGATCTTTGCATTAAGGACAATAAATTCCTTGCTGTTGGGGAGCTTCCCCTGTGAGTTCCAGTGGGAACCCTCTGCTTTGTCAGAGGGCCTATTCGTGTTTAAATATGAATATGTATGCTTCCCAGGTTCTAGGGAATAGATCCCGTTTTCTTCTTCATCCCCCTCACTATCGCTTTCCATTTCCTCCATCTCTTCTTTAATATGATGGATGAAAGAAGAAACAAGGTTGCAACTTAAAGCTTTTGCCGGCTCATCTCAGAGGATGGTTGGCTTTTGATAAGCTTTTAAGATGGAGAGCCATTTTTCTCTTATTGATTCGCTGCAAAGCTGAGATGAGCACTCATAGGAGATGGCATCCTCCTGCTTCCCTGCTCACCTTCCTCTTCCCTATCTTCACTGTTTGAAAGCTCTAAAACCCCTGCTCTCTGGAGCACATCTTTCATGAGAGTTTCTTGTAAGCAGAGATTATATTCAACATTTAAAAAGTCAGAAAGATGCAACATTCAAGCTCTTCCTCTTATTGAAGGCTGATACTTAAGTCTTGGGCACTTACTAGGAAAACATGTTGTTGAGGCCCCTCAGACACTGTTTGGAGTAACCTTTCTTCAGGACAAGCTCAGAATAGTAGAAACATGTTTTGGGAGCTCATAGTACCAACCATTGACTGTCTCTATCATGCTCCTTGGAAACTATCAAAGCTTATTTAAAACTCTAAGCTCAAGGTTATGTTTATACCTGCTAGGATATTGGTTAATTTATACATGGCCTTTTGCATTGTTCTCTTTTGTTGTGAACATGAGCACATTACTCAACCTAAACATGACTCAACATGGCTGCTAGCAGAATTCCCCTCTATCATTCTTACACAATCTTTCTTCAATGCCAAAGTCAGTTTAGATGTTTAAAACATGAAGTTGATCCTACATCTCCATCTAGACTCTTTTATTTTTTGTTTGAACATGTCACTTAGAAGATTTATGTTCCTGATAAATTGGGAACCTAAGATGAAGTTACTTAGAAACTATAGAATTATATAATGATATGCAGAAGATTTATATTCCTGACAAATTGGGAACCTAAGACAAGGCTAGTTAGAAACTACAGAATTATACAAAGATATATAGAAGATTTATGTTCCTGATAAGTTGGGAACCAAAGACAAGGCTACTTAAAAACTATAGAATTATATTACATATGAAATATCACTATTTGATCTAGTCTCCTATGTTTCAGCATCTATTGCTTGGAAATTGTTTTGAAGCCACTATTAAAAATGCGTTGGAAGTACAAATACCAATATATCTGTTTTTGCTCTAGGGGCCTTTTAGAAACTCTCAAATCACTTCACAGTTAGAAAAACCAAACAAGTGAAAAGGGATTTTATGAAATTCCACAGTAAGGTTAGAGTCTATCTTCAGTGAAGTAGAAAGGTGTCATCAATGGTATGCTTGACTATTGTCCCCAGAGTACAGAAATAGGCAACTAAGGTTCAAGTCCAACAGTTCTGGTGAATTAAGGTCACATCAAAGGAAGCATGTGAAGGAGTTGTGAAGCTCAGACTCTTGGACATTCAGTGAGGTTTTGGTTAGTTACTGCATTTAGTAAGCACATGGCACATTTCTTGTACCACACAAAAACACTCCTGAATAGTAACCAAATTAACTTCATAATGATTCTATTTGATAGATGCAATTTATATCTTCTCATGTAAATGGGAAGATTGAACTGAAGAGACTTTATGTAATTTTTCAAAAGCCTCATACATGGAAAGTGATCTCAACCACATAATCAGATCCAATGTGACTGGCAATCAGCAGGACCTTTTTATCTTTCTGAAGACTATGGTGAATCAGGTGTGATGCTGTCTGTGATCAAAATACTTGAAAGGCTGAGGGATGAGGCCCATGAGTTCAAGGGCCAGCATGGGTAACTCAGTGAGATGAGCAGTTTACTGGGATATAATTCATTGTTAAATTGCTTGTCTAGTATACACAATGCCCTGTGCTCAGTCCTCACCTAGTACTGAAAAATAATAATGTTTAAGGCCTTCAAGAACTGATTTTTATTAAGCATTGTGCAAGTGTGTGTTTGTGCTTTTGTTGATCTCAGTGCCTGCAATCCTAAGGCCTGAGACTTTCTGTCTGTTTTGTAGACTGAAATAGTCAGCTTGTCAGTCTGGTTTTAGGTACTGGTCATATGAAGACCATCTCCTGTGGTCTTCACTATTGTTATCAGAGCTAGGTTTGTGTATTTGAAGATGTTTCCAATTTCTGAAACTTTAAGTCTGGATAAAGCAAACAACAACAAACTTCGGTGCTCTTCACCCTTTCTCTGGGGCTTGGGCAGGGGAGTGGCGGTGGCTAACCTGTGAAGAATGACCTTATCATCTGTTTCTTCCTCACCTTAGATTCTGGAGTAGTTGAGAAGACGAAGTAGGGACACAGTGCTGTGCAGTCTGGCCCCTGGAAAAGCCAGGGAGCAGGCCCCTGCAGACACCTTAGTCAGGGGCCTGGGGATGTCTTCTGGAGACCGCTACTGCAAGGTGAATCTCTGAGTATTTGATTCCACTTACACATTTCTTCTATTATAAAGTGGAAGCAGTGTTCACACACAGCTCTACTTTTTTGGAAAGGGGCTGAATTTGTTGTGTAATGACTTTAAGGACATTTATTAAAAAAAAATGGTACTTACCAGACATTATTGTCTGCTAGAGAAGTTTAATTCACTTTCAAAGTTATTTAGTGTTCTTTTTTTCCTTCTGTTTCTCCACTTGGATTTTATTCTTTGGAATTTTGCCACATTGAAGCATTCCTTACAGCTACATACATCTCATGGAATGTTTTTTTTTTTTTCCCCTTCTACTCCCTTTATGGACATATTTCAAAGATTTGTAGTTTCTTCCAATACCAAATAGATTCTTCTGTATTTAACAACCATTGAGCAAAACAGTAATCTATTCTAGGAGCTACCACATTGTATAGCCATAAGCAGAAATGCTCTAATTTCAGCACACTAAATATAAAGAATTTCCATCCCAAGCATTCAGTATTTGAGTAATCGAAGTAGATAGTGAAATTCATTAAGAGATAAGAACACATCCAGAATCAACTCTCAAAAGCTATTAGAAATCAACATAGTTTTTTTTTTTATTATTTCCTTTTATGAGATAATAATTAGGCAATAATGGCATCCAAGCATGAAGACCTGGGTTTGAACCTCCATCACCCATTTAGAAGTCAGCCCTAGCAGCATGCACCTATAACCCCAGCCCTGATGAGGCACACACAGGAGGACCCCCAGAACTCTCTAACATAAAGGGTGAGTTCTAGGTTCAATAAGCAACCCTGTGTCTGAAAATAAGGTGTGTGGCCATAGAAGTGGACACCCAAACCTTTACTTCCTTCCCTACCACCCTACCATGGGCAAATAGACCCATGCATATACATATAGAACATGCATTCACACCACACACACACACACACACACACACACACACACACACACACACACACACTTAAAATAATTGTATATGTCTTGTATAATGCTGAACATTTGAACATAGAATTTAGCAACACAATTAAACTAGTAAAATGTGACAATGTGTCAGTGAAAGTTTAACCTCTTTCCCCTCATTTTTATTGTTGCTCCTTAGCTTCGAGGCCATTTTGATGTTCTGTTTTCTGTTATTTGCCTCCTTTTCTGTTTTATCCCCTGCTTTATTATTTCACTCTCAACCTGAAAACACTGTGAGGGAAAAATGTTTTTTTTTTTTTTTAATGCAAAGAATCATAAAATGAGACAGTTTCTCCTTATTTGTTCCTCTCCTTGGAAAGAATTGTTGAAAACGGGGTGAGAATCCGGCTCTTAGTTTTCTTGCCCCGTCACTGCGTATACCCTCATTTAATGGACCCAGTTCACTGATATCCCCCCTTAAATAAGCACAGCTTGTTCTCCAGTATAGTTTCCAGTCTGGTTGGAGCAGAGGGATGGGGAAGTGACTTAACAGGTTAGCTTGATAGCTGTCAGGAAGACGGCAGCTTGACACACACTCTCAGACTCTCCACCCATCTCCCTGATGGGTGACCTCCCAGAGAATCTCTAGAACCCAGCAGTCAGCTGCACAATTCCTGACATGGGGGCTACTTCCATCGACCTCTGATTCAACCTTTCTTTTCTTTGTGTAAACAGACCAAAAATAAAAGGATCAGTTTTAAAACATAATATTAAAACAACAAATTGCTATAATTATTTATACTTTACTTAGCAGAAGGCCATTTTTCACGACCTAATAAGAAAGAAAGTCATCTTAGCTATATACATATACTGTATATGTCTATCCAAAGTGTGCATGTGTAATCTAGGATGCTAACCATTGCTCTTTAAGTAGACCTTGTAGGTCTTTCCTTATACACAACCATACTCTTCTGTCTTCTAAGTTTATGAGATAGAATCCTCTTTTTTTTTGCTTGAATTCCAGTGGCTTAGTTATATACTCCATCACTTTAGGGTTGCTATCCTAACCTATTTGGCGATGCAACAGCAGACCTTCCAATGATCCATCACATAGCTCCAGTGTCCATTGCTTCTGCTTCTTCTTTTGATATTAACTTCTCTTAAGTTACTTTCCATTCCATTGAAGGGCAAGCAGTATATCTTTGGTGTGATGCATGTTAACAAAATAGCTATAATCACACAAAAATTCTTGCCAGCGGAAAAGACAATGTAAGTTTGGATCATCTTAGGTCTTGGGCTTGTGAGATTGCTTAGTGGGTAAAGGTGCTTGCTTTCAAGTCTGATCTCTGAATTTGATTTCTGGAGGAAATCAACTCATACAAGTGGCCTTTGCATTTGTGCTTGGCACTGAGGAGCCCAAGCACATTCTGACAAACACAAACAAATTAATGCTAAGAAAAATATTCGTAAGAAAGTGATTTTCTATCATGGCCACAGTAATGCCCAAGGATTCCTTCTGGATGTCATGGAACCTGCTGAGCCCTACTCACTGTCCTGGTAAAGTTCTTGGCAATTTTCTTCTCAGTTCCAATGGCTTCTGAGATAGAACCAAATTTGGCGTTAGAATTGTAGATGCTCACAAGAACTTGCATGAGTAGAACAAACAATTTCATGCTGCCTATTGCTCATGGGACGTTTGCCAAGAAAAAACAATTTGCTTTGCTGCAAGAGCCCAGTCAGCTATTACTGGAGAATGTTTTTCCAAGATTACTTATCAGTGATTTTAATAGGGCTTGGAGGTTTGTGTGGTTTGTGCAGAATGTTACTTACTTTTAAACTCCAAATTTCTCCCTATGTTCCTTTAAGCATCTGAAGTCTCTCCTAATTGTAATCCAATCATTAAGATCAACACCTCCCCAAATGAGTAGATAGGAATGCATAATTAAATACTTAATGATGAAGTGGATTCAACTATTATATTGCTGTTCTAGACAGATGCCCCTCCCATCTAAAGAGGCTTCTTGGTATATTACACAGGAGTTCAAGTTGTTAGATACTAATTTGGTTTTTTAATTGCACACTCTTGTCATGACAGGATTTCTGCCAGGAATATATGTCTTCAATGCCTCTTCATTGATTGATAGAATCATTCATTTAATAAGCATTTGCTGGCAGTAGTAATCCTTTTAACAGGCGTTATTGGGCTACACTGAGCAAGAGACATACACACAGAGAAATGCATAAGGTAGTTTGTGTTCTCAGTAAAGTCAAAGACTAGATGTAACTGTGGACATGCAAAGAAAGAGGTACAAGGTAGCTTAATTAATAAAACAATAGAAGTATGCATATGGCTTAATGCTTCTGCCCTACTCAATCTCCCCATAAAAATACTTAGGTATGAATACAAAACTTAATACAATGTAAATATTTGCACACGTAGAGGGAGACCAAGCAGAATATAGAGATCCTGGCAGTGAAATTCAGTTGTTAAACCATAATGTTAGAAGGCCAAAATTATAGCTTGAATGCTAAACTCAAAAAATGTGCTAGACTAGTAAACAATTCCACTGGATTTTCAGGCCGATCCTATAATCCTATAATTCTACACAATGGTTAAGAGTGGCATGGGTTTAAAATGTGTGAGTGTTCATCAGGGTGAGTATCAACCCCAAAGCTGGAAATAAATTTCTCATCAGTGGAATATGACTTGCATTTACTCCCTCTCCTAATAGTAATTTGGGGCATATGGAAACTTCCTGGGAATTAATAAAATTTGATATTTTGTCCTTAAAACATCACTGCTCATGCAATGATGATGGATGAAGTAGGGAGAAGAGATTTAAATCCTCAGTTCTAGCAAAACCATAAACATATCCTTGAATACTTCTATTTTTCTTAGTCAATTATGTTGCAAATGCTCCTCTTTGGGTGAGGACTGCCCGAGCTGAGCTGTTTTCAACAGTGGCGGTACCCAGCCTGTGATGTTGGAGTCACAGTGCTGACTTCACCCTCCATCCTCCAGGCAGGAGGAGGAGCAGCAGGATGTGCACATAATTTCCTCTCCTTTATTATTCTGTGCTTCCTACATGAGCCCCTACCTGGCTAGAGGGGCAGGCTCTGCTCTTGCTTCCACCTTTAAATGTGGAAAATGAGCCATTAGTCAGATGGAAATGCAAGCGTTACTTCTAAAGTCGTCTGTGTTTTCGGGTCTCATTAGCGCTCTTCTGGACTACATGATAATGAGCACCACATAATTAGAGAGTCAACACCAGGCAACTATAACCAGAGTCCTTGCTTTCCAATATCCGATGGTAACAATCAGAGAATGAGTCATTTCTGCTCCACGACGGTGGTCTTTGTACAGCCTGAACTCAACTTGCTCTTTTTTTTCCCCTTGTGACCAGAGGCTTATGCAAACCTCCCTGCTAACTGTAGAGTTTGGGTTTGATTAGAGAAAGTGTAGGTCTTGAGGGAAGAGGTACAGAGATGCAGATGAAAATCCTGAAATATGAGGCAGATAGAGAAATTCTGGCAGACACTGGCAGCTGCCATTTTCAATGATGGAAAACTGATTTGGAAATGCAGAAGGTGATGATCTGGATGTGAAAACCTCAGTTTGATCAGCTAGAGCTTGAGAGCATAAGGAACTGAAAATTATCGTCAGAGAAGATTTGACACTGTGGAAAAAGTGATACCAATTGCGTGGGAAATCGGTGGGTGAAGATTGTATGGGACTTGGATTTTTCATTAGTTTTAAATCACACAGTACAGGGAAGCCTGCAGATTTGCTTTTCCGGGCCCCCATTGTGTGTGAATATTGATGCTATGGAAGGTGATAGGCAACTTCAGGCTCTTTGACATTCCATCTTCAAGGTGACTGATGTTAAAAGGAAGACATGCAGAATTCCTATTTCAAATGATCTGCTACCTAAGTGGATTTTAAGACCCTGTTGTAGCCCTTTTGTGATTTGCCATCTCAGGAAAAGAGTAATTTATTTTGACCTGCAAAGAAACAGTGGGTATGCTATATTAGGATGATTAATTTTTTAAAGATACTATTTCAAGGTTAAGCCTCCTTGGGTCACAGCCTCATATTTTTGGAAATCTTTTTCAGTTCTCCAGTTCTGCTTTTCTGCCTTGCTGGCTTTATAATGAGTTTTAACAGTTTTACATTTCAGTCATTTTAACTAATAATATTTGATACTACTCCCCATTGTCATATTTCTACTAATTATTCTCTAGCTGCTGCCTGTATTTGCCCCCTGGCAGACCGAGACACAAATGTTTGTCATTTCAAGTCTCTAGAACATTTGAATTTGATCACTTGCAAAAATATGTTTCTCATTCATAAACATTATACGTCTTAGGCTAATCAGTGGTAGATACGACTTAGATTGCCACCTGTTTTTTTCAGAGCTGTTTGTTTTGTTTTTTTCTAATTCCTCAGATATTATTTATTTGCTTATTTTGAGATATTTTAAAGAAGAGAATGGAACATTTACTTGTCAGTAGTGTTAAAAATGTACACAACAGCAAGCTATTGACTTTATTAAAATATGAAATTAAGTTGTAAAAAAAAAAGCACTAAGACACCCTCAAGTGAAGTTGTAAAAATAAGATAGAAACACTCTGTTATGTTTTCCTTGAGTCTTGGTAGACATTAGGACCTGTTTTCTTTGGTGTTTTTAGATAAAGTGAAGATCACATTTATTCTAGAAGAACAGTTAGACATATATAATCAAAGTATATATAGCAGTAAGAAAAAGAAGAGTTTGAAATATTCTATAAATCACTAGAATCAAATCTCCCTTCTAGTCATTTTATTTATAACTGCTAAATGCTGAGACAATGAAAAGTGGGAAATAACTTGCTACTGTTTCTGATTTTCTGTTTCTGCTAATGTTTCTGAATTTTGCATGTTGGTAGATTTTTGAAATAAAAAGCAGTGTGTAATCACACAAAATCTTTTTGATCCATAAAACAAGGAGTATCCTTTTTTTTTTCTTCCTCATGAGTCTTATGGCTATCCCCTTTCCTTTATAACACTGAGATGCAACAAAATCACTTGTAAAGGGTTTTTCTTAATAGAATACATGTGCCTTCATTGAGGGCTGACCTTTACAAAGGTATGCACTTAGTAACTGTCTGTATTGTAGGGCTTTGCATATTTTATGATCTACCCTTACTACTTTGAACTTAATATAGCATCTCTAAAAAGTATAAGAACTCATCTGAAACCCATATACTTAAAGATCTTCACATCTAGTCTTAGTATTTCATCATGAAGATTTGAATGTAGGAAAATATGCATTAGCTTTGTCATTATTGATTTTTTCTCAATCTATTTAAAAACTTCACTAAGCTGTTAAATAGTAAAAAAAAATATTTGCAGAACTTATTTATGAGGAATTACATATAAATGAGAAGTTAATCTTTTGGAAAAATTTCTCATGATTTTAACATGAAGAGCCAATTTATGAGAATAATGTGGTGCGTATCTGTTTATAAAGCAGCTTCAGATCCTGTTCTGACTGATGTGCAGAAATCTTATTATTGCTACTGTCATCATCCTTGTTTAAAAATGAGGTAAGAGAGACTGAGATACACACTATTTAGGTTTCTTTTTCTGTAGCATTTCAAGATTTCCACACTATACAATCTCGCCGCCTTTTAAATAGTTCCTTTCTTTCAAGATAACCATGAGTTTGTACATTGTCAAGGTTGTATGCCTATATGAGTTTCTTGCTTTTGAATGGTTTGATTTATTGTGTCCAAGCTTTTACTTTAAGGTAATTGATTGTGATGGCTTAAAGCCCTTTCATATAGTCTTTACACCCATACACAGTATGAAGTTAAATATTTGCCAAGTTAATAGAGGCAATAGGTAGTGTCTAAGTAGAGAGTTTTAAAAAGGAGGAGGTTGTATTTGATTGTCCATAAAGGAAGAAGTCATTGGCAGGTATACTGGAGGTTGCAGTCATGTGGTGCTTTGTTTTGCAAACTTGATGACTGGATCATCCACAGCAGCACAAGGAGAATTGTTAAGAATGCAGGAATGGAGGACCCAATCACAGAACTAGTGTTGTAGGGTGCTGCTATACAAGATTCTGTGATATGAATATCAGCATATGAGACAATGATTCCTACATCTGATTTCAGATTAGAATGACTTTAGAGGGATAGAGATAAGAGCAAAACAATAAAATAAAATGACTGGCGTTCACTGTAGATCAATTAAGTATGCTCTCTGGCTATGGCCACTAAGTACAAACATTTCCTCATACCACACTGGTAATTTTGAGGTGCACTCAGGGTTAGAATCACAGCAGTTTACAGTAGAGATCTGAATACACAGCAAGACACTGGATTTAGTGTAAAATATTTCATCCCAGTAGAACCCACCTATCCTATCAGAAGATGGAGGTCATTTGATGTTCTCAAAAGCCTATTAGGTTCCTAACATGAGATAATTCAAAGAATATCAACCCCTACCTGAAGTCTTGCCTGGCTGGCTTCATGGTTCACCTACACTGGAAATGTTTTAGCCATTCAAAGAACAACTTCCAGGTCATGAGAAGCAGCCTTGGCCCATGCTTCATCAGCACAAGTCCATGCCACTTCCATTTACTAACTATTTTCTAAGTTAAAATTTTGCCTAGGGCAGAAAGAGCCTAATGCATGCTTGCATTGGAAAAATCTTGAACCACACTAATTTTGATATTGCTGCTAGAGACAGAAACTAACCTAGAGACCCATCTGCTTTCTTTGATGGGTTTTCTTGGCTCATTCCTCATGATATGTAACATAACACAATAGTGGAGGATAGGAGTGGTAGCTTGAGGGTATACTGGAGCTCCATTAAGGGCATGTAAAAATAATTGTCTTATTGAAGAGGCTGCAGGGGTCCATTGAAATACTGGCAATGATTTCATTATCTGAAACTTTGAAAGAGTTGTTGATTGACAAATGCATAGTAAGCAACTGAGAGAGAGTCGGGGGTGGGAGGGGTGGGAGAGAATTGGATGGGTTGGTTAAAGGAGGATAAGATGACAATTTACTTTTACACAAAGAATGAGCAGTGAGTTAAATATGGCAGGAGAAGAAAGACATGAAAAGAAAGGAGTGATTTGAGATGAAATCGATGAAATGATACCTAATTGAATGCAGCGTATGTGGATTACACAAATGATATTTCTTAAACTGAGACATGCACACGGATCACCAAACGAATGGTAAAACGCACCCTGACTCATTGGCTTCATTTCCAGAGATCCTCATTTAATTATCTGAGGCTAGACTCCAAAGTTTGCTAGATGAAATTGCTATCCAGAAGACCATAGTCATGGGGGCATTTGGACTCAGGAACACTGAGCTGGGATATCTTTTTCAATTGGTTGGGTTTTGTTTTGTTTTTGGCTCTTCTAGTTCCAGGCTTCTATATCTTAAACAAATCTATCACCTTCTTGGGGCCAATGCTTAATGAATTCTCATGTACTATTCACTGAGGCATCTTGTTAAAATGCACATCCTGATTCTGTTAGTCTGGGTCTGTGGGCAAACTTTTGTATCTAACAAGTTCCCTGGTGAAGCTCATGCTGCTGGATGATAAAGCAGTCTACGATGGGGAAATCTCTCAGCCATCATTTCTCCACATATCACATATATAAAACTAAGTAAACAAAACTCTTTCTATACCGTGGAGCAAACTATGAATGTGAAGTGTTGGTATTAGATTGACAGAGAAAGGAAATGGAAAAGACAACTCGAGTTTTGAGTCTAATTAAGCACATTTACAGAACCAGAATAGTCAGGATGAAAGGGGGAAGTGAGACATTTGGCAACTGGGTACTCCCCAGAAGAGGTCGATGCTTTGCTTTGTCGATCAGTTTAGACTCTTGGACATTTATGAAGGTTGGATGTGGTTCAGTAGCTTACCAGAAGGAGTATTTTCACAGACGATTGATCCATTGGCTACAATAATAAGTGGATTTTTCTGGGAGCTCATAATTACATAATTCTCAAAGAAAAGCATGATTGCTTTCAAATGTTGAAATATTTTATTATGATTTGATGATGATGTTCATGTAATAGTTATGACGGTTAATATAAATTGGCAAATTAATAGGATCTAAAATTATTTAGAAGACACATCTCTGGGTATGCCTGTGAGGGACACTCTTGATTAGGTTAATTGAAGTGGGAAGACCCATTATACATGTCTTTACACAGACTGATGTCTCGGGCTGAATAAAAAGGAAAAACAGCTGATCCCAGCTTCCCTCCTTGCTTTTATCTGCTTTCTGATTATGGTTGTAATATGTCCATCAGACTCACAATGTGCTGTGATGCTCTCTTCCGACAAAGGACTGTTTCTCCTATCGCTAAGCCAAACAATCCCTGTCTTTCTTAAATAGTTTCTGTCAGCCCCCCTCCCCCAGTAATGACAGAAGTAAAACATTTCCTTACTGTTCTTAAAACAACAACAAAACTTTCCTTTTTAGGTAGGCTCTTAATATGCATAGTTGAGGATGGTCTTGAACCTGAAATCCTGCCAGTGTGTGCTATACGTGTCTCCTACTTTTATTCTTGCTTTGAAATAAGGCTTTGGATACTAAGAAAAGGATGTTAAAACCACGTCCTTTTTTCGTCACCACCATATGTCACTTCACTGACTGTGCTGCTTTTCAGGTCCTTTATTTTCCGTCTGAAAGTTTGAAGTACTCGGTGTTAAAATCTAGACTTTTTCAAGTTTGATTTGCAATCATCTAAACTCTAATTCAACAGAGAAATCTTTCTAACATTGATTTTTCTCTCACGGGGTCATTCATAAACATATTCATTACACACACACTCCATGAATATTCGATAATACATCAATCACTGGGCTGTTTACGTTAAGAGACACGATTGAAATTGAACAGTATAACTCAATGAAATTACCGGTCCCTTTATTCATTCATCTCACCCCAGTTGTTCAGTCTCTGTAAACAGATTCATTGAAAACAATTCACTTTTCTGTTGTTTCTGGATTGATCTTCTCGAACACATGATTGCTCTTAATTCCGATGAAATATTTCGTTTCTTTAAGTACATGGAGAGGAATTAGAGCCAGCTGAATGCAATAAAGGATGAGGAAGGGAGACGCTCAATAAAAGGAAATCAAACGTGTTTACAAGTTTGGGATCTAAACACTCGTGAGGTTTGTGGTCTTGGAAAGTATATTCACATGTTAGAGGAGCAGATGATGAACGGTAGATAAACACGAGCTTAAAACGGCCTGGGTTCTTATTTCCCATTGCACCCTAAGGACTTCTTGTAAACAAAGAATTCTCCAGAATTTCAAAGAATCGCAACTCAGGCCCAAACAAAACACAAACAAAACAAAAATCATTAAACAGTGGAGGGGGAGAGATGCAAATTTTCTCAAGTATCGAGATGTATCAGATGTATCTCCTTTACTCAGAAGACAGAGGTGAAGTGTGGAGCACTTGTAGCATCCATGAAAACAGTCAGGGTATACAGTCATCATGAGGCACATCAAATTATCGTCCGATAGAATGGTAATTCTTACGTTCCTAAATTGTTTTGGTTTCCAGTTCTCTTTTCAGTGTGTAACAGTGGGAATATGGCAAACAGAATCCTTGGGCAAATTAGAAACAGAAGACAGTGAAAACATTAGGAACCTCTTTTGGTTCTTATTGCATTTTACATTGTGGTGTCTATTCAGAAGGTAAAGAACATTAATATAAGTGTGTTTTAGAAGCAGTAAGAGACCTATCAGCCAAGAGAGAACCATACTGGAGTTCTGTCTCTATGGCTTATGTATTTATTTATTTACATTTGAAACCTGATAATTTTTTTTTTGTAGTTTTCTTTAAAGGAATAAGAACAGCCAGGTGGGGACTGCTGAAGGTAGCATTCATTCTGAATCACTAAAATCCCAGTGATGATTACCAAAAAAGACAGTTGGCTGCAGGAGCTTTTGAATTTGTTGGCTTTGAAAGTTTCATGACTGGAAAAAAAAAAAAAAAAAAAAAAAAGGAAGGCTTAAGGGAACTGGCATTTTAATTCCATGTGGCTGAGCTTTTTAGTTACATTCAGACACTTCTATTTTTATTTCTTGAAGCTGGGCCCATGTCCAAGTCGGAAGCTGCAGAGTTATTGCTCTCGCCCTCACATTTAGTACAATCTCCTATAATACTAAGGTTAGGTCAGCTCTTTCCATGTCCTTGCGTTAAACCTACGAACAGATCAGATTGCATGATAAGCACCTGTAAGAAAACGACAAAAGCTGGAAACTGAACCGTGGACCCCGCTCAAGTTGAATTGGAATCAAATCTATGGCATCATCTCATATTTGCCTAGTGCATTGGCCGGAGCTCCTGGTTGGCTTCACCTCAGTGTTGAAGTTATTCTTTCTTCTCTTCTTTTTCTTTCTCCTGTTGGGTCCTGATACTTTAAAATGATAGCTCCTCTTGTTTTGTGCAATGGAAAAACTGTTGTGGAAAATTTAACCTTGAAAGGCACTGACTGTATCTAAAAGCAGAGGGGGAAAAAAGGTCTCCCTTATTGTGCCTCCCATTGGCTGTTTGGAAACAGCTGTTTGATGCCAAGTTTGTATTTCACTCTTATCAGCCCATTTGGTGAGATCTGACTGGGCCTGAATGACTCTGAAGGTTAAAATATGTTGATGGAGATTTCTGCTACTGCCATTCCAGAAAGCCACCTAATGCCTTCCCTGATAGTCAGCAGGGACCAGGCTCTGTCTTTCTCATGATTGTGACACATAGTGGAAATTTGCTGGCTTCTATATATCACCATCCCTGCATGGTGTATGTCACACTCAGGATAAGCCCAGCAGGACAGCCTGCCAATGGCCTGGCAGGTCTGGTCGACAAACATATGGAACAGTCCCTCTGAAAACAAAAACACACTGAACACGCTCATAATCTGGGGACCATGTTTTACAGTTTGAGTTCTTTCCTCATCCATAGATGTTATATTTGTGTCATCTATAAACTTTTACTTTTAAGAAACTGGAGAATTATAATTTTCATAATTTCATAATCATTTTTAGCATTCATTGGATTAAATACTACTTGACTATGGATTTTTTTTTCCAGTTCTTACTATAATGCAACCTCCAAACCCTTATAACAATGCTTTCATTTTTATACATAACTACACATTCAGGCTTCTTACAGTATTGAAATATACTGCATTATTATGGCTACTTAGCAATGAGAAAATGCACATTGTCCAATAAAATATTTGAATGTTTCAAAGTCCTGCTCTGTAATCTGAATGTCACAATACAGTCTTAGTCTGCAACCATCTTTTAGAAAAAAGATGCCAAGGATTAATCTTGCCATTGATGGTGTGCTTTCATTTATTTCCAAACAATGTGCAGCGTTTTGTCAGTTATTTATCTAGTTATTTGTATGTTTATCTGGTGCCTGACACTGGGATGCTCAAAGGCTTTGACAAGTGTGCTGTTAGCAGAAAATACTGCCCAAGAGAGAAGGGATACTCTTTTTCACTGGACTACTTCAGTACTTCAGCCATAGTAGTTACTGCGTGATTTATTGAACAACCATTAGAAGGAAAGAGGTAAAAATAGATCAGCCAGTCACTCAAGTCACGGACACTGGATGTCAACTCTTAGTGAATTTCTGTACCAGGCAGCATGGGAGTTGAAAAAGCAAATATGATCACTTCCAAAAAGGCAAAATAGCAAACTTAGCATGAACAGTTTTTAAAAATGCCTTGTAGATGATCTTTATTCTTTAGTATCTCATGTCCTCTTTCAAATGCAGTACTTCCCCTGATCTTAGATGAGTGACCTTTGGTTAAAATGCTGATGAGTTATGTAGAAAGTGATAATTGAATAACCATACATTATCAGATAAAGATAGTTTGATACATAGTAATTCTGAATGCTAATTATCACACCTCATGGTTGTGTAATCAATCACTTATATGAGTGGTCTGTCTCAGACTCTCCTAGCTGTCATGTCTGTGTATCTTATGTTCATTGCACTAATGATAAGAAAAAGTTGTTAAATTAGTAATCTATGATCAGGATACCCAATAATGATGTGTCAGCCGAAGATGTCTCAGTTTCTCATTATGATATGGTGCCTGCCTTTCACTGTATTTTAATTTTATAACGTTTCTGACTGAAAAATAACATTTTAACATTTTTTTTCAATGCACAAGGAATGCCAATATTGCTTTTTCCTCATAGCAGTTATTTGAAAAAGCTGATAGTAACCTGTCAACTCTCCATGAAGGTCACCAGGAAATAACAATACCCAGGAGTGTTGCAACAGTTACTTGAATCCCTATGGGAAGAATGTCTCCTCCTGGGGGAAGCTGGGAGAAACTTAGTCAGGTATAATAGAATTGCACTGTCTCTCTCATTCTTCCTGAGTTCAGATTCCTCATTCTTTTTTTTCCTACTCCTTTCCCTAACATCTACTGGATTTAACTGTGAAGGGATTTTCAGATCTACAAACCTTGCTTTCATTCAAGGCTCATCAGGATATTTACATATCTATTTTAGTAGACCCTCCTTTTAGTGCTAGGATGAATTCCTCCTGAAACTTAACAAATTATGAGGCAAGCGTGTTATAGGATCACAAGGTAGGGTAGTTATTAAAAAACAACAACAACAGAGAGTTCAAGCCTGCTTGTATATGTGTGTTCCTTTTGGTCTTATGCAGAAAAGTACAATGTAGTTGAGAAGTGATTGTGAAGATAAAACCAAGTCTTTCTGCGCAAACTCCCACACATCTAGAAATAATCATCTTTGACTTTGTAGGGAATATCTGAAAATAGGTTCTTTTATATTCCAGTTTTTCCCTTGAGCATAACATGGAAGTGAAATTTTAAGAGTATAATTATTTTGCAGTGCTAAGAATTACTGTATCTGTATAACATTTCCACTCTGTGCTCTTCAGTAAGTCAATTAAAATTTCAGATTATAATGCCCTTTTCTGCAAAAACTGGTGGTGAGACCTGGTTTCTCTTAGGATTCTAACAGGTCCCAGCATTTCATGTTTTATGATCTTAACCCGTGAATGTAGCTACATGTTTGCATATAAACATTTCTTAAAATGGTTTCATATCATTGGCTTCATTAGTACCCATATGGCTAGAGAAGAAATAAGATAGAGGGTATAAGAGGCAGAGAAAAGAGTCCTTGTAGTCCAAAAACTTTTGAGAGAGATTTAAGGAAAGGGGGAAGATATATGTTTTGAGTGGAGTAAGAAAAAAAGGGAAAGTCACTGCAAATTTTAGTGGCTATTTTATGAATGGTTATTAGTGTTTCAAGTTACATAATTTCTACAATAACTCTAAAATGGCTATTACTGGTCAACTGAAGCCAATCGTTAGACTATGGCTGAGAAAATTCCCAGATACAGAGTTAGGAAGTGACACAGGTGTCATTTTCATTTTGGAGTGATGTTACAGGTGCTTTGAGCCAATCACAGTACCAGAGCAGAAAAAAGAGACGTGCACCATGAAGGGTTAAATAGCTGTAAGGTACTAATGTGTGCTGATCTGTATTGTTCAGCCATCTAATGAGGGCAGTCACAGCAATAGAATACTGACCCAATACTGATCCAAGGCTAGAGAAAAGCCAACAGTTTTTTCCCCCCAAAGGACAAAATATATCCACATGGATGATATGTATAAAAACTACCCTCTACTAGAGATTGCCTACAGAAGTATTAATACAGTCTAGAAGGTTTCTATTGCACTTCAGATTCTTTAATGGCTGTTGAGTGCTTTGTGTTTAATCTACCAAATGGAAGATAATTTATGCTTATTTGTATCATAACTAAGAAACTATCAAATATTTATTATTGGGTGTAAGCAATGAAAATGGCAAGAAGAAACAACAGTGAATCTATTTTTTAAAGAAAAATGCAATTAAGTCTTTAGGGGGATAAGAATTTTCAGAACTATTATAAATAGAAGGGCCCATCTCAGCTTGATTACTTCAAAACAGCTTCCTGCAGCCTCCCACCAAGTAGATGAGCAATTAGAATAATCACAGCAATAAGTCAAAGGCACTTGCTGTTCAAACTTGTGTTGCGACTTTTCCTTTTGGCAGCACTCCTGGGTGATTCCAATTGCACATATACAGACAAGCATGCACATATTTAATGCTGTGTTCGTTGGTAACAGGCAAAATGCCTAAGACTGACTTTGTGTTTTGTCTCAAGGTTAACTAGAGGGCACTGAACAAGTAAAGCTGTGCTGAAAAGAACAGTGGCCAAGAGAGGGATATTCTTATACCACACACAGTCATGCAGATGGAAGTCTGGCCAACAAAACCATAAAGCATCACGTCTCACTGTGAGTCAATCTGTCAGCTAAAGTACAAGGTGACTCAGGAGAAGACTCGTTCTGTTTTCTGATAAATACTCAGAATTTCTAGTATACAATGTTTGCTGGATATTGTTGATAGGAAAGGTTAAAAACTATTTTATGCATGGTAAAAATGAAAAGAAGAAACTTTTAACAACTAATTTCTAGTTTTAAAGAAGTGAGATAAACCAAAAAAAAATCTTTAAAAATTATTTTCCCAATTGGTAGAGATTAAAAATATCTGGTTGATTCTGTATTTTTGTTTAAAATATCTTTATGGTATTTCTACTGCAGATGATAATGAGTTGATTAGTATGCTAAGAATCAATTTTAAGAAGTAATAGGACAATAACATATTCTTTGCAAGTCCAATCATATGATTTTATTTTCTGTCTGATTTTTGAGCATTCTAAGGTTTGTCTTTGTTCTCTGGAATATTTTTAGATCCTCTAAGTTAGCAGAATTTTAAAAACGTGAGCAAGATAGAGGAGAACTTCAAATAATTTTGTTCAAGCTTCCTTATAATGGTATACATTTTTAATACTCAGCATTCTGTCCACCCTGTTCCTGTTTCTACTGCCTTGAGTTTGCAAGTTCTTCTGTGAATGTTCCCAAGTGCTTCCTTCCATTTGTCTTAAGTTAAGGAAACTTACCAATTTCTGGGCAGAATTTCAAATTCAATTTTTCATAAAATTCTCTGAGAGGCCAGCAGACAACACACAGCAAAACCACATAAATATAATTTCTAATTACCAAAGGGAAAGTAATAGACTAGACTTACTTCTTTTAGTTTTGTGTGATAGGAAGATATCTATTTGGATGAAATATAGGAATATCTCAACACATACTGAAGCTGTGTTCTCAGGGAAAATCCTGAACACACCTGCTTGGTGAACAAGTGCTTGAAGAAGGAAGATCAGCTGCAACATGAATTAGTATCAACACATAATATCAAAATGGAAACAAGAGTGAGGACATAAGAATATTATAATTGTAAGTTATGCTGAAAATGGATGATATTGAGAGAATCAAGAAATGTGAAGGATCATTAAAGCTAGAAATTTCAGAGTCAAAACTCATTGTCATATAAGAATATAAATCACCTAGTAAAGATAATTACAAATGTTGGCTTCATTTGTAGGTTCTGTGAAGGGGAAAGAATACTATAAATACTAAAATACACAATTTGTCATTGATGCCATACATTGATGTTGCAGCTGGCTGGAAGGGTTCATTTGAACATATAATCTATATAAATATATGTCTATTATTGTTTGAAATATAAAGGTAAATACTTGAGAATCATTTGAAATTTGGTTGCTGTTTTTGGAATAATTCAATACTAAGTAATGCGGATGTCGTTGGCTGAGCTGCATCACCCTGCCCAATACACATATGATGTCCTCACCTTTAGTGCCTCAGAATATGGCTGTATTTGAAGACAGGTCCTTAAAGAAGTAATAAACTCAGAGGACTGTTCTTGGGGTGACCCCTAAACCAATATGGTGACTGTCCTGATAAGAAGAGGAAATTTGGATACAGACACACAAAGAGGGAAGGTCACTTGAAAAAATAGGAAGAGCATGTCTAAGTAAAAAGCTAAAGAGAGAGGTCACTGAAGAAGCCAACCATACTGGTGTGGGACGTCTGGTCCTCAGACTTGTGAGGAGATAAGTTTTCCTTGGTTAAACCATCTGCTCTGTAATAATTTATTATGAAACTATCTGAAAACCTCATACTAGGACTTTTTATATAAACTCACTAGTAAGAAGCAATAGGTGTAGAATATGAAGAATGAGGACTCCTTTGAAGAACATGAAGAACTTCTTAGATTTCACCTGATGCATGTGCCCATGTAATAAAGAAGCTAAATGAGGTCTCACTTTCCTTCCAAACCAATTTCAAGGGTAAGAGAGTGATGAACATGAATGGGCTATTGAGGAAATAGACACAAAAACTATCATAGAACTTTGGATGAGAACACTGGTGGAAAGAGGCAGACTATTCTGAAGTTGTACATATTATGTGATTGCTTAGAGTTGTCTATATTGGGTTAGATGTTGGCCTAGTGTTAAATGATACTTTTTTTCATATTCACAATGCCTTTTGGTTATGACCATTGTGCACATTTGTGATTAATACATCTTGGAATTAGACTTAATCTTGCCAGTCTTTATTTGATCAAATAAATAATAAATAATAATCTGGTATATAAATGAAAACTATGAGATAATGAAATACATGTTGAATAGTATGTATCTTAGTAATATTTTGTGAGTGAAGAAGAGGGAGACATCCTATAGTTACTAATAGCTAGTAGATCAGTTCCTTCAACACAGTGATAAATACAGATAAGATTATTATTTGACACCATGGCTACTTAAAGAGTTGATAATTGTATTTTTCAGGATTTAGGTCTCACAAAGTCTATTGATATTTACTGAAGAACAAAACATGATAGTTTTTTTGTTTTTTGTTTTTGTTTTTGTTTTTTTACAATACTCATAATTTCTGGAGACCCCTGGAGAGAGGACAGTAAGATATACATCTATTAATTCACTAATTTTACTACATTTTCAACAGGTATGGGCTTGATCTGTGTTGACCTTTTGAAATATAGCTCAAAGACATGACATTCCAATCTTTTTAAAACTTGACTAAAAATTATGTCCATAAAGGCTCCAGCTCTGTCGCTGAAGAATAGCTCTAAATTTACAATCTCTTGTTCTGGAACTATGCAAGAGGACCATCATCAAATGGACAGAGATTGAAAAGCATCAGACACAGCTCTTGTCCTGGGGCCACTCTGTCAGCTTTGATGCTGACCAGTACAGATCTGTGGTTATTATACAGGCAGTGTGTAGGGTGGAGGAAGGAAACTTGGTAACTTGATTAAGTGTCAAGACATTAGTTCTGGTGGAATGCTCTGTTCAGTTCATAACTATTCCTTTATAGGAGCATGACAATTATTGACTAACCAATATTCTAATTACAACCCTCCAGATCTCTATAATGTTCAGTGCTATTTTTAACCCTGGAATTACAACAGGAGACTTATTATTCTTTTGAGTATTTTGAAATTAGAGAAGTTGAGATGACACCTGAAGTAACTCAGAGAAGGAACGGGATGTATAAAACAGCAGGGAGACAACTTTCATATATTCTATAGTGCATACTATTTTTATTTTTTGATGTGTCAGTCCTATTTTGAATACTGAGCTAAATATGGTTGATACTTTACTAACATATATTTTTCTGTCCCAAGGTGAATAGTCACAAATTAATCTGTTGCATTAGTTTATCAATATGTCATTTTTTATACAAATTTCATATTACATTGTGTTGTTTTTTTAAATTATTCTTGTCTTCATTTTACACACAGTTGGTACAAAGGCAGAAATTGGTAAGGTAATTTACTTTCAGTTTCTCAGAAATCAATGCTCTGTCAGCTTCAAGTTACAAATCATAGTGCCTTCTGGAGCATATGTTGGGCTTTCTTTTGATTAATAGAGAAGAGACTGGGCTTCATGACCTCTCCATGAGGCTTCCAGCACTACAGCCCTAGGATCTTAATTCTGATGAATAACCCTCACACTAACTAGAACTAATTTATTCCCTCATTCTTCGGCATAACATGAAAGACAAATGACATTCTCAGGCAAACATATTTTTCTCACACAAAGCTTTGTAAGGATGGAGATCCATTTCTGGTAAGCATTACTGTATTGTTACTTGTTTACTAGTATGGGTTGATAGAAGAACCTCTCTCATTTACAAAGTTATTGGAAACCCTACATAGATTTTTGATCTGGAAGAACAATACAGTTTGCAGCTTAATGAATGACAAGTTTGTGCCACAGAAAGTGGCATAGGTTCTTCTAAATATCCATTCCAGGTATCAGCCGACTTCACTCCCCAAATAAGTTGATGATACTCAGATTTTTACCAAGACTAATTAATTCAGTTGAATATTTCCCAGTAGATCTCAGTGACTAAGGTATGACTTAAAAAAAAAACTTAATTAACAAAATGATTTTGTACAGTCTTCATTGTTAAATTAGTTATTTTAGTTCCAATATTTTAATTCTTGGGACATAAGAAGGACAACAATGTTGTGAGAGTATAATTGGTAAGGTGAGCAAACACTTTACTTTTTTGTTACTGTTGCTGCTAATCTGCGAAGGAAGAGTAGGATATGCTTTAAGTGAAAAAGGATTTTCTCTTCCTGGAACCAATTGCACGGTCGCAATTACATGTACAATCTTCCTCCAAGTACTGAGGTTGTGTTTCTTTTTAAAATGTGTTTCTCATCTTAAAACCTTGTTAAAGGCTGTTATGAATGTGCAGAACCTGGTTATGGTCTGGGATCTGGAAATGGTTTCTCTCTTTTCTACACATACCTTGTTTTCTCTTGCTCTTCAGACCAGAGTTTGAAATCCATGGGTCATCTTTACTTTTTAAAAATCTAATGTATCAAGAAACTTTATCAATGTATACATATTTAAACATTCTGAAATTTGTCAAGGCAAGAAAAGGAAGTTATTTTAATAGAATGGAAGCAAACAAAAATAAAAACCAGGTCATATTTGTACTTCATAAAGAACTATAGTAGCATAATGAGTCTGTTACAGAAGGTAAACAATGCAAATCTGTCTGTAAAGGAATATTGTGTGATTCATTATTAGGCAATGCTTTTTCTACTCCTCATATTCTGTCCTCTGGATACACTGTCCATAGGTACAGAACTATGTGTCATATTTATTTCAGCTGAGCTTGTGTCTATTTTCTTTTAGAAGAATTGAGAAAAAAAATACACAATGGATTGGTCTATGAGACCATATAATCACAGGGAACGGCCTAAAGATACACTCTTAAGATTAAATCCTACAGAAGTCAGGGCTAGTGCATTGAATTATAATTCCACAGGCCTGAATTAAAAGACAATTGAAAATAGAACTTGTTGATAAAATGTGGGTCTTATATGTGGTGTATATATGTTCTCTGTATTCTTAAAACATTTTCAAATGTATGTCTTCAAAGTTTGTGCTCAGATGTCTCCAGCATTAAATGACCCCTGGAGACACATGGGACCTTTACTTTGGATCTGTGCTGACCTGCATCTTTATGGGCAACAAACTCATACTAAAATTATTCTGTAACCAAGGGCAAATAATAGGGAACACTATTTGCAATCAAAAGTTTGGGACAAAAATGCTTGACCCAAGTAAGTTATGAATACTATCCTGATGATTTTAGAAATTAAAATTTATTTGAAGTTTCTGGGATCTGATATATAATAGAAACTGACAAATACATAAAATAGAAAGTGTTGTAATGACATCTTATTCTCCACAAATGTGTTCTCCAGCAATGAATGGAGACAAAACCCTGAGAGCTCATACACTGTCACATTGTGGTCTTGATTCATGTCCAGTGAGAATGGAGACATTATTTTCTCAAATTGGGCTATTGATAATGCTTACTAACTTCCTTTATGTCTATATTATGGATTTCAATATTTAAAAGTCTTTGCTATCCAACAATAATAGGCATGTATGTACTTCGACATTAGAAAGGTTGACATTGAGAATTATGGGCTTGAAGCCAGCTCAGTCTACATAGTGAGCTCCAGGCAAGCTCAAACTACATAGAAAGACCCTGTCTCAAAAGATAAACACAGAAAAGTTCTTTTCTTTAAAGTTAAAAGAACCTGATCTATATGAAATCATAGAGATATTGTATTTAATCTATTTTTATATAATGTTTAAAGGCATTCATATTAATTACTTTCTTCTTGCTGTACTAGATCACACTGATAAAAAAAATTTAAGGGTTAAAAAGTTTATTTTGGCTTACAGTTCTGGAAAGGTAGAGTCCATCACAACTGAGAATGCATAGTAACAGGCCACAAAAATAGTAACAGGACAGGAAGTTGGTTGATCACATTTTCATCCTTCTACAGGAAGTAGAGAAGGAAAACAAGAATTAGAGCCCGGGTACAAAACTTGGGTGCTCTTCTCCCAGTGACACACTTCCTCTTGTAAGGCTTTACTTCCTAAGGCTCTACAACCTTCCCAAAGTGCCAGTAGCTGAAGAACAAGTGTACAATTTCATATTCAAACGATAACAGTATGATTACAACTTGGGTACATACATCCATATGAGTATTTTGAAGTAGTATTTTGAAATAATCTGGCAGAAATACAACAGATAATATACGTGCATGGTTATAAGCATTCTTTACACTACCATTGACAGGACTTTTAACATTAGCCTGAAAGATATTAAAAAACAAAAACAAAACTCCATGAGACCATGAAGCTGATACTTGAGTAACATTGACTATGCTTATTTTTATTAAATGAATAGCTTTTTTCCCCTTAAAATGGCCAGTACTGGAAATTAGGCAGTATAATAGTCATATTATGTTTAATGAGTTAGAGATGGGGCATGTCGAATCTAAAGTTCTGAAAATAATCCAGGATTTACTTGAAACTTGTCATTTGTTAATGCTTGTTCTAGTTACATTTCTGTGGCTGTGACAAAATACCCAGACCAAAAAAAGCAACTTAGGGGATAAAAGGTTTATTCTGCTTCCAATTCCAGGCAGCAATCCACTGTTGAGAAATCAAAGCAAGAACTTGAAGTATCAGCCACATCAAGGACAAAGAAACAATAAACCAATGGATCTTTGCTTGCCTGCTTTGTTCTTGTGTTTCTCTACTCTTATACAACAGTCAAGGGCCCAGCCCAGAAAACAGTATCACCAACATTCAGAAAAGGTCTTCTTACCTCAAATTACAATCAAGACAACCTCCTTCAGATATGTCCACATCTCAACCTGATCCAGATAATCCTCCGTCAAGACCCTCTTTGTAAGTGATTCTATGCTGTGTCACACTGACAGTTAAAACCAACCAGTGTAGCATTTAATATATTTTGAGTGATGCACTATCTTTATTTGTATTCTGAAAACACTTATTTTTATGTCACCTCCAGGAAATAAGTAAATCCCTCAGAGAAATGTCTAGATCCCTAGGATTAGAAATTGAAGAAATATTCTAAAAAGCCTCCAAAACTATTAAGACTAATACCGCTGAGTAGGAAGCACTAAAATTTTTGAGCTTTTAAAAATTGTTAAGGTTCAAGCACAGGTAAATCATATATAAAACTCTTAAATTGTATGTATGTTTTGCTTAATGCCTCCTAGGTCCTTGTCCTTCAAGTTTATACAGTCTGTCTAGAAACCTTTAAAAAAAAGTTTTAGCTTCTTCCTTATCCACAGATTTACTATGCTGGGATTTTTGGTTCATTAGTATTAGACAAAGATTCATGGGGGATAATTTTATATATCAAAAATGAGACCAGGAAATTTTTATAAACTGAAATAGTTATAAAAGTGGAGGTATAATGAAACTGAAAACCAAGGATATCTATTTCAGCGGAATTTCAACAATGGAAATAGGGGCTAGGTATTAAAATTATATCAAGTACAACCAGATGAAAAAAGCCCTCTTAAACAGAGGAATTTGCTTTTGAAAAGCCATGGGCACATTGCTCCCCTGATAGAATCCTGGAGCTTGCCCAACTGCTGTACTGTAGGTGACATTTATAGATGTGAGTAATGGGGGAGACGTATTGCTCTGAGTTTGAGGTGGATTTGCATATTGATGTGCTAGTCTTCTGTCTGCTTTTCTACATTTCTGTGTGCATGACTTTTCTTTATATATGTTAGCTCAAGGAGAATTAGAAATTATTGGGAAAACAAGGAAACAAATACCTTTTTTAAATTGGATCATCATGATTTTGTTTGGTTTTAAATTCCAGATAGACTCATGATGGACCCCTCAGAAATATTTAGAGGTGGAGGAGAGCAATGTCATCATTGAGAGGCTGTGGAGCAAAATTACTCCTGGCAACAGAAGAAAATGGGGCAGTAGAGCCCATGCCTCCAACCATCGATTGCCCTTCAGGTGATTGCCATGTCACAGCAGGGTTGTGTGACTGTAAAAGCTCTTCTTGGATTTGAAGGAACTACTGAGCAGGAACTCTCTGGCTATTGTTTGTTGGCCAACCTACAGTATCGATTGCTTGCTGTGTCCCAAGCTTTTGTCAACTCTGAAAATAATTGGCTTTCCCTTCTCATTGCGTGGCAATTTCGGTACCAATGTGAGTTTTAACATCTGAGATGAACACTTTTCTGCAAGTGCTTGAAAAACTCTATGGCTCAACTGCATCACACAGGTTATACTAGGGTGCATTCAAGTGCTCTGTGGAGGACAAACAGGCAGCTTATTGTGGTTTTCAAAGCTCTTCTAAGGTTCAGTTTTAAACTCATTTGAATTATATTAATGTACCACCAAAATAATAGCCTAACTTTTTGAATCCTGAGACACGCAATTTAAGTGTCTTGCAGAAAAATAATAAAGAGTTGGAAATTCAAAATTAGGCAAAACATTAGCTATTCTTCTACACTTAGAAATTTTAATGACTTATACATTTAAAAAATAGGAAATTACTAAAATTCAGAACAACCAGAAAAGTTTATTTACATTTTTCATTAAATAATTTGATCACTTCTTTATATTAAAGCAATCTATAAAATTTCCTATAAGGAATTCAAATTCATGACAACTTAGAATGTTTATTTTATATTCACAATCATGATTGGTAAGTTTACAAAATTTAAAAAGTTAGGGCTGCATTTAGAAACTGTGCTCATATAGGGAAAATATCTATGTAGTGCATTATAAATATGAACCTTGTAAAAATTTGTATTTTTGATATTTCTAATACAAATTTGTGTGTGTTTCTAGAGAATAGAATTTCTGATATGATGCTCTGAATACAGTTTTATGATTGCGTGTGTGGTGTATTTTTAATTAAAGTACTATTATGTCCCTTTCCCCTTTCCCTATCCTCTTTCCAGCCCTTCTCAGGTCCTTTTCCTCTAACGCCCTCCACATCCCCTCACTCTCAATTTGATAGACCATTTTTCTTAGATTATTATCATCTAATATATATGCACATACATGCACAAATACATAAATAGAACCTGAGATGTCTGTATTTGTTGTTTGTGTGTACATGGTTTTAGAGATGACTTTGTAGTAGATAAGCAGTAAGGGGCTTATCCCTGGGAGATTCTAATTCACCATTTCCCAGTAGTTATTAGCTACTTTTAGTTCTTTGTCTAGGGGTGGGACTCTCATGAAACTTCTCCCTTTTGCATTAACATGTCTGTTGATATTACCACTGTTCTGGTCTTGTTTATGCAGCCATTTCTAAGAGAGACCATTTAACAGCAGACTTCCTGGTATTCTGGCTCTTATAATCTTTAAGTTCCCTCTTCAAAGATGTTCCCTGAGTCAGAGATGCAGGAAGTATGATGTAGATGTATCCACTGGGTCTGGGCTCTCCATGATCCATTTATCTCTGTATTGTGTCCAGTTGTATTTTTCTGTAATAGTCTCCATTTGCTATTAAGAGCAGTTTTGGTGTTCTGGATTTAGCTCAGTGGTAGAGCACTTGCCTACCTAGCGCAAGGCCCTGGATTCAGTCCTCAGTTCCAAGAAAAAAAAAAGAGAGAGAGAGAGAAGTTTCTTTGATAGGGGACGATAGTTACACTAATCTGCGTGTACAACGATAAAATTTAAAATATAGTAAGGGATTGTGCTGGTTTAGCAAAGTGTTGGTAGTTGATTCTTTTCCAAGGTCCATGACTTCAATAGATGTGAAAACTTAGCTAGGTTTCCAGTACCTAGAGCGATTTCCCTTCTGCTAAGTGGGCATTAACTCCATTATATAGCTGTTGGTTGCCACCAACATGGGGATGCCACTTGTTGCACAATTAGTGATACCTTGCTCTGCTGGTCCTTGCTGTGGTCATAGGCAGTGGTGCTGGGTAGAACTAGCCATTGCTTTCCTCCCTGGGTAGCTTGCATAGTATTTTCTGACACCATGGAAGCTCTGTTGCAGGGGAAAAAGGCTTTCAGAAGAAAAAAATGTGTGGTGAGTTTGTAGCTTACATACCATATTTTCAAATCCCTTTGCTGATCATATATATACACAACAACCTAATACTTTGCTTTGAGATTTATACAACTAATTTTGGAAGAATTTTCTTTAGACTTAGTCTTGCACTGTACAATTTGGCATTCTCTTTTCTTCTAATCTGCTATTCTTTTGGGTGCCAGATATAACAGGACCCATTTCTCTTACTATAGGATCTCTGGCTTTGAAACATTGGTGTCATAGTGCCAAGAATGTTGGTATAATGGGAAGCTGAAGTATTCCTGGATCCCAGGCCTGCAGAGAAGAGAAAGCAACAGCATCATATGTTAAAGTGACTGCCAACCACATCAATATATTCTACTGAATCAAGCGCATATCACTTTTCTACTGTGTAAAATTTTCTACAGCGTAGCAGCTTCCAACAGCAAACTTTTTATTGCTTGCAGTTGTTTGGTTAGATATTTGAAGATTTATGTTGATGGCAATGGCTTACTTCTATTTTGTGTGGTCATTTGGTATGGTTTGACTGGGGTCAAAGGGCAAAGGTGGTCTCCTTGTCATTATCTGGGTCATTTATTGTCATACTGAGACACTTTATATATCTTCAATATGCCTCTTTTCTCTATAAGGTAGCCCATTCACTGTGACCTTTCTTATTCTGACCTCTTTAAATGGGAGCTGGATTACAAGAACCAGTGCAGATAGAGGGTTGGAAATTTACATCTGCAGTAGTCTTCTGATGAAAGCAAGTCATAAAACCAGTCCAGTTCAAAGATGGATAATAGCCTCAACTTCCTGACGGGAGGAGCTGTAGATATATTTCAGAGAAATGTAGCCAAAGGGAGGAATGACTTATGGTCTATGTTTAACAGTCTAGAACAATATCCTGCTCAGCTTCCTCTTAGCTTGATCCAGCAGTGTCTACAATTACTGCTATGCCAGCTGACATCAGAGGTGTTATAACCAAAGTAAAGCAGCCATAACAGTGACACACAACACACATCTGTATTTGAAATGATATATTTAAAATGGTTGTGTGGGTTTTGTTTTATAGACTTGGATAAGAACTTAGGAAAGATCTTATGTAAGAGTACTTGAGGCTTAAGTCTCATGAGCATACATGTTCACGTGTATCTATGCACTAATACCCCACCATCTTAGTCACTCCAGGACTAAATAGTCCTCTTTATCTCTTACCTAACCCATCTCAACTTGGTATTTGGGACTGTTGATTTGACCTCTAAGAATATATTGGAAGTTCATCAATTTGTCTTTCACTAACATGTTAATCTAAGATATCAGCCTCTCTTGTTTGGGCTGTTACAACATAATCCTCTCTGATTGCCCTAATATGCTTCTTCCCTCTTAACATTTACAGAGTAATCATATGTGTGCCAGCCCTGCTGTGTCCAGAAGGCATTGATGACTTGGGGTCTTCCAGTTCCTCTGGCTCTCACACTCTTTCTGCTCCCTCTCCCATAGAACCATAGAGTTCCCTAAGCCCTGAGAGGAGGGGTTTGATGGAAATGTTCTATTTAGGGCTGAGTGTTACAGACTTTCACTCCCTGCATATTGTCTGGCTGTGGGTCTCTGTATTTGTTTGACCATGGGAACTTTTGAACTTGTACTGAATATGTTTTGATTTATAATATGGCCTTGAAAATGTGAGGGAAAGAGGGAGAAAGTTATGCCTTAAAAGTGATGTATTGAATGTCAACTTGACACCCCAAAATATATATATTAAAATGGAATTTTTAATCTTGATTCTAGAGAGCTACTTAGGCTAGACAATATATTTCAGAGTAAAAGTCCTAGTAATGGAGCCCTAAGTAACCACTGTATGAAGCTATGATGATAACATCTGAGTTGAATTAGAGTGTCCAGGATGATGGAGATCCCAGGACCATGAGACATCTGCAGGAAGGCTTCAGATATGCAATGAAGGCTATTACAGTCAAAGAAAAGGCCAAATCGAAGTCATTGGAATAACCTCTACCTGGGAAAGCAGTAAATCTAAAACAGTATTACATTCTTGGAAGAATTGCAGAAATGAGTGACAACATGGAGGATTAGAATGGTCCAGAGGTGGTGGGTTGCTCCCCCAGACCTTTCTTTCCCTTTTCTATTTTGTCTGTGCAGAGGACAGATGGATCATGGAAAATGACAGTTGCCTATAGTAAACTTAATCAAGCAGTTACTCCAATTGCAGCTGCTCTGTCAGATGTTGTTTCCTTACTTGCACAGATTAACACATTTCCTGGTGTACAGTATGCAGATACGGATCTAGCAAAGAACCCTTTCCTTGACACCAGCCCATAATGAACACCAGAAACAATTTGCTTTCAGCTGAGAAGGCTACCAGTGTGCTTTACTGTTTAAGGATATATTAATCCCCCATTCTTGTGATATAACTTAGTTTGAAGAGCTCTTGATTACCTGTCTATTAAATAAAATATCACGCTGGACCTCTATATTGATGACATTATGCTGATTGAGTCAAGTGATCAGGAGGTAGTAAAAACTATATGTGTTTGTAAAGTTAAATAACTTGTTTGTCAGAAAATACTGTGATAATATGTATTGTTAACTTGACAGGATATGGAATCATCTGAGACAAATGTCAAGGTCCACCTCTGATGGACTATTTAGATTATGCTAGCCTCTGAATGTACTTATGAGGGATTATCTTGATTAGTTAATTAAGATGGGAATATCTATCATAAAAGAGGGCAGTTCCTGGGTCCTGGAAGGCACAGAAAGGAGGAAGCTATATGAGCATGAATAATCATTGTTTTCTGCTTCTTGAATGCAGATACAATGTGACCAGCTGCTTCCAGCTTCTGCCACCAGGTCTTGCCTGCCATGATAGACCATACCCTAGAACAATGAACCCAAATGAAAACTTAAGATGCTTTTGATCTTTTTATCTGTCTATCTATATATCTATCTATCATCTATCTATTTTTCACAGAAGTATGACCTTAATGCATATTATTTTATTATAGAAACTGCACAGCCACCAGGAAATTATTTTTATTTCTGAATGTGCTTTGTTTTTACTAACAAATTATTTATAATGAAATAGTCATAGGCACTTGTTGTTGGCATACTAGTTTTGCAGTCTTTGTTGGTAGAGAATTTACATGAATTTTATACCAAGTCCATCATCTTTCTAGAAGGGAAAATAATGAGACCATTTGAAACTAATGTAGGAGTCAGCTTTGTTTTCGCACAATGCTTCTTCTCAGAAAGGTTAATGGGTAAATTGGATTCATTCATAGAAAATGAATTACAATCTTTTAAAAAGTCAGCATGTCTTTGTTATCAGCTGCATAATGCACAGCACTTGTGTGTTGAGCTCAATGTCAATATCAACAGACCTGAGGTGGGCACTGCTTCGGGTTGAGTTTACCTCAAGGTTCACATGAAAACTTAATCTCAATGTAGCAATGTTGGGAGGTGGGGGCCCAACTAGGAGTGTTTAGGTAATGAGGGATCTGACTTTCTTGTAAGAGTGTGTTATCACAGGAGTGGGTTTGTGGGTAGAAATGAGTTTCAGCATTTGCTCAGTCTCATGCCATTCTGCCTTCCAACAGACGACGAAGCAAAATGCAGACCTTTACCATAGTCTAGTGTCATGATATTGGTATTGCAATTTCTAGCCTCCAGGTCCACCATCAAGGAAACTTTTATTGTTCAAAAATCACCCAGTTTGTAGTATTTTGCTGTAGCAACACAAAGCCGGCTCAGATAGGCAAGGCACGGTTCAAGCGTGATTCTGTTCCAAGTTGTTTGTGCAGGAATAGAAGTCTGTCTAGAAACAGAGTTGGTAAGACTATGTTAGGAGACAGGAGACAGGTGGGAATAAAGAAAACTATCCAGTCATAAGCACTCTGGTTCCTGGTGCTGTTGACCGTGCTCAGTGTCAGTTTCTTTCCTGTAGGACGGGGCAGTGACGTTCCCCAGCTGTTCTTAGGAGTCAAGAGTAGATGGAAAAAAGCAAGCCGAGTCAGGAGAAAGACCATGAGCTGCTGTGCTTTGAAAAAGTTATAACTACCAAATAAGGAGTAGGGTTAATACAGTGAGGAGCTACTGACAGTTTAGAAAAGTTTTATGGAAGTTTCTGACCACACATCACGCCTACCCTTCAGACCTACTCATGCTACAAGATCTTCAGAGACCTGATAGCTATGACAATTCACTTCTTAGTCAGCATTAGAGAGTAGATTGTTCCTGAATGAGCCTTAGAAAGTGAGTCGCCAAAGTATTCATCAGATAAACACTGCACACTAGGCAAGTACACACCCATACCTACCCACACACCTATGGACACAAACATCATACATACACACCACATGGGAATACACCACACACACACACACACACACACACACACACATACACACACACATACACTCACACGCACGCTTTTACACACACATACACTCACACGCACGCTTTTACACACACATACACACACACACACGCACGCATGCACACACACATACACACACACACACACATGCACGCATGCACACACACATACACACACACACTATGCACACAATGTACATGAATGCACACACACCCCCACCCACACATCCTTGGACACAAACACCATACATACACATTACATGGGCACAAACCATTCACACACACACATACACACACACACTATGCACACAATGTACATGCATGCACACACACCCCCACTCACATACCTATGGACACACATACATGCACATGCTTGCATACATACCACACACACAAACATCCCCCCCACGTGCATGCATGCCTGTGGGGGGGCACACACACACACACATACACACACACACTAGCACACACACACACACACTAGTACACACACTAACACAGTCCCTGATCTTTTATGAATATTGTCTGATGATTGTAGAGGAAATACATTATTTTTTTTCTCCTTTGTATTTCTTAAGCCAAAAGCAGGGCTTTTACTTTCATTAAAGATTTATTAAATTCAAAACTAAGGAAATTGAATGTAAGGAAAATAATAGCTAGCATTCTCTTTAGGCCTTCCACATTAAAATAGCATTAGAAAGGATGAAAACAAAGCAAATTTAATTTGTTTCCCTGATTTCTCTCTCCTTTATTCCCACTTTTCTGTCTTCTATTTATTCCCACTAGAATGAGATCAGGTTTTCTCTTACGTCTCAAATTCCCTCACTTTTGTTGGTTTAAGCGATACCCACAGGGGATATTTTTTCAAAGTGGTATGCCAGGATTTAGCTGTGGGAGGCCCATTAATACACCACATAGAATTTTACTCCCCATAATGACATTTAAAGAGAGCTATTTGTTTTGACTGTGTTCTTTGTGTATGCCTGAAGGTTACCATAGTAAAAACCCCTTGGCAAATGTGTACTCAGAAGTTTCTGGGTTAAAATGGCAGTGGGTAAGGGAGAGGTCAATTCCAAAATATTTCATAAGTGAAATCCTGGTAAAAGAGAGGGTCTCTGGGGTCTGCTTTGCTCTGATTTTGGTTTCCTTCTCTGGGAACTGAGAACAAATAACTCCTGGTCTCAACTCCTTTTAATCCAGATTCTCACCTTTCTGATTTGTGCTACAATATCTACATTAACATATTATTTGGTTATTTTTCTGTCCATGAATATTTGGTTTCTTGGTTGTGCTTACAAATGACCATGATATTTAAGGTTTAACCATTAGCTACCATGCATGGAATTTGAAGTTGGATGGTTCTGTACTCAGATTCTTAAGTTGCTACTTCTGATTGACTGTGTGAACTTGGGCAAGTCGCTGAGCCCTTCTTTCTTTCCTCTTTTAAAATAGAACAGTCTACATTATAGGAGGGGGGATGGTCATAAACATGATTTGAGGTGAAGAGAAGCTTTCTAAAACAATTCCTGGCCCATGGTGAGCACAGAAAAATGTTAGCTTCCCATATGTTTTTAAACTTGTACTCAGTTTGGATGAAATAACCAAAGAAGATGCATGTTCTCTTTTATTCCAAGACATATTTCACAAAGTTCTTCGAAGACGAGAAAATAATAATGGTTATGGTTGCTGCAGATACGCAGTTAAGCGGGTTTTATTCGGCCCTGCTGGAGCTGCTGTGTCTGAAGTCGATCAAGTACATCGGAATAATGTAACATCCTCTTCTATTGTGGCTGAATGTTCGCATTATGTCTCCATGATTCATGCATTGGAGGGGGAAATTGAATTAACTGAGGAGGGAAATAAAAAATTTAAGAATAAGTTTAACAAGATCAATTCTTTTATAATTGGAGCGTTTGCTCTCAGCCTTGAAAAATAGCATTTAAAAAGGTGTTCATGGTCTGTGACTATCATTTGTAAAGTGAAAACTAAGTTTGGTGCCCGAAGGCTCAGCTGAAAATGGTGTCTTTGAAGGGACTTTTTCATTTCACAGACATAGCAGCTTCATAGCATGCTGTCCCCTGGGCTGCTATTCTTGTGGTTGTCCTGCTTTAAATTAAATATGGAAGTGCATCACATGATCGTGTTCTTACTCTTACAGTGTCCCTATAAAAATTGCTATCATTTTATTTCTGAAATGATATGGTGCAGCTCATAAATTAACTCTCTGACGTTTAGCAAGACCTATGTCACTACTTGTTACATGTGTTATTTAGCCAAACTATTTAACATTTCTCAGCCTCCATTTTTTCATCTCTCAAATGGGACAGTAATTCATTTCTCAAGCATTTCTTAGGAAGCACTAATATTTACTGAAATTTTCTTACAAGGGGGTGTAATACATATAAATTCCAAAGCTGGGCATCCATGTATAATGTCTGCTAAACTGACACCCAGAGTAGCCCCAGTCCATAAGAATGGTTTATCTGATGAGTTTCAGTGCAACTAATGTTTAACAAGAGGTGATAGGAATTAAGGTAACCTTTTAGGAAGGGTAAAGGTCATCAGCAAAACTCACAAGGTAGTGTTGGTTGTGCATGCTTTTGGTAAGTAAACAGACCGAGTAAGTTGGAAAGCAAGTTGGAAAATGAAAAAAGGAAGATTGTTGTGTCCATGAAGGAGGAGTGACATTATGCCAGGTTCCAGTTGAAACCTTAAAGTCCAGAAGCATTGGCTTCTGTCCTTTAGGGAACACCAGGCCCAATGAACTGATATAAAAATCTTTTTAACCTACTTGTGAGATCATCTGTAGAGATGGCAAGGAGAAGTCACAAGATAGTCACACGACAAAGAAGAGACTTCCTGAAGAATGTGGAGAGAAGGAGAAAGGCTCTGCCATTCTGGTAGATCCATCAATACCCTAGCATGGGTAATTCTCTAGCCATTTCTTCAAGATTCCACAGAGATGAGCTTCACCAGCAACATGACCATAGCTTCACTGTAGTTAATAATAAGACCACCAGAAGAATTGTAGAAGAAACACTAAGTAACCCGAAAAACTTCTGGATAAGCTTCTCTGACGATGTAGCAATCCAAATCAGACCAAATCAAACTGAATTAGAAAAAGCCCAGGTTTAATGGATAAAAGCTCCAGGATGATTTTTCAGCCCTCCAGAGAGGAGATGGGGAAGAGAGACTGGAAAACCACCTGTCTGTTTTCGGGGGTGGGGGAGGTAGTTTAAATACCCCATGGGAATGGTCTTGAGCATCTCTGAGGGAGGAGCTGTGTTCTGTGGGCTTTCTGAGATGAGGCAGGGTTTAAGGGAGAGAGATGGGGGAAAGGGGGTGGAGGTGGAGCTTCCACCAGAATGTAACCTAAAATGTGTGAGATAACTGGATGGCTGTTGTTATGGTATTGTTAGAACTTGTACCGAATAGACAAACAAAGCAGCTGTTCCTTCACGTGCATTTCTTTATTCTTTTTATTTTCTTTCTCTCTTACACATCACAATCCCTAGAGGCCGAGAAACTCTCGATACTGTGTCTAGATGCTTGGAGAGATGGCTTATTCTCACAGCCTCAAGGACAGTGCTCAAGGCTCCATCGTTGGTTTATTTACATGTTTCATCTCTTTACAGAGCTTCAAGATCCATCAGCTAAGTGAATGTTTTGTTTCAGAAGCATTTCATTGAATTCGTGACATTATTCTCTTTAAGGGTTTTAGTAACTACCTATGAGGTAAAACGCTCTTCTAGTGCATTGTGACATTTCCTGGCCAGGTATTATTTCTGTTACTTGTCAGCATACTGTTTGCTCTACTGTTGGATGATGTCTTCCAAAACAACAACTGTGTGTGTGTGTGTGTGTGTGTGTGTGTGTGTGTGTGTGTGTGCACAGTCCTCCCCGTGTGTGTGTGTGTGTGTGTGCACAGTCCTCCCCGTGTGTGTGTGTGTGTGTGTGTGTGTGTGTGTGTGTGTGCACAGTCCTCCCCGTGTGTGTGTGTGTGTGTGTGTGTGTGTGTGTGTGTGTGTGTGTGTGTGTGGTTGGAACAGCAACTTCCATTCTGAATGCTTTCTATCTTCCAATACTTCATATTCTCCCAGCTTTCACTTTAGTTCCAAATCATCTGTGGATCTTTTCCTAATGTTCCCATAATTTTTCTTCATTTCCATATTTCTATAGGATTAATATGTAATCTACGCATCCTTTTATGGCTATTTTTTACTGTTCATTAGTTTGAGAAGTGCCTAGAGGATTAGCAAAGCAGATCTCTGGGTGTGCTGTTGTGTTTTTTTTTTTTTTTTCCCACAGTTAGTTAGATCCTGAGGGCTGGTATATTGTATTTTATTAAAGAATTCAAATTCTGAATCGATTACTGAGAGGGCATGGAACTGTGAAATGGGGGAACCTGGTTAAGGGGAGTGACTTGGCAGGGCGCATCCTCAGAAAATTTATCTTGCCTGTGTCCCTTCCTGTTTCTGTTCTTCTGTTTCCAGTCCACTGTGGTGTGAACTGCTCTGTTCTGGCATGATGTTCATGTCATGATGGACTGAAGTCTCTGCTTTTTGTCCACCATAAATGATGTTCTGCTTAAGCTCATTGGGACAAACAACCATGGACTGAACCCTTTTCAAATGTAAATAAAAACATTCTGTTGTAAATTTGAGATCTCTCATGTAATTTTGTCACAGCAGTGAGAAAGTTAAAATATTGTCACATATTATTTTATATTTTGGTTCATAAGTATATATTATTGATTATAAACCTTTACAGATAGAAAGTGGTTTAATATTGAAAATATTCTTCATCTTACCCTGTGGTCTGATTCATGAGAATAATATTAAGGTTTAGGATAACATTTGGAAATTGGAAATAATAGTTTCATCTATTCATACATAGAGAATAAGATTTCAGGGGACAGAAGACACTCCTCCCCCTCAGTGGGAAGAGCAAAATGTGGATGTCTTATACCTTAAAAGAAGTTGAGCCTATAGACACCAGAGGCCATAAAAATAGTTCATCAGACAAAAACAGGCCAGTTTCCCTCGACTTTTATTTTTGTTGAATGTAATTACTCCTATCATAAAATAAATTAACATGGCACATGTAGAGGTAGGTGTTGCCGAGGGCTATAAAGGTAGAAATAATAAAGACTTAGCAAACTAGACATTTGGGGACTTGAGAGGAGAACAGCTTGAATGCGAGCAGGTGGGAGACTAAAGGAAGGTCTCCAGGGAAAAGCATGTTCATAAGGAGTGGCCAATTGGTAAAGGAGGAGAACCAGTGAGACTCCTTGCTTTGTAACTTTGGAAACCCTGGTGCCTATTCCAAGTTAGGGAACATAGACTATGAAGCAACTGTAGTGGAGGATGATCAGTCACCTTGTAGAATCATGAATCATCCGATGAGTACATAAATGGGAATCAATGAAGGACTATGGAATATAGGTGTGAAGCTCAAGAGAAAATTTGAAGTTTCCAATCCTTACCACATATATGTATATGCTAATGAAATCCTTAGAATTAATGAATTTTCTCCTAGAGAGTTTTGGCTAAAAACAGATCAATGAAGACTATTACAATTTGAAGACAAGTGAAGAAGAGAAATAGCTGAAGGTTATAGATTAACCATAGGCAGAGTAGCATGGTGATGGTCATGATGTATAATACAGAAGAGATATTCTCTGAATTGGTAGGTACCGACTATGAAATGCTCACAAACAGCACAGAACCTCAAGATTTACAGTGGATTTTGACACACTGAATATTTTATTATAATGTTTCTTCTGGGATGAAGGTGTGAGTTACAGATAATTTAGAGTAAGTAGGGGAGAAATTAATGAAGTATGGCCATAAAAAGATTAGTTATAGAGACAATTGTCAATGAGCTACAATTTTGTATCTCTACTGTGTTAATTCTGGAGTGGTCTGAGTAAGCACTGTAGTTTGGGGGAAGGGAGAAGGGGTAGAAAAATTTCTAATCTCTAAAAATGGGTCTGAATTCTTTCTTTGAAAAACATGTATTTTTAAAATCATTATATTTAAATGGTGATAAGAATTGATAATTACCTATTTTATATTTGTGGTTAGGAAAATTTGTCTTTTAGACAGATATATAGTTTTCAATATATTTATTTTTTTCTTCCTCACTGATTCAAGCAACAGAAGATCCTATACTATCTAAAATGTTGAAGAAACAGAAAATAACTTTATTTCATTAGTCTTGTTTTGTTTTTAGAATTACCTAAACTGAAAGTACTGGCCATGAGTGTAAGCATACAGTTCTCTTGGACTCTGAAGTTACGAAGTAAACTTATTTTCATAATGTTCACTTGTCTCAATATAGACACTAAAAAAATAGATTTTACGTTTCATATTGAAAAGCAAATAATTTGATGGAGAATACAGAAATAAATTAAATAATAAACCTGATGATAAAACATTTAATACTTCAATTTATTCAGGAAAAAAAACTTTTTTTTTTTACTGCCAGATAGACTTTCATGAAGAGACAACAAAAAGTCTATAATAATAAATGTTTTCCTTTTATATTATACTTCATTATTAAAAATATAATAAAATGGTTTAGATAGAGGTTCCCTAAAGGGCATGGTGAGAGAGGCTTGGTGGCCGGATAATGGAAGTCTTGCAGGTGGTAGAAATGTTAAGAGGCAGAGCCTATAGGGTGGGAGTTGTGAATGCTATCAAGTCACAAAGAAATGTGCTTGAAGGGGACCTTGAGATCAGAACTATTTTATTTCTGCTTTTTTTCACTTCCTGGCTTCAGGAAAGTGAACAGCTTGCTCTACCACATGCTCCTTCCTAGGATGTACTCTTTGTCTGCAGGCCCAAAAGAAATAGACTCACCCAACCATGGACTAAAACTTCTCAACCAAGGGCCAAAATAAACCATTTACTTTTTATAAACTGATATATTAGGTATAAAGCAAAGCCATGGGATTTCATTATAAAATTATTATGGCCATGATCATGACATCCTCATCCTCTTTCCTCTCATTAGATAACTCCAATCAGGACTTGACCATAATCCTAAAATTTTCTTTATGTCCCCCTAAGACTACCAGTGCTCCCAATCAGCAGGAAGTAGCCTAAAAACCTATGCCACATCCCCAAAAATGGATTATGAATTTTTGTCTTTGTTTAGGGATTAGTTACAAATTGTTATTGGTCATAACCAACCTTTTTCTAGAAGAAAAAAAGGGGGGATATGATATAGATATGATAGGATGAAAGGGTAGATTATTGAATCTACTTTTAAAGAACAACAACTTGTTTGAAATATTTTACATTACTATGGATTTTGGTTTATTGATACAAATTTAAAGCTAAATTTGTTATACTATATTTCTATTTTTGTTTAAGGTATTATGTTTATTCAACTCATTTAAAATTGTAATATATAATTAAAAATACAAAATAATTAGCATTTATGATAATCAAACTTATAGTCATGCTAGTTAAGTTTTTTAGAAATACAAAGATATATTACAATTAGGTAGGTAATCTTCAAACACTTCAAAGACCTACAAAATATGGCATTTAAAATGTTTTTAAAAATTAAACATTTCTGGACAGTGAGACATGTCTGCTCCTGGCAGTACCAATTTACTTCAAAGAGAAAGATGGGCATCAAAGACATTCCATAAGGAGTTTTTCTTCTTCTTGGCAAAACTGGCCATTTGGACAAAGAACTTCTCATGCCTAGACTGCTTGATAATATGTTGTATAAACTGGACATACAGGACCCATAGGAAAATGACCATTGATTTTGAAAAGACAAGGTGAAATGGTCCTTCAGGTTCCTGCATCACAGAGGAGGCTGCCAGACATTCTGCAGGACACAGGGAAAAGCGATTGAGAGACTCTAGGCATATAGGCTAAAGCTGGATGCCCCAACATTGTAGAGGAACTTTGGATGATTGTCCAGGCAGCCAGCTGTCTCTGTCGTTTCTAGAAATAGAGATTGTTTGCAATGTAGTTCCTCTTTACTCAGGTAATATTATATCCTTCTGGGATCTTTGATGGAGTTGAAGACTAGAACGTTATAATTATAGCTTTTCTTAATCATGATAAAAGATAAATTAGATATAAAACTTTAGACTTACAAAAATGGGATAGATGATAGAATATTTTCTAGTTTTGCCAAATATAAATAGACTAGATATTCAAACTTAATTCTTGCTTGACAACTGTTTTGTTATATGTAATTTTACTATGTTAAAGATAAAAACCTTCCTTTTTGACTGGACAGAAAAGGGGAATGCTGTGGGATGTTGTTCTGTATGCTGTGAATATGTGTTGCTCTGATTGGTTGATAAACAAAGCTACATTGGCCTATGGCAGGGCAGGATGGAACCAGGCAGGAAAATCCAAAAGAGATCATGAAAGGAGAAAGGAGAGTAAGGAGAGACATGAGCCAGCTGCCCAAGGAGCAACAAGATGCCAGCAGATTAGTAATACCATAGCCACAAGAAGCCTGCCATTGGCCATATAGTTGGTAATTAATATAAGCCTCTGAGTGATTATTTTATAAGTGGCCATGGGACCTCAAGGGTGGGAGGGACATAGGAAAACCTCCAGCTACAGCTATGATTTACTTAACATTTTGACATTCTTTCCTCACCAATAGGCATTCTATAGTTCTAGTTTTTTTGTTCTCACAGTTAAACCAGGAAGCAAGAGTGACTGGACTGCTGCCCTACGTGATAATGGTTGGAAAGAAAAATATTGAACTTACTTTCCACACAGTGCAAAATTCTAAATCTCTGTAGCTTAAGGCTCCATTTCATCCAGCTGAGGTGGCTCTTACTGTTAGGGAAGGGTCTTTAGTACTTCATTGCTCTTAGTATTCTTAGGGGATGAAATTTGACATATGTGACATGTGAGCAATTGACCCCTCTTTATCAAGTTACTAGGCTTGTGAATTATAAAGCAACTAAGAAATTATCTTATTACAAGTTGGGATGAAGTATTTTTAATCTGAAAGTTAGGTTAGTCCTGGGAAGACCCCCAACCCCTTTTTTTTGGTGTGTATGTATGTGTTCTCTAAGAACTATGTATACACAATGATGAAACAAAAATTATGACTGTAAACCACACTGAATAGACAACACCAGAAGCAGTACTGTTTAAGGAGCCCCACTCAGTACAGATGACTTTGTGGATCACACAGCTTTGTGAGTGACTTTGGGCCGACGTTTGTGTCTCAAATGGACATCTGGGACTGAAAATAGCATTCTGTTTGACAATTCAGTGGCATAATAGGAAAGGGTGGTATTTCCTGGTTGTCAGAGCAGAGAGTTACGGGGTGGAAGCTTGGAGGTGAAGCTGAGTTGGATTGGAACATTCTTGAAATTCCAGCACGCTGGAAACTGAGAAGTTGGAGATCATCCTGGGATTCATAATATGACCCTGCTACACACACACACACACACACACACACACACACACACCACAGCCAAAACACATAAATAAATAAATATGTACTGATAAGAGAAAGAAGAGGAGACAAACAATTCCTTGGGAATTAGGAATTGTGATAACAAAAGTTGGCGCACAGCTAGGAACTGAAGCTAGTACATAGTGAGAGTGGGCTCCTGGAAGAGTTTTGTCTTGGAGCGTCGCGCAACTGCTTCTGTTTAATTCATGTATTATATTTCCCCCAAGAGTATTCAAACTTTTGGGTACTAGATACAGAGCTCTGTATGAAAGATCTCTGAATAAAGTTACCTGTCACTATAGTGGGGTGTTTGAGACCAAATTCAATGAAACATCAGAGAAAAAAATAGTGAGAAGATTTTAACCCAAAATCATCTAACAATGTCATCATTTTCTTCTAATTATACAAGAAGTAATAAAGAAATCATCCAGCCAGGCAGTGGTGGTGGCACATGCCTTTAATCCCAGCACTTGGAAGGCAGAGCCGGGCTGATCTCTGTATGTTTGAGGCCAGCAAGGTCCAGGTCAGGCACCAAAACTATACAGAGAAACCCTGTCTTGAAAAACCAACACACACACACACACACACACACACACACACACACACACACACACACACACAGCAAACAGAAAAAAGAAATCACCTAGTCTGGAATAGAGGAAAAAAATATTTTCCTGCGTTTTTCAGAGGGGAGAATTCATGTTCTAAGTTTCATAGAATCTATAAAGGGGTTTCAGAGAAATGTTGACTGTTCCCAGATTCAGATAAAGGTCACTAAGGAAATAACAATTATAATTCAGTGTCCCCTTTGGACCTCTCAATTCTCATGTCTATATTTATAATCTGTGCAATCAGACTCTGGGGGGAATTATTACTTTGCCTTTTAAAAAATGTCATGTAGCTTCCCTCCACTTATGAGAAAACCACAGAAAAATACACACAAAGATAATGTTAAAATAAACTGTATTCATTCATACATACATAAGGAAAAATTCACATCTTGTTTTTAAACTTCCATATATTTTTCATTTAATGTTTAACCTACAAACTAGTATTTTCCTACCAAATATTGTTCTGAAGCATCTGTTTCCAAATATAAAGTCTTATAGAGTACCATGAAGCAGTTGAGGCTGAGGATTGATAAGCTCTGTGGGCAGACATGTTTCTTACAACATCTTATTTGTTATTTCAAAATGATTGACATGTAGCTTAATGGACATATATGCTTATAAATTATATTTGGATATCTATTAGTATAAATTATGATTTAAAAACTACTTTAAAAATACTTATCAGGATTTTACATATTTTGAATGTTTTGTTAAATTGTACATTTCACTTTGGGGATAGTGTTGATGTGATGATAATAAGGTTTTCATTTTAAGCTCTAACTTGTCATTACTTATAGGAAAGAAATTGAATTTTCTAAGTGTGTGTGTGTGTGTGTGTGTGTGTGTGTGTGTGTGTGTGTGCATCTGCTAATGTGCACATTGGTTCATGTGTATTCAGGGGCACATACATTGTTCATAGAGGCCAGAGGTTAGTCTTGGGTATTGTAATTCAGATGCTGGCTAACTTATTAATTGATACAGGGTTTCTCATCGATCTGGCACTCACCAACCAAGTTAAGCTTGTTGGACAGTTAACCTGAAGAATCTATGGGATCCATGTGTCTCTGCCTTCTCAGTTTGGGGATTACAACCATGTGTTACCATCCTGGCAGTGTTATGTAGGTACTAGGATTCAAAGTCAGGTCCTTTCTGCATATTAGGCCAATACTTTACTTTTTGAGATATCCCTTCTGCAAAGAAATTGACTTATCAATACCATTATTTTTAATACAATTCTACATTTCCCATTTGCTCCATAAGCATTTTGTTTCTTCTGTTTTATTTCCTGTGTAGATGACAATGTTATCAGAGAACAAAATTTTATTTTTCCCTTCCTAATCTGCATAAGTTTTAATTTTACTTTACTTTTAATGTTACTTTAATGCAAGATCTAGAACAATATAATATCAAAAAGCAGAGAAGAGAGGAGACATTTTTGCCTTGATCCAGTCATAGTGGGAAAGCTTTGTGATTTTCATCATTATGTATGAGGCTAACTTTGGAGTTTTTGTAAAAGTGATAACTTGAGGAACTTCTCTTCCATTTCTATCTTACTGAGATTTTCAATCTTGAAAGACTGTTGCATATGTTGAATGGCTTCTCTTTGTTTTTTTGATATGATCATGTATTATTTTTCTTTTAGCATGTAGATATGATATGCATAGCTGGGATAAATCCTTGTTTGGGTTATATAATTCTTTAAAAGCATTCTTGAGTTTGATTTGCTATTATTTGCTTGGCAAATGTTGCATTTATGATCATCAGAGCTATTGACATAGAGTTTTCTCCTAAGGCCTTTTTTTGGGTTTGTTATTATAGAAATCAACAAATAACATAAGGATGTATCTACTCTGTGTTTATCCTTGAGTGAGAGTACTGGTGATTGGCATCATTTCTGCCTTATATATTTGGTAGGATTTATCAGTCAACCTACATGGATTCAGTGATTCCTGTTTTAAAAGATTACTAATTATTGATTCTATTTTAGAAATAAATAGGTGGTAATTCAAGTTGGCCTTTTCCTTGTATGGTTTTTTTGCCCCCATATATTTGAAGGGATTGTCCCCATTATCAACTAGTTTCTTAATGTCAAGAGCATGGAGTTGGTTATGATCTTTCTGTATTACGGCTTTAATGAATGTGGGGTCTGTAGAGATGCCCCTTTTCAGTGCTGATGTTAGAGATTTATCTCTTCATGTAAAAAAAGAAAAATCAGTTAGCCTGGCCAGAACCTAGTGACTTACTGCTTTTATTGATCTTTTCAAAGACACAACTTTGATCTAGTTGATGTTCTCTGCCAATTTCCCATTTTCGATTTCATTTGTATTATTTGTTTTTATGATTCTTATTATTTGTATTCTCTCTAACTCAGATTCAAATTGCTCTCATTTCTCTGGTTTTCTCAGGTGGTGACTTAAGCTAGAGTTAGATCTTTTAGCTTTTCTAATACAGGTATTCAATGCTTCAAATTTTCACATAAGGGTTGCTTTTATCCACATTCTGTAAATTTAAATAAGTTGTGTTTGGGGAAATACTCAGTCACTCATGTTTCAGACATTACATCTGCTCCTTTATAATGTAATTTTTGTATATTCCTGATTGTAGTTATTTCCAAATCCTTATAAATTTTCTTCATTTCCTGTCTTTGTTTGCTTTACTTTTCAGTGATTCAGGTGCTTGTTGAGATGTGTGTACAAACTCAGACAGTCTTCCCCGAGCTGCGTCCAGACTACTAAAAAGACTATGAAACAATTCTGTATTCTGCGACAGTGTTTTATTTTTTTATTTTCAGTGTTCATTTCATTCTTTTTTAAGACTCCCATCTCTTTGCTTACATTGCCCACCTGTTCTTCCATCCTGTTGACTTAATCCATTAGAGTCCTTAGCATTTTAATCATAGTTTCAAATTATTGGACCGAGTCTGCTACTTTGAACATTCCAGCCACGTACAGTTCAGGTGCTGGCAGTTTTTCTGTCTCTTGAAAGGATCCTTTTTCCTTCTGGAACAAACTGATTTTTTTTTTTTTCTTAATAGCCAGACATGTTGTGAGTAGGCCTTCGGTGGTGTAGTGTGCTGTGGGCAAGCAGAAGTATTCTATAGTTCTATGATTAAAACTTTTTTAGCTAGTTGTACTTCTGGAATGTGTACTATGAATTTCACAAGTATTTCACTCTTTTCTTCTGCTTTCTTAAGGGGAAGAAAAGAATAGAACTAACTGAAGTTGGGCTTTTCTTTTTCCCACACTTTCTTGAGCTGGATATTTCTCTTCCTCCTACTTACTTGGCCTTGGTAATAGCCCAGTGAGTTTAACCTGAAAAATATTCCCCTTGAGGGCAGGATTTTTCAAAGAAGAACACAGTGCTCTGATATTTAAAAGTGGTTCATATTGTACATTACTCCCCATACTTGTTAAAAGTAAAAGGTTTGTGTTATTTCCTACAAATATTTGAGTTGAATTTATTTTATTTTATTCTTTTTGTGATGAAACCTTGCTAGTTGGTTGAGGTTGGCCTCAGACTCTCTACAGCCAAGGCTGGCCTCAAACTTGATTCTCTGCATCAGTGGAGGATCACAGGTATGTCCACCATACCCAGCTTTGCTCTGGGTTTACTAGAAGTGTCTGGCCATGCATATGCAAGTTTGGGTCTTTTTTCTTCAGTCCCAAGGATAATGCTATGCTCTGTGTTCTTGGCCTTTTTATGGTTCCCAGGATAGTGGCTGGCATTTTATACCATCCAACAGTTTAGTTGTTCTTAGGGTGGGACTCTTTTTTTTTAATTAAACATATTTTGTGCCTGTTTTGATCATAGTTTTTCTCCTTCCCCAGGTCTTCTCATACTCCCCTCAGCCCCTTACACACAACTCCTTCTCCCTCCCCCTCCCTTTTCTCAAAAAAGCAAAAATAAATGGAAAAGAAAATAAATATTAGAAAATGAAAAAAAGTAAAACAAAATAAAAGGTGCAAACCAACCAATCAATCAACCAACCAACCAACCAACCAACCAACCAACCGAACAAACAAACAAAACCTCACATGGAGCCTGTATTGTGTTGGCCAACTACTCCTGGGCAGGGAGCCTACTCTGGAGACTGGTTGATATTCTTAGTAAGACTCCACGGGAGAAAACTCATTTTTCCTTTCCTAGAAGGTATCAGTTGTGAATAGCTTCTTGGTTAGAGGTAGGATTTTATGTCTACTTCCTCTCCTCAGTGCTGGAATTTTTGTCTTGCTCATAGTGGCACAATCTCTGTGGGTTCATCTGTGTATCAGTCCTCTGTGTCTGTAAGATGCTGTTTCCTTGGAGTCACACATCATCTCAGGCTCTTATAATCTTTCTGACTCCTCTTGGGCATAGATCTCTGAACCTTGGGGAAAGAGGTGTGATAAATACATCCCATTTAGGACTGAGTGCTACAAAGTCTCTTACTATCTGCAAATAGTCGCGTGTTGGCCTATGTGTTCATTACCATCTACTTCAAGAAGAAGCTTCTCTGATGAGGATTCAGTGATGTGCTATTCTATTGGCATAGCAATATGTTATTAGGAGTCATTTTTGCTATATTCCTTTGGCAGAGTAATAGTAGTAGGTTTTCCCCCAAGCCAATGACCTATCTAGTCTCAGATTCTTGGCCACTTCAGGGTCAGGTATGGATTCTATCTCATGCAGTGGGCCTTAAGGCAAATTTAAAACCTTGTTGGTTACTAACATAACATTTGTGCCACTAATGTACCAGAATATCTTGCAGGCAGGTCTCTGTTGTAGGCTGCAGGGTCTGATGTGGATGAACAGATGATTCCTTTTCTCTTCTGATTGCATGCAAAGTACCTTACAGTATCATAATGGCTAGTTATTAGAGATGAAGCTTCTAGTAGGGCCCAGTTTGATTTTTCCAGCTTAATGACATAGGTAAGTAGTGTCTTCCTCAATAGGACTTTATTATTAAGTTATGGAGAGTAAGCAATAGCTTTGGCCATAGCCTGTGATGTTTGGGAAGTTCTATGAGATGCTTTTGGCCAAGGAATCAAAAAGATAAAACAATTTCTGGCAATGGAGGTTTTACTTGGTGGCAAAAGATGTTGTGTCAGGGTCAAGATTCTTCCATCTTGTTCCTGCTGCAGCCGTTTAAGATCAGACTCAAAGCTGGGTGGTGGTGGGGCATGCCTTTAATCCCAGCACTCGGGAGGCAGAGCCAGGCGGATCTCTGTGAGTTTGAGGCCAGCCTGGTCTACAAAGTGAGTTCTAGGAAAGGTGCAAAACTACACAGAGAAACCCTGTCTCGAACCCCCCCCCCCAAAAAAAATGAAACTCATACCAAATAATCAAGAAAAAAAAAAATCTGACACAAGAGTTGACCCTCCCCCACTCTTCCACTTCTATGGGAAGGTCCCTTAGAAAATTATCCATCCTTATCCAAGGGGCATGAGGTCAAGATGCCCTAGCTAACTGCTGTTTTTTTGTTTCTGTTAAACTCCTTGTTTGCTTACTCTATTTCCCCATGAAAATGACAGCCAGGATATGGTTTTTGCCTTTAAAAGCTTCCTGAAGGAAACAGTTGTGACTGCTCTGTGAGAACTGTTTCTATTCAGGAAGTCGGCAGCCAGCTTAATAAAGATTTCCAATTTGGACTCAGGTTTTGTCAAGTGGCCCTTCAGGTCTTTTGCTCCACAACAATGTCTAGTTGGGAAGTTGCCTACATATTATATGGTGACTCCATATAATTTCCCTTTGCATATGTAGATATTTTAGGTGGTGTCTACAGTAGCCAGGTTCCAAATGGCCTTTCAAAGGTCCTTCAGTGTTAGTCAGTGCCCCCATATTCCTTTCTTACTCTGATACCCCCTTTCATACCCTTTTATATCCTTCTACTTTAGTTTCCCGTTTATCTCTTTATAAAACTATACCCATTTGTTTTTCCTTAGAAAAATCCCTTCCTCCCTTCTGCTCCTTTGCTCTCTACCTAACCTCCATGCAAAGCAGCAGTTTACAGAGTGGGAAAATACCTTTACCAGCTACCCATCTTATAGAGGGTTAGTATCTATAATATATAAAGAATAGCAACAACAACCCCTGAGTATCAAGAAAACTAATAAATTAAAAATGGATACAAGGCTAATCAGAGAGTAATCAAAAGATGAAACATAACTGGCTGAGAAACACTTAAAAATACTCAACATCTTATGCCTACAGGGAATTATCAATTAAAACTAATTTGAGATTTCGTCCTACCCTAGTCAAACTGGCCAAAATTGACAAAGCAAATGGCAGGTAGCACTTGCTGGCAAGGATGTGGGGATAGGAGAACATTTATTTATTGTTGGTGAGAGTTTAAATAGGTATATTCTCAGTGCAAATCTGTGTGAACATTCCTCAAGAAGCTGAGAATCAATCTACCTCAAAAACTCTAGACCACTCTTGGGCATACAGTCAAAGTCCTCTATCTCCTACTACAGAGACACTTGCTCATCCATATTCATAATAGCTAGGAATTGGAAACAACCTAGATATCCATCAACTGATGAAAGGATAATGAAAGTGTGGTAATTTACACTGTGAAACAGTATTCAACTGTTGTCACAAATGAAGTTATGAAATTTGCAGTAAAATGAATGTAGCTGGAAATAATCATCTTGATTGAGGTACCCCAGACCCCAAAAGACAAATATTGCATGTTTTAAATGTGGAAGTTTTTTTTTTTTCCTTTTTCTCCACAACAGGATTTCTCCATGTAGTTTTGGTGCCTGTCCTAGATCTCGCTTTATAGACCAGGCTGGCCTCAAACTCACAGAGATTCTCCTGGCTCTGCCTCCCAAGTACTGGGATTAAAGGCGTGTGCCACCACCGCCCAGCATATGTGGATGTTTTAAGCTTTAAATATGTGTGATTGAATCCAAATAGGATGGGGCTCTTAAGCCCATTACAAGCATAACTAGAGTAGAAAGTCCATCTGGCTCACTGTTTCTCAACCTTCCTAATGATATGACCCTTTAATGCAGGTTGTAGCAGGAATCTTAAAAGGTTCTTATTAATAAAATCAAACCTGAGGCCAGTTATTGGGGTGAATGCTGGAAGATCAAAGAAGCAAAACAAGCCACAGCTACCTCAACTCGCTAATTCCTCAGCTGGTCTTGTTTCCTCAGACAGCAAGCTTCTGAGTCTTCATCCAGAATGAATCTCAGCTGAACTGTGCTGCTCCAAAGCCTAAAAGCTTAACCAGCCAAATGCTTAACCAGCCAAATGCTTCTAGTTTCTGGTCTTCGTGCCTTATATAATATTTCTCTTTCTGCCTCCACTCCCTGGGATTAAAGGCATGTGTTACCATGCCTGGCTGTTTCCAATGTGGCCTTGAACTCACAGAGATCCTGCCTCGCTCTGCCTCCCAAGTGCTGGGATTAAAGGCATGCACCACCACCGCCCAGCTTCTGCTATGGCTTGCTCTTACCCATTTTCTAGCCACCATTTTTGGCTCTGTATCTAGTGGCTATCTATTCTCTGACCCCAGATAAATTTATTAGGGTGCACAATATTTTGGGGAGTACAGTACCACAGCAGGTCCTCATGCTGTGATGACCCTCCAGTCATAAAATTATTTTGTTGTTACTTCATAACTGTAACTTTGCTGCTGTTATAAATCATAATATAAATATCTTTACTTTCTGATGGTCTTAGGCTACCCTTGTGAACGGGTCATTCTCCCAAGGGGGTTGTGACCCACAGGTTGAGGACCACTGACCTAGGCGTTTTGGGGGGCATTATTTGATAATTAATACATTTTCTGATTTCTTTGTGTGATTGTGTATCCATTCTTATATTACATTCTTTGAGACTCAATTAATTATGTTATTTATCTTGTAGTTGCCTATTGTATTAGAATTTTCCACTTTACTAAAGTGTTACATTGGTCAATTTTTTAAAAATTGTAGCTTATTACTTGTGGACCTTGCTGTCTTCATGTCCTGACCATGTCTTTGTAGATGTTTCTATATCTGTCATAATTATTAGGTATATCTAACTTTCTAGGTTGCCCATTTGCTTATTTTTTTAAAGTATTTGTCCCCATCAATGTTCTTTATTTATAAGCAATCATTGATATACTGTTAATATCTTAATTCCTGTCTTCTTTTGTTTCTTTGTCTTGAATTCAATGTATGTTTATATAATTAATTTCATTTTACCTTTCTTCTTTAGTGCTGAGAGAATTTTAAATCATGAGAATTTTATAATACTTTTGTTATTATAAATTAGTTTTAATTATCTCACTCTCTAAGGATTTTATATGAAAGTTAAAAATAAATCTTCCATGTTGCTGTTTTGTTTTGCTGTTGCCCCCGTTTCTATTTTTGTGTTTTGTTGCATTTTAGACAAAAATTACTTTTGGCACAATGCCTGTTTTCTTCCTGTCTGGATGGTCTAGTTTGTGTCTTATTATGAGAAGAGGTTTAGTAATTATTGCAAAAGTCACTTTAGGAGAAGTTAATATCCTTGAACATAGGACTTAAAGAGAAAACTGTTGAAATCAAACTAACTATTCAGATCATATTTCCTCTTTATTTTGGCTTTCTTATCATGTCTTTTGCCTGTATGAACTCCTATTGCTGTTACAGACATCTCATTTTTAATCTTAGTTCATATTCTTATCATTTCATTATTCATATCTTGTTTCATGGGTTCTGTATTTTATTGAATTTTAGCAGGCTAAAATTAATCAATGCTTTATAAAATTATTTGCCATATTGTACCTCCTCTGCTTGTAAAGCACTGTACCCCCTTTGGCTCATAGCATTGTCTTCAATTCTCATATTTAAATGCTCACATTTCCACTCTGAACTTGAAGAGCCGTACAATGTACTTATTACTCAGATTCTCCTTGTGTTTTCCACTCGGCTCATATGAGTTGTTAGAATTAATACTTTCTCAGATCCTATGTCCAAGGATGATGGAGAGCACCAAATTCAGATTCTGCATCCTGAAAGAAAGAAAAACACTCGCTTGAGACTTCACCGTGTTTGTGTTGTGAGAGACTTCTTTCCATTTCAGCACAAATAACTTGTTAGCCTAGACTTCTTAGTTACCAGAGGTTGGAATTATGTGTCTTGAAGCCCCGCTCTACCTCGAGGCTCTAGAGAGCAAATACTTCCTGTGATGCATATTCAGTCTTGTGGTTACATGGTTTCAGTGATTGATTAATCTAACATTCTAAACTCTCCCTAAATCTATGACATATGTTTGTATATATTTGAATTTCAATTGTGGTCATAGTTCATAATTTTCTATTGAGGACCTATCTGTTAGCAGGCTGTCTCTAGTACTTTGTACACTTGTTGTAAATGCTTGCAAACAAGCTGCTGTAGGCAACAGATTAAAAACATTTTTTATATGACTTTGGTGACTGATTTTTCCAATGAGTATTTTGTGCAAGATTGGGTCATTAAACTCTCTTCTAGGAATATTGAAATTTGAGGTAGCTAGATTGACAAGAGTATGAACTAAATTCCTGCAGCTTAAATCCTTTGCATATTTTGAAATCCTTCTAAATAGGCTTATAGATGGACTCTGGGTGCTACTTGTCAGCTAGCTACTACTTGGCCAGGAGGCCACGTGGACATGTTTACCACTTAACCTCCGTGCAGATCAAAATCCAGCTAAATTCTCATCCCTCCTCATGCCAATAACTGCATTTATAATTGTGAAATTTAATGAAACAGTAGGCATATTTAATAATTTAGTGTCGCAAAGTACAAAATTGTCATTCATGACAATAATCATGCAAAGTGGGTCACCTTATAGCTTGCCTACCTTGGTTGAGATTATGTCTACCTGATTTTGCCTGAACAGAATTAGCTCTGTGGCAAACCACAGCCTTACCAAAGGTTCTTGACGTTCGTAAACTAGAATTTAAAAAATCTTATCTATGTATTTAGTAGGTGCATGTATATGTGTGACTGTATGAGTGTATGTGTTAGTGTGTGTGTGAGTGTGTGTGAGTATAGGTTAGAGGACAACTCACAGGAGTCAGTTAACTCCTAGCACATTGGTTCTCGGGAATGAACCCAGGTTATGTAACATGTTTGGCAGGAAGTGCCATAACCAACTGAGACAATTTACTGGCCAGGCATTAGCAAAATTTCAAAAGCTCATTTGAGTTAGGTATAAGGTACACGTCACATAGAATTTTGTGACAAACCTGCATAGTTAAGAAATCTCATGGTTGGTAAGCATTGAAGCGATAAGTGTTATTCTCAACATAAGATATTCAATGAATAAATTCCTTACTTTCCTCAGTCATTTGTACAAAACAGTCCCCTTCAGTGACTTGCTTTCCTGAATATTCTAAATTCTCCAGGTAACACATGTAGCTTGAATATACCAGTGCTTATGCCAAGTAATCTGGTCTTTGCTATCTGTCCTCTTGTACGCTTTAATTTTCTTTTTCCTGTACATGTTAGGTGATAATATCCTTATATATTCAATTATGAATTTAATGGAAATTCTTCAAATTGCAGAAACATAAATGTGGAAATGTTTGTTTTGATGAAAATTAAATTAGTTGCTTTGGAAACATGTAATATGGGCAAATTTGGAGTTGAAGACACTGTAAACAATGAGAATGGTTGCAGGTTTCTGGGATTTTTTTTTTTTTTTAGATAAATGTGAGACTTTTTCAAAGATTTATTTTTTATTTTATTTTATGAATGTGTCTGGGTAATACATACATGCTCTGCCCACAGGGGACAGAAGAGGTGGTCAGCTCCTCTGGAACTGGAGTTATAGTGAGTTGTGAGTAACTGTAGGTGCTGGGATTCAAACCCTGTTTCTTGGTAAGAGCAGCAAGTGCTCTTAATCACAAAGCCATGTCTCCAGCCTCTCAAAGGGAGATGTTTTTGACTAGGTTTGGCAATGCAAATAAAGCTCACTCATCAGATCTATGCTTAAATAAAGAAAAGGAAATATCATGTCCCATTGTCAAAATATTGATAAAAGAATAGAGGCTTAAATGTTCCAAGTTAAGGAATAGACATACCATTTTCTATGTTTCTCAAGTCTAAATATTTCTTAAATTGATTAATTCTCACCTACCTCTGTTTTCTCTACATTTGCTAAAGACATCATTAATCTTAATAAAGTTCACTTCAGTTTTTTGTTTTTCCCACACACATATTTTCTACATCCTTTATTCCATTTACTGTCTCTCTTGGCCTTTAAGTTTCAAAGACTAGACATAGACAAAGTACTTGAATCACTTCCATAATAAATATTACTGAATACCACTGATTCCAATAGTCTTTGCGGGTCTAAGTTAATGTGATTGACTAGGAAGAATCTTCCTCTTTAGGAAATGAAGTTTCTGGGAGACTTTTTAGGATAGGCAAGGGAGAGGGAAAAGAGAAGATGATGATTATCAATTTATGTAACTTTAAATATTGACCACGCTGTGTCCTTAGGGGCTTTGGTGATTTTTAAGACTGTTCTCTGTATCTTCCATTCTTTCTTTCTAAAAGAAAATAAACCTCTTCTGTGTCCTCTGTAGGGCTGCTGTGGATCTTAAATAAAGTAATGTAGAGAAAGCCTGATATGACACTGCCATCTTATTTTGTTAGCTAAACTGCTATTGATAAGTGCCCTGGGACACTTGTCTCTTGAATTTTCAAATTTTGAGAACTAAGTCAAATTCTTACCTCCAATTTTTTCTTCTCCCATCTACATAATTAATAATTTCGATGTTTTGATGTTTAGTTAATTTCTTTGAATGTCACACACGTGAGCATGTGTTAAATACAGGAGAAAATTAATTAGAAATGAGCACTTTTATATGAGGAAATCTGTCTGAGATGCTGCAAACAACATCTTCAGGGGAAAGAAAAAACTTAGTGGCTGGATTTTCAAATGTAGCTGTTCAGTAGTTCAGTTCATACCTGACAGGCTTCAAAGAGTCTGTATGCAAATTGATCTCTCAGATGCAAGGGTAATTAGCATGAGTTGATGCTTGGCTCTGTTCTATACATTCTTCTTCATGTTTATTTTAATAGCTTAACAATTGCCTGCAACTATTCAATCCACTCTTGGAGCAGTTATAAAATTACCCTACCATTGCTTGTGAAAGAAGACCTCTCCCTGCTCCATAATGCACTGTGTTTACTTGATATGCAGAATTTGGCACCCCAGGTGAAGACGCAGGAAAAGAGATGCAGGAGAGCCATCATCTTCCACTGAAACACATACTTGTGTTGCTCACTTTTGATCTTGTTGGTGTTTCATACTTGTTCATAGATTTGCTATTGATGCCTCTTCTTGACTCAATAGTGATGAGGAAGTGTGTGTGTGTGTGTGTGTGTGTGTGTGTGTGTGTGTGTGTATTCCAAGTGCATGTGGACTTATGTACTCCAGTAGAAATTGAGACAGGAGCATTGGATTTAACATGAAAGCCATCATGCTTAATGACCATGAGGCATAAGTAGACTTGTCTAGCCAGAAAAGGCCACATCTGCACTTAGTGATGTTATTCCTCCTAAATAACTAAGGATCACATTCAGTGTTAGGGATTTAGGGAAGTTTCTAAGGTTACAGGGTCTGACACATGTTCACGCAATGCTTCAAAGCAGCATTTCTGTGAAAAGGATTTATTTTTTATGTCTCAGAGGTTTTTCCTTTTATTGAAAATAGCTTTTCCCCCTCATATGATGTATCCTGATTATGGTTTCTTCTCCCTCTACTCTTCTCAGTCGCCCCCACCTCTTCTCCCATCCAGATCCATCCCCTTTCTAACTCTTATTAGATGGTAAACAGATTTCCAAGGGATAATAATAAAATAAAATAAAAGATAAAACAGAAACAAATTCATTGGAATAGGATAAAAACAAACAAAAGGAAAAGAGCCCAAGAAAAGGCACAAGAAACAGATTTGGGTGCCAACATGAAAATCCACTATATTGTCCTTTGGTGTGCTGAGTATATTGATTTGAAGACTCTCAAAATCAAAGTTTCCTTCTGTCCATCTGTCCTTCCCATTCTTTTTGTGTTTCTTTGTCCTCTTCAAGGCTGACCATAAAGACTGAGTGCTGATTCTCGCAGGCAGGCTATAGAAACTAAAGCTTTACCTCCAAAGCCAATCATAAAGCCAAGAAATATGACCTGATCCCCCAAACTCTGCTGAGTTTCTGTGTAAGAATTTGCCAGATGGAATTCCCTGTCCTTTCTTGTCTAATGGCATAACATGAACCCTTCTTTTACCTCTGTATAAAAGGGGTCATGCCTTATACCTAGAATAAAGGAAAGCTACACAGGCCAAAAATCAAACAACCAGGCCTTATGTGATTGCCCCCATATCTCTCTGTCTCTCTCTGTCTTTGTCTCCCATTTTGTCTCTTTGTTTCTCTGTCTCTGTTTCTGTCTCCCTGCAGTTAGGGAAACCCTGTAGTTCCCAGTCACATTTCTATGTGGCTCTTCATTGAAGCAAATGATCAAAATCAACATTTTCCCCTGAATCTTTGTTACTTCACTCCCTAAGATTCCTGTGCCATGGAAAACTTTGAGAAAATAAATCTGTTTTGACTTCTTGCTAAGTTTTCTTTCATCATTGGATGTTGGCCATGACCTTTTCCATGGGTAAAGGATAATACCACACATTAATATCCTGCAAATGTGTAGATGCCTTAAGGAAAATTCACATTTTTTTTTAAAATTTTCTCTGCTTTTTCAATCATGAGGCCACTAATCATGAGATGGTCCATTTTCCTACCTACACATTTTGTTTTTTTAAGTAAATTTTCACTTACATTTCAATTCTATTTATTCAGTGTTGCCTGTGTTTTTATGCTATTTTAATTTTTTCTTTATATAGTATCTTTGCTAACATTTGTTCCTTTGTGGTTGAAATTTATAAATTGAACTTCTATCCACCAGCATTATTCAATTCTATTTATTTCTCCTTTTTTTAACCATACTAATTTAATGGTGATTTGGTTATTTCTTTCCTGATTTCTTGTTATCTCAATTATCCTTCTTTTATTTGAGTCTACTGACTTGATTCTAAGACAACGCACAATAGATAGTAGTGATGTCAGCCCTGTTCCTGATTTGAATGCAATGCTATTAAAAACTCATTTTTTTACGTGTTTTATTCATTAATTCAAGACTTAGCATGAGTCAAGTCTGTCTTTCCTAGTTTCAAAAGACTATATTAATCATGACTAGGCATTTTAAAAATAATTTTTAAATACTTGTTGAGATGATAATTTTCTTCCCCCACTTCCTGATGTGCATTATGTTGACATTCACATATCAAAAGCATCTTGTCATCAAGGGGTAATTTTATCTGAGGTATGAGTCATTTTAAAGTAAATTGATAGTTTTCCAACACTGATTTAAATTTTTCATTCTGTTCTCATGGGTAAAAAATAAATTATAAATTTTTTTCTCTACTACTCTCTGTGATTTTTTTTTTTTTATATTGTGACTCTTCCCCTGACATGATTTCAATAGATCTTGTTGTGTCTCTACTTCCTTTGAGGGGAACTATTTCCTCCAAGAAAGAAAGGGGAGTCTGGAAGACCCAGGAAGCACAGGCAACTAGAAGGTTTCTGTGAATGCAAACACTTCAGGGTTCATAAAGTCTCACCTCAAGATGATACAAGCTTGGAAAACACTGCTATAGAGAGGAGCTATAGGAATGTAACTTAGGTGAATCACCCCCTGTTCTGGGGTGGGCCGTCCAGTGGTGCCATTGCTTTTGAATCATTCATTCATGGCCTGTAAGCAGCCTCTCACCAACATGATTCTATACAACCCTAGTGAACTCATTGGTTCACCAAATTAGACTTGGGTATACTTCTTCCTTTGGTCTGTCATCATTGTCCTATCTGCAGTGAATATGTGTTTGTTCATCTCTCCCTGAAAAAGTCACATAATTGTCCTTATTCTTGTTTTCCATTGGGGACTACGGGGGTCCAGCCCCTCGATAGTCCCCTCCCAGGGCCTGGGAGGAATCTACAACCAGCTGATAATTAATCTTTGAAGAAATGAATCTATGTACACAAAACTCCTTAGTTCATACACTTTATTATTCTATGACAGTTTTCTCTCTATACAGCTTCTATTCTGCTCTCATGTCTAGCTCCTTTCTTGCCTGATTTCTCTCTCTATTTATCTACTGTCCCCTCTAGGTTCTATCTTAATTCCTTCATCTTGTTCTGTCCCTTTAGGTTCTCATCCATCTAGTTCTTTCCCCTATCAGCTCCTCTCCCATCTCCTTCTCTCTCATCTGGCTCTTCCTCATCTTGTTCTTCTCCATCTGGCTCTTCCTCCTCTCCCATTTCATTCCTCCAGTACTCTCTTCTAGTCCTTCAATCTAGTTCTTCCCCATCTCAGTTTGTTCCCTCAAGTTCTTACCCATCTAGTTCTTCCATTCTCTTTTCTCTTCTCTCCTCTCTGCCCTGGAAGTCCCGGTATAAAAAGGGAGGGTCCAAGCTAAATTGTGTAAAGCTATTATTTAATGTCCACCTGACCTAGGAGGTGTCCCCTTCTGGAATTTACCTTAAGTCAGGAGACTTGTATGTGGGCTGCTATCACTGTTAGTCCTTGAAAGTTGGGCACCCACCTGGGCGGTGTCTCCTTGTGGAATTTAAGTCAGGAGACTTGCATGTGGGCTGTTATTGTTAGTCCTCAGAAGTAGGGCGCCCACCTGGTTGGTGCTTCCCGTAGTCCTTGAGTGGCTAAGGGAGATACCTGATTCCAGAGAAAGCCTTTCCTGAGTCTGTTCTCCAAATTCCTGCAATGTGTATGTCCAGAGAGTGATCAGTCCGCACTGTTAGCCCTTCTTAGGGAAAAGCCACTTGGGAAAACAATGAAGGCACACATGATTTTCATAACAGAATACAGCTGATATCTAACAAGCCAAGTAATACCAAAAACTCCTTGGGATTTGGCTTCCTCTGGAGGAATTCCCTGATCCCTCCAGATAGTGACTTTGCCATGACCAGCTGAGTTCTTATGATATATCCTGCGCCCTGCAGCAGTTTTCTGCTTAAAAAATTAATTTATTCTTTCCTTCCATCCTTCTCTCCGACCTAATCCCTCCTGTTCCTCTCCCCATACACCCTCAGAGACAACTGGAATTGGGGGTATCTTTGAGAACAGCTAGAAACTTAATGTCATGGAAACTCCCAGAAGTTCATGATGGTGACCCTAGGGAAGATTGCTAGTAATGGAGGGTATGGAGCCTGAACTGGCCATCTTCCGTAACCAGGCAAGGCTTCTAGAGGAGGGACTGGGGAACCTTTGACCTACAATTTCTCCTGCCTTCAAGATGTGTTGGGTTAGGTAAAGGTGGCACCAAACTCGTGGGAGTGGCCAACCAGTGACTGGTCCAACTCGGGACCCACATCACGGGGAGGAAACCCAAGGCTGACAATGGCTGGAGGGCCAGAAACTAGAAGCTGGATGGCCCAGAGACCTAGGATAGAACCAAACAGGGCTGGAGAAAAGTCAATGAACTGATTCCCAATGATATTCTGCTATAATTGTAGACTGCAGCGCTTCACATAATCATCATCAGAGAAGCTTCATCCAGCAACCGATAGGCACAGATGTAGAGACCCACAGCTAAACATTAGAGGGACCGCATGGAATCCCACTGAAGAGGTGAGTGGAAGAATTAATTGTAGGAGCTAGAGCTGTCAAGGACACCAGGAAAACACAGCCCACAGAATCAACTAAGCAGGGCTCATAGGGGCTCACAGGGACTGAAGCAACAATCAGGGAGCCTGTATGGGTCTGACCTAGGTCATCTGCATATATGTCATGCTTATGTATCTTAGTGTTCTTGTGGAACTCTTAACAGTGGGAGCAGGGGCCGTCTCCGGCTCTTTTGCCTGTTTTCAGGACCCCTTTCCTCCTACTGGGCTGCCTTGTCCAGCCTTCGTATGAGGGGTTTGTGCCTAGTCTTATTCTAACTTGTTATGACATGTTTGGTTGGTATCTCTGGAAGGTCTGCTCTTTTCTGAAAGGAAACAGAGTGGATCCGCGGGAAAGGGGAGGTGGTGGGGACAGACTAGGAGTAGAGAAGGGAGGGGAAACAGTAAAAAGTAAATGTATTTAGTGTGTACGTGCTGCGTGTGTATGTGTGTGTGCTTACCTGTGTGTGGATTTTTGTGGAGGTCAGAGGACAACTTGCTGGAGTCTATACTCCTCTCACCCATAGATGACCTAGGGACTGGATTCAGTTTGTCAGGCGTAGAGCCAAGTGCTTTTATTCATTGGATGGGTTATCCTATTTTTCTTTATTCTTAGAGATTTTTGTATAAAGGGAAAATTTCATATTTTCTAACGTTTTAGTAGTTTATCCCCCTTTCCTAATACTCCCAACCATATTTGTAATATCTTTATCAAAGAGTGGTTGGAAAAGGACTTCTTTCTAGAACTAACCTTTCAAAAACAATTTCTCTGTTGTTTCATTAATGCTTATCTCCTTTCGTTACATAAATCTTTATCATAATCTCTCCATTACTTCCTACACACTGCCCTCTCTTCATCTTACTCTATCTAGGACTCTTAATGATTAACTGCTGTTTGACTTATAGATTTATGAGGCTGTTAAAGACATTTCTTTAAACCTTTCACTTGCAACAATGTCATCCTCATTTCCAAGTCCTGCTAGAATAGTTGCTGGATTTGTGGGATCAGGCCAAGGGGAAGGTGAGTAGGGTGCATTTAATTGGGGATTGATAGGATATGTATGCAATTGACAGTTTCATTGATTTTATTACTAGCCACCCGGATACAGTAGTGTCTTCCAGGTGTACCACTCTCTGTGATCATGCCATTGTACTTGTCCCTGGAGTTCAAGGGTACAATCTCATAATTCACTCTAATGTTAATATGTCCTTCAGTTGCTGGAACTAGGTGCACTTTGGCAGTGAGGGGGATGGTGTTGAAAAGAGCATAGCAAGTGGCTGATCTGTCGGGAATTCATCCCATCCTTAGATCAATGAAATTACCAAAGTGTGATAACTTCATCTGAACACCCATAAACTTCCCATGAAGATGGTTTCATGGAAGTATATTCAAAAAGTAAAAAACATGTCACACCTTTATTCTATTAGACGTAACACTAAATAGCATTTATAAATCTATTTTACTTCACAAATAGTGAGTAGGACTATAAAAATATAAGGTTTATGTGAGGATTTAGGTGGTTAATATCTTTAATATGTTAGGTTGTATCTTAGCATGCCTGATAATATTGTCTTAGTGAGGTGTGGTAGATTTGAATAAAATGGAATGCAAGTTTGCTATCAGTAGTCTTAATCAGTATGATGATAAATGATTACTAGTGAGAATTCTCATGTGCATCTCTTAGTAAGTTAATGCAATGAAAAAGTAATTTGATTGGACAGTCTGTAGGCTAGCACAAAATAATGGCTATCCAGAATTCATTTAAATTGTTCTGTGTATGCCTAATACTGAATGAAATTTGTGTTTTTTAAAATTTCTGAACACACCAGCATTCATTTGTAGCAGGAAGCTGGAAATTTACCTCCAAAAGAAAATTTGCCATAGCCTTAAAATATCAGAAAAGGTCTGTAATGAATGAGTATTATCCATAATAACTTTTCAAAGTACAAGGCAGTTTTCCAAAGTAATTTTTAAAAGATTATGTTATGAGAAAGCTTAATTTATCATAATGCATACTCCCATTCAATATTACATAAAATTGGAGACATATTTAAAGAGTATGAAGGTAAAATACATATGAAAAAAGCATTACAGAGGTGGGCTAGATAGTTAATGGCAAAGCTATTAAATCATTCTATTTATAGTATCTTTGAATGATCCCCCTTTCAAAGTTTTTCATATTCATAACTGACTTTATATTCTTTCAATTATTTAAAATTTCTTCTATGTATGGAAAATAGATGTAAGAAGTATGTTGTAGGATAATCTTTTTGTTCACTGTGAAGATGTGTCTTTGCCAAGGCATGCCTTCTGATTGGTTTAATAAAGAGCTGAGTGACCAATAAGCTAAGCAGGAGAGGCTAGGTTGGATTTCTGGGGAGAGAGAGAATGAGGAGGAGGAATTTAAGTGCAAGGATAAAACCAGGGAGATGCCAGGAAGACACTGAAGAGATTGGATATACAGTATGGAGTAGAGCTAACCAAGCTACGTGGCAGAACATAGATTAATAAAAACAAGTTAATTTAAGTTATAAGAGCTAGTGGGGGAAGCCTAAGCTAATGACCAAGCTTTCAAAATTAATAAGGAGTCTCTGTGTCTATATTTGGGGGCTGGCAATCCAAGGACAAGTCTGACAAAAAAGCTTGCTACTGCAACAGATAATATCAAGTATAGAGAAAACAGAACATATTTTCCCTGGATTCAGGTGTTGATGTTTTGCGATATTGTCTCCTAATATGTTGAAATGTTTAACAGTTTCCTATTGAGCAAGATGGCCTTAAACTCACTGTGTAAAAGAAAATTTGAACTGCCAGTCCTCTTGCCTCTGCTTTCTCTCTGCTAGGATTATAGCACTGTTCCTTTAAGCCTAATTTATGCAATTCTGGGCTTTAATCCAGGACTTCCTTAAGGCTGAGCAGGCATCCTTCTCCCTGAACTGCAATCCAGCCTTAAAATTCATAATTTTTTTCCATAAGATATTCTCCTACACAGCCACAATAAAATAAGCAAAATTGAAACAGTACATCAGTATTGTATATTATTTTTCTCATAATTCAAATAATGAACTTGGCAGCAAAGTGTCCAGTTTTAGGTCATGTGTTTTAGTGTGTGTGTGTGTGTCTGTGTGTGTGTGTGTGTGTGTGTGTGTGTGTGTGTGTGTGTGTGTATCTCAAGTTCCCATTTGTTCACTTTCAGGAAGTTGACACCTCTGTAGATTTTACGCCATTCCATTCATTCTTTAGAATGTCCTTCGGGTTGTTTGCCTGATGTTTATTTGTGATTGAGTTATGGTCTAGTGTTCATGGCAATAATCTTACCGTAGTGACGTCACTCTCCCTGGATTGTGATGTAGACACAACTGTGTTGTGTCTCACTGCTGAAAAGAATGAGATAACTAAAGTTGCTGTCTGGCATCCTTCTGCACTGGAAGCTTTATCTCTATTTAAAAAAATTAAATATTATTTGGGAGATAGTTAAATGCCCAACCTTCATCAATATTTCAACTCATCAATTTATTTTCCTGTAATGATTTATGATTCCCTATTTTATGCAGCCATTTATATCATTATATAGTCCATATTTGCTTTTTTGTTTTGTTTTGTTTTTGTTTTATTTGTTTGTTTTTTCCTCCTTTTTTATTTATTATATTTGTGTTTTATTTTTACACATCAGCCATGGGTTCCTCTGTCCTCCCCCCTCCCGCCCCCCCCACCCTCCCCCCAGCCCCTCCCCTCCATTCCCATCTTCTCCAGGGCCAAGACTCCCCTGGGGAGTCTTCAATTCAACCTGGTGGATTCAGTACAGGCAGGTCCAGTCCCCTCCTTCCAGGCTGAACAAAGTGTCCCTGTGTAAACCCAAGGTTCCAAACAGCCAGCTCATGCACTAAGGATAGGCTGAAACTCTCATCCACTAACTGATGGAAGTGGATGCAGAGATCCTCAAGCCAGGCCCCAGGTGGAGCTCCAGGAGTCCAATTGTCAAGAAAGAGGAGGGACTGTAAGAGTGTGAATTGTTGAGACCAAGATTGGAAAAGCACAGGGACAAATAGCCAAACTAATGGAAACACATGAATTATGAACCAAAAGCTGTAGAGCCCCCAACTGGATCAGGCCCTCTGGATAAGTGAGACAATTGAATAGCTTGAACTGTTTGGGAGGCACCCAGGCAGTGGGACCTGGACCTATCCTTAGTGCATAATTGCTTTTATGCCTGAGCTACATACTACTTGGCCAATGAGAACCACTTTTCACTTCCTTATTTTCCTCTTTCATGGATTTCATTATTACCTGACCACTTTTTCACTTTCTCGTGCAGTTGAGTTAGGTTTATTTTCTACCTTCTCTATCTTCACTTGGACCAGCCATTTCCTTAAGGAGCTTTGACTTTGCTTAGAGAACAAGGTTTTGAGAACCCAATAGCTTTCTGTATTACTCCCAACCCTCTTCCTAAATTATTCTTGTGCTGAATACTTAATCTTGGAGCATTGGGCCAATACTTTTGAACTAATCAATTCGAGAAAGGACCATAAAAGGATAAGAGAAAGAGAAATAGTTTAGATTATTTCTCTTAAGGAGGCTATCCCAAATAAATGATATTCAGTTCATTTCAAACTCATCTGTAGTATCCTATAGCATAAATTATCATGTTTACTCCCCCTCACCAATTTATCCTCTCTCAATTATCACTTCCAAGAAGGCAAGGGTAATTATCTTCTTTGCCACTGATTTATTTTAAACGTATTTAAGAAATGTTTAAAACCCATGCTTGTGATGAAATAAAAGAATAAGATGTATATTCTTTGGGTATGTAGAATTTATACAAAATCAGGAATTTTAAAGTTTGATTGGCTTAATGTCTTGATTCCATTTCTTCTGGTGGGGTTTTTGCTATGAAGTTTTAATAAAATATTATATTTCTCACTTTGAGAAGAATTTTTCTTTTATTGTGAATTTATTTTTGATGTATGTTCTAAAAATAAAACTGGATTTATCTGTTATAGTGATATATTCCTGGTTTATGTGCCTTATTATCTTATACCAGGATAATGACAATACATACGGCTGTCAAAGAAGAGACACCCTGTAAATTGAAGGTCATTGATCATGGAATACTACATTGTGGACTGCAGTTAAATTAAAGGTTAATTAATTATAATATACTTTAGTTACACAATTAATAGGGTAATTAAGAGACTATTAGAATTGCTATACATATGTATGGAGGAAAAATTCGTTGAAATTTTGTTTCAGTATGATTCTAGAGCACAGAGATATGCTATTATTCAGGATATATACTCTTCATTAATAGAGCTGAAGTCCAGATGTGAATAAATACCTATACATGAGTAAGTAATCTGCTCTATGAATCACATTGAGTTTTTCTCCTTTAATTTGATGTTGGCTGTCAGCTTTCTGTAAATTGCCTTAATTATTTTGAGGTCTGTTCCTTGTATTTCTGATCTCTCTAGGACCTTTATCATGTTGGATTTTGTCAAAGGCTTTTTCAGCATCTAATGAGATGATCATGTTTTTTTTTTTTTTTTTTCCTTTCAATTTGTTTATATGGTGTATTACATTGAAAAAATTTCATATATTGAATCATCCTTGCATCTCTGGCATAAAGCCTACTTGGTAATAGTGGATCATTTTTTTATTATGTATTCTTGGATTTGGTTTGCCAATGCATTATTGAGTATTTTTGTATCAATGTTCCTGAGGGAGATTGGTTTATATTCTCTTTCTTTATTGCATCTTTGTGTGGTTTGATTATCAGGATAACTGTAGCCTCATAAAAAGGGTTTAGTAATGTTCCTTCTGTTTCTGTTGTGTGGAACAATTTGAAGAGTATTGGTATTAGCTTTTCTTTGAAAATCTGGTGGAATTCTGCACTGAAGCCGTTAGGTCCTGGGCTTTTATTGTTGGGAGACTATTACTGACTGTTTGTATTTCCTTAGGTTATATAGGTCTATTTAAATTGTATCTCCTGGCTTAATTTTGGTATGTGGTACTTATCCAGAAAATTGTCCATTTCTTTTAGATTTTCCAATTTTGTGGAGTACAGGTTTTTGAAGTATGACCTGATGGTTCTCTGCATTTCATCATTGTCTTTTTAAAATGTCTCCCTTGTCATTTCTGATTTTGTTAATTTGGATGCTCCCTCTCTGCCTTTTGGTTAGTTTGGATAAGGGCTTATCTATCTTACTGATTTTCTCAAAGAACCAACTCTTTGTTTCATTGATTCTTTGTATTGTTCTCTTTGTTTCTATTTTATTGGTCTCAGCCCTCAATTTGATTATTTCTTGGCATCTGTTCCTCTTGGGTGAGTTTGCTTCTCTTTGTTCTAGAGCTTTCAGGTGTGTTGTTAAGTTGCTAGTGTGAGATTTCTCCAACTTATGTGGGCATTTAGTGCTATGAATTTTCCTCTTAGCACTGCTTTCATTGTGTCCCAAAAGTTTAGGTATGTTGTAGGTTCATTTTCATTATATTCTAGGAAGTCTTTTATTTCTTCCTTGACCCATTGGTGATTCAATTGGGCATTATTCAGTTTCCATGACATTGTAGGATTTCTGTAATTTTTGTTGTTGAAATCCAACTTTAAGCCATGGTGGTCTGATAAAAAGCAGGAGATTATTTCAATTTTTTGTATCTGTTGAGCTTTGCTTTGTGACAGAGTATGTGGATGATTTTACAGAAGGTTCCGTGGGTTGCTGAGAAGAACGTATATTCTTTTGTTGTAGGATAGAATGTTCTGTATATATCTATTAAGTTCATTTGAGTCATAACATCTGTTAAATCCCTATTTCTCTGTTAAGTTTCTATCTGGCAAATCTGCCCATTGGTGAGAGTGGTGTGTTGAAGTTTTCTCCCACTACTAGTGTGTTGGGTTTGATGTGTGATTTAAACTTTAGTAATGTTTCTTTTACACATTTCAGTGCCCTTGTATTAGGGGCATAAATGTTCAGAATTGAGACTTCATCGTGGTGGATTTTTTCTGTGATAAATATGTAGTGCCATTCCTAATCTATTTTGGTTAATTTTAGTTTGAAGTCTATTTTGTTAGACATTAAGATAGCTACATCAGCTTCCTTCTTCAACCTATTTGATTGGAAAGTCTTTTCCTAGCCTTTTACTCTAAAGTAGTGTTTATCTTTGAAGTTGAGGTGTGTTTCTTGTAAGCAGCATTGGATGGATACTGTTTTCATGTACTTTTTGTTAGCCTGTGTCTTTTTATAGGCAAATTGAGTCCATTGACATTAAAGGATATTAATGACCAGTGATTGTTAATTCCTATTATCTTTTGGTGATAGTGTGTGTGTGTATTTCCCTTCTTTGGGATTTGCTGCTCTGGAGTTACCTATTGCCTGTGTTTTCATGGGTACATCTAACTTCTTTAGGTTGGAGTTTTCCTTCTAGTGCTTTCTGTAGGGCTGGATTTGTGGACAGGTATTGTTTAAATCTGTTTTTTTTTTTCTTGGAATGTCTTGTTCACTCCATCTATGGTGATTGAAAGTTTTGTTGGGTATAGTAGTCTGGGCTGGCATCCCTGGTCTCTTAGTGTCTTGTATTATGTCTATCTAGGACCTTCTGGCTTTCAGAGTCTTTATTTAAAAGCCAGGTGTTATTATGATAGGTCTGCCTTTATAAGTCACTTGGCCTTTTTTTCCTTTGCTGCTCTTAATATTCTTTCTTTGTTCTGTATGTTTAGTGGTTTAGTTATTATGTGCCCAAAGGACTTTTTTTGGGGTATAGTCTATTTGGTGTTCTATAAGCATCTTGCATCTTCATAGGTATTTTCTTTTTTAAGTTGGGAAAGTTTTCTTCTATGATTTTGTTGAATATATTTTATGTACCTTTGAGTTTGTATTTTTTCTTCTATCCCTATTTTTATTAGGTTTGGCTTTTTCATGGTGTCCCAAATTTCTTTAACGTTTTGTGTTATGACTTTTTTGGCTTTAGTGTTTTCTTTGACTGATGAGTCAATTTCCTCTATTGTATCCTCCATGCAGAGATTGTCTCTTCCATCAATTCTCTCTTCCCTCTCTTGTATTTTGTTGTTTATGCTTACATCTATAGCTTCTGTTTGTTTACTCAGATTTTCTATTTCTAGAATTCCCTCTGTTTGTGTCTTCTTCATTACTTCTATTTCAACTTTCAGGTCTTGAACTGTTTCCTTTACCTGTTTGATTGCTTTTCCTTGCTTTTCTTGGCTTTCTTTAAGGAATTTATTGATTTCTTCCAATTTTTTGTTTGTCTTTTCCTCAATTTCTTTAAGGGAATTTTTCATTTCTTCTTTAAAGGCCTCTATCATCTCCATAAAGTTATTTTTAAGGTTGTTTTCTTCTGCTTCTTCCATGTTGTGATGTTCAGGTCTTGCTGTTGTAGAAACACTAGGTTCTGGTGGTACCATATTGCTCTTTAAGTTATTTTATGTATTTTTGCACTGGCATCTATCTACCCATCTCTTTTTCCAATAGGTGCAAGAGGTTCCTGTGTCTGAGCAAGCTGCTCTTTGTCCAATCTGTGCTTGCTGTGTCTGTGTCTCAGGGGGCCACTTTTGTTCCAATTACAGCTCTTAGTATACTTGGAGCTGGGGGATTCTGTGTCTCAGGGAACTACTCTTGGTCCAATCAAAGCTTGCAAATTCTGTGTCTCAGGAAGCGGCTGACATAGCAGTGGGTGGGTTGGGGGAGGGAGTTGGTCTTGTAGATTGCAGGGTCTAATGGGGGGGGGTTGGTTGGTGGGGAAGCCTGCCCATAGGTGTCTTCCCTGCTGGCCAGCAACTGGGGCAGCAATAGGTGGGGCTTTCCAGGGACTGGTTTTGTCCTGGGGCCTAGGTCTCAGAGGTGGAACTCTGGGTAGGGGAAGCATCATTTACCTCTTGCTTCAATCAGAGCTGGCAGGTTTCATGTCTCAGGAAGCCCTGAGTTTGAAGGGGGATGGGTGGGTTTGGGGTAGGGAGTGGGTCATATAGATGGCATGGTCTAATGTGGGGTGTTGGTGTGGAATCCTGCCCACAGGAGTCTTCCCTACTGGCTGGCAACTGGGGCAGTGATGGGTGGGGGTTCCTGGGCATGGGTTGTACTGTAGGTCCTAGATGCTACAGGGCAACTTCTCTACTTTCTTATCAATAAATCTATATTCCAGACATTGCTCAGAATAGTAAATTTTGGGTTGTATTCATGTATGTTTGTATTTGAAATCATGTAACATATGAAGAAAAATTTAAATACCTATTTTGTGTTAGTTCAAAAACATTCCATATTTGGTACTACATATTCACTTTGCCAAAACTTTAAAAAATTGCTTCAACAAATTAATTCCTATATTGAGAGAAATGATTCTCACTGTATCTAAAACTAGAAATAAAGTGAAGAAATAAACATAGGTATTTGATCACAGAATTTACAGTCTCGCAAATAAGATAAAACTGGCAAATATACAATTGTAATAAGCATGAGTGCTTTGATGCGGGGCTGATGAGCATCTTTGGTGGGACCATACAATAGAACATTAAGTCTGGCATATGTGAATATGCACGTGTGTGTGTGTGTGTGTGTGTGTGTGTGTGTGTGTGTGTGTGTCTGCATGCATGAGTAGGCATATGAAAACATTTACCAGAGAAATGGTGCGTAGTTATATGGGTATTTTAAAAATCAGTAGAAAATAGGATAAAAAGAACATGATCTTTAAAATGCTAGTAGGTATATGGAACAATAGCTTTGAAAACAATCTTACTTGCATGTCTGAGGATAAATGATTCATTGTTAAGAGTACTTGTAATTTTGTTTTATATTTTTAGCTTGAAAACCAATGACTTTTAATGAATTAAAGAGTGGTTCATTTCTTCTCTCTGCAAATTCTATGACTCTGTATTGTCATGACACTTTACAGCCATGACATATCCATTTTAATCTTGAAACCTATCCAATATTTTAAAAAATAATCTCTATCTGACATCAAATTGTGAATTCTGATTGAGCACAAAGCTTGAAATTCAATAAAATGAGAGTTTTGACTTTCAAAAGGCATGTTGGCTAGAAAATATACTTCTGCAGTTCAGATTTCTTTTGTGCAGTGGAATAAATAGAGGGCATGAATTCTGGGGTGATGGATGAAATGCAGTTTCTTTCAAGGTCTGAAGTGGTGAAGAGTTCAGCAAGAGAGCCAGCCGTGCTGCTATGACAATGAATTCTGATCTCCTAAGTAAGCCTAGCTGGCAGGGGTTCCTTTTCCTGTTATGGATAAGGAATCTATCAAGAGAAGGAAGAGGAAAATATTAAAATCTGTATTTCCACTCATTATTTATTGCACAAATATATACTAAAGGCAGATATGTAAAACCAAGTATTTCATTTGTACTAACCGGAATGGCAAATCTAACACTGAAATCTGGGTACACGCACAATGCTCTATCTTGGTGCCTACCAGAGGGATCAGATGAGCACTCTGACTAAGGCACTTCCAAAAAATGTAAACCTGAGCTAGAGAGATGAGTTCAGAATTGCGTGCAAAGTCACTCAGAATATTATCTGCTACGACAGAATTGCAGATGCCTTCTTTCCCCTTGTGAGTCTTTCAGATAAATATTTTATTTCAGAGTAAACTTAAATCGTGCAAAGGTAGTACAGAGAGTTCCCATTTAAGTGTGAGATCCCTTAGTGCTATCAGTTTACGATAAAAAATTCAAAATACATATTGGAACATTGCTGCATAGACTAAACTATAGACTGAATTTTTCCATTTATCTGTCTGTTCATTTATTTGTTTATGTTAGGGCTAGAGACGTGTCTCAACAGCTAAGGGGATTTCCTGCTCTTGTAGAGAACCTAAATCAGGTTCCCAGCACCATTGTGGAGCAGTTCAACCAACCACTTGTACCTCCATCTACAAGGTATCTGATGCCCTCTTCTGGTTGCCTGTTTCAGGATCCAGTTCAGGACACAGTATTATTTTATGCTGTTTGAGACTTAAGATGGCACTGAGACAGACTAATTATAGAAAGATGAACTAAGTGGGGAATACTGATGAAGAGATGATGTTGAATTTTATGGCCTAGTAGACTAGTATAAGTGTTGGGGAATATTATTTTAAGGTGTGTTACTTTTGTTTATGTTGTATTTGTTTAACTTTGTGAAGGTGTGTTACTGTGCCTGTCTGAAACATCTGATGGTCTATTAAAGAACTGAATGGCCAACAGCAAGGTAGGAGAAAGGATAAAAGGGGCTGGCAGGCAGAGCAAATTAACAGACGGGGAAATCTGGGAGAAAGTAGAAGGAATGAGAGAACAGGGAGAGAGACTATCAGAATCTAACAACCCAGCTATACAGCCAGTCACAGAGTAAGAGTGAAAGTAAGATATACAGAAGTAAGTAAAGGAAAAATCCCAGAGGCAAAAGGTAGACGGGATAATTTAAAGTTAAAAAAAGCTGGCTAGAAACAAGCCAAGCTAAGGCCAGACATTTATAATTAAGAATAAGCCTCCATGTGTGATTTATTAGGGAGCTGGATGGTAGGCCCCCCAAATGAGCAAGAACAACCAACAATATTTTGGTGCCCAATGTGGGGCCATAGAAAGCTGCACAACATATAAGAAAGAAGCAAAGGGAGATTATTAAAGTCAAAAAGTGTATTTAAAATATATGTTAAAACATAGTGTAATCGAAAAACTCTGTGAAGCTTAACATGACTGGAGAAAATCACATGCTTAGGAGAGTGACAGGACGTGAGGTATGCCTAGCAAGGAAGCCAGAGTAAACATAAGGGCTTTAACCACATGTTTTAAGGATTCTGTTCTATGTTACATTTCATAGAGCTTTTGAAATATTTGAGGAAGGAAATAGTAGTCATGCTTTTACCTATGAAATCTAAACTCTATAGTGCTATGGAACTATGAAAGATAAATCAGGCAAGAGGTATTATTTAGACTCAGCCTATTGTCTATCAGGTAGACAATAGTGAAAGTGATAAAGAACTGAACAGTATATAAAGTAGTGGATATTGAAGAGCCTCACTCAAAAACTGCAAATGAGTTCAAGTTAATGTCGCCTCAGAGATTAAGTTTTCAGGCCTGTTTATTTTGTTGTCTGATGAGTGATTGATTATACTACCTGTCAAAACGAGAAGTGAATAAAGAGAGAACATCAGATGATGAGCTCTTTATGGGACACCTTTTTATGAGGCTCTTTGGTGAAATCATTAGTGGCATCCTGATAGGCAATTACAGATGATGTAGGAAGCGCATCTGAGATGATATCTGTTGGGAGCCCTTTGTATCACATGTGTCCATGTGGGTTCAGTGAGAATGTACAGGTGGCAGCAATCATCTAAGACTAATGTGGAATTCCATTACTAAAACTCAGATTAAGGTGATAAAAAGAACACTGAAAGTGAGCTAGTAGAGGAGGAGGAAATCTACAATGAATGATGACAGAGAAGACAGAGTAAGAGAGAATTTGAAAAAGAAAATGTCCCCAACACTGCCAAATGGTTTACTGTTATCAAAAAAAAAATGAGGAATGAAAGTGATATTCTTTTTGGCTTTATCTCTAATGTAGAAAGATCTTAGGAGTGTTCGTCTCTGTACTTATAACCAGAAAAGCCTTGAACAAAATGAACATCATGAACTTTACAACACTGAGGTTGTAGTGTCAAGAGCATCTCTTGAATCCTGAGAGGTAAATACAGAAAGGAAAGCTGAAGTCTATAGTTAACCAAAAGGAAACTATCAGATGAGGAATTGTCCACATGGGATTGACCTGTGAACATGTCTGAGGGCACAGCCCACTACAGGTGGTACCATCCCTAGGCAGATGTCTTCTGAAGAAAGCTGGTTAAACAAGGGTCTGTGAGTTTGGCAGCAATCAACAGTTCTCCATGGCTTCAGATTCAAACCGGACTTCTGGACTCCAGCTACAAGCAGGGAATGTCAACACAGTATTATTTAAAGCCCCTCTCTTCCATTCACACTGTCAACAAACTCCAATAAATAAAAGTTAAGCTAAGTATAGCTGTATAGTTGACTAAATGGTGTTAAGGCTAAGATAGAAGGAAGGTAGGTTCAGAGAATTGAACTTCCTCTCTCTCTCTCTCCTGTCCTCTCTCATCCCTCTCTCTGGCATAGGCTTCAGAATCCCTGTTGTGCTGCAGTATTGACAGCCTCTAGTTTAGGGTACTATACAACATCATCCACAGCCCTTGTCTTGTAGACTATCCTAGACTAAATCTTGTAGTGTGGAACTTCCCATCACCCTACTAAAATATGTAAAGGTCAGTATCTTCATTTGTGGGGATTCCTCTGAAATATGGAGAGTGGGTCACAGATTTGGGAAGGTAATGCCTTAGCTGATACCACATAAAGGCTGCCACAGTTAATCTCCTTACACATCAGCACAGGTTGCAGGTCAGCCATCTCTACCAATGGTGCCCATAAAGGTTGCCTTCAGAGCCTGAAGTGTCTCCTGTTTCCTAGAGCTAGCCTGGAGATCATTGCAGCCTCCCTCCCAGGGCTCCAAACCCTTCCTGGCCTTCCTGTATCTCCTTGCAGCAAGTACTGTGAGGATGTGGAAAGTGCCCACTCAAAATTGTCTCTCCAGTGGAAATATTCCTACTAAATATCATTGAAAATATAAAACAAATGAACAGACAGGGATTATCAATTTGTCTACAAAATTCTGAGTTGCCTGATGGTTTTTTCCACCCTTAGGTCATCTTCAGACACTGCTTCACATTCTGACACAACCACGCTTCCTCTTCATTCAGCAATTTCTCCCACGTCACTAATTTCAAGACAAGTCCCAGTATTTTCAATTTGTATTATTTTAAACTGCTTTATTACTTTCTTATTATCTTACTCTACCCAATTCTGTAAAGTTCATGAATTATGAATTTGCAATGAGACCAGTGCCCAACCATTATTTAGTGAGTGAGTGTGAGAACATCTGACATCAGCAGGCTTGGGGACATGGAAGGCGGTAAATGGACCGTGGGGTGATGCCATTCTGAAAGTGGCCAAAGTTTGTCAATGCTTTGATAACTGGAAAGATGGAAGCCATACAGAGGACAGATTAGCAGAGATGTTTCTCTCTCTTTAACGTTTTCTTTTTAAAATCATGCATGCAATACTAACTGCATACAACATTTGATGTATGCCTTCGTGTATTCTGCTTTGGTTGCGTCCATCCACTGAAACACCTTCTGCAGTCCTCCTTTTCTCCCACTCCGCCACGTCCTTTCCCCTTCCCTAGCTACTCTCTCTACAGCTTCCAGATCTTTGTTTATTTCTGGCTTCAACGTGTGAGAGAAAAGAGATTCCTGTTGTTCTTCATAGTTTATTTTACTTAATTAGAAGATCTGGTTCCATCAGTTTCCCTGAAAGTGATGTAATTTCATTCTTTATCACTGAATGATGCTCTGGTATGTGTATGTGTGTGTGTGTATGTGTGTGTGTGTGTATGTGTGTGTGTGTGCGTGTGTGTGTGTGTGTGTGTGTGTGTGTGTGTGTGTGTGTGTGTGCCTGTGTCATCTGTTGATGAGTAGTCTGATTCTTTAGCTCAGCAATTGTCTGGCCCATACTAAACATGAGTATCTCTTGTGTGTGCTGTCCTCTAGAAACTAATTTAATTAGTTCTTTTTATGTCTTTCCAAATTAGAACCACAAGACTCTATAGTACTGCAAAACTGAATATTTGCTCAACAAGCATCCTGATTATCATTAATTGTTTATATATTAAATATATGGATGTTATTTTTAGTAATAAATATATTAATTGTAGTGGTTGCTTTACTAACAATACTATTACTGGATATGATTTATTTGATATATTCATATACAGTATATTCTTATTATATATTATCTCATGTAATCTTCATAATCATTATCTCTTTAATCTTCTTAATAATAATTAGCTGTCTATATCATTATCTGAAACACACAATGACAAAATTTATGCAATCTTGGTACCTTACTTAAAACATGCAACCAGTAGGTGGCAAAGTCATATAAATATGTGAGTAAATGCACGTTTGTATGTACATGTATTTTATTTTGACATAGAATAATTGTATGTATTTATGGAGAGCAGTGTAACATTTCAGTATGTACAGTTATATTGAAATGTGATGTGATGGATCACAGAAATCAGCATAGTAGTTACCCCAAATATTCACCTTTCAAAATCCCCCCACTGTGAATGTCCTTTCTCTGTTGGATATTGGAATGGGGCAGAGATGAACATGCATTTTTAGTTGCACTACATGTTTAGAAACTAAGCTATTTTCAATTCATGCTATTGAAAGAATTGTTAAGTTTGAACTTATAAAAGGCAAATATCCACTTAGAATTTTCACTTGGAATTTTGTTGAGAAATTTGAACAAATCTTCATGTTTTTGCAAAGCTGGAGCACTTAATTGATTCAGTCAGATCACTCCTGATGAAAAAGCAAGTTGACGCCTGAGTGAAAACAGTGAACTCCCCTGGAATTTCCTCTTTTTGTTTTACGTTATGCCATGCCCACAGATTTGGGTTATAAAAAGATAATTTTCCCTGGAGCTCTCCAGTTTTCAATTCCTCTTTAAACAGACAATCCCGTTCAGGCTCTTTCCCAATATGGATGTCCTGGCTTGGCCTTGCCTTTCTCGTTAGCTGTCTACCCCATGGCCAGCCCCATAGGAGCTGCGGGGCACCACTCCTCTTTCTTTTAAGGGTACTCTTTCTGGAATGCTACACTTAGTTCTGAGGCTGCTTTCTGTCCTAATAACAAAACCCATATTCACACACATTGCAAGAGTGGCCTTTGTATCTCCTCACACAGCAGCACTCGCTACAGGACACTTAGTTGTTCTGTTATCCGTTTGTACAACGTGACCTGAAGTACCTCTGGGAATAATGGGCAGGGCAAGGTCAGAGCATAATGGTCACTGATCAGTCAGGCTGTCCTTGAGAAACCGGCAGTCTCTCTTCTTGTCTCATCCTCATTCACTTGTCATCAGCAGGCGCTGTAATTCCTGCTCCAAAGAGAATTGTTTTATCTCGATCCTTAATAAAATTTAATAGCAGATAGAGGACTCCTTGAGGAGGGCTCAAGTTAGTGAGATTTTATTTCATCTGATACACCAGGGTATTATGCACTTGAGTAATCTATGGGCTGTTGTAAATAAAGTAAACAACGTATATTTACAGAACTAAGCAAACTGTATTTTATGATGTTACCCTTGAATCTTTCACACTCTGATCAGTAATAGTGCTACCCTCATTAGTGCGCATCAGTGAGACACTCTGTTAATTATCCACAAAGTGACCCCCGATTAACAGTCATTTCAAGTACTGTTTGTTATTACAACAGATACCTGGAAATTACACCATTAGCACAAAAATCAATCCAATTTTAAGTCTAACATGTAAAGCAAACTCAAAACCCTCACTTCCACATGGAACATGCTATTAGCTAGTTTTCTATGTGTATGAGAACGTCTGAAACCTGGAATCCATCTGGAGCATATGAACATGGTGCCAAGAACAAAAGAGTCACATGCTTAACTTCTGTAGGCTCTTTGAAAAGGGAAGATTAATATGAATTTGGGGAGAGGTAGACCAGTCTCAGTATCCCTACTATCAGGGGTATTTGGAGATTCTTCTCAAGCATTGGAGTTGTAGAGATGATCAAGATTTTTTTCCCCCTGTTGGCTTTTAAGAAACTTACATGATTGTAGGAGAGGGTTGTGGGATAGAGATAGATATGCATGAGTGTGTCTTGTGGTGATGGGTAGCCCAACAGGCATCCAGAGTTCTGTGAAGAAAAATGAGAGCATGAAGGTTTGCAGGTGGGTTTGGATTTCATACAACTTAAAAATTTTAATTTATTTAGGCCTGTTTGTCTACACATACGTGTGTGTGTTTGTGAGTGTGTGTGTGTGTGTGTGTGTGTGTGTGTGTGTGTGTGTGTATCAGAGGACAACTTGCAGGGATTAGTTCTGGTTCTTTCCCTCTACCACGTGAACCAAACTCAGGCTTGGTGGCGATTGCCTTTACCTGGAGCCATCTTATCAGCCCTACATTTAATATAACTATTAGTACATGGGATATTTGAGGGCAGAGGACATAGCTCAGTTGGTAGTTTGGATAACATGCACAAAGCTATGGAGTTGGTCTCTAGCACCATAAAAACAGGACCTGTTAATGCAAACCTGTAATCAAGTTCAAGGTCATTCTTGGTTTCACAGGCGTTTGAGGCCATGGCAGAATATCCACTGTCCCTCCGTTTTAGCCCAGTCTCTGCTTTTTAATAGCTATACAACTATTTCTGCCCTTTAGAAACTGGATGACCATGTGGCCTGCACTTACAATTGTTACCATGGAGATGAGAATATGAAAACCTAAAGCATAGAGCTGACAACAGTAAGTTCCCATCCATGTCTCCATCCCCCTCACGTCTCAGTGTAGAATCCCAGACCTTTCCATTGTCCTCCAGTCTATTTCTTTTCTGAGAACTCCCTCCCTTTCCTTGCTTTGCTTGGTACAGCAGACTCCTGTGCTCCTCTAAGCGGAGCCATAACTGCTGCTTCTTCCATCAGGGCCTCGTCTCGTGTCATTGCTGCCTTTTCCTTCTGAAATTTGACTGCATTTTGCACATCTTTCTGCGATTCTTTCACACTGCACTGTACATTGTTGTTACCTATAATGCATAACTTAATTCTCAATGCATTAAGTATTGCGTGTAATTCTCTAGCACCTGGCATGGTATTATAAATATTCAAAAGTTATTACAGCATTGCTTTAACTAGTACAGATTCTTCCTTTAGGGAAATAAAATCTTAAATGTCTTTTGGGTTTGATTTACTTTTAATATTGGAATATAGAAGGACTTGGGGTTTATTGAAGCATTACAGGACTGGTAAGTTGACCTCATATATACTTTACTAAAAAAAAATGATAAAAGACCTTTGCTTAGAATAATTTTCTTATTAGACAGAGAGCTCATTATGCCCTTCCTCTGAAGTCTGACTTGAGATCAAAAGAGTTTCCATAGAGAGAGAAAGAAAAGGGACAGAGGCATAGAAAACAAATAATAAAACACTCCTTGACATCTGGTGGACACTACAGGCTATTCAAATGGTATTTTGAAAGAGTAGTTTGTAGCATGGATAAATGCTCATATAGAATACTGAAACGAAAATTTAAGATGGTAATTTTAATAGGTGCTTTATATTTACTATTGAACAAACTCAAATACACTGAGTTGGAACTGGCTACAATAAAATACTCATGGTCTGAATTTTCTTTATTTTCTCTATATTATTGGTAATTGTTTCAACATATCCTTGTTCCTTTAATAAAGAGAAAAAACAATAAAATATATTAAGTGAAGCATTTTCTCAATCAGGAGTACTTTAGTCGCCAAAGGAATATTTGGCAGTTGGAGATATTTTGTCCCAAGGGCGGTAGACATGTCAATGACATTTTGTGACTAGAGGCCAATTGACATGCCCCACAGTTCTGAGAAGTTCTCTAGCAGTGTGTAAGACCTCCTCTGGTCATGTCAATAGTGCTGAGTTTTACAGACATGATGGAGAAAGAAAGCAACCAAAGGTCCTAAGTAAGAAATTGGCTGATAAATAATAGACGTAGTATAGTAGATTCTTATGTAAGTCATAAAACCACACTGCCAAACTATTCACAGATGACACTCTCACTAGGGATTTCTTACCCTGAGCAATATGTAATCCCCACATAAGAGCTTTTTAATATGTCCTAACATGTACAACATGTACATATACTTTCCTTTGTCATATGAATATTATTATGCGCCCAATAAGGACAATTCTTGGGAATGAGATCAGCATTTATGTACTATACCTTTCAACATACTCTATACAGTTCAAAAAGAGGACTCATTGTGATGGTTAATCAATCATAACCCTTAAATCTAAATATCTAAAAACTCTTCCGTATTTGCATGCCTGAACTCCATCTCTTTGCTATCCTGACAAATTATATATTTATGTTACATATCTATATGTCTGTCAGTGAGCTACCATCTTTCTAAGAATCTGTCTCTCTCTCTCTCTCTCTCTCTCTCTCTCTCTCTCTCCATCCATCCATCATCCATTTTTCTAAGATTACTGTAGTAGTTTATAGGCCAATAAGAAACAGTGAAATAGTTGCGGAATCTCTAGATCTCTTGACTAAGGTAGTCTCTGCACCTATCAGACTGTTCTTAAGTGTATAGCATTCTAACACTTTCACACTCCTAATCCACACACATCTAACTCCTCACATATTGAGAATTTTAATTTTGTCAGTTAGGGCCAGATTTGATATGGTGAAAGGAAATAATTTTTGTATGATTTGCTATTATTTAGCCCAAAGATAATATTCATTGGTTCACTTATATTTTTATCTCTAGACCAAGCTGTGTCAAGTAAATGGGTTATTATCAGTGCTAAACTTGACCAAAGTTGGAGGGAAATTAAGGTAAGATACTTTGTGAGGAGAAATAAGAAGTGACATTAGCTTATTAAATACAATGATTATCATTAAAGTGAACTAGAGATATTTCAGTTATCATTAAAATAGCTCTACATACTCTGGCTTGCAAGACTCATAATATAGAAGATGGAAGACATTTTATTTTTAATATATATGTTAATAGTATGTTAATATATATGGGGGCTGGGAAGATGGATCAGTAGGTAGATTTTTTTTTCTGCACAATCATGAGGACTTGTGTTTCAGTCACTTTCATTCATTTAAAAGCTCAAAAGAGCTGTCAGAACCTGGAGGCTGTGGAGACATTGGATCCTGGGTCTCACTGGCCAGCCAATCTAGCTGAAATAATGAACTCTGTTTCCTGTGAGAGAGTTGTGTCAAAACCAAAAGAAAGTGGAAAGTAATTGAGGAAGATACTCAGAGTAAACCTTTGACCTCCACATACATATGTATAGGCGACCACACACATTCATGCACACACACGCATGCATGCACACACGTACACATGCACATTGACTAATGCTTCTTTGTGATATATATTATTGAGATCCAGTGTGATAGTTTGACACATCCATACTGTATGCACTGATCAATCTGGGTCACTAGTATTTTCCTCTATTCAGCATTGCTGTTTAGCATGATGATTTTTCATAAAATAGAGACTAAACTATTGTGAACTCTAGTCACCCTTGCATGTTCAGCCTACCAGAGCTTATCTTTGTAGTCTAACTGTTTCAGTTCTTCAATATATCCCTCTCCTCTTTATCCTCTAGATTTCTTCACTTCCCAGTTTCCAGGAATCACAATTCTATACCCAGGTGGACTAGTGCATTACTGCTAGTTTCTGTATATGAGAGAGAACATGCAATACTTGTTTTACAGCATCAGACATATTGTTTTTAAAAATCAATTTTTCTGCCAATAAAAAGGGTTCATTACAGCTGACAGTATTACATCGATATTTCTACTGCTTTACTTTATCCACCCACTTTTGAGTGGGCACTCGGGCTGATCTCAGGTCTTGGCTTTTGTGAATATTACTAAACAAAGGAATATAAAATCTCTTTGGTGCTTTGATTTCATTTCTCTTGGATATATACACAGGAGAGATGGGTAGGTCATATGGTAGATTCATTTGTAGTATTTCGAGAAAATTCCATACTGTTTTTTTTTCCTTTCTTTTTTTTTTTTTTTTTTTTTTTTTTTGGAGCTGAGGATCGAACCTGGAGCCTTGGACTTGCCAGGCAAGTGCTCTATCACTGAGCTAAGTCCCCAACCCCTCCATACTATTTTCTATAATGACCATTTACTTCCTCATCAGCATCTCATAATATACTTCCTTTCCCCACCTACAGACAAGCATTTGTTATTATGACCCAATCAGCATCATATTTTGCTAATCACCCTATTTTACTAGAGTGAGATGATATTTCATTCTAGTTTCCTTTTCTACCCCGTGATGACTAATGATTAATATAAAATACATTTGTGTGTTTCTAAATTAAAATTTAGTAGTTCTAAACTCCATCACCCCATCATCCTCTTTCATTTTCCAACCTTTTCTTTCTGAAGCCCTTCTTTAAACACATCTACCCACCACTTTCCTATCTTCATTTTGTGTGTGGCCAACCCTCTGAGTTTAGTTAGAGTTGCTTTCATGGGTATAGGTGAGAGGTTATCTACTGGGGCAAGGAAAACTTATTAGCAACTACATCACTGAAGAACATGGTACCCTCCCCCAACAACTATTAATTAGTAGTCCTGGGGGGAGAAGTGTAGCCTCAGAATTAAACTTGGTCCCACACACATAAAGATGATCTGAAAGCAACAGGAAGATACGTTCGAAAGGAGCAAAAAAATTGAGGGAGGATGAGAGAAATAATGAGAGATGAAAAGCTCTGAAATTCATCACACACACACACACACACACACACACACACACACACACACACACACACACACCATATTGTCTGTCTTATAAGAGTAACCACAGCATCATTGAATTCATGAGTGCAATGTCTGTATTACCCACAAGAGATAACTTTTTTCCTACACATTTCTCTGTCCTGTGGCTCTTACATTTTTTTTTCCATCCTCTCTTCTGCCATGTTTTCTTCTAGGGGGCTGGGAGGGTGATGCCGACAAATGTACTATTAATGCAAAACACTGCACTGCCTCTCGTTCTCAGCACCAGTTATACATCTTCTTAATTAACCTCCATCTCTTGCAGTAAGAAATTTCTCTGATAGAGTTGGAGTGCAAAGCTTATCTGGATATAAACATGAGTATTTAGAAGCAGTTTGACAGCCTGACAAGTTAACAAAAATATAGTAGTAGATTCCCTGCCTAGGACATCTGGCCTCCTTAGTCACAGGCTCTTGGCTAGGTTTATAGAGGTAAGTATGAGTTCCATCCTGTGGAACATACCTCTAATTCAATCAGAAAACAGTTGGTTACACCCATCACAGTCAGGCCACTGGTGTAACACAGACCACTTCTTTATTGATAAGTCATTATTGTGGCTTACATGGCTTACATTTGCTCATTTCCAGTGACTCAAACAATTGATACCATTCTCTAGGTTGCAGCTGTACTTGGTAATAACGGCATTTTCTCTAGAAAAGCTTTTCTGGTTTGACCACATCTTATTTGTCAGTATTTGCTTTGTTTCCCTTTTGTGGTCACATCATTGTACTCTGAAGAATGGAAGTGTTTTTTTTTGTCTACTAATTTCTGAATCTTAAATTTTAAAATTCTTTGAGCCATTCTGAACTGAGGTAGAAGGCAGCTTCAAGCTTCTGCACAAAAATCACTGGTCTTTCTGTCAGCACAGGAGCAGACTACACTTCCTATAGGTTTTTTGCACCTCTTTTGGAGAATATGTTGGTTATGGCTATGTGGAATATTTCGGGTGTCTCTACTCTGTATCTTTATTCTATGTTTCTGTTCTTGTGCTTTTATAGGTAATGTGCTATGGGATTTTCATTTAGATTTCCCAACTTGCTATCAATATTTCGTCATAGTATTCTTAAATAAGGCTTTGTGTTTCTGATATTGCCTATTATATGTCCTCTTAAATCTCATATTTTATCTATTTGAGCTTTTATTTTCTTTTAACTCCTGTCAGTCTATCTATAACCTTTGCGATTTTGTTTATATCTAAAACAGCACTCCATTTCATTTGTTTTTAGTCTTTCAGTAGCTATCTCATGATTCTTTACTCTATTTTTTGCTGCCTTCCTTTTATTAATTTTGTTTTTAGGTCATTGAAATGTGTTATTAGCACACTTTTTGAAATATAGTTTTCTTAATGTACAGTCTCATTTACACAAATGTTAATGTATATCATGGATATATTACACTGTGTTTCCAATTACATTTTATGTTAAGAAAAGTTAAAAAATTTTCTTTGATCTCCTCAATGGCCCATTATTCATTCAAAGGTATGACTTTCACTTTCTATTAATTTCCATAAATATTAAAGTTTCTTTTTGTGTGATTTCCTAATTTCATTCCACTGTGTCCAGAAAAGATACAAATTAATTTTTTTATTGGTTTCTTAATATATTTTTTTCTGGTTAAATATAGGGTCTATTCTATAGAGTTCCATTGGTCAATAAAAGAGTATGTTTTCTGTAGATGTAGGATGAGATGTTCTGTAATGCTTTTGTGTTCATTGAATTAGAGTATAGTGTAGCTTTGGTGTTTATTTTTTTAGGGGGGGAGTATCTGGAAAATTTATCAAATGATGACAATAGCATGTTAGCTTTGGGGCCCATGTGATGGCTTGGTGGGTAAAGGCCCTTGCTGCCACTTTAGTGACTTGAGTTGGAGTTCTAGGCCCAAGTGATAGAAGGAGAGAACTAGCTCCTGTATGGCATCCTCTGACTTTTCATATATGCTACCGTGCCCACTTGCCTCCTCCAAACAAAATATAACATTTTTTTTTTCAAAAAGAATGTTGAATTCCTCTGTATTATTTTTTCATTCTTTAAAATTTTTCACACAATATCCTTTGATCATGCGTCCAACCTCCCCCAATTTGTCTCATATAATTTCCACATAACTATCATCCAACTCTATATTTTTTTGCTCTATATATTTTAAAACAAAATGGAACAAAGTCCTGAGGGCAGCCTGACTGTAAGATACATTGAACTTCTCTGCATTATTGCAGTGGTGCCTAATGCCCTCTTTAGATTCAATAGGTGTGTGTTTTAGAGAACTGAGTGCTGTAGCACAAATCTTAACAGGTCTTATTAATTAAAACAAACCTGGAGCCAGGTATTGGGGTGAACGCCGGAAGATCAGAGAAGCAGAACAAGCCACAGCCACCTCACCTCAACAGTTCCTCAGCTGATCCTGTTTCCTCAGACTGGAAGCCTCTGAGTCCTCATCCAAATGGATCTCAGCTGAACTGCTGCTCCAAAGCCTAAAAGCTTAACCATCCTAAAAGCTTTACCAGCTGTAGTTCCTCTTCCTCATGTTGTCTTAAATACCTTTCTGCTTCCTGCCATCGCTTCCTGGGATTAAAGGCTCTTGTTATCATGTATGGCTGTTTCCAGTGTGGCTTTGAAATCTCAAAGAGCCAGACAGTTCTCTGCCTCTGGAATGCTAGGATTAAAGGTGTGTGTGCCACCATTTTCTGGCCTCTATATCTAATGGCTGTTCTGTTCTCTGATCCCAGATAAATTTATTATGGCACATAATAGTTTGGGGAACACAATATCAGCACAGAGTGTTGTAGTATTTGGTGCACATACATTTGCAATGATATCATTTTGTTGAATGGATTCCTCAATTATTATGTACTCACTTTTGTTATTTTGTCATCTAGTTCCTATATTAAAGTTTTCTCTTTTCAAGAATAAACACAGCTATCCCTGCTCACTTTTGGTGTCTATATCTATAGATTGTCTTTTTGTTCTCTGTTATTTTCAGGCTGTATGTCTTTGCTGGTTACAAGTTTTTTCCTAGAAAGAATATTATTGATTATTTGGATAGACTGTATATCTCACTTGACTGAATTTCATCATTTTAGATTAGTAAATAACTGTGAAAGGCAGCCATCATCATTAAAACACATGAAAGTATAAAATTTGTAGGAAGAGCACATATACAGGAGGAAAAAAGAAAACCATTCAACTTTTAAATAAACTTCCAAGCCTGGGTAGAACAAGTGAAGAACAAAAAGACATTTCAGAACAAACAGAATAAATTTAACAAAATTACAATAGTTTTACAAATGCCTTTCTTGGGGTTGGGGTTTCCTCTCTTAACTTTCAGTTGATATTCAGAGAGAATGTGCCATTTTTTATTTTTATTTTTACCTTTTATCTGGAATCCATATTATTTCTTAGCGATCCAGTGAGAAGATGGTAAGGTATGGGAAAGAGGAGTCATCCCACTGTTTATGAGTAAATCTCATTCATTTAGTGAATTTGTGTCCCTGGTCGATGATCTTCCCAAGTGTGACGTGTGACTTTGGCTTTATGTTGTTGTTTAGCCTTCCTCCTCCTCCTCCTCCTTCTCCTCCTCTTCCTCCTCCTCTCCTCCTTCTTCTTCTTTTTTATTGAGTTAGGAAATATAGGAAGTACTTGTCAAAGAAGTGTCCATCATTTGGGTGGGACAGGGTTCTAATAGTGTCACACCTTGGACGGTAGGTTTATGAATGGTATACAGAATACTCTAAATGTCATTCAGAATGGTTACTTCCTCTTTCCAGTAAGGAAACAACAACAAAAAAGCCTTTCTTTGTTCACCAGCATGGAAGCTGTCCAGGGTTGTTGGTATGTAAACCCATGAAGCTGTGGGTTTCTCTCCAGGTCTGGGCCTTCACTCTCCTAGTGTGACTTGCCTGTCTTCTGTGATTTGTCAAAACCGCTACTTAGGTGTTCTTGGTTGAACCTGCTTTTGTCTCTATTTACTTCACTCTGCAGATTCTGAAATGTCTGTTTCCTTTGCCATCTCCTCTTTCTAATGGCTCTAGTAAAAGGTTTCATTTTCTTCAGTTTGATTTTTATAAAAACAGAAGTGACAACTTGCAAGCTTTTTACATATCAGGACAGAAAAATCAAAGTCCCAAGTAATATTAAGAGACATTTTGGCGATTACTAGGTTCTGCTTTAAAATCTGTCGTAATGCATATCAAATATTGTACCCATGGTAATTCTTACTCTGTTCTCAAAAATTCCTAAACATTCAACAAAATGTTGCTTAATAACAATGTTTATATCCCTGTATGCAACCTCTAGAGAGCTATCATATTCTTTGTGAATGCTGTACCCATGGTAACACTTAGTCTATTCTCAAAAAATTCCTTTGCTTTCAAGAAAATGTTACTTAATAGCAACTTTTATGCCTCAATATGCAATCTCCAGGGAGCTATCAGCCTCCTATTTAGAATAAAATTTTGACCACTATTTATAGGGGAGAAAATAATTAATAAATAAAAAATCTGTTATTACTTGAGACTGAGGTTTTAATGTTTCCATAGTTGAAGATAACTAACAAATCTACAGTTTGTTATAGCCCTCAGCAGATCATATGCTGTTCTACTTTATTTCCAAAATAATTATTACTCTGTGCTGGTTAGTTTTTCGTGTCAACAAGACACAACCTAGAATCACTGAAGAAGATAGACTCTTAATGAAGACCCATCTGGATTAAGTTGGCCTGTGGACATGTTTGGATGTGGGTTTATCTAGATTATTAATTGATGTCAGCAGAGCCAAGCCATTGTGGGCAGCACCATTCCTTAGTCAGGGGCCCCTAAACAATGTAAAAGAGAAGACTGGCTGAAAGTAAGCAACAAAGATGCGTTTATTCTCTCCTTGCTCTTGACAGTGCATTGTGATGTGAGTGCTTTAATTCCTGCCTTAATTCTCCCAAAATGATAGTGTATAACTTGGAATTATTAGACAAACAACCTCTTCTACCTACATCGCTTTTCCTTGGGTGCTTTATCATGGCAATGGAATGAAACTAGGTCAGTATTACTGATTTTAATTTTTAATGGATCTAAAATACATCTTTTAAAAGGTTAAATATAGATAAAACAGAAAAGAGGGAGAAATGAAACTTATTGTCGAGGTGCTGTTGTGAGATTTATCATTGATGTACAAGATTTTGCCCGCTTATGTTAATTGCAAAGAGAGGAAGAAAAACACCACTGACCCAAAGCATTACTGCTAAATTAATTAAAGCAAGCTTTTATATTAGTGTACATGGGCTGCCTTCCTCTAATGTGGTGTTCCACACATCATCCTTGGATGTGAGGAAGACAAGGCTTTTATAACTCAGGGGTAGGAGGTTTACAAATTGGTGGGGGGGGGGGGTTGGTGGGAAAAATAGGCAAGGTTACAGAAAAAGAACATAACAAATTAGTATTAATGACCTCTGGAAACAAAGACATGGTTGCAAGATGGTCATAGCAAGGTAGTCATAACAACATGCAGTCATAACAAGATGGTCATAGGTAGTTATATAACCTTTTAAAACAAAGGTAGGGCTGCAAGATGGTTATACATAACTATTTGAAATAAACACATGATTGCAATTCCTGGAACACATAGTACAGAATCATTTGTAGTTAAGCTTACTGGTGGGGCTTAGCCCAGTCCTTGAGAAACAGAGGTTTAATCATAAACAGGAATGAATCTAGTTTGTCTTTATTTTAAGATATCTTCCAAGCCCAAGATGGAGGCAGGCTGGTTCTTTATTGACCATTTAGGTGTTCTTTTACTAGCATTTTAAAGATAAATCTAAGTATACAGTTTTCTTTCTCAGATTTTTACATGGGAAGTTTTTGGACAATAAACTCATACTTTCTTGGGCTTTGTTGTTGTTGGTTTTGTATGAAAACACACAGAGTTTTATTCTAAAATGTCTAAAGTTATTGTGGAACTAAATATTTTATCCATTAAGTAGTTTATGTTATGCCGGCTGGCAGTGGCACATGCCTTTAATCCCAGCACTCAGGAGGCAGAGCCAGGCTAATCGCTGTGAGTTCAAGGCCAGCCTGAGCTACAGAGTGAGATCCAGGACAGGCACCAAAACAATGCAGAGAAACCATGTCTCGAAAAACAAAACAAAACAAAACAAAAAGTTTATGTTATTAGCATGTAATTTCACAAAACTCTGAAGGAAAATTATGTCTACAACAAAATAGATCCTGAAACAAAATATCATATTTATAAAAGATCCCAGTGTGTTTCTGATTTCAGTTGAAAAAGGAAATACTTGTTTATGCCAGACCAAAGGCAGATCCAAATTTAGCATTTTGTAACCCCAAGACAATAATCCACTTTCACTGTGCAAGACTATTACTATACTCTTTTAAATTTTGTTTCACAAATATTGTACAATGTATAGTTTTCCCACTGTTTGTAATCTGAAAAATAGATATGTAAGATCACTCTACAATTTCAACTCCATATACTAAATACATATTGTCATAGGGGTCAAAAAAGATATTAGTATAGCTTACAATATTACGATGCTAATTATATCAATTATTAATTTTCTGCTATTTTTAAATTATAAAGATATAATTAAATAAACTGTAGTGTTACTATTGCATATATATATTATTTCTTCTTTTTTTTTAAACTTTTTTAAAATTATATTTGTGTTTTAATTTTACACATCAACCATGGGTTCCCCTGTCTTCCCCCCTCCCGCCCCCGCCCCGACCTTCCCCCCAGCCCCTCCCCTCCATTCCCATCTCCTCCAGGGCCAAGACTCCCGTGGGGATTCATTTAAACCTGATGGATTCAGTACAGGCAGGTCCAGTCCCCTCTTTCCAGGCTGAGCAAAGTGTCCCTGTGTAAGCCCAAGGTTCCAAACAGCCAGCTCATAAACTAAGGACAGGTCCTGGTCCCAGAGCCTGGATTGGCTCAGCCGTTAAAGGCTAGGCTCACAACCAAAAATATATATGTTATTTAATCTTAAAAAAACTCTTCAAAAACTACCTTTTAAAAAACAGTGTATTGTGGATTGTACAGGAGATACAACTATTTTACTTGAACATAGTTCTTTATTCATTTAAATATGGTTTTGTTTATTTATATAATATGTATATTTTTTCTGTGTTTATTCAGTTATCAAATGCATTTTGAATTTATTATGAAAACTTGAGAATAAATGAGTTTATTTTATTGTTCTGTTTGCATGATTTTTACCACTTTCTCATATATTCTCTTCAAATGAACGGGGAATTCATCAAGAGATGCATTATGAACAAAATGGATGTTGTAAACACAAAATGAATCTAATGGTGAAAAGCATATCTTCAGCTGACTACAGAGTGTGTATTAAACTGTAAATCAACCTCAGAAAAAATAACCAGGAAACCCAGAAAAATTTGAAAGCTAAATAACAAACTTCTACCAACAGATACTTCCAAGAAGAAAGAAAAGTATTTTTAACTGGGTAAAATGCAAACACAACACATCAAAATGTGTGACATGGCATTAGTGTGGTAATTAGGGATAAAATATAAGCACTGAAAGCCTGTGGTAGGAAAGGAAAAATATGTCTCAAAATAGTGTTTATTACTTAAAAAAAAAAAAAAAAACTAGAAGCAAAAATGAACCCAATTAGTCAGAGAAAGTAAATAAGAATAAGGGCAGAAATCAATGATCTAGGAAAGTAGTAAAAACAATAGAGAAAAATCAATATAACTAAAAGCATTTCTGTGTAACAATCAATAAAATTGACAAATTTCCAGCAAGTCCAAACAGGAAGAAAAATTCAAAAGAAATGAAGACAGAAATTTGGCAATGTCAGGAATGAGTAAAGTAGTGTATCAACACAAGAGTCAGTAATGGAGAATTTGGAATAGCTTTGGGACAATAGCTTTAACATGTCTACAGACTTCTTAGAAGAGAAAAATCTCAAATGCTCATTAAATATATGACATTTCTTCCAAATGTAACAGATTAACAGGCATTACTTAAGATGGTAAATTTTCTTACAAAGGAAACTTGGAGAACACAATCATTTCATAGTTACATTCTCCTAAATATATATGGCAGATATATTAGTAAACATATATGTTTCCAAAAATAAAAATAAATGATATCAATAAATTCTAGGAAGTCAGCATTACTTAAATTAAAAAAAATTAGATAAACACATCAAAAGACAGAAATTGCCAGCTAATATTTCTCGCGAATCTAGGCTCAGCGTTTCTTAGAAAATCTTAGCAAAATTTAGAGCAATAGTTTGAAAAAACATAGATCAGTGTGAACATATGGAGGTTGCCATGGTTGTTGGCCATTCTTTATATATTCAATAATCCATCAATTTAATTAATCATGGCAAGAGATGAAAACAGGAAGCATATGATCACCAAAAGAGATGTGGAAAAGGCCTTCAATGTAAACACTAAATCTACAGTAAATACATCTCTGAGCAACCCTTAAAGAGAAGAAAATTCCTCCATTTTTCTGAGGAAGAGCTGGGAAATACCAATTGGGAAAACCATAATTGACATTGAAAATAGGGATTCAAATTAATCCCAGTGAAAAATCACAAATAATATCATGCAGCAAATGACAAAGGCATTCTACAATATATATCAAAACAGAAAGAATACAAATTTTCAAAGGAACTTATTTGGACAGTTACTGCTACTTGGTTTTTAGATGTAATTATTCTGTGAAAGCATTTGAGTGTTCAATAATACCAGTCAAATTGATCAGTGGATGCACAGAAGGGCAAGTCCAAATGCATAGTTACATAAGAAGATGGCTGCTTTTTATCAGAAGTGAAGACATGAGTCACTGGAAAAACAATACTTATCTTAGTATTCAAGACTGAACAATTAGACCTTACTAGTAAACACACTAACCAGAAAAAAATCACTTCCTTTACCTACCTCATACTGTGCCATCACATCCATTTAAACTTGGATTGTATCGTATTCCTAACACAAAGCCTGAAATAGTGACATTTATGCAAGAAGAAACCTCACAATTCGATTCATGGAAGAAAATAAACTGGTGAATCAGACTTCAATACACTAATGCTCCTTGACCGACACTGTTAATAGATTAAAAATCAAGACAAGATGGAGAGGAAAAAAAAAAAGTCCTAAACTGTTTCTAATAAAGGGTTGTGCTGTAGGATGGGAAAAGTGCATATAAAGAGATGTGCTCCATTGGTCATTTGAATTGCAAATCAGAGATACAGTGAGACAGCAGTAACTATTTAGCTAAAGAAAGAAAAAAATCTCCATCTCAAATGTAGACAAGGATGGAGATGATGGAGTGTCCTATACCGTGAGAACATAAAATACTCCATTCACTTTTAAATACAGAAATATTTTTGAAAAGTTAAGCAAACCTCATTTTTTCTTTTTCTTTCTTTTTTTTTTTTTTTTTTTTTTTTTTTTTTTTTTTTTTTTTTTTTGAGGCAGGGTTTCTCTGTGTAGTTTTGGTGCCTGTCCTGGATCTCGCTTTGTAGACCAGCCTGGCCTCCAACTTATACAGATCCACCTGGCTCTGCTTCCCAAGTGCTGGGATTAAAGGCGTGCACCACCACCACTTGGCAAACCTCAGTTTTTAAAAAGCTGGTCTTTCTATCTTTTATCATTTATTCCCCCAAAATTGGAACCTGTTTCCATGCAAAGGTTTGAACACAGGTTTTGGTGAGAGCCTGATTCTAATAGGCAAAATCTGGTAACATTCCCAAGCTCTCTCAGCAGGTGAAAATATAAATAAAGCATGCTGTGTCCCAAAAAAATTGACTACTACTCTGCAATGAAAGGAGTGATCTACTGATACTACAAGAATAAATTTCAAAATAATTAGATGGCGTTCAGAGAAATGAAACAAATGCATAATATACAAATTATGTTTATATAAGCAGTTAAGGAATGCAAAGTAATCGTTTGTAATTAAAAAAGCAAAATCAATGTTGTCTGTGGATGAAAACGATGTACAGTGAAGCAGAAGGGTGGGATTTCAAAGACACATCAGGTGACTTCTTGTTTGTTTCATTTTGTGTTATAGACAGTGTGTTTATAGTTTGCTTGTGAAATGTCTCTCATCAGCTTGTGGTTTTTGGTGTTTGGCTCCCAGTTAGTAGTGCTTATGCTGGAGTATGCTGGGCACTGTGGAAGTTGGAGGCTAACCTCACATTGTTAGGGTACAGGTCTTTGAAGACCCCACCCAGCCCTGGTTCCTATCTTTCTGTCTGCTTTCTGGTCCATCAGAATGTGAACAACATCTGCCTTGTGCTCTCTCCTGCTGCTGTGTGCTGAGCTGCTCTGCTCTCTCCCCTGCCACAGAGGTGCTGTGGGATGTCGTTCTGTGTGCTGTGAATCTAGATGGCTCTGATTGGTTGATAAACTAAATGCTGATTGGCCAGTAGCCAGGCAAAAGTATAGGCAGGATAAGCAGACAAGGAGAATTCTGGGAAGAGGAAGGCTGAGTCAGGAGATGCCAGCCTACCATCCACAGAGCAGCATGTAGTGACACACAGGTAAAGCCTCGGAACACATGGTGACATATAGATGAACAGAAATGGGCTGAATTTAAGTGTAAGAGCTAGTCAGTGGTAGGCCTGAGCTAATGGCTGAGTGGTTTTGATTAATATAAGCTTCTGAGTGATTATTTTATAAGTGGGTCATGGGACTGTGAGGGCTTGGTGGGACCTAGAGAAAACTTCCACCTACACAAAGGACTAACATTCTGAAACTGGGAACCAAAACTCACATTTCTTCCTTCACTGGCTGCATCAAATTTCAAAGTAACTGACATGCACTGGCTAGCCTCAGCATCACTGTATCTGTCATGATCCTCCTGTCTCTACAACACAAGTGCTAGGGTTAGAGATCTACACCAGCACACACACACACACACACACACACGCACACGCACACGCACACGCACACACACACACACACACACAGACAGGGCACTGTTTAAGTGTGATTTGTATACTCATCAAGTTGTGGGTGTGGCTTAATACTTATGCCACAATGTATTAAAGTACACACAGGCACACTCACATGTATATGTAGTTTGTTTTTATCCATGATACTTAAGTAAAATAAATATCAATAAAAGCTAGCAATAGGAAAACTCCTCAAGTAAGAAAAACTGTGGCAATGTAAAATGAAAGATGAAGAGGAGCCGATCAAATGTAGCTGTCCTGTGATATATTTGTGGTTTTGCTTCTCTGAATTTCCCGTGCTAATATAATTCATCTAATCTAAATCCTATTTTATATACATTTTAACAATCTGCATTTTCCCCTTGTATTTAAAAAAATGTATTGTCTCTGATTTGGTTCCAACTTGTCTTAGCTGCCTTATATCAAGGTCTATTTTTCTGTTTGTTGAAATGGTGGGTTTCAGTTTCTTATATTAAGTATATTATGATGAAGTATTTCCTTACTGGCATGTACCTTGAGGGATTTCTTACTTCCTGAAACATGTGTTCTTTCCAAATACTTGTTACTTTTACACTGTTATACCCCAAACAGTGGGTGAAACAATTTCAGGGAAGAGTTTTATCTTGGTTCCTAGTTTCAGAGAGATTTTAGAGCATCGTGGCAGCAGAACTATTGAAGGATTTTCCTCACCTCTTGCAAAAACCTGAGAACATCTAGAACCAGAGGTTGCCATGGAGGCTTCAATTGCCAGCCCCTACTGAGTGGTCCCTCCAGTGAAGCCCCACCTCTGGCTACACAGCACCAGCAGCAGGTGGGGGGGGGGGACACTCAAGACATATGCATCATTCAAATCCCATTCTCTTCTATTTAACTCTTGTTTTGGTTTTGCTTTTTTTTTTTTCTTCTATTTTTATCATGGGAGAATATTTATTTACTAGACTGTCTAGTTCCTGATATGATGGAATCATTAAAATTTGATTAAGTCCTCTTTTCTGAGACTTGCCTTCTCTCCTGAGTCAGGGTATGAGAGAACACATCTTTGTTTTCAGGAAAACGGGATAAGGCTGAGAAGAACAGAACTGGAGCCACGCAGAGCCTAGGAGATGTGTTTTATTTACTTATTATTGTTTTTGATTATTTTACAATTATTTGTGTTTGTGGTGTGCTGTGGTGTGGTGTGGTGTGGTGTGTGTGTGTGTGTGTGTGTGTGTGTGTGTGTGTGTGTGTGTGTAGTGGTGGTCAGAGGACAAACTGCAGGAGTAAGTTCTGTCTTCCCACCATGTGTGAACCCTGGAATGAACTCAGGCGTGGCTTCAAGTGCCTTAACTGGCTGAGCCACCTTCCCAGCTCTTTCTTATTTATTTATTTATTTATTTATTTATTTATTTATTTATTTATTTATTTATTTATTTTAATTAATTAATTAAGAAATTAAAAGACTATCTTGTGCTTTATTTATCTGTTAGATAAAGAGGATGCAGTGGCGGTGGTGTAGTCTTTTGTACTGTTGCGTGTTCTTTACAACTGGACTCAGTCCTTATATTCAGTGATGCTTTTTGTCCCGCATCCCAGTTAGAGACAAGGATTCTGTGTAGCCACAAGCTTAAAGGCCATATTTGCTTGGAATTTATCTGAAAGGATAATTTGTGAGCATGCACATGGAATTCAGGGTCATTAAGATTCAGTATTACAACTTTGGGGAAAAGGGGAAGAGATCAGTCATGGTGTGCACAAGCATTGGCAGTTTTGTTTAACTTTATTGTTTTGAGCTCATGGCAAGAAATGATTTACATTTTCTTAGCCATAGTCACAGTATTTTTGATAGTTTATATTCTTTGGGGGGAAAATATCTTACCAGATTTGAGTTTTATGTCTGTGACCGTAAATTTGAAAGACACCTCTAGAGACAAATATCTTTGAATTATATATCTGAAGGATTCTGTCAATATATCAAATACACACACACACACACACACACACACACACACACACACACACACACACTCCAAAGTAGCTCAGACTTCAACTTCAAATAACAAACTTTAGCTAGGCATAGTAGGACATGCCTATCATCTCAGCTACTTGATCAGTTGGGTAGCAGTTCACAACTGTATGACCTGCCTGAAAGGCCTGAAGACTTCAAGAACAATCTGGGTTTCTTGGTATTCTTTGAAGCAAAAGAAAAAAGGAGAGCTGAAGCTACAGTGCAATGGTAGAGTGTTTACTTGGCATATGTGGGGCCCTGGGTTCAAATCTGAATACCTCAAAATATAAAAAAAAAAATAAAGCAAACCACAACAAAGCTAAAGAAAACACCCTCAAATATGCTGGTGGGTTAGGTTTTATTTTTTAGTGGAATTTCAAGGAATTTGTCTAAGGAGGAGCTTAAAATTCTGGAGAGTTGACAGAAAGTTAATTTAAAAATTACTAATATACTGTCTGACCTTTCTTTACTTAAATTTGCATGACAATGTTCCCAGTTAAAGAAGTACATTTTGTTGTTACCAGACTACATGCTCCCTTAGAAAGCCATTGGACAGTAGATATTTAATAAACATTGCAGGTGATGGGGAAAGGCATACCCAGAGATTAAGTGGTCTAAATAAGTTGGGATACTCATCTTTTTCTTCATAAATCTAGCCTATGATAACACACATTCTGTACATTATCTTTTCAATGTCCCTTTGTCCAGATGGAGAAATCAAGTTAGGTGTTATTGATTGGAAGTTCTAGTGATAAATTGAAATTATTTAAAGCTGTGAAAGGTTTTAAATAAGTTTTTTAAACATGTTTAATAGTTGGTAATCATATGTTTTGCAAACTGAATCTATAACGACTTTCATAAAACTTTCTGATAATCTTAAGAATAATATTTGTCAGTTAACTATCATATTACCAAAATAGGCTCATAAAACACTTAGCAATGCTCTTTAAAATATTTACAAGTGAGAAGTCTTGTGTTATATTGAGAACTTCATTTCTCTGCCAACAACTGTCTTTTTGGAGTAATTTGGGGTTGGTGTCATTTTAATTTTTTAAAGTATTTCTTTAGTGAAGTGTGAATTCAATTTACAATTAAGAACAATTATTTTGAAATAATTTTCTAAAGATATTTTAAAGACTTATTTGTCACAGTTCTGCAGGCTAGGAATTCCACAGTCAAGGTGCCTGAAGACCTAATATCTAGTGAGGGCTTGCATTTTGGCTTGTAAGAGTAGCCTCCTCTTTGACCCCTTACTAAACAAAGACCACATTACAAAGCTTTTCTTTTTGGTCTTGAATAGTGCCCAGGAAGCTACATTCTTGACCTGTTACTTTTTGTGGTGGCTCATCTTGATTATCGACCTGACTGAATTTAGAATTAGCTAAAGACAGGTCTGTTAACATGTCTGTGAGAGCATTTCCAGAGAGGGTTAGCTGAAGTGAGCTAACCCTCTCTGAATATGTGCTGTGTTATTTCATGGGCTGGAATCCCTTACTCAGAGGGAAGAAATGGAAGCAGAACCAGCATGCCTCTGTGTTTTCTTCATGAACATCTGCCTCATGGTCCTATCACTATGTTGTCCCTGCAATGATGAACTGTGCCTTCAAATTGTGAGCTAAAATGAACTCTTTACTTAAATTACTTTGGTTTACTAGAAGTAGGAAAAGCAATATACCTCCTCAAAGTATTATATTAGATATTTGAGACCCACAAATATTTCTTTGCTAGAGAGCCAGAGATGTGTGTCTGGATAGACTTTCTCAGTTTGATGTCCTATGATTAGTAGTGACTTAAGAACACTCCTATTAGAGGAAAGACATTCCTCATCTGACACACAAATCCTACCATTTTTCCTTTTTCCTGAGACTGTAAGGTGGGCTTTTTTTTTTTTTCTATAACATTTTTTTTTCCTATGAAGCCCATCTAGTTAACTTGACTTTTAGATATGAATTTGTAGATAAAAATTTGCTACACCAAAATATGGTCTTTCTGAAAAAAACTTATGTGTTTTATTCATTACTTTATCTTGGTATTGATAGAAATGACTAGTTCATATTATGGATTTAACAAAACTGTTTAAAAAGTTAACGAGGGAATATGTACCATCTTTCATGGATGGATAATTTCCCTTGCTTTTATTGGTTGTTCTAAAACTCTGGGATGTATTTAATCCCAGCACATTGGGGTAGGCACTGCTGCCAGGATGGTAAGATCCAAGGGAACTCTTAAATCCTTTCCTATTACTACTTGTCTCCTTGTGTTCCTACCGGGACGTTTGTTTTTTTTTAACATTTGATATCTACTTTCTCTACTAAACCTGTGTACTGGTGGGATATATTGCCACACGTATAGGACTGATGTTCCCTTTCTAATCCAAGATTGGAATTCTCAGTTCAAAGAATTGCATATTAAATATTATTCATCAAAGTGAATTGTGTGTGTGTGTGTGTGATTGGATTCTTAAGGCATTCTGGCTGTATCTAGGACTCGAGTCAGCTCTTTTTTTTCTGTCTCCCAATCTTACTTCTAAAATCGTACGTTTACTTAAGTAAATCAACCCTACTCATCCCCTGGGATTATAGTTTCATGTCTGATTTAACTTCCCTACCAGTGAGCTATCATGACATATATTATGTATCTAAGTGCAGAAATCCAAACGCTGTCTCTCCCTATTCAAAAGACTAAAACTACTCACTTGTGTCTTACTGTATGTATTCAGCGGAGAAACTTGTCATGATTAAGAGCCAAAAAGCTACTAGTAATTTCCTCTAGAATAATATATTTATCCTTTTGAGTATGGACTTAGTGGGTTATTAAGGAAAATAACAAAAAGGGTAGGAAGTTGAGAGATGGATATGAGAAGGGGAGAGTCTGGGGAGTTGAAGCAAGAAAATGGGGATGGATATGATCATATTTCACTATGTATATGTAAGAAATTCTAAAGAAATAAAAGTAAATATACTTGAGAAGGGAGAGTGGATGTTCATTTTAAGTTACATTTCCTTTCATGTTTAATTTATAAAATTTCTTTTTTTAAACAGACTTAATTAACTTTATTTTTCTTGTATAAAAATCTTTATATGGTGGCCATGGTTGGAGCCTGGGTCCTCTGAACGGAGACTCCCTTGTAGGTTTCACAAGCTGGTCAGTGAATTCCTGATAAGGAGACTTGATAAAGGCAATATCTTTCCAGATGTTGGGGATCAGGTAGCTCTAGATCTTGGAGATTTTGTTAAAGGTGGCCTTGAGAAAGTTGCCCAGGGTGATAGTGCAGCCCTTGGCTGATGAATAGTAGTCAACAATACAAGCCATTGTTAGTAGCTTCTTGGGCACAGGAGCAAAGACAATGCCAGTACTTCTGGGAGCAGGAATGAAGTACACCAACACAGCCATAGTAGCCTATCACCTTGTATGGAACAGTGTGGAGCTTGCCTATCTTTTTCCTCAGTAGCCTCTGCACAGGGATTATATAAAGCTTGGTTAAGATGATGGCCTCTCAATGGCAGTGGGTACCTCCTTGGAGAACTTAACACCTAGACCAACCTGACCATTGTAGTCTCAGTATCAGCAAAAAACGTTGAACCTGGTTTGCTGGTCAGCCTGGGTTTGCTTCTGCACTGACTTGATCTTTTTAGAACCTTATCCTTTAGGAATGCACTCAGGAAAAAGTCAATAATCTAGGATTCCTTAATGGGCAGTGAGAACAGGTAAATCTCCTCAGGGACTTGTTCTTCATGTTTTTGAACAGGCAGCCCATCTCTGTGACAGAAATGTCCTCCTTGTCTTGGTCCTTAGCCCCATAAGCCCCATGGCCTTGACCATTGCCAGGACCTTGACCACAACCACGGCTCCTAAGACTGCTGCTCAGTCCTCTGTGGCTTGGGTCCTCTGGGCTCTAGCTTTCTACCCATGTCATCATCATCTGGTATTTTCCTGATGAAGAAGAAGAAGAAGGAGAAGGCGAAGGAGAAGGAGAAGGAGGAGGAGAAGGAGAAGGAGGAGGAGAAGGAGAAGAAGGAGAAGAAGGAGGAGAAGAAGGAAAAGAAATGATAATAAAATTTCAAAATATTTATCTTATTTTCTCTTGGCTTAAGTACATTTATTGTTAACCAGGTGATGACCTCAGTGAGAGAAGAACCCACATTTACAGCATCAAAAATGTGTCTGTAAAATGCTGTGTGACTTTTCTAGGGCTGTGGTAAAAAAAATACATTGTATATTATTTGTTTCACTCAACAAAAAAAAGATTGTATTGTAGTTTTGAGGAATAGGTATCTAAGATGAAAGGGTCCACACTTTGATTTTTCTTATCTAATACTTCTTTGTTTGGCTAGAAGGTTGGGTTTCTTCATGCTGTGTGTCCATGTGGTGCATGTTGGTTTCGGGATTTCTGGTGTATCCCTTTTTGGCTGTGTCCAAGTATCTTCTGATAAAGATGTTAATGCTATTGGATTAGGATCTCCTCCCTTTGACTACCCCAGCAAGGACATTATTACTACCTATGATCCCATTCTGAGTTATAGAGTATTAAATGTATAAATTTAGGTTTGGAAAACATGCACCATTCATCCCATTAAAAAAAAATAAGACAAGAAAGTGTGACAACAGAAGAGAAATTGTGGGCTGGTATTCTTAAGGTATGAAGCCAAGATGAAAATTCTTAGAGACAACATGAAAAAAGCCATCCTGTGAGTCAAGATGATAGAGCAGTGGACATGCTCCTTGGCAGATGTCATTGTTAGATACTGACTCCAGAGATTATTCTGATTGTATCATCATACTGTATCTTTTATGAGAGGATCTTTTGAGGACTCTTTTTAGTCCATGAATATAAAATAGAGAGAAAAGAATGAGAAGACCAAGAGAGTAATTATATGACTTACATGTGGACTCAGCTCGACTGAGTGGGTGGACCAATTATTATCCACCACTACCAAACTATGTGTTCTCCCTCATTTCCTCTTAAGGTTATATTAGTCTGTATACTTTGAATGAAGACGTGAAACACCCAGGAGTTTCCAACAATGCAATCATTTTTTTTCCTATTTCTGATTGTTAAATATAGACACTTGTGGGTGTGAATTATGGCATATCACTATTTTAGTCATCTTATAATATAATATATGCCTTGAATTCTTTAATGCTAATCCTCTATCTTCAGCTGCTCAGTCTGATGCCATGTTGTATTAATTATCCTTCACTGTGATAAACCTATAAAAAGGAAATGAGAAAGAAGCGAAGAACAAGTTCATTTATTCCAGAAATAATGTAATTTCCCAAGTTTTAGTTACAGTTACTCATGATGAGCTTGACAGTGAGCCGACTTAGAGTGCTGGGTACAGTGCATCTTGAGAGATGTCACATTCCACGTGACATCCATGGCTACTTTCCTTTCCACTCAAGTTACTCATCTGCAGAAATCAGATTTAAGATTTCAATTGCCTTTATTCCTCTTTCAAAAGCCTACCTACCCCTCAGTTGTGAAGGATCAGACTATATTGGGTTATAAACTCTGCAAGTTCAGACAGTAAGTGAATATGAAAAATATTTTGAAGGGTGTTTATAGTCTAAGTAATTGCACCGAGAATATGCATAACTTTTCTTCCTTTCCTCTCCTTTTCTTGTTTTAATCTATGAAAGGTAGAATGTGTGCTAGGCTGATAAAGATGCCCATAAGTTTAAGAGAGGGAGTAGTTTTCTGTATTGCAAATTTAAAAAAAATAGTGTCAATTGTAATGAATTAATGAATAGGATTTTTGCATGGCTCTGTTTTTCCAAGTACATTCTCATATAAATTTTTTATTGAGAAAAGTATCAGCTAAAGTAATAAAAGAATTTATAGCAATAATTCTGAAACCACATGCTTGTTTTTGCTTTTTTTTTTCATTTGCTTCCAAAAGCTCACTGTCCTTTACAAATCACTGTTTTAAATCTCCAGAGTCAGTGGATTAATCTGAAGCAGATTTTAGTCTTCATTTTATAAGCTGCAAAGAATCACAAGCTGAGAGATCACTTGTCTGGGGATCATGTAGTGAATGCACAGAACTAAAAGTATTCAGAATGTGGGGCTCACAAATCAGTGCATTGTTCTTCAGATAATACTATTTTCCAGCAAATGTAGCTCAGGTTTTTAACTGAAGATTTGCTCAATTTTAAAGGTTTTTATTCACTGAAATAACTAACAAAATGGAAAAAAAATGCATAATGGCTCATTTACAGAACATTTTACATCCTGTAATTAAGACTCTATGAATCAAACAGTACAGTGTCAGCTCCATTTCTTCCAGTAGATATTCTTGGAAATGAGTGGCTCAGCATCTGTCTCTGAGTAAGTTGGGGAGGGGCAGTGAGATTAACCTTGTGCCTTTACACTAAGCTGCTAGGCTATAAAAGTTATTGATATTTTAACACACAGAGCTATGGCCAGAGAGGTGCATGATCATGTTATTTTCCCCGTGCACTTGGTCTTCCAAGATTCAGTAATCAGTGAACATAATTGTCACCTACCTACTGATATGCTCGATAATATACAGTTTCAAATTACTCAAGCCCTTTTAGCAGCATGCCCAATTTCCTATAGTTTATTACATTTTGTCACTGGCAATTGTGTTAATTTATAAGCAGTTCTAACACCTAGAGTGGTGTGTGTGTGTGTGTGTGTGTGTGTGTGTGTGTGTGTGTGTGTGTGTGTGCTTGCTCAGTCTTATAGAAGACTGTCTGTCTCATGATTTTAGCCTGGGTGCTTCATCTATCCATTCCTAACAATAGGATCAAACTTTACAATGATGAAAATGCTTCTTGAAGCTGTATATTGCTATACAGTGTATACAGAGATCCCCCCAAGGATCTTGATTCCTTTTCACTTTCACAGACTAAGGAAGAAAAGACAGCATTCTATGAAACTGCCCAGGAGACAAAGATAAGGACAGGCTAGACCCACATGACAGACACCACCAAGGAGGATTGATCTGGGGTTTATGGTTCTTCTATGAATTATTATTATTATTATTATTATTATTATTATTATTATTTGTTTTTTTGAGACAGGTTTTCTCTGTGTAGTTTTGGTGCCTATTCTGGATCTTGCTCTGTAGACCAGGCTGGCCTTGAACTCACAGAGATCTGCCTGCCTCTGCCTCCTGAGTGCTGGGATTAAAGGTGTGAGCCACCACCGCCCGGCATCTTCTATGAATTATTAAAACTACAAAATACCTTTTATAAGAAAATATTGCCAGAATATTAATCAAAATATGCTAAACTATTCCTAATGGAGAAAAGCCCTTCAAAAACTTAATGTGCTTTCTCTCCCAAGCTACTTCATTTGCCATATGTTTGTTCTTCTACCTTGCTTGGGTTCCAGTTACCATCCAAGGTCTCCTTTGGCTCTTAGTATTGATCCATCCTTAATCTGCTTGTCCTTGTGGCATCTCACAAGAGATTCTTCTAGTCTATTCAGACTTGAAAGCAGTTTAGGAGTGTTTGGACCCAGAGCTGTGCTTTGTGACTGTGGGCTTCCTATGCTCAGTTTTGTCTCTGCAGGGATGTTCTCTGCACATTTCTTGGTGCCTCCATGCAGGATGGCCCAAATTGGGCCATTTTCCTGTCTTGTACTTTGATTCCTGATGCCAGGGTTTTTTCATAAGTACGGTCCTCTCACCTTGCTTGGATTCTTATTCTGTGCTTCTGACCACTGCAGCAGCTTCCCCTAACCACAGCTCCCATGTGGTAGACTTACCATGAAATAACTCTGGAAAAGAGGCAAAGAGAGAGAGTCAGCAAGGAAGAGAAAAAAAAAAAGCTGAGATCTAGGTTTAAAAATTCTGCTTCAGGAAATTGTGAATGCCAGTATTTTGGCTGCCAGCTACAAATGTGCAGAGGTCTTTGGGCTCAAGGTTGTCAAATATTTGTTGAAGTGTTTTAATTACTGAGTCAGCAGCTGGAAGGCTGAGGAGCACATATCCACTTCACTTTAATTTTGACATCCCTGAACTTGTTTGTGAACAATGACCAAATAATTATGTTTGATCATGTTTCATCAGCAAAAAATACTAGGCATGAGACCATACCATCTGGACTTTGGTTGAATATTGTGTTTGAATATAATGTCCTTGAGTTTGGCTAATGTTCTATGTGTATCTTAAATAGGAAATCTAATTCTGTGCCTTATCTACTAAACTCTGTTAGTTGGATATACATAAAATATTATTTTACATCTAAATGATTGCAAAACTTTGTCATTTACTTGTAAATATAAGTGCAAATTTTCAAATCAATAGGACATAGCTTGACAATATTATGTAGCATAATGCTCAAACATTACATGGGGACTTACTTACTTGAATCTCATAGCTGTTTACCCTTGAATACATGTGAACGCTAATGAAGTGTAACTGATAACCTAATAGAATAATAGAGGTGCATTATTTATTTTGATTTTTGCCAACACACACATTCATACAAAATAAACTTTACATCTTCAAAATTATGTTTAAAGTTTAGCCATTTAATTCTACTGGATGTTCAAACACAGTTTAAAAAGTCCTATGTAGATGTTCTGCAGATCATGAAAAATGAAAGTGAGGTTCTTAATAACATAAGGAAAAGAACTCTTAAAGGTCAAATGAAATAATATTTAAGATAAATCAACATTGATCAAGATATAATAAAGCAAATATAAGCTTAGGGATTTAAAAAGTGAAATATGAAAACAGGTATTTCCAAAATTATTGACTCTTCCAGGACCTTTGGCTTAATGTAAGCACCTCTCGGGTGTTCTTGGGCCACAGACACTTTAGATAATACTCTCTAGGAACAGATTTGAAAGTGTTCAGAAAGCAGACCTGTTCTACTCAATCCCTACTTATAAAATCTTAAATTAGCTTCTTTTTATTGTAGAAGCCAGAGGCATCAAGGATATCACAAGAAAACCCACAGAAACAACTAACCTGGCTCATAAGAACTCACAAAATCTGTGCCAATAACCAGGAAACTTGCATGGGATTGAACTAAGCCCTTTACAGGCTTGTGACAGTTGTATAGTTTGGTCTATTTTTGGGACTCCTAAAAATGGGAACAGGAGGGACTCTCCCTAATGCTTTGGCTGGTGCTTGGGAACCTATTCCTCATACTGGATTGCCTTGCCCAACCTCAGTACAAGGGGAGGTGCTTAGTCTTACAGCAACTTGATATGCCATGCTTTGTTGATAACTATGGGAGACCTGCTCTTTTCTGAACAGAAAAAGAGGAAGAATGGATTGAGAGAGGGAGTGGAGGGGAGAGGGAATGGGAGGAAAGGAGGGAGCGGCAACTGCAGTCATGGTGTAAAATTAATTAATTAATTAATTGAAAAAGAAAAAATTGCATCTTTAAAAATTCAGATCTACTGTCACATGTAAAATTTATTTCCTAACCTGGTTTTAGTTTATGAATTTGCCTTTGGAGAAGCACTTTAAATAAATACATAGACTAATAGGATCCACTGGAAGCCATGCTTATCTTGTAAAGGAATCAAGCTCTTTCAAGCAGGCAAATGCCTGTAATTTTTGTGTAGTACAAGCTTGTTTCTGACTTACTGCATTTGCTAGGGAGATGAGTAGAGCATAGATCAGTTTGGCTAAGCCACACAGATGTAGATAGTCTATTTGTTTTGCAAATTGTACAAACGCAAGTGTCCTTGGAGGATGTGTGAGGGTTCTTGGTCCTGGGCCTCTCACAGGCATTGTGCATTCTGCACAGCATACTGTTTTATGTTTTCATGGAAGTTCCAACAGAATCACAGGGCTCAGCCAGGGTGATGCTGAATCAATAACCTTGCTTTCCTGAGTGCTTTATAAGAGTCACTTTCTTTTATTGCATTTGGTTTCTTTGAACTTTCACCAATTTCTCTTGGGCTTTCCTGAATATATTAAGATGTATAAAACACTGAACCATGATGTCTGAAACCTAACAAATGGGAAAGTCATGCTGGCTTTATAATAAATGTATTGTAGATGAGTATGAGAGTTTAGTCTGGGTATTCTAAAATAAATTTAAGGAGTAAATCACTTTAATGTGAATTATTTTCTGAAATCTTTGCCATCGTGCAATTTTGCAAACCATTCAGCAATATCATCCTTACAGTATTCATTTAATGAGCCACATAAAATATCTTTGAGCTTCTTTTCCTATGGTATCAAATTCAGTCATCACAGTTGTTGAATTGGTACTATTAATATCACTGTTTTTCAAAGAACAAATTGATGCCTAGTAAAACTATAATGCCCCAAGTATGCTTGAACAGCTAGACCTGGGTTTGAACTACAAAAGTCTCACTTCAAAGATCAGGCTATCAATCATATACTATTCAGACTATTGTTAGAGGAATCAATGAGATGTAGTGGTTTAAAGTATGGTGATTCTTAAGTCTGGAGTACTGGATTCTTCATACCAATGGGTCCTCAGGAAAGAGAGGTCATGCAACTTACAGTGAAAATACAGTAATGGAAATAGTGAAGGAAATGGTTAGGATAAAGTGGGTAGTGCTAATCATGGATGCATCTTAGAAACCCTGAATACCTTAGATAGCCAAACCATTAGTGTCTGTATTCTTATGTTGACTCTTAGGATGGCTATGGCTTGAAGTAATGCAATTTGTGGTGTGACATTTGAAGCTCAATTGTCTGCACTCTTTCTACTTGAATTTGGTAATTCACTTAGTCATTCTTCTCTCAATTTCCTCTGACAGAAAATAAGTGTAGTCTGATGGACTCTATGCTATAAAATCATGTTGAGATATAGATAAAATTAATATGCAGAAAATATTGTGACTGAAGCTTCATTCATAAGAAGTGATCTATAAATAGGAGTTCATAGTTGTAGAAATACACTTATTTTTGGAGTTGATTGGAGGCACTGCCTTTGTTTCTGTCAATATGTGCCAGAATAAGCAAATGTTTGATACAGTACCTTGCATGTAATAACAAAGTGGTAGTTCTGCAATTTGTACACATTTTATAAGATGCAGTGTAATATTTAGTTTGCATTGGAGATACGGTCATATTTCCTCCAATTCACCTTGCAGAATGTTACTGATGACTCTCTGAGCTGATGTGTTTTCAGCTTTTCCTTTGAGAAAGAGGGAGAGAAGGAACAGAGGATGGATGGATGAAGAGTGAGGGGGAAGCCCTCTCCTACTTCTGTAGAGCAAAAGGCTTTGTTACTTACTTTCATATTGCTGTGACCAAAGTAAATGCCAAACTTTAAGGGAGGATGAGTTTATTTTGACTCATGGATTCAAAGGGTCTTAGTCCACACTAGACGGCCAAGCATGGTAAGTTCACAGTGGCCATGTTTTGTGGTGGAGACCCCTACTGCATGGTGGAGCAGGAATCAAAGAGAGTGGGACCAGAAACAGGAGAGAGGTATAACCTTAAAAATCTCACCCAGTTGGCTTATTTCTACCAGCTGGATCCCATCTTATATAGATTACAAAATAGTGTTCTCATCTAGGGAAGAACCCATTTAAAACATCAGCATGTAGAAGTCACTTCCTATTGAAGGGCAATAGGACCTGCAGAACCACAGCACACTTGTGGCATACACAGTGACCTAAAGGACTCAGACCAACTGTACCTCTGACTCTGAAATCTGCTGGTGGCACCATGGTTTCAGGATCAAGTGTTGAGATCATGAATGTTTGGCAGACGCTCAGTCAAACTGTAGCATTTTTTTTCCTGGTAGCCATCACTGCTTCATGTTTATCTCATAATGTAAAATGTCTTCATTCTATCCCCCAAGAAACTCCAACATCATGACTATTTTCCAGCATTTCTCCAAGTACCAATTCTGAAATCTCTGATACTCAAGGTCAATTCATCTGTGAGCTCTTAAAAGGAAGTTATGTCCTTCCAAGATACATTGGTGGATTGGAACAGGGTATACCTTTCCATTCAGTAAGGGGTGAAGAGGAAAATAGATGCAACAGACAGACTAGCAAAATAACCCTAGTGTAGCAAGTCTCTTTATCCCGCCAGCCAGCTCCCAAATAATGACACAGAGACTTCTTACTAATTATGAAACCTTGTCCTACAGCTTAGGCTTGTTTTTAACTAGCTCTTAAAACTTAAATTAACCCATTTATAGTAATCTATGCTCTATCACATAGAGTCACCTCTCTTCCATCTTGCATGTCCTGTTTCTTCCCCTTGTATCCTGATGTTTCCTGTGTGTCTAGATTCTCTTCCTTTTTCTTTTTTACCCTAGAAATCCCACCTATAGCCCCTGCCTAGCTGTTGGACATTAAGCATTTTATTACATCAATCACAACAAATACATCTTCACACAGTGTACAAATATCCCACAACACCCTAGCAGTGGAGATAGTAAATCTTACAACTCCTTGTTGGCATCAGAAGCATATTTTGGCAAGTTCTGGACTCCCAATGTCATGGATAACCCTGACCTTATGTCTTTGCTGTTTGCAGCCCACCTGACTTCTTTTGCGCAAGGTTTGCATGCTGCCTGCTGATCCCAGTGCCTTTTTAGTTCCTTGGATATCCACTGAAGCTTTGGCTTCATTCTCAGAGTACTATGCATCCCTGTAGTGGGTAGCTGTTCCAGCTTTGACCTGGAAGTACTATCCCCATTGAGGCTTCGGTAACTGTCACACTTACAAGATGGGGCCGAGACAGGAGCTCTTAAGACCCAAAATCTGGATGTGCTGGCTCTCTGGGTTCCTGGATCCTGGACGCTGGAGGTAGATAGAGCAGAGTTTTCCAGAGAACACCTATGGACTGCACTACACCTTTCCCAGACCTGTAACCTATCCCTTTTCTTGTGAGTTCCCCACAAAATAAACCTCCCTTTTAACTATGTGAAGTTGCCTTAAAACTACAACCAATACATCCCTTCTCCGTGGACTGCTTTCAAGGACTCTGGCCTTTCCAAGCACAGTTTGACCTCACAAGTGTTCATCTGAAATCTCCGTGGAGCTTCTATGACCCCATAACTGTTGTGTACTGAATAACCAGAAAATCCCCCATAGAGAACATGCCAAAATATGTCATCACCAGATCTGCTTGATGGTCTGCTTGAAATCTGGCTACAAAGTGTTCTGGATGTTGTAGCAGATGAAGATGAAAAACCAAAACTGCATAAGATATTGGTCATGGGTAGTGTCCCAGAGATCTCATCTCCAAAGATTCTTCATGTGTATTTCAAGTCTATTTCCATTTCTGTTTCTCTGTGTCTGGCAGTATTGACTTTGAAGCATCTTAGGAATAAAGGTCCCTGTGCTTTTTCCAGTCTTGGTCTCAACAATTCACACTCTTACAATCCCTCCTCTTTCTTGACAATTGGACTCCTGGAGCCCCACCTGGGGCGTGGCCGAGGTGCTCTGCATCCACTTCCATCAGTTATTGGATGAGAGTTCTAGCACGGCCCATAGGGTGTTTGGCCATCCAATCACCAGACTAGGTCAGTTTGGGCTTTCTCTTGACCATTGCCAGTAGTCTACAGTGGAGGTATCATTGTGGGTTTCTGGGGACCTCTCTAGCACTTTACTTCTTCCTGTTCTCACGTGGTCTTCATTTATCATGGTCTGTTATTCCTTGTTCTCCCTTTCTGTTCTTGATCCAGCTGGGATCTCCTGCTCCCCTAATAATATTTCATGTCATTCCATTGCAAAACACAGCTTTTTATTGGTGCTAGATATTGCAACAGAAACTTGTTTGGATTTATGGCTAAAGTGTACTTTTTCTGTGCAGTTCCTTTGTTGCTATTGTTCTTGAGTTCCACTGTAATCTGGCAAAAAACAAAACAAAACTAAAAAACACACACACACAGCCAAAAACAACAACAAACAAACAAACAAACAAAACCCCCAACCAACCAAACAAACAAAAGCAGGTGTACTCCCTGTCTGCCTGGAGGCTTGCTGCCTTGGAATTTCTTCTCCTACATAAATGAGAGATACATTATTCCACCACCTTGAAGTTTATGGCAAACTTTGTCTCTGGGCACGGATGAAATGTACACAAATCTCTGTCATTTATGTAACAAGGGAAATCTCTATGGGTTTCCAACACTCTTTGGAAACCTCCATCAGAAACCTTCCTCAAAATAGCCTTTACTCTCCCCATTTCTGTCCCTGCTTTGCAACTTCTACCAGAGCCACGCAAAGCTTTACTTATAAAAATCTAAACTTTCTTCAGAAAGATTGGTCTCTTGGAAACGTTTCTTAACTTCTTTTTAAAAATTAAAATAATCTGCGTGGCGGTGGGGCGGTGGTGGCACACACCTTTAATCCCAGCACTGGGGCAGGAGCAGAGTCAGGCAGATCTCTGTAAGTTCAAGGCCAGCCTGGGCTACAGAGCAGGATCCAGGAAAGGTACCAAAACTACATGGAGAAACCCTTTCTCAAAACAAAACAAAACAAAAAATTAAAATAATCCATTACATCTTTATTATCAAAAAAACTTTCAAATAGCAAACACCCCATAGTGAAATCAGTCAGACTTGAAGATCTCAGTGAACTTCTCCATTGTTAAAAAAGCCACAGGGAGCTGTGGGGCTTCACATTGGCTTTCACAGTGTCAGTATCAAATGTATTTCAATGCATTTTGCCACTGCCATAAAATGAAAAAATTCATGGTAGATATTTAATTTTATATTAAATTTTTCACTATATTTGAGTACGTTGTAAGTAAAAGTAATATGCATTATGTAGATGTTTTATATATTCAGTACTCACAGTGTTAAAGGAACTCCCCCTTTAGGGAGTAAGTCACTCAGGCCCACCATTCTAGACTTTGAATATTAATACTAAAGTCTAGTTTCTCTGAAGGTAGTATAATGGTGCCTCTCTAGTTGGAGAGGCTGGCCTCCCCAGAGAGGACAGGTTTCTGTTTGGGAGAGAGCTAACAACGTAATGAAACCTCAAACTCTGAGGACCTGTCTGGTAGCTAGGACACAGAAAGTGGTTATTGAGCAGTGGAAGACAAGAGGATGTATTTTGTTGTCCAGGAATTGTAGGAGATATGCCTAGGAGATTGCCATCGGGGGTAGGCTCCCTAATATCTGGCACTCAGTGTCACATTGTAGTGGCTTCAGCGCCTACCTATACAACTGTTAATTTAAACATGTTATACTGTATTGGGTAATTTCGGCAGCTCTTGAACAGAGCAGCAAAATATATCTGTTCTTCCTATGATGACTGGGGCACAAGAGCCACATAGGGACATGCCCTGCATCTTCATCTTTTCATCAGATTTCATGAGCTCAGGGCCTACACTCTCCATGGTCCCCATATTGCAGGTATACAGCCCCAAGTTTTGGACCCTGTGAAAAGTTCCAGGTCTCAGGATCATGAGAAGAACACTGATCGGGTTCCCCAGATTCTGTGCTAAAACTGCTGCTATGTGATTGCCAGAGTCTTGGATTTATGTGTCTGTTATATCCTGAGTTACAATGCATCTTGTTTACAGTCAAGCATATACCACTTTTTCTTCTCCCTTTGCTAAACTTGAACAAGGCAGAATCCAGGTCTTGTTAAAAATTTAATCCCCTGTAAGAGTTCTAAAACTACTTTGTGATGTTGAATTTTAATTGTTGCTATGTCCCTGGCTACCCTCATCCCATATACTGATTGGTTGTTTACAACAGCAGTAAATCTTGTCCAGCACATGATGTGTTGTGGTAGATTCCCTTTTGTAAGCTGTATCACTCACTCTTTTCTGCTGCTTCTGCAAGCTTTGCGGAGTGGCACTGTATTTCTTTAGTCTTTCCTTGACAGCATACAATGTAATGGTTCATTTAGGATGAGTTTTTATGGGGCCTGTCAGGATTTAGCTGTGTTTTGCATAGTAAACCTAATATTAAATGACAAAATGCATCATAGCAGATACTTCACAACCATTAAAGTGAAAGCAGTGAATGTGTAGAAGATGACTACACTTTGCAAACAGTGGAGCAGCTAAGATAATAAATAAAGGATAATTGAAATCCAGGGGGCTTTGACTATTGGTCTTGTAAAAACTCTCTGATCTCTAGTGTGTATATGAACCGCTATGGGAAGGTTGGCCATAGCTTCCCCCATGCTGGTCTCTTCACACAGCAGGTGACATGCTGAACATAATAACCCGCTGTTCAGTTTTTTTATTTAAAAAAAAAAAAAAAGAACGAGAATGAAGTCACAATTGCTTTGGGCAAGTGTCTTATAAAAATGTTTGTGTTTAGAAATGAGCTAATTTGATTAGAGAGCCATGAAATCTGCTCAACAGTATAATGGAGCATCATATAAATCTAAACTGGCAAAAACCCAGGACTTTGCAAATTAATGAATATTCAGGATCAACATCCTCTGGAAATAGATGTCTTAAATGTGAGGAAGAAAGGAGATGAGGGGAGAGGTGAAGATTTGAGAGCTTGAGGACATTTTCGTTTCTGTCCTACAGTGTTGTGGCAGAAAAGCCACTTAAATAAGTTACCATAAAAATTTATAAATGTATGGCCCAGGTCAATGTTTCATTCATCTATTTTTGTATTCCACAACCCTCAAAATCTAGTGCCTTTTCAAACATTTGGTAAAATTCTGCCAAATAATGGATGAAAGGAACTATCAAGGTTATCTTTATATTTATCCCATGCAGAACCAACTGGTTATGGCAGGCTTTATGATAAAGGGGGAAAAAAATGGGCTTCATGATAACAAAGGAGAAAAATGAATGGGGCACACTATTTATATCTGTTAAACCAACTATTAAAAGCATAAAAATAAGTAGCCAGCCATCATATACTGCTTTGCCAGAGGCCAAATGTTGATCTGGTATATAAGTGATACAAATACATAGAAAAGCTTGCCCTATTCATCTTACTAAAATGGAAAAAGAGAAAACATTCCCCAGTGCATTTGAACATCTACTCATGCCCAAAGAAAAAGATGATCAATTCCTGGTGGTACAAATCTGCAATCCTCCCATCCCAGGAGCCAAGGTGAAGGAATCACAACTATATGTCCAATCAGAGCGGCTTTGTGAGATCTGTGTCAAGATAAGAAGTAAACAGAGCCGGGCGGTGGTGGCACATGCCTTTAATCCCAGCACTAAGGAGGCAGAGGCAGGCAGATCTCTGTGAGTTCGAGGCCAGCCTGGTTTACTGAGCGAGATCCAGGAAGGGTGCAAAGCTACACAGAGAAACCCTTTCTCAAAAAACAAAACAAAACAAAAAAAAAAAAAAAAGAAGAAGAAAGAGAAGTAAACAGAGGGTTGCTAAGACTGTTCAGCTGGAGCATGCTTGCCTAACAGACATGATGCTCTAGGTTCAGTCCCAAATACTGCAAAACAGACAAACAAACAAATGCATAAACAGCTAAGCATGGTGGCATATGTTTATAATTTTCATAATTCAGGAGGTAGAGGAAGGCAAGTCAAATGTCCAAAGCTATCCTCAGAATCAGACTTTGTGTAAGGCTGGCATGGACTACATGAAACCATATATCAAAATAACAAATGGAGGAAAGCGATAAAGAAAGCACTAAGGAGACAGTACTTAAATATCTGAGAATATTTAGCCAACACTCACGTGTCACTATACTTTGTCCGATTGCCCGGAGAATGCATAAAACTATTAATGTATGACATAGCACAGTTAATTTAGGTTTTGGCGCATTTCCAGGGAACATCCAAATCTTGCTACAGATCAGTACTTGTCCAGACACTGAGTCTGAGATTTATCTCCATCTCTACAGGTCAAATTGCATCAAGTGGTAGCAAGATTTGTTTAGGTGAGGAATGAGGCATGACAGAGCTCTGGCAGGGCAGAGCCATGATAACAGATGTGTAGCTGAGGTGGCCTAAGTGAAACATCCCTGGATCACACAAATCCTTTTTAGCATCTACCAGATACCCCAAACAGTGGTGTATGAATGTCAATCAGAAGCTGGTGCCCTTTAAGGACCTCAGACTGCAGTAGCCAAAATAATTCACAGACATCAATAATTAAGATGGAGAGAATTTCTGTCAGAAAAACTAGCTCCATGGTAGAGCAGATTCATTCTCTATGTTGATGCAGTCCTAATTTATATTTTCACCATATGATCTTGACTGACCATTAGCCTTGTCCCATAACTAGCAAATGTCATCTTGGTTGTCCACTCCCAACTTCATGGTCAAACTTAATCTTTTTGCCTTGCCCCACTTCTTGATAGCCCAGCATCACTCTTTCAATTAAAATGCCATGTATGTGTATGTACAATGTGTGTGTGTGTGTGTGTGTGTGTGTGTGTGTGTGTGTGTGTGCACATTCATCTGTGTGATGTGATGGTGCTCATGCTACAGTGGCATATGTATGCTTGTCAGAGGACAGCCTCATTTATGACAGGATTTTTATTTTGTTTTTATTCTATGTATGTATACATGGTTAACTGGCTGAAAACTTCTGGGGCTTCTTCTGCCTCTGACTTGCATTTACCCCCAGGGACACCTGGACAAAAGATGCTGACTCCAGAAGGGGAGATTTTACTTTGCTTCTGGTCCCCAATGTCAGGTGGGAAGAAGACTGAAACTTTCAGACTCACGTTACTATGTACATTATGTTCTAGTAGTTTTTGTGAAGGTAAAGAAAAGACCAGTAGAAAGGTAGAGTAAGGTATGGCATAATTTCATCTACAGTTTTCTTTTGGACACCCAGGAACCCTTCCTTTTCCTCTTGACAAATGTATATCCCCAGTTCTGTTGAAATCTTGCCATTCTCAATGCCGCAGTAAAATGTCATTGGCTAACAGTAATCTACCATATTGCTTCTTTTGGCCAGAGTTATTCATTCAGGGTCTAGATTCCAAATGTAAGCAAGGCATTGAGAGGCAACATTTCCTGAGGTTTCGGGAGAAGATGCTTTTGCTATTTTTGTGTGGGGAGAAGCATTTGTACTTCTGTATGTCATATGAGTGTGAAAGAGAGGTGGGTCAAGGAGACGCTGAGCCAAGGAGCTCCCCAAGCATAGGAAGTTACTGAAGTAAACAGCAATGAGAAAGAGCTGAGATCATCAGACGCTAGTGTGTTCTGTTAGTGACATCTGACCTGGCCAGGAAAGCCCTCTTTGAAAATCGAAAGACAAGTTGAGAACATTTTGTCATAGGAACCAATAGCTTTTCTTTATAGCTACTAGAACTGGAGATGTTTTTTAAAAATCTTTGTAATACCAAAGATTACAGACCAAGGGAGAGGAACCAACCTGAAGCGGGGAACTGATGTTTAGTTTCCTTGTGCACTTTAGTCAATTGTTTATTGATAACACTTTTCACTACTGTGAATGAATCACATGCTTATTAAAATATTGTGGTGGATTAGACTTCAAAACACTTGATCATCTACTCATCTATTTTAGTTATTTTATTTATATGTATGTGTGTATATCTGCCATGTATGTACATTCCCATGGAATACCAAGATAGGGTGTTTGGTTCCCTGGAGCTGAAGTCACAGGTGTGTATTGTGAACAAAACTTGAATTCTCTGAAAGAGAGTAAAAGCCATTAACTACTGAGCAATCTCTCTAGCCAAGGAAAATCATTTTAAATTTGCTGAACTCTCACACTGATCTTTACTTACTTATAGACATTGCAAATACTATTTCTGTTATGCATTATGTGGGATATGCAGAGCTCGAGGCAGATGACATTAAGTGAGGCCTCATCTAACCCTAGTTATTTTCAAAAGGTCTCATTACCATATACTAACACACTGGGATAAAGTTTTGACACATGGATTTTAGGAACAAGTGGGTATTTGGTTACATAAAAGCAGAAGTAATATTTCTATTTAATCAATAGAATTGACAGCTACCTTCCCACAGTTTTAATTCATGCTGCAGAAAAATTGGCAAGAAGACAAAGAATTTTGTCCATTATGAGTGCTAAGAGATATAGATTCTCCCCACCCCTTCCCTGGAAGAAATATTTCAGCAGGAGTCCTAGCCAGAATCTCTTGGTAGTTCAGGCAGCAGAATTGTTAGTAAATGCATTTCTATATTTTAAGCAATTTAGTGTCTGGCAATTTGTTATGGCAGCTCGAGCAGATGAAGAAGCTCAGTTTCTTAGCAAGCATTTAGTGATGTTGTCCACGTTATTAACAATCTTGAACTTTAAGAATCACTTTGGTATTTTTTAGCTGAGGGATGATGATGCATTCTTTAAAGAAAAGAGGATATTAAAGAGTGTGGATTCAGTCATGTCAGTTGCTATGTGGGAGCCATACATCTTCACCAGATGATCTTCTATTCCTTTGAAAGCTGGACACATTAGAAATACGACCTTTCAGTAGAAACAAAGCTTGTGGGATTTATGAGACAAAGAAACTCAGGTCACTCATAGACACTAATAAAATGTTGTATGTATTACCATAAGTGACAGTGAAGATGAGATCAGTCCTTCAATTTGAAAAGTGAATGTTGTTAAAATAGCAATAATTCTCATGTGACACATTAAAAAAAAATCATGTCCTCCAAATGGCGGGGTTCTGTTGTATAAAAATCTAGTCACATGGAACTTTTCAGCCAATTTAATTTAGACAAATTTATGACTCCAATTTTTATGAAATTTAGCTCATATTAATCATCTTAATTTATCAAATATAATCAATAAATCTAAACATAATGACATAGAGTGCTCCAAACACCAACAATTAGGGAAAACACTTTCTGAACACTTTATCAATTGTATCCTAATCTGTAAGTTCAATACTATGGCCTCCTGCCATAGTAAATGTGGTTCAATGTAAAAAAGACGATACATTCTTTAGGAAATTCCTTTTACAACACAATTAACCTCTTCACCTTCTAGAAAACACATTGTGAGAATATTGGGATCCTATTTAATTTGACATGCCACGTATGGTGTTATCACTGCCAAGAAAGACTTTAATTTTCCCTAAAATTTATTTTACATTTGTTAGTTGGGATTTCAGCTACTAATTATACCATATTTCAGTTTTTAATATAATCCTATAATCGAGGATATAATAATGATGTGATTTGAATGTAGGGCATTCTAGTAGTGGAATTATTTCTATCAAATGCTAGAAATGCATTTAATGAAAAATAAACAAAAGAAAGTCACTGGGAATAACTAAAGAATGTATCCTGGATGGGGTTGCCATAATAAAAGGAAGTACAGGCTATTTCTCTTGGAGAAAATGTTTCATTCAAAAAGTCAGGCAAATGTTACAGAGGAGCATATGAATAATGAAGGAGGGGAATCAAAAGCAGAGTGAGAAAGGGTTTATTTTACAGCTTTAGCTGTAAGCTGTATTATTTCAGAGTTTAGGTTACAACCGGAAAGGCTCTTAAATGTAATTCACTACTACTTTCTGCCCATATATCAGTCACTGTTGTCAAACTGCCATGGGGTGCAAGGCCATCTTGAACCTATGCTAGAGAACCTCTGAAGAGAGGAAACCATTACTTCCCAGGACCCCTTATTATCTTGGCATCAGTGGGTACTTCTATATGTTACTTAGTTGCATATATTTCCACTAGTTTTGTTGGTTAGAAATGAAAGCTAATGTTAAGTCTTATTAATATATGCAGCCTGTCATATATATAGCACAAGATTACTCCTGTGAAAAGTGCACATTATGTTGGTTTCATGATGAACAGAGAACACATATTTAGCCCAAGCAGCTTTAAAAATATCCTAGTTATTTGTTTAAATGATGTGAAAAAAAAAACTATTACACAAATCACCAGGAATACAAGAGTAAAAACAGTGGATAAACCAACACGCATTTTTATTTCATCCTGCTGGTACTGTGATTTTTATCTCATGGATTCTCTTTTTGCTGATGATTCTGTTAAATGCATCTGAGCTAGATGAATTGTATCACAAAAAGTTTATTTTGTCATATGTAGGAGAAAAATGCCAACTTAGACATTGGTCATAAAAATTCATTGTTCCAGCAGCTGTTTGGTTATAAAATTATTATACTGAAAGCTTATAAATGCATGCTGCACACTTCATTGAGAGGGAAAGTGGTGTTTTATGACTTTTTTTGCATTTCTTAGACAGGATTTTCAGTAATGAGTTAAAACAACTTTCTTACAAAAAAAAAAAAATGTTTCCATGAATTTTCTTTAGAATCACAGGGGAAGATTTGACTGGGAGGGGAAAGAACATTGTCCAGGACCACAAGAAGAGGCTTTGAGTACATTGAACATTTTTTTCCTATGTAACTTTGGGAAACCATTAGATTTATGAAAATTAAGTTTTCTTGTATGTGAGAAGATAAAATACTTGTACTGTCTGTTGTAAATCATGGTGGTAAAGCCAAATGAAGCATTGTGATGACCAGTGGTTAGCAAAAAGAAGAATGCTGTGTGAACATAGGGGGCTTGTTTAAAATCACAGGGTGATTTTGAACTTTCTAGTCTAGATTATAGTTCTGTAGGACAGACCTCAAATATGTTCATATGTATCACAGTATTAGACACTGCCAGGTCGTGTCTTGATCAGATATGCCCACACTAAAGTGTTCTGCAGAATAAAGCCAGTGTCGTGCAGACCACTTTAAATGCCCCACCTACTTAGATATGGAGCAATTCCACGTAGTAGGCGCTAATTCCAAATCTTAGATGCATCATCAAACCTACATCTCAATCTACTTCAGTGTTGAGCTAAATTTGAAGTCTACATTTTCCAGCAAAGTGGGTATCTTTTATGTCAGAATAATTTCCCCAATGGTTTAAACATACAATTGGTGTACCTTTGATCGGCCTTCAAAATTCCTAACTCATGCTACATAAAAGATCTAAAAGTTTGGATTTACAAATTTGAATTCTTAGATATTACAGCTACAGAACAAGGAGCAAAATAAAATAATCCATTGGATTTAATCAACAATAAAACTTTGGTCTCCAAAGAATAATGTAAAAAAAGTTAAAAAAAAAAAAACAAAAACATGAAAAGTAGGAGAAAGTATTTTCAAGCTCCAATACATATTTGACAAAGCTCTAATATTCAAAACATTTAAACTATTACTATCTAACTCCATAACAAAATATAATATTTCAATTAAAATTGTCAAAGAATTTCAGTATATATCGTCAAAGATGATACCTAATTGGTCAATCAGTGTGTGTAAACTTAACATAGTTGTTCAGGGGTAGATATCTAAGCCATAATTAAATGCCATTTCACAACTACTTCAATAGGTATGCTTGCCACTGTTTGCACCATAATGTAAAAATGACAATTTTGGCAGGGAGATGGAGAAATGAGGATCTTTGCACACTGTTGGCAGGCTTGTAAAATGGTATATATTCTGTCGAAAAGAGTTTGGCAAACATAAAGAAATAAATCTATCACTAATCAAATAACTAACTGGCTTATCACATATAAACTAACTATTAATAAAGGTCACTGATTTGACTAAATCCTATGAAATTAGAATTTTTATGCATAAAATAAAAATGCCAGCAATTTCATACATTTTTTTTATGAATCATATCCAGTGTCTTCATGCATGAGGAAAGGAGGGACTTAGTATTTAAATTTATTTTTTCTCAAATGACAAAGTTATAAAAATGAAGCTATAGCACTTCACTATTATGTTATGTCATCATTGAGATTCATCATGACCTTGGAATAAAGGTAACAGAGATCCAGCCTCGCCTAACTCAACAACAATATAAAGAAAAGAGAAAGCAGTACATGGTGGTGTGTGACTATAACACTAGCACCTGGGAGGCTGAAGATGCATTGCTGTAAGTTTAAAGTCAGCCTGGGTGACATCACAAGTACCAGGAAATCAGGGACACATGTCTAATTACAATAAAAATAGGAGAAAGAAAAATGAATAATAGATGGATTATTATTAATATATTAATTCATTAAGAATAAAGACTTAATAGTTGAAGTGTGAAACTGCTTTGGTAGTTTAACTCTCAGCTCACTCTGTCCATATGAAAAGACACGTGAGATCTGTAAAGACATTAACACTGAATGAACTAAGGTCACCAGGACATAGAATGATCACATAGTGTGGGTCACATCCCCCCTGTCAAGTCTGTCATGAGTGACAGAAAGTAAAGTTATTGATTAGGTAGCCTAGTTCTGGTGCTGGAAATAGTAGATAGGAAGCCAAGGCCAAGGTGGAATAACTAAATGGGGGCAGGGGAGCAATGTATAATGTGTGTCCCCACAACAGAGCTTCTGATTATCAGAACTGGATGAGGATGGGGGAGTGGATGAGGCAGCTAAATGTAAGAGAGGACCAGTATTCCAGTTTAATTTTAATAATATTGAGACTGCAGTCTGAAGGCTAAAATTTTCCAAGTCCATGTGCTGAGTTTGATGAACCTACAGTCAACTCAAAGAGAAATTAGTATAACCAAGTAGCTTACTCAGCAATGTGATTTCTAGTAAATTATTAAATGATTTTGAAGCAGTTATGGATTTCTGGGTATTTGGAAAACAGTAGAGAGTGCTCTCATGTGACCTTAATTCGGTTTATCCCCCCAGTAGCTTTATCTCACATAAATATGGCACAAAACAAAGTGCAAGAAGTTAGCATCTTATGACATATGTATCCTTCTTTGCCATTTTAGTACATTTGTAGTTTTGTGCATCAACTACTTCCGTCATGACAACCAGCTGTTTCATCAGTGGAAAACTATCTTTTGTGTCATTTTTTTCCTGGTTACATTTATCCCCTCTCTTCGTTTCCAATATCCTGGTTTGTTGGCAACATTTGTTCTTTATTCCATTTCTGGAACTCTGTCTTTCTGAAATTGTTAGATTAATGAAATATATAGTACCTAACCTTTTCTTGATTGGGTTGTTCAGTTAGTCAATTGGGTTTTATACACTCAGCATCATGTTCTGAGATCTATGAAAAGTGGTGAGTTTGTCAATAACTTATTGCATTATTGCTGAGTGATGTACCATGGTTTTGCATGTCTAGTTTTTAACTATTACAAATTAAGTTTATTCATGCTTTATGGTGGAGTATAGGTTTTCATTTCTTGGGCAAAGATAATGCATAAAGATGCCCTTGTTAGGTTGTATGGTTCTTGTATGTTTTAATTTCTATGGAAGTATTTTTTCTTAAGAATGACTCTATCATTTTATATTCCCATCTAAGAAAAAGAGATTCCATTTTGTCTATACTTGACCAGTATTTTGTCTTTGAGAATTTAAAATTTTTATCCATTTTGATGAACATATTTATAATCACAGGTGTGGTTATACTGAGTTTCAATCATCTTTTTATAGGCATTTATCCATGCTTTTTTTTTTTGTCACTAGAGCCTTTGTATAGATGAGTCAGAATAATATGTGGTGGTATATTCAAGGCCAAACTGAAAGGAAGTAGCCTTTCCTTCCTCTTCAAGCTGTATTTATAACTTTCTATTCATTTTTTATTTGGCTGCATGATGTGGATTTTTTTTTTAAGCTGAGCTCCACAGCAAATAAAAATGTCCTGGACTGGCAGATAAAGATGGGAGTATCAGTTTCCATCATCACAGAAAGAACTAAGATTTGAATAGGGCAACTTCTTTTTGCAAACATAATTAACAAAGGTGTTGGAGCAATATTGATCTGGGAATTAATTCTTAGTCTCTCTTTAAATGGTCTGTGTTTAATCCATAAGTACTAGAGCTTACTTTAAACAAAATATCATTATTCCTTCTTGTAGTTCTTGAAAAGTAAACATGGACTTAAAATTTTCCAAAATTTAGGTTTAAATAAAATGGATATAATTAAAAACAAAAATGATATGGTGGCTGACAGGAGACTGGAGTTAATTGCAATCACTGGGGACCACAATTAAGTTCTTCAGGTTAGAATAGTGACAGAGATTCTCAATGAATCATTCAGAAACCTCACGAGGAGCTGGAGTATTGTATAGATGAGTTGTTATCAGGCTAATCATGAAGATCACTTATATTTTAAAGACTGGAATAATATATTTGGATGGTCATATCGAACTGGGGGTTGATGGGAGCAGAGGCTCATTTATTACCCTTGTCATTTTAGAGACAATTGAGACATAGTTTTGAAGGGCAGGCATCTCTTGGGTCAGTGGTGACAAGTTATTAACACGTAATTTATTAAACCCCAGTAGAAATGTTTCCATCATCTCTTTGCAAAGAATTTGTCATATGTAACATTTTCCAGAAGTACTGGAAAATGTACATTTTGTGCCAAAAATAAGAGTAAAATTGACTAGAAGCAGAAAGTCCCTGTCCCAGCTGAGGAAATGCAAAAAGTAAACAAAGGGTATAAATAGCCAAAAGAATGTAAGTCTGTGGTTAGCAGTGACGTCTGGCTGTCCAGTTTAACATTTTGTATTCCATTCCCAATCCTAGTAACGAACTGAATGAAATTTTAGCGATGAAAATAACTGAGCCGTTGGATTCCTTTTAATTATGTGAACATTCCATGGGTATTTCATCCCAAATATTTTCAGCTTTGAATCATAGAAATGATGTGTGTGTCAAAACAGACCAAGTTGACTTTTACGTTCATGTTAGGGATAATGTTGTGTGCTCAACCTCAACATGTCCAACCACTTTCCTGTGGGTCACATTCTCTAGCCCCAAATCACACTGATGCCACTGTCAGTTTCAAGGGCAAAAGGCTTTGGTAGGAATGTGTAAGAACTTCTGGTACTGCTTAATTTAGGTTTGTTTCGACTCTCCAGAATGGTGACTTATTTTCAAGTACAGCTGTTCAGAACCTAATGGAAATGAAGTGTTACAAGGACTCCCAGGAAATGTTTTTGATAGGATGTTTTCCTGGGTATTGGTTATTTTGTGATTTCCTTCATTTTTTTAAAAAAATAAAAATACTATCAATAGCAATTTTAAATATGGTCACTTTTGAACATTCTAAAGAAACATCAGTTATGAGAACTTAGGGTATAATTTAAAAAATCCCTTGGAAACATAAAGTTCTCTTTTTTTCTTGTAACCTGGATTTGAAATTGTTCAATGACATTAGATTTATACATGTGTTTAGTTTCAAGTAGCAATGATTTTTTTCATAACATCTAGTGAAAAATACTAGGCTATATGGGTTTTCAGGGAAAGATGAGTGTACCAGGTATTAAATCTCTCTCCCTCATACTGGGCCTTTATCTGCTTTTTGGACATGTGTCTTCTACAAAGAATATCTTGAAAGACAGGCATTTTCAATCTAAAATTTCTTTTTACTATATTTTGTAAAACTACAGTACATTTTTCTCCAACCTTTTCTGTATCTATTGTGTTTTATACCCAGTTCTTTTAAGAAAAAATTAAATATCCTTAGCCTGGCAGAACTTAGAAATCATAATGTTCTGTCTCTGCATTTTATACATGAGAAGCTGACTCTGAGAGCATTATGCCTTTTTGATAACAAGCTGAGTCCTACAATGAGTAGCTGTAGAGGCAGGTACTGGTTTAATAAGCAATCAAACCTTTCTTTTAAAGCTCTACTGGGTCTCCCTCCTTTCTGAAAGCAACCTGACAACCTCTTAGAAAAAATTGACAGCAAGAAAAATTTACAATTGCATATGATTTTATAAGTTATATAGAATAACATTGACATGACACATTAACAAATACTGTTTTGTGCTTCAGAATATCATCTGAATTTCCTTGGTCCATCTGTCCATTCTCTATCATTTGTCATCTATCTGTCTATCTATCTATCTATCTATCTATCTATCTATCTATCTATCTATCAAATTAAATATATTATCTATCTATTCATATCACATTTATATTTGTCCAAATCAAAATTGCTGGAGTTGGAGCTAGATGTGGTGATGTATGCCTGTAATCCCAGAACTTTAGACATACAGAGAGGATTAGGAAGGAGATTCAGCTTTAACTACTACAAAGTCTGAGGCCAATCTCAGCTACATCAAAAACTATCACCAAATAAACAAACAAACAAGCAAAATATTCAAATAAAAATGGCTAGAGTTAAGACATGTGCAGCCATCCTTCAGTTTAGTGGATGGAAATTACATAGGCTTTCTTGCCCTTGATTTTTATTTCTCTGAAGTGGGGTTTGTTTTGTTGTGCCTTAGATCATATGAGTTATTTTTATCAGCTTCATTTTGCCTATTTATATGATCCATAAATATTTGTTTAACCACTCTTTGATTCACATTTTAAGACATAATTCCTATCTATATTGGCAGAGCCTTAGAGATCTTCTTTTTGTGGTTGTTTCAATAATTGCAGTGGTCAGAATGTTAGTGTCCCCAGACCTCTGACTCATGCCATGAATTTTAATCCTCCAATTGCTGGTGTTAAGAGATGGAGTACTTACCAATGGGATCAGTGTCCTTTTGGAAGACAACCTACAGTTGCTTCAGCTCGCTGCCATGTGTCAACCTAACAGAAAGGTGACCATTTCTGAACTAGGACACAGGTTCTTACAAGTCATTGACCTTACTGATATCTTCTCCAGAACTGTGAGAGAGAAGTGTTCATTACTGATAATCCACTGAGTTTTGGTATTATTATTATTTTTAATAGCAATTATAATACCTGAAGATAGCCACTAAATAAAATTTGAAAATTCCTCAAATGCAACTTCTCAAATGTTACTTGGTAAGAACATACTAGACTTTGTATATGGACAAAGATTTTAAGTTTACCTTTCCTGTCTCATTCTTTCCTCTGAAAAGCATTAATCTGTGATGCTGGATTCAAAGAAAGTCAGTCCTGGGCATTCTTATTTTTAGCCCCTGGAACTTACCCCCAAATGTATCATGTTTATTATTAAAATGGTAAAGGTATTGGGTCAAGGTACACTGATTTTTTCTTCTTCTTTTTAAATAAGGACACTTTAAATTCATTTTACAGACCAATCACAGATCCCCCTCTCCTCCCTCCTCCCATCCCTACAGCCTACCACACAACCCAACCCCATCCCCTCCTCCAACAAGGCAAGGTCTGTTTGCTTAAGGGATATTTCAAGACCATAAGAATTGCCAGCCACATTTTGAAAAGATAGTATTAACTATATACCAACATTACGTATTTTAAAAGGTGAATATTTAGTCAGTAGGCAATATGGAGTATAATCAGCTGGACATGCATTTTAAATTACTTTAATACTGAATGTAAGTTTGGAAATCACCACATGCCATTTTCCAGTGGTAGAGCCATAGTGGAAAGTTGTTTTTTTTTTTGTATCCATGGAAATATTTTTATCCTATCCTCTCCTTATAGTGTTATAATTTTCATTGTTGTTGACTTATATGCAAAGCAAAACAAATTTTAGTGCAAATGTTGCAACGTTTCATGACATTCGGCGTTGCATTAGCTCTCCCTGCCTTCATCTCAGTCTATATTTTCATCACTTATTCCCAAGCTTTTCATAATTCAGACAATCTTTTAAAAACCTCATATCACTGCAGCATAGATATTAAAAATATAGTATTTGTTATTCAATATGAACACCAAGGGAAGTAATTTGCTTCACCATCTTTTCAGCCATGCAACTTGCAAAAAGGTTGCAAACAACACTGAAACACCTGGAGAAGGCAGAGGGAAGGGACTATGATTCTAGACTAATAAACATGGCATTCCTAATAACTATAGATGAAGAAGAGGAGAAATGTGGAGGACATTGAAGAAACTCACTTGAAGGAGGAAGAGGGTGGGAAAGGGTTCAGAATATACGAGGCGAGGCGTCAACCAACAAGTGTAACTTGATGCAACTCAGTGGAAACAGGAGCTGCGCAATGACTTGCTTCATGTTAAGCAACTTCTAAGTCACAAAAATCAAACTCTTCGAAGTCTGCTGAAAACCTTTTTTAAAAAATTAAACAGCAACATAAATTCAAACTTTGTTTCCGACTCCTTTCACCTAATTCATTAATCTCAGAAGCAACTCTGGATCCAACTGGGATTTCTCATATAATCCATGCTACTACATCCTGAGAGAATTTAACTCTGTCCTAAAATGACATCTGAAGCCAATATTTATAACTTGGTCCTCTGTCCTTGCCAAGTTTCTTGTGCTAATGATCTTAAGCTTCAATAACAGCTGTCATGGAGATGAATTGCAAGGTACTTTGGGAGCTATATGAATATATCGCACAGCTTATATCACACATATTTTTTCCTATCACCTCTGGATTAAAATGTCACCTATTTTAAGAATTCCTGGTGAAGCACAAAGAAAAATGTGACCATATATACTGCAGCTAACTGAAAAGTTAAAGCAAAAAGTAAGGCAGAGAGAATATTAGCACAGTACAAATGAGATTGGGCATAAAAAATAATCTTTGGATTATTGGATTTATAAAATGGCAAAATTACATTCTCTTTATATTTTAATTTGTTTTATTATCAGCTTTTTGTTTATTATTATGATGATGACTATGATTATTCAAAGCTATAAAGTGAATTGAAAATGTTATGAGATGGCTAGTTAAATTCTAGCCTTTACTACATTATACTAAATTAATTTTAATGACATATTTGCTCTAATATATACAAAGATTTCAATGTCTTCAGTTGTGTTTTGAGACAGAGTCTTGCTATGTTGCCCAGGCTATCCTAGAAAACAAGGTCTTCCTCCTTGTGCCTCTTGAGTACTGAGATTAACGTTTTATGTTTTTCTTTTTAATATTTAATTTTGACACACTGTTTCCATGCAAATGACTACTGAGGAAAAATCTAAATCTAAAATCCAAATGTGTGTTTTTGCATAAACATTCTAGACTAATGAGCTTCTCTTTTAAAATGACTTATTTGTGTGCCATCCCATACAGTATTGGTTACCTTACACTAAGACTTGAAAACAGATTAAAACAATGAGAAGAGCAAACCTCAGTGATCTCCTCTCATTGAGAAAGCATAGACAGCAATCTTGAGAGGAGTGTTTCCAGGAAGAAAGGAGAACAGGAAAGAACACGAATTGTTACACTTTTGTGCTCTAAACCCTCTTGGCTCACATAGGGAGCTCAGTGTGCAAGGACACTGTTACAGCATGTACATGAATTCTTATTGGGTAAATGAACGTTTCTTATTAACATTTTTATTTCATACTTCAACATTCATTCTTTGATTGACAAGGTGGTTATTTGGCCTTTCTTACTGACTTGACAGAAATAAATTCATGAGGTTCCTAAGTCAGACATTTTTGACGAAAAAGTGTACTTCATTGTTTAAAGCCAACAGTTGTCTAGAAAAAAAGCAGATCTAATGCCTTTTAAAATCCACCTATCTGCTGTTAATGGTGCCACAGTAAAAATAATGATATTTGTTACACTAATTTATGTTCTTTTGGATATATTCCCAGAAGTACGATAACCATATCACATGGTAGAACTGTTCCTAGCTTTTTGGGGAACTTCCACACTGTTGTCCAATATTGCATTAATTTATATTACCACAATAGTATATGAGTTTATTTTGGTTTACATCCTTTCTCTCTCCCATCTATCTATCTATCTATCTATCTATCTATCTATCTATCTATCATCTATCTATCTATCTATCATCTATCTCTCGATCTATTTATCTATTTCTATCTATCACTTATCTGTCTATCTACTTACCTATCATCTATCTATCACCAATCTTTTATCTCTCAGTATAGGTATTGGAAAGAGAGTAATGGATGCAGAAGCCATAATAAATATATAATAGATACATTTACTTCATGAAAATGAATGAAATCCAGTCATTTGTAGAAATATATGATGGAACCAGATGGCATAATCTTAAGTGGAATATGTCAGACATGGAAACACAACAACCAATCCTCCTTTCTCATATAGATGTTAAAAAGCATCAGCCTGAAAATAAAATAATTTTTAATAGAAAGTGGCAGAGGATATGGTTGAAAGGATGGATTTGATGAGTGCATGCTGATATGTGCATGGACCACATTAATGTGTACTATTGGTATGTATAAATAAAAAGGCACCTACCAGATAGATAATTGAAACAATAGTCCATATTACCAAATTAAGATCATAGATAAACATCATGAGAAATAAGTTTATAAGGATAAGACTTTAAGCATATCTTTTGAAATTTCTTGCTAAAAAACTATCTTTTTTATCTCTTCACTCAGCTCTGCAAAAAGCTGAACACTATTGGGGATGCTTAGTGAGAGGAGCCATGTTTATTTCACATTTTAACTTTTTAACATTGCATGTCTAGCAACCTTGTCCATTGAGTAGCAGCTGCATGGTTCACAATACATAGATTGATAAATTGGTAAATGAATGGGCAGTTAGATGGATGGGTGAGAAGAAAGATTTTGTTTGACAACCTGGCAATCAGTTTCAATCAAACATAACTTCTTTTGCAAATGAAGCAGAGCTATAGTCCTGAAGGGTAGGGTAGAAAACTTAGCCTAAAGTAAAGGCAAATTGCTCCAAGCCCAAGTGACTGTTGTCCTCTGAATACAGTCGAGACTCATCAACTTGGAAAACGAGGCTTCATTTGAAACCTCTGCTCACTTCTAGAGAATTTCCATTGATTAGTATTAGTGCATTTACTCCTAGTCAGACAAGAGCTTGTTGAAGGTAAAGAGTAATTTGCTTTTTAAAAAAAATTTCAAGACAAGGTTTTTCTGTGTAATTTTAGATCCTGTCCTGGAACTTGCTGAGTAAACCAGGAGGACCGTGAACTCACAGAGATCCCCCTGCCTCTGCCTCCCAAGTGCTGGGATTAAAGGTGTTCGCCACCACTGCCTGGCTGCTTAGCATTTGAGATACTTGGAAAATCCAAGACATCTAATCACAAAACAAATAAGTGATATAATTAACAGGCACAAACAGAGTTCCGTGTTCTAAAGAATGGAGGAGACATTGGCTCCAAGTGGTAACACAGCTTGACTCCTCTTGATTTGGAATGGAAATTACAGCTAGTCAGGGGCATTTTACCTTTTAAGCCATGACAGTCTGAAACGATACAGTCTAAACAGTCTGGATAAAAATTTTCAACAAAATACCACTGAAAACTCAATTCATTGGAGTCAACGAACATACTCAATTATGGATTTTCATATTGCAGTATTTTTGGCATCTAAAATCATAATGCAATAACACCAAAAGCAAATAGGCCATATTATGCACAAATTGTTTGCAAAATCTAAATTGTTAAATTGAGGGGTATTTTTTTCCCCAGCTGTGTCAGAATAAAAAATATATTGAGCTACAAATATATAGAATCTGGATATTTTGAAAGAGGGAAATATGCTAGGGTTCTATTATAAAACCAATCAAAATAAAAAGATGTACTTTCTTCAAGTTTTTCTTTTTATAACAAAGAAAATTCATACTTAAGAGAAAATCTTTTCTGCATTAACATTTCCTAGGACATGTGTCCCATTTGGTCTATAAACTCCCAAAATGGGATTATGAAAGGATAAATCTGCTCATCTCATAAAGGATGGATGACTTGACTGTAAAATTAAACTGACTGTCTGTAGCACAGGATGTAACAGGACTCAAAAGTTTGAAATCATTATCTATAGCATTTAGTTTCACACAAAGGCCATTATTGGTGAAATTGTTGTGAAATGATGGTGCTCTTTAAAAAGAAATTAGGGAATGGAATTTTTATGTTCTACATCAAAATATTTAGAAAGCAAATAATGTTTTACTTGGTGTTAATTTTGACTTAGGGCTAGTCGATTTACAATGTGGTAAATATGCAGACTCACTGTCATAAGATCTGCTTTGCTTTAAAGAGACATTTGAAATCCAAAATTTGGGTGTATTATTGTTGTTTTAAGTTACTAGAGTAAAAGAACAATGTTCATTAACATCACCCATTTGATCTTATAGTTTTACTTTTTGTGGGAGTGAGTGAATGTTGAGTTAAATCCAGGGCCTTGAGAACAGTAGGAATCAGTCTACACTTAGCTCTCCCACTGGCCCATTTGGCCTCTGTTACTTTCTTCCCATTTACATTTCAGAGAGTGCTGTTGCTTTAAGAGGCAGCAGAGCCCAGCCACCCCATGTTGAGTGGTATATCTGACCCCTCTTGAGGCCCACTCAAAATCTCTTGGACTTGCAGCCCTGCTTCTCTGAACTCAGGAGGAGATGCCATGCTTTAGGTAAACCTCTCTTCCCTGGAAGCTAACAGCATTCTCCTTGTCTCTACATTCCTTCGGAATGATTTCTATCTATGAACTTGGCAGGAATTGTATGCCACTGTCAGACATCCACCACAGAATCACTCTGTGCTGCCCAAATATCACTCCTTTTTAAAATCAATGTCAAATTCAGCACTTCTTACCATTCTAATGTATGCAATCCCTGGCTCATATGTAGCACAAGCATACTGCTACACAATATTACTTTTGATTTCCAAATTATGGAAACAAAATCCCCTTACTCATTCTCCATTTACCATTTTATCCAGTCTGTAGCATCCATTGATCATTTACTCCCTCCTCCCTACCTCACACCATGCCAACTACTAATCCACTTGCTGCCACTATGAGAATATGAATTCTGGATATTCCTGTGGGTAGTTATCCCGGTTGGGGTAAGTAGGAAGTACCAAAAGAGTGGAGATGGGTTGAGAGGAATGCTCGAGGCTGGTTGTGGTATCAGGATTAGGGATACTTGTGGTATTGTGTTCCCCCAAAATATTGTGTGTTCCCCTGAGATAAACTTATCTGGCATCAGAGAACAGGATGGCCACAATATTAAACTTGAGGATAGGGAGTGGTAGCACACACCTTTAATCCCAGCACTCGGGAGACAGAGCCAGGCAGATCTCTGTGAGTTCTAGGCCACATTGGAAACAGCCAGGCATGGTGACTCACACCTTTAATCCCAGAAAGAGAGCCTTTAATCCCAGGGAGTGATGGCAGAGAACAGAAAGATATATTAGGCGTGAAAACCAGGCACCAGAGCTAGTTAAGTATGCCTTTGGCTGGTTAAGCATTCAGGCTTTTGAGCAGCAGTTCAGAGATAAGCTGAATGAGGACACAGAAGCTTGCAGTCTGAGGAAACAAGACCAGCTGAGGAACTGGCGAGGTGAGGAAACCATGGCTTGTTCTGCTTCTCTGATCTTCCAGTGTTCACCCCAATAACTGGCCTCGGGTTTGATTTTATTAATAAGAACTTCTAAGATTCCTACTACAGATACTCTTAGGAGACGGGAACAGAAGAGGGAGAGGGCACAGGTGGCCTATCTGGGGGCTAGTCAACGTGGTACAGGAATTGTGGGGTCCAAAGTAGGAAGCTAAAATTGGGATCTACAGCAAGTCCAAAGGCTTGTGGGGATTATCTCGATTACATTAATGAGGAGGGAAAGCCCTGCCCATTGTGGGTGAAAGCATTCTCTGACTGGGATCCTGGACAGTACAAAGGAGAAGGGACAAAGTAGTAGCATGCATTCACTGTTCGCTGATCTCTAATGGTGACCAGGGGCTTCCAGGTTCTATAGGCTTGGGATTCCTGGGGACTGTACCTTTGAGCTGTGAGCTGGAATAAACCCTTTCTTCTGTAAATTGCTTTCATCATAACAATAGGAAATTTAAGGTTATCTCTTAGTTCAGATTCCTCTTAGCATCCAGAATATTCCTTCACCCAGAGTAGGCAAAACTGACCTCATGAAGTTCTTTGGGGGAGAATCAGTAAATCTGAAACTGAACATGGATTTTCTGTTTTTTAAATTTTTGTTTGTTTGTTTGTTTGTTTGTTTTTCAAGACAGGGTTTCTCTGTGTAGTTTTTTGGTGTTGGTGCCTGTCTTGGATCTTGCTTTGTAGACCAGGCTGGCCTGGAAATCACAGAGATCCACCTGGCTCTGCCTCCCAGGTGCTGGGATTAAAGGCATGTGCCACAACCGACTGGCGTGTTTTTTGTATTGTAATTTTTAAAAGATTTGTTTATACTATTTTATGTGTTAGTGTGTTCTTTGCCTATATGTGTGGGTGTGCAACACTTGTGTTGATGTCCATGGTAGTCAGAAGAGGAGGCTGGAGCCCTTAGAAATCAAGTTAAACATGGTTGTAAGCCATAATGCTGATGCTGGGGACTGAACCTCAATCCCCTTCAAGGGCAAGTTGTGCTGTTAACCACTGGGCCACGTCTCCAGCCCCATGAACCTAGGTTTTATGGCCTAAAATAGGCCAGAAACTGTGAGGGGAATTTCAATCTCTAGGGCTTATCCCTGAAAGATCCATCTTGCTTTTATGGTTTTCTTGGATTCCTGTAGTTTAATGTACTCTGTATTCCAAGGTTCTATATTTGAAGATAGAATTTCCCAAATCTTACCATGTCTTCTTACTTTGATATGGGGACCTTTAATTAGCATGTCTTTATGGTAGGTTTTTAAAGGAAGAATGTCTCTTCTATTTATTTTTTTCCTTTCAATTAATTTAAGATTAGTTTTTCTATTTTGATTTCAAAACCACTTGGTATTTTTTAATTAAAAATTTTATAATTTACATTTTGTATTATTATTAAATGTAATCAAATATGAATAACTATATAATATATAAATTTGTATTATATACTATTAAAATATTTCATAATTTGCATAGGCTGCTTGGTTAGCTATCACTATTAGTTATTTGAACATATGAGCTTTCCATATTTCTTTAGATAATTAATAACTTCCAGCAATGTTTTGTAGTTGATATTGTAGAATTATTTTACCTTCTTGATTAAATTATTCACACACAATTTCTCATGCTATGATAATTGAAATGAATGTCTTAATTTAAAATTTAGATTCCTTAATCATTTCTGAGCATTGAGCCTTCAATGATCTGATTGCCTCCTACTAAGTACCCCCTCTAATAGGGTCTTCTACCCCTCAACATTATTAAACTGTGGGCCAAAACTCTAGTTCATGGGCAAATCACATTTAAAATATGGTGGTTTTCTTTTTCTTTCTTCCTTCCTTCCTTCCTTCCTTTCTTCTTCTTTCTTTCTTTCTTTCTTTCTTTCTTTCCCCCTCCCTCATTCCTTCCTTCTTTTCTCTCTTTCTTTTTTTGTGATACTTTTGTCTTCCTCTCAAGGTAAGCCTTTCTGCTAAGTGTCTTAGTCAGTGTTCCATTGGTATGAAGAGACACCACGACCAGGCAACTCTTGTAAAGGAAAATATTTAATGGGGTTGGCTTACAGTTCCATAGGTTTAGTCCATTATCGTCATGGTGGAAAGCATTGGTGGCACGCAGGCAGACATAGTGCTGGAGAAAGAGTTGAGATTTCTACATCTGGATCCACAGGCAACAGTGAGAGAGAGACATGGGGCCTGGCTTGAGCATTTCAACCACAAAGCCCACCCCCAGTGACTCACTTCCTCCAACAAGATCACATCTACTTCAACAAGGCTACACTTCCTAATAGTGCTAATCCCTGGTGACTAAGCATTCAAATCTATGAGCCTATGAGGGGCAATCTTATTCAAACCATCTCACTGAGTTTCTAAAGAGAATGGTTATTTTCATTTGGACCCCAGTGAAGAAATCCATGGTAAGGTTCAATGCAGTCACAGGTGTGGCTGTCAAGGAAAACTATGTGAAATTTTTCAAATTTTGTTTTGCCTAGAGTAAAACTTTCTGGGATTGGTGCAGGCTCTTGTTGTAGAATATTATTTTAAGGTGTGTTACTTTTGTTTATGTTGCATGTGTTTAACTCTGTGAAGCTGTGTTACTGTGCCTGTCTATAATACCTGATGGTCTAATGAAGATCTGAGCAGCCAATAGTGAGGCAAGAGAGAGAAATAGGTGGGGCTGGCAGGCCAAGGGGATAAAGAGAGAGAAATTTAAAAGAAAAAAAAAGGAGCAAGAGAGGAAGGAGGAGGACCAGGGGCCAGCTACACAGCTGCACAGCCAGGCGTAGAGTAAGAATAAGATTTACAGAAGTAAGAGAATGGGAAAGCCCAGAGGAAAAAGATAGATGGGATAATTTAAGTTAAGGAAAGCTGGCAAGAATCAAGCCAAGCTAAGGCTGGGTATTTACAATTAAGAATAGACCTCCGTATGTGATTTATTTGGCAGCTGGGTGGCAGGACCCCCAAGAGAGTAAAAAAAAATAGGCTCTGATCAGAACAAGGTCCCTTGAAGCAGGGGGTGAGTTTCAAACAGCCATAGTTACAAAGTCAGCTGTGGCAAAGTGTTCCTTGAAGTGGAAGTGGGGGAGGTGAAACAAGCTGGGCTGTCTCAAGGCAGTACAGTTATTTGCCAGACAGATTCTTGGCTAATGGCTTCCCACATGGAGTATCACTGCACGGGGATAAGTCTGACAATGGCTGTCCCCCAAAGCACAACTTATTCAAAAGCAACCAAACAAGCAGACAAATCACAAAACAAAACAATCAGGGAGCACATGTCTCAATGAATAAACATTGACCTTAACATTAGAAAGAGTGTGTAATCAAGCTTCACTTTCACAGTGCTCAGCTGTGCTGAACTCCACGACAAAGTTTGATCCACTCTGACCTGTGCCATTGGGACATTTTTTTCAGTGATAAGCAGTGTATGACTCTACTTTGACACTTCCTACAGAGCCTGATCTCATCCAGAAGAAAGAACTGAGAATCTCCCTGGGTGTTTTCTGGTTGCACTCTAGTCCTGAGCATATAGATTCTTCAGTATTCTGTATTCCTCAGACAATGGGAGATATTTGCAAAACAGAGTTTCTGAGTTTCTGATTCCCTGTGTTCTTCACCAGTGAGCCTCTTGCTGTATTGTTTGCTACAGCTATCATGCATTGTTCTATGTGGTCATTCTTGCAGCAGCACAGTAAAAGCTATGTCCATCTCCTGGATGCTCTGAGGCATAGAAAACACATGAAGACCTCAAGGTGACCCATCAGAGACTCGCAAGACAAGCAGACGTCCACAGCAGCAGCATTCCTTTAAGCGTATGGTTTGCATTTATTTGTTAACTAGTAATAACGTTCCATTACTCCTGGGCACTGTTACATTCAAGGCTCTGAACCAGATTGTGGGGATTAGTGATTGTATAAGATAAAATGCACCAAAGCTTTCCTATTTTAATAGACACTTCTAATTCATTGATGAATCCACTGATGATTGTGTTTGGCTTGGTTTCAGTAATTAAAAAATAATAATGTTTTTGACAGGTTTCGGGCTTAATTCCGGATTTAGAAGCATGGTAGAGTTTCAGAGTTTACTGCATTGTTATGTTCACAGATAGCACTCTATCTTCATGTTATTTATTTATTTATTGTGTCTGTATACGTGTTCATGGTATTGGTGCATTGTGTACACATATTCATGCTGAACATGTTTGTGCATGCTGGGGCACATACATGTTTGCTGTTCAATGGTTTGTCATTGGTGGCTTTGTCCATGATCTCTCTCTCTCTATGTTATTTATTGAAGCAGTTTTTTTTTAATAACTTGAGCCCAGTGCTTATTAATTTGGCCAATCTAGCTAGCCAGCTTGTTCTTGGGATCCCTTCATCCACCTGATGTACGTTGGGATCACAGGTGAGCTGCTGTACTCACCAAGCATATGGCCAGTCCACGGACATTACTTATTTATTAATTTCTTTCTGTCTCTGTCTTTGTCTCTCTCTCTCTCTCTCTCTCTCTCTCTCTCTCTCTCTCTCTCTCTCTCTGTGTGTGTGTGTGTGTGTGTGTTCCTGTGTGTTAGCACATACGCTGGCACCACAGTGCACATGTGGACATCAGAGAACAACTTTCAGAAGTTGATTGTCTCCTGCTACCTTGTTTCTGAAGTAGGATCTCTCTCACATCTCTAATGCATCTATCCAGTTGGCTCATGAGCTTCTGGGTGATTCTCCTGCCTCCCTTTCCCATCACCACATAGAAGTTCTGAGACTGTGGATGCACTCCACCTAGCCAGCTTTTGATTTGGACTCTGGAGATTGGATTCAGGTCTTCTGGTTTAGGCAAAAAGTACTTTTAGCAACTGAACTATCTCCCTTCTTGACTCATAGCTCACATGTTTGTTTATATTGATATTAGACTTCAGTGAGAATGATCACTTATTATATGCTTAAACTTTATTTATACCACCTTTTATGGTCTTATATTATAAAATCAACATGTACTACATATTCAACAATATTTGGGGATAAATACTTAAGCAAATAAATATGTAAATCAATGTCTACATAAAGAGATTTTACTGTAATGGTAGTAACTTATTCTGAAGTATGAAAATTCCAAATAAAGGATAATTTATATGTGCTATTTAGGGTCAACATTATTTTTCTTTTTGTAATGAATGTTGAAGAAACGTGGTCATTATTATTTCATAATGCCATTTTCTGCTTGTACAAATAATTTTTAGTTTAATCATCTCTTCGTCTCTTCAGTTCTAAAATAAGCAACCATAGGGCCTTTTCTCATTGGTTCTATTTTCTGCCTGAATTATCCAGATAAGGATTGGAAAATAGAGATCTACCAAAGTTAACAGTCTTAAATTCTCTTGGGAGTTGAGCAATCTCCTTGCAATGAACTTTGGTTGAACATTTTTAAATTGACTTTTATAATGTGAAATAGAAAAAGGAACATCATCCTTGAGAATAATATTCTTCCTGCAGTACTAGTAACTAGCTTGGTGTAGTACAGGGATAGTTCATGGTTGACACATCTGGGTGATGAATGTTTTCTGCACAAGCAGATGCTCATCCAGGAAGAAGACTGTGAACAGTAGAATGATATATTTGGAAAGACTTCTCTATGTATAATAGAGTGTTTAAAAATCCTGAAAGTGGTATTTTAAGCTCCAATATTTGGTGTACACACATGTGCACATGGCATACATAATGGGGTTCATGAGTAAGGAGGTCAGAAATTGATGTTGGATATCTTCCTCACTGCCCTCTATCATTCGGGACATGGTCTCTCACTGAGCCTGGAGCTCATTGATTCTGCTAGATTGTCTGTTCACACAACTCCTGGGATCATCCTGTCTCTATTTCCTCAGTGATGAGATTATGCTTCATGGTCGGGCTTTTTATGCTGGTGGTAGGAATCTACCTTAAGATGCTCACAGTTGCACAGAAATTTCTCTATTGACTGAGTTGTCTTCCTGCCCCCAACATTTATTTTCAAAGAAAGAATGTTATGTACTAATCAAATGACTTCCTTAATGGCTTTTATAAATGATGCATGGACTATTGATGCTAGACCTTAATTAGTTACGACATCTCTCCAGTCTTAGTCAAAGAGAGTAAGAATCAGAGCTAGGGATGAGTCCCTGATGGCAGATAGAAATTGTGCAAGTGTACCACTCTGATAGTCCTACAGGAGAGACCCTTCTATGAAGAAAGAAGTCATTTGGCTGGCTCCAGCTACAATGTCTTTAGAGCGTCTGCTACGGCATGGAACATCCTCACTGGGCAATTCATATCCAGATGGAATAAACAATTTTGATGAAGGTAGTGCTCACTTCCTGCCATATTTTGCATTTCTGAAACACTCCAGGTTTCAGATTTTCTTAGATTTATACTGTAGTCAGAATTCCTTCTTTTCCTTTTGTTCCAAAATATCAGACCTGAACTGTGGCTTCCCTCACTGCTTTACCATTATCATTTGCACATACCACACAAACACATCTCTTAAACTGTTTTGCATCTTCTTTCTGGAAGAGAGCCAAACTGACACAGGGAGAAAAAAAAATGAGATGTTGTGATGAAGCAAGAACTATCCCTTTATATGGGATGGTTGTTGGCATATTTATTAATGGCACCTGTTTTTTTTTTTTTTCCTCTTTTTTTCTTATTTAAATTTTTTAAATTCACTTTACATACCAACCACAGATTTCCCCTTTTATCCCTCCTCCTATTGCACCCTACCCAACCCGCCCCCCCTACCCTCCTCCAAAAGGGTAAGTTCTCCCATGAGGGGACAACAAAACCTAGTGCATTCAGTTGAGGCAGGACAAGCCCCTCTCTTCTGCCTCAAGGGTGAGCAAGGTGTCCGACCATAGATAATGGGATCCAGAAAGCCAGCTCTGGCACCAGGGATAGATCTTGATCACACTGCCAGGGACCCCTCAAACAGACCAAGCTTAGCAGGGAGTCTAGTCCAGTCCCATGAAGGTTCCACAGCTGTTGATCTAATATTTGTGAGTCCCTATGAGCTTGGTTCAGTTGTCTCTGTAGATTTCGTGTCATGATCTTGACTCCCGCAGCCCCTCCCCCTTGCTTATATAATCCCTCTTCCCCTAGGAAACAAGGAGGATCCTCAGAGAGACATTATGGACCATCTTGGGAAAGGGAAACAGAGAAGATCTCCATAAGTAAACTGGGGGTGAGGAGTAGCAATCGAGGGGAGGGGGGATGAGAACATGAGGGAACAAGATGGTCAAGGTGGTGGAGGGAGGGAGTGGGAACATAATGAAAGATGTATCTTGATAGAGGGAGACATTATGGAATAAGGAAGAAACCTGGTGCTAGGGAAATTGCCAGGAATCCACAAAGATGACCCCAGCTTAGACTACTAGCAACAGTGGTGAGGGTGCCTGAACTGGCCCTACCTTGGTAACCAGACTGGTGAGTACTTTAATTGTCATCATAGAGCCTTCATCCAGTAACTGATGGAAGCAGATGCAGAGATCCACAGCCAAGCACCAGGTGTGCCTGGGTTTTAATTTTTGTATCCTTCACCTAGCAGTTCAATATTTTTTCTTATTAGCATTTTTTTCCCTATAAAATGAAGAAAATCCCATCTACCCTACAGGGTTTTGCAAACCTCTTGAATGATGCAATTTAGTAGGCTTTTTAAAATAGCAGTTATTATTGTAAGGAAATAATAATTATGTGTTGTAAACATTTAAATACCAAGTATTAATGGTAATGTTTACCACACATTGAATATTGTTTTCAATAGTAAAATTCAAATATATCTCCCCAAATGTTTTCCCATAATCTATACTTCTTCCTAGCAAAGTTTTAATTGACAATTCTGGCTTTATAGTTCTTTTTTTGTAATTTTTCAATAAGGAATTGAATTTATATTTCTCCTAAATGACTAAACAGATTATGTATTTTAGTGGCATATTATTATTGGAATAATAAATGATTGTAACTTACCAAAATCAGTAATATATCTCCAAATTTTTGCTAATAAACACATGTACATTCTCTATAAAATTATTTTCCAAGTGGACTAGTCAAACAGGCCACATGATATGCAAGTAAAATACCCAAATGTGAAACATAACTCAGGCTTGTATTTTCTTTTCCATTACCCGTGGCTTGAGCAATCACTAACTCTCATGCCATTTTAGTTCCCTTACATATTAAAGTGAATGTTTGGGACAATTAATTTCTAAAGTCATATTCACTTGCAAAATCTGAACACTGAATATGACCAGCATCCTAAAAATTATCATTTAGGACTATGAGTTATGCTGTAATCTTCTTAGATATTCTTTGTGTCATGATTGAGTTTTATAATGGTATTCAAGATGGAAATTTAAGAAAAAGTAAAAATAGTAAGAAAGATGATCATTTGCTAACATTTTAACAAAATAGGAATGTGTTTCTAAGACTTCTGCCCTTGATACCACTTATTTCTAAAAGATTACTTTGGTGATTGTGAATAATAGAATTAATAAAATTTGAAAAATAAATTTTACCAGAAAATACCAACGTATCTACAGGTCACTTTTTCCATAGTGGAAATTGAGGGAAATATGCATAGATTTTTAAGAAGTATTAAAAACTTGAAGGTATTCAAATTCAGGATGATATTTCTACACTATGAAGAAAAAAATGATGCCTGTATCTCAAGAATCTAAAGATTTTTCATTGCAAGGATTATGCTGATTGTTCATGTGTGACAATATGATCCAAAATGACATAAGCTCAGTTTTTCACCCAGGCAGAAAAAAATGTGTTTGGTCTCTACGTCATTGTGCTTGACATTAAAAGGCCATAGTTGACATTAATAGAGAAGAGTAGGTCACTGGTAATTAAGAACAGAAATGCCACCATCTATAATAATTGAAACATCATCCTAGATTATCTGAATTCAGCCAGAAATACTGGAGTGGGTACTTACAAAAACAGGCGAATAAGAGAGACAATTTTAAACATATGATTCTGTTCAATTTGGTAGTTATTTGCTTATCACTTCCAGTGTCTACTACAATCCAGAAGCTTCATAAAAGTCTGCAGTTACAAAGGTAAATGGGAACAGCCTCTTCCATCAAGGAGAGTGACTGACTGGAAGTCATGAGATTGACTCCAGGCCTATACTGGGACAGTTGGCAAGGTGTTATTTACAAACATGGACATGATCAATCTAAGAGTGTTAAATTGGACCCCAAATGCTAAAAGTCAGAGATGAAGCAAGGAAGGGGACAGAAGCAAGGTAAATATAACTTGCCATCAATAACACTGCCACAAAGTTATCTGTGTCTGCCTCAGTAAGGGACTAGGCTATATTGCAATGATGATTTTTTATTTTGATTGACACTTATATTTTACAAAACTAAGAGCTGAATTGTTTATGAGATAGAGGTAATGATATTATAAACACAGAGTCTCTCCTCTTGGGTTCCTATCTCTCTCTGCTCTCTCATCTGCTACCCTCCAGTGTCACAGATCCTGGCTTGATTACTGATGTGGTACAAAATCAATGCAGAACTAGCATTGGAGATTTACTGCTTGTTATGATTGATAAATGGCACACTATGCTTGCTTATGCTTTCTGCCTATCCAGGATAATAGAGCAGTCTTTGAATTAAATGATAATAAAGAATTTGTCCCTAGGTTTTATAAATATCTGTCCTTTGAAGACAGAAAGACTGCTACAATCTATATGCAATGATCACTTGATGTATTTGAAAATAGTGCTTATTATTTGCACATATATACACTTTGTTGCTTTCCTCTTGGGTTATACTATGGAGTGAATGTATTTCCTTAAGAACGATTGATTTCTTTGATCTGCAGCAATCATCTACTACAACCTAAAGCAATTTGCTTCCAAGAAGTCTACAAGCTTTTACATTTCTTATAGATTTGGTGTCTATTTTTAAATATCATCTGTTGATGTTACTCTAAATACTCCCTGCTTGGGTGGCACAATTACACATAGATTCCTGGAAAAATATTCCATTTAAATATAGTTGCTTGTTTTTCTGGGTCTTTGTAGACAGACTTTCCAAAGATAAAATTTAAAAGGCCTGATCAAGCCCAAATGAGAAGTATTTGAAAGGCAAATAATGGTGATGCCATTAAATGCTAAACATGCCCCAATTATTTTGTGTTACTGTGCTTAATTCCACCTGCAAAGAGTAGAAATTAATTATTTAATGGAGAACATTTAAATTGAATATTAGAATCTGGATGAGGATAAAAAGAAATTCTGAATATGTTTCCCACACAGATCTCAGCACCATTACAATAAGTTGGATGCTTTCCAATGCAGCCATTAGATGGTGGATCTTTTTATGCATCTGTGTACAGATCTCCGTGAGTACCTAAAACATATGCTATTGATAGGGATTTCTGTTGTTTACCTTTAACTTTGTTGAACACATAATCCTGACAAAACAATTTTATATATCTAGATACCACTTTCTTCATGTGTATAGTAAGAGGGCCTGGGTCATGGCTCCTGAGATCCACACTGAAGCAAAAATACATTGATTGTATAACCGAGAATGGTAATTTGTGAGAACTACTGTATAGTTTAAAACCAACTGCAGAGTCATCTATTATTCCATTTTCTATAAACCATGCTTTTACAGGTCCTAGAGCAATTATTGATATCACCACTAAGGCAAATTTTAAATCTGTGCATGTCATGGGACTATTACAGAGCCTGTTCTTCATATCTGTCCATTTTTAGCACAAGCCCTGTCTGCAGAAGCTTGTGGCTGGTCCTGATGTGATGACAGCATTCATTGAAAACAAGAAGTCAGTGCAGTCAGGAGGCAGAGCAAGTATGTGGAAGTGTTCCTGATGGCAATGTCCAATAGCACAAACAAGACCAGCACCTGCTCCCTGGATGAAACTTAAGCTCTGCACATGCAAGCACATGTGCTTAGATTTCTATCACCCACATCCAAATACATGCTAGCCAATCAAAAGCTTAGAATGATCAGTTGAAGTTTAAGAATTGGGATGAATGTTTGCTAAGAATTCTGAGCCATGTTGCTATGTTGCCTTTTCATATGTGTGAAACATATATGATCCATGTGTTTTTAGGGCTTCATGCTTCCGTTACACTTAGTTTTTTTTTTTTTTTTTTTTTACTTTTCTTGTTCACTCCAGGAAAACAAATAAGTGTGCTGGATGAACTTCTGCAGGTAGAAATGTGAGAATCCTTTTCTACCAGCAAGTTTTCCATTAATACCTTTGGTATTTATTTTCAGTTCCCACTTTACAGCTTACTGTGTACAGACCGAGACAAATGGTCACCAATTCCATTATTTACTTGATGTGAGCGTTTCCAAGAGCAAATATTTTAAGAATACCACTCTCCTGGATTATCAGATTCAAGATTAGGACACCTTTCAAAGAAAACAGAAGACAGTGTTGATCTTAGTCACTGTTCTATAGCTGGTGAAGAGACACCATGACTAAGGCAACTTTTATTATGTAAGCCTTTATTGAGGGCTTTCTTACAGTTTCAGAGGTTTAGTGGAGGAAATGGTGGCATGCTGGCAGGCACTGGAGCAGTAACTGAGAGCTTTACATCCTGATCCTCAAGCAGAAGGAATGAACACTGGGCTTGGGGTGGGATTTTTCTAAAACCTTAGTGTCCATTCTTAGCAACACATCTCCAAGAGGGCCACACTTTCTAATTCTGTTTTCTTGACAGCTCATCAACTGAAGACTAAGCATGCAAATATATGAGCCTGTGGGGGGCATTTTCATTTAAACCACAGCAGTGTTTAATGAAAAATATTTGAAACTCCTTCTTATAGGGTAAAAATAAATCTCTCTTTTTTTTGTACTAATAATGCTTATCTGATTTCCATCTCCTTTTTTGAACTACACTATTAGCCATCTGGGATACTTTGGAGATCCAAACTCATTACATATAATTTAGAAGAATAATGGCACATTAACTTTGAAACATAGTTACAACTGGCTTATGCATCTTTAGTGGCCGTGTTTTCATGAGAAAATTTAACATGCTTTCATTAAGACATGAAAAATTTACAATTTGGACATAGATTAGGAAAGCAAGAAATTTAAGCCAGGGGAAGAAGAATCTGGGGAAACCTGAACAGATCCTCTAAACTTTAACTACATACTTTGTGAAGAATTCAGTATTTACTATTATAATAAGAAGACACAAATGGATAGTTGTTGGAATCCAATAAGAACAGAGATAGAGACTCTGGTGAAAATTTGATAGACTTTCAAACAAAGGTCTTGAGCAAGTAAAAGATAGCCTCATGACTTGTGAACTTGGCAATTTGATAGATAGTTTTCCTTTTACCAAGAGAAAAAATGGTGGAAATTCATCATTTCCAAGCCATGATTTTGGAATTCTAAGTTTGAGATACAGTTGGGAATTTAAGGACATGTGGAGTAGGTTGAGAAGAGGCTAAGTGAACAAACATAATGATTGGAATTATAGGTATAAACACAGAGTTGAAGCCATATGGTTAGATATTAGCCTTCTGTTAGTAGAACTATGTAGCAGAAAGATAAGAGACTTTTCAGAGGAATATCAAGGTCAAAATGATGTGTAAAAAGAATCTCAGAAATAAATCATACACTCAGGGCAGAATATATTGTCTCCAATACAATGATAAGAACTAGAGGCTCAAAGATGAATTTTATGTATGTGTCAGAGGTCATCTAGTTTTATAAATTACTTTTCTAGTTCAGTATCCAAATACCCAAAGAACAGCCTTTAAAAGGGAAGGTTTCTCTTGCTCACAGTTTCAGAGGGTTTAGTCAAGGTAGAGTAGAACAGTACCTGTAGCTGAAGTTTTCTCTGGTCCTTCCCAGCCCCACAGATCCTGCACCCACTTATAAAATAATCACTCAGAGCCTATATTAACTATAAACTGCATGGCCTATTGGCTCAGGCTTCTCACTAGCTAGATCTTACATCTTAAATTAACCCATTTCTATTAATCTGTATGTTGCTACATGTTCCCTGGCTTTAGCTGTGTGCCACATTACATGCTGTTCCCTGGAAGGTGGGCTGGTGTTTCCTGACTCAGCTTTCCCTCTTCCCAGAATTCTCCTCTCTGCTTGTTCCACCTATACTTCCTGCTTGACTACTGGCCAATCAGTGTTTTATTTATCAACCAAATCAGAGCAACACACATTCATGGCATACAGAACAATATTCCCATCAAGTACCCATCTTTGTATGGAGGAAGCAAGAGAAAAAAGGAATATAAGAAATGGCAAAGCATAGCTTCCAAAGCTGTGTTTCCTGTGCTCTAATTTTCTTAATGAGGCTCCACCTTCCTTCCATCTATTCCCACTAATGCCGTCATATGATGAATCCATCAAGATATTAAACAATTTATTAGCTCAAAGTCCTTATAATTGAATTGTCTCAGAAACACCATCAAAGACAAACCCAGAGGTGGGCTTTATTGTCTCCCGGGTTATTAATCTTACTAGGAGCTGATAGTCCTACTATACAGTTAAGCATGGAAACAATGAATGTTTACCTTACTCTTGATCTGTATGCCATTCTTTACTGCATCTGCATCTCTTCCTATCCACTTTAGCCTTTTGATTGAATAACCACCCACTCAGTCATTGGTAACTCTACCATCTTTCCTTTTCACATAGGAAAACCGATTACTGTGCCACTGTGGTGAGAGAAGGAAAGGGAGAATGAGGGGGAGGTATTGGGAGAGAGAGAGAGAGAGAGAGAGAGAGAGAGAGAGAGAGAGAGAGAGAGAGAGACAGAGAGAAAAACAGAGAGAGAGAGAGAGAGAGACAGGCAGAGACAGGCAGAGACAGAAATAGAGAGACAGAAACAGACAGAGACAGAGAGGGGAGAGAGAGTGATCTCAATAGTGCTAACATGATAGAAGGAATAAGATAAGAGGGCATCTGGAGAAAGACTTCAGAAGATCCATTTTGCTGAAAGAAAAATTGCCAAGAGCAGTTAGGGACCTATGAAAATTTCTTCAATCAATTTGAAAGTCATATTTTGTTAACAATTTTTCAAGAGAAAACAAAACCCCATTTTTAATGCAAAAAATGGTAAAAATGAGAAAAGAAAGAGATTAGATATCATTAAGCTCTACACATTCAAACATGATTGACATGACTATATATCTTCACAAGGAGAGCTGAGGAGAGGTTGAAGTGGGGCTAGACCTGCTTGATTGATAGCTCTGTGGGAGCTGCTTGCTTTCCTGTTAATGCTGCACCCACTAGCCGATAACTAGGACTTCTGATTTATACCACTCTGAGCCCAAGCAAGGATTCATGGTGAAATCACATATGATAAGATCTATGGAATAAAAAGAAATCTAGTAGTAGTTCAATAAACATTTATTTATTTTAAATATTGTATAAGTAGTATACATACAAGTATCTTAGTGAATAAAGGGACAAGCAAGTATATGCTAAAACTCCAGTTCAACACATTTGAGTCTAAATTGAATAAGGACAGTACCCAGACAAATAGAAAATGTTCAATTTTATAGGCATGGCACAGTTGAAAAACTGCTTAATCGTTAACTCTAATTCTGAGATCTCAATAGTGATAGTCTCCACACAATTGGTGGAACACCCTTTGACCTTGGAGTATTTCATAACTCATGAGAGTCTGATGAGGTTTGTAAAGTGGCAAGATATTGAAGGATGGATCCTGCACAAGGGAACATTTGAATCAATGTTGGGAAGCTAGATTGAGTTAAAAAAAAAGATGAGAGATGAACATAACATGAATCCCAATTGGTCTCAGTAAAAGTCTGGAGTCAGATATTGGGGTAAATGCCGAAAGAGCAGAGAGACAAAGGAACAAGACACAGCCACCTCTCACCTAACCAATTCCTCAGCGGAGAAGACTGAGCTCCTGTCTCCTCCTGTCTTATATTCTTTCCTCTGCCCAGCCATATCACTTCCTGTCTCAACATCCCCAGTGCTGGGATTGAAGGTGTGTGTGCCTACCAAGTACTGGGAACAAAGACATGAGATTCCTGTGTGCCACTGCTGCCTGACCTCTATGACCAACAAGTGATTGGCTTTGCCCTCTGATCTTCAGGCAAACTTTATTTGTTAGCGCATACACAAAATATCACCCCAGATGAATGCAATCCTAGGGAGAAATTTGTATTGGTTTCAATATATTAACAAACTCCTAGTAAATATACTACTCAGCTTCATTTTTAAAAAGTAAAGGTTTACATCACATCCTGTTTTACCTAAGGAGACTGAGGCAGAAATTCGTAGAAATTTAATATTTGCCCATTCAAGCACTATTGTCTCTACTGAGGGTTGCACTGTCATTTGAAGTGAATTAGCTGTTCTCAGTAGCTACATGACAGCCCAGGAAAGAGTTATTTATTTCCAAAATGGAGTACTTTGCTTTTAAAAAGGAAACAGTTTTGCTTATTGTATTGTAGAATTGTATGTCTGTTACTAATATAATAAGAAATATATACCCTGACTAAACTAGCATTAAGCCAAATAGTGTGTTCTGTTTTTCCTTACCAGATGTTTTATGGCATGTAAGTGTTTTAAGGAAGATTGATCAGCCTAATAAACTTACATATAAACCTATCAGTAAAGGATTATAGAAAGGAAATCCTACTTCAGTTTGGAATATTTGGTAGGTTTAAACCAGACCTTCCTTCCATGTTCCCCATTCCCATTTATAATACAACTATTTTTGTCTGTTATGAAGTACTCATGTTTATACTAAGAAAGAGAAATGTGTGCAAAGCTTTAAACAAAATCCTGTAACTAACAGCTCTAGCTAAAATGTTCCGTATCTTAGGTTTTTTACATCTCTAAAAATGGAAGTATAATATACTTGGTCAGATGCCAATCAGTTTTGTTTAATATTATTTGGTTCTTTAACAAAAAGGAGTGAAATATTAGGAAATTAGCTGCATTATCAAAGAGAAAAAATGGGGCGTGTATGGTTTTTCTGTCTATGGACTTAATTTAAACTGGGATCTTTAAGGCATAGTTTTTAAGAGGTATATGTAGTAAAAAATATTTCCTGTCCAAATTGTAAAACTTATTCATTGCAAATATTTTAATCACACAGAGAAGCCTTTAATTATTATGTTAAAGACATGTCTATAATTTAAATTTTTTTGAAGCATTGAACCCCCTTTCTAAAATCTTCCAGTGAGGTCCATATATAAATTTCACACAAATCATGAAACTCAAACTGTCTTACTTAAATGACATTCTCTCTGCATATGTGTTTTGCGAGCATAAGCAATGATTTTGTGGAGTGTTTTCTTAGTTGCAGAATCACTGGGCCAAAGGGTGTATGGAAATCTAACTATATAACAAATTCCCTACAATAATAAATTATGCCAAACGATGTTTAATAGCTTATAAAGGTGCATGATTGCTTCGTTTACATTTTTCGTGTTACTGTGCGTGTATGGTGTGTGTTGGGGGGCATGCATCTGTATGTGGAGGTGAGAGGTCAATTTCATGGAGTCAGTTCTTTCTTTCCACTTTTATAAGGACTCCGGGAATTGAACTCAGGCTATCAGGTTTGCCTGGCAACTGCTTTGTCCGATCAGCCACCTCATCCACCCATTTGATACCTTTTGAATACAGTTCTCATTGGCTGTATATTATGTTACCTACTCTTGATTTACTTATATGGAGCATGTTACTAAATTATTATCTGTTTCCTCGGTAGTTAGGGGCTTCATATTCTTTTTCTCTCTGTTTTTAGTTTTCTTTCGGATTGATAATGTGCTAGTTATTAATACTGTCATTCAACTTTCTTTCTTTTGTCAGTGCTATCAACCTTGTCTTATTCTTTCAATCAGCTGAATCATTTCCCAGTAAATTTTGTTACTGTAAATGCTATGCAGTCTTTGTCCTAACCTACTATAAATACTAACTGCATTTGCCTTCATCGTCTTTTGTCCCGCTATTCTTGTAAATTTAACTAGATATCAATCCTAAAATCAGTAAGATATTTTATAAAGTTTTAATTATACTTCTTTCTATATTTATTTCCTTCCTTTGAGTATCATTTTATTTTTGTTGTTTTTGCCTAGCCCAAAGGAGAATAATTTTATTTGCCATGACCATGGGTTATTCTCATGAATGAGCTGCAGAATGAATGGAAAATTAATCTGGGCATAAAAATCAATGGATAACATTTCCGAGTGCCTTTTGTGTGGCAAGTATTTTCTATTTTTATTGTGTTTAAATTTTTGGGAACTTTGGATTTCATTATCTTTATGGTTAAATAATGACCTTGAGGGGACTTGTAAAAATCCCCAAATAATCCGGGCAGATGCCTAGGACAGAGGGTTGCTCTTGACAAACTGACCCTTGGGTCCCATTGCAGAGGACAACATCCATACAACACATTGAGCATGGAGAAGTCAAGCTGGTGCCTACATGGATCCTTCACCCCTAGGTTCTAGTCTATTTGGTGTGGGAAGGCACTCTGCAGGCTACCAAAAGAGAAATGTGGACACCAGCCCAGCCACAAAACCCTTAACCTACAATTTATCCTTCCTGCAAAATCTGCTATGGGCAGTGGTGGCACAGAACTTGTGGAAGTGGCCAAACAATGTCTGATATGACTGAAGGCACAGTCCACAGTAAGAAACCCATACCTAACACTATTTGGATAACCAAGAACTAGACATTACATAGACCAGAGATCTGTGGGTTAACCAAACACAACTTAATCTTAAAAAAAAAAAAAAATCAAGAAAATGATTCCTAATAAAAATAAATAAATGAAACAAACAAACAAACAGACAAATGCATAAATAAATCCCTTGAGCATTTCCAAGTTGTGGCTCTCCTAGAAAAATTTTCTCTCCTTTTTCACTTCCTTGAGATGATCTTTGATTTGTCTTCAGAGGCAACACTGTGGATCATGGGTTTCTGATGGGACATTTATTCACCTCTGGCACTTTCAGAAATGCTGGAAGGATTTCTTCTGGTTCCTGTATTTGAGTCCTCATGAACTCCTGTGTTGGTTTCTCTGGTTGCTTTGCTGTGGTTTATGTATATGTTCTCTGGGTTTTGGTTTTCAGCAATTTGAACAGAAGATGACTAATCCCAACATGTGTTTTGTTTTTGTCTCTGTGTGTTTTTCTTGCTGTGAACACAGTCTTGACTCTAGAACTTGATTTCCTTTGTTAGGATGTGAGACATTCATCACTCTTCACATAGTTTTCTCTGTCTGGTTCTTTGCCTCTCTCTGTAGAAGCCCAGTTATTAAAAAAGTTAACTCTTTCCTATGTTGTTATTTCTCTCCATGTTTTACCTTTTCTCATACACTCTCAGTGAATGTCAGTTTTAATTTTCTTTGATCTGTCTTTCAGTTCACTAATCTTTTTTCTTATATTTAATTTTGATTTTACATTTAGCCATTTGATTTTAATGTCATATAGTTCCAGTTTTATTATTTCTATCTTACTTTACTTCTAGATTCTAATAATCTTATAACATTATGTATTTCTTGCTTACCTATTTTCTTGGCCGTATTATACATAGTGAAATTTTTGCATGAGATTTGGATCAAATAATTGATTTATTTTACTTTTATTGCACTGTAGTGTTCTTTCTAACATATGAATTTTTACATGATTCTAGACATTGCATATAAAATTGGGATACATTTAATTTTTCATACATTATAGTATTACAGCAAGCATTCATACCTTTGTTTGCCAAGCAAAGAGTAGCCCAGAAACGTCCTCAAACCTAATCAAGGATGGTCCTAGACAGTGGATGGGTAGCTGCTTTGCCATTGTCAAGCTATCTTTTGCTAGCATTTCTAGACTATAATTTCCGTAGGCTTGCAAGTCAGAGTCCTTGCTACCAAGTTTTTGTGTTGTTTCTGAGTACCAGAAGATTGCCACCAATTAAACTCAGTATTTTAGAACATCCTGGGTTAGGTTTTAGACTTCTGCCTCATTAAATCCATAATTCAGCACATTCTTTGTGGGGAAAGTGCCTGTGTATTTGAAACCCTCTATCTTCAGTTTTACTCCACTGTTAGCAGCCATTTACTTTGGCAAAGTCTGGGTTCTTATTGAGTAGTCACATTTGAAATTAGCAAAGGTCTCAGTAAGAGTGTCAGCATAGGCGGAGAATGTATTCTTGTACAAAATTTATTCCTGCATAATAAATTACCTGCAATTCAGCAGCTGAGGCTGATCTACATCTATTGTCTCCCAGTTTCTGTCAAGCACAGATTTGGGTCCAGCTTTATCTGGTAATTGTTCAAGTGCCAGGAGGCTGCAGTTTCACTGCTGGAAGAAAGTATTGTTTACTTTTGAGGTCAGCATCCTCTTGAAAATTCAGGTGGCCATTGGTAGAGCTGTATCTACAGCTGGGAGCAGCACCAAGTGTCACCAGCAAGACTTTCCCCGAGAATAGCTTTTCCTGGTACTAGAGGAGGAGATTGGATTCATCCCATAGGATATTGTGCAGCCGTTTCCAACAGTCTCTCCAGTATTGTGCTCTTTGGCACCAAGCATAGCACACAGCACAGTTGTGCCCTCCCCAGCAGGCTGTCAGGCTCAGCAGCAGGTGTGGGAGGTCACCTCAGGGGCCTGTGTCAAAGCCCCAAGAGGGGTGGGCGTTTTGTAAACCTGAAATCACTTTGTTCTTTGGAGTTTTTTTTCCCCTCTCATTATTCCAGAGTGACATCATAGTTAATATATTTTTCAAATTAAACTTTCTTGTTTTCATCTGTGTGTGATTTCCATTTCCTCTTCATTTCTGACTTCTACCCTGCTGACTTGTTTTCAGTGACTTTGCTTCTGTCACTGACAATTATTATGGCATAATCTGTGAGAGGTGCTTTTTGAAATGAATGATTTCAAGAAAGACTACAATTTGTCTAAACACAACAGAATAAACTGTTTGGATTAATAAAGAAGTAGTAATTAATTATGAAATCTTATAAATAGGCATGAAGGTAAAAGTAACATTTGTAGTGTAGAAATATAACAGAAGGTAATGTTAAACACAAAGAAGACGATAAGACAATAACTATAGCTTTGTTGGTAACAAGACAGGATGAACAAAATGGATGACTAACCAAAACAAAAGCCCAGGGACAGCATGAGGCATCCTGCATAAATAAGCCTGTTTTTAAAAAGGCATAGTCATCATATAAAGAAACAAATGAGTACAAATATAATAAACCTTATAAGACTAGGGTGAGCACATATCAAAACCTTGTGTCATCCTGAAGAATCTTGCCACAACCTATGGAACACTAACTTATATAAATGTACATGGTGCTGAAGATGTGAAACATAGCCAAGACCATCAGAACTGGCCTTCTCTAGAAAAACCAAACATGTCAGAGTATCATGATCTAGCAGTTCATGAGCTGGATATTGACCCCAGAGCCATGGTTCTCTGCAACTCTTTAATATAGTTCCTCATGTTGTGGCAACCCCCAGCCATAAAATTATTTTTGTTGCTACTTCATAACTGTAATTTTGATCAGGTTATGAATCATAATGTAAATATCTGTGCTTTCTGATGGTCTTGGTGGTCATGACCCTGTAGAGAAGGTTTTGCATGTTTATACCAGAGGACTCTTGTCAAGATTTACCTTGTATTAATTTTAATGATGTATATACTTGTACATCTGTGTGGACTCTGAGCACTTGAGTACCTGCTGATGTCAGAGACATTGCTGTCTTGGAGTTACAGTTACAGGCCATTGTGAATCACCTGACATGGGGGTTGTGAACTGAACCTGCAACTCTCCATAAGAGCAGTGTGAGCTCCTAAAAGATGGAGCCATATCTCCATTACCTACCATTAACTACCATGGGGACCTTCCAAAAATAGTCATGATAGGATATTCGTAAAGACCAAACTAAAGAACTTCAAATGTGTATTAACAGATCTTTAGATTATTGCAGTCTATTAATGTAAAGAAATATATACAGTGGTAGAAAGTGTGTGTGTGTGTGTGTGTGTGTGTGTGTGTGTGTGTGTGTGTATTATATATTTAGTAAACATTCAAGGGGGCTTCTCTAGTGAACAGAAGAAGACAATTATAGCAAATCACAACAATCCAAAAGCAGCCTTATGGAGCTCGGTCCTAGTGGATACAACTACAAAACATACCCATACCTATGGTCCAGGGAACATAGAGGAAGAGGGAAGAAAGTGTAAGAGTCAAAAGATCAGGGAGCTTCCTCTGAAGAGTGTCTCCTCGTAATGTCAGGAGCTGCACACAAAAAGTCTTATCAAGATGACTGCCTCCACATGAAAAGCTGGAAAAGAACAACAATAGACAAGCCAAAGTGGCCAGGGAAAGGCCACGTGATTTCAACCTTACACAAGGAACTACAGGCAACTAAGGAATGCTGGGAGCAGGGGAAAAGGTCTTCCCCAGGGAAAAGCACATTGCTTGGTTATCGGATACTAAATGGTTAGCCAGGAAACCATACGTACAAATAATGCTATATAGACAGAGAGGGGTACACTACACTACACTACACACACACACACACACACACACACACACACACACACATGACTGCAATTAATGAAAAAAAAAGGCCAAGAATTTGAAAGAGAGCAAAGGGGGGTTTATTGGAGGGTACTGAGGTTGAAAGGGAAGAGAGAAGTTGTATAATTATAATATCCAAAAGAAAAAAATTAAAGATGTGTAATTCAGTGGATGAGTTTAACATAGTAATTATGCATGCATGTTTTATGATGTAATAACACATTCAGTAACTTTTTTTTCAGAGCTGAGGACCGAACCCAGGACCTTGTGCTTGCTAGGCAAGTGCTCTACCACTGAGCTAAATCCCCCAACCTCTACATTCAGTGTGCATACTTATATTGTAAATCACAAGTCTGGTAAAAGATGTATTCAATACCAAATTTTGTTTAATACAAAGTGGCTGATAGTAAATACAATATTAAACATTGTATTTGTTTAATACATTGCTGTCAAGAGTATTATCAGGAACTACAAAGTTTAGTGTCTGAGTATGTTCTGAAGACTAGGTACTTAACTATTGTCAACATAGTTTCAATTATAAGTAATTACATATACTCCAAACAATACTTATTCAGTCTATTGTGCATTCAATATTTCATCACAAATTTTGTTTACACTATTTTTGCGGAGGTAGGCTCTTACTTAACCGAGGCTGACTTTGAACTCAGTATGTTGTAGATGGTAGCCTTGAACTTCCCTTCCTGCCTCTACCTCTATAGTGCTGATTTATTGGCATGGACTACCACACTCAGTTTTGTTTCCACTATGAAATATAATATTCTTTAGGAATAAGGGTGGAAAGCTGGAAGTAGTGTACTGTAACTTGAAGTGCCTAATACTGAAACACAACTGTTATTTCAGTCAATAATTTCAATACCATTATGCTAAATCAATTTGATATAGCATTCTACTGATGCTAATCTTAGCTCCATATTATCCTCAACCTGTGTTTGTCCTATGTATGGATAGGAGGCAGATAGATACATATATTAGTGTCCTTCACTTACATAACAAGAGATAACAGCCTGACTCTGAGCCCAAGGAAGTATTTTTCGATTATAGAGTGTGTTGGTGTGTCTTATATCCTTCACTGAAAAGTAACAAGATAGGAAGCCTATTAGCAACATAACATTAGAGACGATCTTTTTGGGGGTGCTGCACTGCTTTCTGATGTTCTTAGAAATAAGTGATCATTTTCAGCCTTTGACATTTTGGAGACAGATTAAATACTATGTTGGCTAGCAATTTTTGCTAAGCATGGCATTTGAAAGAATCCTTGAATAACAGTCTCTGGATTGCTTAGTGTGCATTCAATAAAGTATTTTGAGACTAGCATGGGACTGTGTGAATGTGTACACACTATGTAACTGTGTAAGTGCATGCAAGATAAAAGCATCGTTAAGTAAGAAGGTCAAAAAATGCTCTTATCTGAGCAGTTGTACAGATAAGACTCATTTGGCATCATTCAGTTAATTGAAAAATACTTGGAAAAATGTGCTCTTGAATTAATAAAATTATGTTTTGCTTAAAATTCATAAATTTCATTTTGATTTCCCCAGTTGTATATTGACAAGAGAAAATATGCTAGGTTATCTTTAAAATTTAAAAATTAAATGTTTTTAACTATGTTAATTTTGATAATTACTTTTTGGTTTATACAATGCATTTTGCTATTTCATATTTTATAACTTTAAGTAGTAACATCTATTTTTCAAAATAATCTTTATTTATGTGAAGATTGTAAGAGTCATATACTATCGAAAAGATTGTTCTGTAGTGTTATTCATCAACAGTAGGGGAGGGGAGTTTGTATCTATGTTGCATTTGTCAGAACCAGATTTAAGTCAACAACTATTTGTAAAGATCTTCTGCTCTTCTTGATTTAAAGAATGCGGTGCAGTACTAATTTTTGAAAGACGAACATAGGGCTGCAGGGACAGCTCCATTATAAAGTGCTTGTTGCAGAACCATGGGGACCTGAGTTCAGATCCCCAGGGGTGAAAAGCCAGGAACAATGGTGTGCCTATATAATGCTAGTGCTCTAATGGCAAAAATATGAGGCAGAGGAATGAGAAAACCTGGAGTTTGCAGTCAGCCTACTCTGACTATTCAGCATAGTGTCAAAAATAAAGAGACCTTGTCTCGAACAAGGTGGAAAGTGAACATGAGACATCTTATATTGTGCTCTGGCCACATTACATAAGGACTATGTCATGTATAAGCCCACAGACACACATACACAGGAGTGTGCACATAAATTGTGTACTCATCCATGGAGTCTCTCTCTCTCTCTCTCTCTCTCTCTCTCTCTCTCTCTCTCTCTCACACACACACACACACACACACACACACACACACACACACAGAGATCTAGGGAGCATTTTGAGGTGAAATTGAAAGCAAAGGACTGGGAAAGAGACAGTTCTAAGGGCTGTTATTAAGTAACAGAGTTCTGGATTTAAATGGCAGCTGTGGAAATAGATCCGGCTTTCAGCTTTTTAACTGTGTCCTATGTCCTTTTACACATTTCTGTGAGAACTGGTTTGATTGAGAGTCTTTACAATCCTTTTAAGGGTCTCTGTGGTGTTTTTTACAATGAGCTGAATGCTTTGGGATAATCTCTCTGATTTATCTAAGCTTAGTAAAATGTTCAATAAAAATAGGCCATTTGAATTCAGTGAGAGAGAGCACAGGCAGCTGCTTGCGTGTTGGAATGTTTTCTAATTTCTAAATATAAATTGATGACAAATTAAACACTCAAAGGAAAGAATTCCCTGTATGCATTGCATTTTTTTCAGTGAAACAGTGAAGTTTGAGATTGTGTGTGTCTGTGAACTCCTGAGTTTGGACTACCACATTTATTCCACTTGCTCAGGTCTCTCTCTACATGGAGCAGCCTGACTATAGCTGGGTGAACATTTCTTTAGAGTGACAATGTTGAGTTGTGCATGGTACAAAGCAATGGACATTGATAAAAACTCACAAAGCCTACACTCTAGACCAGGCTCTGTACTTCATTAGGTTACCTTATGTTACATGAAATTACTCATCTTCAAGGCCTGGAAGCTCTCAAAATGGAGAACACCATTCTCTTTTCTTTAAAGATGGACTTAACTACAAAAACCAAAGACACAAAAATCCAAATGCTTCTCATTAGATTCTCAATAGATGTTTTAAGTCTAGGACAAACAAAATGGATCATTATTTATTACATAGGAAATTGCCAGATTTGGTGGCAGGTTTGGAGTTGTTTCGGTTCTGTTGTTTATTGACTAATTCCTTGAGATGGCTAATACGTGGAGAAATACACATCTGTGCTATAGTTTCTGAAAACTGACACATTAAATATGATTTCCTATCCCTCTCCTTTATTCAAATCTCTCCTAAAGCACAGAAAACTAACAGCAGAATTGCTGTATTCCATGCAGTTAGACATCTATGTGTAATCAAGAATATTTTCGGTTGACAAATGCATACCTCGTTTAGAATCTATAGGTGAGCAACATGAGATACTGGCTATAGGTAAATCAAGCACACACACACACACACACACACACACACACACACACACACACACACACTTACACCTCACTTACAACTATGGGAGATGACAAATAAATCAACTGGCAAATGAGAAGGTTGGCAGGTTTGAAATTCAGGTAAATGTTGCAACATTGAGTCCAAAATTTCAAAGCATACAACCTAGATGGAAGGACACTCATGCACTGTTTCTTTGTAACAAACTCAAGGCTGGAATCCTTTCCTGCAAGCGTCTACTGTTTGCTCACTATACTTTTGAAAGAGGCTCAGCCACATTAGAAAAGTAATCTGCCTTACTGAAAAATCAGCTGATTATGTGTTGATCATGTTAAAAATATGCATTTGTAAAATCATCTAGACTAGTGGTTGCTCTAACACCCGAGAACCATGGTCTAAGAGTGATGTATAAACTATCCATCATTCTAAAAAAAAAAAAAAAAAAAAAAAAAAATCCCCAGGTACCTTTGTTAGGCATTTTCTTGTGGTATAGAGCAGTGATTTTCAACCTGTGGGTTATGACCTCTTTGTGGAGGTCACACAACCCTTTCACAGGGCTTGCCTAAGACTATCAGAAAACACAACATTGATATTTACGTTATGATTCATAGCAGTAGCAAACATACAGATATGAAGTGTCAGTGAAAATAATTGTATGCTGGCAGGGGAGTCCACTACAACTTGAGGGATTGTGTTAAAGGTCACAGCCTTAGGAAGGCTGAGATCTGCTGGCTTAGATAGAAAGTCATTACACTTTTAAATATTAGCCTGGATTTATCTGAGCTGGAAAATCAGTTTCTAACTTCTTAATAACTTATTATTATATGTTCTATTTATTATTATTATTATTATTATTATTATTATTATTATTATTATTACGTGTGTGTGTGTGTGTGTGTGTGTGTGTGTGTGTGTATGAGGTATATAGAGCTGGGGATCCCATATGTCATGGTACATATACATATATGGAGGTCAGTAGAAAACTTTATGGATTCAGTTCTCTCCTTTCACTTTGATACGGGTCCTGGTGGCTCAACTGTGGTCTTCAGGATTCTGCAGCATGTACTTTACCTGCTGATCCATATTGCCAGCTCCCAGTAATGTCTCTTTCATTTAAAGAAGTCTTGACTGGACACCGCTGTCTTCAACTAGAAACTCTGAGCAAAAGGCTACACTATTCAAGTAATCCAACTTCAAAGACTTGGAACCTCAATTTGATTTTCTCTCCTAAGTTTGAAACCCAGTTTAAAACAGTAAGGATCCAGTGAGTTCAAGAGAATGACATCCATGATTTGTGAGGTCATATGATTGATTACTATTGTTTATCTGTCCATATCACTTTAATGTCATCAGAAAAACAAGGCTCCAGTAGACTGAATGGATACAGTGACAGATACTTGGAAGATCAGGGAGAATATAATTATGACTTGGGTTTGCTATTTCTAACTATAATAGAGATTTTATGGGAGAATGTTGCATGGTTACATTTTAAAGAGTTTGGTTGTAAAAACAGCTATAACATAGTTTCTTAAGTTTGACTCAAATAAACACATTTACAAAACAGAGGCATAGGTCAGGGCAAACTGGTCCATTCAGTAAAATACTTACTACATAAGATCTGATTTTGGATCACCAGCACTGACGTAAAAACCTGGACACAGGACACATACCTCTTATTCTAGGGCTGAGGAGGCAAAACAAGAGGGTCTCTGCATCTCACTGTACATCATTCTATCTGAATCCAAACTCTCCAGATTTAGTGAGAGACTCTGACTCGAAAAATAAGACAAAGAATGATTAATGAAGGCACATGATAAAGAATTCTGACCTATACACTTATGAGCATACACAAACATGCACGCATGCATGTGTGCACATATATACACACATACATTCATATACACATCTACCATGCACAATCCCCAAAAAGAAATATCTTATGTTCCCAAACTGCAATATGGGTAGTCCCTAAATAAGTTGCAGAATTTAAAGTATTATAGTATTATAAAGGTTGGTTGCATACATTTATAACCTTGTAGAATGTGGAATAGGAAGGATTGAGCGACATCTTTTTAATATGACCTTAAATTAATTTTTTAGATAAAGAAGAAGAAATATAATTACTAATGTCTTTATTTACATGGGGAACCTGCCAAAGATTCTCAATGTGTTAACAAAAACAGTAGATAATGTTTCTATTTCTTTTATTGGTCAATGGACATTCCTCATAGGAATCTTGTCCTGGATGGATAATGGGTAACAAAACCTTACAGAAGAATGTTGAGCTAAAAATACAATGACAAAGAGTGATAGGAATGTTACATGACACTTACTATATCCAATCTATTTACCTTCTAATACGGTCTTCAGGATGTCCCCAAGTATACAACTTCTAGCACAATTAGCTCCAAGGTAAGTTGTTCTGTGGAACATGGGATGATGAAAGGTTGACACTGAAGTAAGAAATTAATTTCATAGTCAGAAACTAAATCTCAGTGTTCCAATATCTGACAAAATTCTTGGATATAACAATGGGCAGCAGAGAAAGAATGGTGACCAGAAAATGCTGCTCCATGTAAGTCTTTGCTGATTTCCAAATTACTGTGGGGTCTTTGATACCAAAGTAAATGATAAGCTTCCCATTAAGTGACTTCTTGATTTCCATAAAGTAAATAAACTGGAAGACTGAGGCCTGAGCTGATCTGAAAAATTTCTGATTTTATTACCCATTCACTTGGCAGACACAAGTTAGTTTAGTCAACATTTTTAATAAATGCATAGCTCACTCTATGGGGAAAAGATGTTTAAAAGATCACAAATATAAAACATAAGATTTTTTCTTAACCTTCCTCAAAAGGATCTGTGACTGTACATCAAAGTAACTGTGTAGTGGGAAATGATTCTAATTTGATTGCGTGTCCATTTTTTAAATAATGGAGGCTGAGTCATTGCTAATTATTTTGATACTGTATTCTTGAACTATTCTTCAATTAATCAGGGAAACCTAACAAATTTAAGCTATAAAGTTAAAAATATCTTAAAGAAAAGTAGGAATTTTGACCTATCCCTCTCAATTCAAGCCATCTACTTGCTTAGGTAGAAGACAGTGTCTTAGAGAATGGTATTATTTTACATCTAATGCTTTCAATATTATATGTGCTAAAGAAACAAGTAGGCACCACTGTGGTACTGTGGTACTTGATATACAGTTATTGATTTAGACAACTTCCTATTTCAGTAAGTTGAGAACACTAGATGGATTTATTTCACTTGGCTGGGCAAATACTATACTTTCAATGCCTAACTTGAGATATGTGTCATTTCTCTACCCCAAGGCCATAATTTCATTCAAAGAGAAGCTCATCATTTCAACCTCTCCTGGAGTATCTCACCAGGCCTTTTCATTGATGACATATGTGAAAAGGATCCAGGAAAGAAGAAATAGCAGCTATTTAGATGCTTTGATAAGATGTACATATCCTGGAGGATAGGAGACTGACTGGAAATTCAGAACTCTCAGTGGATAATTTTCCAAGAATGCACTAGTCTGCATCATACTGGGATGTTATTTTCAAAGTAGAAACACATTGCATGAAGCTTTATCTAGTAATAGGAAAGTGATTTGAATTTTGAATATACATACATATATAATATTTGAGATATATAATATCAACCTGTTCATTGGATAAATAGGCTACCAGCTTTTAATTGGGCCACTGAACAAAAATTGGTTCTTCAGTGTATTCAGGCTGCTGAAGCAACAATTTTAACCCTGGGTTCTTACAGATTGATAAAGCTGGGGTTATATGACTGACTGATGGGGTGCTTAGAGGAGTCTATGGCAAGCCCAAATAAAGAATTGTGTATTTGATAGAAAAGCAGTTTTCTTTAGTAAATACTGCATTATTTTGAATCAACAGTTTTTACCTATTATATATTCTAAGTTCATTGATGGGCACCAGAGAGTTGTGCAACGCGAGCCTCCATTGTGGCCTGTTATTTAATAAAGATACAGTTTTTCATGGCCCTGGAAGTGGTTTACACAAGAAAAAGATCAATGGAAAATATGTGGAAGGCCAACAAGTAGATGATCAGTCTGTCTGCATTTTAACCCCTGGGCATTTGAATCCTACCTATGGATACATCTAGATGAAGACCTAGCAATACCCTGGAATGGAACATTCATGAACACTGTTCAGTCGTCCTCAAATGACAGCACAGAAAAGCACCATCCCCTCCCAGAAGGCAGAACTCCTAGGTGTAATGCTGAGTTTTTCACTTTGATTGGAAGAAGTGATGAGCAGGGTGTGTCTTCATTTAAATTTATGAGCTGTAGCAAGTTTTGGGCCAGATGATCAGGGATTTGGAAGGATAAGTCTGGAAGATTAATGACAAGATTTGAGAGAAAATTATGTAAATGGGCCTCACATTTGAAATATTGGTGTCCCATGTGAATGATCAGCAGATGGTTCTGTCTGCAGAGGAACCTCTCTCTATAATCCTCTGAAAATTCCCCTTCTTTTTCTGTGGCAGGCAATCTTTCTCTGCATTTCTCTGAGTTCTTATTTTATCTGACTGTATGCAAAGCCCCATGATGAGCAGGATAAAGAATCAAGAAAGATTTATGGGCACAGGACTTCCCTCCTCAAGAATATTCTTGATAGGTACTCTTGAGTTCCTCACCTGCTGAGCAGGGACATACAAGAACCACCCTATGAGCATGCAGAGCTGGGTGGGCCAATTGGGAACTTGGGAAAATGGAAGTTATTTAGTAACCTTTCGTTTCAAAAGGACAATGACCTATCCTCACTGGAATTGACTCTTATTCTAGATATGGATTTTTCTTTTTCTTTTCTTTTCTTTTCTTTTTTCTTTTTTTTTTTTTTTTTGAGACAGGGTTTCCCTGTGTATCTTTGTATCTTTCCTGGAACTCACTTGGTAGCCCAGGCTGGCCTCGAACTCACAGAGATCCACCTGGCTCTGCCTCCCAAATGCTGGGATTAAAGGCATGCGCCACCACTGCCAGGCTTGGATTTTTCTTTTCCTCCAATTTTTGCCAGGAAGATTATTCATAAATAGAGATTTTCTTATTCTCTGTGGTGAAAAGCAAAAGAAACAAAACAAATCATAGTTTCTTACTAAAGAATTTTATTTACCAAAGAAGTAAGAAAATATTTTATTGTTCATGAGATATATTTTATAATCATTAAAAAGAAACATGCATTCTACCACCAAGTAGGCACTTACCTTGTGGGAAATAAAATTTTTGTTTAAGACTAAATGTCAAATCAGATTGGATACAAATTAGAAGTTTTGGTTCTCTCTTACAAGATACAGAATAAGTTCTTAACAAGCACAACATTTATATTATCATTTTCTCCAGAGTCAGATGACATGAATCTAAGGGTGAAAGGGTTAGGAGATTTGGCCAGTGGGGGGTGGGTGGGCATGCAGGAGTGAACACATGCTTTCTGTTTTTTATTTCCATGACTTTACTCAATTGGTATTATAAAGATTTAAAAGGAGACTGGGGAGATGGCTCAGTCAATATATATATAAATATATACAACCCAGTCTGTTTTCATTGTTTATTTGTATATGGTTTAAGAGCTCCTGGTATTGGATAACCAATAGGGCAGGTCATCCTCAGGGGAGACTAATCTCCTCCCAGAAGCCACCAGTTACCTATCATTCTTTGTCTAAAAGTGGGATTCCATGATATTTTTCCCTTTCCATTTCAGCATGGCAATTATCATTGCCATTGTCCTGGTCTTATTTGTGCAGCCATCTCTACGAGAGACTGTTTCACATCAGGCTTCCTGGAATTTCACCTCTTAGAGTCTTTCTGCCCTCCTCTTCCATACTGTTCCCTGAGCCATAAATGCAGGAGCTATGATTTAGATGTCTCCCTTGGGGATACATTCCCCATAATCTGTTCATATCTGTATTGGGTCCAGTTGTGATTTTTTTTTTCTTTTTTTTTTGGTTTTTCAAGGCAGGGTTTCTCTGTGTAGCTTTGCACCTTTCCTGGAACTCACTCTGTAGACCAGGTTGGCCTCGAACTCACAGAGATTCGCCTGCCTCTGCCTCCCAAATGCTGGGATTAAAGGCGTGTGCCACCACTGCCAGCTCCAATTGTGTTTTATAGTGATGGCTTGCCATAAAATTATACATTTTCCCCATTTCCTTAGAAACTAAAGAGCCAGTTGCCTGGGAGCAAATAAATATGGGGCAGATCTAGTAGAAGAAATGAGATGAGACATAACTATCAGCCACAGCCTTGTGGACACAGTCATAGTTGCTTCCTTCCCAATTATACATATAGCTATGTGTAGCCATATTTTAAAAACCACTTTATAACTTAATGTGACTTATGTGAATAATAGAAAATTAAATATAATTTCATATACAGGATTAAGTATACCAGGGACTGTACTGTGAATAGACAAAAAAAAAGTCACAAGGTAATGTTTGTGGTATCAGGTAAAAATGTGAATATTCTCTTTGGGTAAGTGAGCCCATTTTATTTGTATTTTGAATAGTTAAAATGTGGTAATCAGGGCCATGAGGTAACACTAGAGCTGTTTTGCTTTGGAATCTGGAAAGGTGGATATATTTGTACAATGAATAGCAGAAGATTTGGCAGGGGGCTTTCTATCAGAACAGTTCCAGGAAAGCATCTGTGTTTATTTAATACCTACTTTCTTCCTGATATGTGCCATCTAGTTCCCTGGTCTTTGTAGAAATATTGCAAGCTATCTCATTCTCTGTAGGATATTCCACTCTGCCAATGTAAATTCTTAGGACTCAAACGGAAAAGCATGAGTAATCATTCCTTCACTGATACATAGGACAAATATTTGTTACATACAATGAGTGAAAAATTTCCTTTCTGCTGGTATTAACAATAATATTTAAATGTGGAGATGCAGAAGGCAAAGACTATCATACTTTATAATGCAGGAAGATATTCTTGTAAGAATTAGTTGTGTCCTTTAAACTATTATTTTTTCATTTTCCACTCCTTGATCATCTTGTCCTCATCTAAGTAAACCTGAAAACTAAGGAATATTTCACTGATTCGAAGGGGTCCCCAGGGTCTTGGCCTACTGAGTTGGAGTCAGGGACGGTAGTCTGAGAAACAGAGGTACTTAACTTTTTACATGGTAGCCAGTAAAGAAACGAAAGGACGTGTTCTATAAAGTTTTGTGATCATGTCCAATGGTGAGACTGAGCTTTCAGATCCTCTCTGTTTTGCAACAGAGTAGATGAACACATGATGAGCCTCTGCAGAGATTTTGAAAGAAACCGAGGGAAACATGTGGGATAGAAAAGATAGTAAAGAAAGGGAAGAGAGAGCCATTCTCCACTTTGGCATGATCAGCTGGTATGACGGGGACACATTTATTTCCTTGTGGAAAACTTTTGAGGAGATTCTCAGTCATCTACTAAAGTGACTCAGTACAGAGTCACAGAAGAGGAAAGGAGAAATCAAGTGAGCACTGGCAGTCTCACCTGCCCAGTCCTCCTAGAGAAGGAGGTCATCAAGTCTACTGGCAGAGAAGCAGGAAGAACCAGTCTGATCACATTCCTGTGTTAAATAGAGAGAGAGGTGTGACCTTTCTTCTCATCCATCTAACTGGATTTAGGTCATAAAAGAGAACTCACTTAAGGAAAGGGCACCATGAAAGAGTGCATGCATGCATTCCATTCAAATTTCCTGGGATGGAAATCTGGTTAGCCCTAGAGATAATGGTGAAGATGGCTGCTAAGCAACATACAGATTGTTCTAATTGAATTGGAGTAAATAGAAACTTTAAAGTACCAAACTGTCTAGGAATAAGTAAGACCGTATCTACCATGTTAAGAGACTGGAGAGCAAGATGTGGTACAGAATGACTGGTATCTAATTAAGTGTTGGGTGTTTACCAGCCCTTCTGATTCTATACTGTTCAACAATCTAGTTATATTTGACTAATGGTGCTAAAATAAAGTACGATAGTAGACTATGAAGAGGTTTGAGATAGGAACAATTTGATATTGTTGAATGAGTTCAACAAGATTCTCAGTCCTGTGTTGACAAGGTAACTGCACGCTGAAGGGTGAGCATGAACTTGTCCAGTGAAAGACAAGGATGTAGACAAGGACAGTCATCAGCACAGAAAATGCAGCAAGGTTGAAATAAATTCCTCGTGCTTAAAAGTGATAAATGTAAGAAGAGGAAGGATTATGATGGGAGAGTAGACAGGATGAAGATAATATGCCTGAGTCTTTTGGTCTGGAAAATATGGTGATCAAGAGTATTCTCTTTAGAGGTAGCGGTGGTAACAGGGTACAGTTAGTCTCAAAATGGAAGAGACCAGACTAGAGAAAGCCACTTGGAAGCAGACCGTGATGGGTTGTGGGAGGATGAACTGAGGTGGGTTAGAAATGGTAGAAGAAGAGCACCTTCAGAAGACTTTAAGTAAGAGAGGTCTTATGGTTGAACACAAGCTGGCTGCATACACAGAGGAAAACTGAATATTGAAGATGGCAATAATGAGCTTCAAAACATTTAAGTGTATTATGATTATAGCTATGTAGGTGAGTACATTGGCAGCATTCAGTCTCTATTTCCCTTCCTTTATTATTTTCTTCATCCTCTCCATCTTCTCTTAGCCCATTCCTGTCTTTTTCATATTTCAGTTTTCCTGTTTGTCTTTTGTTTTACAACAGAGTGCCAAGTGAGAATCTGAATCTGGCAATAGGTGCAGTTATTTTCTCGGTGTCTTCCTAGATCACCACGCTTTCTTTGCTTCTTTTCCCAGTTGTGGAATTCTGTTGAGGGGTGCTGGTGGGGGGCAGGAGAGGTAAGAACTGGCTCATTATTGTGACTTTATTTTGCATCCACAGCTAACATGATTCAATGTTAATCATTTGCCTGTTGACAGAATTGAGATTCAACTCTCCATGTGTAGCAGTAGCCAATAATCAACCCATGCACCTTGATAGTACCAGACTTTAGAATACATTTGAGATGCCTCACTGAAAATCATTTATAACAAATATCTGCACTCATGAATAATTCTAGATATAATCAAAAACTTTAATGGATGATAAGCACATAAAACAACAAATAAAACAAAAGCAGAAAGTCCCTAATGAAAAACCTTGGTTAAAAAACAAGCAAACATAAACTTGACATTTTATGTGCTTTAAACTTACTGATCTTAAATACAAAAACAAAAATCTCACAGGACAAAACAAAAAACACAATGCCAGATATGCTGGTTTGTGCCATAGTTCTGGCATTATGGGAAGCAGAATTAGGAGGATTGTGAGTTCAAGTCCAGCTTGAGTTCATCTCAAGAAAACATGAACTAAAACCTAGCAACTAACCAAATAAACAGATCCTAACAACCTCCCACTACCACAAACAAAACCACAAAGCAAATCAAAATAAGGTTTCTTTGGCCAGTTCACTCTTGGGTTCATTAAAGATGTGATTTAATCTTTTCATATGCAAGTCTAAAAAGATGAAATTTAATTTGATGTGGCCCAGTGGCATGCAAGGGGGAGATCTGCCAATAATGTAACATATTTGACAGATACATAATATTTAAGCCAGAAGAAAAACATCACCATGTTTATTTTTCATCACGTTAAGGTCAGTAGAAATATTTCTACGTAATGTAATAGATCATTGTAGAATGTCAGCTTGAGAAGGTCAATTTAAATAGGAAGGAAAAATTTGTAGTCTAGATCAAAACCACAAGCAAGATTCCAAACAAAACTGTAAGTTATATTCTGAAGCAGGAGTAGAATAATTTCTTTCCTTGGGAAACTTTTAGAATATGACAATGTTGGCACATTTTCTTTTTTGGAGGGGGCCTAGTATATGGTGGTGTGTGTGTGAGACAAACTTTGTTTACATAAAGATAGTATTTCTTATAAAGAGAAAGACCCAATTAAAGAGACACAAATGTGTTTTCAGTGTTGTCTTAGGCATTCCCAGAACACGAGACCCTCAGTTAGCCTAACCTCATAGCACATGACCACAACCCAGGGTAAAGTCACTTAGACAAATGCTGGAAAGTTTCCAGGTGACTCTTGAGCTAATTGGCTCTCCTGTGGGGATGTGGGACACAAAGTAGAGGAAGGAAGATTGGCTTCCTGATATTCCTGAAAACGCTTAAGAAAGTGGCATGATGGGAATTTACCTACTTTCCTCTCGGGCGTTATTAATCTTCCCAAAGTGACCTAGATTCTTTTAGTACCCAAATGGTGCCATGATATAAATTTAGCACCAACAGAAACAGATGTTTTCTTTCTGTGTAATGGAATACAATATTCAAAGAAGAAAGCTGAAAACATAGAAGAAACTTTTACACTGTCCAATATTGTTAAGACGAAAACAGTAAGAAACATGCAATATAATTAACACTTGTTCTGAGGTGTAATTTGAGGAAACTGTTCAGTGTTAATACGGGACATTAAAAGTTCTTTAATTTTTTTATTAATAGTTTTTCTCAAGAGGTGTACAGAATTGCTTAAGGTTTTGAGAATAGACAAGGAAAATGCAACTTACATGCAAGTTTTGAAATAAATGTGTTTTGTTTGGAAAAGGCCGTTTATCTTCCTATATTTGGATTACACTGGGGTCAGAAAGTAGCAGCTCTTTGCTGTGTGTCTGTCCTTGTTTATTGATTCAGTTGTATGTTTGATTTATATATTTAATTGTTTATTTATTTTAGCGAGAACATGTAAGAACCTTTCTAGTTTTTATTCTTGAAGAAGTGAGGGATTTCAGCTAACTGTATCTACTTAGGTTACATTCACAAAGCATATATCCATACGGACAAATTTTTATAGACTCAAATTAATTTGAAAAATACACTGATGATCTAATACAATACAGTAGGTACTGGGATCACAAAGGTAAAGGGAATGTATAATTACTTCTCACTTCCGTGGAAACATTCACATGACTCACACCAGGTACAAGAGTTTTCAATCAAACTCTAGCCTCCTAGTTCCAACTGTATACAATCACACAACAGATATTTTCAGCTGACTAATGTGTATTAACTTGCATTTCAGTATCTCAAAGTCAACTAATAATTTTCTTTCTACCAAGAGTAACCCCTCCTCCTAATGTCTCATAATTTAAAAACCAACAACAATAACAGCAACAAAACTTTCTTAATCCTGTACTTTAAAACCTCACAATCATTTGGCCCATTTTTTTTCTTCTTTGTCCTTTTGGATAGTTTTCTGTCTTTTTCTGTATTTAGAGTTTATCAATTGAAAAGTTCTGACAGTCTTTCTGACTTTCTATTTGTATGTCTTTGTTAGCTTTGGAAGAGAAGTAACTTTACAGACAAACTTTGGTTTTAATCTCTTCTTGTTTACTTCCTGGGCATATGCCTATTATTTATTTCTTTATTTATTACATCATATCCTTTTATAAAATTTATTATATTTGTGTTTTAATTTTATACATCAGCCATGGGTTCCCCTGTTCTCCCCCTTCCCTCCCTACCCCCACTTTCCCCCCATCCCCTCCCCTCCATTCCCATCTCCTCCAGGGCCAAGACTCCCCTGGGGATTCATTTAAACCTGGTGGATTCAGTACAGGCAGGTCCAGTCCCCTCCTTCCAGGCTGAGCAAAGTGTCCCTGTGTAAGCCCAAGGTTCCAAACAGCCAGCTCATGCACTAAGGACAGGTCCAGGATGGAAGTGGATGGAGAGATCCTCGGCCAGGCCCAGGTGGAGCTCCAGGAGTCCAATTGTTGAGACCAAGATTGGAAAAGCACAGGGACAAATAGCCAAATGAATGGAAGCACATGAATTATGAACCATTGGCTGTGGAGCCCCCAGCTAGATCAGGCCCTCTGGATAAGTGAGACAATTGAATAGCTTGATCTGTTTGGGAGGCACACAGTCTGTGGGACCAGGATCTGTCCTTAGTGCATGAGCTGGCTGTTTATTTATTTATTTGTTACATTTATTTATTTGTTACATTTATTTATTTGTGTGTGTGTGTGTGTGTGTGTGTGTGTGTGTTTGGAGGGGTGCAGTGTGTGTGTGTGTGTGTGTGTGTGTGTGTGTGGAGGGGTGCAATGTGTGTGTGTGTGTGTGTGTGTAGGGGTGCAGTGTGTGTGTATGTAGAGGGTGCAGTGTGTGTGTGTGTGTGTGTGTGTGTGTGTGTGTGTGGAAGGTGCAGTGTGTATGTGTGTATGTGTGGAGTGTGCAGTGTGTGTGTGTGTGTGTAGGGTGCAGTGTGTGTGTGTGTGTGTTTGGAGAAGTGCAGTGTGTGTGTGTGTGTGGAGGGTGCAGTGTGTGTGTGTGTAGGTTGTAGAGTGTGTTTGTGGTGTTTATGTGGTGTGTGTGTGTGTGTGTGTGGAGGGATGCAGTGTGTGTGTGTGTGTGTTGGGGGTGCAATGTGTGTGTGTGTGTGGAGGGGTGCAGTGTGTGTGTGTGTGTGTTTGGAGGGATGCAGTGTGTGTGTGTTTGTTTGTGTGTGTAGGGATGCAGTGTGTGTGTGTATGTGTAGGGGTGCAGTGTGTGTGTGTGTGTGTGTGTGTGTGTGTAGGGTGCAGTGTGTGATATAGTGTGTGTGTATGGAGGGTGCAGTGTGTGTGTGCGGAGGGTGCAGTGTGTGTGTGTGTAGGGTGCAGTGTGTGTGTGTAGGGTGCAGTGTGTGTGTGAGTGTGTGTTTGTGGAGGGTGCAGTGTGTGTGTGTGTTGTGTGTTGTGTGTGTGGTGTGGTGTGTGTGTGGTGTGTTTATGTGTGTGTGTGTGGAGGGGTGCAGTGTGTGTGTGTGTGTGTGTGTGTAGGGATGCAGTGTGTGTGTGTTAGGGGTGCAATGTGTGTGTGTGTGGAGTGGTGCAGTGTGTGTGTGTGTGTGTGTGTGTGTGTGTGTGTGGAGGGGTGCAGTGTGTGTGTGTGTAGAGTGCAGTGTGTAAGTATGTGTGTATAGGGTACAGTGTGTGTGTGTAGGGTACAGTGTGTGTGTGTGTGTGTGTGTGTGTGTGTTGAGGGTGCAGTGTGTGTGTGTGAGTGTGGAGGGTGCAGTGTGTGTGTGTGGAGGGTGAAGTGTGTGTGTACGTGGAGGGTGCAGTTTGTGTTTGTGGAGGGTGCAGTGTGTGTGTGTGTGTGTGTTGTGTGGAGGGTGCAGTGTGTGATATAGGTTGTGTGTGGAGGGTGCAGTGTGTGATATAGGTTGTGTGTGGAGGGTGCAGTGTGTGATATAGGTTGTGTGTGGAGGGTGCAGTGTGTGATATAGGTTGTGTGTGGAGGGTGCAGTGTATGATATAGTGCGCTAAAGGAAGTGAAACAGCTGGTAGGAGTTGGTTCTCTTTTTCTCCCAGGCAGGTCCAAGGGATCATGAAGCACGAATTGTTAGAATAAGACTGTTTAGAGTTACATCCACAGGATCAAATTCCAGTTGTGAGGCTTGGCAGCAAGCACCCTTACCCGCCTAGCCATCTCAGTGGCCTAGATTTGTGTCTTTTTAAAATAGTACTTTTGTTTAGTCTTTGAAAATTCATACGCGTGGGGCATGTCTTTTAATCATTTCTATTCTTCAGCTACCTACCTCCAACTCTACCCAGGACCCTAGAATCCATGTCCTTACCAATTTCATGTATTATTATTATTATTATTATTATTATTATTATTATCACCCTGAATCTAATAAATGCTGACTTATGCCCATGGATCTGCGGACCATCCACCGAGGCACAGGCAGTCTACCAGGAGCTACCAGATGTGTGTCTTTAAAAAAGTCACATAACACGTTTGCAAGCCAAGGTATCCTCAGATGAGTATTGCGTCAAGACAAGACACAGGCAAAGAACTCAGCAGGGACACCATCAAAGGCAGGGGCTCCAGGCGCATTGGTTTTCATTTTCGTTCCCTCTTCCTGTGTCTTAGCCCAGGTCCTCCCCACTGTGGGACTGTGCCAGACTCCGTGAGCCTCTTTCCTAATCTCTTTCTTTCTTTACACTACAGATTGCACTCAGTCTTTTTACCTTTCTTCCTATCGTAATTTTTATTCATTTCAACAGTGTCATCCTACCACTCAAAACAGTGTCAGGACCATTACCATTAGACCAATGAGCCTTTCAAATCTGGCCCGTTTCTTCTACAGAGTTTCTCTATTGTCGCCTAACTTCACTTAAAGCAACTTCTCTCAGTGTTCTTCAATAAAGCTAACATACATGTGTGTCCTTCTTGTACTTTCGTTATAAATTTGAGGAAGCTCAATCATAAGATGTGAGCATTTTTGTATGTGTGTGTATATTCATATATACATGCATGCATGCTACTAAAATTTAGTTGTCTTTACTATCTATCTATCTATCTATCTATCTATCTTCTATCTATCATCTACCTATCTTTCTATCTATCTGTTTGTCTGTCCATCCATCCATCCATCCATCCACATCCATCCATCCATCCATCCATCCATCCATCCATCCATCCATCCATCTATCTATCTATCCTGTGTTCCCAGGGATACTTTTGGAAGACCCTGTTCTTTCTCCATTGTATGTTCTTTATGCCTTTGTTGAAAACCATTTGGTCATAAATACATGTCTTGATATGGAGGTTGCTATCCTCTTCCATCGTTCTCTTTGACAGTTATTATAACTGAGCTGGCCTTCCCAGGCGGGTACATGTTGGTAGTGTGTTCTAAATCCCAGTATTGCAATGTCTCCAAGGACTTTTGTTTCTGTTGTACAGGCTTGCTTTGATGAAGTTTAATAGTTCACCATATCCACTGAGTAATTGAAAATAAATGAAAGACCTAAATATATGAAACTACTAGAAGAAAATACAGGGGAAATGTTTCAAGATATTGATATGGTTAGAAGTTTTTGAAGAAGAGTCTCGAACCAAGAGCAACACAATAAGAGAGACTAAAGAGTTGAAAGGAAGCTGCCGGGCGGTGGTGGCGCACACCTTTAATCCCAGCACCCAGGAGGCAGAGGCAGGTGGATCTCTGTGAGTTTGAGGCCAGCCTGGTCTACAGAGTGAAAAAAGAGTTTAAAGGAAGCTAACAAATCTCTACAGAGCAAAAGAGATAATCACCAAGGAAGCCAACAACAAAGCCTGATTTTCTATTTTCTTCCATAATTTTCACAGTTTCATAGTTTAGCTACTTCATTTATTGACTTTTGCACTTTTGCGTCCATTTTTTTGCACTTTTATATGCTAAGAAATAACATTTTGCTTTATTTCCTTCTTTGTATTTTTTCTTTCCTGATTTAAAACTTTGTGATGTTTCTCTTTCTTTTTCTGTCTGTGTGCAGTGGATCAGCACCATTTCAGGAGAAGTAATATAATGCAAAAGGCTTTGGAGGGATGTTATAAATCATCAGAGCATATTTTTTCTGACATCTCTACTCTTCCCCATTCAGTTATGTATTTATTCATTTGCTGGCGCCATACTGTGCTGAGTATTACATCCTTCTAGATACCGTAAAGCCTCACTTCATTGGACTTTCTGTGAACATTTTGTTTGTTTTACTTCTTTTACTAAGAAATGGTTTCGCTATAACATATCCATATATGTATGTATTTGAGTCACTTCTCTTAGGAGTTAAACTAAACACTTATTTAAGGCAACTTAAGGAGAAATGGGCCTGTGTTGGTATACTTTTGAGTAGGAAAGATGGCAGGATGAGCAGAAGGCATCCAGTTACACTGCACCCACATTATTGAAGCAGAGAGTGTGATTAGGGAATCCCTCCAGGCTGTACAATCTGAAGGCCCTCTCCCAGTGACTGACTCACTTCCTCCACTGAGCCTCCACCTCTCAAAGCTTCTATAGTTATCCCAAACAGCACCACCATCTGGGGGATGAAGTGTTCTGAACACAGGAGCCTACTGAGGGCATTTCACATTCCAACAGGGTTTAACCCTTTCCATCACCCATCTTAATCCTGCTTTTTTCCCTCCTGAGTAAATTACACTTTGCAGATGATGAATTAGCTTTACATTGCTTGAATAAATCTTACTAGTGATGTATATTTATTTTTATATTCTGCTAGATTTAATTTTCTAGTAATTGGATGGATAGTTTCCCTATCTATATAGATGTAATTTCATTTGTTTTCTTCTTATTTTGCCATAAGGGTAACAATCTTTGCCTTAGCAAATGAGTTAGGAAATTTTCAGTTTTATTTTCTGGGCACAAATTTTGTGGAAAGGGTGGTGGTTTAGTTTTCAACCTTTGTTTATAATAATGCATCCTATGTGTTTCTTCAGAAAGCATATTCTATGTCTGGCATTTCAAAAAAAAAATGCTAGGGTGGAAACCCTTTGTTTATTAGTAGGCTTATAGCATTCACATTTAACATAACTGCTTTTAATGCGTTATTTATGCAGATGTTATTTAACTATTGAAATAAAAATGGAGTGTGCTCCTGCAAGATCAGGAACAAGACTTCATTCACCCTTCTCATTATCCTTAGTTGTTCATTTCAACAGTCTATTCTATCTGCATAACGATTAATCTATAAATAAGTATAAATAATAAATACCTGTTTACTTTTGTTAAATATATACCAATAAACTCTCACTACATGAAACACCTTTAAATGTTTAAACATAACTGAGTTGTGAAATGTTTTCTCATGACGACAATATGGCTTACTACTTTGAAATGTGTTGCTCAAAATAAACCTGCAATATTCAGAAAGAAATTGGTTCTTTCTGTCAGCACTATGTTGTCTAGGCTTGACTCTGATTTTACTTTGCAAACCATGTAAGATTTTGATTGGAATGACCACTAGAGCTTCTGAGAACAGAGTGTTATGTCTCAACTAAAATATTCAAGGAAAGCAAACCATCTAACAAAGATATAAATTGCCACTGTATGTTGCATATCTTCCCTCTTCCTTTTCAACAGTTTCACTCTAGAGAAAATCTTGTTTAATAGCAAAGTGTTTATTTCTTTCTCCTGCTTTTCCTTGTTCTGTCTGAATCATCCTTTTCTGCTGAATCACTCTTAACACCCAGGCACCAGGGAGTATTAGCTATTTGGCTATGCCATGCATTCTCCTTCTTCCATAAAACAATGAAGGCATGGTTCTTTCCCAGGTGGTTTCATGTGAAGCCAGGTCTCTATACAGATAATCCAAGGTATATGAGAACATAGGAACTGATCTTCATCTCCAATTTAGTCTGGGGAGGAGTAACTTGCCTTGTGCTTTGATCCTTGTACTTGTTCATACTGGTTCTCCCAAAGACACAAAGCCTTGGCTACCTGGATCTCAGGGCCTCTCAGGATGTTGTTTGCAGGAAAGATCCTTGTAAGTGGGATGTCAATCTTAGGCATAAAGTGGGTTTTCTTCACTCACTGTAAAACCTACAAAGCTCCATGATCAGTGGTTTTCTCCAACAATGCCGCCTACTAATTGTGTAGGAATAATTAAAGATTTTGATATGGATTAAATTGTAAACAATATCTTCATATATTGAAATCTCTGTCATCTGTCTGTCTGTCTCTCACCCTGTTTACATTACCAAACTAGAACATAATAGATGTTATTGTTTATGCCCCTCAGTCTATGATATTTGATTATGGAAACCTTATCTGAGTATCACATGCAGCATGCTTTTTGTGGTTGCTCCTGTGAGTCGGAGCAGAATATATATAAAGAACAAACATGAAATTCTGACAACTGTTTTTGTTATTCAGTAATTTTTGTCTCTTTTTCAACTCTCCTATGCCTTATGCCTATATTTAAGAAATGCTAATAATCTGACTTGCTATCTGACATGTAGGATCCAATCATAGATTTTAGAACCTTTTTATTAGAACCAGCATACCTAAAATGACAACAATTGGTAAATGTTAGGTTAATAATGATGATGTGATGGTCATGAAGATGGTGATCATTATTCTTTGTATCTCTGTAATACTTTTATACACAAATCACTTTTTAGATCCTATCTCAATTGAGCTAATATGTAACATTGGAAACTAACTGATCACACTTACATTTTAAAGAGATCTGTCTTATTGCTACATGTATAATGTGGTCAGTGTAAGTTGCCTAACCATAGGACTAGTTCATGTAAGGTGTAATAGAAATTTCACCTTGCCCTAGGTCTGATAAATGTTAAACTAGGTCTTCTTATACTAATGGTTTTAAACTAAATTTTTTTGTGCTATATTGTGGTATAGATGCCTATAGTTCAGTTATAACAGAAATTTCAGCAAACCTATGCTTTGCTACTCCATTTGTTATTTAAGAGTCCACAACTGACTGTTCCTTCTTGATATACTTCAACTAATTCCAAATGAATCCAAAGAATGATATAGTCACAGATCATACTAGTATTTCTTATAACTCTCCAGAAGAATTAAAAACCCTGTCTGAGGTTATAGCTGTCCTTGTTGAATAAAATAAAAAGTTTCTAATACATCTTTATTTTAATGGAAATCCACATTGGGTACCAAAAGGCATGATCAAGATAATTAACATACATTATCCCATTAATGGATTTTAACATCTTCAAAAATGTTTTCTTAAAGATTTATTCATATCTGAAATGTACTTTCAATGTGTTATTGGCATAGGCTATGCTTATGTGATAGTCCCTAATTTCTGGCCTCATCAGAACCTTTCCATGTTATGTCCACCCCCTGGCTCTTTCCTCTTACACTGGTAGATTCCCCTTGCTTGTCATATTGTTTTCAGAGAGGCTATGGAGAAAGAATGAGTCTCTGGCTTTCAGTTCCTCACACTGAAATGTCGAGGGTTACACTAATCTTTGTAAATGACTATTTCCTGTTCTCCTATGGCCAAAAGAGGACAGCAATTGATGCCTTCAAACTCACTTGTCTAAGAGAGCTTTGTCTACATTTAGTACGGCCTGTCTTTGGCTCTCTTGGACATGGACATCTTCCTCCTGTAACCCCTGTTTACTTCCTACCTCGGTACCGCACTTCATCATGCAAATGTAAGGCTCTTGGAATCAGCCACCTGTTTCTGTGACTCGCACTCCAAATTTGCAAAGAACATTCTGTCTCAGCAACGTTTTGTTTTGTCTTAAGTCGGTTTTTAGGGAATGTATTTGTAGTACTGCAAGAAATCTGTAGAGATGTTTAGTAAAGGACAAAGTAGAACAAACTATTCATTCTGTCAGTGTTCTGAAACATGTCACCAAACAGTGACTAATAAATTCCAAAAGAACAAGCCTACATTTTTAAGTGAAATATCTGTTCTTGTGACAAGCATGCACAATTATGGGAGAAAATTGTTTACTGATGACTTTTTACATCTATATCTGATTGGTGATGTTGCTCTGCATTGATGTTGGTCTCTAGGCTGTGAATGTGTTGCTTTAATTGGTGGATAAATAAAATGCTGGTTGACCAGTAGCCAGGCAGGAAGTATATAGGTGGGATATGCAGAGGAAAGAATTCTGGGAGAGGAAGGCTAAGTTAGGAGATGCCAGCCTGCTATCCCGGGAGCAGTATGTAACTGCACACAGGTAAAGTCACAGAAAACGTGGCAATTTATAGATGAACAGAGATGGGCTGAGTTTAAGTGTAGGAGCTAGTCAGTTGTAGGCTTAAGCTAATGGCCTAGCCATTTTAATTAATATAAGCCTCTATGTGTTTACTTGGGTCTGAGCGTTTATAGGACCAGTTGGCACACAGGAATTTTATAAGTGGCTGTGGGACTTTGATGCTGGGCAAGCACAGGAAAACTTTCAGCTACATATATCTGCATCTTTGTAATCTCTGTCTATAAAACACAATGAGGATTTAAAAACTACCATGATATTTTTGTTTAGAATTATTTGGCTTGACATATTGGGAAAATGTTGGAGTCAAAATTGTCACCAATCACAGTATTTTACTTCATTTTCTTTGTTTTTATTTATGTTTTAAGTTGATGCAAGACACTGATTATGTTTTCTGCTGCTTGATTCAACTCCAGTCACTTGGAGTATTTATTAGCTATTGATTCATCATGATCTGATAACCAATTCCACTTCAACTCTTTGCTCCAGCTCTACTATTCACAATTCTCCTTTGTGAAAGCCTGTCTAAAAATCAGGTCTGAAGTCTTCATTTGTAAGAGGCCAGTTTCTGCTCTGATCATTAGCATTAGAAGATCAATAGGACATGGCCTCAGGACATCAACATTACTATTTCATTAACATAGTTTCAACATTAGACAGTCCTTATACTATTGCTTAACTAATACATTTATTGGAAAAGCTAAGTGTGTAATAGTGGCCAAGACAATTTAAGTATTCTGATTATTTTCCATAGAATTACACACATCATAAAGGGCATGTAAACATTCCTACGAGCAACCAGCTCAAGTAGGGTATAACTAGAAGAGATATGAAATCTGATTTGTCCTTTGGAATTTTTCTTTAGTGAATAATCAACATTCAGCATCTAATCTATTAATATGAAACATTATATTTAAATATAATTTAATATGAGACATGCATATGCACAAGCACACACCTACATCCATGCACACACACGTTGGAATTAGTGTTTCCTTTGATTATAAATTCATCATCGGAAACTTATTCTAAAGAAATCACAGAGAATATATTGCTATGTCTAATGAAGAGTACATAGTAAATTTGAATAGTAAATAATTAACTCGCTTGGCAGTAGAGAGAGGAGTAAATAAGCTCTATGATTCACAACCCTAATGTTCTGCGAATATATAAAAAAAGGGAGGAATATTCCATCTATAGGAAAGTGTATGTAACACTGCTAATTAAATATTTTGAAAAATACATATGATATCTGAGGCCTCTTTAACATGCATTCTGAAAAACAGAAAATATGGGGATAAATACATCATTCAGAAAACGTAGTCATCAATAAATGGCAGCATGAAACCTTACTATAATTTCCTTACATTTTTGGTATATTTTAAAATAGATTCATGATAAAAGTCAATTTTGGAAAAATGCCTTAAATGTAGCTTAGAAATAATTATAGATAAGATAGTTTGTTGTTGGTTTATTTATTAATTTTGGGAAAAATACATTTTAGAATAATTTTGTATTAAATGTTCTCATATATAAACATGAAAATGTGCATATTTACATGCGTGTTTATATGTCTACTTGGAATTTAATAGGGATATTCATAAATCTGATATTCTTTTAAGACTTTCCTTATTCACATAAGAGTTTATTTGATGTTACCCTACATAGGAGATACTTCTTTGCCCAGAGTCCATAAGTTGCCACATCAAAAGCCCATGCCAGGTGTGGAATACTCTTTTTTAATTTGTTTAACAGGCATGTCCTAGAGGATCCCCCCGCCAAAAAAAAAAAAAAAAAATACATGCTGTTTCAAAGTTCTTGGCTGTCAGACATAACTTCACAACTTGATGGTAAGACTCTGTTGCTGAAGATACCATACCAACTAGTTACAGGACATGGCAACATCAGTTCCCTTCTGAATAGGAAGCTTCCTTGTGGGTAGATTTCATACTTTCAGATGGTACTCTGTAGGCTGCTGAGCAAAAACTTAATTAGAAGTCTTACCCAGCTATGACTTTGGTTACAGCATGGCAAGTTATGCTGACAGGTTCAATAGAGTCACCAATGCTCTGGGGTTGACCAACTGTTTTCTGATTGGATTTAATGTTAGTTCCAGATGTCAAAACTTATACATGGTACTGTAAATCCAACTGAGGGAGATCATAGACCCCAGTGCTTAACTTACTACTATGATTTTGCTAAATGGACATAGTATGGAACTGTTTCTTAAATGTGTATCTCTCCACACATAGAATAGTGCAATGTTTCTTTGTACAGTAAAGTGTGGTTAATTCAGAAGCCTAAAATTTAAAAAAAAAAAAAAAAGCATCTAAAGTAAGTGTCAGTGGAATGCTCAGCCACAATGGAATGTCTAAGTGCCCACTACCAAAACTTGGGAGTCATTCTGGCATAGGAGTGGGTGGAGAGATTGCAAGGGGCATATGTCAGGGAGGACCTGACTAAAACAATGTTTTCTGGATATGCCAGGACTACTGTCCATTGAGGTCAGAACATCTCTGGTTGCTTATTCCAGACATACACAAGATCAAGCCAGTCATCATTCTAGCACAGAGGATGGGGTATGGGTGACTATGAACCCCTACCCCTAACTGAAGCTAATTAAAGGTAATGGATTCCCCAAAAGGGGGAGAGTTAGATTTTTTTTTTAAGAATGTAGCCTCTAGTAGGTCACCAATGCTCTGTGGGTTGATCCCACACCTCTGAGTCTATATACAGCACAGATTGGATTTGATGTATTATTTAAAGAACAAAAAGAGACAGGGAATTGGGAGGGGCTGGAAGGAAGAGGTGAATTTGGAAGGGGATAGGAGGAGAAGTTGAGAAAGAATGGTAAAATGCATAGCATGAAATATTCAGAGAATTAATATTATATAGCAGACGTTATCAAACTCACAATCCCCCCCTACCCCCCCTAGGCGAGGGGCAGGGGAGAAGCTGGTGTTTTTAAGAAGATATATGAAGTTTGGAAGCAAACTTTCCTTGTTTGGTGTTTAAGTACTTCATATATGGAAATCTTTTTTTTTTTTTTCCATTTTTCAAATACTTGGAGATCACCGACTTTGTCACAATAAAAGATTTTAATAAATATGTGTTGCAGGCATTTGCGAATATGTTTCACTGAATGCGGGATCGATAGGCTATTCTAATGTGTCTGGAATGTTAATGGATAAAGGCTTGATCCAAATATCACATCCAAAGCAGAGAGGCATTTCCACTCCAGCAGGCAGGATCATTTAAACCCTGATTAGTTAACAGACTGTATTCATGAGAAAGGTACATTGATCCCAATGGCTTCATCGATTTTAGGTCTGTTGAACCTAGGCACCTTGCAAATTTATGTGCTGCCTTTATTGACTGTGTTTTGATATAATGTGTAGATGTTTCTAGAAAGTACTATAGAAAGTTTCTGGCATTTGACCTTCCTTACACAAGATTATTAACCTGCAATTTTTATTATTTTCAAATGTCTTTTAGAAAGGTGAGGTCATTAATTTTGCTTTCTGTCAAGTACAAGAAGTTAGGCACCGTTGAGAAATTAAAATATTTAAGTGAAAAAGAATTTACTTACATTTTTTCTCTTTTGAGGACAATTTAGTACATGGAGCTAGTTTTCCACAGTTAGAATAACAGAATTGATGCCTGATTATCTGTAAAGATATTTCTTAATATTTTATGTCTTATATAATTATTTCAGTGTTCTCAAATGTAATTTTGCTGAGTTTTTAAAATAAAATTCTAGCTCTGAATCTTTTGATAATATAAATTCAAGTTACATTTGCTATATAGTTCAGCAGAGAAGAAATTGAATTAATGTCATTATGTGTTGCAGGATGAGTCACATAAAATATTTTAAAGGGAAAAAATGTTCCTTTTGCCAAAGTCACATGACTACCAATACCTAAAGTAAACTCTGTAAATTATTTATTTGAATTCCCCTTTGTCATTTTACACAGGTTTTCTGCCAAAGGCATATGCACGGGATTGAATTCTGCTTTAGGGACCTTAAATCTTGTCATGTGGATGCAAGCTCAATCTATGATTTGTCAAATTTTTGTACCTACTTTCATTGATAACATAACTCATGCTTGTCTTAGCAATGCAATATCTCTTTGCCACTGAATAATTTTTTTTCATCTTTTAGTATAATTAATTACCTTACCCTTTGTGCAAGTAGTTAATACAAGTGCTAAATTGGATAGAGCTGTGATGTGTTGATAGATTTCCCCTTCTAGATTGACATTGATCCCTGGATCAATCTAATCATGAAATAATGGCAGAACAAACAAACAAACAAACAAACAAACAAACATTACGGACAGTCTCACATATGCCACGGGCTTGCTAGATGATCAACTTAGCATCTGTATTTTTTGTTTGGATTCATTTCTTTTATTTGCCCATCACCAACTGTTTGACTTTGATTAATGATTTAACTTTATGTTCTTTGTTTCCTCTCAAAGGAAAATGTATATGTACCTGTTTCTTGTATATTAATAAAGTTGCCTTGGGGTCAGAGCAAGCCATAGCAGAAGCTGGGTGGTGGTGGTGCACGCCTTTAATCCCAGCACTTGGGAAGCAGAGCTAGGCAGGATCTCTGTGTGTTCAAGGATAGAGCCAGCATGGCGACACAGGCCTTTAATCTCAATACCCACCATAGAAGACCTGGAGGTCTGTATAAATAGGTAGTGAAGAGGAGGTCATGTGGTTGGGTTTACAACCAATGAGAAAGCAGAACAGAAAGTCTATAAAAAGGAAAAAACACATGGAAGTAGCTCTCTTGTGCAGAAGAAAGACAGAGCAGCAGTGAAGGGTAAGGTTTTCACCTCTCAGCTATTGCTCTGACCTCTTGGCTTTTAACTCTGATATATATATATATACCTGTTTCTAATTATCACTTTTAAAATTGGTTTTATAATGGAATGGATTAACACTGCTGAAAAGCAGAGTGGTATCAACCACTGGGATGAGGCATTGGTTATGAGGAGATACTAGCTTAGGATGCTTCTTTCTTCAGAATTCACAGGGGTATTTTCCTGCTTGAAGGTTGTATTTTTACCTTGAAAATTAAATTTATGTCTTTTACATGGTCAAAGAATAATATAAACATGAATGTAATGAAAGAAAGAATCATTCTCATCTACTGCTGGCTGTCTTATACCTCTAGACAGCACCACCTTCTGCAGTTCCTGGTGCATGTGTAACACATTTTTTTAATGCATGATCTTTTCTATAGTTTCACATAACACAAACTGGACTATATTAAAACTCATTATAACTTACTTGTCTTCATACAGTGCATCTTGACAGTCTTATGTTTCACTGAATAGAGGAGAAAGTCATTGTTTGTGATGGTAATATTTTATATATATATATATATATATAAAACCAGTCTCATTCATGGACCATTGTTTCCTTTTGGAAATGATAATAAATTCTGGCAAGTTATGTACATGTACACATATGATTTATGTACAATAATTACATACTATGTTTGTATATTTTATCCTTGAGCATTCACATTATGTTCACATATGTATTAAAACATTCATACTTTATACTCACACACATATGTCTATGATCTGTGAACATGTGTAAGAAATATATTTGTTGAGAAAAACTAATTTAATTGGTATTTCTAGTTCAGTGTGAGAAGATATGGTTAATCTATCATCCATTATAGCTCTGCAATATAAAAAAATATCATCAAGGTATATGATGATGTGTGATTGACCATCAACATAATCATTGAATTTCTGTATCTCTGAGCATGATCAAAGCACATTTGAGACAGATAAGGCACACATGACAGATGAACAGGCTAAGCCTCAAGAACAAAAAAAAAAAAAAAAAGCTGTGACATGGGCAGTAGCGCCCTGACTCAGAGGAACCTGAAACCAGACCCTCAAGATGACAACTCCTGACGTAAGACCCAAGGCCAAATCCAGAAATGCCACAATAGCCATAGAGACAAAGCCAGCCAAACAGCACACACATAAATACCTCAGTCCTTTGTTTAATAAAAGATTGCTTGCAAACCTCCCAGAGTCTGTGCCGTTGGTTCTGTGTCTGTTCACCCTTGCCCCCATGATCAGAGACAGTGGGACCCCAGCTTCAGAGCCAACAACACACATTGAATTAAATTATCAAAGAATTAATAAAAAAATTTACAATTTAAAGCTAGAAAGATTGCTTTGCAGTTAAGAGCATCTACTGGCTTTGCAGAGGACTGGAGTTCTGTTTTTAGCCTCCATATCAGTTGACTTACAAATGCCAATAAATCCGTTTCCAGGGGCATCCCATGTCCCTGGCCTCTGGAATGTATGTGCACAGGCAGATACACATACATAAAACAAAAGTAAGTCTTTAAAATATTTAAATTTGTAAGATTTTCTCTACTATGTTCAGTGATCTGTGTATTCTTGTGTTTGTGTGACAATTTAACAGTGCTATAGTTTACAATTGGGCTAATCTTGTTCTTGTCATTTCTCATAACTTTCCTATTATCTCATACACATAATGATAATTCCTCTTATTTAATTATTTGAAAAAAGGCACATTCATTAAGTGTCATGATAAGACCATTGCATCTAGCAATCAACAGCATGGGTGAGAAAAGGTCTACATAAAAACCCTTTGTTAGAATCCTTTCCACTTTCCATAGAACAGAAACTAAAACAACCTGTAATACGATTAGTCACAAACACAGTGCAGAGGGTGTTTTGCCCATACACATGAGTATTGTCTAAACCATGTCCCCTTTGTAGCAGCTAGGCCCTGCCAGCACTATGCTTGGCTGAGTTCACAGGTCTGTTGCAACTTAGAGTTTTCCTGTCACTTTTGGCTCCCCTCTCCTGCTGAGCTTTGTTTCCTGGCACTAATTAGAACCTCCTGCCACTGCCATAGCTCCTGCTGCTGCTGCTGCTGGAACCACCACATCCACCTTGGTTTCGTGGTTCAGCTAAGCACTGGCCTTCACCACCATAAAGGCCAGAGCTTCTGCCTCCGAAGTGTCCTCCCTTCATTGGTCCAAAATTTGAAGAATGATGGTTCTAATTGGCAAAATGATCATGGCTTCCATCACCTCCCAAACTTACTATATCCCTACCAGATCCATCATAGCCATTCCCATATCTGCCTCCAAAGCCAAGCAAGCGCTGAAATTTCCTTCTCAACCAAAACAACCACCATGACCACCACCAAAGTTTCCAGAACTGTTTGGACCCTTTCAGCTAGAGGAAGCGCTAGCCATCTCCTGCTTTGACAGAGCTTTTCCTATTTCACAGTGTGGCCTTTCACCAGATGGATGGTATTTCTGAATGACATGGTCATCAAAGGTGACAAAAGCAAAGTCTTAATTTTTCCACCGCTCTGTCATTCATGTTTCAATCACTTCATTTTCCTGAGCTGTTCAAAATAATCTTGCAGATGATGTTTGTTCTTCTGCATCATCTTCACCTGCTCTCTGAGAATCTTCTTTTGACACAACTCTTACTGGTTCTAACCTCTTTCATACACCTTGTGTGGTCTTGCATTTATAGCAGCATCCACTTCCTCTACAGTTTTGTGGGTGATAAGCCCAAAGCCCCTAAGTTGTTTGGTGTTTGGATTAATCATTACCATACAGTTAGTGTGTGTTCCATATGCTCAAAATGACTCCTCAGCCTTGAATTGGTTGTTTCCAAGAACAACCTTGCATGAAGATCTTACATGGCTGTCCTGGCTTCTTGGGAGACTGACTTAGAATTGATGGTAGAGTGATGAAGGCCACCATCGGTGCTTCCTTGGACCTGTTGCCAGGCAAAAATCTATTTATGAAAAAGTATTTTAATATAACTACTTTTAGCTTCTCCACAGAAAACTTTTGTTTATATAGGGATCTCATAAAGAGCCACTATAGTATTCTTATTGTAGTTTCCAAAGATTTCAAAAGTAAATTTGACATTATTTTTCAGATATTGTATTGTCAGTTTCATGTTACAATAAGAAAATACTTAACACAGTCTGTGTACAATGTAAAAAAAAGTTTTGTTTTGGCTTAGGGTTTGGAAGTTCAGTTCAAGTAGACCTGTTGGTAGATTGGTAATCATGTAAAAGCTGAGGTTAGAGCATGTACTTGTATACTGATGGAGGAGGATGAGGGGGAATAGGAGAAATAGCAGGAGAAAGGGAGTGAGGAAGAGAGTAGGAATGTGATGGATTTCAATAATTGTAGTATGAATTATTAGAAGGTTTTGTTAATTAGAAACAAACCTGAAGCCAGGTATTAGGGTGAACGCTGGAAGATCAGAGAAGCAGAACAAGCCACAGCGTCCTCACCTCGCCAATTCCTCAGCTGATTCTGTTTCTTCAGACTGAAAGCCTCTCAGTCCTCATCCAGAATGAATCTCAGCTGAACTGCTACTCACAGCCTGAAAGCTTAACCAGCCTCTAGTTCCTCACCCTCAGGCCTTAAATACCTTTCTGCCTCCTGCCATCACTTCCTGGGATTAAAGGCATGAGTCACCATACCTGGCTGTTTCCAGTGTGGCCTCAAAATCACAGAGATCCAGGCAGATCTCTGCCTCTGGAATGCTAGAATTAAAAGTGTGTGCTACCACTGCCTAACTTCTATGTTTAATATTGTGGCTGTTCTGCTCTCTGGCCCCAGATAAGTTTATTAGAGTGCACAATATTTTGGGGAACATAGTACCACCACAAATAATAGATGCTTTAATTTGGAAAGACTTCATCAGGAAACAAACACAGCTATGGCCTGTACTTACATCTCTTCTACCATTTCACAAGCTATAGTCGGTCTATGTATATTTGTTAAGTTGCATTAAAGTTTTAAAATCTTCAACTGTTTTGATTACTGTCGAAATTTCCAATTTATAGAACTGTCAGACTTTGTGAAGTGTGTATGAAAAGCTATACAGAAACATGATATTGAAACCTCAATGAAAATATACTTAAAGGGGATAGTACAGAAGATGTGAGATGAACAACTTTATTCTTTGTGTATGTAGAAATAAAATCTTTACAGTAATTCACTTTAAGTTTCACACTTCCTGTAGACACACGTTAACTTTTATTAAACAAGACAAAAGAAGAAATAAAAGCAGCAAAACTCTAAACAACATATGGTTCCAAGAACAAACAAGAGAAACCAAGAAATTTTGTTGAACTGTACATTAATTAGGGTTCTTCAGAGGAACAGAACTGATAGAATGAATGTATATGTAAAGGGGGTTTATGAGAGTAGCTTACAGACTGTGGTCCAGCTAGTCTAACAATGGCTGTCTACTAGAGGAAAGTCTAAAAATGCAGTAACTGCTCAGTTCATGAGGCTGGATGTCTCAGCTGGTCTTTAGTATATATCAAAATCCTGAAGAGGTAGGTTTTAACAACAGTGAAGCAAGAATGGGGGCTAGCAGGCAAAGAACAAATGCTTCCTTCTTTCATGTCCTTTACATAGGCTACCACCAGAAGGTGTGGTCCCAATGTAAGGTGGATCTTCATACCTCAAAAAAATCAATCAAGAAAAATCCTTCACTGTACCCAGTGGCTTGAGTTTTAGTTAATTCCAGATGTAGTCAAGTTGGCAACCAAAAAATCTATCACAGACTAAAATTCAATTCAGTTCAATTCATCCAATTTGTGTAAAGCAGGAAGAGCAGTGCTTTGGATGAAACACATGAATTGAATGCATTCAAATTAGCAAATGAGACACACTTAAAACCAGGAAGCTAAGCCTCTTGCTTAGAAAACTAAAAGAAAGAAGAGCAGTATACACTTCAAGCAAAAATTTTAAGAAGTGATAAATATTACAGAAGTCAGTAAAACTGAAAGGAGAATCTTGTTACTGAAAATTAACACATCTCTCTTTTATAACCCATCACAATTGGAAGCACTGCCTCATGACATAAGATACAGAAATTAGCAAATACACCCTGAAAAGGAAGGATTAATGCTGCATTGGTTTCTACTTTAATATCAACAAAGATTCCCCTAGAACTTTTGGATTACAGGAAGGTTACAGAATGCAGAATGTATACACACACACACACACACACACACACACACACACACACACACACGGAACCAATTAAATTTCTTTTGGGAGGGTTCTAGACAGGGTTCCTCTTTGTAGTTTTTTGGTGCCTGTCCTGGATCTTACTCTGTAGACCATGCTGGCCTTGAACTCACAGAGATCCACTCTGCCTCCCCAGTGCTGGGATTAAAGGCATGTACCACCATCACCTGGCCCTCAATTTCTCTGGAAAAGATATGGTAATATGAACTTCGGATATAAGACACTGTGTTATTAATATTAGCATCAAAAAAGAAACAAGAAGGGTTGGGGATTTAGCTCAGTGGTAGAGCACTTGCCTAGCTTTCGCAAGGCCATGGGTTCAATCCTCAGCTCAAAAAAAAACAAAACAAAACAAAACAAAACAAAACGTATAAGCTTGGTAACATAAAAACTGTAAACTTTAAAAGAAATAGAAAACATTAAATAAAATGGAGAAAGAACATGAATGTTCATTAACAGAGAGATTCAGTACTGTTCAAGTTATTCAGATCCACATTTGTAAATGGAGTGTTAGTCAAAATCTCAGCATTTCTTTTGTTCATATCAACAAATTGATTTGGCTCTTACTTGGAATGGCAGAAACCCACAAAAGTCAACATAGGGTGACACTGCCTTATTACATGACTTGTCAGAAAAGTGTATTAATAAAGACAGTCACTGTTAGTGAAAGAGTCGACAAATAAACCTTAAGAGTACAAGCCCCAAAACAGAGCCACCCGAGTAGGTTCACTGTAACTTTGACAAAGGAGAAAACACAGTTCGATGAAGAAGACAGTCTAGAAAAATTCACCTTGTGGGACAGGAAGGAAGAAAAGAGAAAGGCAAAAAAAACGACACACGGATATACACATAAATGTAAAGCTGGGGCTAAGAATATACAATAACACATTAAATCAAAGAGATCACAGACTTTAATGCGAAATACAAAGGCACAGAACTTCAAGATGTTATGAAGGAGAAAATCTGGGGTGTAGTAATGACTTTTAGGTATGAGGACCAAAGTCTGTGAATGAGAATATTGAAAAGCCAGACGTCATTAATGATTAAAAATTTGTTCTCTGCACTCAGGAGGCAAAGGCAGGCAGATCTCTGTGAGTGTGAGGCCAGCATGGCCTACAAAGTGAGTTCCAGAACAGCCAGGACTGTTACACAGAGAAACCCTGTCTTGACAAACAAGTAAATAAACAAACAAACAAACAAAAAATTGTGACAGATACCCTTCAGGAGGTAGTTGTGAAACATACATCTGGAAATTGACTTGCCTCCAAGATGTGCAAAGAACACTTCAAGTTAGAAAATGTAAGTGCTATTTAAAAATAGCCGTGGAGCCCCCGTGGGACTGGACTAGGCCCTCTGGATAAGTTGTTTAGCTTGAACTGTTTGGGAGGCCCCCAGGCAAGGGGATCCGGATCTGTCCCTGCTGCATGGGAAGGCTTTTTGGAGCCCAGCGCTTAGGGTGTGACACCTTGTACTGCCTTGGTGTAGGGCGGAGGGGCTTGGACTTGCCTCAGCTGAGTGTGCCAGGCTCTGCTGACCCCCATGGAAGACCTTAACTTGGGAAATGGGATGAAGGGTGGGTTTCAGGGGAATGCTGGAGAGCGGGAGAGGGAAGGGGAAGATCTGTGGTTGGTATGTAAAGTGAATAGAAAATTTCTTAATAATTAAAAAAAGAACAAAAAACTAAATAAAAATTAACAAACTGACATTGTTTCAAAGAGGAAATACAGTTGACAAGTACGTGTACAGATGCACTCCACATCAGAGTTCATTAAGGGATCTTTCATTTGGATAACAGTGAAGTGCCATCAGACACCTGGAAGAACAGATCCCAGTGTTGGTGAAGAGGAAAGGCAGGACTGTCAGTCATTGGGAGACATGGATGTGAACAGAGCAATTGCTTGAGAAAACTTTGGATTTCTTGCTACGTTTAACCCAGTCTTACCAGATAAGCCCACAGCTCAGTGCACAGGTGAATGAATTGAAAATGTGCGCCCTCACAAAAATCTAGACAAGAGTATCTGTAGTAGCCTTGCTCATAATTTTCCAAATCCAGTAGCAGAGTGATGGCCTCTCAATAGGTGAATGGATTACAAAACAACCCCGTGGTATCACATTATCAATGGAATATTATTCAATGATAAAAGGGAATGAACTCCAAAGCAGTGAAACACATGGAGGAGCTGTTAGTGTACATTTCTAAGTGAGAGAGGCATCTACCAAGCCACACATTCTCAGAAGAGCAAATTCCAGACATCTGAAACTCCACCGTTAATTACTCAGAGCTTGGGGAATGCAGTGAAGGACAAATATATGGAACATAGGAGACTTAGGGACTGGTAAGGGACATCTGTGTGGAAGGGTAATAGTAGTAGGTACATGGCAAATACTTATCAAAACTCAGAAAACTGTCCAGGTCAAAAGAACCTTTGTGTGTTTGAACTGTCAACTCCGTTAACTTTTAAAACTGTAGACAATTAAATTCCTACATAAGAAAATGATGTGTGCAGTTCATGTAAAACAGGCATGTATGCTTAAAATAGGGGAACAGTAACCTCCAAGTGAAGGCATTTGGAATTATTTGCTTCACTTTTCCTTGTGTTCTTTCATTTGCCAAATTCTTTCTCTGTTCCCTATTATTTAATGCTGTTAAAAAGTAAGAGAGTTTTACCAAACTATGAAATAAATGGTAATTGACTAATAAAATATTCAAGGGATAAAGTATAACTCAAATAATAGTTTATGTACTTTGTTCCAAGGTACCTCCGATGGATCTGTTATTTCTTAATTTGAAGTACAGGCTGCGCTTTGAGCAATTTTTTATTCTGGTAGATGTTTTATTAGGTGAATTTGAACAAGTAGATGAATTTGATCTTGAGAGTATACTTAAAAGGAAACTGAGGAGTTCTTTTCTCTCAGTCCTTATTTTGATAGATATATTTGTTATTTCTCTAGTCTACATTTCAATTTCATGTAGCAGTTGTTTTGATAATAAACAGATAAAATTTTATTTTTTAGTCATTATTTAAAGACTTGTACAATTTGTTTAGAGTACACCCTCTTCTATTATTTTCTTCATTTCTTTTAAGATCCAAAATAGTTTGCTCTGTCCTGTCATCAGGAAGGGCTTTTTCTAAGGGTTAATACTACCCTATTTGTTTCAGGGCTCTGTTTTTACAATTGAATAGCTTTGTACTTCATTTTGTTTACAAAACATCTTTTATTTTTATGTGAGATAAAATCCAGATACAGACCCACAGCTTTAGGGACTGTTTAATTCTAACACTAAAGTCAAATAGTTTCTTCTCCAGATGTATTTGTTTTTCCCACTTTCCTTCACTCCTAAGGGAGGAACGAAAGTCAGGTCTTGCAAAATTTCCATGTGTTTTCTTTATGCTCCCGACGGATACCATTCATTCTGTCCACTTGCAGTCAACTCTTTTCTAACACGCTTCCACACTTTTATAATTGCCTTCATACACCTGGTAGTACAATTCCTCGGTTGAACAGAGATAATTTTAGGTCCAGTGTAGAAGAAGAAACAGACAAAATAGATGATACCTCTTCAATGTCCTATGCATGTCATAGAGATTACATCTCTTAATTTACACAGCACTTAAATGTTTTGGAATAGGCCATTCCCATTTTTGTGTGAAGAAATATTTAGTAGCCATCTCTCTACTGAAAGGAAAAATCAAGCTCTTATTGGTAGCGCTGATAATTTCCACATAGACACATTCTCATCCTGTTTTATTTCAAGCTGCCAGAATATGATCAAATTATTTAAGGTAATTCAGGACACTCATGAGTCAGGTACAGAGCAGAACTGAGGGACCCTGCCCTTCAAACGCCATTTGAATTGGAGAAAGTAAGAGTCCACTCTTCATTCACTTTGACCTTTTTCTGAAGGTCCATTTTTCCAGTGTGCTCTGTTTCACAATCTGGCTTTATGTTATTCCTATGACAAAGACTGCTTCCTGACTCTGCTGCTATTGTTACCCTAACAAAAAACAGTCATAAATAATTATAACATTGTTAGATAAAACTGGAGTTTATTTTCCACTCCCAAAGCATGACTTGAAGCAGAATTTCATATTATTTTGTATTTTGGTTCACAAAACATTTGTATGGGAATTACAAACTTAAAAGATGGTTAAACTTTATAGTCTAAAGATCCATTGTGATCATAATAGGAACGTATAATTATTATTTATACTATATTTTCTTATTATTTACCAGAATAAAACATGTCTTTTTAAATTACTATTCTTCCTCTGTAACACAAGCAATAGTGAGTACATTAGATTTACTCATTTTTAGGACTGTGCCCTTCCTAACCCTAGCTTGTTGGGGAAGAAACATTCTCCAGACTAAAGACGTAAAAGATACTAGCCTGAGAATGGCTTGACAAATGGGATCTTGAAGGACTGGTCTAAGAAAATCCCTGTGAATGTCTTGCTTGGTGTATGTCAATGATCATCACACTAGCACTGTTTTCTTCACAGATATCTTGCCTGGGCTTTTTACTGTGATCTTTAAACACCTTGTGTATGACCTTTGACATTTATTTCAGAATTTGTATTCTTTCAGGCATGGCTGGAGAGATACATATTTAACATGACCTTTACTGGTTTTAGAAATTAGAAACAAAGAAAAAGTAATAATTAGGAGAAATCTCCACAGGTTTCTGAGCATCCCAGATCCATTTCTGAATGTAGACATCTCTATCATTCTGCTTCAACTGTACACTATATGTCAATTCCTCTGTAGGACAAAGTTCACTTGTACATGACAATGAGCTTACACAAAAAACATGATCAAAGAGGCATGGGAGCCTAGTCAAATAAATGCTACATTTTCAAAGATAGTGTTCCACCAAAGAGACTTAATGATGTTTATATGGTCTCTTATGAAAGCTGAAAGTACAGCATAATAATGATATAAACATAGGAAATATCCACCCCTGGGGACACGTGATCACAATCTACAAGCATGGAATTGATAGATTTTGAAGGTATAAAGAAAAATGAAAATTTGCTGTCACTACAGTTACTAAGGAAGAACAGCAAGAATAGTTTGTTCTAAACAGGACACGGTGCTCAGGTGAAATGTTTGCATGGAAAATGACAAATATTTCACATATCAGAAAAGTGTTTATTAGTAAGGACATCACAAGTCCACTATTTTTAATTCTATTTGACATACTCAATTCTCCTTCCTCTTGAAGTTTTGGAAGATGCTAGCTTGGAGTTCTCCCTGGGGAACTGAAGAAAAAAAAGAAGACTTTGCTTTTCCCTTGAACTCATGTTCTTCCTGCAGTATTAGAATAGCATAGCAGCTGCTCTCTTGAATCTGGCAAATCCCGGGAGGGGTGGTTGTACTTGGTGATTGTAGTTAGCTCAGCTGCTCTGGGGTTAGAGTTGCTTCCTGCTGTTTCTGTGTCCACAAATATTTGTTAAATAATATGCTGAGGGGAGACGTAGAAAGGATCCACAGCTGTACTGGTAACCCCATCCTACTATGGTCCACAAATACTCCCAGAGTGCCTACGACCATTCCTATTAGCGGCCCACTGCTTAAGAGCCTCACATGATATTTTCTTCCCTATACAGGAGTCTAATTTTCTCCAACACCCCTGGCTTCTCTTAGGGGAGGGAAAGAGAGTTACTTTATTATTGAGCTTGGGGGAAAGTGGCCACATCTAGCTCAGTTTCTTTCCCCGGCCCTTTATCTCAGATAGCACAGCGTCCGTCTGTTCGTCTGTTCTGCCGTGGCTTTAGACACTCATGTTTCATAAATAAAGATCATTGAGGGGTTTTACAACATTCTCTGTGACGAAAGTACAGCTAGGAAAACATTCGAAAACTATGCCATTTTTGTTATCAGGAGGGTCATTCTGTGTCCCACAGCATCATTTTTGCCGATAATCAATGCGAAGTTCTGCTTTTTATCTATTTTCTTTCTTATAAATTTGCAAATAGTTTAGAACACAGATTGTAAGGACAGAGGATGCTATTTACCGCACTATATTTCTTAGCATATGAGGAAAATTCTTAGGAACTTGAACAAATTGTTTGTAAGCCTCTACCAAGCACAAAATACTATGCTGAGTAAATATCATCCAATTATACGATAAACTAATGTGGTTTAAAGCCCATTTTAATGAAAACTGCATCCAATTCTTTCTTAATGTAACTTCTGAGACTATTAAGGCCCATAAATATTTTAGATGATCATTGTGCGTCATAATATATGTCGCCACATATTTAGGAATATAATAGAAGTAAATGATAGGAGAAAGAACACTTCTGAAATCCAGTGTGTGTGTGTGTGTGTGTGTGTGTGTGTGTGTGTGTGCGCGTGCGTGCGCGAGCATACACATTGGGGGGTAATTACATAGTGTCTCTCATTACTATCAGATTTTACTGTTACTTGGATTCTGAACCGTTGTCTTTATACTCTGATTAATTCCAAGACAATGTGCTAGTCTTCCTTCCCACAGTCAGACTCTTCCCATCACTTGGATGTCTACTAAGATGATGATAGACTTTAAGAAACTTACAATATAAATGTCTCAATCTTTCTAAAAAGGAATGTTGAACTTGTTTGAGAACAGTGAAGATTCCTTCCAGAAAACACACACACACACACACACACACACACACACACACACACACACCAAAAAACAACTTCAATAAGCACACATACTGAGTAAAATCAAATTGAACTCCAGGAAATATGTGAAAGTTTAAAAATCCATGATCTTTAAGACGTGAGCAAAGAATCTGGCAGACATCCATCATTAGGGAGACTGAGGCAGAAGGATCAGTCAGGAGTTCAAGGCCAGTAATCTGGGCTATACAGGGGGCACCTATCTCAAGGAAGACTTCCCTTTAAAAGAGAGAGGGGGAGGGAGGAAGGGAATGAGCAGCTTCATTTTCTCTGCCAGTTAAAGAGTTAAAAGGCAGGAAACGAGTGTTACTTGAAATTTGGGTGAGTCATGGAGGAGCCAACATAAGAAACTGAGAAAATCGAGCTCTCCTCTTGTGGATCGTTTAGTTTCTTTAATAAAAGAATTTTCTGAGAAATCTCAGAAGTAGCAAAAGGTGTGAGAAGAAGAAATGGAGGAGGTAGGCCAGAATGGAGATCAGCCACATAGTAGTAGGCAGCCATGTGATAGAGAGGGAACTTTAAAAAAAGAGTAAGGATGCCTAATTCATTGAGAGTCTAAAAGCACACCTAGGCTGTGGTCAGCATCCAAAAGAAAAAGACAGAGGAAAAACAAAAGGAAAAGTCATACCTTCCTGGGGGCAGACCCAGCCGATCTTCATAGTAGCTTTTAGGAAATGCACTAGGGTAGAGCATCCAGGGAAGGAAAAGTGTGTACTTTAAGTTGAAACTACTTTCCCAGGGGTGGTTCCTTAGCCAGGTCTGTGACTAGCCCAGCCAATCAAAATTATAAGTGAGAAGACAAGGTCATGTTCACACCTGTAGATGCCACTCTTTGCTGTAACATTAGGAAAGAAGGAAAGGAAAAAAAAAGAAAGAAAGAAGGGAAGGATACAAAAGAATCAGTCATCTATGTTGTCAGGTGATCTTTCTGTACACTATGAATATATGTTGCTTTCATTGGTTGATAATAAAGCTGTTTCGGCCTATGGCAAGGCAGGATAAGGTTAGGCAAAACAACCAAACTGTGGACTGAGAGGAAGAGGGGCAGAGTCAGAGACATATGAGCCAGCTCACCAAGAAGCAAGATGCCAGGGGACCAGTAAAACCACAGAACATGTGGCAATACAGAGATTAACAGATATGGGTTAATTTAAATGTAAGAGCTAGTTAGTAATAAGCCTGAGCCATCAGCCAAGCCTTCTGTAATTAATATAAGCTGTGATGTGTCTATTTGGGACTGGGTCATGATGAAAGGCTCCACCTCTGTTTATACATCTAGGCTAGATATAATTTATTGAGGCTCTGGAAACGTAGAAAATCTACTATTTTGCCTAGGGAATAGTTTGGTTAAATGTAACGATAAAGCCATGGCAAACTCTTGTATTACTGCTGTACCCTTTTCTGCCCTCATTTGACTCCAACCAATGGTTGGAACTTGCCAGCCAGCATTGATCTTCCATACAAAGCATCTGTTCAACAGCCTGGAACTGAAACAGGAGACAGATTTTAAATATATGCAGGTGTGTGTCTCATGTTGAGATGTAAAGTAAACAAAAATATGTGTTTACTATGTAGGGAAATTTCCCCCCAAAAATTATTGGTATGATTATCTCCCTAGGCAAAGGGGATAGAGGAGACATAATTAAAGTGTTTATATTCAGCAATGCTGTGTGCCTGTGGAATTTTATAAATAACTAGGAATTATTTTGTGGAACTTACTACTCTCTTTTACATGGTGCCTCCTAGGTGGTCGGCTGTGTCAAGATGAAACTGAATATCTCCTTCCAAGGCAACAGCTGTCAGAAATTCATTGAACTAGATGATGAAGCAGGATTTGCATGTTCTATGAGAAGCACATGGCCATAGAAGTATCTGCTGATGCTCTGGGTGAAGACAGGAAAGATTAAGTGGTTTGAATCAATGGTGGGAATGAACAAGGTTTTCCCATAAAACAAAGCATCTAGACCCATGGCCAAGTATGCCTGCTATTGAGTAAGGGGCATTCTTATTATAGTCCAAAGAGAACTGAAGAGAGAAAGCACAAGTTTGTTCATGCATACACTGTGGATGCCAATCTGAGTGTTCTCAAATTGGTTATTGTTTTAAAAAAAAAGGAGAGAAAGATTTTCCTGAACTGACAGATACAACTGTGCCTTGACAGTTGGGTCCTAAAAGAGCCAGCAGAAATTGGAAGCTTCTCGGTATCTCTGAAGAAGATGATGTCTGCCAATATGTTGTCCAAAAGCCTTTAAATACAGAAGGTAATAAGCTCAGGACCAAAGCACCCGAGATTCAGCATCTTGTTACTCCATGTGTCCTGCAACACAAGCACCAACATACTGTTCTAAAGAAACAACCTACTAAGAAAAACAAGGAAGGAGCTCCAGAACATCCTAAACCTTTGGCTCAGAGAATGAAAGAAGCCAAAGAAAAATGTCAGGGATAGATTGCCCAGAGACGTGGGCTGTCCTAAGAGCTTCCACTTCTAAGTCTAAGTCCAGTCAAACATAAGTTCTTAAGAGTAACTAACTAATAATTAGACCTCAAAAAATAGCTTACTGACTTTGGAATACAAAAGGAGCTGATTTCTATGCATTCATGAAGCTGTTCCATCCACTTTGGACAAACCACTGATTCAGGAGGTATAATCAGAAACTACAGCTTAGCTTCAGATACAACAACTTGAGTCTTATGATGTAATGACACATTATCCACCGCAGAAGAAGGGTCTGAGCTACAATCAAGCTATGTCTCCTTGAGGACAGTTAACATCACACCTCCCTCTTGTCTTGCATTTGGAGATGCTAAAGAAAAAGTTTGTGCCTGCTCTGCCCATGTTTCCCCTTCTCCATTTTAGAGCACTGTGTGCAGAACAAGTCTTTTCCCTTTAGTCATATAATTGTGACATATATTTTTATTAACTTATAATTTACGTGCAGTAAAATGTACCCTGATATTTTCTTCTCCATGAGTCTTTACAAATCAATGTGTAGAATAGTTGAACCACTTTAAAAATAATCCTCTCTACCAGTTAACCTTCAATGCTCCTCTATTCCACACCCCAGCTCTTGACAGCCCCTCTCTAACTGGCATGTCTTCAAAGATGTATCATAACATGAAATCATAGCCATGTGGTTCTGGCTTATTGACACAATAATTCATATGTGAACACAGATTTCCTGTGTATTCACACACTAATTTTATGGGTTTATTTTTTGGATATATATTGAGAAATATACTCAGTGCCTTATGTGGTAAATGCTTATTGAAATCTCATCTGAATGTACCAGGCTCTACTGACTCCACATGGGAGGCCTTATCTTGTTGGAGGAGGGAATGAGAGATGGGCTGGGGGAGGGGGGAAGGCTGGGGGCTGGGAGGAGGGAATAAAGGAGGATCTGTGGTTGGTATGTAAAATGTAAAATATATATATTCCCCAAAACTGCCAAACTCTCTTTCAATACAGCTCTACTGTTTTACAATTGTAGAAATAATCTGACTTCTATTTTTGTGTACTTTGTCAGAATTTAACATTGCCATCCTTATTTTAAGCCCTTATAGGTGTGAAATGGTATGTTTCTGTGGTTAATTTTTCAAGGCTAGTTTTATATGCTCAGTCTTCTACAGTTGATGGAGAAAAGTTATAAGAAATAATAAATGAATTTTGTTTTTTCTCAGCATTTATCTTTTGATCTCATTGTCTGGTAGAAACTTAAGATTATTAATAGTCACTTATGGTCATTAAAGTTCCTTCATCAAAAAGTGATTATAATCACATTTGATACTCAGCAGGTAACAGCACTTGCTGCCAAACTTGATAACTTGAGTTTGATTAAAGGTACCCTCAAGGTAGAAAGAGAGAACTGATTCCCACAAGCTGTCCTCTGACAACCAACCACATATACACATTGACACACATGGGCATGAACAAGCACTTAATAAACAAATGTTCTCTTTTAAAAAGGTAGTCCTGTGGAGATGGCTCAGTAGTTACCAACATTTATTGTTCTTGCAGAAGACCTGAGTGTGTTCTCAGCACAAATGCTGAATGACTGACAGTTTCCTGTAACTTTAGTTCCAGGGAATCTGATGTTCTTATCTGGCCTCTATGGGTACTCATAAGCACCTATGCACAAACACAAAACTCATACACATTCTCTCTCTCTCTCTCTCTCTCTCTCTCTCTCTCTCTCTCTCTCTCTTCCTCTGTGTATGTGTCTCAAACACATACACAGACACAAATGCATAAATGTAAATATATCATTATTGTTTTAGTCAGTGTTCTCTAAAGAAACAGAACTGTTATAATGAATATATACACATATATTATATGATGTATATAATTGTATATATATATATATATATGTATATGTACATATTATATGATTTATTAGAGTGGCTTACAGGTTTTGGTATGAATATTCCAAAATGGCTTCCTACCAATGGAAAGTTCAATAATTTAATAGTCTTTGAGATTGGATGTCTCAGATGGTCTTGAGTATACACTGGAATCCTGATCTAGTAGGCTCTAATACCAGTAAGTGAATGAATTTGACAATGAGGGTAAGCAGTAAATAATAATGGCTTCCTTCTTCCATGTCCTTTATATAGGCTGTCACCAGAAGGCATGGCCCAGATTTAAGGTGGATCATGTCACCTCAAATAATTCAATCAAGGACAATCCCTCAAGGTGACCCAGTTGCTTGGATTTTGTTAATTCCAGACTTTGGCAAGTTGACTAATAAGAATAGCCATCATAACTACAAATACTCAGCTCAACTATGCACTGGCTTCTTGCTCATCACCTGCTCTTCTAAATTCACATAATATAACACTTTGTTCATCCTTCCTTTTCTATCTCACCTTCTTTGAAGCCCTGTATTGTTAGGACTTCAATTTCCTTCTTTTATATAATTTTGTGTCTTCTTTGTGAGCTCCACATAGAAAGAGCCTGCAGGCCATGCTTGCCTCTGCATCACCGACTTCCACCTTGTATTAGGCCTATCTTAGCTCCTTCTTGCCATGTGAGTGAACAAATAATAACTTCTATGAACTATCCAATAGAATCCTTTTGAGAAGCTGGATTCTCTTTTCAAGTGTTTATATACTTCTATATGATTTTTAAATGCTTTACCTTGCATTATTTTACTTTTGCTTTTTATTTTTGAGAAGTGCATGCATGAATATAATATAGCAACTGTTTAATGGTTTTAATTTTTATTACATTTATCTATTTATTTAGTGTAAGATGCATTGCTAAATGGTCTTATTAACAAAAAACCCAAGCCAGATACTGGGGTAAATACTAAAAGATCAGAGAATAAAAGAAGCTAGCAATGTTCTTACAGCTAGGAAACCCTTGGCCAAGGGAGAGCTACTTCCTGTGTACTTGTGCCTATATACCTTTATGTGCTCTGCCCATCTTCATCACTTCCTCTTTCCTTTCAGCTCTATCACTTCCTGTCTGTCTGTACAGACCTCCAGACCTCTATGGTTAACCAGTGCCGAGAGTAAAGGCATGTGCCACTATACCTGGCTCTGTTCCCAGTACGGCTTTGAACTCACAGAGTTCCGGATGAATCTCTGTTGCCCAAATGCTAGGATTAAAGGCATGTGCTACCACTACCTGACCTCTATGTTTAATATAGTGGCTGGCTTTATCATCTGATCCCAAGATAAGCTTTATTGGGGTGCACAAATAAAATATCACCACAATTTAGTGTGTGTGTGTGTGTGTGTGTGTGTGTGTGTGTGTGTGTGTGTGTGTGTATGTGTGTGTGTGTGTGTGTGTGTGTGTGTGTATGTGTGTGTGTGTGTGTGTATGTGTGTATGTGTGTGTATGTGTGTGTGTGTATGTGTGTATGTGTGTGTATGTGTGTGTATGTGTGTGTGTGTGTGTGTGTGTGTGTGTGTGTGTGTGTGTGTGTATGTGTGATGATACAGGTATGGAAATGAAATGACAAGTTTCAGGAGTTGGTTCTCTCCTTCCACTACGGAAATCCTGAGAATCCAGTTCGAATTCAGGTCTCTGGCTTAGAAACAAATGCCTTTACCTACAAAGCCATGACTCTGGCCTACACAGTGAGGTTTTGATAAATGCACATAGTGTTTTCAGAATTGTAAGTTTAATTGCCAATAATCTTTTTCTGTGCTACACAAGTCACACTGATAGGTCTCCTGGGCAACAATTGTTCAAGTGTCAAGTTTGTTTGGGACTTAATTCATAGAACAAAATGCTGGATTCCTCCTGACATGATCCATTTCTACCCCAAATCAGTCTGTGGCCTCTCTGGCCTCGGAGACCATAGTAACCATAAGAAGCCCAATCATCTAGTACTATGAATGAGAACCTTGAAATAAAGCTAGAGGTTTGACTGCATCAATCTGTGAATGAGCAGTTGAGTTACAGGGTATATAAGAGAAAAATAGCTCTTCCAAATGTCTGTCAGACTGCAGTTGTTTTCATCCTTAATTGTTTGCTTTATCCTCCATTGATCATCTTATCCATACTCATAACAGGTCCTATTGATCATCACTCATTCTCTTACTTTTCCAATTATTCATCATCCACTGGAAATGATCAAATTAGATCCTGTTTCAATTCTGTAAGATATGTCCCGTCTCTGGAACCGCACTGCATTGTGAATGGAATTTGATTAAAGTGGACAATGGTAGCTTACCCCTATAATACTGTGACAAAACCAAAAGGAAGCTAGCTCCCCAACACTTTGTTATCTGTACTGTCAGTCACTTTTTACTGCTTTGAAGTCTAATCCGTCTTTTTCTTCTCTCTCTTTTTTTCCCCTCTTTTGGTTTCAAAAGCTCCCTAGGTCTAAATATTCAAAGATTGCATCATCAATAACAACCATCAATGGGTAGCTATCAACAAATCTCAGTTTGGAGGTAGCACTATATCAGTAAGCACAATAGGATTGTGTAGTGAAAGTCTGTGAAACAGGAGACTCGCCTACTCTATTGAAAATCACATTCCTCTTCACAAGACAGCTTCGGGTTCCCCATCTAACTCCACACTGGAAAATGGATTAGCCCTCTTATCTGTCAGCTTTTTCTATATCTAAAATATCTGTCCTAAATCATTATATATATTTTGATACCTGTTTCTATATAATTATGAAGGTATGTGGTCTGTCAAATCACACGAAACAGTTTAATTTAATATAATTCACCTTATTATAAACTTGGAGTTTATAATTTTCATTGCTTTTTTTTCCCTTTTCTTTTTTTGTTTTTTTTCAGGACAGGGTTTCTCTGTGTAGTTTTGGTGCCTGTCCTGGATCTCGCTCTGTAGACCAGGCTGGCCTCGAACTCACAGAGATCCACCTGGCTCTGCCTCCCAAGTGCTGGGATTAAAGGTGTGTGCCACCACTGCCTGGCTTTGCATTACATTTTATTTAGTTATCATTTACTCATTTACACACACTCTCTCTCTCTCTGTCTCTCTCTCTGTCTCTCTCTCTCTGTGCTCATATGCATGCGCTACACATGTCCACAAGCTCATATGCACACTCATGCATCCCTGCATGTTCGCTCCCATGTGCTTGACATGGTACATATGTGGAGGTCATATGACAAGTTGCATGAGTTGGTTCTCTCCTTCCACCATGTAGGTCCTGGGCATTGATCTCAGGTCATCAGTCATGGCAACATAACTTTTAACTGTTGAAGCATCTCATTGGCCCCACATTATCATCTTTGCTTTCTGGTCTATGTTAGAGTGTTCTAGAAGTATAAATAAAACATGTTTTTGATTAATTGAACTTCCTTGCCTATGCTCATTGTTGCCATTTTTATTAATTTGCAGAACAATGACCTTAACAAGACCCTGAAGTTTCTTGAATATATTTATTTGCATTATATATATATATATATATATATATATATATATGTATGTATATATATATGTATATACAGATTATAAAGTTTAGAATCACTATTAACATTTAAGTAAATTAAATTTACATTGGGTAAGTGCATGCTGCTTACAATGGTTTCCAATGAGGTACACTAAATGGATGCAAATAAAATTTGTCTTTAATGTTTTTTTCAGTGCCAGACTTTGAAGCCCAGGCTGAGTTCTCTGCCACAAAGCTTTGCACAAGTCTACCATACACGCTGGCATGAGTTACACTTAGTGCCTATGGTTACCAAATTTGTTGCTCAGGTTAACAAGTTTCACTTTTCCACCAAGAAAGTGAGTTCTTTGGAAAAGCATACTATTTGCTGTTGTGTGGACATTGCAGAGGTATGAATCCCTGGACTTGGATGCCATGATTTTCCATGAGCATCAGTCATTGATGAACCCAGTTTTGAGTTGACAGGAGAGGTCCTCTAATTGATACCCTCTGCTCCTTGCCCTGTGGTTGATTTCACCCTAGGTAAAACAGACTAACGCATGCTAAATTGTTTATTCAAATACTGTATTTGAATTGAGAAATCCATTTAAGGAGCCTTCTTCACTGTGCTATTTGAAGCTCCATAATGAGGCTGCAGGGGACTTGTTGGGGTCGGATGATGTTCCCAGAGATGTCCAGCTGCTACCTATCTGCTTACAATAAATGCAGCTCACTTTCTTCTCTGTTTTTCCCCCTTCCTCTAATTTGTCAAAACTAAGGAAATAGTGTCCCTGGATATTTTACTTGCCATTTCAGAGAGCTGACATTAATTCACCATAAATGGCAGAAATCATTGTGTCTGCTACTCACAATCTGCTAGTAAATCTCACTTTGGCAACCCTTCTGTAGATTATAGTTTAACAAAAACCAGTTTTTCCTTACATTTTTATACTTCATCAATCTTTTTGTTTGTATAAGGGCTTCTGTGACTTTTTTTTCTGTATAAAGATATCTCATGAAAAGATCATAATTTGTATATGGTAGGGAGAACTCTTTTGAGTTTTGGGTAACTGTCTATTACTTATGAGGTTTTATATATTTTATGGTATATTTTAATTAATAGTCACATTAAGTCATTTAACATAGGTAGATTGCTTAAATCAGCTTCTTGAATTACAGGAGAGATGTACAGTGATTTTAGAAAATTGTTTTCCAACTTTTACAAATCAGAGAAAATATTCCTTCAACACAATAGTTCATGCAAAATATTTTTGTAATGAAAAAATAGCATATATGTTGATAAAGTCTATTATCCAATATTAATAAGCACTGTGTTTTCCTAAGACAGCATGGGTAAAATACAAAAATATTCACAAAATGCAAAAGGTTCATCTGAAAATAAACATTCATTTTTCTTAGAGATAAAACACAACACAAATGTTAGAAGTGGCAAATTGGCTTTGACCCAGCCCTGTGTTTTACTGATTGTGTAAACCTGGGAAATATACTTCATTTCTGACTTTCTTTAATCTGTCTGTAGCATCAAAAGAGTGTGATAAAACCAAATGAGGTAATGAATTATGTGTTTCCCAAATGACAGCTGAAGGTTTCGTTGGCCCTTCTAAATTTCACAGTTGTTTCCATGGAGACTAGAACATCCCTGTCTTGTTACTGTTGTTGTTTTTGACAACATTTAGGTAGAATACATATCTGCCAAGGACTCTGGTGTTTTCAAGGTGGTCACTGTTTGTAGGCGTGTTTATGAATCTTTCAACAGCTTCAAGTGTAGAACTTGTGGCACATTCAGGAGAAACCAGAAATAAACTGCATGAAAACACGCAATGACTGCTTATTCAAAGGGATAATTTAGATTTAGCAAGATATAATTTTTGCAGCCAGATGGGGAGTAGGGGCTGTTTTTGCTTGATCAAAAGTGAAAAGTTCATAGCATTTATCAAACTGCTTCTTTATTCACTAAATTTCTTCTCATAGTAAAACTTCATCATTTCCTTAAATATAGAAAGATACTGTATGTATTTAATACTTTTTCAAGAAAATAATACTTTTATAGTATTTCCTTCTAAAGGTTGCTTTTTTGTATGCTACATCTGAATATCAGAGGGGGAAAAACCATTATATGTGAAGAAAGGAATTGGGACACAGGTCTAAGGAGGTATAGAACGGAGGAAAGGAGATGGGAAGATGTACATCTCTATTGAAGATGATATGGCAGAGACTCCTGTTAAAGTTAGACAGGAAGGGAAGAGTCAGATAAAGAGGTATAAAGTGATGTGAATCTGAATTGATTATGATGTCACTTTTCACAATATCTTCACTAGCATAGTGATATTTTTTTTTGTGCTGAGTTTTCATGACAGCAAATGCCATTTTTATTTGAAAAAGAAATTATATAATGGTCTTGACATGTGGTGAGATTTTTCTCCCACGGATTATATGTGGAATAAAATTAGTATAGAGCAACTGCAACATCTTAGTCTACAAAGGCCATGATTGTTGATTCCTAACATAGGAAATAAAATCAGATCTTGAATTCTGGAAACAACAGGAATGTACGCAAGACCACAGTAGTTTTGAAGGCATCTACCATGGATGGGGATGGAGTTCGGTGGCAGACTTGCCTGGCTTGTCTGAATTTAATCCTCCTTATCACATAGAAAGTCAAGTCCACTAGTAAATGAAAGTGCAGTGGGGTTTGGGTACTTGTCTGATTGGCTCTTGAAGGAAAAAGTAGAGCCACTTTCAGAAAGGAAGTATCAGATGTTTCAAGATTAAGCTCCAAGAAAATGCTGAGTATTTTTGCGTTTGACAATGTGCAGGTGAAGAAGTCTCTGGAAGCTGGATCTCAGCTGAGTCAAATTATGCTTTAATAGATGTTTCAGCTTTGGTTTCAGTTTGCTTTGACTTTTGTTTAGTTTTGGCAAATTAACTAAAAGAATGAACATAGAGTCCATTTGGAGTCTTCACAAGCAACAACATATTATAGATTATAAGTTACCCAGATCGGCAATGGGAAAATCCCAGAGATATTTATTTGGAAGATGTAAGGAGGAAATCATCAGTGAAATCCTTTCATTCATTTTGTACTGAGATACTTTTCCTTTGTTTTCGCAGTTGTTCAGCATTTGCTGGCTTTCTATGAGCTTACATTTTTGTTGAATTGGAGATCATCTTGAAACTAAGAAATATATAAAAATCATCAGTGTTGGGGCTTATTTTTTTTTCTATTAGAAAGCATAGCAGTGCTCCTTCCTGGTCAAAAAGCATTTAGTTTTGTGTAGAATGTTTTATTGTAAGAGTGTGTTGCACAGAGAGTATGTCTGGCATTGATGTTGAAGATGGGGTAACCTGTGTAATGCTTCGTGTCTTAGGAGTCTAAACACACATGGTATTAAATTTAAAGCTGAATCTCCCTTTTCCCATTTGTCCAAATGATTTAGGAAATGTTGGTATTGGTAGTTCACTTATATTTTATTTGTATTTTTTAGCATTAATCTGCATCTGCCATTGGCTCTGGAGCTGACACAGATCAGACATACAAGGTCATTAGTTTCTAGATTCTGCCTTAGTTATAGATAGAACTGTTTGTGCCATGAGAGAAGAATCTTCTTTATCCATAAGCTACAAATGGCTCAGTAGCTGGTAATCATTTGAAGATATTTTTATTACTTAAATGGTTGAAAATATTATTTGGAGTGAATTTGAGACATTCTATTTCACATAAATGGATTTTAATTATCATAGCTAGCATTGTGGAATGTGAACTGTACCAACTTACATATTATTATTTTAATGTCAACAATACAAGTTATGGGGGCATTACCATCATCTCTGTTTAGTAGATAGGGGAAACATAACTTAATATTATTTATTTGCTTACTTTCTTATGTCATCTAAGATACAAAATCACTACTGATTAAGCTCTATTTCAATCTGACAAATTTACTCTTGCTACAGTAATAATGGACTTATTTCTTCAGTAGTCTGAAAGCTTTTTTTAAACACAATGCCCACATACAGTTAGGAGGATTCTCTCCAGTTATAAAAAAAACCCTTATAGTTATAATTCAATTACAAATGCAAAGAAATAAAGAGACTGTTGTTTATAAAACAACAGAAATATAACCACAGTAAGCTTTTATTGGTCACATTTAACATGTAATTAGATATTTTCTAGCTGTAAAATATTTGCTAGAAGGGTCTAACCTCTCAGCAATAGCTTTGTGATATTTAATATCAGCACAGATTCGAAAGGAATTTGACATTATGTTTCTCCTCACATATGAAGGCTTCCATGTGACCGGGAAGTTTATAGAGTATACAGGTCATTTAATCTCACATTTTCTTGATTTGCTCTATGTCTCCCTGTCTTCTGAGTCCATGCTGACCAAGGAACTTTTAGATAATATTGCTCTTCTTCAGCTGTCTTATAAAGAAGAAACTGTGCTCTCTAAAGACCAGTGCAGAGTATCCTCATCAAGTAATAGGCTGTCTGAGATCAACAGGACCAGTTGAATTTGGCTTCAACCATCAATCTCTTGTAGAGGCAAACAGCATTATCTTTCTCACAACCAGGACTTCTGGATACTAATTGGAAATGTAGATGTGGGCTTGTGAGCCAGAACCTCAGTTATTGGAATTTCACTGTGGGCAGTAATTTTTTCCTTCTCCTGGATTCCCTCCTCCAACTTAGCAGTGATTCTGAGATGATGTATCAACACCAGAGAAGCGACTCCTAAGTAATTCATTAGTTGTAACAGTATTGAAGTTGTGCAAAGTGATTTTAAGTTTATAGATTAGATTCGGGTTATTCCTACAGTAGCATTACTCCTACTTCTTGTTCAACAAGCCATTTCTCAGATGAAAAGCAGTATTAATATTTTTATTTATGTTTCAAGCCCTAAAGTGACATTAAATGTGTTTGGGATTAAATAATTTGGCATTGCATCATTTTAAATAATGTTCTTATCCTGTGTTTATTATATGATAAAAATACAGATACATTTATAAAATGCTTGGGTTACCTACCAACAGTATCCCTAATATCAGGCCTTCTGAGCAAGTCAATAAATTGGGTGTGTTGTTTTCTTTTTATTCTAACATTTTTATTTTTTTATTTATTGTGAGTGTGTATGGGGGGGGCTGTTGCCCATGTTGAGGCTCCCACAGGAGCTCTTATCTCTTCCATTGGTTGTCTTCCTTATGTTCATTTGTGCTTTGATCATGCCACAGGTCATTTAGTGCATTCTCAGGTTGATGTAGAGAGTGTAGTACAGGAATTTGGAACACAAGAAAAAGATATGCCTAACCCATTATGAATCCTTTATTAATTTCCACTGACAATGCTCTATTACTCAGTTGCTCTTTTTGTTTTTTGCCAACTACAATGTAGGTTGTAATCTTGCTGCCGTGAAATTGTTTCCCCTGTTCCTTTTGAGCTGTAAGTTCCTGAGGGATACAGACTTCGTTGTTTGGATTGCCTCATGGCACCTTGCAAATAGTTCTGTGCACACTAAATGCACAGTGGCATCCACTGAGCAAATGCTGGCACCAATATTGTGTTAAATCATAACAAACATAAGTAAGGTCTGAGGAGATCTAATAGAGCTGAGTCCTTTTAATATTTTGAATAAATACATAGCATCTCTCCTGGAAAACACATTTTCAGTTGCTTATTTGGAAAAGTTGACAAGATATATCTTAACATCGGACAAGTAAGGCTCTTTATAAATAATAAAGTCTAAATAACTAGCACCTAATCCTTAATGTTAAAAAAATAATGTAGTGAAACATATATTAAACCTAATTGAAAATGGTCATGGATCAGCTAGATGGCTCCAAAAATAAAAGCTCTTGCTTCTAAACATCAAGAACTTCGTTCAATTTCTAGAACCCACATGGTGGAAGGAGAGAGCTGACTCTCAAAAGTTGTCCTCTGAACTCCACATCCACACTGTGGGCTGCTCATACACACACACACACACACACACACACACACACACACACACACACACACACAGAAATAAATGACAAAACAATAATGATAGGTAGATACCTTGACTTAATACAATTGAAACCTCTCCAATATTCAGGAAGTGTTGCTTTGCTAATATCATTAGATGTTTTCTTTTTATAATTTTACTTGGATTAATAATCAGACAAATATGGTTTTGTTACATTATAAAAGTCACTGGAGAGTTGGGCAGTGGTGGCGCATGCCTTTAATCCCAGCACTTGAGAGGCAGAGGCAGGTGGAGCTCTGTGAATTCGAGGCCAGCCTGGGTTACAGAGTGAGTTTCAGGAAAAGTGCAAAACCAGACAGAGAAACCCTGTCTTGAAAAGCCAAAAATAAATAAATAAACAATAAATAAATAAATAAAGTCACTGGAGAAAGAGTATTGACTTTTAATATTAACTGACTAGTAGTAAATAGGTAACATGGCCTTCAGTCTTTATTGTGTTGTTATTTGGCTCTGTGATTTGGGGCTATTGTATTTGCATCTCAGGACACACGTTTCTGTGACTGTAGTGCAAATGTAGACTGTTTTGGGTTCTTCAAGGTTCAAGTGTTGGTGACTGAAAAAAGAGTATCTAAATTTATTTCACTTTTGATGAATATGATAGAATAAACATGATATGTGTCTTTGTTAGGGTTTCTATTGTTGTGAAGCAACACCATGACTATGGCAACATTTATAAAGGAAAACATGTATTTAGGGCTTACTTATAGTTTCAGAGGTTTATTCCATTATCATCATGGCAAGAAACATGGCAGCATGCAGGCAGACATGGTGCTGGTGAAGGAACTGAGAGTTCTACATCTTGATCCACAGGCAACAGAAAGAGACCGTGTGCCACACTGGGTGTAGCTTGAGCATATGAGACCCCAAAGCCCACCTCCATAGTGACACACCTCTTCCAACAAGGCCACCCCTAATCCAACAAGGCCACACCTCCTAATAGTGCCATTCCCTATGGGCTAAAGAGTCAAATGCATGACTCTATGGTTGGGGGCATACCTATTCAAAACATCATACTATGGCAAAGCAGTTTGTTTTAATTTGAAATGGAAATGATACAACTGATCGGTGTTTTATTTTCAATAATTATATAACATTGGTCCTTTGGACAAGGAATGAACCATTGCAATATTACATCAATTAGTCTCACTTTCTTTCTACACTAGCCCCATTATATCCTTTCCAGGCAGGATCACAGCTTCTCTTGAGAATTCTCGGGGAATTACATACTGTAATAAATGGAAGAGATGCTGTAGCATCTGCTGTGATGATGCAAATTCATTGAAACAGTGATTGTTCAGCCTCTATTAATGAGTTTTGTATACCAGGAATAAGTCAATATATTACCTTTCAACAATGCTTAGTTGAATAATTTCATATGCCAAACTTAATATCAGCTTGCACTTTATACTACATGTGAAGATTAAAGTCAGCCATTGACAAAACTAGAATACAAAATTTCTAGAGGAAAATATATGATTTTCGGTTGTGTAAAGATTTCTTGATGAGATATTGAAAAGCATAATCTATAAGCGAACAAATTGCTCAACTGTTCTTGTGTTACAGTAATAAAATGTGAAACCATAAAGTGAAACAAAATAATTAAAAATCATAAATCTGGTAATAGACTTGTGCCAGCATATATAAAGGAACTTTAAACTAGAAAGTAAGGCTTACCTGTAATAAGCCTGAAAGAAACTGACACATGGTACCATGTTGATGAATTTTAAAATATTAAATTGAGTGAAGAAAGCCATCAGAGTAAAAGACTACTGAATGATTTCATTACTATAAAGTTCTAGGAATAATAAATCTATCTAAAATGATCTCAAAATGGATTAATGGCCTCCTAAGGAAGAATGGGGAGGTGTTAGAAGCAGAAGTCAAGAAACAACATGAGCACTATTTAAGAGTGATGAATAATTTCAGTGTCTACTCTGTGACCACCACTACTTTAATTTTACATATTTTAACACCTGATAAATCCAAGCATTGGTCTAGGCAAGGAGTTTTGGGGCTATATACAAAAATCACAGGGAATGAAAATAATGATGGACAAGTGAAGTTACATCAAGACTTGTGTACAGCAAAGAACCTAAGCAACAAAGTGGATTGTCAGCAATGGAATGGGAAAGAACTTTTTCAAATTCTATGCTTGGCCAAGTATTGATGTCTGTGATATATAAGGAACCAAAACTACCCCAAAGCAAAATAAAAATGATAATAATAGTAATAATAGCAATGATGCTTATGAGAGCAATAATAATGGGAATACAATAGGGTCATAGGCCTAATCAACATTTCATAGAAGAAAATTTCAAAGGGTAAAGCTGTGTATGGGTGAAGTGTTTATAATCACTGATCAGCAGAGCAAGAAGATCAAAACCTTAATAAGATAACACATTGTCCTGGTGTGAATGACTAGTTCCCAAAATACTGAAGATTATGTAGGGAAAAGAGAAGCCCATGCATCATTGGTGGGAACATAAACTAAGATCACCAGCATTGAAAATAGCATGGAGAGTCCTCAAAACTGAAAATAGAATGACTAGCCATCTCAAAAACCTCAACACTGGATAAATATCCAAAGAAAATGAAATCATCAGTTCATTACAAAGACATCTTTATGTACATGTTCACTGCAGCACTACTCAGGGGAGACAAGGAGGGTAAGAAACATAAATGTTCACTGATTAATAAAGCAATAAAAGCAACATGGTAAACATATCTGATGGAATACTATTAAGCCAAACAAAAGAATGAAATCAATTTAAAAATATATATAATACATACTGTCTGATCTTAGCAGAGTATATGTGTTTTATTAATGCAAGGATGGTTTGCCATTGTGAATGTAACTCATTTACTTTTATAGATTAAAAGTGATGAGAGCATGTCATTATCTTAAACTAATAGAAGAAATTATTATGAAGTATTTCAACATCATTTAGCAAAAAGGTATAAAGAGAGAGAAAGATGGAAATTCACTTAACCAAATGAAAATTGTTTTTAAAAGTGTGTATATGTCTATGCCAGAGTGTGTGTACATGCACTACATGCATGCAGGAGTCCACAAAAGTAAAGGAAGAGCATTGGATCATCTGGAATTGGGAATAAACCAGGCAGTTCTAAGTCACTTTGTGAATACTTGGAACCAGACCTGAGTTCTCCACAAGAGCAGTAAGTGAACTTAATGGCCGAGCCATCTCTCCATTTCCAAATGATGGTCTTTTTTTGCATGAATCTTAAATGGTCTTATTAATAAAAACAAACTCAGGGCCTGGTATTGGGGTGAATGCTGGAAGATCAGAGAAGCAGAACAAGCCACAGCTTCCTCACCTTGCCAATTGCTCAGCTGATCCTGTTTCTTCAGACTGGAAGCCTCTGAGTCCTCATATCCAAATGAATCTCAGATGAATTACTGCTCAAAAGCCTAAAAGCTTAACCAGCCAAATGCTTCTAGTTCCTGGTCCTCATACCTTATATATCTTTCTGCTTTCTGCCATACTCCCTGAGATTAAAGGCATGGGTCACCCCATATCTGGCTGTTTCCAATGTGGTCTTGAACTCACAGAGATCCAGAGGGATTTCTGCCTCTGGAATGCTAGGATTAAAGGATTAACTGCCTATCCTCTATGTTTAATATTGTGGCTGTTCTTTCTCTGACACCAGATAAGTTTATTAGGGTGCACAATATTTTGGGGAACACAATACCACCACAGTCTTTGGTTAAAATTATCAAGTAAGATATTTTAGAATCTCAGAAAGAATTTAGTATGAGAACTGAAATACGGTAATCTTATATGAATGAGTCTAATCAGTCACTTCAGAACAGAAAGAACAAACATAGTACACAAAGAAATTGGAAGGTCACATTACTTACTACAGCAATGACTACAAGAAGAGCCATGTATCCTTCATGACAGGTAACACTTGAATGAGCCACAACATGATTTGACCTTAATACAGGGAAACATTCTCTAAAATTGCTATGATTCACAGACAAATGGTTGTCTACATAACAATCTTAGCTATGCACAAAAACTCTCAGAACTAATAACAGATCTTAGTCAAATCAATACAGAAAATGCTTAGCATCAGTACCAGCAATAATAATAGGAATAAAGTGAAATAACAATAATAAAACATGCCATTACTCAAAATCCCATGCTTCTTGAGAATAGTTTTACTAGAATGCAAAACCGTCCGCAAGGAGAAATAAAAATAAACCGTGCTTATTAAGTGAAAAAGAAAGCATATTTAGAGATCTCTATTCTCCTTAAATCAGTGTTTAGGCTTAATGCTATTCTTTAGACAGTAACATTTTCATAGCAGATATTATTCTCAATAGGTGTTTGACCTTAAAGCTTATATGAAAAATAAATAACTCATATCAATAAATATTATTTCAAAGAAGAATAGTGCATTTATACTATAAGATAAAACTACTAGATAAAATGTGTTGAAGATATAATACATATAAAGATGCTTACATAAACATACAGAAATGTATATACATACAAATACATGATATATACACATGCATGGAGATTCAGTACCAACATATACATGAAGATATAAGTACATGTACAAATATGTGTATATCTATATATCTATCTTACAAATAGATGGATCTCTCATATATATTCTCTATTTATCTATAGATATATGAGAGAGATAGAGACAGAGTAAGAGGTAAAGGAAGCTGTACTGGATAATTTTGTAGAGTTATAAGAGAGGAAAGAGCTTCAGTTGAGGAAAAGCCTTCATGAGATACAGCTGTAAGGCATTTTCTCAGTTAGTGATCAGTGTGGGAGGGCCCATCCTATGCTAAGTGGTGCCATCTATGGGTTGATGGTCCAAGGCTCTATAAGAAAGCAGGCTGAACAAGCTAGAGGAAGCAAGTTAGTAATCATCATCCTTCCATGGACTTTACATCATCCCCTGCCTCCAGAATCCTGCCCTGTTTAGGTTCCTGTCTTGATTTCCTTCAAGAGATGAACAGCAATGTGGAAGTATAAAGCCAAATAAATATTTTTCTACCCAGCTTACTTTTTTTTGTCATGATGTTTCATTGCAAAATAGAAACCCTAACTAAGAAAGAAGCCAAATAATATCACCAAGAACCCCAATTATTATTCAACAAAAATTGCCATTTACTAGTCAAAATCTAAAACTGATTAATATTCACTCCAAGACTTTTGACTAAAAAAAAAAAAAAAACCTGGAGTTCAAGCAATTTTTAGTGGAAAAATTGAAGGCCCAGCATAAGTCTATATACCTACAAACACCTGCTTTTGGTAAAGGAGCCAGAAACACACATAGAAAAAAAAAAGACAGTACCTTCAACATATGATGCTAAACAAACTGGACAGCTGCATATAGAAGAATCCAATAGATCCACACTTAATACCTTGCACAAAACTCAACTCCAAATGGATCAAAGACATCAAATCCAGAGATACTAACCTGACAGAAGATAGCCTTGAACTCATTGACACAGGAAAAGACTCTGAACAGAACACTATTAGCAAAGTCACTAAGAACAACAATTAATAAACAGGAGTGCATGAAACTGAAAACTTCTGTATGTCAAAGGATACCATCATTTGGAAAAAGTAGTAGGCTACAGAATGGGAAAAGATTTTTTTAAACCAACTCCACTTCCAATAGAGGGCTAATATCAAAAAAAAAAAAAAAAAAGAACTCAAAAACCTAGCAAGAAAGCTAGCTAATTTTACAAATTAGATGCAGATCTAAACAGAATTATAAAAAGAAAAGAAGGAAGAAAGGAAGAAGAAAGAAAGAAAGAAAGAAAGAAAGAAAGAAAGGGAGGAAGGGAGGGAGGGAGGGAGAGAGAGAGAGAGAGAGAGAGAGAGAGAGAGAGAGAGAGAGAGAAAGAAAGAAAGAAAGAAAGAAAGAAAGAAAGAAAGAAAGAAAAAAAAGAAGCCCAAATAGTAGAAAACACTTAAATGCTCAACACCCTTAGCTATCAGGGAAATGCATATCACAAGTACTTTGAGACTTCATCTTATACCCACCAGAATACAAAAGATAAAAACAAACAAACAAACAAACAAAAAACAAGCGATAGTTCATGCTAGTGAGAATGTGGATCCATTGCTGGCAGGAGTGAAAATTTGTACAACCAATGTGGAAATTAGTTTTGTGTTTTCTCAAGAAGATGGGAATCATTCTTATCTCAAGATTCATCTGCACCAATTTTGGGCATAAACCCAAAGGACTCTACATTTTACTACAGGGACATTTGCTCAATCACATTCACTATTGCTCTATTCACTACAGCCAGAAATGGGATACAATATAGATGTTCCTCAGCTAAAGAATGGATAAAGAAAATGTGGTACATTTACCCAAAGGAGTATTACTCAGCCATTAAAAAAATTATATCATGAAATTTTCAGGTAAATGGATGGAACTAGAAAAAAAGCATCCTGAATTATATATCCCAGATCCAGAAAGACAAATGAAATATATACTTATTTATGTGTGGATATTAGGGATATTAGCTGTTAAGTCAATGATAACTGAGATACAATCCATAGAACCACAGAGGTTAGGAATAGAATAAGGAACTAAGGAGTACAGATAGATCTCCCTAGGAAAAGAAACTAGAATAGGTAGTTATGGATGGATTGTGGGCAGGAGACTGGAACAGGAGAATCAAGTAAAGAGAGGAAGAGGGGTATGGGAGTGAATAATGGTAGAGACAGCAAAATAAAGGGCCATTTGAGGATAGTATGGAAATCTAAACCATATTAACTTCTTAAAATACATACATACATACAGACACATAACATATGAAGGCCATTTAAATGAAATTGACAAATAATGGGGCAACAGAGTCCCATCTGGCCACCTTTTGTCACAAAATGAAGTTTCTAGTACCTGGACTGGGTTATATCTAATTGAGTTGTTGGCCAAAGGGGTCCCATGAAAACCTCTAAAGAGCCAGGCTGTTGCCAAGACTATAGGTTTCTCTCTACAAATGACAGTGAGGAACCATTGCTCAAGAAAATCCCTATACATCTCCTTGAACATGGAGAATTCAAACTGATTCCTTCATAGATCCTTGAACCCTATGTGCTAGGCTCTTTGTACAGGACAGTCAGTATTCTGTATGCTACCAAAGAAGAAATTTAAACACCAACCAGCCACAGATATTTTTATCTACAAAAGTATCTTGCCTGGGTAAAAGAACTGATTTGATTTAAGGCCCATTCCATGAGATGGAAACCACACCTTCACTGCTTAGGTGACCAAGAACCTGAGATTAGATAGTCCAAAGACCTAGAGTAAAACCATATACTACTGTGCTAAATCAATAAAATGAATGAATGAACGAATAAAACAAAGTATAGCAATAAAATGACTCAGTGTCATTCTGTTATAGCCATAAATCTGTGCCTTGCTTCATCATCATTAGAAGTCCACCACCCCACCTCACAGCAAATGGAAACAAACACAGAGACTCATAACCAAATTATTATGTAGAAAGTGAGAGAACTTGGAACACTCAGTCCTAAACTTGAGGTTTCTATAAAATTCTTCCCCTTAGGTATCTGGGAACCCCACAGAAGAGGAGGCAGAAAGAGCATTATCGGTGGAAAGAATGACAGACACTAAGAGAACAAGGTCTTCAAAATCAACAAGATCAATGAATCTATGAACTCAGAAACTGGGGCAGCATGCACAGGGCCTGCAAGGGTCTACATCAGTCGTCACCTTAGAGCTGAAAGGGGAAGAGGAAACATGCTCCATCCTTAACCAAGACACAATCTCCAGTTGGTTAACACTAGCAATTATAAATTTAGTTTCCTCCAAAGAAGTCTCACCTACTCTTAAGGGTAGGTTGCATATCTAGCAGTAGAGGACCAACAGAAAATGAACTCAAAGGCATTGGAGGGTCCTTGTGTAATAATGTCATGTGAGAACACTTCTTTTAATTCTTATCCTTTTAATTATAAATTTATATATATATATATATATATTTATACTTTCTTCTCCCCTTTTATCCACAGTTTCATTGAGTATCTATTACGGCTTCCATGTTAGTGTTTTTATGGAACTCCTAAGGTGTGTAAAAGTGTGAGTCTCTTTTGTTGAGCCTTCTCTTGGGCTCTTTTCTTTTAGTTTGTTTTGTCCAATTCTGATGTGTTAGCTTTTATTATCTTTATATTATATTAATTATATTATTATACCATAGAAAGCTGGTTTGCTTTCCAGTGAGAGACAAAAGAGTAGTAGATCTGGATGGAGGGTGGAGGATGGGGAAGAGCTGGAAGGAGTGGAGGAAGGGGACACTGTAATCATGTCATATTAAGTGAGGAAAAAAAAAACTATTTTCAATAAAAAGGGGAAAAGATTTGATAATAGAAAAGGTACAATGTATAAATTATAAAATGAAGATGATCAGAATTTATTTGGTTCTCAAAGCATTTGAAACAACACACATGAAGCTCCTTCATTACTGATCAAACAATGACAATAGTCTAAAAATCATGAGCAACTATGTGAATAGATAATCATGAGAGAAAGAATACAAGGATAAATAAGTACTACCTGAAAGTTTTTATTGTTAACAACTTCTGTTTATTTTTGCTACATTTTTAGGCATTTTTTCTCCCTTAGGCAAGTGATGAGTCAGCATTCCCATCTGCTTAATCTAGATGGTTTGTGATGTTTTAAATGAATCAGCCTTCTTTATGTTTCATCATGAGTTATTTGTAAGTAACAGATTCTGGAAAATATAGCTAGCATGATTTCATTTAGAAAAACTACTTGGAGGTATGTACCTGCTTGATCACTTTTAAAGGCGTATTTAGAAAGGAATTAATAAGAATTTCAGAATAACTATTGTATTTCATCAGTAGTATAAGTAAGACAATTAAAAACTATACTAGTATAGGCTGTCTCTGTAGGATTTCCCATCATGATCTTGACCACACCTCTTCCCCCTTTCTTATAGAATCCTATTTCCCTCTCGTCTACTGGACTCCTGGAGCTTGGCCTGATGCTTGGCTGTGGATCTCTGCATCTGTTTCCATCAGTTACTAGATGAAGGCTCTAGTTACTAGATGAAGGTGACAGTTAGGGTAGTCACCAATCTGATTACAGAGGAAGGCCAGTTCGGGCACCCTCTCCACTATTGCTTGGTGTCTTAGCTGAGGTCATCTTTATGGATTCCTGGGAATTTTCCTAGCACCATGTTTCTCCCTAACCCCATGATGTTTCCCTCTAACCAAACAAAGCTAGTGGGAACTCATGAACTTTAGACCAACAGCTATGGAGTCTCCCTGGGACTGGACTAGGCCCTCTACATAAGCAAGACAATTGTGTAGCTTGAGCGGTCCCCTGGCAGTTGGATCAGGATCCATCCCTGGTGCATAAGCTGGCTTTTTGGAGCCCACTACCAATGGTGGGACACCTCACACAGCTGTGATACAGGGGGAGGGTATTGGACTTGCCTTTACTGAATGTACTGGGCTCTGCTGACTCACCATGGGAGGTCTTACTTTTTTGGAGGAGAGAATGGGGAGTGGGTTGAGGGGTAAGGCTGCAGGGGAAAGGAAGAGGGAAGAGAGGAGGATCTCTCTTTGGTATGTAAAATGAATAAAAATTTCTTATTAAGGAAAAAAAAAACTAGTATAGGTACTTAGAGAAGGTTCAGTGGATGACATACACTCCATGCAAGCAAAGGCACCAGAGTTTAGATGATTTGAGAACTCATGTTAGAGCTCATTTAGGGCAGTGTGTTGGCTACCTATAATCCCCACATTTAGGAGGTAAAGACAAGGCCACACAGACAAGCTGGTTAGCTAGACTAGTAGGAAATAAGGAGCTCAAGCGTCAAGGAGAAACCCTACATCAATAAATAAAATGGAGAGAGATAAAGATACACAATTAACTTTTCCCTACACACACACACACACACACACACACACACACACACACACACACACACGAACATGCATACACATACACATAGACCACACAAAAGTATGAAAACAGAAACATCATAGAGCTAATGAATAATTTAAGAAAAATTGCATTTCTAAAACTGTATATAGCAAAATGTCAAAATTCATTGAAGTTCATGGCTACTGAATCATCTCTTCACTTTTCTTTATATTTTAAAATTCTCTTATGTTGTGAATAGAGAGTCTTGACAAAGGATCTTGGTTCATAAACAAGTTCTTTTAATAAATGGGGCATTTGGGGCCATGGAAACTGAATGTCATTCTCTGGCTCTGCTCAGCCACTTTTTTTTTTTTTTTTAAATCCATAGAATCAGTGTGGTACTTCACAAGAGTCATTCTCAAATGGCAGTGTGAAAGACAATGGTCAATATGAATCATAAAGGGATGCCTGCAGAAATCAGTGATGAGCCAATGTGTTCAACAGTGATGGATGAAAAGAGACAAGTGGAGAACGTTGTGGGAGGCAGAATTGAGACGGCTTGGTATTCAATGCCAGAAAGGCAGTGATGATAACCATGAATGCAGGTGAATAGATGTTGTCTTCCTTAATATGGGATACAGTGGGAGGATCTGCCTTTGATAGGCAGTGAACACACTTTTCAAGATTTCTCAGGTCCAGGACATGTGTGGATTTTCCAGTGGCATCAATGTGGTTTATACAGGAATTCAAGTAAAAAATGCATTTGTAGAGTAGGGCATGTATGTGTGAGGGGACACTAGAGATGTTTTTCTCATAGAAAATACACTATGTTGATCATTTAAAGTGGCTCAGATAAATCACATTTTGTTTTTGTTTTTGTTTCTCTGTGTAGTTTTGGTGCCTGTCCTGGATCTTGCTCTGTAGATCTGGCCTCAAACTCATAGAGATCCACCAGGCTCTGCCTCCTGATTGCTGGGATTCAAGGCATGTGCCAACACTGCCTGGCTCTATAAATCACATTTTAAAAAACAGAAAGCATCACAGCCTGATTCCTACTAACTATCCTACTTTATGTCACGTTCCACACTCTGAGCTGCAGAGGAAAGAAGTCAGTCTGAGTACATGCACACTTTGCCTCCAGTATGTTATAGTTGGCATTTTCTTAAGGCTGCCAACCAGCTCCCAAACAAAGACAGGAAAACTTATTAATTATGAATGCTTGGCCCAGTAGCTCTTTTAACTTAATTTAACCTGCTTCTATTCATCTACATTTTTGCCTCAGGGCTTTTTATCATTCTTTCATTCTGTACATCCTATTTTTCTGCTTCTTCTGTGTCTGGCTGTTTGGCCCCTGGTGTCTTTTTTTCTTTCTTTCGTGAGCCTACATTCCTCCCCCTGCTTACTCTCCATAGTCAGAAGTCCTACCTATACCTCCTCCATCACTATTGGCCATTCAGCTTTTTATTAGTCTAATCAGGTGCCTTAGGCAGGCAAGGTAAAACAGCAACACATGTTTACATGATTAAGCAAATGAAACTCATCTTTATATAGTTAAACAAATGCAACACATCCTTGGATAGTTGAACACATATTCTGCAAAAGTATGTGTCAAATTTGCTGTGGCTTTATTAAGGTACCATACTTGCTTTTACTTTTGGAGTGCTATATACTTAATTGTTCCTACTCCATATACCCTGCATAAGCTTTCATTCTCTGGCCCTTCTTTCTTCACTTCAAGCCTCCCCCCTCAGTATTTATGTTCTTCTTATAGCAAAGATTCTGTCTCATTTCCCTTTCTCCTAAGATGAGGTATGCTCCTCAGTTAGGACTCAGTTTTCATCAAGGGTACAAACCAGTATTCAATATGGTCTTCAACAATTGCTAGTTAATAAGTACTTGTTACATATTAAACATTTTTTTTAAGACATTGGTCATGGCAGCCAGGGCTTATAATCAAGTGAAGCAGCTTGTACATGTCTCTGTTGCTTTATAACATATCAGTGTTTCTCTTATTAGTTAATTACAAACAATTTAATGTTCATGAACCATCTTTTCCTTTATTGTGGTTGACCATACTTCCTGCCAAAGTGTTCTGACTGTGAATCTCGCAATCATTTGAGCAATATTTAGGCTACTAAGACATTGGACATTTTGTGATCTGTCCTCACATTTACTTTTCCACCACCAACCTAATGATTTGTTTATTTAACTGAGGACTGATTTCCCCATTAGGGCTTATAAACATTTCAAAATGGGCTTTGCAAACCTGGTAAAAAGCTGGTGACTATCAGAAATTAGAAATTCGTTAAATCCTTTATAAAAATTTCAACAGAAGAGCTGAACACTTCAAGGTTATGGATTGATCTGGTTATAATTTCAGAGAGAGAGCAAATTTGTCTTTGCAATTTCTCAAATTCACACAGTTTTAAAGGAGGCTCTTGAATTCATCATTTCATTAATCTTGGAGTTGTTGAAGTGCATCCAAGTAAATAACAGAGGGCTACAATTATCTGAGTACGCTAACTTGTATCTTGAAACTACTGAAAATTGAATTCTAAGCCTGTGTTTTACTACTAAAGTTAAGGGTGGTTTGGCTGCTTAAAATACTTTCTATTTTTCTAATATATACCTCTGTGCTTAAGGAGATGGAGAGAAAAGAAGCAGAACTGTGGACTGGTGACCTTTTAAATGGATCAAAACAATCTATTTATATCCTCTGAGAACTGCTCACTCATCTGACAGCATCTCTACCTCTTCATCCTATGTGGCCTTTCTAGGCAGTCCATTTTAATACTGATCTAAATAAGGAAAGTAAATGCTCCTTAGGATCAAATTTACAGTCTAGCTAAATGAGAAATCCATTAGGTGGGAAGCTCTGCAGAAGCAGCATTGCTGTGACCATCGATTTCTCTTTCCTGGTATCAGCTTTGCCTGGTATCCATTGAGCTTTTGCTTCTGCTAGTGCATCCTTTCCTCAACTATCAGCCCCTCATAGAGAGCCCCAGGGGGCTCTAGAAGCAAATCTCTTTGTAGAATTATCTCTTTCATGGAGAAAACTTCAGTGTGACTCCAACAGAGTGCAGAAACTTCTTTTGTGCTAAACATTTTCATCATTAATACAATCACTATATTTATAGAACTTAAAATTAACGGAAAATGGGGATCTGAGTGAACATCACTCTAGTGTTATTGCGTCATTATTTTACACATTTAAAGTTTGAGCAAGCAAATCTCAGATCAAATAAAAAAAGAAGAAGTAGATTTTTTTAATGCCTTCACAAAATCCACCTTAGTTTTTTTCTATTGTTAAAAGGGGGAAAAAAAAACCCAGGTGTAGTCATTGAAAGTGTATAGATTGGCTGGCCAGCCAAGTTTTATCTCACTAGGCTCCTTCTTTTGGAAACACAGACAGCTGATGTTGCTGAGGAACATCTTTCTTTAGGTCAGAGAGGTGAGGAAATCTCAAGTAGATTTCTTAGGCTGTGTTTCTTTTCAAATATTTGCTCAAAATGATCTTAAAGATTTTTAGCTTTTAATAGGTACTGTTGGATCAGAAAATAATAAAAGATCTGTGTGCATGGCCACCATAGCCCTAATCTTTATAACCAAGACTCTTCAGAAAGAATGGTACTGTCAGAAATGATGTCTTTGAAAAGCATTCCCAGGACTGTAGTCTGGAAAATAGGGACTTCTGGTCAACCTAATTATGTGGAGAGGGCAATTAAAAATGAAATGTTAACTGAATCTATTAGAACTGAAATGCTAGGGTTCAGTTTGGCAAATGGCAATATTTATTTGACAAATCTGATGAATAAATATGAAGCCAGCCTCCTATATTAATGTGGAAGGTGAATAATTTGATTGGAGTTATTAAGACCATTAAAACTGATTGCTTTAAGATTTGTTGTTATTCTGTTAGATTAAAAGATAAATCAATGTCAGCTTGCTTCTGGGCCCTCCCAACTAAATCAATCAATGACTGAGTGTCTGCCTTCTGTTTCTAGTCATTTTGATTTCATTTTCACAGGCTGATTTTTGTGTCCTTGAAGGTACTATTAGCTGAATTTCTGTAAAATGTGTGCCAATGTCACTTCTCCCATTACAGCTCTTGAAAATTTTCATTCAAAATCAGTTTATTGCTTTATAGAGTAGAGCTGAGACCTTGCACATTTTGAAGCCACTTAGAAAAAATGTGTGAGTGATTCATAGAACAAGTAAACAAACCATGATTTTTCCCAAACTGATTAACAGCACTGTTCCCCAGAAGGTGGGTGACTGTAGATTCTCTCATATCAAATACTGTTATGAGTGTTTATAGCCTACAATGCAAATATGTGGTATGAAGCATAATAGGTTCAAAATAAAATTTGAATCAAATCAATATATGTTATTACTTTGAGAAAAATGCCCACTCAAATCACTTCTTTAGAGCCCTGACTCATTTCTGAAAAAAGAAAGGAAGAAAGAAAGAAAGAAGTCTGCATATGAAACTTAAAGGCATGCCAAATTTTTCACATTTAGATTAATTAATAAACCATCAATAATCTTTAATCATAAATATTCTTTAACATTTAATTAATACCCTCATTACAATGATTTAGATTTCAATTACTTTAAAGGAAAGTTTTTTATTAGTATTAGATAATGATAAATACAGATATTAGAAATTTGCTCTTGATAATTTTTTTCTTTGTATTTTCTTTCTTTCCTGCAACTCAGAACATTGTGTGCACAGAGAAGCTGCAAAACCAATTGGAAATAGATCCTAAATCCTTGGGCCACTTTTGCCGTCATAGGGAACATTTGGTAGAGTATAAAATTACAGCTCTTTTTCATTTCTATACCAGGCTCTTTCAAATCAAGAAAGATAAGTTTAAAATGATGGGGTTGTTATAATTTTAAAAGTAAAATGTATGCCAAGATTCTCATCCCAGTAATAAAAGCCATCCATGTGGATGGGAGCCTCACGAACCCCAAATAACGGGTATTTATTGCCAATTCGATGGCTGCTGTTGATACTTTAGTTCTTTGATGGAAGAGCACATCTTTGTGACTTGGTTCTCGATGTTAATCAGTAGAACTGATGAATGTTTTCAGATACAGAAAATATTAAACTGACCACAGCATTGTGCTCTTGGGGACACTGAATAAATCTTTCTGGTCAACAGTCACACACCAAGTATTCCAGTCAAGCTGTTTCTCTTGCAGCATCTCTGCCCATCCATGGTCCTTTAACATGGAGTTAATTGCTCATTTGGATTTTGTTTCAGCAGTTCTTTATAACATGTATCTTGACCTACTTACATGTGAACATGCATAAGGAAAGATTGGAAATGTATGGAGAAAAATGTATGGAGAAAAACAAAGAAGAGGAACAGAGAATCAGTTTCTGTTTTGTCCCTACACTTCTTGGAGCACTTGTCTCTGTTTCTTCAAGAAGCTGCCATTTCTTCACTGCCCAGGCTCACCCCTATAAAAAACAAGGAATGTAGGAAAGAGTATATTACAATTTTCTAACTGATGCTTTGTATTTCAAATGAAGCCACAGAATTTAAAAGTCTGAAACAAAGGATACTGTTTACCATGCTTATGAATGGTCCCAAAATGAAAACAGCACTGTCTTCAAAGATAACAGTGTCAGGCAAATAGACAATCTGACCTTTGAAAAAGCCTCTGTTAATGTGATCATATTTTATTAAAACCCTTCACAATGACCACCTGAAATAAGAAAGCAAAGGTCAGACAAAGGATGCACTTTAAATTTTCATTTTTAACCTAAGGCTATTAAAGGAAAAATGAAATTTAGACAATGATCCAATTTTCTTTCAGTATCCATATGAGAGTACAATTCATCTTTTCTAATAAGTCCTTGGTGCTTGCCTGAATGACTAAGGAGAGCAATACTGGAGATTCTTGCAAAATACCAAAGACCAGATATGGAAGAGGACACAGGGGATGCTACTACAGGGAAAAAAAAGGTTATGCTGCCTCAATGATATTGTCACCAATCCACTTTCCTTGTTTTCAGCATCCCTAAATGAGAAACCATGGAAGAAGGCATGGTCTTTCTCTCTCAAGAAGAATATACCCAGCTCATCTTATGAGCTCAAACAATTTAGAGCATAGTCTTGGCATCAAAGCTATTGTGAGGAGGTGGTGTTTCTTCAATAAGAAAATTCGAATTCCTCCTTTATGAGCCCCAAATCATTCATATCTGCAGGTCATGAAACCACCTTCTACTGGAGAAAGACTGCAAGATTTGAGATTGAAATATGCCTTGTCCTCCAAATGATTCTTATAAAAAAGAGAAAACTTAAGAAGGCAGATTCAAATAAGAAGGGAAAAGTCTCTTTCATATCAGAAAACACACCACCAAAAACACCAGAGGAAAACCAATCAAACCACTGTCCTTGGTAAAAATAATATACTGAAATAAGAATTCCCAGGGCTCAGAGAATATTATACAAGCTTTATTCTTGTAAGTGTAACAAGGACTCTTCTTTCTTAATCTTCTAAGCATTTTATATGTTTCTGATGTGTCCCCTCTGAACATTCTTCTTTTTAGGAGTTTTTATTCTGAGTACCAAGTTCTTTTAGAAAGTGAAATGGCTGTAATAAAATGTACATGGTTGATTACCTGGAAGACTGGTAGAGTGTATAGTTATCATCAGTGTACTTCCTATAGTCCTATGGCATGGTTAAAGACGAGAAAAAGAAGACCCATTTGCCCGAGACCCCAGCCACTTCCTGAGATGCAGAGACCAGTCCCAAGCTCCCATCCGCCCCGGAACTCCCATCTGGACCAAGGGGGGGGGCTGGGGTTATAGTCAGAGAGGCAACTGCCCCTGGGTCCCAACCCTGGGCACCATCCTGGGAAGAGCTGCCCAACTTGGCCCCAGTTTCCAGCCAATGCGCAGGCCCTGTGGGAAGGCTCCCCTTTTCCAAGATGCAGGCAGACCCTGCAGTCTCCACAACCTGCCCCCACACCCATTTACCCCAGCAGCTCCCATCTGCCCCAACTCCATTCTGGACCAGAGGTGAGTGCCTGGGGTTATAGTCAGAGAGGCAACTGCCCCTGGGTCCCACACCTGGGCACCATCCTGGGAGGACCTGCCCAACTTGGCCCCAGTTTTCGGCCAATATGTGGGCACTGTGGGAAGGCTCCCCTTTTCCAAGACTGAAGGCAGACACTGCAGTCTCCACACCCTGCCCCCACCCCCATTTGCCTGAGACCACAGCCACATCCTGAGACTCAGAGACCAGCCCCCAGCTCCCATCTGCCCCAGAACTCCCATCTGGACCAGAGCTTCCATCCTGTCCCAGAACTCCCATCTAGACTAGAGGAGCTCCCATCTGGACAAGATAAGGAGACCCCAGGGACTTCCTGAGACTCAGAGTCCAGCCCCCCCCAGCTCCTGTCCGGTCAGCACTCTCATCTGGACCAGAGCTCCCATCAGGCCCAGAGCTTCCATCTGGACCAGAGAGAGGCTCCCTAAATCTGTCAGCTCTGTCTGGACCAAGTACACTGATAAGACCAAGAACGAATCCACAAGGAGATGGGCAGATGTTAAGGCAGAAGTACATACAACAAAATAAAGAGCAATACAGCATCACCAGAACCTAGCCCTTCTCCAACAGCTAGACCTGAATATCACGGAATGGAAGAAGAAGAAGAAAACAACCTTATAAGTAACATCATGAAGAGGCTAGAGCCTTATATAGAAGAAATCAAAAATAAAGTAGAGGAACAGACAAACAAAAAATGGGAAGAATGCTATAAAAAACTAGAGGAAAGGACAAATAAAGCAGAAGAAAACAATAAGTCCCTGAAAGAAAATCATGAAAAAGCAAGGGAAACAGTCCAAGACATGAAGAGGGAAATAGAAAAAAAGGAAGAAGACACTAGCAGAAGGAATGTTGGAAATAGAAAATCTGAGTAAACAAACAGGAACTTCAGATGCAAGTATAACCAACAGAATGCAAGAGATGGAAGAGAGGATCTCTGGTGTTGAAGATATGGTAGAAGAAATAGATTAATCAGTCAAAGAAAACACTAAAACCAACAAAGTAATGACCCAAAATGTCCAAGAAATTTGGGACACCATGAAAAGACCAAACCTACGAATAATAGGGATAGAGGAAGGAGAAGAATACCAACTCAAAGGCACCAAAAATATATTTAACAAGATCATAGAAGAAAACTTTCCCAACTTAAAGAACGAAATGCCTATGAAGATACAAGAAGCCTATAGAACACCAAACAGATTAAACCCCCCAAAAAAGTCCCCTTGCCACATAATAATTAAACAACTAAATGTACAGAATAAAGAAAGCATATTAAGGGCATCAAAGGAAAAAGGCCAAGTGGCTTATAAAGACAAACCCATCAGAATAACACCCGATTTCTCAATGGAGACTTTGAAAGGCAGAAGGACCTGGATAGATATAATGCAGTCACTAAGAGACCATGGATGCCAGCCTAGACTAACATACCCAGTAAAACTTTCAATCATCATAGATGGAGTGAACAAGAACTTCAAAGACAAAACCAGATTTAAACAATGCTTATCCACAAACCCAGCCCTACAGAAAGCACTAGAAGGAAAATTCCAACTTAAGGAAAGCAGATACACACATGAAAACACAGGCAATACATAACACCACAGCAGTAAACCCCAAAGAAAAGAGGTACACACACACTACCACCAAAAAATAAAAATAATAACAGGAACAACCAATCACTGGTCATTAATATCCCTTAATATCAATGGACTTAATTCACCTATAAAAAGACACAGACTAACAGAATGGATACGAAAACAGGACCCATCTTTCTGCTGCATACAAGAAACACATCTCAAATTCAAAGACAGACACCCCTTAAGAATAAAAGGCTGGGAAAAGACTTTCCAATCAAATAGTCTTAAGAAGCAAGATGGTGTAGCCATCCTAATATCCAGCAAAATAGACTTCAAACTAAAATCAAAAGAGATGATGAAGGACATTACATACTCATCACAGGAAAGATCCACCAAGATGAAGTCTCAATTCTGAACATTTATGCCCCAAACACAAGGGCACCCACATATGTAAAAGAAACATTACTAAAGCTTAAATCACATATAAAACCCCACACATTAATAGTGGGAGACTTCAACACCCCACTTTCACCTCTGGACAGATTGGCCAAATTGAAACTTAACAGAGACATAATGGTCTTAACTGATGTTATGGCTCAAATGGACTTAATCAATATCTACAGAACATTCCACCCGAACAAAAAAGAATATACCTTCTTCTCATCACCCCATAGAACCTTCTCTAAAATCGACCACATACGTGGCCACAAAGCAAATCTCAACAGATACAAAACTATTGGAATAACCTCCTGTGATCTATCAGACCACCATGGTTTGAAGTTAGATTTCAACAACAGAAAAAAACTACAGAAATCCAACAATCTCATGGAAAGTGAATAATGCTCAGCTGAATCACCAATGGGTTAAGGAAGAAATAAAGAAAGAAATTAAAGACTTCCTAGAGATCAATGAAAATGAATACACCACATTCTCAAACTTATGGGACACTATGAAAGCAGTGCTATGAGGGAAATTCATAGCACTAAATGCCCACAAAAAGCTGGAGAAATCTCACGCTAGTGACTTGACAGCACACCTGAAAGCCCTTGAACAGGAAGAAGCAAAGTCTCCCATGAGGAATAGACACCAGGAAATTATCAAATTGAGAGCTGAAATCAATAAAAAAGAAATAAAGAGAACAATACAAAGGATTAATGAAACAAAGAGTTGGTTCCTTGAAAGGGTCAACAAGATAGACAAGCCCTTATCCTAACTAACCAAAAGACAGAGAGAGAGCATCCAAATTAACAAAATCAGAAATGAAAAGGGGGACATATCAACAGACAATGAGGAAATCCAGAGAATCATCAGGTCATATTTCAAAAACCTCTACTTCACAAAACTGGAAAATCTAAAAGAAATGGATAATTTTCTGGATAGGTACCACATACCTAAGTTAAATCAAGACCAGATAAACCATTTACATAGTCCAATAACCCCTAAGGAAATAGAATCAGTCATTAAAAGTCTCCCAACCAAAAAAAGCCCAGGACCACATGGTTTCACTGCAGAATTCTACCAGATCTTCAAAGAAGACTTAATACCAATTCTCTTTAATTTGTTCCACACAATAGAAGCAGAAGGTATATTACCAAACTCCTTCTGTGAGGCTAAAATTACCCTGATTCCTAAACCAAAGAAAGATGCTACAAAGAAAGAAAACTACAGACCAATCTCCCTCATGAACATTGATGCAAAAATACTCAATAAAATACTGGCAAACAGACTCCAAGAACACATCAAAACAATGATCCACCATGATCAAGTAGGCTTCATCCCAGGGATGCAAGAGTGGTTCAACATATGAAAGTCTGTCAATGTAATACACCATATAAACAAACTCAGAAAGAAAAAATAAAACACACATGATCATCTCACTAGATGCAGAAAAGGCATTTGACAAAATCCAACACCCCTTCATGATAAAGGTCTTGGAGCGATCAGGAATTCAGGGAACATACCTAAACATAATAAAGGCAATCTACAGCAATCCAACAGCCAACATCAAATTAAATGGAGAGAAACTCAAAGCAATACCACTAAAATCAGGAACAAGGCAAGGCTGTCCCCTCTCCCCATACTTATTCAATATAGTACTTGAAGTTCTAGCCAGAGCTATAAGACAACATAAGGAGATTAAGGGGATTCAAATTGGAAAGGAAGAAGTCAAGCTTTCCCTATTTGCAGATGACATGATAGTATACCTGAGTGACCCCAAAAATTCAACCAAGGAACTGATACAGCTAATAAAAACCTTCAGCAACACAGAAGGATATAAGATTAACTCAAAAAAATCAGTAGCCCTCCTATATACAATAGACAAACAGGCTGAGAAAGAAATCAGAGAACCATCACCCTTTACAATAGCCACAAATGACATAAAACACCTTGGGGTTAATCTAAGTCAGCATATGAAGGACCTATATGACAAGAACTTTAAGTCCCTGAAAATAGAAATTGAAGAAGATGTCAGAAAATGGAAAGATCTCCCATGCTCGTGGATAGGCAGGATTAACATAGTAAAAATGGTGATCTTACCAAAAGCAATCTACAGATTCAACGCAATCCCCATCAAATTACCAACACAATTCTTCACAGATCTGGAAAGAATAATACTCAACTTCATATGAAAAAAACAAACAACCCAGGAATGCCAGAAGAATCCTGTGCAATAAAACAACCTCTGGAGGCATCACAATCCCCGACCTCAAGCTCTACTATAAAGCTACCATAATAAAAACAGCTTGGTACTGGCATAAAAACCGACATGTGGACCAATGGAATCAAATTGAACACCCTGACATTAACCCGCACACCCATGAACATATAATTTTTGACAAAGAATCCAAAACTGTACAATGGAAAAAAGAAAGCATCTTCAACAAATGGTGCTGGCATAACTGGATGTCAATGTGTAGAAGGCTGCAAATAGATCCCTATCTGTCACCATGCACAAAACTTAAGTCCAAGTGTATCAAAGGCCTTAACATAAATCAAGTTACTCTGAACCTGATGGAAGAGAAAGTAGGAAGTACTCTTGAACGCATTGGCACCGGAGATCACTTTCTCTAAATAACACCAGTAGCACAGACACTGACAGAAACAATCAATCAATGGGACTTGTTGAAACTGAGAAGCTTTTGTAGAGCAAAGGACATGGTCAACAAAACAAAGCGACAGCCTACAGAATGGGAAAAGGTCTTCACCAACCCCACATCTGACAGAGGGCTGATATCCAGAATAGATAAAGAACCCAAGAAATTAGACATCAAAATGCCCAACAGTCCAATTAAGAAATGGGCTATAGAATTAAACAGAGAATTCTCAACAGAGGAATTTCAAATGGCTGAAAGATATTTAAGTAATTGCTCAACATCCCTAATTATCTGGGAAATGCAAATCAAAATGACTCTGAGATACCACCTTATACCTGTCAGAGTGGCTAAGATCAAAAACACAGAAGACAGCTTATGCTGGAGAGGATGTGCAGGAAGGGGAACACTCCTCCACTGCTGGTGGGAATGCAAGCTTGTACAGCCACTTTGGAAATCAATATGGCGCTTCCTTAGAAAACTGAGAATCAATCTCCCCCAAGACCCAGCTATAGCACTCTTGGGCATATACCCAAGGAATGCTCAATCATACCACAAGGGCATTTGCTCAGCTATGTTCATGTCAGCATTGTTTGTAATAGCCAGAACCTGGAAACAACCTAGATGCCCTTTAACTGAAGACTGGATAAAGAAAATATGGTACATATACATAATGGAGTACTACTCAGCAGAGAAAAACAATGACATGATGAGGTTTGCAGGAAAATGGATGGATCTAGAAAAAAATCATCCTGAGTGAGGTAACCCAGACTCAGAAGGGCAAACATGGTATGTACTCACTCAAAAGAGGATACTAGGTGTAAAACAAAGATGACTAGATTGCTACACAACTCCAGGGAGGCTACCTAGAAAATGGGACCATAGGAAAGACCCAGGGATCACCCAATGACAGAGAAATGGATGAGATCTACACGAACAACTTGGACGACACAGGGAGTAATGAAGGGCAAGGTTTGAGGGAAAGAGAGCTTAGGGGAGCAGGAGATCCCAGCTGGATCAAGAACAGAAAGGGAGAACAAGGAATAACAGACCATGATAAATGAAGACCACCTGAGAACAGGAATAGGTAGAGTGCTGGAGAGGTCCCCAGAAATCCACAATGATACTTCCTCTGTAGACTGCTGGCAATGGTTGAGAGTAAACCTGATATGACCTAGTCTGGTGATCAGATGGCCAAGCACCCTAACAGTTGAGCTGGAACTCTCATCCAATAACTGATGGAAGTGGATGCAGAGATCCTCATCCAGGCCCCAGGTGGAGCTCCAGGTGTCCAATAGTTGAGAAAGAGGAGGGACTGTAAGAGCGTGAATTGTTCAGATCAAGATTGGCAAAAGCACAGGGACAAATAGCCAAATGAATGGAAGCACATGAACTATGATCCAAAGGCTGGGGCGCCCCCAGCTGGATCAGGCCCTCTGGATAAGTGAGACAATTGAATAGCATGAACTGTTTGGGAGGCACCCAGTCTGTGGGACCAGGACCTGTCCTTAGTGCATGAGCTGGCTGTTTGGAACCTTGGCCTTACACAGGGTCACTTTGCTCAGCCTGGAAGGAGGAGACTGGACCTACCTGTACTGAATCCACCAGGTTGAATTGAATCCCCAGGGGAGTCTTTGTCCTGGAGGAGATGGGAATGGAGGGGAGGGGATTACAGGGAAGGTGGGGATGGGGGCAGGAGGGGGGAGGACAGGGGAACCCATGGCTGATATGTAAAAATATAACACAAATATAATAATAATAATAATAATAATAATAATATTATTATTATTATTATAATAAAAAAGATGTCAAAAAAGGATAGAAAAAGAAATGCTAATACCTTTCCCTACTTTGGTATTGCTACTCTGACCTTTTGTTATGGTGCTCCCCAGAAGACTACAGTATTCTGTAAATGGGGTTCATCGTGTTTCCTTCTCCAAATAAAAATATCTTATTTCCCCACACCTATTCCCAGGAAAGGTGCAAGTATTTCAAAGCTACTGTCCCTGTAAAAATTCAGAAGTTAGGTTACAAACAAATTGAGCTTGCAAATCCAGATTGGCTAGGTTTTCACATGAAGTAAACTACTGATACTTCTCAATGTCTGGGAAAAATAAAATGTTTTCCTTCATAATTACGCATTTCTTACATGACTTAGTAGAGGACTTGGTGCTATAAAGTCTCTCAGGGTTCCAGCTGCCAAAGATTCTACCATTTTGATACTGATATTATGATTCTCAGTTGTTACACCAGGAAGAGAGAACTTGAAAATACTGCACTGGCAGGTAGTTGGTCTAGCAATGACATGCAATTTGACACTGTTCCATACAATGAACCTTGCATTTTCAAGAGGCCCAGGAAGTAAAATCTGACATACCAACAAGGAGAGGAAATTTGACTGTGGATTTGGTCTATAGCCCTATTAATTGTCTATTCTGACCACGTATATTACTTTATGTTCTGTTACTGTAGAAGAAGGTAGAAATTGGTAGACCAGCTATGGAGTGGTAGGCTTTGTTGGACTTACAGACTTGCAATTATATAGTAGACAATGACTCTCATCTCTGTCTGAGCCTTAGAAGTTGATAGAAATTGTTTTTGTCACCCCTGTAATAGTCAGAGGATTGAAGCATTATCAGTAGGATGGCAGGAAGTTTGAAGAATGACAGAATTAATTGAGGATAGATATTCAATGGAATTTTCCACAGAATACTTATGTTTACAATTGCTTTTTCAGAGATTTTCTTGGATTTTGTTGAATCTGGTTTGTTTCATTCATTTTCCCTATAATTTGTTTTTTTTTTTAAGTCTTGATATTGCTTTTCCCATTTGACTTCCCTTTATAGTCAAAATTTTAGAAAGGAATATGTGACATTAATAAGTAAATTACATGTTCAATAAAAATTAATGAAGACTTCAAACATATGACAGCAGACAGATTGAATATCACCTTGGGAATTAAGGTGAATCTTGAGAAAAGAGTAGCTATCTTTGAGTTTGAGTGACTGGTAAAAATTTTTGTGTTAGATTTGAAAGTGTAAATTCTTGCCTTTAATTATCTACATTTCTCATATGATACTCAACCCACTATTTAAAAAAATTCTTGAGAATTTAATTGAATGTGTTCTGATTATTTTCACCTGTCCCCCAAGTCCTCCCAGATCTACTATCTCTTCCCTACCCATTCAACTATGTTTCATATATTCATATATATACATATGTGTGTATATATATGTGTATATATATATACACATATATATCCCATTAAGAGCCACTTTGTGATGCCCAAATAGTCAAAGATGTGTGGTCTTCCACTGAAGTATTGCCCATTTATAGGGGGATACAATCTTAAAGAAAATTGACTTTCTGTCTCCCAGCAGCTGACAACTGACAATTGTTTCTTTGATAGGAGTAGGACTTCATTCCCAGCTCCTCTCTCCATATTGTGATTGTCTAGCTTGGGCTCGTTCAGATCTTGTGCCTGATGTCACATGACTGTTGATTCATATGCACAGCTCCCCAGCTATGTCCAGAAGACAATGTTCCTCATAGTCATCAACTAATTCTTGCCCTTTACATCCTTCTACCTTCATCCCCATGACATTTTGGCAGTGAGGACATGTCTTATATTTTCCCTTTATGGCTAAACATCTTCTGTTTCTTATTCTCTGTATCTTGGTCAGTTGCTGGTCTCTGTTATCTCCATCTATTACAACTAGGAGTCTCTCTGAAGGGGGTTGAGAAATTCACCCATCTATGAGTATAAAGATAAGCCATTAGGAGTTGAGTTAATACTTTGCTTGCTTAGCAGAACAATAGTGTGTCCTCTTCTCAGGTCTACTTGTCCAGCTATAGGTTTTTTTGCCCTATAATGATGCCAAATATGGGTTTCATCTTGTGTAGCAAGCCTTAAATCAAGTCAGGAAGTGATTGGTTACTCCCAGATAGTCGTACTGTTGTTGAATCAGTGGGTATCTTTCCAGGCCAGTTATAATTGTACCTTTCAGGATTCCTGGCTGGATAAGGTTGATTATTACCTTTCTCCTCTGGTAGTATGCATAGGACCTTCAAGAAACATGAAATCCAGCCAGTAGGAATGAAGCTTCCAGTTCAGTACCAGATTGATTTCTGTATGTTCTATGACCGAAATATGTGAAGTCATCAGAAAAAAAGATAGTAACTTCATGTTAATGATAAGTATTTCCTTCTATATAGAAAAAACTTTATTCATTTATCTTTTCTGCACAAAATTTCAAGATAGCATTTCTTAAATACACTAGCAGTTTTACTCTACAATAATCAGTAATGATGAAATATGTTGGGAAATACAGGTCACAGGAAGGGAATAATATTTATAGATAAATTTCTACAAAGATAATCTGTAGACAGTACTTTCTAAAGTTATATTACCACAGAACTCCTTTCTTTGTAATGAGTCTTTAATGGACAAATGATTTTAGGGTCAGAGGAAAAAATATCACATTGTACACCATACCATAAACCTAGAAGAGCTTTTGTCAAGATTTGTGGGTGTTTAGAAAAGGATGATAGAATTGAACCCATACTTGGTCCTCCAATTCAATTCGGTTCAGCTCAGCTCACTTCCATTCAGTCCAGTTCAATTCTTTTTTCACTAGACATCGATAAATATCATTGGATTGCATGGGAGTTTCAGTGTCCAGTGTCAGATTCCAGTTTCTAGCAATAGGTTGTTACCTGAAGTCATAGTTGACACATCCTAAAGCAGGGATTCCTAAAACTCTCTCCTTAGGTCACATAAGATTATATGACTCACTGTCTTATAAACTGTGGGACCTCTACTGGAAGACATGTCAGTGTGAGAACTGGTAAAAGAATAGTATTCCATCCCTCTTGCAAGTGCACCACTGTGGCCGAATTTCTAAACAGTCTTATTAAATAAAAAACACGGAGCTAAATATAGAGGTGAAAGCCTTAGAGATCAAGGAAATAGTGATAGTCACCAACCTTACCTCTCCATCTCTGCAGCTACCAAAAGTGAGCTACTTCCTGTCTACCCATGACATTATTGCCTTGCTGTTCTGCCCTCTCCTTGGCTTTTAGCCTAGCTACCTCACTTCCTTGTCACTCCCTGTCTGTACACACCTCCAGGGCTCTATGGTTGGTCCTGGGTTTAAAGGTGTGTGTCACCTCGCTTGGCTGTTCCCTAGTGCGTCCTTGAACACACAGAGACCCTGCCTGCTAAATGATCGGATTAAGGGCGAGTGCTACTACTGCCTGACTTTTGTGTTTACTTAAAATGACTTGCTATTTCCTCTGATCTCTAGGCAAACTTATTTAGTAACATACAAATAAAATATCACTACACACCACTTTCCAGAAAGAGCCCTACTCCCTGTTCTTTTGGTATCTTATAGCAACTTCATCATATAAACACAATTGCTTAAATTATTAATTCTGTAGAGATCAGCTCAATGTCAAGCTCTCTCCCCTTCTGGATAATTGGAAAGCTTGGCTGAATGTCCCATCTCTCTGATCATGTCTTGGTCTTTTCAGTAACCTGCTCACATCTTACCATTAGCTCTTTGGAAACTACTGGTACCAGTCATTCAGTTAACACATAAGACACACTCATCATTCTAGAAATGAGTACAGTAGCTGTATGTCAGAATATGGGAATGAGGAATGTATATGAAATGTGGGCATGTATATGAAACATGACAGTGACATGTCATTAGTAAATGAAGAACATATACAGTTTTGAGATTGAATGCTTGTTTGTTTCAGGGAAATTGAGACTAAATAGGTCTTATTCCCCCCCACAAAAATTATTTGAGGCAGTACAATGATAACTAAGGTTTGATAATGGTAGGAAGAAATAAAAGTGACCTACAGTTCTGTTTCTAATAGAGTAGGAACAGTGAAGAGGAAAAGAGAGTTTGACATCTTAGGTAGAATGTGTACTAACACAGATGGCTGGCATATATCTCCAGCATGACTGAGAGTTGTATTTTATGGAATTATATTAAGTTATAAGCTCCATGACACCAGTAAAGGAGCCAATATGATATCTATAAGTTAATGAGTATTTATTGTGGGTTGTAGTTTGAATGTGAAATGCCTCCCACAGGTTCATATGGTTGGTCCTAAGATGACAGCACTTTTAGGAAGGTTGTAGATCCTTTAGGAGGTGGGGGCATTCTGGAGAAAGTGGGTTACTGGGGATACACCTTGATATATATATATGTGTGTGTGTGTGTGTGTGTGTGTGTGTGTGTGTGTGTGTGTGTGTTTATTTAATTATATCTTTTATCTATATGGCTGTTTTGCCCACCTGTATGTCTGTGTACCATTTGTTTGCAGTGCCTTCAGAGACCAGAAAAGGGCATCAGATTGCCTGAGAATGGACTTTCAGGGAGTTGTCAGCCACCACAAAGGGACTGGGAATCAAACTCAGGTCCTCTCAAAGTACCTCTAGTACTCTGAACCACTGAACCACCTCTCTAAACTTCTACTTTGAGATTTTTATGCATGGGCCTCATTTTCAGTTCATTCTGTTTCCTGGCTATGGATGCAATATGGGCAGCCAGCCTCCTGATTCTGTTACTGAGACTTCAGCACTGTGATCACAGTATCACTTCAAAATGTACCTTTAAACTGCTTCTTGTTAGATGTTTTGTCACAGGAATAAGAATAGTGACTAACATTATGTCAGGAACTCTTTATAACTTAACTCCATTTTAGTCAATTAATTCTCAAGATGAATTAGAATGCTTTCATCATGAAACTATTAAAGCAGATTTTAAAATATAAAGTTTTTATCTTCTAAATCTGGTTCTGGAACTCCAGTAATTGACTATAACCCATGTTCTTAAACACTTGCTATTATATTGTATATGTGTATAAATAGGTAGAACTATTTTTATTTATTTTTAAGTAAGCATGCTATCTTAGTCAGGCTTACTTTTGCTATGATTAAACATGACCAAAAGCAAGTTGAGGAGGAAAGGGTTTACTTGGCTTACACTTCTACATCACTGAAGGAAACTCAGGACAGGAACTCAAACACAGCAGGAACCTGGAGGCAGGAACTGATGCAGAGGCCATGGAGGATTGCTGCTTGCTTGCTAGCTCTCCCTGCCTTCCTCTGCCCACCAGCCCAGAGTTGGTTCCACCCATAAAATCACTAATTAAGGAAAATTCCCTATAGACTTGTCTACAGCCTGATATCACGGCATTTTTAAAATTGAGGTTCATCCTTCTCAGATGACTTTTGCCTCTGTCAAGTTGACATAAAACTATTCAGCATGCATACTGAGGAAGTTAGATGGGAGAGATTAATTTGAATTTATGGAATGTGTGACAAATTTTGGATATGCATAAAGAGCAAGTAATCCAATGCCTGGGCCTATAGTTCAAGCAGGAAATTTGGAAATAAATGGCATAGGGATCATCTCAGAAGCCAGATGTGGTAATCCAAGAGTTCAGAGGTATTTATGCCAACAGCACAGTCTCATGTAATTAGAAGAAAAAGTTTTATTGGCTTAGATGACACTGGTGATCTTAAGAAGTATATAAGAAGTTCATGAACTTTGAACCAATAGCTGAGGAGCCCCCAACTGGATCAGGCCCTCTGGATAAGTGAGACAGTCCATTAGCTTGAACTGCTTGGGAGGCCCCCAGGCAGTGGGACCAGGAACTTTTCTTAGTGCATGAGCTGGCTGTTTGGAACATGCGGCCTATCCAGGGACACTTTGCTCATCCTGGGTGAAGGGAGGAGTGGACTGGACCTGCCTCAACTGAATCTACCAGGCTGAGCTGAATCCCCAGGGGAGTCCTTGCCCTGGAGGAGATGGGAATGGGGGTGGATTGGGGGGGGGGGGGGGCAGGTGGCAGAAGGAGGGAGAACAGGGGAATCCATGGCTGATATGTAAAATTAAATTAAATTATATATATATATATATATATATATATATATATATATATATATTAAGAAGAAAGGAGTTATAGGGAGAGAACTGGGGGTTGATGTAGAATTTTCATTTTTAGAAAAGAGACTTTTCATGAATGTAAGAGTTGCAAGACAGAGTAGAATAAAATTTTTATGCAAAATAATTGAGTATTTGATAGGCAGTAGATCTGTATGCAGATATGTACACATGTGAGTACCTATGAAGTCCATATGAGAAGATGGAGTTCAGACATGTGTGTGTTAGCCAATGTGAGTGTTGGGATCCTCTGCAAGAGTAGTGCATGCTCTTAAAAAGCTGAGCATCTGCCTGGCCCCAAAGATGTGTACGTGAGTTCTCACACATTCTTCCTGTGTTCTAGTGTCTTCTATCACATTCATTTGGGAGACTTGGAGAGTAGAAAAAATTTCAGTGATGGTGATCAAAGGTCTCCAATATTTCCTTAGTCCACCCATCTCAACTGGTAAGAGTTTAATCCTGAGGACATGTTTATACCTTTTTATTTTCGTCAATTATGTGTTTTGTTATTAAATGCCTCCCTTGCCTTGTCCCTTCTACACTGAGAGTGAAGAAAAAAATCTAACTTGTAATCATCTTATTGTTGATGTAACCACTTTCTCAAGACCCTTGGGAGTTGACGCCAAAATGACAGCAGAAAGATGATAATGAAGAATCAGAACTATATTACAGCATTATGAAGAATAGGGAATTTCACCTCTCTTAGATTTGTGTTTATGTTTTTAAAACTCAACTAGCTCTCTCAGATGAGATCTTGGGGGTAGCTCAACACTCCAAACAAGTTTCATAAAGAACTCAGCAAGCATTTCCTTCAGAATGCCTTAATATGTGCAAAGAACTACAGTATTTCTAGCTTCCACATAGTGATATTGAAATAGAAGAAACAAGAATGTGCAGTCGAAGGAAAAAATAAATGGTAACAGCAGTGGAAACGACAGGTTTAAACTTTCACCAAATAAAATCGAAGCCAAGGTTTTGCTGAACTTAGCAAACAATCTTTATCAGATTTCATGTTGATATATAAAACCATAAACGTACCATCCTCGGCGGTACCTGCCAGGACTCTGGGGTAAACCTTCCAGTTTTATTTTATACCATTGGATATTAGTATATTTTCATTGTTTATTTTCTTTCTCTGTCATACTCTAGATAAACTAGTGGTAAACATGACCCTTCTCTAAGTTTTCTTTTGATATAGCATGTGTGTTTTCTGAGTATTCCATTTCTTCATGAATTTCTCAAAGAAAAGGTAGATTCATATATATTTTGATTATTATCATGTTATTTTTATTAATGTTATGAACAATGGCTACTGTTAAGTAAATTTCTAGAAAATTCACTGAGAGGTATTTAAAAACTGCCTATATAAACTTGTATTTTTTTTATTTTCACTGTGTTTATATATGCATTTGGGGATGGTATATGTCACAACCTGCATGTAGAGTATGGAGGGCAACTTACTTTTACTATGTGAGTCCTTGGGATCAAACTCTGGCTATCAGGCTAGGCAACAAGCACCTTTACCTGCTGAACCCAGCTCCTAGTATTTATGGATAACTCTTTTATATTAATTTTTACTGGCTTCATAAATCATAACTTAATTGATAATAAGTGATATTATAATAAGTAATAATAAGTGAATTATGGAAATTAGGTAATCAAATAACATAAATGTTATTAGATATAGTAGCATTGTCTCTGAACTAAAAACAGGTTGGAACCTGTAGGTAGACTTATTGATTTCATCTATGAATATAAAATCAGACTTTTATGTAGGGATGATTTTTTTAAACTATACCCATGTTTAAAAAGCAAATTAAGGCTGTCTCCAGTCTTACAAATGGGAACTGTATCTCATCCGTGTTCTTCAATAAAGAAAGTGAGAACTGCTTTGGGATAGTTGCTTAGAAATCTGACAACATATTACTTGTGGTAGTTGCCTACAAGAGGGAAAACTTAAAGGGATATAGGTGCATAATGGTATTATTTTATTATGGGAATTCCTCTTAATTTTATTTGCAATCCTCATAACTTTGCAACTATGCACTGCCTTTTTTATCTTGAAATGTAGATGAATTCATGCATCCTCTATATTTACTCCCCGGGCCTTTATATAACATCTGACAACAATAATCAGATTTCTACACAATGTACTGTTATTGAAAAATGTACTCATGTGCCCAGTCATTTCAACAACTCAGTCAACATTTATGAATGTCATCTCTTGTGTATGTACTGGAATCACAGATCAAGCTCTTCAAAACATAAAGTTTAATAACCATTTCTTTTAAAAAGTACTACAATCTTTAGTACAAACCAGAACCTACATGCATGAATTAACATTTCTGGAACAGTGTTAAAGAAGGTATATAGACAAAGTTGCTTTGGATTTTAGAGAAATTAAAATCTAGAATTTTGATGGTAAATTCTGAGCTCATACTACCAGTATGTATAGAAATTCAGAGAGAGAGAGAGAGAGAGAGAGAGAGAGAGAGAGAGAGAGAGAGAGAGAGAGATTTGAGTCAGATTATACACAACATTAAAGCTACTCATTTCTAATTTGTCCAATGACTGACATGTGAAGAATTATATTTTCAGGAAATTTAGTGTTTGTGTTTCAGGGAAGAAAGGAAATGACCAAAATGTTGACTTAGCAATAAAGTTAGTAAAATTACAGAATTTTTATTTTATCCTACAGGTGGTCAGATGGTGCAAAAAGTCACATAATCAGCTGTTGGCCTTAGGAAACTAGCTGATGTACAGTGTTAGGGGTAGATTTGAGTAGAAAGATGTGTTAGCCTCAAGACTTATTTTAAATTCAATTGAAAAATCACCAATAAAATACTACAAAGACTTCAGATAAAGTGTTGGTGGAAAACAACAGTTACTAAAGGGAATCCTGAAGAAAATGTCAGGTGGTTTAGTTGTTTGAAAAACACCATTTCCAGTAGCAGAATAAATAATATAGATATTGGTTCTTTAGACTGACTATGATTTTAGACAATATATCAAATAGAGATATTTTTTCCTAAAATTAATTTCTTATTACCCACCCCTCTCTTTCTATGCGGGCAAATGTGAATATTGAGGATATCTTTCAGGAATCTGTTTTTGTGTTTCACTGAAACATCCTATCAGCCCCCAAATAATTATAGATCATTAAGGAAATTGATAATATAGATAATAAAATGGGGAAAATTTAAACAGGAGAAGTGAGCTTGTATATCACATAATGCTGCTACTTGCTTGTCTACTTTAATTTCATTTTGTTGCTATGATAAAGCATTGTGACCAAAAGCAACTTGAGAAGAAAGGGGCTTATTTTATCTTACACATCCAGGTCACATTTTGTCAATGAAGGAAGTCAGAGACTCTAAGCAGTAACCTACAGGAAGGACTGCTTACAATTTTTTGCACCATTGCTTTCAACCAGGAGCATACTCATAACCAAGAAAGTAGAGAGGGAACATGGAAGATGCTTCTATCTCTGCTGGCTCACTGAGTCATAGTCAGCTATTTTTCTTATGTTGCCCAGGACCACCTGCCTAAGGATGGTACTGCCAACAGTGGGCTCTGCCTTCCTTTATCAGTTGATAAGGTAATTCCCATATGCATGCCCATAAGCCAATCTCACACAGGCAGTCAGTTTAGGCTCTATTGCAGATGACTGTAAACTGTGTCATGTTGACAACTAAAGCTAAAACACTTGTCTATAAAAGGGTGCATCTTAGTTTTAACTCTGTCTAATGGACTGCCTGACATAAAATCTAGATCAATTACAACACTTTTGGACTATACTTCTGAAACTCTGGAACTGTCTTAAGCCACTGAATAAGCTGATTCTCCATATTTTAAGCTTTAGCAGAAAGCATTATCTAACATGATAATTTTGGGGGCTAGACACAGTGAGTAAGAGTGATTGTTGTGAATGTGGGAGAACCTGAGTTCAAATCCCCAATACTCAAGTAGCACACTTGCCTATAATCCCAGGAACTCACTGGTCATCCAGCCTATCTGAAACAGTGAACTAAGAGACCTTGTCTCAAAAAGTAAGGGAGAAATCAATAAAGGACCCTTTATATCTTCTTCTGGCATTTGTGCACCCAGCATCCATACAAACATGCACACACACACACACACACACACACACACACACACACACACACACACATAGACACACACATACACATACAGAGAGAGAGAGAGCATTTTTAAGAATATAAAATCTTACTAATGCTTTGCCACCAAATTTTCATGCAACTAGAAAATTTTATAGCAGCTGACTCCTCCCCCTTTACTGGAATCCCAAACACTGTTTAGCCCCAGTCACTGTTGTTGAGCAGGAGAGGAGGGGTGTTCAAGCCCCCAAACAAAACACTAATGGCTACATAGCAGCAAATCTGTTTAGACTTGTTGGCATGGCATTTTCATTTTCCTCAGGAAGTGAGTTGCAAGTAGGATACACCAGGAGAAGAATACCTGTAGAATGAGGTTTGTTGTTGTTGTTGTTGTTTTTTCAAGACAGGGTTTCTCTGTGTAGTTTTGGTGCCTGTCCTGGATCTCACTCTGTAGACCAGACTGGCCTCGAACTCACAGAGATCTGCCTGGCTCTGCCTTCTGAGTGCTGAGATTAAAGATGTGGGCCACCATTGCCAGGCTTTGTAGAATGAGTTTTACTGCTAAAAAGCAGATAGAAAAATTCAAAGCTAATGTGTGACAAGCTGGCCTTCACATAACTGAATGCTCCTAATTATTTTACATTGTCAAGGTAATTGACTATTGTCAACCTAAGTGTCTACCTGGATAAACCTTACCTCATTAAAACTTCCAGGGTACTATTCAGTTCTTTTGCTGTTGATGACCAGGGACGATATAAAAATAACTTTGTTTTTAAATCCTTAGGGAAATGATTTAAACATGTGTATGAAGCTCCTGCTTTTAATGTGTATTTAATTCTTAGCCATCCGTTTTTCCCCCCATTTTGCCAGTTGTGTTATAAGATGTTGCTGGGCAAAGCCTGTTCCTGTTCCTGAGTCAAGCTGCATGAGATGCTGTTGAATTCTGTTTAGCCCTCTCACTGTATTCTTCTCTCATTTGCAATTCCTCAAGTCCATGCTTTCCTTATAACTCTAGACATATGATGGCAAGAGTTCCATGTGCCTTTAAGGGTAGTGACTTGTTCAGGATCTCTCCTTTGAGGCTACTTTATTTGAAGGCAAATATGTCAATTTCATATTACCTACTCTTTTTTTTTTTTGCAGAACTGGAAAAAATTCTGATGTACAAGCCTGTTTGAGTGTTTTGTATTATAAGCACTAGAAATCTGACTATAATATAGGTCTCCATATTCTGAAACACTTCAAGATTGAATATTTTGCTTATGATTCTACAATTCCACTTGCTCTCAACCCCCATATAATGGGGATTGGTACACAGCATTCTAAATCAATGCTATTTTCTTGCATCATTTTGCACCTTTTGAATTTTCCTCAATGACTCAAATTTGGCCTTTGAAATGTGTTTTGTTAACAGGAAAGATGCAAACAGCTCATTTCACTTGACCTTCAAATGCCTCATCTTTTCTCACTCCTTCAGCGTGGAGGAAGCAGATTGTCAGTACTTTCTATAGCGGAAAGTGGCACCCACCTTCCTCCCCCAGCTCTTCTCCTTCACGATGCCCGTCATGCTTTGTCAATACTGACAAGCAATTATTAGTCTTTGTTTCCTTTACACTGTATATTGGCAAAACAATCATCGAAAGGAATTGTAGAGGTAGAAGCCATTATCTTTGCTCTATTGCGGTAACACAGCTTTTAGACTAGCTGAGAATATCCATTAGTTTCTGTCCTCTTATCTAAAAATGATTCCTTCTTTGGTCTGTATTGCTTCATGAGTTGAATATTTCACCAACTTCTGCTCTATCAGGGATAGATAGCTTTATTCCCTCAATAGCTAAAGCCTTTTTCCTATTGGCCTTTGTTCATGCTTTAAAGGCGTTCTTGGTCCATTTCAATTCCAGTTGTCTTCACTATAATTTGGGTACTTTAAAAAAGCCTATTTGATTCTCAAGAGCTTTTTTCCATCTTCTTTATTGTCCTGACCTCAGTCTGTTGAGGCAAATTCATCCTGAGGTATATTCATAGAGAGGGTACAACAGGAACCCTTAGCAAGTTGCCTGCCTCAAATCACAGCTCAAGAACTTTACCTCTGGAGTCTTGATTGTATCAGAGTACGAAAGCCAGGCAAGATTCACTCAGTAAAATTATCTTTTTAAGTTCTGCTGTAAACTTGCAAGACCTGCAATGATTTTATCTCATGGAAATAAATGTAGGCCCCTCACCCAAGTGAGAATAAACAAACCTAGTTATTCTACATTTCCTTAGCCAGAGAGTCACATGCAGCTACCTGTGTTTAATAGATGATACTCAAAGACAGGCAGGGGACACAAAAGCTTAATGGTGCCTAAATTAAACAAAACAAAAAGTCTTGTCCCCATGACTACACAGGTCTTAGGCATTAGGGGAAAACCTACTACTATTGCTCTTCTAAAGGGGAACAGTAATTAACTGACTCCTAATGACTTCCGATAGTTCTCATAAATTAGTTCATCTCTCAACCTTTGTCATGGAGAATAATAGACTGTGGGAAGATGGGGCATCTGTAGCATCACCTCCTTCCAAGTCTCAGGAAGGATTGTAGAAGAAGGGTTGCTGAAAGAGTGTAAGAGTCAAAGGTGATGAATAACTACAAGAAAGAGTGTTTTTTAGACACAGTAGGACAGTTTCACCAATGAATTCTCAGCAGTTGACGAACAAGAACTTACAAGATCTGATCATGCTTAAAGCAGGCCAAATCCCAGCATGGACTGGGGAAGTGGGCACTAAGTGTCATCCTTTGCTCTAGATCTGCTGGCAACTGATAGTTTCTGGGAGAGGGAGAGGTGGTTTTCCTAAAGGTGTGGAACCTGGTAAAGTAGTCCCACTCTGGGAGTAGGCAGTACAACCAAGAGTATATGAGCAGCATCAACTCTACTTAATAAATAATAATAAAAAGGACACAAAGATGGGTGGGTAGGGAAGGGGGCTGTATCTGGGAGGAGTGAAATGAAGGGGTGAATATGACCAAAACACATGCTAATAAATTTAAAAACAAATAGCAATTTAAAAAATGATATGTTTGATGGGAGGTTGTTGTCCTGTAAAACCTGCAAGGTGACTAACGGTGATATTGTTTCCAAAGCGTATTCAGTTGTTCTTAGATTGGGTGATGAGCAAAACAAAACAAAACAGAGCAAACAAACAGAAGGCAACAACAAAAACTAGGAAGCCTGCCTCTATGCTCCAAGTCCTGATCATTCTAAGAATGTTTCTTCAGAGACTCTGGTGTGCTATTTGCTGTGTAGGCTGTGGGTCACAGTTCTAAACTTCAGATTAAAATAATAACAATATCTAGCAGACCTTAATAACTTATTGAATAATGACAAGCTGATTATTCATTTTTAATGGCTTATATTGCAATCTACTTATTATTTTTAGTTTTTTAAAGCTATTGCCATAGCAAGTCTGTGATAATACATGAGCAAGAAGAGTTTTATGGCTAGCTATTCTGAAGGGGCTTGCAGACCTTGAAAGAAATCATTAAAATTTTGCGAAGTGTTTTTATCAGCCGCATTGGAATACATTATCCTGCTATTCCTGTGAGCTCAAACTACAGTTATTAGGTCATTGCTGTCCACAAAAATAAACACAAGAGAATTTTTTAAAAGGTACAACACTGAATATTATCAAGACAGTACAGGATTTGTATAGAAGTGATCATGATACTTCCCAGTAAATAATTCTGGAACTGTCTATCATAGGCATTGATGGGGAAGAGTATCCCTTTAGACTCTGGTACTGGGAAATCAGATGCAGGCTACAAAGAGTTCTCTCTACCTAGGATCACATTGCTGATAGAAGGAAGGGCTCCCACATTTAAAGGTCATCTGTGAGAATTTGACTCAGCCACTGCCAGAGAAAAGTTATTTATTTTATGGTATCATAGATTCATCATTCTTGTCCTAATCACTTGTTATGCATTCAAGTTGATATAAAGGTCAATTCGGAATTATTATATGAATACTCTTCACCTTTATTAATCATTGCTTAGATAGGGCTTTTGATAATTGTGTCCTTAATGAATGGCTGAACCCAATGTCTGAACTCCATATCTTCACTATATATTATATAATATATAATATATTAGTTTACCAGTTTTGCAACATTATAAAAGAACTGAAAATATTAACTCATATGTTTTTAAAATTATAGTGATCGCCATTGTGGATATTTATATTAGTTTCCCTTAGCTTTACAAATTGAGTCTAGAGCAGGGGTTCTCAACCTTCCTAACACTGCAACCCATTAATACAGTTCCTCCAATGTGGTGACTTCCAACATAACATAAAATTATTTTTGTTGCTACTTCATAATTTTGCTCCTGCTATGAATTGTAACGTACTTATTTTTGGAGATAGAGGTTTGCCAAGGGGGTCATGAAGCATAGGTTGAGAACCACTGATCTTGGTATTTTACAAAGAATAGATGTGATTTAGTTCATGATCTGGGGAATTTCAGAGCACATTGACAGTATGTAGCAGGGGCCATGTGTTCCTTTGTGTAGTGGATATGCATAAAAAGAGAAGCTTCACTGTATAACAACCTGTTTTTGAGGTCAGGCATCCACTCCATAGAAAGTAAGAACTCACCCACCACCACAGGAATCAATGCAATATAAAGAACCAAGCACCATTTCCTCTTATGGGCCTAATCACCTCTTATAATCTCCATACCCTCAGATCATCACATTAGCAATCAGATGTCTACACTGACTTTGGAAGTGTTCAAAAGCATATTTAAACAAGATTATTATCATTTTAAGTGCTATCTTGCATATTTGTATGTGACAAAATTGTTATATGGAGTTGATCAGCATTTCCTATTATACAAAAATATTAAGTCCTGTTACACAAAAATACTTTTTGATGGAAAATTCTTCTTAAGAAGAATTTGGTCTTAGTCTGAATCTACACTCCCCCACACAAAGACATATGTGTGCAAGCATATTTATATGAATATATAACATAGTCATAGAGTTTTGCTATAGTTTTAATTTTAGACATTAAAAATAAATCATACATATACACATGTTTTCAAATGATGAATTTTTATTGACTTTATTGATTGCAATTGATATGTACTAAGAAATGAATACCTTGGTTATAAGTTACAAGTCATATGCAATTTTATACATAAAAACCTTTAGCTAACTTTGCTTTTCCAAATCCAAAGGAAAGTATGAGTGGATCTTGGTCATAGTATTCTTAGTTATTCTTTCCATTGTATTTTATCACAGTACTCAGTGGGAAGAAAAGACACCTTTACATCCATTTTTGTTGACTAAAATGACTCACAGGTAAAAAGAAAGAAAAAGTGAAGATTTCAAACTTAAGGCCTTTTAATGCCAAAAAAGAAAAGAAGGAAGGGAGGAAGGAAGGGAGAAAGGGAGGGAGGAAGGAAGGAAGGAAGGAAAGAAGGAAGGAAGGAAGGAAGGAAGGAAGGAAGGAAGGAAGAGAGAAAACAATCCTGAGTCAATACTGAATATTCCAAAGATATGTAGTTCATTGTGCACCCTAAGAGGATGTAACAGTAATGGTATTTTTGCACTTGGATTAGATTATTATGAAAAGGGAAATCAAAGGGAAAAAATAAAAAGAGAGTAGAAGTAGAGTAGGAAAAATACCCAGAAACTGATCAAAGTAACAGACCGATGGTTGACTCTGAAAACACTCCAGCCACAGAATGAACCAGATTCAGGCAGTGATACTTATCATGAGTCCTTTCTGGTTGTTCTTAGATCTTTTCTGATCCAGTCATTTGATAAAAAATTTTTTTAATTCCTTTACATTCTGTTAGTTGATAACAAATGTTGGCAGAACAGGGCATTAACAACAATAATTAACAATTATTGTTGCTTTTTATTCAAGTGAAAGTAAATCTCTTCTTGAAAATATTCTGTGCCCTTTTTATTAGAACTTCTGAAGCACAGCCAATGGTTAATGTCACATGATATGTTTAGGATTCTAAGAAATGAGAAAGGTTCATCTCTATGTTTATATTTCAACTTTTTATTACTTGATTGTAACATGTGTTAACCAAGAGCTTGATATCAGACAAGAATAAACCAAGAGGCTTGCAAAAACAAGAAACAAAACAATAATACTATTTCAAAACGAACAAACAACTGAACAAACAAACAAACAAAACAAAACAAAAAAACCCAAAACTTCACTGTGAATCTCTTTGCCAGGCACAAGTTAGTCTTCTTGGTTAAAACACCTGACTTTTTATTTCAATTACTATACAACTTCAAAGTAAATTATTTATTTTGACACCAAGATCAGCTTTCTAAATCTCTTGAACACATGAATACTGATATACATCTTGACAAATACTTTCTCAGGAGTCTCTGTGTAGAAGTCCTTTCTGTCTCTTGTTATTCTTAACTGTGAAAAAAAAATTACATCCTCAAATAGGAATTAAGGCCCTTCATACCTTCTAACTCCCTCCATTCATTCTCTAAATTAGTTTCATTTATTATGTTAGAAATTAAAGTATACTCCGTTTGTGAACCTAGCATTGACAGCTGAGCCATCTCTCCAGCACCCTCCCTGCCCCCCCCAAAAAAAAAGAAAGAAAGAAAAAGGTCTATGAAATGATTCCTAGTGACATTCAGCTATGCTCATAGACCGAAGCCTAGCATAATTATTTTCAGAGAGGCTTTATCCAGCAACTGATGGATGCAGATGCAAAGACCCACAGCCAAACATTTGGCTCAGCTAGGGGAAGCCTGCTGACTAGGGCTTGAAAGGATTGCGGGAATGAGAGGGATCAAGAAAATGGCCTGCAGAATCACCTAACTGGAGTTCACAGGGGCTCACAGAGACTGAACTGTCAACTATGGAGCCTATGTGGACCTGACCTAGGGCCTCTGCTCGTAAGTTATGATTATGTTGCTTGGTGTTCTTGTTGGACTACTAACAATGGGACCAGGGGCTGTCTCTGACTCTTTTGCTTGCTTTGAGACTGTTTTCCTTCTACTGGTTTGACTCATCCAGCCTTAACATGAGGGGATGTGCCTCATGTTATAACTTGACCTGTGATGTTGGCTGATATCTCTGGGAGGCCTTCCCTTTTTCTAAGGGAAAAGGAGGAGGAGTGGATCTGGGGAGGTGGGAGGGAGAGACGGGGAAGAGGGGGAAACTGTAGACAGGATATAATATATGAGAGAAAAATAGATAAAAAGAAAAATAAATAAGAGGAAATTAAAGTATACAGTGAAACAACACAGCAAAAAATAAGTGTGCACCTGTGGTGAGGTGCTGTTTTTTTGTTTTTGTTTTTTTTTTTTTTAAACAAAGCTCAATACCTTATAGAAGACTCAATAAGAATGTGACACTATGAGAAAAATAAAACAAATATCCAGGAAACAGAACTGCTAAAAGTTTCTGAGAGGAGAGAGAGTGAGGTATCAAGGGACAGAATCTAAGTGGAATGTGGGAGGAACAGCAAGGAGACCAGAAGGAAGGGTGGGAGAGGAGAGCTGAGACAGCAGTGTGACCACGCAGGTCAAGCCCTGACTTTGGCTTTTTCTCAGAATGAGATATGAACCATGAGATTAGCAGGAGAAGGATGACGAAATCTAACTGTGAGGATGCGAGGTTGCTTTCAGCTGCTGTTTGGAATCTTGCCCAGTCAGAGGAAAGGACATAGGAGTACCACAAGACTACTGGGGTCCCCGAGGAGACATCACACTCGGGCCGTCAATGTTTGAAGCGGTGAAAATACGTAAGACAAGGATGGCTTTCAAAGTATATCTGTGAGGACTTCCTGGCAGAGATGGCACAGATTGTGAGGGAAATGGCAGAACAAACCATGCCAAATACTTGGCTTTCATTTCGAACCCCAATAAGCGTACACTGGTGACGAGTTCTCTTTCCCACCATGAATGCCTACCTCCAGGGGGTTCTGCTGTGGTTGTGCCTACAGTTCGTTTTTTTTTAATTTTTTTTTTTTTTTTTTACCACAGTAAGGAGATGAATCTTTTAAAAATACTTACAAAAATCTATCAAATCCCCAATTAAACAGAGGGGCAAATGCTTTTTTTAACATGGACATCAATGTATATGAAGGTTATGTGATCATATTATGACCCTGTCTCTCTCATCCTTCACACAAGGTCTCAGTTTTCTTATTTTCACTCACCCGTCACCTGCCATCTTACCATTTGGCAACAGTCTAGACTTACACAATCCTTAGGATTCATGTCACTTTCAATCATGGAAAAGTCTTTCCCCCAGAGTTCTATATGACTCACTCATTCTCATGGTTGTCTTTTCTTTTTTTTCCAAATTCTATTTCTGAAATGCTCTTTCTGAACCTGTGGCATCAGGTCCCCCAAACTCATCTTTTTCTTGTTTTACCTGACCTAAGCTTGACCAGTTCAGGCACAGAGGACAGAGTGAAATACTGGGAACCATTTCTTTGAAATCCTTTCAGGCAGAGGGCTTCACAGTCTTTTCACTTTCTAGGCGACTGGGATGCAATTTGATAGTTAATTAGAAAGATGTGCTGAAGATAAAAGTTAAACAGGAGGTAGCCTGAGAATAAAACCTATATGGTCCAATAAAAAAAATAACTGAAATCTGACTTCATAATTGAAACAACAGCCCCCAAATATCTAGTGTACTATTGTTTCCATGGTTCCTCTGTAGGAGTATTTTCAAACTTCTCAGAAGATTTTCAGAAAATCAAAAAGAAGGGGGGACAGTTTATACCTTATTATATGAACTCATGTACCCTAGGTTATAACATATGGCAGCATATCTGAAAGAAAGAGACAATAAAAGTCAAGCCTTCCATCAGTTCAAGAAGAAAATTCACATATAAAACATTAACAAATTAAGAAAAAAAATCTAAGAAAAACAAAAGTTGACACAATTTTTGAGTGTATTCCAGAAGCATGTTATTTTAACATTGGAAAATATCTAAAATGGTTATTTGTGAAATAAAGCATAGTTATATTCCTATCACTAAGCCTTTGAGGATCTATAAAATCATAAAAACCAACAATATCATTTTAATGTAATGAATAATTATGAGAAAAAGAGAATGTTGTAGTTAATGATGCCTTTTGAAAGAGTTCATTTGAAATAAGAATTAAACAGTATATGTACCATCACCATACTACTTCAAGATTACCGTGATATTGAGGCCTATGTCTTGAATGACCCCTAGCAGTTAGTCTCTGCTGGCATGTTTACCTCTGCCCTTGAAGATGTCTGAACTCATGTTAACTATAAGTACAAAATGTAGTTGCAGTCTTGGTGGTTTCTTTATATTTAGCTTCTTATCTCTGAGCAGTCTCCTAGGCAGGAGCTTCTTGTTAGAAGTTGTCTGTATTTAAAACTTAGCCTTTTACAGGTACATCCACTAGTAGCAAGAATATAGGAAAGGATGACAATGTCTTATACCCTTGTCCTACTTAGTTTTCAGGAGGAGGAGCAGCCAGCCTGCTGTCATTGGTCCTGAGCTCGGCCCCTTCTCTTTTGTCTACCCTGATCATCCCATAACCTATTATAAGTCCTCTTATTGATCTTTTTCTCTGCTCCAGGTTTCACCATATTTTAATTCTTAATCTTCCTTTAAACCCTAGCTACTGCATTTACTACTACAACATATGTGAACAACTTTCGGTTTTAACCTGCACCCTTTCCCTTACCTATAGATAGATAGGTCCTGCATCATGATCAACAGGTGGGCTGGTAAAGTGAATAGACAATGATCCAAAGAAGAGATACAAATTGCCAAGGGAAACACGAAACATTGTTTAAAGTTGTTAAACAATTTTCTTTGGAATCAAAATTACAACGTCAATACAACTTAAAAGAAACTAATGAATATGGGGAATTTATGTGGAAGGAAAGGAATGCTTATACACTGTTAGTAGAATGGAAATGAATGAAGCCATTATGGAAGTCAGTAATGGAGTCTCTCAAACAATTAGAACTTCCATATGATCCAGTGATCTAGCTTCCAACTTCTGCACACACACACACAAACACACACACACACACACACACACACACACACACACACACAGACTTTTCAAAGAATGAAAGTCTTACTATATATACATATACACATAATGTTCTGTACACATGTATTTGTGTACACATATGTATGTGTTCATAAATGTGATCAATTTTATCACAGAACTATTTACAATAGTTAAGATCTAGAATCAGCCTAGATCTTATCAGCAGATAAATGGATAAAGAAAATGTTTATATGTTCAATGCAGATTTGATCAATCAAATATATCAACTGTAGGTAAAGGATGGGATTGGAAAGCATAAGGTTAACTGAAATAAATGAAATTGACAAAGTATCACATTTTTCTACCCCATGCAGATTTGGGGTGAGATAGTCATAAAAACAAAAGAGGATTCTGAAGGGAAAAGTATAGCGTGAATCTTAAGTGTTCTTATTAATGAAACTCAAACCCGAGGCCAGTTATTGGGGTGATTGCTGGAAGATCAGAGACACAGAACAAGCCACAGCTATCTCACCTTGCTAGTTCCTCAGGTGATCCTTTTTCCTCAGGCTGGAAGCTTCTGAGTCCTCCTCCACATGAATCTCAGCTGAACTGTGTTGCTCCAAAGCCTGAACGCTTAACCAACCAGATGCTTAACTAACTACATGTTTTACTCCTTTAGTTCCTGGTCCTCATGCCTTATATACTTTTCTATTTCTGCCCCCACTCCCTGGGATTAAAGGTTGGGTTTCTGGGATTAAAGGCATGGGTCACCATGTTTAGCTGTTTCTAAAGACGCCTTGAACTCAGATATCTGCCTCCCAAGTGCTGGGATTAAAGGCGTGCACCACCACCACCCAACTTCTGTTATGGCTTACTCTTCTCATTTTCTAGCCACCATTTTTGGCTTTGTTCTAGTGGCTGTCTGTTCTCTGACCCCAGATATGTTTATTTCAGAAAACACACAATATTTCAGGGAACACAATACCCACCACAGATGCAGGGGGAGGGGAGGTAAGGGAGTGTAATGATGAGAAAGTGATTGGCATACACTACATGAATTCATGCAAATGCTACAAAGAAACTCAATACTTCTCATAATTTGTATGTACCAAAACAATAAAACAAAATAATTGGTTTGTAGACATAAGTAATTTGGTATAAATTAAAAATTAGTATATTATTCTATACATGCTGCATTGAAATATTTCAGAATTCCTTTTTCTGGTATTTTTGTTTATTTTTGATACTGTAGTTTATTTACAACATTTCTCCATTACCTGTCATTCCTCCAACATCCCATATAGTACTTTTAGCTCTCCTTCAAATTCATTGCCTCTTTTTTTCACTAATTGTTATTGCACGCATAAATATATTCAGATATACATATATTTATTCTTAAATACAACCTGTTGAGTCCATAGAAAGTTACCTGTATGTATATTTTCAGGGCTGATCATTTGGCACTGAACAACCAATTGGTTTGTTCTTCCTTGGGGAGGATCACCTCTCCCAGGTTTACTCAGTTGCCTGTAGGGTTTTTGTTTTTGTTTTTGTTTTTGTTGTTGTTGTTTTTTTTGTGTGTGTAGGGTTGAGTCCTCATATGCTTTTCCTGTCCACTTTGGCATATTTGCTGGTGTCATCCTTTTCTGCTCACATTTGAGCAGTTTTATTGGTGAGACTTCATGAGCATAGCTTCTGATTTTACTAGGAGATACAGGTTTACAGCAAACTCCTTCATTCCCTGGATCCTACAATCTTTCCACCTCCTTTTCCACACTGTTCCCATGTAGAGGTGTTTTGTAGATTTATTCATTGGATCTGTGCTTTGTATTTTGATTGGCCATGGTTTTTCTTCAGTGGTTTCTGTTCTGGTGCAAAGAGAAATTTCCTTAATGAGGGGAGAAGATTACACTTCTCTGTAGTTTTGTACATTGTTGTGATAAGTATGTTATTAGTTATAACAAATATTTGTAGATTGCTGTTGGAAATTGTGTTGGCTTAGTTAATCAGTGGTTGCAGATTCTCCTCCAATAACCATGACTTCAGTAGCACTGAGTAGTTAGCTAGGTTTCTAGTATGAGACATGGCAGCATCCCACTTGTTGAGCAAGTGTTAAGTTTAATTAGAGAGCTTTTGGTTACTACCAAGGTTTATGTGCCACTACTGCATGCTTTGATAGACATTACACATGGAGGTTAATAATTTTTTTTAATGTTTTATTTTTAACTAGTTTTATTTGTATTTGTGTATCTGTGTATAAGTATGTGCACCTGAGTGTATGTGCCCACTCAGGCCAGAGGCATAGACGGTAAGGGTGACCCTGGAGGAGCTGGAGTTCCAGGCCTTTCTGAGCTGCCTGACATGGGTGCTGGGAAGTGAACTTGTGTCCTCTTTTTAAGAGTTAAATGCTCTTAACTGTTGAGCCATCTATCCAGCCCCACACATGGAGCTTGTTTGTGTTTCTTTATTTAGCGCTGTTTGGAAAAGACGTTTCAGAAGCCGTGTGATTATTACTGGAGGAAATTAAGTACGGATTTTTATTTTCATAATACTAAGGATATGTGGCTAATTTTGCTGTTATTATGTTTAGATTCATTTTTTTTTTCCTTTTTCGAAACAACAGTACATACCAAGAGGGTGTCGGAAACACATTTTGTCAACAATTTCCTTCAGGCCTCCTGTACAACCCAGGGCCTTGTGACAAATGGTACACTACTGTGCTGTATCCACAGTTGTATAATTTTCTTTAGGATTCTTCTGAAAAATAATTTTTGATAGAAAATATGACAAAATGACTATTGATAAATTCACTCATGATTTTTTTAATACAAGGTCTACTTTGCCTTGTGTAATTATGAACTCTCTTATTGCAACAATAAATTCAAATCACAATGAAGATGAGACTACAGCCTCTAGGATACTTGTGCCAATTAGGTCACTATCACATTTTATTGAATTAATGAATAAATAAGTGAATTAAAACCAAATCTGAAGATCAGGAATTAAAAATATATTAAATTTAATTAATCAAATAGTAAGATTAAGGATTACTACCACAAAAAATTGTAAATGTATTGATGGAACAAATATAATTTATTCAATTTAATTTCTACTTAACTGGAGTGTTTATGATAGGACTTATAAAATCTGTTTATTTATTGGATGTATTCATAGGATGCCTTATTCTCCACATGTTAAGGTGCTTTGGGCTTGGGCCAATGTGCCTATATGTGCAAAACGAAATAAAATGGGTCTCAGAGTTCTGATTAGCTTTAGTGTAAAAAGAGACACTGAAATATGGTTATTAATACCAGAAGTGCGTTTAGTTCTGTACTGGTTACAGCTTGGAATATAGGGAGATATTGAAATTATCTGATATGGATCAGAAAGCATCCTGAGCCTGTTAAACATCCTTGCTTGAAAATGACCACATATTTATCTGCTGTATGGATAATGTCTTTCTTGGAGTAAGGTGGTACTTATTCATTGAGTACTATTTTCTAGATTTTCAATGCAGACTTAAGCACAGCATATGATTGATGCTAACATAAACTGCTATTGGATTAGTTTTACCCATATTTTAATACTATATTCAGTTGAATTTACTTGATTGGATGTTTGTCTTAAGTTCAATAACAAAGATACTGTCAGGAGTGGGAATCTACAAGGACAAGTTCAAAGCATTAGACACACACTGGGTGGCCCTGTCTTGAATGGAAACATCTTTCCTCTATTTTTCTTTTTTTTGTCTTTTGAACTAATAAGATGATATCTTATTGCACACTAAAGCCTTCTTCAATAGTTTTCAACCCCTGCATTTTGAAGAACCATATGGAAAGTAAGAGACAAAAATATTTTAGTGACAAGGTTTCATGCATTGCTAATTTTCATGTAATTATTACGCTATCTTAGCGTATAAGAATAAAGACAAGCAGGTACTTGGTTTTTTCTTCTGTGTTTTTCACTTTGTAGAGTTCTACAAAAGCCAGTGGATGATACTGGAGAAAATGCCTCATAATCTGTAATCATAACACACTGGTATTTAGAGGACTTTTGAATTAACTCTAACTTCTCTCTCCAATAAAGATGTGTCCATTATAATGCAATGTTTTCTGCAGACTGTCCTTGTTTCTAGCCAAGAAGCTTTATATAATATTTATATCCAGCCTCATTCTTGTAATTACACCTTTCCTTGCAGACATTAACAGAGTTGAGAAAATGATTCTTTCATTTGGAATTTGTCTTCCAGCTAAGTCACAAACTATTACCACAGAATAGACTTCATTCTCTTCCCTTTATGAGCAACACATTTAGATCTAAGCATTTAAAGACAAGGAAATCTTAAATGCTACACCAAATAAACGGAATACTCAATTTAGAAACCCTTAATTGTCTGTCCTAATGGCGGTTTTGTATAACCCGGATAAACTGAAGCCAAAAAAAGCTTGACGTTTTTCTTTGCATCTGGATTTAACTCCCAGTTTCTCATCTTTCTTTCATCCCTCAGGCTAGTCTCAACAGTTTGAAATGCTCAGTGGAATTCAGATGGTTTGACAATCTCCATCTTTTCTTTTGTCTTTCTATTTTTGAGTTGGGGTCATTAAAAAAAGTGGGAGTATCATGGAATGTGTGTAATAGGGTATGAAAACTTCAGATAACACATTCTTCAGTTCTAAGTAACAGAAGTTATCTATTTAATTTATGTCAACCTGAAACATTTTTTGCTTTTATACTGTTGTATATTCGTTGATCAACAACACTGACAAATGCACATTCAAGTCTGTGAGAAAGACTTGTTCTCACTATTTTGCCTGGTCAGAGAAAAGAATAACACAGAAGCAGGCTGGTGAACTTTCTGTGCTTAGGACCAAGTGCCTTATCTAAACAGCACATTAGCATTTTGGTCACATAATAGGTAGCAGGGGCTACTATCAGTAATTACTAGTCAGGATGATGAGTTATTTCAAGCCGTAGCCACAGCCTTCCAAACAAGTATTTATACCATTCTATTTACATTATAAGGCAATAGGAGATGTATTAAATTGATTTTTCAGTCTTAGTAGTGGGATATTTTTGTAAAGATGAAGCAGGAAAATTATCTTGAAATAGCTGATTTATAGTACATGGTTAAAGACTACTGTATCAGCTACTATAAAGAATATATGAATAAATTTATGGATTTTTTTCCAGGACACTTCACACATTGTAACATTTTTAGATAAAGATATTTACTGTTTGACTGATAAGTACAGTTGGCCATTTTTATTTCTGGGTTATTTTCTAATACCATGTGCAAGTAACTCTGGATGACTTATTGAACAATATAAATAAAATCCAAGATGAGATGGAGTTGCTCCACTTAGAGAATATCAGTCTCACATCATCTTCATAACATGTCTCGGGGGGGGGTGTATTAATACTCTCCTTATTTTATGGATGATGTTTCTGGGCAGAAAATCGACATACATTGTCTCTGATGTTCAGAAATGATACCTCCTGATGTTCAGTCTTGACAGAGTGCATATAGACCACCAGTGGCCTTCACTGTACCATTCTGGCTCTCAGTATGACTTCAAAAAAATCTATATTCAAGTATATTTAAAAAAGGACAAAAGGATCCAGACAGTGGTGCTGGCATAACTGGATGTCAATGTGTAGAAGGCTGCAAATAGATCCATATCTGTCATCGTGCACAAAACTTAAGTGCAAGTGGATCAAAGGCTTCAACATAAATCCAGTTACTCTGAACCTGATAGAAGAGAAAGTAGGAAGTACTCTTGAATGCATTGGCACCAGAGATCACTTTCTAAATATAACACCAGTAGCACAGACACTGAGAGAAACAATCAATCAATGGGACCTGTTGAAACTGAGAAGCTTTTGTAGAGCAAAGGACATGGTAACCAAGACAAAGGGACAGCCTACAGAATGGGAAAAGGTCTTCACCAACCCCACATCTGACAGAGGGCTAATATCCAGAATAGATAAAGAACTCAAGAAATTAGACTTCAAAATGAGCAACAGTCCAATTAAGAAATGGGCTATAGAACTAAACAGAGAATTCTCAACAGAGGAAGTTCAAATGGCTGAAAGACATCCAAGGAAGTGCTCAACATCCCTAATTATCCAGGAAATGCAAATCAAAATGACTCTGAGAAACCACCTTCCACCTGTCAGAATGGCTAAGATCAAAAACACAGAAGACAGCTTATGCTGGAGAGGATGTGGAGCAAGGGGAACTCTCCTCCACTGCTGGTGGGAATGCAAGCTTGTACAGCCATTTTGGAAATCAATATGGTGCTTCCTTAGAAAATTGGGAATCCATCTCCCCCAAGACCCAGCTGTAGCACTCTTGAGCATATACCTAAGGAATGCTCAATCATACCACAAGGGCATTTGCTCAGCTATGTTCATGTCAGCATTGTTTGTAATAGCCAGAACCTGGAAACAACCTAGATGCCCTTCAACTAAAGAATGGATAAAGAAAATATCGTATGTATACACAATGGAGTACTACTCAGCAGAGAAAAACAATGACATGATGAGGTTTACAGGAAAATGGATGGATCTAGACAAAATCATCCTGAGTGAGGTAACCCATACTCAGAAGGACAAACATGGTATGTACTCACTCATAGGAGGATACTAGATGTAAAACAAAGATGGCTAGACCACTACATAACTCCAGGGAGACTACCTAGAAAATGGAACCTTAGGAAAGACCCAGGGATCACCTAATGACAGAGAAATGGATGAGAGCTACATGAACAACCTGGATGACAGTGGGAGTAATGAAGGGCAACATTTGAGGGAAGGAAAGCTTAGGGGAGCAGGAGATCTCAGCTGGATCAAGAACAGAAAGGGAGACCAAGGAATAACAGACCATGATAAATGAAGACCACATGAGAACAGGAATAGGCAGAGTGCTCGAGAGGTCCCCAGAAATCCACAATGATATAACCTCTGTAGACTGCTGGCAATGGTTGAGAGAAAGCCTGATCTGACCTAGGCTGGTGATCAGATGACTAAACACCCTAACAGTCGTCTTGGAACTCTCATCCAATAACAGATGGAATGGATGCAGAGATCCTTGGCCAGACCCCAGGTTGAGCTACAGGTGTCCAACAGTCGAGAAAGAGGAGGGACTGCAAGAGCGTGAATTGTTGAATCCAAGATTGGAAAAAGCACAGGGATAAATAGCCAATCAAAAGAAAGCACATGAATGATGAACCAACAGCTGTGGAGCCCCTAGCTAGATCAGGCCCTCTGGATAAGTGAGACCATTGAATAGCTTGATCTGTTTGGGAGGCACCCATGCTGTGGGACCAGGACCTGTCCTTAGTGCATGAGCTGGCTGTTTGGAACCTTGGGCTTACACAGGGACACTTTGCTCAGCCTGGAAGGAGAGGACAGGACTTGCCTGTACTAAATCCACCAGGTTTAAATGAATCCCCAGGGGTGTCTTGGTCCTGGAGGACATGGGAATGGAGGGGAGAGCCTGGGAGGAAGGTGGGGGTGGGCGCGGGAGGGGGGAGGACAGGGGAACTCATGGCTGATGTATGAAATTAAAACACATAATTAAAAAAATAAATAAATTACTATCAGGGAGCTGCCAATGTAAAAAAATAATAATAATTTGAAACTTTATGATATACTATAGTATGAGAGGATAAAACTTTCTATCTTGTTAGCAACCATTTGCCTTGGGTGTCCTTTGGCTAGCCTCAGATCATGTCCATCTCAGTTTTTGTTTCCCTTGGTGATTGACTGTGGCCAGTGACAGCAGTAGGTAGCTGTCAGAAGCAGCAAGGGGTGCTGTGTAGTATTACATACTCTGTGAAGGCTAGAGTAGCTCCTAAGCAACAAGGCTTACAGCTTTTGTGTGGTCCTGGAAGGCCAAGATAGCTTCATTTCTTTTATGACTATTAAGACACTGAGTATCTTCCACTTTTGAAGACAACTAACATTGTATCTTTTGTCATGCTTAAGATATTGGGAACCTTTTAAAAATCATTCTTTGATAGTTCCATACACACACACACACACACACACACACATATACATATGTAACTGATTTGAGACAATCTGGCCATCCCCCATTATCCTTCCTATCTTATCCTCAACCATTTCCTGCTGAAAACCATGTTTTCAATATGTAGAAATTGGGAGTCTGTAGCCCTTAATACCAACCAGCTCTTAGGACAGGCTCTGACACACTAAAGACTTTACCGCACTGGGACTCTTCAGTTGGCCAAGATCCCGTAGCCTTTTATCATTCTTTCAGCCCCTGTTTCTGCTCTGTCCCCCCATGTGTAACAAACTACTCAGCTGCAGTTTCTCCTGTTGTCAAGGCTGCCTTGCTATTTGACAGCTCACATGTGTCCTGCTCAGTGGTTCCTGCCACTGTTCCTCTGCTCCTGCCACCAAAGGTTCTGCTATCTTTATCATTCCCTTCTTTGTGTTACCAGCTTATCCTGAACTCCTGAATGTAGTTGAGAAAGGAGCCTTTTATCTGGTTAATGCTACAAATCAATGGGAGACAAGGTAGGAGTCTCCCAGTCAGTTCAATAAGTGAGTAGTTGGTTTTATAGTCTGAGAAGGGAGGTTCAATCAGTCACAGACACTTATTTTGCATAAAAAGCAGCCTTAATTTTAACACCAGTCACAATTATTGAGCTTTGTCTCTGGCACCAGTCAATCTTTAGTACCAGTCACAAAAGTCCGACTAGGACATATGAGAAATGTTCCTTCCCTGTCTTGTTGGGAGTCATTGCAGGGCCATCAGGAATTCAACAATGACTGTGATAGTAAAACGTCTGGTAGAAATTCTTTCAAATAGCACTGTGAGGAGTACCTTCAGGAGCCAGGACAATCAATAGTTATCGTGAACTTTTGAAAGTTGTCTGTAGAGCATTCCCTAATCTGGTAGTGGCAGAAGGACAGCCCAACTGACTCTTTCACTTGGCTCAATCAAGGCATTCCATTCCCCAAACCCTGCTTATTTATAAAAAAAAACAAAACCAAATAGCAGAAGGAATGAGAATAGAAGAGGGAGAGAGGAAAGAAGAGGAACCTAGAAAGGGAGAGAAAAGGAGGAAGAGACAGAGATGAGGGAAGAGTTTACAGAATTACTTAGGCACCATCATTACTTAACTGAGTCACATAAGACATGGAGCTTACTATCCACCTCAGCAAAGGAGAGCTATCAACCATCTCTTTTCATTCTGGTACTTAGAAATAGCATACACTACTCTCAAACCTAGGCACAATGCCCCATATGAGGCATACACTGGCTAAGAACAACTCTGCCACAGTCCATTCTGCTCAACAAAATATCCTTTGTCACTTTTAATACATTCAAAACCGCAAATTAATCTAGAACATTCTCAGCTCCAAGCGAGAACCTCTGTGTGATAGGCACTATGCTCTACACCAATTTTGGAAGTATTTTCATTGGATTTAAAGATCAAAGAATTCCAAACATGGAGGATCTGTCCATTGGACAGTGAATACTATATACTATTAATAAAAAGTAAGATACAAGATAGCCTTTGCTCTGTGGGATGAAGAAGGACAAGTACCACAAATTAGGTGCTTGTGCATAGTATTTCCCAAATCCCAGTGAGTTGATTTTGAGTAGCTTTTTAGGGGGATGAGAGTCTCATAAACATCCTTCAACATGCTTATCATTGCTCTCAAGTACACTATTCTTAATGCTCACTGGTTTGCTGCATCTAAAATCAGCACCCAGGGGAAGCAGACTGTCTGAAAGCTGAGGGGCTTTCTCAACTCACTTCCTATTCCATTGTGGTTAAGATTTGTGCAGTTACAGGAGTCTGTCAGTTCCAGCTTGCGTTTAGTTTGTCTGTCAGTTCCAGCTTGCGTTTAGTTTGGCAGGTCAATTTTCTCAACCATATAATAGATACGTTATGGCCATGATTTCAGTCCATTCCACAAACTAGTTGCAACCCTATAATAATTCCCTAGCCATAATACTCAGATCTGTTCTGTTTTGTTTTCTGCCTTTGCTTCTGTCTCTCTTGATATAGAGTTACCCTGAGAGTGTCAGATATTCTCTTAATCATCTTTTGCCCTGAGCTAAGAATTTCAAACACAAGCAAAAACACTCTAGGGCTTTAAACATCAGGACAGTGGAATCCTTAGTGGGTAGGGAGTTTTCAGGCAGTTATCAGGTGTAGGGAACACTTTATTTCTTGAACTGTTTACACAAGTGTATTCATTTTTGAAAACTAGGTTCTGTATGATACATCAAAAAATAAAACACTACTTTAAAGTGGTAACTAGGATTCATCTTTCTTTCTTGATAGGCTATCTAATTTGGATTTACACTCAAACTTAGAACAACAAATTTAGAAGATAAGACAAGACATGCAAATACACGTATGTCTACTAGAAAACAGGAATTAGGTTGCAAGTTAGTGAAAAAACATAACTGAGACTATCATGGAGAATAAAACTGTAGCAAACAAAAAAAGTAAGACCACATTTGGGTAGACTTTCCAGTAGAGATGTTCATTGTTTAGAAGGATGCAAAAGAAGATGAGAAACTGAGCAGAATTGAATGAGGAAGTCCCAGTTGGTAAAAAAGATAAATAGTACAGGTGACAATTAGCAAAGGAAAGACCCTGTCTCAGTTAGGGTTACTATTGCTGTGATGGGACATCATGACCATAAGCAGTTTGGGGAGGAAGTGGTTGATTTGGCTTACATATCTGGGAGTCACATTCCACTAAGGGAAGCCAAGGCAGGAACTCAAACTGGGAAGGAACATGGAGGCAGAAGCTGATGCAGAGTCCATGGAAGAGTGCTGTTTACTGGCTTGCTCTTCATGGCTTACTCAACATACTTCCTTATAGACCTCAGCACCACCACCCCAGGGGTGGTTGAATAGGTGAAATGTGCCCCCATGAATCACTGATGGAGGAAATACCCTACAGGTCTGTGTATAGTCCACTCTCAGTCCCTCCTCTCATACACGTCATTTCTGTTGACATAAAACTAGCTGGAATAGACACTGGTACATGTCTTTTACTGTGTTCATGGGGTATGCACTGCTAAAACTTGCTTTTATGTGGGAGCTGACGATCTGGACTCAAATCCTGATGTTTGCGTATCAAGCATTTTACCTACTGAGAAATCTCTCGAGGTGCAGTTAACTCATTCCTTTAAAGACTTCATAATAACTCAAAGAAAACAAGCCAGAAGGCAACCAAGGATTTGTGAACTACAAAGCTTATGTGGTATCATGCATATTGACTAAACTTAATAAAAATATAAATTCAAATTATGTATAGTTATTTTTGTCAATAAACTTTCATGAGCTTTACAATCAACATCCCTGTGGCATGTTAAAAAGGCATTAGCAGAGAAAGAATGACCCAAACCAAATAGTGCATGCGATCATGGGGCATGGAGTCAAGTTAACAGAAAAGCCAAAAAGCCAGTGGACCTTTGCTTTTAAATTAAAAAAAAAAATGTCTGTTTGGGTATAAGTAATACACCACAAACGGTAAATATTTTGTAACAGCAAAATGGATTTGATAAGTTATCACTACAGTCAAGATGGAGGAGAAATCCATTATAAACAAAAGACTTTTCATAGCAGATTTTGATGTCTCATTATCAATCTCTTCCTATTTCTATTATTTTCTCCACAGAACAATGGTCTTCATGATTTTACAAAGATTAGTTTGTATCTTCCGGAATTTTATGTAAATAGGGTGATAGGGGATATACAATATTTGCATCTTGCTTTTTAAATATAGCATCAGGGGTTTATTAGTGATGTTTTTTTTTTTTTTTTTGCCAGAGCTGAGGACCAAACCCAGGGCCTTGTGCTTGCTAGGCAAGCGCTCTACCACTGAGCTGAATCCCCAACCCCTAGTGATAAATTTCTTATTAGTGGCATGACATTATGGCTGATCTTAGCTTTCCTTACAACAAAAATCTTGGGCCCAGTTAAAAGATTTCCAAGAATATTGTTCTATTAAGTCAGGTGAAATAGGCAGAACTGTCTAAGAGGTATAAATGGCAGAATAAGAACATAGAGGTATTGTTCTCTAATCTAAGAAGTAGAAGCAGCAAGCAGCAAAGAGGACTGATGCAATGGACTGCTAATTCTAAAGCATCACAGAATCTTTCCACATGTAGACAGGGCAGTGGTAAGAAATACAAGATTCTGTGTCATGTTGGTCTTCATTTGGCTTAGAATAATTCAGTCAATTGCATATAGATACATATTTGTGACAGAGATTCCATTAACAAGACATTCCCCTAAGATTTAAAACCCAAGTTTTGATGTTTAATTATCTTATGCACATGGAAAGATTCTTAAATGTTTTTATGCTCTATTTTATCCATAGGGAAGATAAAAATAATCGTAGCACCTGCTGTGGTTTGAGTGTATCCCTGAGGGTTCATAAATTCCATCGCCAAACTGATAGTATTTCCAAGTGATTGAACTTTTAAGAGGTAGTGTGTAGCATGACTCAATTAAATAATCATAAGTGGATGAGGTAAATGAAGTTCTGAGGCTTCTGAGGATAGGTGGTTTAGAAAAAGAGAAAGCCCAAGTCCTGATCTGCTCTATGACTTCTTGTCTTCAATACCATCTTTACCTTCTATCTATGTTCCTGCTGAGATACCATCTATTGTATCGTGAGTCAGCCAAGGAGACAGTCTTCAGAAAATGAACCCATGGGGATGACTGATCTTGGGCTTTTAGCTCCCCAAACTGTGAGATAAAATTATTTTCTTAATGGAATTTCTGCCCAGATATTTTATCCATAGCAGCAAAAATGGACTCTCATGAACACAGAAAGTATTTGTACATACAAAGTACATAGAAGGGTGGCTGGCACACTAGAAACCATTGGTAAACATCAGATGGTTCCTTTAGAAAAATACAAATAATATTATCTCAAAATTTTAATACCGTGTTCATTTGGTTGGTGGTTGGTAGAAAATAACTTACTTGATCTGTGAGTTATTTAACGTTTTCTAAACCAATAAAATTGGTATGTATAAGAGTGAGTATATGCCTAGAAGAGTCATGAGTCTGACAAACCTAGTCAATTATTTGTGGTATCAGCTATTTCGCAGAGCCACAATGTATACAATTGCAAATAATGGATTGAACCCTCAGTTACTAATGTCATGCTTCTGGGAAATACTGCTTTCATAATCCCATGTTCCACCATCGTACCACATAGTCAGTCTTGAGAGCTGGCACATCCATAAACAAAGTTTAGGGAATATTTAGTGAAAAGTTAGGAATTACTCTTGGCAAGCATCCAATACATCCCACCAGTTAGTAAATTGATGCCTGGCAGTTTTTATTAAGCAAGTCAAATCTCAGTTTCCAAACTCATTCCCCTCAGAGTCTGAAGAATGTACGCTGTCTTGGTTATGTTTAATACTGGAAGCTGCCACTCCTGCTGCTTGGCACCACCACAGTTGGTTTGAAACAGAAGCAGCAGCCCTGTACAATGTAAGGCCACTTAATGATTAATTACTGCTTCTCTCATGCAGCACAGGAGGAGGATGCTCTTGCTGAAGTCGTGATTAACTCCAGAGCCTCAGATGTTGGAAGCTACCTCATAGCAATGCTGGGCTGTCAGATGGTTGTTTAGATATCTTCATGCCTAGTGACTTAATTGCATTTCCAAAGAGTGTTCGCTTCTTATTATCTTTAAAACAATACCATCATGGAAATCCCACAGATACTTATGGAAAAAATAGATGTAAACACATTCAGTGTAAATGTACTGATGTGTCAGTTTTATTTATAATTATGCATATTACATATATGCATTTCCAAGATTTTGTTAGTAATCCATTCATGAAATATAACTGAAAAACTGATAGATATGTGCATAGATTACCTCACATATTTTGGTGGTGATTATACTATGAATGAACAGGCAAATTTAAAAATCATTTAAGGCAAAGATAAATTTTCGTATTCAATGAGAAGCTGAGAGGAGTTTTAAAAGAAAAACTAGTTAGTAATTATGAATATCTATCTTATTTCTTTCTTTATATTATTACCCTCAGTATGGTCTCGAACACATGGATTGCTGTAGATACAAATTCTAATAGGCCATACAGTATTGAAAATGCTTACATTGTAGAAATGTATTTTAATGCATATGGCTTGAGGGAATAGGGCAGTCAGAGGTTAGCTCATATATATAGTTTTTTCCCTTCCTATGGCAGTCACTGCATTAGGTTTCATGTTTTGCTACATGCTTAGGCCAGCATAACTGCATTTGGTGGTTTTGTGTGTGGCTCTTCACATTTTCATTCACAGTACCAAGACAACTTTTATTCCTGCTACACAAATCACTCAGCATAGGGGAGTGAGGGCAGTTGGCAGAGACACAGCTGGTCACACTGTGTGTGCAGTTAGGAGGTGGAGGGAGCTGTAAGCCAGCAATCATCCATTTTTCCTCTGTATTCACTCTGGGCCTCAAACTTGAGGGATGGTGGTGCCCACATTCCGGGTGGATCCTCCCTCTACTGTTAAATCCTTCTGTAAACACCATCACAGACATACCCAGAGTTCTATTTCTGTATAGATTCTAAAGTCTGTCAAGTTCAAACGGAAAGATTAACCATCACATTGTTAGCACCTGGGTCCAGTTCTATCATCAGTGCTTTTGATACACCATCCTGTCTTGTATTTTAACAGCAAATATAGAAATCAGACTGGACGGCCTCAAACTCTGCTGTTCTTTGTTTGCTTATATAGCCTACTTGGTTAACCTAACTTGTTTGATTTTCTACATAAAATTTTTAATTCCTTAATGAATTTATATTGCTTGAATTTTTATTAGAACTGTAATGAATATGTATTTTTTGGCAGTTTGCATTGAAACCGAAGTAAGTCTTCAATTCTCTAAACATGAACTATTGCTTCTTTGAATATTTTTCTGTTTTCTTCTTTTCATGAACCTCATTTACCTATATCTTAGACTACCAAAGATTTAGTTCTTTTGTGCTTTAAGATTTTCTCATCTTTTTCTTCCTCTATTCCCTTTTGGGCAATGCACACTGTGTGTGTGTGTGTGTGCAAACACACATGCATATGTATATGTGTATATATGTATGTTAATGTTTTCCACTGGAGTAATTAACTACTATTAATAGTAATTCTACTATTAATTTTGTTTTTTCTCTTTATCCTGTTGTTTTTTTTTTTTTTTTTTGGATCTGAGGATCGAACCCAGGGCCTTGTGCTTGCTAGGCAAGCGCTCTACCCCTGACCTAAATCCCCAACCCCTGTTTTTTCTTTTTAATTAGTTTGAAAAAAATACTAAAATATAATTACATTATTCTCCCTCTTCCCTTTCCTCCCTCTAGTGACCCCCCCCAAGCCTTCCATCCTTGTATGACTTACTTCCTCTCAAATTTATGACCTCTTTTCCTTTGTTTATTATTGTTGCACAAAGACCACACACACACACACACACACACACACACACACACACACTGCAGAATCTCTGTAGTGTTGTTTATGTGCATTTGGTTGATGTTATGGACCTTAAAGGAGAACCTACGACTGCCACTTTAGTAAGCAAGCATAACCCATAACTGCATTCTGAAATTAATCATTACATCCACAGATAAGTGTAGCTGTCAGCACTCATCAAATAAACTTCTTTTTGCAGCAGATGGAGATCATTATAGAAAATTACAACCAGTCAAATGGAGGGATCGACTGCTTGTGGTGTGCCCAGCCCTATCGGATACATCTACAACACAGCTCCTGCATCGAAGGCTCAGGAAACATCTCAAAAAACGTAAGTGGAAAGGCTGTAAGATGCCGTCTATTGTAGCAATAATGGGGACACTTATTGTTGGTACCTCAACAATAAGGCTGCCTAAAAAAGACCTGAATAAACACAACACCATAGACATACTAATGTAGAGGGTGAAATCTCAGGGGGCTCCAACCCAAGACAAAGAACTACAGGCTAATGGCTTCCAAGAGGGGGAAAATTAGTCTTTCCCACACAAGTGCTGGGTAATTATTACCCACTACCAAGTAAAGCACAGTTGATCAAATTTTTCTTGCAAAGGATACACATCCAGAGCAGCAAAGTGAAATTATGTACACAGTAAAAACAAAACAAAACACCCCCCCAAAAAAAACCACTCCGTTAAGCTCTTTGTGTACAGACTTTTCATTAGAATTTTATTTTTTATTTCATAGACACAATAATTAAATGGCATGTTTTGTGACTTACCTTCATCTCACCTTGCTCTGTGTGTGTGTGTGTGTGTGTGTGTGTGTGTGTGTGTGTGTGTGTGTTTCGTACTGAAAACCTCAATTGTATGACCATGTGATTGATATCTGGTAACTAGTGACATCCTAAAGTCATCTAGAGGCCCATCACATTTCATCATTACCATAGCGTCATATGATACAAGGATTATGGATAACCACGGCAGTCTAGCTTCTGTCATAGATGTTTTAGAAGTTTTAAATGTCCTTTTCAGACACCAGAGACAAATAGAAGTTTTTGTTTTGTTTTATTTGTTTTTATACACCCTATTATAAGTATTATGAGGAACTTGCTCTGTTTATATATTAAAATTATGAGTGAGTTAATGAAATTAGTTTCTAACTGATTTTCAGTGAAATTTATTGTTACATTCAGGTTTAAAGCAGTAAAGAATATGTGAAAGGAAAATAGCCATATTGAAAATCTTTCAAAAGTCTTTACATAGGCATTTTATTATCCTAATAATGAACAGTACAAAGCTACTAGGAAGAATTCAGAGTTCTGCCGAAAGGGAAGAATACATAAAGGCATAAAAACCTATGTAGCATAAAATTAATCTCATAATAGTAACCTCATTGAAAAGGCTAATATATGAAACCTGGAGTGCTCAAAATAGTTTCTAATAATAAAGAATGAAAACCCTTTAGTAAGATGTTAGTAAAAATTTATTTGAGGAGTTACTCCTGGGTCAAACTTTACTACTTAAAAAAAAAAGGTTCCTCTGCAGCTTTAATGTTCATAATAACAATCAAAACTCAACTCATTATATACTGCAGCACCCCGGAAAAATGGCGCTCAAGTTTTACCAATTAGAAATTTCCCACTAACCCATAACTGGGATACTATAAATTAGAAAGTTCTAATTAACCATCGACTAGAAATTTGTAAGGCTATTATTGTCCTTTATCCAGGAAACAATTTTTTGACCTTTTCCATGTGTACATTATAAAAATGTTCTCCTCAGTCTCCCTTATTGAAATCCTAAGGAATTAGGTACTAGAGTTGACCACTTCATGACTTCCTGTCAGCTCCAATGAACTCTTGAAATTTAATGTGCTTTCCATGGATCATCTAAAAATTTTGATATCTGTGTTTTGAAGTTACTTTCTACTTACTTATGTTGTTCTTTTATTATTATTATTATTATTATTATTATTATTATTATTATATTTGTGTTTTAATTCCACACATCAGTCATGGGTTCCCCCATTTACCCTCCTCCCGCCTCCCCCATCTCCTCCCCTCTACTCCCATCTCCTCTAGGGCCAAGACTCTCCTGGGGATTCATCCAAACCTGGTGGATTCAGCACAGGCAGGCACAGTCCCCTCCTTCAAGGCTGAGCAAAGTGTCCCTGTGTAAGCCCAAGGCTCCAAACAGCCAGCCCATGCACTAGGACAGGTCCTGGTCCCACAGCCTGGATGCCTCCTTTTTATTTTTTATCTTTAAGAAACACACTCACAAACTGTTTTATGATGACTCTGATAGTTTTTCCCCTCTAAATTTACAGGAAAGAAATGCAGTATTTTTGTGCCTCTATTTCTCCTATGAAGCAATATCTTCCCAAGACATTCCTTTCAGCATATTTGACATCATTATGATGATGTCCCGTCTCAAGGCTTACACTTTGTCATAAACAAAAATGTGTGCCTCTAATTCCCAGCAAGTCACACTGCATATACACTTGAGTGAACCAAATTATTATGAAAGCAAACACACATGGGGAAATGAATAGTGAAAAATGCTCAACTGATTGCTTTTAATTTAATGGATTTATTTATGAATTATGAAATATCTATTAACATTATTTAGTGAATCTTATTTCACATTATAATGTACATGTAATATTTAATGATCTAAATCCTACCTGGAGTATAATACTTCATTGCTTTTTGAATGAATTAGTCTTATTTTACATCTAATACAAGCACATACACCAATATAACTTAAGATCACACTAACTTAACTAATATTTATAATACTGAAATACTTTAAATGATACAATGAACTGCCATGCTCAAATCTTTATGTACTTTCACGTGTCTAATTAAAGAAGCAAAGGATGGTTCATTCATTTGCAAAGCATTCTTTTTGGTTGACTGAATATAGAAGATGATCATTGCTCTTTAGTATAAATTTTCAACATACAGAAAAGGAAATACCTTGGATATTTATGTCATTCTTCCTTAACGATCTGTGTACTGTGAGGGGAGATGTACAAAATAATCATACACACAGGCCTTTACATGTGTACATGCACATAGTCTAAGACATTGTAATGTGAGGCTTATCTCTTCACTCTGTTAACACTGTGCTTCTAAATGAAAGCTCTGGGAATTGCTCTCTTCAAATTCTTATTTTTAAACTCTTCCTTAACATGGGTCATAAGAAGTATATGAACCCTAAGAATGTTCTAACTTAATGCCTCTCTGATAATTTAGTTGGAAGCATTTCTATTTTTAGGGAATAGCCTCTTCTACAGTGCTTCAGGAGTGGTCTTTGTTGTTGTTTCAACAACAGAATGTTCTAACCTACATAAACTATCTTGGTAGTTAGTTTTTATTCCACAAGCATCTCCAATGTGGTAATGTGAGGTTTCCTTTTGAATTGTTGTTTAAAACTATTTTTTGTATTATACTATTCATACCCTAACATGATACACTATTATGTAAACTATATTATAGTAATAAAAGGAGTTGATTAAGGTTGAGTGTAGGAAAAGACATTTTATCAAATGAATTAGATCTATTTTTATTATAATTCTTAAAGTTCAAGGGAATTTGATTTTTATAATAGACTGAAACATTACTTATGTCACATGCTTTCTTCGTAAAGGAACACCACTCCAGAGAAGGAAAATGAAACTATTTGTAGCAAATCCTGCCTCTGGGGAATTCAGTTTTATGGCTCCTGAGATGAACCTCTGAATATTATGTCCCCTGTCCCCCCCCTTTTTTTTTGTCTGTCAGGGTAAAGAAACTTGAAACTTTCTTGAGGCTTCAATCCAGTTGGAATTGGAGGAATGAATCAGTGAAAGAAACCACACTAACTCCCTACAAGACCGTCGTGACTGTCTTTTTTTTTTTTTTATCAGTTGTTCCCATGGGCGTTACTACCTGTAGTGTGAGAATAAAATGCCACTAGAGACTGAAAAACTGAGAGAAACACACTAAGTCTATGTGAAGTGGGTACTAGCTAACCCCCTCCCTTAGGTGTACCCATGAGGCCCTGGGGTTTCATTTTAGACTTTCATCCTTTAGTTTATTCAGCATACCTGAAAGTAAACAAATGGCAAATTACCATTTGTTCCACACATACAGTCTTCCCTATGAAGGTGCTGTTATGAAGACCGTGTCTTAGTGTTTTATAAAAAAAGCACTTGCAGGTAAGAATACCATTTGTTTTCCAACCAGGCATTTAAGATTAATGGGTCTTAAATGTTTATTAGACATTGCTATTCTGGAGGAATTCAGATGATAGCTTTTTCTATTCTGCATGGATTTCAAAGATTCATTATATAGCATGAAACAAGACAGAATATATTTGCATATTTTGTAAAGAAAGAAATGGAAATGGAAAGCAATTACTATGGCATAAATTATTCTCCTCATTATAAACATTAATCATAAACTCAAATATTGTAATGAACCTGTTGGTCACTTTTGTTGTTTTTATATTGAGACTCATGCAAATATTTCAGTACAGAAAACAAATTAATTGAGCATTATTCAATTTGACCATGTATCTAGAGGTTTCAAAATTCTACAGTGTGGGGCCTCTGCTAGGTTACTTTAAAAGAAGTTGGCCAGTGCAATGGTTTTATTCTCTTTAATCAAAAATGTGTGTGTGTGTGTGTGTGTGTGTGTGTGTGTGTGTGTGTGAGAGAGAGAGAGAGAGAGAGAGAGAGAGAGAGAGAGAGAGAGAGAGAGAATAAGTTATTTTTGGTGCATTAAGAACCAGAGCTGAAAGTCTGAGATTCTCAAGAGGAGAATTTTATTTATATTACTAGAACACTTAGTTTTTCAATACACCCATTTTTTTCATATCAGAATGCTTTCTACCTCCAGAATTATACATCAAAGTCTTTAATGTGAATTCAGGGTATAATGTGGTGACTTATTCTGTAAGGAGCATGCTTTTGTGATTGACCTGTATAGAATAACTCTGTAAATGTGCCAACTGACTAAGAATAGCACAGGGGAAAAATATCAAAGCTTGATTCACCAAGCATTGCTATTTGTATATTATATATGATATTATATGTTGTTCTCACATATATAATCTAGTATTTACTTGTACAGTATCACTTCTTAGGTATGCTGCAATATCCTCCATTAAATATTTTGGGATTTTTGCAAAATTATGGAAAAATGCTACAAATTATATCTAACAGCATATCCGTTTCATTCCCATTTGATCTTATTGACAGGGTGCTGGCAGAGATTGTATGATACCCAATTAAACATTCCTCAACACATTTATTGTAATATCATTGAGCAACAAAAGTGAACTATACATAACTATTTAAGTTTTTAAATACTGTATAAAATCTATTCCTAATTTTCCCAATGTGAAATTTCATACGTCATATCCATAAGCCTATTATTCTACAGTTGAAAAGTGAGAAGAAATAGTCTTTGTGTTACTGTTAAAATAGTAATAATTTGAATATGTAAATTTCCCAAAGAACAATATGAATGAGCCCTGTAATTGTATTATAAAATCAGTTGAGAAAGTTATGATAGTCACTGTACTTCTTGTGAAGCTGAGAGATAAATGTACTGCTCATTTCTTCTGAATTTTCTTATTTTTCATTTATGTATTACCTGAATTAAAAGTCTAGGAAGTGAAAGGAAGACCAGAATAACAACTCCAAACACCTTTTTTTTCTTTGTTTGATTCTGATCTCTGATAATGTCGTTTATGCATGCGGTATTTTATGTTAGGATTATCATCATTTCCCTGCCCTCTGCCTCTTCCTTCCACTTCTTATGTCTTCTAGTCTACCACTTCCCTTTTCCATCCACGCCAGGCCATTTCCAAGATTCCTCACTTTTGGTTTGGAATTGTGACTCATTTAGCTTAACCAGGGCTATTTTTGTGACCATCGAATTGCAACTACCCTTTGGAAAACACAACAAAGGAAACGACTTCCTGTCTCTCCCTGTCTCCCTGAGCCTGTGCATTGCAAATACCTCAGCAATGATGCTTTGGGAATGTCTTAACCTCTCCTCCATTTACCTGATTGTTGATGTACCTACCCATTCTTATGCAGGTATCAAACAACCACTGCAAGTTCATGGCTTCTGCGTTTATGTCTTGGCTATAGGTAACATCTCCTAGTCCTTTATATCTCCTAGATCTTCCATTCTTTCCACCCTTTCTTCTCGGCTTTTCCTGATACTTAAAGAGAATAGAATAAACATCTGGTTTAGGGTTGAACACATATCCCTCACTTATTCTCACTGTCTTTTGAAGCTATGAGTATCTTCAGTCCTTGCTGCTCACTGGAAAGAGGGTTCTTTGCTTAAGGCTGGCTATCAGTCTACTGATATTAGCATAAATATGTAGGGAGGAGCTTGACACTATGTCAACTTAGTTAAACAAGGGTATTAATTTTAGCCTAGGACCTATAATGTTCCCATCATGGTTTTTGACTAGGTTTAAAATAACAAGTATGGATTCTTTCTTGTGAAGCAGGTCTCAAATCCAATCAAAGGGCATCTTATAACTCCCATAACACTTGAACCTGATCAGTTTATATCATAGTTTGTAGAATTCACAACTGTGCAAGGTCACTTTCAAGGTCAAGGTCTTTCTCTCCCACCAGCCTCAAAGCACCTTAGAGAAGTACAAAAGCTACCCATCAGGGAGGAAGTCAAAACTTCTAGCTTGGTTCCAGCTTGTTTTCTCTCCATCACATAACTAAAGTGTTGTGATATCTTCAACTATAGAGTCTTATCATCCCATTCTCACGGTCCATCAAGGGGAATGGCAAGATCCTGTATTAACAGCTCATTAGAAGGTATGCCACCTGGCTTTGACATTTTTATCTTAAAACTCATAACTACTAGGATTTTTTCCATATGTACAGAGGATCTCCCTTTGATAATTGATAATCTGAGCTGAAGCAATTATAGGCTGTGGCATAATTGGGATTCTTTTTAAATACTTATCATTCCATCCTATTATCTGACATGAAGCAACCTTATAACTTTTGAGCAATACTACTTATTTTATTGAGATGAACACTAATCATCCTATATTTTTCTATTTCCTAAAGAATATAGATAGAGTTAGGTGTATTTAGATTCATTGGTTAGGATCTCACAGCTTAGTAAGAATTTTCAAAATTCTTGTAATCATTTTCATCTTTTTTTAAAGTGTAAAGACATCAAGGTAGTATGTAACTGAATTCTTTAATGCACAAGAACCTTTTAAGGCTTATTTTATTTTATGGTTAGTTTTCTGCCAATATATACCTCATGTATATCTGGTGCCTGAGGAGGTCCTAAGTGGGCATCAAATCATCCAGACCTGGAGTTTCAGGTTGCTATGAGCAGCTATGTGTGGGTGCACCATGTAGGGAAGCCTGGGTCTTTTGTAATAACAACAATGTGCTTCTCCCCATTGAGCCATCTCCTGGGCACCAATGTAAGCAATCCTTAGTGAAACCTTACCAAACTTCTAATACAAAATTCAACCAAACATTTACTACCCCAAATCTTTGAACTGATTGAGGAAATATTTTTGTATATTAGACTCTAAGATGCAGAGGAAGTGGACAAAAACAAAAAGGAATAAAAGGGGATGGAGTGGGGGAGATAAAGAAATGGTCAGGGGGCAGTGGTTGTGCATGCATTTAATCCCAGCACTTGGGAGGCAGAGCCAGGTGGATCTCTGTGAGTTGGAGGCCAGCCTGATGTACAGAGCAAGATCCAGGACAGGCACCAAAACTACACAGCACAGAGAAACCCTGTCTTGAAAAACTAAAAAAAAAAGGGGGGGGGGAATCAACATACATCGGTTACCTCCCTTGATCATTCTGTACTTTAGTTTTAGAAATATTCTCTCCTTGAACCTCCAGATAACTGACTGCCCTAGGCTGCCTGATGACTAAGCCCACACACTGGAGTTATAGACAAATGTTAACCCCACTTAGTCTAATTTTAATATGGGTGCTGGAGTTCCAGACTTGGGTTGTTATACTCACACAATGTGATTGTTAGTGTTGTTCATTCTCTAGAACCTAGAATCTCCTGGAAGACAAACCTTTGACCATTCCCAGGAGATATTGTTTTAATTGGGTCAATCAAGGTAGAAAAACACAACCTAAAAATGAGTGACAGCATCCTACGAGCTTTGTGTCCTAGACTAAGTGAAAAGGGGACAGTATACTGCGTACATGCATTCACTACTCTATTCTTCTTGACTATGGGCACAAAGTGTTCAGTGGCCTCATGCTCTACTACTATTGGCATGCCCCTTTGCCATGGTTGTGCCTTGAACTGTGAGAAAAAGGAAGACATCCTTTCTTAAGTTTCTTTTGTGGAATTTTGCCACAGAAAAAGAAACTAAGATAAAAATCAGTACCAAAAAAAATGGAGTCATGTAGCAGGTATGTGGATGAGTTTGGGACATTAAGTCAGAAAAAAGTCTTAGTACGCCAAACACATAGTTTAATGGGCTTTGTGGTAGAAGCTTGGATGACAATAATGTGGAGAGAAATGCAGACACTGGAGGCTCAGCTCATGTTCTTTCAGAGGGGAGTCTATAGACTCTGCCAAGATCTGGGCTAAGAGTCATTCTCATGATGTCTCAGCCAAGAATCTGCCTTCATTTTGCCCATGTTCTGAGAACCTGAGGGAAGCTAAACTGGAAGATAATGGTCTAATTTGTTTGGGAGCATAAATTTCAAGATAGGAGAGAATTCAGACTGGTGCTGGGAACTATTACTGAAGCAAATTCCCTAGTACTGCACTAAGTGTGTAGGGAAGGTGTCCTGAGGGCAAAACATCACCTGTTACAGGCACCATCTTGTTTAGACCCATGTTCACTTAATGAAAGTCTAAGCTGAGTGACTCCCTTGCTCCCCAAAAGTTTGTGCCTAAGGAGGTATTTCCCCAAGGTCAGCAAAAGTAAGAGGATATATCTCTGATAGGAAGGAACCAGGCTATCTCATAAGCTGGCAGCAGAGCTATCAAGTATTGTCTCTAGGGTAATGGCTTTAAAAAACACCAGAGGCTAGGCAATGTGTAGATGGGTCGGAGTCCCTATAAGAAGGCCGCTGCATGAAACTGTGAAGGTGATGACTAAGTTGGTATGGATACTCCAGGATGTTGAAAATGCCATAATTAAGGGGGTGAGTGGGACTGCCCAGGGACTTGAGCTTACTCGAGAGAGAAGTGTATGCTATGGGCAGTGTGTGTGACTAGCTCCCACATTTATTTACCCCAGGGACTCTTGAGGAGTGAGGAATAAGAGATTTAAATAGAAATAAAGAGGGGAGAGAAACAGATAGAAACACAGGATAGCCTTGGGTGGGCCTGGATCCTTATCCACCAGCCACGAACAAAGGTCCTCCCCCTTGCTAGATACAGCCAAATGTAGACCCTTAAAAACACCTGGTACCTAGGCCTGTGGTCCAATCATCCTCGTATACAGTCCTGCTGAGAAAAGCCACTAGGAAACCTAGGTGGGCTTCAACAAGGCAGCAGAACCCAAAAGATGGGGCTACATAATTCATGAGGAGTCCAGATGATTCTACCACAAGCTCTATATGTTGAATATGGTTTGATGCTAAATTTTGGTATTGGTTTCAGAGCATTCCTTGCTATGTCCTGATTTTTACTTTTTGGAATAGGAATGGTTTTTTGTTTTGTTTTGTTTTGTGTTTTTTTTCTGTGCCATCATATATCAGGAGTATGTGTGTTTTAAGTGTGTTGGAACTGTTAATGACTATGGAGACCTTTTGATTTTGATTAGAATATATTTATATTATAAGATAGCCATGAGCCTATGTGGACAAAGGGTGTAGAGTTATGATTTGAAAGTCATGTGCTTTGGTGTAAAGTTGACTGTAAGTAACAGTGTAATAATATTGTCATCTTACCAGAATCAAGAATCTCCTTAGAGGTAACCTGGTTATGCCTTTGGGGAAATATCTAAATTGTGTTAATAGATGTGGAGAGATGTAATCTGAAACTGAGTCAGGAGATATTTCCCATTTCCTGATATTTCTATCTCCAGATATATGTATTGATCATCTCAAATTTTGTTCATTAGTTTTGCTAGTGTCTTAGTCAGTATTCTATTGTTGTAAAAAGATGATGTCATGACCATGGAAACTAATAAAAGAAAAGCACTTAATTGGTAACAGTTTACCGTTCAGAGGTTTAGTCCATGGTCAACGGTGCTGGAAAAGTAGCCTGATTATTCTACATCCAGATCCGCAGGTAGCAGCAAGTGAGAGAAAGACACTGGGCCTGGCTTGAGCATTTGAAACCCCAAAGTCCACCCCTCCCTATGACTCACTTATTCCAAAAAGGACATACCTACCCTATCAAGGTCACACCTACTCCAACAAGGTCAAATCTCCTAACCCTTGTCAAGTAGTGCCACTCCCAGTGACCAAGCATTCAGATATACAGGCCTATTTGGGGCCATTTTTATTCAAACTAGTAGATAAACATAGAGTTATGCTTTGTTTGAGTTACCACACAGGTTAAAGCTATGAATTTCAGTTTAGTTTTATATAGTTTTATGATTTCATTTAAATTTTTTTAGGCCACGTCAGTGTTCCCAAGCAGGGGTAAATTTCATAAGCTAGTGATACCTTGGCCTAAGAAGAATCTCTTGTCTTCTGTTTGGGGTGTTTTGCTGTTTTTACAAATTGAATGAGGAAGTCACATTAGGAGAAGTGGAAACTGACAATAAGCATAAAGCATCTTGAAATTTAAGCCACTGTTCTTCAAACGGGTAAAACACTTCCTTAATGAGGCAAATTTTAAAGATCAGCAAGCAAAGCTTTGCTAGAAAAAGAAGGATCATAAGTTCTTAGGTATAAAGCCAAAAGCACCATTTTGTAATGCTTCACAATTTAATTCATTTGGTTTTATTCCTAACTAATCAAAATCAGAGACGGAAAACTATCCACGTCACCTTTGAAAGCTTTACCTTTCTTTGCCTGATGCGCCAAAGAAGAGAGTCTAACATGAACTCTTAAACTCCTCACAGCCAGTCAATATTGTCTCTTCTTGGCAAGAATTTCTTATATATAATAATGTATTATTATTATTATTATTATTATTATTATTATTACTACTACTACTACTATTATTATTTTACTTTTTCTTCTGATTCTTCCTGCCATGATGGGACATCATCCAGAGTCTACTACCCATGCATGACTCAGTCCTCTCCACTCTAAGTTTGTCTTTTCTATTCAGTGAATTTCGAATCCTTAGGTAGATCTGGCAAAACAAACAAATACACAAACAACAAAAGACTTTATTTTAAAATTTTAAAATATTTAAAATTTATGCAAACTACTTTTGTTTTTGAGAATGAACTTTATCTAAAACCAAAGCCACATATAGCACAAAATAAATATAAAAAACAATCATAAAACTTATGACCTCCCTCCCTGCCACCTCCATGAAACAAAGGTTCAAGACAAAGGGAAGAGTTAGGACTTCAATTTCTGATCTTTCTATGCATAGTATAGGGCCAACATCCATTGAGAAAGGTAGGCTATGCTGTACCTACAGATTACTCTGGTGACGGGATTTTTTTATTAATCTCTCTAAGAGTGAGTAGTTCACACAGAAGGTCTCAGCATGCATGATGACACTTACTTGGGCCAAGAGTTAGCTGTGTGGTTTCAGAATGAGCAGGCAAGAGTCTTTCACTGACTTTTCTGTATCTCATCCCATCTGATTCTCAAGCCAACAGGAAGAATCATGACTGTACCCTTACTCCAAAGTGGGTAGCATTCATTCAGAATTTATGTGTCAGATTTCTCCAAGGAAGGAAAAATACAAATCTCCAAATTAGTCACAATTGAGGTCAAGTATATTTCTATCTTAAACATCCATCAAGTAACCTCTATTCAAACCATAGCATTAGAGAGTCTCATGAGCTGCCCAGACTGTCTATGAAGGAAAGATTCCAATGAATAAAAATAAGAAAAAATTAATTCATCAAAAGATGTTTTCATGAATTTGTGAAGAACTCAGTGAAAGAATATGTTCCAAAAGACTTTAAAGCAAAACCTCAACGTGTGCTATATTTTGAAATTATTTATTTGATTGTACACTTCCTCCTCTAAATTGGGAGTTCCCTTAGGTCACTGGAATGAATTGAAAACCACATGGGCTGAGGTATGGCTAGACCATGTGTTTGACTACTGGCTGTATGACCTTGGGCCAGTTATTTTTGAGCTTCAATTTTTGTTTAATGTGTTAAGCCCTCTGGAAATTATTCCCCATGAACTTGCCATATATAAAGCAGATGGTACTCATTTGTGATTTGAATTAGTTTTTGTGATTTGAATGATACATTTATTAGTGGTTTCTATATATGAGTGGACTTCTATGGCATTTATTTGCTATCTGTGTGGTGGTGAGTATAAATGGGATACAGTCAAAAGTAATATGTCTTGCTCACCAATGCAGTGATAAAGCTATAGCTTAGAAGTTCCTCCAGGGCAGCTCATCTCACCAGTGACAGATAGAGTCATCAGATTCTATGAAGGCCAAGTTGTTTTATGTATGCCTGGGGGATTTAGAATGTGTTATAATTTTATTATATTTCTCCCTTAATTGTTCTGTGAATTATTTCACTATGGTCTCTATGTCCAGGTAAAGAACCAGAGTTTTAGCAAATAATTCCATTTACAAGAAATAAAACTATCCTCAGAGGCACTGGGATTCCTTAGGGCTGGCAGAATCTAGCACTAACCCTTCCTATTGAACTTTGCCACTTGAGATGCCAAATCAAGAAAGATGAGGCATGGCGACAGAAGGAACTAAATGGGATTCAGAACCAAAAGGAGGGCAATTCATTCACTTTTAAAAGTAAATTTTGTCTCATTTGGTATTAATGCCTGTGGTATTCAATGTTTGATGAGTTAACATGTCTCAGGACAGAGAGCACAAGATACAAGGGGTAACTCTGAATGGTTTATAGTTAGGTGGTGTCTGTATGGTGGTTGATCAGAAAATGAACTAAGTTCAACACCTGAAGATGTTTGCTGAGAGAAGCTTGTGGAAAGAGACTGACATTAAAAGGGTGCTTGTTTGGAGCAAGGAAAAGTAGTTATAAAGACAAATATTGTCATAGTGCAAGGCCTGTGGTTAGCTTCACAGGAATGAACACATCACCTTCACAGTCATAGGAACAGAGAAGACCAAGAAGTTTTGTTCAATAAGTTAGGGAAGGAATTATTTGTGGAAGGCTTGTGAACTAGAGTAAGCATTTTTAATCAAGTGTCTACAACAAAGATGGATTTAAAGTTTAAGCTTAAAAACAGAAAAGAATTCCCTCTATAAACTTCATTCTGCTTCATCAGCAGACTTGGTGAAGCATTTTAATAATCAAGAACTTGGTGTTTTCCTTAAGTTCCATGAAATAGGATAACTGTGGGGTATAATCAAGACTTCATGTGGACTGAATTAGTTTGTTGAGCAATAGCATATTTTGTTATGAGTCTGATTTATCTGTGCCATATATTTTCCTGTTTATTTTCTATACTCTTTCAGAATAGAGAATGTTGGAAACACACACACACACACACACACACACACACATACACACACACAGAGAGAGAGAGAGAGGGAGAGAGGGAGAGAGAAAGAGAGAGAGAGAGAGAGAGAGAGAGAGAGGATCTTAATATTTGCACAAGTGCTTATTATAAAATATTTTTTTCTATTTTAAAATTGTGCCATGATTATTTTGATATGTAAAGTCTCACAGACAATTAAGAGAAGTTAGACTGATTACCCAATTTTTCTGTATGAACTTATATATAAGGGAACTACTTCATTTTAAACCAAAAGCTATCAGTTCTTTACATCTGATGATGAGTGATATGCATACATCACTGAAGTCAAATGTCATGGATATTTTTACATTAGGAAATTGGATGGAGTTGGAACTTTTATTTTAAAAATACAATGATTAGATTATAGTAACTGTCTCATAAATTTTAGGCCACATCCTCAAAGGCAAGTCTGTCATTGTCTGATACATAGCACCCTAATCCTCCTGTAGGACAGCTAGGAAGGCAGAACTCAGTGTTTTCTTGTTATGTCTTCTCAGATACATAGGAAACAGACACGGCACTGGATATATTGCCAAATATTGGAAAGCACACTGAAGGAGATATTGAAAGGTCATGTTCTGCTCATTTAAGCATTAGACAAATCACTGAACATCTGTGTATTATTATTGCTTATAAACTAGAAGGATGGAATGAATGACCCACTGTGATCTAAAACCAATCCAACCTCCATGCTTAGGAAAGATATTCAGGTATCAGCCTCTGCACCATGGAATCATTTATAACACATTCTTCTTTTTTTTTTTCTTTTTAAAAAGTCATTATTATATTTGTATTTTAATTTTGCACATCAGCCATGGGTTCCCCTGTCCTCCCCCCTCCCAACCCTACCCCCACCTTCCCCCCATCTCCTCCCCTCCATTCCCATCTCCTCCAGGGCCAAGACTCCCCTGGGGATTCATTTAAAACTGGTGGATTCAGTACAGGCAGGTTCAGTCCCCTCCTTCCAGGCTGAGCAAAGTGTCCCTGTGTAAGCCCAAGGTTCCAAACAGCCAGCTCATCCACTAAGGACAGGTCCGGGTCCCACAGCCTGGATGCCTCCCAAACAGTTCAAGCTATTCAATTGTCTCACTTACCCAGAGGGCCTGATCCAGCTGGTGGTTCCACAGCCTTTGGTTCATAATTCATGTGCTTCTATTTGTTTGGCTATTTGTCCCTGTGCTTTTTCCAATCTTGGTCTCAACAATTCACGCTCTTACAGTCCCTCCTCTTTCTCCACAATTGGACACCTGGAGCTCAACCTGGTGCCTGGCTGAGGATCTCTGCATCCACTTCCATCAGTTATTGGATGAGAGTTCCAAGATGACTGTTAGGGTGTTTGGCCATCTGATCACCAGACTAGGTCAGATCAGGCTTACTCTCAACCATTGCCAGTAGTCTACAGAGGATGTATCATTGTGGATTTCTGGGGACCTCTCCAGCACTCTGCCTATTCCTGTTCTCATGTGGTCTTCATTTATCATGGCCTGTCATTCCTTGTTCTACCTTTCTGTTCTTGATCCAGCTTGGATCTCCTGCTCCCCTAAGCTTTCTTTCCCTCAAACCTTGCCCTTCATTACTCCCTGTGTTGTCCAAGTTGTTCATGTAGATCTCATCCATTTCTCTGCCATTGGGTGATCCCTGGGTCTTTCCTATAGTCCCATTTTCTAGGTAGCCTCCCTGGAGTTGTGTAGCAGTCTAGTCATCTTTGTTTTACACCTAGTATCCTCCTACGAATGAGTACATACCATGTTTGTCCTCCTGAGTCTGCGTTACCTCACTCAGGATGATTTTTTTTCTAGATCCATCCATTTGCCTACAAACCTCATCATGTCATTGTTTTTCCTTGCTGAGTAGTACTCCATTGTGTATATATACGATATTTTCTTTATCCAGTCTTCAGTTGAAGGGCATCTAGGCTGTTTCCAGGTTATGGCTATTACAAACAATGCTGACATGAACATAGCTGAGCAAATGCCCTTGTGGTATGATTGAGCATTCCTTGGGTATATGCCCAAGAGTGCTATAGCTGGGTCTTGGGGGAGATTGATTCTCAGTTTTCTAAGGAAGCGCCATATTGATTTCCAAAGTGGCTGTACAAGCTTACATTCCCACCAGCAGTGGAGGAGTGTTCCCCTTACTCCACATCCTCTCCAGCATAAGCTGTCTTCTGTGTTTTTGATCTTAGCCACTCTGACAGGTATAAGGTGGTATCTCAGAGTCATTTTGATTTGCATTTCCCAGATAATTAGGGATGTTGAGCAATTCCTTAAATGTCTTTCAGCCATTTGAACTTCCTCTGTTGAGAATTCTCTGTTTATTCTATAGCCCATTTCTTAATTGGACTGTTGGACATTTTGTTGTCTAATTTCTTGAGTTCTTTATCTATTCTGGATATCAGCCCTCTGTCAGATGTGGGGTTGGTGAAGACCTTTTCCCATTCTGCAGGCTGTAGCTTTGTCTTGTTGATCATGTCCTTTGCTCTACAAAAGCTTCTCAGTTTCAACAGGTCCCATTGATTGATTATTTCTCTCAGTGTCTGTGCTACTGGTGTTATATTTAGAAAGTGATCTCTGGTGCCAATGTATTCAAGAGTACTTCCTACTTTCTCTTCTATCAGGTTCAGAGTAACTGGATTTATGTTGAGGCCTTTGATCCACTTAGACTTAAGTTTTGTGCATGGTGACAGACATGGATCTATTTGCAGCCTTCTATACATTGACATCCAGTTATGCCAGCACCATTTGTTGAAGATGCTTTCTTTTTTCCATTGTACATTTTTGGCTTCTTTGTCAAAAAATATACATTCATAGGTGTGTGGGTTAATGTCAGGGTCTTCAATTTGATTCGGTTTTTATGCCAGTACCAAGCTACAACACATTCTTCTAACCTGCAGTGCTAATCCCTTTTGTAATTTTCTGTGAGCAAACTCTCAGCTTCCAGAGTTAATTGACACAGACTCCTCCTATACTTCTTGCAATGTTTTTTGTTCTTTGTTTCTTCTGATAACTTAGTGTTACTGATTATGCTATGTACTTTGCAACACAGTAGTGTGATGTCTCTAAGATAGAAAGCTAATTATTACATTACCCTCTCTTAAATGATTTACTGCTCAAATCAGAATCTTAGTGTTTTTTAAAAAATATTGTTAGACAGTTTCACACAAATATATAATTAATATCCTTTTTCTCCTCTCCCACAAAAACCATTAGTCCTTTATATTTTCCCTTTGTTGCCTTCTAGCCTAAATCTCTAGCACTAGCTTGGCCTATGACTTTGATCCTTTTGATCTCCTTTTCCTTGAATGTACAACTTTGTTCTTTTCTGTGCACACCAGGAAGGTTATCGCAACATCTTTGTTCAAGTTACTTTTCTTTGTCAGATAGCCCATTCCTTTTTTTGTGAATCTCAGTCTCCACATTGAGTTATCTTATTCAACGTCAAGAAAGACTGAAGCATACGTAAAGTGCTTAGAGACATTGCATTGTACAGAAATTGAGGAATTCAAGGCTACTTAAGGGATTGCTGTATCAATTCAACTGAGAATGATAGCAACTAACTTAAATCATGACAGTAGTGATAGGAAAGGAAAGAAGACCAGTATCTAAGAAGCAAAACCAAGATTTAATGACTCATAATGAGGGGCTGGGGGAAAAGATGATGACTATGTCCTAAGGAGATCTTGGATTTTATAGGGAAACCATAGTAAGCAGAAAATTAGAATTAATGATACTGAAGGAAAAGGAAGAATTTGCATTCGTTTCTGCTATGTTTTCTCTGCATTCACAACATAGACATTACATTTTGGAGGAAATTAAAACTATGAGTTGACTCACAAATGAACTCATAGAGACTGGCGGCATATACACACAGTGTCAATCTTCTTGTATCAATGAGCCTAATCACACCCGTTTAAGATACTGTCTACTGAACAACTTATATTATTCCTCCAGTCTATCTTTCCTCCCATTCTCAATCCTTTGCTTGCAATTTGTTTAGGAAGAAGAGTAGACCAAAGAAGGCACACCCAAAAAACAAACAAACAAACCCCCAAAACTAACCTCCCCCCAAAAAAACCTCTTCTCAATCTAATTTTGAACCCAAACATGGTAAAGTTTAAGCCTGAAGCTGATCTTGAAATGGAAAATATATTTATGGTAAATAATTGAGAAGCCTGTGACCTATGGACAACACGCAAGTTCCTTAAATTCTAGGGCACTAGTTTAAGAAAGAGCAGAGGGAGGAAAAGTAGCCAAGAAGAGTCACTGTGGAGTCATGACAAATGAGAATGCCATCAAAAAATTATTTGCAAAGTAGCACTGCATAAGTTTAGATTAGGCTACTAAGCAAGATGTGCTCAAAGTATTATGAAATATCAGAGGGAATTAAGCTGGTGGTTAGTAGAGCTTGACAACTAGGTGAGACACAAAAGGCATTAGCAAATTGATTAACACTGAAAGATATAAGACATATAGGTTTAAATATGTGATCAGCTAGTATGCCTATCTTAAAATACAGGGAGTAAAAATGGAAGGAATTGAAACTGAAAGGAGATCATGGATTAGTAATGGCTGTAAAATCCAGCACTTCACTTACAGTAATAAATGGGAAAGTCAGCAGAAGGTGAAGAGATACACAGTATTTGAACAAAACAATGAAAGTTGACTGAAGAGATGACTCTTGCTGAGCAAGCGTAAGGACCTTAGTTCGGATTCTCAGAATTCATAGAAAGCAGAGTAGGTAGCACATGTAATCCCAGAATCCATATGGCAGGATCAGGGAGCAGAGAATCCTTGGAAGTTCATGGCCCAGGGAGCCTAGAGGACACAGCAGTGAGCAAGGGACTCCACACAAGATCAGGTAGAAGGTAAGGACAAAATCCACACCAATACAGACCTCCATATGCATGCTGTATGTGTACCAACATTTGTAACAAAACAATAACAACCAAACAACAAAAAATTAAATACAAAACAACTATTAAACTTAAAAGAAACAGCAGGCATCAGTATAGTCCACCAAACAACCTCTGAATATGTACTCTTCCTATGTTCACATGCAGACCACAATTCTAGGTCACCAAATAAGCTTCTTTAAATATGTGAGGCATGTATAGTCCAATGACCACTTTTTACCCGAATGAAATCAAATTAGAAATGAGTTACAGAAATTTGAGAAATTCATAAATAAAAAAATTAAACAACACACTTATAAATAATGTATTATCAGGAAAGAATAAAAGAGAAATCAAATATTTTTTGTGGATGAAATACAAAATAACAGTACAAATTATGAAACACAGTTAAAGATATTTTAGACAGAAGTGCCAAATGCTTATGTTAACAATCCAATTAATAGTCTAGTTTTTTTGTTTAAAAAATAAAAAGAAATTTCCAATAATACTCAGTAAATAAAACAAAAGAATAAAATTTTTGATAAGTGATAAATAATATAGAATAAAAATAGAGGCTGAACACAAGCAACAGTTGAGTTAGCATCCAATATCTAGAAGAATACATGTGTAATTATTTTCTGAATAGAATATGATGAGGAATTGTCTAAAAAGCAACCCTCAAAAATAATGAGTTCTGTAAGGTTGAAATATAAGGTAAGAAAGTATTGATTTCAATGCATGATTATACTCATGCATTAACTTTGTATAAAATGTTGAGAGCAGACCCATCAATAGTAGCATAAAATAATAAACTATTTTATTTTAAAACAAGGGGCACATATACTCTCAACTTGTAAAATATAAAAATAATCAGACAATAACCCCAAAGTAAAACTTCTTGAACACATCTTGTTTCATGTATTGGAAGACTTAAAAATTAAAAATGCTTAAGGGGAGTGTTGTGTGAATTATCTGCAGATACAGTATAATTCCCTAATTCCCCACTGTTAAAACTCCAGGTACATTTTTTTTTTTTTTTTTAAGAAATTGACCTTAAAAGTCACATATTTCAAGCAACTCAGAATAAGTAAACTCATACGAATGACTTTCTAATGACTCATTTTATAACCTCAAAGATTGCAAACCCAGTGTGGTCAAGACAGTATGATCAACATAGATATGTGATGATTAGTGTAATAAAGCTGAATTCCACAAATAAATCATTACATTATAGCCAATTAATTTGTAACAATATTTCACAAGAAAATTCCAACCGGAGAAACTATGCTCACACAGTTAGATAGCTATATGCAAAAAGATGACATGAGACCGTTTCCTCATATCTTAGAGAAACACTCAAAATAACAAAGTAACTAAAAGCAAAAAAATCCAGCATTACAAGCAATTATTGGAAGAAGTCTTTGTTACCTACTGTTAGTAAAAGCCTTCTCCGAGACATCTAAAGAGTAAACACTACATAAGTTAATAAATTAAAATATACATAATAAATTTGATGCATCAAAACTAAAACTGTAAAATTGAAAAGAGAAAAACAAAACAAAACAAAACTCTGAGCCTGTTGACCCTCAGTGACCTACACCCTAGGCATACACTACTTTCTTTGTGAGTTTTTTTACTGCGGACATTCCTTTGTGTAAATGAATTCCTGCATGGCATTCAGTGGGGGCGGGGGGTATATAAACATATGTAGAAACATCCAAGTTTCTCCTAGAAAGATATAGCACCAAACAGTGAAAAGGTTAAAAACTGCCGCTAACATATATCTGTTAAGAGACTTGTATGTATAAAACAGCTTCCGCAACTTCCTAATGACACAGGAAGGAAATAATTTCTATGTGAAAACCCGAGGCAGGAAGATTTCAGTCTGAAGATGAGTCTGGGCTATATAGTGAGAAAAAAGTCTCAGGTTTAAAAAACAAAATTTAAGACCAAGACTGAAGAATTCAGCCTGCTGTACACAGTGGCACAGACTAGAGACTCCCTGTCTAAAGGAAGGCTCAAGGCAATGAGAGACACTGTGGTCTCCTCTCCCCTCCACAACTTGTCTAAACTCACACATGCATATGAACACATATGGGGTAGAGTTTGGGGCAAAGGACGTCAAAGGTCTAATTTAGTTATGCACAGGGACATTAGCTGCAACAAGGGAGTAATGCTCCAGTAGGGTTGTGAATGTGAAGCTTAATGAGAGAGAGGACCCTCCCATTGAATGCAACGCAGGATTCCATTTACAGGGAATGTCCACAGTAAGAGTTCACAGAGAAAATAGTGACATTCTAGGGTGTAGGTCACTGAGTGTCAACTGGATCAGTTTTCCTCTCTTTTAGAATGCAAAGTTTTAATCTTCTTGTAAAAAAAAAAAAAAAAAAGCTTTCACACAAGTACATTACATGCTGAGCAATCCCCCACTTCATACCACCTACCTTCCCTTTTGCATCCTTTTCCTGAATCGTTCATATTTGTCCTCCAATACTGGATACACCTTTCATTCTTCACTTACACTCTCAGCTCCTAAACTTGTTTCATGAAGGGATCTGAGGTTTCCAATTGAGAATTGTGGTAATCTGCGGTGGGAAGACATAGCATGCATTTCCTGAAGAAAATTATTCATCAGTACCTAATGCCATGAGTTCCCATACTCAGGAACAAAACATGTTTCAGTGTAACGGGGAATAGAGACTGACAGTGGAAACATTGGAGAACCAAACCAGGCAGAGGATGGGAAGGCAGATGGGCACCACAGGGATAAACAGACAGAATTCATGGACTGGAGCAGCATGTACAGGCAGTCTCATAAGAAACAAACTCAAAGTCTGATTACCCTATTTGAACCCATGAGGTATTTTTTAAAAGCTCTGTTTATTTTCAAAACGAAAGCCTTGCAAACATGGGCTGCTGCCACCTTTAGGGATTAAAATATTCATCATAGTGAGAGGATAGAACAGCTTTGAATGAAATCAAACACTTGTGGTTAAGCAGAGAGGATGTTGAGGTCTTAACCTTGTTTGCTTCAGATACCAGTTTCAGCTTTCCAAAAATCAAAAACAGGAAAATTGATAATTAGCTGTATGTTTAAGAAATTAATTGATATCTGCCTCTTGGGAATAAACATTACTTCCAGTATTTTTCCATTTATATGATGTCTAAAAAATAGTCTACAGTGTACTGGAGTTCCATTAATTCTGGTACTTTTCCTTGTTTGCAACAGTGCTAATGTTTGTTTTATGGGTTGATGGATGTCAGGAAAAATAAGTTGTTTCAAAAACACATGTGTGTGGACCTACAGCACTGAACTCTCCAGAAAACTGAGGCAAACATGGCTTAAAGTTCTATCATAGGCTGGTATGTTGGTTAATGTACAATGTTCATCTGACACATTTATTGAATTTGATTTATGGGTATAACTGCAGAGAAAATCTACACCTCTGATCCACTAGCTGATATGCCCTCTCCAACTCAAACTGACATCAGACTGTGTCATCTAAAATCCCCAACAAAACAAAAGGAAAAAAAAATAACTACCTGGGGATTAAAGTGATTTAACCAGGATGATTTATGTTAATGGCATAGAGGAGAATATTTTTTGGTTTTCAAAGCCATAACAGGCAATTGATGTGCCATATTGTGGTATGGTTTTAGCTATCAACATGTCAAGATTTAGCTTTGCTGTTAACGTTTTACGATTTAGAAGGCTGTGAGAATATGTGTGATATAGTAACAACACAGGCTTCCTTCTCTCGGCCATATTTATTAAGCTTTCATTTCTCCCCCCTTATATGGAAGAAATTGAAAAAGAAGAAGAGTCAGAGAGACACAGTCATTCACTCAATATATTTCATTTTCTTTATTATGGCAAGAAATGAGAAATAAAGGAACAGAAAACTGCCTGCTTAATAGCATAGGCTCAGGCTGAAGAGGATTCGAGACAGATGAACCCAGTTTATTTTTTATCAGTTTATTATCTTGAAAAGATAACTTAAGAATTGTCAAAGAATGTGCTGCTTGATCCCAGACCTTCATCAATTACAAGAATCCCAAGGTTAAGGATGTATTGTATAGTATATTGCTATTGAATTGAGAGTTCTTTTGACGAGAGTAGCATAGTGAGTGAGAGGCTTCATGTTATAGTTCAAGTTTAATTCTTCCAGAGCATGTTCCCTAATACAAGATCAAGGTCATGGGCTGCAGAAAGTAGGTTTAGCATAATGCACAGAAAACATATTTATTTAAAATTTAAAGACTGATTGTGATAAAAATATAGCTGTAATATCAGAAATGAACCACCTTTTATTGCTCACCATTTTATGGTTCCATGCAGATAACTTACACTAAATTTTGATGCTTCTGAGAACAAATCAATATTGATGTTTATATAACCACTATATCTCTAGCAAGGTAATAGGAGTTCATATTTAAGTTAATGAGAGATGTAACATGTGCATATTTTTACTTTTATTTAGTTACCAGATAAAGTACTGAAAAGGGCAATTTTTTGAGATTATAATTGAATTGCAACATTTCTCTATTCCCTTTTCCCCATCCACAGCTTCCCATACACCCCCTCCCTACTCTCCTTCAAATTTATGGCCTCTTTAATTATGTTTTTACTAATTGTTATTTAATACATATATGTATATGTATCTACATAAATATTCCAAAAATAACCTGCTCAGGCCATATGTTGCTACCTGTATGTTTTCAGGGTTGATGATTTGTCAGTGGACAACCAGTTGGTGGGATTTTCCCTGGAGAAGCACACCTCTCCCTTTCAGAGCTTTGTTCTGAAACCTGGAGTTTCTTGGGTAGGATTAGGACTTCATGGTCTTTCTCTGAGCATTTTGATATATTCATTACGTATTTCTGCTCACACTTGAGCAGTCACGTTGGTGAAACTCTATGACTGTAGTTTCTAATATTACTAAAAGACAATCTCACTGCAAACTCCCTGGTCCTCTGGTTCTTACAGTCTTTCTGTCCCTACTTCCTGATGTCCCTTGAGCCTTAGATGTGGGAGTGTTTTGCAGATGTATCCATTTGGATTGGTGGAAGGTAAGTGCCTATTGCTGAAGAAGACACTATTCACTTCAGAAACAGGGCCCAGAGAACAATGACTGGAACTCATCTGAAAATCCCTTTTGGGGGGACTAGTTTTCATGGTACCAGAATATGCCAAGCACACTTTCAAAGGAAGGAGGCAACCAACAGTCCTATCTAACTATGATGCCTATGAATCACATCAAAGACAGCATGGCATGAAACTAAGAATGCAGTAGTGACGTGCATACCTTGGTGGTAACCAACAGCTCTCTATTTGTACTTAAGACTTACTTAATAAGAGGAACACAATCAATGGTACTGGAAAACTAGATACCTCCTTAGTGCTAGTGCAGTCATCATTATTGGAGGAGAGTCTACAACCAACAATTCACTAAACCAGCATAATCACTAAAAACAGTCTTTAAACATTTGTCCTTATAGCCACAGATAATTGAAGTCCTCATCTCTCATCAAAGAAACTTCTCTTTGCAACAGACAGAGACAATTACAGAAAACTACAACCATTCAAAATGCAGAGTTGTGGAATTCAATATGTATTTTCCTATTATTCTAATATCAAGTATTATTCTACAACAACACAGATGTCTTTAGTTTGGAATAAAAAACTTTGATAGCTTTTGAAAGGAAGACTTTTCTCCTAAAAGGACTCAGCTATTTTTCAGAAAAAAAAATATTGGTTTGATCTTTATAACAGTTCAATGTGAAGAGAAGGGAAAAAAAATGCTAGAATGAATACTTTATGATCCACAATTTCGAGTAAAATGGATGCAATAAAAAGAGTTTTTGAAATTTGTAAATGTACATTTGAGTATATGGTGGCACCACCAAGTGTGTTATTGTACTCACAACACATTCCTGTCAGCTGAGTAAGTTCTCCGTTTGGTAATTTGGACCCATTTATGTATTATATCACATTAGGGTAAGTTGATGCTATTCTAGCTATCATGATATTTATTAGTTATAAACACAACTTAGTAATAGGCAAAAGGAATGGGGGGGGGGAGAAGAGGAGAGAGAAAGACAGAGGGACAGAGCGAGAGAGAGAGAGATATCCCGTGCTCATACAGGGTCATTAGGGAATGAGAAGAGACAGCTGAAGAGTAAAGAGCACCTGGGCAGTTTGGATAAGTTGTCAAATCAAGTGAATATTTCGGCAGGGAGACAGATAGAAAGTTAATAGATTTTTAGAACCGTTCCAGGTTCATGAGGGGATATTATAGAGGTATCTACTTTGTCCTGATCCTAAACAGTCCCTCCTTATTTTTCTAAAGCCATATATTTTTACAATTGATAAATACATGTTAGTCCATAACAATTAACCAGAGTCCATAGCCCTACTACAGTTAACATTTAATGTTGTAGTTATGTGAAATTGAATGATTACAGAAATAACACATACTCTTCATTAGATTATCCTATGTACTGACTTCACTAACCTATAGTTATATATTTTATAAAATGTAAATATAATATTTCCCATGTATTTGGGGTCCATTAAAAATCATGCCCAAGCTGGGTGGTGGTGGTGCACAGCTTTAATCCCAGCACTTGGGAGGCAGAGCCAGGAGGATGTGTGAGTTCGAGGCCAGCTTGGTCTACAGAGTGAAATCCAGGAAAGGCGCAAAGCTACACAAAGAAACCCTGTCTCAAAAAACAAACAAACAAACAAACAAAAAATCATACCCAAAGATAAAGAATTTCTAAAAAATGACACCTGCATTCTAGAATACAGACAGCTAAAGGCAAATTGTCTTTCAAGCATGGTGATTTAATTAATATATCCCTGGAGTTCTAAGGAAGCTCATAAACGGGCTCATGTCACAAGTTATTGTTGAACTATATACAAATGGTTAACCTTTTGGAAACCAACGTATTTTAAAGAATAATATTACGGGGTTGGGGATTTAGCTCAGTGGTAGAGCGCTTGCCTAGCAAGCGCAAGGCCCTCAGCTCTGGTTAAAAAAAAAAAAAAAAAGAATTACAATGTAAAGCAAAACTTTTCAAAGTAGACATGAGGAAAGCCATAGCATTAGTCCTTTTGCCAAATGGATATTGTTTAGCAGTGTAGCAGCCCATAAAATGAAATTATGTGCTCTCTATGAACGTCAGCGCTGGGGCCATCTAATCTATTACTCTGCTGCTGTCAAGTTCAGGTAGATTTGTGGAAAGGTAAACTTGTTCCATAGTCCATTGACATGATTTTATACAGAAATATATTCACTTATTTTAACCAAAGGATCCTTTTTAGAAAAACGAAAAGAAAGCAGTTATACTTTTAGGTGATTTGCAAGTATAGGGATTTGCGATATATCTATCTGACCTAACTTAAAATGGATGAAATGGAGAATGATACAATTTCATTTATTTTTCAACAATATCTTAATAAAAGTGTACTTTACTTGTGTATTTAGAATAAAAATATTTTTTAAATGGCAGAAAGGAGATTTACCATTAAGTAAAGATATAATTAAAATTAGAAACTTCAATTTTTTATTTTATGATATTTGAGATCAACTTCTTAGAAATGTGTGATCTTTCCCCCCAAAAAACATCTTATTTCACATTTTACTTTCATTCATATTTGTACTCATTCCATCTTCACTATGTATTGTTAAGAGGTATGTTACTTAGTAGTCTTGCAAGCACATTTAAAAACCACCATGGCAAGACTTTAAGAATCTTGTTCAGATGTTTAGAAAGAGAAAGAAAATTCATCACCTTTACCTGTCTACTTCACATAAAATCTACAGAAAGTCAATGGTAAATTCTAGAACATTATTTTGTTACTTTTGATGTGCATGGTTTGTTTGCATAAAAAAATATGTATCCTTATTTTGTGCCCTGCACTTGCTGATATATCAAACTGACCTTAACTTCACTATTAAAATCCCAACAAAATCTATTGTGTTATAGAAATAATACATAAGTCTCCGATAACTGGCTTCCAGCTTTTCTCTTATTATATTTTAATTTCTACTGAAGAGCTGTTCTCCAAGAGTCCATTTTGTCCTGGATTTCAGTTATTTTTGTTCAGCTAACCTAAAAGATGAGCAAGAAAAACATCATGTTTTTGAGACTCAAATGTCATGTTCTTGGCTAACAATAGCTTCTTGCGCTGTGCTTATTTGAAGTTTTTCTCAGACAAATGCCAAATATCAACAACTTAAGAAATTAAGAGACTACTCTTGAGTTCTATTTGAATTATTCCCTCTCATGCTTTCTCCTTTAGTTTTCATTCTACCAAGCTGCTCAGCCTCATTTTTATCTACTTATACAGTAGTTCTCAACCTATGGATGTGACAACTTTGGTGCTCAAAAAACCCTTTAACAGGGGTCACTTAAGACTATTGGAAAACACAGATATTTACAATACAGTTCAGAGTAGTAGCAAAATTACAGTTATAAAGTATCAGCAAAAATAATTTTATGCTTGGGTGTCACCATACCATGAGGATCTTTATTAATGGGTCACAGCAGTAGAACCACTGTATGCAACTTGACTACACACTTATTGAAATTTCTGAGTGTCTGGTTAAAAGTGTTCACAAGCTCTACTGTTCTTTGCAAATTCCAAGTTATGTACTATGGCTTGTTCAGTCATCCATACTCAGGCCACTCACTGTACTGTTCACTGAATCTTTTAAATCAAATTGATTAAATTAATGTTTTAATTAACGTGCAGTCTTAGCTACCTCTTACAGAATTGAAAGACAGAAGAAAGTCTGCTCATAAAATATTCCAACAGTCAAGGCCATTGGGCAGTGTGCCTATGTGAAGGAGTATCCAGGACTGGTTCTTGAAAGGATGCTGCCCTGCAAGGCTTCTGAGCCTCTAAAGATATGGCATCAAGTGTATATGAGATAGTCTTCAGGCCTTTTCCCTATTGCTCACTGTTATCTGCACTAAATTCTTTAGCCAGCGGTTGCTGGGTCACATCATTGATACATTCTCTCTCACATTGTTACTAAAACAAACAAAGGAAACACTCTGTCCTTGCTGCCATACTGAAAATGTTCCAATTCCCCTTAACTTTTGTCTCATTTTGCTTTTGACTCTTACTGTAAATATGGCTAAAAGCAGCCAGGAGTGGCCAGTACATGTCCACAGTTCTTTATGATGATTAAGTACTCTGTTGAAACCACTCCATTTTTCTCCCTGCCTAAGTTAGTTCCTATGCATTTTACCTTCTCTATTGTCAACAAAATTGTTTCTGTAATTATCATTTCATGTCTATTGTTAGTTTATAGAAGTAGGACTGATGTTTATTTATTACTAAATTCTTTATGTAGCATTTTTTGTGCTTTGCTTCATGCATTAGTATTTCCTTTTATGTTCAATTGATTTTTTTTCTAATGAACTATTTTAAATTCTTCTTGTTTCATTCTACATATAACCGAGAAATATTTTCTTTGTATTTACAAACAAGGAGTGAATTTAACATCCTAAAGTTGTAATATTCTGAACTGAATTTATACTAACAGCACTCAGCTCCTATGGCTTCCATCTCTTTGGACTGTAAGCATCATAAAGTAATAAGCAGTCCAAATGGATTGCTCTTTTAAAATATGTAGAAACACAATTTGGATTTACAAATAATGGTCAGCTGTGAACATATAATGAGTAACTTTATACAATCTGTGTAGCGTGTAGGTTATGTTTACACACACACACACACACACACACACACACAAACAAACAAGGGGAAAAGGATGTGAATTTGGAAGAAAAAGGCATATGGGAAGTTTTGGAGGAAGAAAATGGAAGGGGGAATAATGAAATTATGATATATTCTCAAAACTGAAAGAAAAATTATAATATTATATATACAGTTTCCCATGTATTAACCCTAATTGAAAATTTAATTTTCAGATGGTTTTGGTGTATTTTCCTGTTTGTTTTCATTTCACTTTGCAGGGATCCCTTGGTGGTTCCTGCATTGCTTGGGTCAAGTGGTAACAGGTGACCTTTCCCTTAGGTTCATTTGACATTATTACTTGTCTTGGATCTTTGTTTCTTTGTTTTCAAAGCTAAATAACATCTGTTGCCTTAGCTTCCAAACCATTGATTTTTTTCTTCTACCCCCTTAAATGTACATTCCCATCTCTTCACTAACTTTCAATTTTCTTTTGAAATTTACTTTTGGTTTCTTTTCAGGTCTGCTACCAACTCCTCTCAGTTCTCAGCTTTTCCAGGTAAGATAAACTACAGGCCTTCTAACTGTTTATTAGTGCTCTGTTTTATTCATACAGTATTTCTTTGACCTTTTCCAATGTTTTTTGTTGATCTTCCATGACCATCTTTTATACAGTTATTTTAATGTGATTGCTTAGTGTTCTGGATAGTTTTATGTCATTTTGACATAAGCTAAAGTCTTCTAGGAGGAGAAAAGCTCAATTAAGAAAATGCCTCCTGAAGAATGGGCTCTAGGTAAACCTTTAGGGCATTTTCTTATTTAGTGATTGATGGGGATGGACTCAGACCATTGTAGGTAGTTTCATCCCTGGGCTGATGGTCCAGGGTTTTGTAAAAAATGCATGGGGAATAAGAGAGTAAGCAGCATCCATCCATGGCCTCTGCATCAGATCCTACCTTCAGATTTCCTGCCCTGTTAGAATTCCTGTCTTGCTTTCCTTTGATGATGAGCAGAGATATGAAAATGTAAGCCAAATAAACCCTTTTCTCCTCAGCTTACTCTTGGTCATGGTGTTTCATCACAACAATAGCAACTCTAACTGAGTAAGCCTGAGCTAATGGCCGAGCAGTTTTGATTAATATAAGCAGCTTCGGACTGGGTGGGACATAGTAAATCTTTCAGCTACAGGTATAGCATGGGTAGCCCTTCAGGGGCTGGATCTCTGGAGAAAACTTCCTTTCCATCCCTTAGCAACTATTGACAGCTAGCTAATATGAGACTTTGTGAGTCCCTTCCCTGTCCGTGTAAGGATTTTGTACTTTGCAGGTCTTGTGCACACAGTTCCAACTGCTGTGATTTCATATCATGTATGCAATATTCCTCTTATATCCAGCAAATAATCACTTTCTGCAGACATTCCCTACTTCTGGCTCTATTAGTCTTTCTGTCCCTCTTATACAGTGATTGCTGAGTCTTTGGGGTGGGAGGTGTGATGTATTGCAACTGTCTAACATGCTGAATTTAGTGTAAACTGTCTGTAATAAATACCGGAGATTTTCCCTGGAAGGACCAGGTCTACTGTATACTGTAGAGTCCTAAAATGATATTTCATTGGAAATATTTGTCATTGTAATTGTAACTCAGGTGAAAGGATATATCACCAATGCCTCTAAGTCCTGAAGAATGCAGTAATGTTTTCTTTCTTCTTACTCTATCTGTCTTTGTCATTTTATCATTCTATTTTTTAAAATTAACTTTACAACTAAGAATTTTCTAGTGACTTCCCACTGACCTCTGCCTTTGCTCTTTCATGGACTCTCGGGTCTCTAGTCCCATTTGACTGCTAGCCTTTTAGGACAACCTTCTATTCTTCCTCCAGGCATAGGTTTATTGACTTTTGTGCCCTGATTTATTTTGACTAATTACCACATTTGCTGACTCAACAGTGATTACCAATTAAAAACACTGCCATTGTTAATGTGCATATTATTCTGAGAACAATTTCTTTTTCAGTAAAATTTTAAATTGATACTTAATGCAGAAAACTAATGTATCCATGAAGGGCCTTAGAGTATTTAATGCATGTACACAATGTTAAATGATGAAATCGTTATAGATGTAGATTGCTCATTTTTCTTTCTGATAAAGGCTTTCAGCATCATTTATTCCAGATTTTTCCCTTATAGAATTTATTATTTTAAATCCATGTTCACCTTACTCTGTAATAGCATACCAGAACTTTTTGTTCTATCTGCATTTTCTACCAATTCATCACCAAATGATGTCCCATATCTTCTCTACTTCTCCTGGGCTTTGAAATTACCATTTTTTTTGTTTGTGTGTTTTGTGACAGGGTTTTTTTTTGTGTAGTCCTGGCTGTCCTGGAACTATCCCTATAGACCAGGCTGGTCTCAAACTCACAGAGATCCATCTGCCTCTGCCTCCCAAGTGCTGGGATTAAAGTGTATACCACCACCACCTGGCTTGGAATTACTGTTCTTTCTACAACTTTTATATCAGCATTTTTTAGACTTGACATGTGAATTACATCTTATGATGACTGCTGTCTTCCTCTATTTACTTTCTTATTTCACATCTTCTATCTTGTTAGAAATAACAGAATTTCATTTAATGGCTGAATAGAATTGCATTATATATAAATATCTTATTATCAGGTCATCAGTTAATGGACAGTAATGGATAGTTAGATCATTTCCCTTTCTTAGCTATTGGCATATTTCTTCAATGAAAACGATAGTTTCTTTTTCATACTGACTTTATTTTCATTGGATACTCTTGTAATGGAAATGCAGCGTCATACAGTAATTTTAAGATTATTTATATAATCCATAATTACTGTACTTTTCACAGGAATAGTGCCCACTTTTTATCTGGTCATTTTGTAAGGGGATTTGACTTTTCAGCTCTTGAGATTGAACCCTGGGCCTCACACTTGCACTCTGCCTCTGAGTGGTAATTCCATTCCTTTTTAGTCTTTTTGGATTTGGCAGTTCTTTTTGTAATGAGGTTATTGTGATTTGTATTTTTTGATCATTGGTGAGATTTAATGATTTTTGAACCATTTTTATATCTTAGACAACTTTTATTTTTGTTTATTAGTTCAAAATGAAATTATGACCAAAAATCAAAGGATTTTAGATATCAAAATTCTTTTTTTTTTTGCTCCAGGGAGATATGATTTTTTTATTTTTTTAATTTTATAATTAATTTAATTTTACATATCAGCGACGGATTCCCCTGTCCCCCTTCTCACCCCACCACCTCTCCAATCCACCCCCCCATTCCCACCTCCTCCAGGGCAAGGACTCCCCTGGGGATTAAACTCAGCCTGGTAGAAGTCTAGGCAGGTCCAGTCCCCTCCTCCCTTCACCCAGGCTGAGCAAAGTGTCCCAGCATAAGCCACAGGCTCCAAAAAGCCAGATCATACACTAAAGACAGGTCACAGTCTCACTGCCTGCTCAAACAGTTCAAGCTAATGGGCTGTCTCACTTATCCAGACTGCCTGATCCAATTCCATGGGGGCCTCCTCAGCTATTGGTTCATAGTTCATGTGTTTCCACTAGTTTGACTATTTGTCCCTGTGCTTTTTCAATCATGGTCTCAACATCTCTCACTCATACAATCCTTTCTCTCTCTCACTGATTGGATTCCTGGAGCTCCACCTGGGGCCTGGCCATGGATGTCTGCATCTGCTTCCATCAGTCCCTGGATGAGAGTTCTATCATGACAGTTAGGGTGTTCGGCCTTCCAATCACCAGAGTAGGTCACTTCGGGCTTTCTCTCAACCATTGCCAGTAGTCTAAAAGTATACCTGTTGGCTTTTTGTATGCTTTCTTTGGGAACTGCCCATGTAGCTTTGTTCTCCATTTTTTATTCAGATTTACATTTTAATTTTGTTTAGGTATTCCTGTACATATGTACGTACACATGAGTGCTAATGATGGCAGAGGCCATGGAGAGTGCTCTGAATCCCCTAAATCTGGGGTTACATGTGGCTGTGAGGCTCCCAATATGGCTGCAGTGATCTGAACTCAGCTCTCTGCAAGAGGGGTATGAACTTTTAACGCCAAGACATCTCTCTTGCAACATTACCCCTTTGAACATCAAATTGCTGAGTTCTTTGAGCAGCTTATACATTCTGGCTATCAACAAGAATGTCAAGATAGAGTCCAAAAATATGTTCTCCCATATGTAGGTCATCTTTGCGTTTGGTTCTGTCTTTTCCTGTGCAGAAGCTTTTCAGTCTGATGAAATCCTATTTGTCTATTTTTACTTTCATTTCCTATGTTTTAGAGCTCTTATCTACATCTCCTTGCATATACAATACCAGGAACATCCTCTCCATGGTTTGTCCAATACTTTTACTCTTTCAAGTTTTAGCTTTCAGTCTTTAATCCATTTTGAATTCATATTTTTAAACAACAGAGATATGAATCTAGATTACTAGTTTCACATGTGAAATGCCCAGTGTCCTGAGTATTGACAAAACTGTCTTTTCTTCAGTGTATGATTTCAATCACACTGATGGAGATAAGTTGGCAACTGTCCTGGTTTGCTTTGGTTGTCAGTTTGACACAGCCTAGAGTCTCCTGAGAAACAAGTCTCAACTGAGAGAGTGTGCACACCCATCTGGCTTCTGGGCATGTCTGTGGGATTGTCTGGATTGTTAATTGATTTGGGACTGCTGTGGTATGTTCTGTATGTCAAATGTGTTGCTCTGATTGGTTAAAATAAATAAAGTGCTGATTAGCCAGTAGCCAGGCAGGAAGGATAGGGTAGGTGGGACAAGGAAGAGGAGAATGCTGGGAGGTGGAAAGCTGGGGCAGAGAGATGCTGCCAGCCACTGCCATGACAAGAAAGATATAAGGTACTGGTAAGCCACAAGCCACATGGCAATGTATAGATTAATAGAAATTGGTTAATTTATGATAGAAGAAACAGATAACAAGAAGCCTACCATGGCCATACAGTTTGTAAACAATATAAGTCTCTGTGTGTTTACTTGGTTGGGTCTGAGCCACTGTGGGACTGACAGGTAAGAGACATTTGTCCTGACTGTGGGCCAGGCAGAAAAACTCCAGCTACAAATGGCACCCAACGTGTTTGCAAGAATTTCCACCTAAAACCTAAAAAGACAGATTCTAAAATGGAGCTAAAAACAGCTTCCTAGGTGTCTCTCTCAAATTAGTGGCAGCCTGCCAGTTTGAGCTACTATGGCGGGTTCCTAGCATGTGTGTCTGACCTGCAGTGTGGTGGGAATGAGGAGTCTACAAGTGGAACTTTACTCTGCTGCATGGTGGATTTAGCCTTTGCTAGTAAAAAAAAAAAAAAAAAAAAAAAAAAGGTTTCTGGGCTATGCACTGCTTTGATAGAACTGCTTCTGATAGTTGATAGTACACATGGCTCCAGACCCAGAGCTGGCGGTAAACTGTACTACTTTGGGAAGCAGAGCAAGCAGCCATAGTGGCATTTCAGTCTTACAAAGATGGATATTACACAGAGAATCTGGTTTCTGTTGTCTTTGGGATTTTTAACTACAGAAAAAGATTTGATCATAAAAGCTGTAGAGTTAAACAAATATGTAAATTTTAAAGGTACCTTGACTTCAAAATTTGGATATAAGGATATGATGCTTTGGAAAAGAGTCTCTGCTTTTGTTTCCCTAGAAAGCCAGAGGCTATGGATTTGTTCCAGATTAAGATACATCAGGTTTGATGATCCAAGACCACCTGAAAGGTATCCAATGACACCATGGCCCAGATGATCCAACATCCAAAATGGTTTCAAGGTAACTGGGTCAGAGGTTTACCCTCACGGACTACTCTGTAATCCTAAAATTTTCTTTATGTCCCCATAAGATACAGCATCCCCCTCCAGCAAGAAGCAGTAAGAAAAACTACGCCCAAATTCCCAAAATTATCAAGCTGGCTTTGGAGATGGAATTGGCTCACTCCTTCTCTAAACCCAGACACATTGCTAAAAAAAAAAAAAGGTTAAAAAATTCTTATGTCCCAAATCAGAAGAGCCCTCTGGTGTGGGACAGAGAAAAACCAATATTTTTATTTAAATCAGGTTGATTATAAATGTGATCTCTTTCTAAAATAAAAAAAGGCATATGATATAGATATAATAGGATGAAAGGGTAGATTAATGAACTTACTTTGAAAGAACAACAACTTGTGTAAAATGTCTTACATTGGTATATATTTCAGTCCATTGATACAAACTTAAAGTTAATTTTGTTATACTGTATATATATATATTTCTACTCTTGTTTGAGGTATTATGTTTATGCAACTCATTTAGATTGTAATGGATAATTAAGAAATACAGATCAATTAGTCTTCTATGATAGTCAAATTTATAGTCATGTTGAGTTTTCTAGGTATACATAGATACATTTCAGATAGACAGGTAATCTTCAGACACTTCAAAGGTCTACAGAATATGGCATTTAAAATATTTTTAAAATTTAGAATTTCTGGACAGTGAGGCATATCTGCTCCTGGCAGCACCAATTTACTTCAGAGAGGAGGATGGGCATTGAAGACACTTCATATGGAGTTTACCTACACCTTGGCAAAAGTAGCCATTTGGGCAAGAAACTGTTCTTGCCTGGACTGCTTGATCAACTGAACATACAAGACCCATAGAAAGATGATCACTGAACTTTGCTTGACAAAATGGTCCTTCAGGTTCCTGCTTCGCAGAGGAAACTGCCAGACATTCTACAGGACACTAAGAAAAATAACCAAAAGTCTCTAGCCCTGTGGGCTGAAGACAGTTGCCTCAACTTTACAAAGGAACATTAGGTGACTGTCCAGGCTGCCAGCTGTCTCTGTCTACCCTACAGGACTCCCGAAAGTTGCTTGCATCCTTCTCCCAGTTCTCAGGTAATATTATATCCTTCTGAGGTCTTTGATATGGTTGAAGACTAGTTATAATTTCCTCAAGTATGATAAAAGATAGTTAGATATAAAACCTTAGACTCACAAATATAAGATAGATAGGATATCTCCTTTAATATTGTAACTGTAATTCTTGCTTGATAATTGTTTTATTACCTGAAATTTTACTATATAAAAGTTAAAACCTTGCTTTTTTAAAAAAAAGTAAAGGGGAAGTGCTGTGGGATGTTCTGTATGTCAAATATGTTGATCTGATTGGGTAAAATAAATCAAGTGCTGATTGGCCAGTAGCCAGGCAGGAAGGATAGGGTAGGTGGGACAATGAGGAGGAGAATTCTGGGAGGTAGAAGGCTGGGGCAGAGAGATGCTGCCAACTGCCATCATGGCAAGAAAGATATAAGGTACTGGTAAGCCACGAGCCACATGGTAACGTATAGATTAATAGAAATGGGTTAATTTATGATAGAAGAAACAGATAACAAGAAGCCTGCCATGGCCATACAGTTTGTAAACAATATAAGTCTCTGTGTGTTTACTTGGTTGGGTCTGAGCCACTGTGGGACTGGTGGGTAAGAGAGATTTGTCCTGACTGTGGGCCAGGCAGGAAAACTCCAGCTACATAGGACAGCTCAATCCACAGGGAGTGTATCTTCCATAGGTCAGTGGCCTCAAACTGTATAAGAAAGTTAGCTAAGTTCTATTTTGCCTCTGATCCAGCTAGCATGGGGCATCCTCCATGGTTTCTGCTATATGCCTTTAGCTCAGGAGTGAATTTCTTGTCACAGGGAGTGTTTTATGAAACAGCAAGCAGGCCTGTCTCCTAGTACCTTCTTGAGCTCTTACACTGACTCACCTATAAGATGCACTGTGTAAGCTGAAACAAACCCTTCCTCCCCTGTTGCTGTTGGTCACAGTGCTTATAACAGCTAACAGAATTAAACTGGAACTTCTGTGTTTATACCCAGGTTTCCTTTTAGAGTCTTTATTCTGTTCCTTTTTTATGTGTCAGTATTCATGATAATACTCGAAGTATTTGATTATCACGACATTGAATTATATCTGGCTTCCTACAATGGAAGATCTCCTACTTTGTTGCTTATACTTAAGGTGGTATTGGATTTCTTCCAGCCACATACATATTTTAGAATAGATTCTTTTAGGTTCTGTGGATGTCATCAGCATTTTAAGAAATATTTCTTTTAAATCTGTACATTATTTGGGGTAGTAAGGACATTTTAACAAAAAAAAAATTTATTCCATGAACATGGTATGCCTATTATTTTTGTGTCCCCATTAGTTTCTTTTTTCAATGACTCATTGTTTTTATTTTAGTTCTTTAAATATTTGTATTTAGTCTCAGGAATTTTGAGCCATATATATATATATATATATATATATATATATATATATATATGGCTTCTTAGATTTATTTAATATGATTCACTATTACTGGCATATTCTATGTGATAAAACTGCCAAACTTCTTTTATTAGCTCTAAATCTGTGCATGTGTGCATGTATGTGTACATGTGTATGCATGTGTGCACATGTCTCTGTGTGTCTTAGTTCTTTTGAGCATTTTAGTTCTAAGATAAATCATCTGCAAACAGTGAAACTTTGAATTTTTATTTTTCAATTTGAAGTTCCTTTATTCATTTCTTTTTCACAACTGCTCTGTCTAGTACTTCCATTACTATGTTGAATAAAGAGGAAAAAGTTGGAACCCTTTGAATAAAATATCAGAGTTCAGTTGGGTAAATAAATACCTTGAAGCATTGTCGATGCAATATCTGGCAAGAATATGTTTAGTTTGGGAGCAAACTGATGGACTGTCTTCCAAACTAGCTGCACTATTTTGCATGTCCACTGCTAGGCATGGGCATTTCTAGTGACCTAGGTCTTCACTGTAAGTTGGCATTTGTAACTTGTGTGGATCTTAAACACTGGCAGGCAGGTGCTAGCTCAATGTTGCTGTAATATGTGGTACTAAGCTGGAATAGGATATTCAGCATCTCCTCTAATAGTTCTATTATCTTAGTCAATAATATTCCATATTGCCTCAACTTTTCATTTGTATGTATTTGAGAAGAAACTGGAAGCACAATGCATTTATAATTAAATTTTGCAGAGCATTCAGATTCCTCTATTCACAAGGTATCAGAGATTGATATGTCACTTTTTTTCTTATTTTGTCTCATAAATTCTTTTGATATATGAACTTAATCTATTTTAAAATATATGTATTTTATTGACTTTTAAATAGAATAAACTAGTAATATTCTATTGTTTCTATTTTTCTGAAAATCAAATTAGTTATGTTTTAGTACATTTGAGTTAAGTGTTTAGACCTTGTATTTATTTCATCTTTCTTTGTCTGTTTCTATCCTTTTGGTGGTGCTAGGATGTATTCAAAAGCTTTACGTATGTCATATGCCAAGCAAGTATTTTATCACTAACCTATATCCCTAGACCCCTCTTTTCTATTTTTCAGAAGAAAGTAGAATTTATTTTTCTGGTTTTATTGTTTCCAGTTTTTATCTTATTTTCTATCTCTTTGTTACTTATTTCATATTAGTCTTTATTTTATTAGTGTAATGTGCCACTGAACATATGAAAATATAATATTCAAATTGTTTTCTTCTAACTATGCACTATCCTAGTTGACTCAGAATATAGTTTCCTTCATCTCTGTTTGTTTTACCAGAGTTATAGATTTCTTGAAATTCTGGAGAACATTGTTTTTATAATTTGGAAGAAATTAGGCAGGAAGATACTGAATTAATGCCCTTCTGATGGTATGAATGTTCCCCCATGACCACTTAGTTTCATATTGATCAGAAAAATCATAAAGAAACCGTAAATTTTGTAGTATGAAAAATTTTCATCCTCCACTTTTTGGTGATAATTATATGCAGAAATTTATCTGATCAGTATTTAAATTTCCCCTTGTTTCTGCCCTTGTTTCATTATATTGAACAATATAAGGGATTTTAGCATTTTAAATATCTCCAAGCCTAAGAAAAGAGATTTTTTTCCAACCTTCAACTACTTCCATCATGCTCAAATATTCCCTGATACTTATTTATAGATATACCTATATCCATGTAAGCCTCGATCCCTCCATCAATATAGCTTTTACCATAAAAAATTCTGCATCTGATCATTAAATGAAAGATACATGAAGAAGGTTTTTAAATCACCAATGGGAGATCTTAGCTTTCTTTAATAGTTTCTAAGAGTTATGAGTATAAAGGAAATCAAGTCACTTGTTAAGAAAGGGAACTAACAGTTGGCACTAACAGTTTGTTTATTCTGAGAAAACCATTCTCATTTTGTATAGTTAAAACAAGAACCTGTTATCTGTCTAGATGAGAGAGCTTTAAGTCATCCTGGAAATATATTTATTATTGTAAGTTACAGAAGTAAGTAAAATGATACTTATATCACTTAAGGCAAGATATCCAGAAAGTTACATGGCTTGCCTGGGAGAATTGAGTATTTGCAAGTTAAAAGGAAAATACCTAAGAAAGGAAGAATAATCTAGCAGAAGATACATGGATTTATTGAAGATGTTTTCATGTTAATATTTTGCTTGCTTGGTTAAAGTCATGAAAATATTGTTAGAACTTCACTATTCCACCACACACACATTCCATCTCCATTGCCAGTGTCCACATTGTGCAGATCCATCATGCATGTGGACATAGTCTGATTGAACCACCAATGAGCAAGATACCACTCACATTTCTGAAAAACAAAGATATAATGTAAAATAAGAATGGCTACTGCTTTTTATCATCTGATACTTTAATAGAAGGCTGTCTCATATCTTGCTAAGGAGGAACAAATGTGTATCTGGAAAATAACTTTCAGAGTTGTAAAGCAGAAAGATTTTTAACTCTAGCATTGTCTGTCCCTCAATCTCTGGATGTGATGAGTGTTGCATCTCAAGTTTCACTGCCTCATCAATATTCATGTCTTACATCAGGTGTCAGCTTCACAAAGAAGTTCTTATGGGGTAAATTTTCTTATAGGGTAGCAGTTCATAGAGCTACTACTGCCAAGGCATACAATAACAGTCAGGGGTTTCTGGAGCCACAGTCTCTCAAACAAGAATATAAGCATATTCTCTAACCACCTGGGAGTTACACTGGGAAGATTCCTCAACTGCAATTTGAAAATGTATTATCATTAATTAGTACATAGAAGGCTGGCCTTGGCTTGGAGTTGACTGTTGATTCATATTTATTTCCTGTGACCTCCCGTTCCTTCTTCCTCCTACTCTATTAATGATGATAGCAAGAAAACAAAACAATGATGATAAAATTAAGGGTCATTAGTAGCCACTCAGTACCACTAAATATTAATTCTAGTCAGTATATATTCAATGTCATGGTGGTCCCCTAGCATATATTTAAGTACTTTATCCAAAAATAGGTACTTCAATTTAATAAATTGACTAGCAACTTGAAACCTAAGATTTAAAACACTGATCCAAGGGTCTTAAGTTCAAGTGAATTTGGAAGTAGAGGTCATTTTAGAAATAGCATACTTTGGGGGGCAATTAAGTTGCACACATTTCTCTTTCAGAATTCAAATAAGCTTGAAGAAGGAGACCAAGGTGAAGTTATAGCTGCAGGTCTACAAAGTAGACCAACAAGTGAACTGTGTATGAGCTGTTGTGGCCAAGGGCCAAGGCACCTTATACAGCTTCTCCAAGCACAGTGATGACTGGTTTTCATCTATTTTCACATTAACCTGTCTCACACAAGTATGCGGTCACATTAGCCAAGAATCATATAAAGAAAATTCTACAGAAACATAGTTGAAACTTAGCTGAACTGGAACAGTCCACAGTAATTCTATCTAATGAATGTTTACAAAATCACGCAAGGTACTGAGTGGGCGCTGAGTAATTAAAATCTCACAGTCAGAGGTGTCATTATCAGAACCCAGTTGGTGCTCTCAGATGTGAAGTCAAGCATGGCACTTTATTGCATGGCATCCTGTGGATTCTTGCACAGATCGTCATCAACCAGTGATCTTTCTTATGTCCCAGCAATAAAAATACATACTTTCTATGTACAAAATAAAGAATCTACCCGTTAGTAAAAACTGGTAAGTCCCTTCTCCATCCATGTAGTTCATATGTACTGCATTTGTGTGTGTGCACAGTCATGCATGCACACCCACTTCACAGCCTGAGGTAGCATCATGAATTGACCAAACATTAAAGAAAAAAATTTTTTTTTCTGGGTACTGAAAACATTCACAAAGATGACTACACTGGCAAACAGAACAAAGGGGATTTGGTCTTGACCTAACAGCTTCATTGATTTTTTTTTTCCGAAGCAGATTTGAAATAATCTGCAGAGAAGCTTAAAATAATATGGGCAATAAGTTTCAGTAGCTATCATATTAAATGGATATGTTATTTGTATTCTATATGGAAATTGGTTTATGTGTTTTGACTTTATGCATGAGCCTTGGACCCCCTGGGTGTCCTGAGGGGACCAGGCACAGCTGATTTCTTCATCTGCAAGGCAGAAACCTGACAGCCACAGATGTGAGCTGCTCCAGCATTAGGTGTGAAAGCTGCTTTGTGACGCCAGAATTCAGGCAATTAAGCTTGTCCCCCTCCTGGCATGCTGGTAGTTAGCCAGTGCACTGTCAATGTGCCCACAAGGCTCCAGGCAGAGGGCTTGGTGAGATAGAACACCTCCTGAAAGCCACTTTCTGGAAGGGAACAAAGATCTGAAAACTTGAATATTAGGAGCTCTTCTTTAAAATCAGATTTGAGAACAATTCTATATACAGAGTGAGATAAACTATAAACGACCCACATAATGATGTTAATAATCTTGAATGACTTCTTAGAACTACCAGACACATTCTCAACACATGTGGTGAATTATATATTAATTGTCTTTATTTTTATGAAAATGATCTAATCATGTCTGTGTTACCCAGGCTCATTATTAGAAACGGAGACATGTGAACGAACCATCAGAGTTTTATAGAAAGCCTCCAACCTGCTATTGACCAAACATGAATTGGTTTTTTTGTTTGTTTGTTTGTTTTGTTTTTGTTTTTGATTTTTGAAACAGGGTTTCTCTGTGCAGCTTTGGAGCCTGTCCTGGAACTCACTCTGTAGCCCATGCTGGCCTCAAACTCACAGAGATCCACCTGGCTCTGCTTCCCAAGTGCTGGGATTAAAGGTGTGTGCCACCACCACCCACTTGCTCAGCCAAGCATGAACTAAATAAATAATCAAGTTCTTCCACCTCAGTCACAGATTGACCTTGATATTTTTGAAGTATTCAAAAGACATGGGTTTTAGTAAAATAAATCATTTCCCTCCCTTTTCCAGTTCAGTTTTCTGGGATTTTGCCATGATTTTCATGAATCTCTTGTAAAATTACTTCTACTCTGTCTTTATTATGCCTTAGTTTCAGACTTCCTAGTTGTTATGAATCTGCACATAGCACTTTGTCCAGTTTTGAAGGAAAGGTTAAATTCTACTAGATTTTAGAAGAGTTGTTATTAGAAGAGGAAGTAAAGAGGAATGAATCTCCAGAAGCCTCATGATCAATGGTTTAATTCGTTGCTTGTGTGGAGGGTCAATGGATTATCCCAGCACGGGTACATGTAGTATTTATTTCTTGTAAAAGTGAGACTAAAGCCAGAGTGCAGAATCTTCCTGGGGGTAGTTTAGTTGGAGTTGTTACTTTGCTAGAGCTCACCATGAAGAAAGAATGGCATAAAATCACGTCCAGTGTCTGTTTTATGATATACTCAATTCTGTACTTTTCATGTATCATTTTCCCATTTATAACAATCCTGTAAAAATAGTGCCTTTTTTAAAAAAAAAGATTCCATATTTATGAGATCCTGTAACATTATTCCTTTCTGTGTTTGGTTTATTTTGCCTAGCATTGTCTCCTCCAGTTTCAAAGGCACTGTAACAAATGACAGCAGCTTCTTCTTCTTTTTTTGAAGACTGAATAATATTCTGTTGTACATCAACACCTCAGCTTCCTTACCGTTTATTGGTGTGGATTCTTGGGTTGTTTCCATACTATAACAATTATGAATAGTGTTCCATGGACATGACAGGTTAGTGCATCTATACATGGTGGTTATCTTCTGTTTTTTGCCTATAAATCAGAAGAGGGATAGCTGGGTCTTATTCCAAGCCCCAGTTCTGTGTTAACAAAATTTTCTTCTCCAAAGTCTTGTTTGCCATAATGCCTGTACCAATATTCATTCCTGCCTGTACAAAGGCTCCCTTTTTTCCATGCCTTTGTTCACATTTATATAACTTGACTTTTATGTTCAACTCATTTCACAAGTAAGGAAAAAAAAGATATGCATTCAGTTATCTAAAATTCCAAGGGCATTAACTGACAGGGAAGGAATTAAAATATCCATTATCTAAGTACATACTATTTCCAAAAAGGCCGACACTTTAGAGGTTGAATTTCACATATAAACATTTAAACAATGCACAGAAAATGATTTCTCAAGACAGTAGAGTGAAAATAATTCATAAAGCAGCAACAGGGTACTGAGCCACTCAGTACAGATCACTGAAGTTAAGACAAAGTTTTGTGAGCCTATTGAGCTCCAAAGAGCACCATAGTTTGAGAACTGTTATTCTGTTTACCCAGTAATCTTATAAACAGAAGCTCATGTGACACACTCATCAGAAAAATGCCCTTTGCAGCAAATGAGGTATTTAATGTAATATTATTCTAAATAGATGGAAGAAGAACTTCAAAGGGATTCCACTTTAAAATGCACATTGCTATAAACAAAATTAGGAAAAAAAAAAAAAACAGGTCCAATTGAAGATGTCATCCAGTAAAAACTTCAACACTTCCAAAGATCAATTATATGTAGAAGCATAGCACTTGATGTTGAATACATTATTATTTCAATTGTCCTGTAGTTCTTAAAGTTTGGATAAAGAATTTTGTGTATTAGTAATATTGATAATAACTTGATTTAATTAATAGTCATTAGTGTTCAGATTCACTATATAACTGTCTTGCTTTTATTTCAGTTTCCTCTGTGGAAGATTTATGACTATTTAGATCTTTTGTTTCAGAAAAGAATGATAATTCCAGTCACACACAAGTCTCCCCAACCTCAATCCTTGAGAGCTGGAATTATTGCTTACTTCTGAAACATAGAGTACAGAAAGAAACATTGGATGGATTTACAGTGGAGCAGACCATGAACAATTTCTCTAACCAAGGGTTGAAGCAACTGCACAAACGGACCAGACTTCATGAGACCTCTGCACCTGATAAGAGGGGAGAGAAGAGCACATGAGCACCCTGTATGCTTTCAAAGACCCATAGTTCTGCATCAGTGACAGGACAAACATTGTATGTAGCTATTGAATGATATCATAGGGCATGCTAGATGACCCTGTTCAAGACCATCAAAGCGATGAAAACCCAAGTAAGATGAGAAGCTGTCTTTAGCCAGAGGATATACAGAAAGGACAACTAATCTCTGAAGTATCTATAATTGCATCTCCAACCAGAAAAGGACATTACAGAGTTTAAAAATGAGCAGGTACTGGTTTGAAAGAAATTATCCACAGAAGTTAATTAGAAGAGAATGAGAAGGCTCAGCAAGTATGGGAGCTTGCTGCCAAGCCTGATGATCCTGAGTTTAGTCGCAGACCACTCACCTTAGAAGGAGAGAACAGACTTCTGAAGCTTGTCCTCTAACTCTTGGTGTGTGTGTGTATGTGTGTGTGTGTGTGTGTGTGTGTGTGTGTGTGTGTGTGTGTGTGCCTTACCAGGTTCATTGTGCCATACGCACTATGCCAAACGTCCTCCAGATGCACAAATGAAATAAATTATCCAAATTTAATACAATTATTAAACTTTTACCTTGATATATGTTAGCATATTATATCTTTCTCTATCTTCACATTTTTAGTCTACCAGTGCATCCTTATTTAAACTATATTTTACCCCTTTTAAAACCTCTTTGACAACCTCTACTTTTAAATTAATGTCTTTATCTCACTTGCATTTATAATTGTTACCCATATATTTGGATTAATATCAAATATGATTTGTAGTCTTTTAAATTTATTGACAGAAGGGGCTTTGCCTCCCGCTCTGATTTTGTTGAACAGTTTCATGGCACCTTTTTTTTTTTTTTCTAGCCACGAAGTATTAATTTTTCCCTCTTCAGATGCGTAGGCTCTTGTTTTTCTGATACTCATTTTTGCTAATATGTCTACTTTGAAATACTTCTGTTCTTTTAATTACTTGCATAGATGTCTTAATGAGCACATACCTAATTCCACACTCTGACTCCCTTGACACTTTTGTCCTTTATATCATCTGTGCATTTTCTGGTCACCCAATACACTACCACTCTGTATTTACATTTTAGAATGGTGGTTTATTTTACTCAAAGGTTAAATTTTATTATCGTATTATCCACTCACTTCTTGTATTCTGTACCGAATTCTAATGCAATTTCCACACTCATTACTGTATAAGAAAAGTGCTTCCTCCTTCCAGATACTTCCAAGATTTTATTGTGCTGTTAATTTAGAAATTTAAATAGGCTATGCTTTAGCACACGTTTGTTTCATTTAGATTTTTATGGAAGTTAGTGGATCTGTTGTTTTAGGACTGTCATTAATTTTGCTAAGTTTTCAGCGGATACTACTTTAAATACTCTCCTTGTTTTGCTATTTATTTCCACTTCTTTTTATTTCATTTTGGTATTTATCTTTGGAGATGTGTGAGCTTAGTGTCATGGTGATAATCCTAGTGCTCAGCAAGCTGAAACAAAAGGATTGTAAGTTCAAAACCAGCATGTAGTACACAGATAGAAAGTCCCTAAATTAGAATAAAGGAAAATGTTTTTACAGTTCTTTGATGTTCTAATATATATGGTATATAATATGTATGTGTGTGCTAAATGTAACACATACACAAGTTCCTAGAGATTCATATCCAAGTTCACTCATTGTTGTCTTGTATCATCTAATGAGCTCATCAAAATGCTTCTTTTATGTGAAAATACTTTTCAAACTCTGCCACGTTATTTCTGTACTTTTCAGAGGTCTTTATCCCATAACAACTGTTCACGCAGGGTGCAGTATTGTCTGCATGAAAACCCCAATGAATCAGTCACAGACTTTGATATAATCTACATCGTTCCAATCTCATTTTATTCCAGTCTGGCTAGGATTCTTTGACACTTCAGGCAAGATTTTTCCTGCTATTTCACACATTGTTTGCCTATTTATGAAACTGGGTACAATGTATTTGATGATAAGAAGTGAGGTGAATGGATCTGCAGTGTGAGGATCCATTAATGTAGCTGCTGCTGGGCTTTGTTTGATGTTTACGGTAGCTGAATGAGATGGAGGCTTTGGAGGCTTCTAGTGCCCTTAGTTTTGTCTCTTCTCCTGACTCCGAATGTCACTAAGTACAGCTCCTTGGAGAGCCTTGCAACTCTTTAATCCTCCATTATTAAATAAGAGAGGTGCTGTAATTGCAGTAAGGCAAGGGAAAGGATGGTATAATCTGCCAATTAACCTCAGACTTTTAATGGTACCATGTCCATGCACTGTGACCTTCGTAAGTGTTTCTTCTTTGTAAATCTATTGTTTTCTCCCCTTAAGACAAGAATGTCTGTGGAGTCACAAGAATGTCTTTCCTGACAGCTCAAGCACATGGTTGAGGAAGAGTCTTTCTCCTTAGAGAGGTACTCTCTTCCCTGCTAGGACTGACCTTGGAGACCTTTCTGAATAGTTACCATGAGAAGAACTTGGCGAATGTTCTGAAAGTAGGCCCACAGAGTGATAGACTCCCTAAGAATCTTCCTGTAAGGCCAGTTCTAGTCAGGTAGTCAGTCACCAGCAGCAAATCAAATTTGATGAAATCAAATATGATAACATGAATGCTAGGAATGTTTTTCAGTGATAGAGAGCTTCCCCAGTATGGAAAAGGCCTTGGGTTTTTCCTCTAGCATAGTAGTGTGTGTGTTTGTGTGTGTGTGTGTATGTGTGTGTGTGTGTGTGTATGTTTAATGTGAGTATTTATGAATGTGTGTATAAGTATGTATATGTATTTCATGTGTATGTGTGTATGTATATGTATTTGTGTGCATGAGTTTTTATGTGTGTGAGTGTGTATGTATGTGTACAGTTTTTATGATTTATATTTCCATTGATTCTAGTCCAGTCCAGTGATCTTATATATAACCTTGAATTCTCTTATCCTTCAAGGTTTGTGATTGAACATTTGCCCAGGAAATTCTGTTAATATGTCAAAGAAAAATTATGAATTTTCAGGTTAGTTCAGATTCTCTTATTGCAAACGTAAGAGGGACTTGAATAAACTTCTTTGCTGACTAATTATATCATACTTCCCAAATGTTTTCAAAGAGAATAAGGGATCTTAAGCAATGGAAAAGTGTGGCAATGAATCCTTATTATCACTACACCTGTATTAAATGATGCCTAGAGAATTAACAAAGTACATTTCTGATTGCAGTTCATGATGCCGTAGTCTGAGGCAGTTGATATGTGTATTGTGAATTAAGTGGGGAAGGCCTACCCTGAGTCTATGTAGATGGCATCATTTAATATGCTAGTGATACCAGGTCAAATTAAAAACAAATTCTGAAGGAATCGAGGGGAGCACAAAAGGAATTCAAAAGGGGAGACAGGAGAGACAATGATATAAATACAGTACTCATATGAAACTCTAGCAATAAAAACCCACAGTGCCAAGAACCAACCACAGGAGAGCCCAACCTCTAGTACCCAGGAATCCTGCTCCAGGAACCCAGTTCAGTTTCACATATTCTCTTCTCTGTGTCTTCTTTTGTCTTCAGTCTTTGAATGTGGAACTCCACCAGCAAATCTCCTGTGAGAATATGGACTTTAAGCTTTGGTTTGTGTTTGCAACATTGGTCCATTTAGTCCTGAGGCTTCTGTTTCCTGGATGGACACTTCTCTCCCCAGCTCTTGAGTCAGCAGACAGCTGTTGTGGGATTATCCATGCTTTGCTGTATAAAGTGTGCAAATAACCCCATGGGAGCAATTTCATGAACACTCTTGGATCTCTGGAAAACCCTACTACAAAAACTTATTGAACAGTATTAAACCCTGAAGCATGAGGAGGTTGAGCTAGGTAGAGGTAAATGAAAACTTGATGGCTGTGGGGTCTTGCAGGAAGCCTGGGCATACTGAATCACGGGGAAGATAGATACAGTCAAAAGCTTAAGGTTGGTTGTAGAGACGAGCTACTAGAAGTGGCTAGAAACTTTAATTTTTAACCTTTACCTGAAATATTGTGGGTGGAAATTTTTCCCTAAATACATGCTTCTATCCTGTATAGTAAGAGGGGGTGGAGAAAATTCATAATATTTCAAATACATCCATGTATAAGAAAGAAAAATATAAAAAGAAATATAACAAAATAGTAAACCATTTCCTTGAAATATTCTTTCAATAGTGATTTCTTCAAATGAGCATTTTAGTACAAACTATCGCATATGTGAATAATATGTTCTTTTCTTAGTTTAAAATGTACATTCATTTATTTGTTTATTTCCCTCTACTTGCTTAATTATTCTTCCTTGCTATCTTGAGGGTACTATTATTCAGAACTATTTGAGTTTATGTTAGAGATTTGGAATCTTTTTTTATTATTAAGAAATTTTCTATTCATTTTACATACCAACTACAGATCCTCCTCTTCCTCCCTCTTCCCACACTGCCAGTCTTTCCCCTGAATCCTCCCCCTATTTCCACCTCATCCATTTCAAGGTCTCCCATGGGGAGTCAGTAGAGCCTGGTACATTTAGTTGAGGCAGGTCTAAGCCCCTCCCCCCTGCACCAAGTCCATGCAAGGTGTCACACCTTAGGCACCAAGCTCCAAAAAGCCTGCTCACGCACCAGGGACAGATCCCAATCACCCTGCCTGTGGGCCCCTCAAACAGTTAAAGTTGAACAAGTGTCTCTCTTATCAAGAGGGCCTAGTCCAATCCCTTGGGTGCTCCACAGCTATTGGTTCACTGTTCATGGGTTTCCATTAGTTTGGCTGCCCATCTCTGTACATTTTCCCATCATGATCTCTATGTCCTGTGCTTGTAGAATCCCTCCTCTCTTTTATCGATTAGACTCCTGGAGTTTAGCCTGGCACTTGGCCATGGATCTGCTTCCATCAGTAACTGAATGAAGGCTCTATGATGACAGTTAGGGTAATCACTAATCTGGTTACCTACGTAGACCAGTTCAGGCACCCTCTTGACTGCTGCTAGCAGTCTAAGGTGGGGTCATCCTTGTGGATTCATGGGAACTTCCCTAGCTAGCACCTTGTTTCTCCCTATTCCCATGATGTCTTCATTTATCATGGTATCTCTTTCCTTGTTCCCCCACTCTGTCCCTGTTCCAGCTCAAACCTCCCATTTCCTTATGTTCTCATCCCCCATTCCTTGCCCTCCATGACCCTCCCCATCACCCTCAGTTTGTTCATGTAGATCTCAACTATTTCTCCTTTGCTGGGCTACCTATGTGTCCCTCTTAGGGTTCTCCTTGTTAACTAGCTTCTCTAGAGCTATGGGTTATAGTCTGGTTATCCTTTGCTTTACATCTAGTATCCACTTATGAGTGAGTACATACCATGGTTATCTTTCTGAGTCTTGGTTACCTCACTCAAGATGATATTTTCTAGTTCCATCCATTTCCTTACAAATTTCATGATATCACTGTTTCTTAAGGCTAAGTAGTATTCCACTGTGTGTATGTGCCACATTTTCTTTATCCATTCTTCAGTTGAGGAGCTTCTAAGTTGTTTCCAGGTTTTGGCTATTATGAATAGTGAACTATGAACATAGTTGAGCATGTGTCCTCATGGTATGATTGATCATTCCTTGGGTATATATATGCCCAAGAGTGGTATAACTAGATCTTGAGGTGGATTGATTCCCCATTTTCTGAGAAACTGCCATACAGATTTCCAAAGTGGCTGTACAAGTTTGCATTCCCACCAACAGTGTTCCTCTTGCACCACATCCTCTCCAACATGAGCTGTCTTCAGTGTTTTTGATCATAGCCATTCTGACAGGTGAGAGATGGCATGTCAGATTCATGTTGATTTGTATTTCCCTGATGACTGAGGATGTTGAGCAATTCCTTAAATGTCTTTTAGCCATTTGAGATTCTTCTTTTGAAAATTCTTTGTTAAGCTCTGTAGCCATTTTTAAAATTTCATTATTTAGTATTTTAATGTCTAGTGTCTTTAATTCTTTATATATTTTGGAGATCAGCCCTCTGACAGACGTGGGGTTGGTGAAGATCTTTTTTCCTTATGTAGGCTGTCATTTTGTCTTATTGACTGTGTCTTTTGCCCTACAAAAGCTTCTCAGTTTCAGGAGGTCCCATTTATTAATTGTTGCTCTCAGTGTCTGTGCTACTGGTGTTATATTTAGGAAGTGGTCTCCTCTGCCAATGCATTCAAGATTACTTCGTAATGTCTCTTCTATCAAGTTCAGTGTAACTGGACTTATGTTGAGGTCTTTGATCCACTTGGACTTGAATTTTGTGCATGGCTATGATATGAATCTATTTGCAATCTTCTACATGTTGACATCCAGTTATGCCAACACCATTTGTTGAAGATATTTTCTTTTTTCCATAGTACAATTTTGGCTCCTTTGTCAAAAATCAGGTTTTCATAGGTGTGCAGATTAATGTCAGTTCTTTAATTCCATTCCACTGGTCAACATGTCATTTTATGCCAGTACCAAACTGTTTTTATTACTATAGCTCTATAGTAGACCTTGTGGTCAGGGATCATGATGCCTCAAGAGGTTGCTTTATTATACAGGATTCTTTTAGCTATCCTGTTTGTTTATTTGTTTTTCCATATGAAGTCCTTCACTTGTTTAGTAAGACTTACCCCAAGGTATTTTATATTATTTGTGGCTATTGTAAAGGGTGATGTTTCTCTGATTTCTTTCTCAGCCCATTTATCATTTATATATAGGAGGGCTACTGATTTATTTATTTTTGTTAATAATGTATCCTGCCACTTTACTGAAGGAGTTTATCAGTTGTAGGAGTTCCTTGGTAGAATTTTGGGGGTCAGTTATGTATACTATCATATCATCTGCAAATAGTGAAACTTTGACTTCTTCCTGTCCAATTTCTATCCCTTGATCTCCTTTTGTTTTCTTATTGCTCTAGTTAGAACTTCAAATACTTGATTGAATAAATATGGGGGGAAAGGACAGCCTTGTCTTGTTCCTGATTTAGTGAGATTGTTTTGAGTTTCTCTCCATTTAATTTGATGTTGGCTGTCAGCTTGCTGTAAATTGCCTTTATTATATTTAGATATGTTCTTTGTATTCCTGACCTCTCTAGAACCTTTATCAGGAAGGGGTGTTGGATTTTTTCAAAGGCTTTTGCAATATCTAATGAGATGATTATGTGGTTTTTTCTTTCAGTAAGTTTATATGGTGTATAACATTGACAGATTTTAATATGTTGAACCATCCTTGCATTCCTGGGATGAAGCCTACTTGGTCATGGTGGATAATTTTTTTGATGTATTCTTTGATTCAGTTTGCCAATATTTTATTGAATATTTTTGCATTAATGTAATGAAGGTGATTGGTCTATAATTCTCTTTCTTGTTTCATCTGTGTGTGTGGTTTGGCTATCAGGGTAACTGTAGCCTCATAAAAAAAGTTTGGTAGTGTTCCTGTTTTTATTGTGTGGAACAATTTGAAGAGTATTGATTGGTATTAGCTCTTCTTTGAAAATCTGATAGAATTTGTGCTGAATCCATCTAGTCCTGGCCCTTTTGTGATTGGTAGACTTTTAATGACTGTTTCTATTTCCTTAGGGGTTATTGGTCTATTTAAATAGTTTGTTTGGTCTTGATTTAACTTTGGTATGTATTTGGTACCTATCCAGAAAATTGTCCATTTCTTTCAGATTTTCCAATTTTGTGGGGTACAGGTTTTTGAAGTATGATATGATGACTCTCTGGATTTCCTCATTGTCTCTTATTATGTGTCCCTTTTCATTTTGGGGGGTATTTTTGCTTTTGTGTTTTATTAGGAAACCACCTATTAAAAGGCGATTTTTATTGCTATTTAGTGTAGCTAGAGTTTTCCTGCCTGGCCCAGTCAGGACAAATCTCTCTCACCCGCCAGTCCCACAGTCGCTCAGACCCAACCGAGAAAGCACACAGAGACTTACATTGTTTAGAAACTGTACGGCCGTGGCAGGCTGCTTGTTATCTACTTCTTCTCTCTTAAATTAACCCATTTTTGTTAGTCTATACTTTGCCACATGGCTTGTGGCTTACCAGTGTCTTTACATGTTGTTTTTTTTTGGCGGCGGCTGACGGTGTCTCTCCCCAGCCTTCTACTTCCCAGAATCCTCTTTTCTCTTGTCCTGCCAATGGCCAATCAGAACTTGATTTACACAGAGCAATATCCACCGCAATTTAGTGTTCAGATTTAAAAGTTGAAAGGATTTAGGATATCAAGTTCAGTTAGTTATAGTCTGGTGCTGGCCAATACCAATGTCTGGGAGGAGTTTAAGGGACTCTGCCCTCCTTCCCGCTGCTGGTCCTTCTGTCAAATTCTCACAGTTGTTAGACAGATTTGCACACGACTGAGGACAACAACAGTAATGCTTGCAACTATCATGCATATTCCAACAGAGAAAGCCACAAGGCAGGAGGACCTGTAGATAGAGAGAATGAGTCCCAGAATCATAGTCAACACTCCCATGATGAAGACTAGTGTGTGCCACCAGAAACATACATACAGGGAAAACAGGTTCCTCCTCCCTACTTGGGATGCTGCTAGTATCATCCATTTGAAGAGGTTGGTCCATTGTGGTTATTTTCCTGGCACAACAGTAGCTCTTAAATACGCCAGCAAATGCCAGAAATTGTTACTTCCAAAGCACTGAGGATTTTCAAGAGGAAGTGTCCTTCAGTGGAGAGTCAAGATGGCTGTGCCTCATTTTTATGTATTAGGCCCTTGATTGCAGAATTGAAGCAACATGGACTCTCATGGTAGTGGGAGGAGAGCTCATGCAACACAGTATTTTCTTCATTCATCCACTAATGTGAATGCCTCAGTTGTTCGGAAGGAAGTCCTGACAAGGAGTGCACACATAGAGCCCTCACTGGACTGTCCTGTGTAAAAGGTAAGGCTAAAATTGGAAGGGGTTTTTTACAATGATGGCTTTTGTGCTTATCTTCACCTGCTGAGGATTTGGTAAAGATGTTACAATTGTGATTTTTTGTTTGTTTGTTTGTTTGTCGAGACAGGGTTTCACTGTGTAACCATGGCTGTCTGTCCTGGAACTCACTCTGGAGTCCCAGGCTGGCCTCAAACTCACAAAGACCCACCTGCCTGTCTCCAGACTGGGACTAAAGGCTAAAGGCACCACCACACCCAGAATTTTTTTTTTTTTTAAAGACAGGATCTCTGTAGCCATGGATGTCCTAGAATTTGCTTTGCAGACCAGGCTGTGCTGGAACTCACAGAGATTCTCCTTCCTCCAAGTCTCAAGTGTTGCGATCAAATGCTGGCATCAGGATGCTGAGCCCAGGATGTTATTACTAAGCATAGGGGATTTGAAGCTCACACACACCCTAGCCCAGCATTTCCCAGGCCTATCTGAGCACAGCAATCATCTGGCAGCTCCCAACTCTGCCAGACCATGCTGGGTGCTAGGTTTCCAGGTTTGTGTCATCACAGAAGGCTGTGTGTAACTAGGACCAAGGCTGTGTGTAACTAGGACCATTTCAAAACCAGGTGTTGTGAATGCTAACCATTCTACCACTGAGCTCCCTTCTGTTGCTCCTTCTCCAGTCCTTTTGTTTCTATTAACTAGAAATTTTGTCAAATAGTAAATATTTAAATGGAGTTTTAACATTTTTTTATTTCCATTTTTTTTAAAAAAATATTTTTCTATTATCAGCTTGATACAGTATACATTCTTATCCTAATTGTGAAATATTTCATTGAGGCTTGCCAGTAATTGAGTAAAACCAAAACTTATTATAAGCCACAGTCATCCTAGGGTCCCCCTTGCTATATAGTCTTCCTGGTCCTGTGGGTTGCAGTTTGATTGTTCTTTGCTTTATATCTAGAATCCACATATGAGTGAGTACATACCATGTTTGTCCTTCTGGGTTTGGGTTACCTCACTCAGGATGATTTTTCTAGTTCCATCCATTTGCCTGCAAATTTCATGCTGTCATTGTTTTTCTCTGCTGAGTAGTACTCCATTGTGTATATGTACCACATTTTCTGAATCCATTCTTCAGTGGATGGGTATCTAGGTTGTTTCCAGGTTCCAGCTATTGCAAATAGTGCTGCTATGAACATAGTTGAGGATGTATCTTTGTGGTATGATTGAGCATTCCTTGGGTATATGCCCACGAGTGATATGGCTGGGTTTTGAGGTAGATCGATTCCCAATTTTCTGAGAAACCACCATACTGATTCCACAGTGGTTGTACAAGTTTGCTTTCCCAACAACAGTGGAGGAGTATTCCCTTTGTTCCGCATCCTCTCCAACACAGACTGTCATTAGTGTTTTTGATCATAGCCATTTTGACAGGTGTAAGGTGGTATCTCAGAGTTGTTTTGATTTGCATTTCACTGATGATTAAGGAAGTTGAGCATTTCTTTAAATGTCTTTCAGCCATTTTTGATTCTTCTTTCAAGATTCTCTGTTTAGCTCTTCAGCCCATTTTTTAATTGGATTGTTCAGTATTTTGATGTCTAGTTTCTTGAGTTCTTTATATACTTTGGAGATCAGTCCTCTGTCAGATGTGGGGTTGGTGAAGGTCTTTTCCCATTCTGTAGGCTGTCTTTTTTGTCTTATTGACCATGTCTTCTGCCCTACAAAAGCTTCTCAGTTTCAAGAGGTCCTATTTATTAATTTTTGTGTGTATATATAACCATCTTGTTAAATAAGAAAAACAGAGCCAATTGCAGAGTTAAAAGCCAAGAGGTCAGAGCAATAGCTGAGAGCTGAAAACCTTACCCTTCACCACTGCTCTGTCTTTCCTCTCCACAGGAAACCTACTTCCTGTGTCCTGTCTTTTATATACACTTTCTGTCTGCCTTCTTATTGGTTGTAAACCCAGCCATATGACCTCCTTGTCACTGCCTGTTTGTACAGACCTCCAGGTCTTCTATGGTTGGTAGTGAGATTAAAGGCGTTGTGTCACCATGCTGGCTGTATCCTTGAGCACACAGAGATCCTGCCTAGCTCTGACTCCCAAGTGCTGGGATTAAAGGCATGCACCACCACCGCCCAGCTTCTGCTATGGTTTGCTCTGACCGCAAGGCAACTTTATTAATATACAAATAAAATCACATTTCAGTACAAATAAAATATCACTATAGTTGTGCTCAGTGTCTGTGCTGCTAGTGTTATATTTAGGAAGTGATCTCCTTTGCCAATGTATTCAAGAGTACTTCCTACTTTCTCTTCTATTAAGTTTAGTGTAACTGGATTTATGTTGAGGTCTTTGATACTTGGACTTAAGTTTTGTGCATGGTGACAGATATGGATCTATTTGTAATCTTTTACATATTGACATCCAGTTATGCCAGCACCATTTGTTGAAGATATTTTCTTTTTTCCATTGTATAGTTTTGGCTTCTTTGTCAAAAATCAGGTGTTCATATGTGCACGGATTAATGTCAGGGTCTTCAATTCGATTCCATTGTTCTGTATGTCGGTTTTTATACTGATTCCAAGCTGTTTTTATTACTATAGCTCTATAGTAGAGCTTGATGTCAGGGATAGTGTTGCCTCTCGATGTAGTAGGAATCTTAAAAGGTCTAATTAATAAAATCAAACCTGAGGCCAGTTATTGGGGTGAATGCTGGAAGATCTGAGAGACAGAACAGACCACAGCTACTCCTCCTTGCCAGTTCCTCAGCTGATCCTATTTCCTCAGACAGGAAACCTCTGTGTCCTCATCTGGAATGAATCTCAGCTGAACTGCTGCTCCAAAGCCTAAAAGCTTAACCAGTCAAAATACTTCTAGTTTCTGGTCTTCACACCTTATATATCTTTCTACTTTCTGCCATCACTTCCTGGGATTAAAGGCTCACTTCTTGGGATTAAAGGAATGTGTTGGGGTTGGGGATTTAGCTCAGTAGTACAGTGCTTGCCTAGCAAGCACAAGACCCTGGGTTGGATCCTCAGCTCAAAAAAAAAAAAAAAAAAAAAAGGCATGTATCACCATGCCTGGCTGTTTCTAATGTGGCCTTGAACTCACAGAGATCCAGAGGAATTTCTGTCTCTGAAATGCTAGGATTAAAGGTGTGAGTGCTACCATTTTCTAGCCTCTGTTTCTAGTGGCTATCTGTTCTCTGACCCCAGATAAATTTATTAGAGTGCACAATATTTTGGGGAACACAATACTGCCACATCTAGAGGTTGCTTTATTATACCAGATTCTTTTAGCTATCCTGGGTTTTGTTTTTCTATATGAAGTTGAATATTTTTCTTTCCAAGTATGTGAAGAATTGTGTTGGGATTTTGATGGGGATTGCATTGAATCTGTAGATTGCTTTTGGCAAGATTGCCATTTTTACTATGTTAATCCTGGCTATCTATGAACATGGGAGATCCTTCCATTTTCTGATATCTTCTTCAATTTCTTTCTTTCGAGATTTAAAGTTCTTATCAAAAAGGTCCTTCACTTGTTTAATTAGTGCTATCCCAAGGTATTTTACATTACTTGTGGCTATTGTAAAGGGTGATATTTCTCTGATTTCTTTCTCAGCCCTTTTGTCATTTGTGTATAGGAGGGCTACTGATTTTTTTTTTATTTGATCTTGTATCCTGCCACTTTACTGAAGGAGTTTATCTGCTGTAGGAGTTCCCTGGTAGAATTTTGGGGGTCAGTTATGTATACTATCATATCATCTGCAAATAGTGAAAGTTTGACTTCTTCCATTCCAATTTGTATCCCTTTGATATCCTTTTGTTTTCTTATTACTCTAGCTAGAACTTCAAGTACTATATTGAATAAATATGGGGAGAGTGGACAGCCTTATCTTGTTCCTGATTTTAGTGGAATCACTTTGAGTTTCTCTCCATTTAATTTGATGTTGGCTGTTGGCTTGCTGTAAATTGCCTTTATTATGTTTAGGAATGTTCCTTGTATTGCTGATCTCTCTAAGACCTTTATCATAAAGGGGTGTTGGATTTTGTCAAAGACTTTTTCAGCAGCTAATGAGGTTATTATGTGTTTTTTTTTTTTCCAGTTTGTTTATATGGTGTCTTACATTGACAGATTTTCGTATGTTGAACCATCCTTGCATTCCTGGGATGAAACCTACTTGGTCATGGTGGATAATTTTTTTGATGTGTTCTTGGATTTGGTTTGCCAATATTTTGTTGAGTATTTTTGCATCAATGTTCATGAAAATTGGTCTGTAATTCTCTTTCTTTTCATTTCTGATTTTGTTACTTTGCCTGTTCTCTCTCTGCCTTTTGGCTAATTTGGATAGGGATTACCTATCTTGTTGATTTTCTTAAAGAACTAACTCTTTGTTTCATTGATTACTTGTATTGTTCTCTTTGTTTCTATTTTATTAATTTCAGCTCTCAGTTTGATTATTTTCTGTCATCTGCTCCTCCTGGGTGAGTTTGCTTCTTTTTGTTCTAGAGCTTTCAGGTGTGCTGTGAAGTCACTAGTGTGAGATTTCTCCACATTCTTTTTGTAGGCATTTAGTACTTTGAATTTTCCTCTTAGCACTGCTCTCATAATGTCCCATAAGTTTGGGTCTGTTGTACATTCATTTTCATTGAATTCTAGGAAATCTTTAATTTCTTTCTTCATTTTTTTTTCCTTGACCCATTGGTGACTCAGTTGAGCATTATTCAGTTTTCAGGAGATTTTAGGCTTTCTGTAATTCTTGTTGCTGAAATCTAACTTTATACCATGGTGGTCTAATAAGATACAGGAGGTTATTCCAATTTTTTGTTTCTGTTGCGACTTGCTTTGTGACTGACCTTGTGGTTGATTTTAGAGAAGGTTCCATGAGGTGCTGAGAAGAAGGTATATGCTTTTGTGTTAGGGTAGAATATTCTGTAGATATCTATTAAGTCCATTTGAGTCATAGTGTCTGTTATTTTCCTTATTTCTCTGTTAAATTTCTGTTTGGCAGACTGTCCAGAGGTGCTGAAGTCTACCACTACTAGTGTATAGGATTTGATGTGCAATTTAAGCTTTAGTAATGTTTCTTTTAAACATGCGGGTACCCTTGTATTTGGGACATAAATCTTCAGAATTGAGAGTTCGTCTTGGTGGATTTTCCCTGTGATAAACATGTAATGTCCTTCCTGATATCTTTTGATTGATTTTAGTTTGAAGTCTATTTTATTAGAATTAGGATACTACAGCAGCTTGCTTCTTAAGTCCATTTGACTGGATAGACTTTTCCAAGCCTTTTACTCTGAGTTAGTGTCTCTCTTTGAAGATGAGGTGTATTTCTTATATGCAGCAGAAGGATGGATCCTGTATTCATATCCATTCTGTTAGTCTGTGTCTTTTTATAGGTGAGTTGAGATCATTGATATTGATAGATATTAATGACCAGTGATTGCTAATTCCTGTTATTTTTTGGTGGTAGTGTTGTGTGTTTCTCTTTGATATTTGTTGGTGTGGGATTATCTATAGCTTGTGTTTTCATGGGTGTATTTAACTTCCTTAGGATGGATTTTTCCTTCTAGTGCTTTCTATATTGCTGGATTTGTGGATAGATATTTTTTAAATCTTGTTTTATCATGGAATACTTTGTTTACTCCATCTATGACAATTGAGAGTTTTCCTGGGTATAATAATCTGAGTTGGCATCCATGATCTCTTAGTGTCTGTGTAATTTCTGTCCAGGACCTTCTGGCTTTTACAATCTCCATTTAGAAATCAGGTGTTTTTCTTATGGGTCTGCCTTTTTTGTTACTTGGCCTTTTTCCTTTGCAGCTCTTAATATTTTTTCTTTATTCTTTATGGTTAGTGGTTTGATTATTATGTGTCAAGGGGACTTTTTTTTTTAAATTTGGATACAGTCTATTTGGTGTTCTGTAAGCTTTTTGTATCTTTATTGGCATTTCCTTCTTTAGGTTGGGAAAGTTTTCTTCTATGACTTTGTTGAATATATTTTCTGTGCCTTTGAGTTGGTATATTTCTTCTTCTCCTATCCCTACTTAGTTTTGGTCTTTTTATGGTGTCCCAAGTTTCCTGGATGTTTTGTTTTATGCCTTTATTGGCTTTAGCATTTCCTTTGATTGATGAATCTATTTCCTTTATAGTATCTTCAACACCAGAGATCCTCTCTTCCATCTCTTGCATTCTGTTGGGTATGCTTACATCTGTAGTTCCACTTGATTTACTCAGATTTTCCATTTAAAGCATTCCCTCAGTTTGTGTCTTATTTATTGTCTAGATTTCAATTTTTAAATCTTGAACTATTTCCTTCACCTCTTTAATTGCTTTTTTCATGGTTTTCATGGCTTTCTTTAAGGGATTTATTGATTTATTCCATTTTTTTTTGTTTGTCTTTTCCTCAGTTTCTTTAAGGGAACTTTTCATTTCCTCTTTAAAGGCCTCCATCATCTTCTGAAAGTCATTTTTTAAGGTCATTTTCTTCTGTTTCTTCTGCATTGGGATGTTCAATTCTTGCTGATATTGGACCACTAGGTTCTAATGGAGCCATATTGGTCTTTATGTTGTTGGCTGTATTTTTGCACTGGTATCTACTATCTCTTTATCCACTTGGTGCAAGTGATGTCTGTGTCTGATGGAGTGTTTTTTGGTCCAATTGATACTCTTGGTCTAGTGGGAGCTCTTTGTCTAATTGGGGCTCTTGGTCCAATCAGTCCTGATGGACTCTGTGTCTCAGGGAGCAGCTCTGAGTTCAATTAGTGCAGGTGGGCTCTATCTCAGGGAGAAGGTGCAGTATTGGAGGGAGTGTAGGTTTTGGAGGGGTGGTGTTTGTGGGTTACAGGGTCAGGTGGGGGATGGTGGTAGTTCTATCTGTCTGCAGGAGAGCTGCCTAATGGACTGCAACTGGGATGGCAATGGGTGGTGGTGTGGGGGCACAGGGTTGTGCCCCTGGCCCAAAGTCTAGAGGCTAGGGTGTTCAACTATGAGGACAAAGACTCACCTCTTAGTCCAATTGGTGCTGATGGGCTCTGTCTCAGGGAGCAGTTGCAGTCTCCGAGGGTCTGGAATCTTTTCTTTTAAATCTAGCTACTTTAAAACATATTTCCTAAAACAAGAAAATTCCTTATACCCCCTACAAGACAAATTGTGTTGTTAGAAAATGAACATGGTCTTGGTGTTCACGTGTCATGAGTAAACTTTAGTTATTTCACTCCCTAGACTCTAGCTCATGGCTATGATGAATTTTGTTTCATGCTAATTGGCCTTAGTCTATCTAAGCAATTTGTCAGTCTTTCTTCCCTTTTATCATCTTGGGAGTTTAAAGGCTATATAGTGTAGTTAGAGTTTTCCTGCCTGGCCCAGTCAGGACAAATCTCTCTTACCCACCAGTCCCACAGTCGCTCAGACACAACCAAGAAAGCACACAGAAACTTACATTGTTTACAAACTGTATGGCTGTGGCAGGCTTCTTGTTATCTACTTCTTCTCTCTTAAATTAACCCATTTTTGTTAGTCTATACTTTGCCACATGGCTTGTGGCTTACCAGTGTCTTTACATGTTGCTTTTCATGGCAGTGGCTGGCGGTGTCTCTCTCCAGCCTTCTACTTCCCAGAATTCTCTTCTCTCTTATCCCGCCTATACTTCCTGCCTGGCCACTGGCCAATCAGAACTTTATTTACACAGAGCGATATTCATAGCAATATAGTATAGTCTAATTATTAAGTAGATACCTCTCAATTTGTATGTGTATGCTATTGTATCCTTTATAGTGTATTTTAAAAGTCAGTACATGGGACATTTTCTGCTCTTGGTGATACTGACACTCACCTCTTGGTTAAAATTGTGCCAGAAATATTTGTCACTTTTTTTTTTTTTGTAAATATAGTAATTATCTTCTGGGAAGAATACTTTGAAATGTGTCAGTTTACTCCTCACCATGAAATGTTTTATACCAGTCCCCACCCTGTTTCCTCAAAGTTACAGCATCATTGTTTGGCTATGATTTGTTTATTCTTTTAGGTAGACAAAGAATGTAGTCGGTGATTAGAATACATTATAATCTGCTGTTAATAATGCAGCCTACAACATTGTATCAGACTATCCACAGCCTTAGAGAGGTTGGAGGAAAGAGAATGTGGAGAGAAGAGAGAAGGGGAGAGAGTTACCCTCATAGGAGGTAGTTGGAGAAATCCTGGGGGTCCTAATTATTTTCTGTCCTACCCTGTTTGTCATTCTATTCTGTTCTATCTATTCTATTCCATTCATTATTGTATTTTGTGTGCAGGATCTCACACTGTAGCCCAAAGTGATCTTGTAATTAACTTTGTAGCCTAAGCTGGCCTCCAAATGAGGGCAAACTTTTATGTCAGCTTTCTAAGTTTTGAGTATTCCTCTTTGAGATTTTTTTTTCTATCCATATTTTTCAGGGGAATTCTTTAATATTCCATTTTAGAATTACAGGGTATCAGAGGTATTTTTCTGTTTAAAATCAAAGCTGATGTGAAATTCAAAAGCTGCAAGTGAGGTTATGGAGTCAGAAGGAACAATACATGAGGTGATGTGAGACTAAAGTCACTATCATGTTTCAGACACTTGATGAGGAACATCTGGTATGTGACCTCTAACAAGTCCTGACAGGGTCAGGTCTCAGGGATTAGTACAGGGATCTCTGAACTGCAAGACAAATATGACGAGGATCTTAGATTTCTGGGTAGTTTAGAGGAGATTGAGAAGTGAACAACATTGTAGTATTCGTGCTTGGGACCTGTGGGATTACACTGAAACCAGGTAGACTCATGTGGAGCTACATTCAAACTCCACATAACATCAGCTGAAGAAGATAGTATTTACACATTTTCCTCACAGAAGAGTCTATAACAATGCTCAAACTGTACTCCTGCCATGAAATGAGGTAGGATGGGGGCCATTCATACCATAGCTGGTTCTTAACTTCATAACTCCAGAAAGAGCTCTGACTCTCAGGAAACACCCTAACAAAAGGTCAGAGCTTGTAAACTAGAGCTACACAGGGCTACACAGAGAAACCAATGGACACTTGTCCTAAGAAATGAAGTGCTCTGTAATAAACGGTTGTTGCATCGCTTCTATAAGGGAAAGCATGCACATCACATAGCAAGAGTTGTGCAAAGCCTGTGTCCTCAGCAAAGATCCCAGCCATTTTTTGAAACTATGGTATGCTTTTATTTTTCAAAAGTTAAGAATATAGGACTGTGGTTCCTTTTTTTTTTTTTTAAACTTATTTTGATTCATGACTGAGAGCAAAAACTTTCCAGATTCTTGTAATCTGCATGCCCAGAGGCCTGTGATTATGGCTAAAAAGTTGTGTCTAATTCGTATTTCACTTTTCATATTTTCTGATTTAGATAGCTTCAGTAATTATAAACAGTGAAACAGAAATTTTGTTGGGTATACACAAACCTCAGAAAAGAATAAATTGTTTTTTAATTTATATCTCTGAGAAAAGCAAAATCTTAAACCAATCTTCTCACTTTAAGTTTCAGATCATTTGATGTTTGTGCAAAGAACACTTATCATTTTTTAGTCGAAGACAGTTATGTCTGCTTGTACAGAAAGCTTAATAGAATCAGTGTTTTCCTTATTTGAAAGGATGAGAAGTTAGAAATTTAATAAAGAAACACATTGTAAGTATTAAATACCATAAACTGGAATTCAATATAACATACATCTAAATCTATATTCTTTTAAAAATATAACTCTTTTAAAATAAACATCATCTTAAATATTACCTACTTGAGGTTTAGGATATAATTTCTATGAGAACATGTTTCAAGCGATAATGACTATATCTTTTGTAAGTGTGGATGGACATAATCATTTTTTTTCTCTATGCAATGAATTATGTTTTCTAGGTGGGAGGGTAACCACACAGAGCCTAATTAAAAATGTGTATTAACTGTATATGTGTGTGTGTGTGTGTGTGTGTGTGTGTGTGTGTATCTGTATGTGTGCATGTGTATCTGTATATGTGTGTGTGTATCTGTATGTGTGCATGTGTGTGTGTGTGTATCTGTATGTGTGTGTGTATCTGTATGTGTGCATGTGTGTGTGTATCTGTATGTGTGCATGTGTGTGTGTGTATCTGTATGTGTGCATGTGTGTGTGTATCTGTATGTGTGCATGTGTGTGTGTATCTGTATGTGTGCATGTGTGTGTGTGTATCTGTATGTGTGCATGTGTGTGTGTATCTGTATGTGTGCATGTGTGTGTGTATCTGTATGTGTGCATGTGTGTGTATCTATATGTGTGTGTGTGTGTATCTGTATGTGTGCATGTGTGTGTGTGTATCTGTATGTGTTCATGTGTGTGTATTTGTATGTGTGCATGTGTGTGTGTGTATCTGTATGTGTGCATGTGTGTGTGTGTCTGTATGTGTGCATGTGTGTGTGTGTATCTGTATGTGTGCATGTGTGTGTGTATCTGTATGTGTGCATGTGTGTGTGTATCTGTATGTGTGCATGTGTGTGTATCTATATGTGTGCGTGTGTGTGTATCTGTATGTGTGCATGTGTGTGTGTGTATCTGTATGTGTTCATGTGTGTGTATTTGTATGTGTGCATGTGTGTGTGTGTATCTGTATGTGTGCATGTGTGTGTGTGTCTGTATGTGTGCATGTGTGTGTGTGTATCTGTATGTGTGCATGTGTGTGTGTATCTGTATGTGTGCATGTGTGTGTGTGTATCTGTATGTGTGCATGTGTATGTGTGTGTATCTGTATGTGTGCATGTGTGTGTATCTGTATGTGTGTGTGCATGTGTGTGTGTGTGTATCTGTGTTTGTGTGTGTGTGTGTGTGTGTGTTGTGTAGTTTGAAAGCACAAGAAGTGCAAGATTATATGTCCATGTATGAGAATATCTTAGGCAGTGTAGGATTATAAATTTATTCATATTTCTAAATTAGCAATTTAATATCTATAAAATTCAATAAGTTAACACACAATTTTATCTATTATGACATTAGGAAAGTAGTGGTTATATTTATGTCTGAATATTCAGTGTATAGTTTGATTCTTTTTGCATTATGTGCATTTTTGTTTCAATTTAAACAGATTATGGAATATAAATAAAGGCATCAAATTGAACAAAAAATTAATTATGTAGTGAAGATTATAACTATATGCTTTAATCACAATGTTGCATTTTTATTTGCTAAGTTACTACATATTCACTACACTAACATTGTTATTTAATATAATTTGTATGGCTATGTCATGATATTCTGTTCCAAGGTCACACAATTCTTGTCAGTGAAGAGATAATTATTTTGAATATAACTTCTGTGTTTCATTTATTATACATTTGCATTTCCAACAACATCTCCTCTAATTTTACTGTCACTAAAAAAGACATAGTCATGGTTAACTTAATTCCCCATCTTCTTTTCCTTCCTCCTTATCGTCTCTTCCTTCTTTTCTTTGTCTTTCCTTTGGGTTAACGTCTGTGCTCCTCTGTAGATACTGCCACTAGAACTCTTATTTCCCTTGACTATGTATTGAGTCTCTTGTTTCTTTCTTTCTTTTTTCTTCTATTTTGTAGTAACAGCATCAAGGCACTGGGAATAAAATGTTACAGTTGACAGTGTTTAATATTTTTTGTTCTTATCACTGTTAACACTTCTGTTACTATCAAAACGTTTGGGTCAGCACTGTCAGTTCTAAAGAACCTGCTGGCACACCAAGGGAAACTTTGATAAACAGTTCTGCTGAGTTTCTCTATATTCTTCAGAGTTCTTGTGTCAAAATGCTTTTTTTGCTCCTTGGGATATTTATATTGAAAAAGTATATCTTGGTTTGTTAAGGGTTCATTTTGTGTTTCTGCTTCAAGTTTTAATCCGCTGCTTCTAACCTCACAGTTGCTTGCTGTGGAAGTGATTAGGTTGTAACAAATATAGGATTATTGTAATTCTGGGCAGACAATGAGCCAGGAATGATTTTCTAAAGAACAAAGATGTCATTTTCATGGAAATAAAACAGCAGTTTCAAAGTAAGGAGCGGGATTGAAAGAAAGAAATAGGCGCTTGACTAGGGCAGATTATACAAGAAGTAGTTAAAGATCAAAAATTTCACGTGAAAAATTGACAGCTCTGAAAGATTTACATACACTCTTTTATTTGAGTTCTAAGGCTCTTGGAATGTATGCATGTGGGTTTGCAGGCTTATGGCTTGCATGCATCAGGACACCCTCTTAAATATCTACATCTAATTGAAAGTGACATTTGACCTTGAACAAAGAAGGCCAGTTTCTCATTTGTTTTGCAAGGCAGAACCATTTTATAACGGCACTTTCAATCATCTAATGCATGTGAAAATAAAAGTGCTATTTCCCCACATTATAAGCCCAATGAAGTGATATATGCTACATAGATTACCTATTATATATTTGGCTCGATATTGAGAGAATTTTCTAAATAATTTAAATCTGGTAAGTTATTGAATGAAGTGTCAATATATGTTGAAACAATATTCTGGCTGTTTACACTGAGTACGGGAAGGGAATTCTCAGTGCAAGATGCCTACTAGGGCTTTACTTAATATTTGTCAAGTTACAACAGAGGGCAGATTTTTATCACTGAGTAATAATGCTGCTTTGACGAACTTTTGAATGCAGAGACTTATAGGGAATCTTTCCTCCCCCACTCACATGACATGCCATTTTATAACTCCACTGATGAGCATACAGCTCCATCTGGGGGCAAAGCCAGAGGGAACATTTTACGTCTCTTGGCTGGATGGATGGCTGTCATCTTTGTGCAATGGACAGCTTCCTGGGTCCACAGCACTCAGCCACTCACAAAAGGATAGCCCACTTTTGGCCCTACTTTCAGCTACTGTATTTCAAGACACTCCATAAGGTAACTATGGTCAATCCCAAAGGCCTTCTTTAGGAACCCAGAACCTTGTGATTAGCTCTCCTTCTCCTCTCTTCTGTGGCTAGCATCCCTTTCTTCTGGCTTCCTCCCTTTAGCTTCTTTTTTTCCCCAGGTCTAATTTGCAGAACATTTTCCATCCATCTCTGAAATCATCTCTAGTCTGCACTTTACTCCACTCTTCATCTTTGTTTCCAATTAAGTCCACATTCATGTCTTCAAGGGCTTGCTCTATTGTGATGACTGTTGGATCTGTACATTGAGTCCTTTCTAATTCCATCCATCTTACTGAATTTCATTAGTTATCTCACTGTCACACTCAGACAATATAACCAAAGTTATTTATCTGTCCCTGTTAATCTAGCTTCTTTTCACTTTAGACTTTGGGGTCTGAGTATATTCTTTCCCTTTATGCATCAATACCAATAACTTCCTTATATCAACAAATTTTGGTCTCTGAAAAAGTTGCAAACTTGTCATATTTTTTATTTATCTTCTCTGTAATAGCAAGACTAATGATGTCTTAGAATTGGCTGCCTGAAACAGTATCAATATTCTACTTGCCATTTCCTGATACTTAATCTACCATTGACAATATATAATATGTGTGTTTGTGTGTGTAGGTGTAGATGTGTGTCAAGGGACAGCCATGCACATGTGTATGTATGCATAATGGAGACTGTGGGGTCATTCTTCAGGCATTTACCATCCACCTGGATTTTTTTTTTTTGAGACAAGATCTCACTGACCTGGAACTCACCAAATATGCTAGGTTGACGGGCTGTTGATCCTAGGGGTATAGCTATCTGTCTTAACAAATGGGATGACAGTCATGTACTCCTGGGTTTGTGAGTAGGAAGGGTTGTAAGGTCCTTCTTACAAAGACAGCATTTTACTTGCTGAGCAGTACCTGTAGCCCTTAACCCAATCTTTTAACTGCTCTTCCAAATAGACAAGTCAGCAGCATCCTCCTGCTCCAAACCTCAAGTTTCCCCATATCAATCAGTAGCATCTGATTGAATAATCACTGTAGCAGAGACTGACAGCTTGACTTCCAATGCTGATTTCTCCACTTAGAAGGTGATGAATTCAGCCAATTGTTAATGCATGCTATACCTCATCTTACTTTTTCTCCAGCTGTGTGAATGGACCTGCAGGCTGTGTGGGAGAAGGATGTGCTTTCTTTAAATCAATGGCATATTAAATAGTTAGTATATGTGAGTACTAAAAAAACACTGACTTCCATCGCCATAATTACTATGTCTACCATAAATGTTATCACTGAAATCACCATAGGGATTGTGGTCAGAATGGGCTTCCTACATTGTACATTGAAATTTAATCATCGAAGCGATAGTACTACGCAAACACCTGGGTCAATAAGAGGTGATGGTCATGAGAATGGAAACCTGGCCATTACAGTTGATGCTCATTTAAAAGAAATTGAAGGGAACATTCCTTCACCCCTTCCCTTTTGCTTTCTGAGGGTCCCACAAGAGCTGCTCCTTACAAGAAGAGGCTTGCTGGGCAGGAAGTCAGTCTCTCCTTGGTTTCCGAATTCCTAGCTTTTAGAACTGTGAGAGAACACGCTTCTGTGCATATTAAATTGTCCAGTTTGGGGTCTATTGTTATAACAGCATGAACAGACTGGTGTTATAGGCAATAAGCATGACACAGAATTCAAACATTTTCCTATGTACATTATTTGACCTTCCTACATTTCATCCTCACGTTCCTCTAAAAGCAATCCCTCCTTAACTCCTCTGGTATGCAAATGTATTTGTGTATCTGGAATACCTGTACCTCCCTCCTATCTCCTTTATCACACCTTCCCTTTATTCTTATTCCTCTCTGGGACAGATAACTTCATCACACTGACAGCCAGGAACTACTTTAGAACCCTTATCGTTAATGCCTTTAACCCTGTATTTAATATTGTTAGAGGGCTTCTTGTTTATTTAATATTGTTAGAGGGCTTCGAATATTTGGCATGTAAATACAGAATTTCATGCATTTCTCCAGTGCTTTATACTGTATGATACAATACAGACTAAAAATATTTTTAAATAAAGTTTTCCATTTTGAAAGGAATTACTTCAAGTTGAAATGAGTGCATTTTTTGCAGGAGCAGAAACTCCAGATGGGATTTAGAGGGGACTTTGATTAAATATAGAGTTTCTAAAATCCCTGTTTCTTCTGTTACAGTTGTGCTCTGCTGATCCCTTTCTTTACAGCATGCTTTTGTTATGTTATCAAACGTAGATTATATCTTGGAAAGCACTTTGGGGATCTAGCCTTTTTCCCCTCTCTCCATTTAAATCTATCAGTTCTTGTCTGGCTGCTGGTATTATGTTATAAAAAGAAATTTGATGCTGTTCTTCCCCCGCTTAAAGATTCTTATCCTAAGTAAAAATTTATCCTATGGTTCTAAGCATACTATTATTGACAAGTCTATTTCTAGAAGCCTTCTTCAGCCTTGTTTTCAATCATTAACCTAATGTATACTCTTCTCTGCACTTGACATTGATGGCAGGTGGGGAGAAGGAGACAGGGAAGCTTCTTCACCCCTCTGAATCACCTCATGAATTGTTGGATTTTCATAAAACGCCCTCCATCCCTGTCTCTACAGGTGTGCAGATCCACATCTCAAACAGCACTCAGACCTTTTTTCACTCATTCACTCACTGAAGTTATTCACTGAATAAGAGCCATCTCGAGTCCCTGTGTAGTTACATTTTTACATTTCCATCAGGATTATCCTCCCAACAAACCCCAGACTTGCCTTCCTCAGGATTTCTTTGTTCCTGTTTTCAATGTCAGTCTCTTCTGCTAATCTCTTACTTTGGAGCAGCGGCTCTCAACCTGTGGATTTTGTTCCCTTTGTGGGGAGGAATGACTCTTTCACAGGGGTCTCCTAAGACCATCAGCAAACACAGATATTTATACTATGATTCATAACAGAAGCAAAAGTACAGTCATGAAGTAGCAAAGAAAATAATTTTACATTGGGGATCACCACAATGTGAAGAACTGTATCCACGTGTCACAGTATTAGGAAGGTTGAGAACCACTGCTTTGGAGTGGTTAGTTTCTGTGCTTCATGGGCACCCCCAATAATTTTATATTTTCTTTCCGAAATTTTCAGACATACTTCACTGCTTTATATTTCTTTGAAAAACAAACATACTTATTTTTCACATTATTTATATAAAGACATATCAATGCTAAGCCACTTCTTGCACCACATCATCAGGTCATCATAGTTAATATTTTCCCATTATAAAGTATTTGTCTTTTTCTAAGTCTCCGTTTCCTTTATCATGTCTATATTCTTGAATCCAATTAGGATAACAACTGAAATTTTTGACTAAAATACTTTCTAGAATGTTTTAATAGATACATTTATTGAAATTGTTGGAGCTACTTGTTATCCTTTAAAATCTTTCACTAGATATGCTAGTTTGTATCATTCCTTCCTTACAGCCTCTCATCCCTTTAACTCCTAGAACTCAAGACTGGTTTTAATTGAAGCTTCTTCATGCTTTCCTTATTTTAGTTTCTCCTATAACACCTCATCTTACATAATGGTCCTGATCAATTCCTCTACATACAAGGATAGGGAAAGGTCATCTATACATGTTTTGACAAATCTCATATCCTGTCACAATCTCTCAAGTGACACATTGGGGTTTTCTGTTTGCAAAATGAACAACGTGCTAAAGGATTAACATGACTGAAGTTGCTGAAACTGAGTGTGGGATCTTTTTCCAGCTAAGCTTGTTACTTTTCTTGTTCCTACTGTATGGTGACTGACCTCATTATTCATTCCTCTCCTCAGGAGACAACTTGGACCTCAGCCTGCCTTCCTGTCACTCTGTGTCCCCATAGCCTGCTAATTGTGCCCTATGGCACAGGTTTTCTTTCCTTTCTCTCTTTCCACTTTAAGTTTATCTCAACATTTTCTTTCTTTTATTTTGGATGACATTAGCCACACCTTAACTCATACTCTTGATGCTAATATAAGATTACTTCCCTCATTCCAAAGTCAAAATGGTTATTTTTTTTTCAAATACCATATGCTCATCAGAGTTCCTCCACATGTATTTTTGTATTTTGTCTCCCAAATTCAATGTATTCATTTCTTCTTTATTGTTACATGAACCACATGCATGTCGCAGCCTACTGTATAAAGAAACAAGTTCTGTGAGCCCATGATTCTGAAGATACAAGGGCCAGAAGCTTCCTCTGGTGACAGTTCAGATGTCTGAGATGTCAGAGAGGTGGGACAATGTACCGCACAGCAAAAGACAGGGGACATAGGCACAAAGGTGTGTATGTGTCTCTTGTTCTTTCAGTATCGCCGGCATTTGGTCGTGGGATGCTACCCTCATGACCATATCTGGTCCTGATCTCTTCCTGAAGTTTTAAACACTTTAGTTAGATTAAGATTCTGCTTTATATTCAGCAATGGAAATATTACTTTGATATATGAAGCATGTGGCTCATTAACTTTCCCTGTTTCAAGTCCTTCCTTTGTCTTGCTATTGACTATTGCCTTGGCCCACTCTATCTCTTAGGCCTACCTGTTCCCAATTTCCCCATCAACAGAAAGCTTCATGAGGTTATGCAATAACATCCAGATGCCCAGAGTCCACAATATTACAGGGCCAAGTCCAGTTTCTTTTGAGTGGTCTTTTCAAACATTTTGAGAGTCACTGAACGTGGGTTTATTTTTTGCCTATGTCCACTTCTGAATCAGTGTCCTGGGCTGTTCCATTAATCCCCTAATTATATGCCCCCTGCTGGAATGTCTCTATATGTAAGAGAGAGTATTGAAGTGACATATGAAAACACTGGTAATCTATTCTTGGTAAGGCAGATACATTTAAGGCATGTCTCGGGGCATTTCTGATTCTAACTTTTAAGGGGTAAGTGATCTAAAGCCAAGATTATTCTGTAGTTTATGCTGCAACATAAAAGCTGTAATTATTAGTTGTAGACCATGAACCCCTGGTGGTAGATGTCTGTTTTCAGTCACCTCTGATTTCAGTCACATATTCATTCATGTACAATAAATACATTCTTCAATGAATGCCTTATTTAATAAAGGAACAGCATATTCTAGATCCTGGCTTCAACACTAATGCAGAAACCTTCTTATTTGTTTTATATTTAGCTTTTTGGCTTTTGATTGTCCATATTCATTTGCACATGGGGCATGTAAAGAGCTCAATGATACTTGAATGAAATGAAATGCATCAATAAATGCAAAATGTTAGTGAGTGAATCAATGAATGATGGATAGACAATAATTTACTTCCTCAAATCCCCTGGGCCTCCTTAAGCCCATGGAGTTAAACAGAGTATCTCAAGGAAAATTCTATCATTCTGTAATTGAGAAGCTTAGAGACCTAGAAAAACAAATTGTATTTTCATGGAACTTTCTTTGTGGCCTTGAGGCTGACAGAATAGGATTTAGGTCACCCTCACAAGCAAATCTCCGTTTGCAGACTTGCCCTGTCTGAAATCATATTCATTCACCTTGGATTTTTCTTGTTGTCACTGGAAAATTTTGGCTGCTTTATGTAGTAGAATTAGTATGGACAGTTCATTTTTTGCTTTTGTAAAATTTTTTAGATTATAATATAATTAAAACTTTATCTCTTTACTTTCTTCTTCCCTCCTTCCAAACTCTCAATTACTGCCCCCAGAAAATCGTGGCCTATTTTCCATGAATCTTTATTATATTCGTGTGTGTGTGCGTGTGTGTGTGTGTGTGTGGGGGGCTTGCATTCATGTGTGTGTATAGATATATTCCTAAATACAACCTGCTCAATCTGTATAATGTTGCTCATATACATGTTTTCAGAGCTTGATATTGGATAACAAGTTGATTTTTTAAAAGAAATAACATTTTACACAAAATAAAAACCACTTTAATTTTATAATATCTACTTTTAAAAGTAGGAGGATAATTCCATTGGCAAGACATTAGAAAGATCACATTTAAGTTTAGCTATTAGCCCTCTAAGTTCTATGAAAGCCATTTTCTATTTGTGTACTCTATTAAGGAGAGACCAAAGTATGTGGAGTTTATTTTTTTATTTGATTATAAAATTAGAAAACCTTCAGAAATAAGAATCACATGTTTTTGAGGAACTGCCAGTGCCAAAATCATTGTTTTCACAACTTTGTAAATGATAAAAGAATCATTACTGGTGTTAAGCAGTTTACTAATTTGATTCCTATCAGTTAACACTTTTAATTTTCAAAATCCAGAAGACCAGGGAGGAATCACATTTATTTGCACACAGTAGATAACATTCACTCTTGCTGTATCTTTTTTTTTTAATTTCAATGTTATCTTCTTCTCTTTAATTCCTTCTTTTACTAGTTTGTGACCTGGAGCCACATTAATATCTAATATAGTTTGAATTTTGTTCAGTTAAATGGATAGATATTTGTTCCATTATTTTTGATTACATTACCTGTGCTATTCAAAGTTTTAGGTATCAGGCAGTAGTAATTAATGAAATAAATCTTGATATTATTCTATCCATTTATAAGCAAAATATTTATTGATCTTTCTCCAAGGAAGATACAAGTCACTGAAAAGGTCAGCCCAGTTTGTTGGTTTGCATGTGAATATGTGTGTTTATGGGTATGTATGCATACGCATATGTGTATGTGAACTCTTATGTGCATGCATATATACTAGTTTTCAAACGTGACCTCTAAGAGTCAACAGCAGGTGTCCATGTTATTTGTTTAAGACAGTATATCCCAATCTGGAACTCAGTGATTAGCAATAAGCTCCAAGGATCCACTGATTTAACTATTTGTGTTCCATCATCCATGGTTATGGTGAGTTTTTCTTTTCTTTTCTTCCTTTTTTCCTTCCTTCCTTCCTTCCTTCCTTCCTTCCTTCCTTCCTTCCTTCCTTCCTTCCTTTCTTTTTTAATATAAGTGCTGGGTATCTGAAGTAAAATCTTAATATTTATGTGGCAAACCCTATACTGACTGAGATATCTCCTTAGATTTTGTTAATTAATCATTCATTTGATATTTGAGAAAGTTCAAGAACACATGGAACTTTTATGGAAATGTTTATCAGAAATGAACGAAGGTGTCTATGAATCAGAATTTCTTGAGATATGTTAAGGTTGGTGATTTCCCTCTCTTTTTTAGTCAAGACAATCTAATATATATTACATTTTTGTTATAATGGAAAATTTAAGGACTCTACTTACATAAATAAGTCTGGAATTGACTAAAGTGAAACACTTTTATTTTATTTTATAATTAAATTTAAAAGTATTATTTTCTGTTCCAGCTTGAACCTCCAGCTCTCTTAAGCTCTTATCCCCCATCCCTTGCCCTCCTTTACCTCCCCTTATCCCCAGTTTGCTCATGTAGATCTCATCTCTATCACTGGGCAATCTATGTGTCCTTCCTAGGGTCCTCCTTACTAGCTAGCCTCCCTGGAGCTGTGGGTTGCAGTCTGTTATCCTATGCTTTATATCTAGTAACCATTTATGAGTGAGTACATGCCATGCTTGTCCTTCTGAGTCTGGGTTACCTCACTCAGGATGATATTTTCTAGTTCCATCCATTTGCCTGCAAACCTCATGATGTCATTGTTTTTGTGAGACAGTTGTTTAGCTTGAACTGTATAGGGGCCCCCCAGGCAGTGGGATCTAAACCTGTCACTAGTGCATGAGCTGACATTTTGGAGTCTAGTGCCTATGGTTTGACACTAGGTGCAGGGAGGAGGGGCTTGGACCTGCCTCAACTGAATGTATCAGGCTCTGCTGACTCCCCATGGGAGACCTTGCCTTGGAGGAGGTGGGAAAAGGAGGGTAGGTTGAGGGGAATGGCTGGGGGGGGGGAGGAGGGAGGACAGGGTTATCTGTGGTTGGTATATTAAAGGAATAGAAAAAAATCTCTTAATTAAAAAAGTATTATTTTCTAATTTCTTCAGTGTGTGTCTTACTATGACAACATACTTTTAAGCTTCCACTTATGTACTTCTACTGCTTATCTAAGGCAGACCGTTATATAATACTTCAAAATCAGTTCTCATAGATTATTCCCAGTAACATCCTCCTCTAGCAAGGTCACATCTCCAAAGCCTCCAGAAAGAGCGTCATCAGCATTCATATGCCCAAGACTATGAGACTGTGGGGGTCATGCCATTCAATCCACCACACCTGGGAAAAGCATGTTTTCTGCTATTGAACACACAAAGGAACACTTGATCCCCTTACCCCACCAGCCTTACCTCCTTTACAGAAGAGCCTCACATTTTAACTTCATGTCTTTCTTTGTGTGTGTGTGTGTATGTGTGTGTGTGTTTGATTGAAAACAACATTCAAAAGCTTTATTCAGTGAGCATTTATTCTTTTTTAACACTCTTGTTATTTTACATATTTTTATTTAAAACAATTTTAAATTTAAAAGTTCTAATTATTTGAAATGTACTGCTTTTACACCCCAAGTCCTTACTTAACGATCCTCTCCCCTCCTTACCCACCTAACTTTGAGTTCTTCACAAACCAATCAGAAACCCAATACAGCAGCAACCCATTTCCAAAACCAAGAAATCAGAATGAAAGAAAATCCAACAATAAAAGTACCAAAACACCAATCTGTAGCCAAATTAAAGCATCTACACACACAAAAAAAGAGGATTCTATTTCATAATGATCAAAGTATAATGACCATGACACCTGCCCTGGGATGGTTGATATACCCAGTGTCTCTCCATTGGAGGAAACTGATTTCCCCCTCCCAGCAGGTACAAATGATAGCTCAGTTAACTTTTACCCTAGCCCCTAAATGTTCAGTCATTCATTTATTTCTTTAAAATAAAACAGAATAAAATATAATAAGATGAAAAAATACATTTACATCGAAGTTGGAGAAGATAAACTAACAGAAGAAAAAGAGCCCAAGAGAAGGCACAGGAATCAGAGACCCACTTATTTGAACATTCAGGAATCCCATAAAACCACTAAACTGGCAGCCATAATATATATGCAGAGGACCTGATGCTAACCCATTAATACCCTGTGAATTCTGGTTCAATCTCTGTGACTTCATATAAACTTTGCTTTTATTGATTTAGAGGTCTTTGTTCTCCTGGTGTCCTCCATCCCCGCTGGTTCTTTCACTCTTTCTGCCTCCTCTTCTGTGGGGTTCTTTGAGCTCTGAGGGAAGGGATTTGGTGAAGACATCCCATTTGAGGATGAGTGTTCCAAGGTCTCTCACTTTCTAGCTCAGGTCTGAAAAGCCTTTGAAAACAACTTAATTTCACCACACTATTGTATTTTAAAAATAGGTATTTTTTTCTGGAATATTATTGATTCTAATTCTCACAGTATTTTTCAGGATCAAAAATGACCATTTTTGTATTTGTGGCATGGGGTCTCTATGACAAACTTCCTCTTTTGAAATAATTAGTCTCAATTCTTAAGACCTAAAGATAGCAGTACAAAGGAAACCCTTCATCCCATTTCCCATAAAGGTGTTATCATAGAGGATCTTGGTATTTATGGTGCGTGGGTATAATGTATGCTAGTTCATACTATCATACTTGTATAATAAGATGGATATTCCATTATGACAGGGTTCTGACAAGCCACTCCTAATACAATTTCTCTCTTTTATTCTAGAATCTCATCTCAGAAGGCTAACAGTCACTAATCTATCTTCCATCTCTACCTATCTGTTCTTTAAAGAGGCTTATGTAGAGGAAACATTTTATCCGACTATGTTAGATTGATTTTATCATGGTAGATGCCACTCTGGCTCTATCATGATCTGAATTACATCTCTTCAAATTCATACTTTGAAATGCTAACTGCCAAAATGATGGTCTTTTGAAGGATGATTAGATAAGGAGAAAATTCTCATGATTGGGATGAGTGTCTTTATAAAGTAGAACACAGATGACTTCCTGGTCTTTGGCTAAGATCCGGTGTAGTATCTGTTCTGACTTGTTTAATAGAAGGAACATGCAGCAGAGATTCTACCCTGTGAGCCATAGTAAGAAGACACCACATGGAATCAACAGATATCCTCAATAGGCCTTAGTCTGCCTGCCCTTTAATTCATCACTTTTCAGATCCAGATCTATTGGGAGATTTTTTGTTGTTGTTGTTTATAAGATATCTAATTTCCTAGCCAGTTGTGGTGCTATACTTCTTTAATCCCTACATGTGGGAGGCAGAGGCTGGCAGATCTCTGTGAGTTCTAGACCAGACTGGTCTACAAAGCAAGTGCCATCTGCCCTGTGCCTTTGCCACAGGAGATTACTACAGACTAGTTGGAATAAACAACACATGCATTTTCTCCAACTTCTTTGCCTGCAGGTTCATCACCAAAAGCACACACCAAATTGTTTCTTTCAAGGTTTCCCTCTTTCATGTGTAGATTCCCGTCTTTTTAATTTTGTCTTATTTTTATCATGTTTGATGTCTTTTATGTATCTTCATCTATTCTTCTTACAGTAACATCAGTAATGCTCGATTAGGTCTGCACTAATGACTGTACTTTAAATTAGGAACATCTTTAAACACACTGATTTCAAAATGAGTCACAATCTGGGATTGTGGGAATTAGTATCCCACATATGAATTTTGGAGTTCACAGTGTGGTCCATATCCAGTTGGACTTCCCTGCCTAGAATCTTGTTTGAGAATGAAACTACCTTTTAATGTTAGAGTCCAAGTTTTCCTGGTATTGAAGTCAAGGAGATTTTATTTTTGTTTAATGGTGTTTTACTAGAGAAGACTATATTATCTAATAGTGTTTATTTGTGAACCAAGTATTTCAAAGACTTTTTTCTTGAATGAACATTTATCAGTTTATTTTGGTTTTTACTCATATTCAGTTTCTAACACCAATCATAGACATTTGAGAGCAAAATATCCCAGAGAATTCCTTGCTATGTTTTTCTCAGGTTTCTGTGGCCCTGTTCACTCTTCCTTTCTTCTTCTAACTTTCAGAATCTTCTTACTTTTGTTTTAAGTCTATGTGTTTAGTTTCACTTAGTTGATATGATAGGGTATGAATTCTGACATCATTATTCCAGAAGTAGAACTCCAGAATAAATCAACTTGCAGTGTACTAAATGATACTTTATTATTATTATTATTTATATTCTCAGTTGAAATGTTTAACTCACATTAAATTATAATATTAGAAGGTAGTATTATTTCATATGTAAGTTATTTTTATGATTCTATAAAATCTAATTTTTTATAAATCATTTTAATTAATTTTATTATACTATTGGGTTCTATATTCATGATCATTCACAAAAAAACAAAGGCAATATATTATACTGATTGTAAGTAATATGAACTGTGAATAACATGATACTTTAAAATATTGTTTATTTGCATTCTATATTGTAATTTATTTTTTTATAATCTCATTATACAGCAAGTTATCACAAACATGAGAAGCAAAAGCCAACAGAGAAATACTGTTTATATGTGACAAGGAAAAGTTAGTGTGAGGATATGTTGTTAGTGGAGTACACCTGGTTCTAAGTTGCACTTACAATATTTAGCTTCCATCAGCATCTGTCAGATTTCATGTTTAAAAACTTGGAATGCCTTTCACAAATAGTTGTCTCATAATCATTTCCTCTCCCCTTCCTTATATACATACTGTAACACACACATATAATCATCACAGATAAACTGATAAGACTCCAAGTGTTTCACTGGGGAATTATCAAAATGATACTAGCAATTGTTGGGAGGCCAGTATTCACCAAAAAAAGAAACTACTTCTTCTTGGACTCAGCAGTATCCATCCATCCATCCATCCATCCATCCATCCATCCACCCATCCATCCATCCATCCATGTGTTCATGTGTATCTATGTGTATGCATATATACATTTGTATAGTAGAGTTGTATATACATGTTATTATATACATTGTGTTATGTAAATATATATAAATCAAAAGTTATTAAAATTACGAGAGAAACAGAGTGTGACTTAACTTACAAATTTTTAGTATCATTGGGTAAATACTTTAGTAAAAAATCTACAGCTTGTCCTATTGGATTTCTTTGTCCTGTAACATTTTTCTGTGACTCTAGGAAAAAAAGCTGACGTCGTAAGTCCAGTGTAAAGGTACCTCTTGCCAATGAAAGATCCTTATAGTCTGGAGATGTGATTGGGAAGAACATGCTAGTGTCTTCATTTTCATGGCCCTCTCAGCTGGTAACTGCATTTGCTATCATAGATTGGGTCAGTAGTTTTGGGAAGCTCTATCCACATAGGTGTTTTTTGGTGTATTCCTGGATTGGTTCCTTCCTATAACTCTTCAAGTTAAGGACTTTAAAATTTTTCCCACTGTTGCTGTTTGTATTGTTTTGTCTTTTTCTCTACCCACCATAGTTTTCTTATAGCTCCTTCAATAAAATGTTCTCTCAAGCTCGTTTAAAACTGTAATCTATTACTTGCTTGTTTTAATGCCAACAGATTTATCTCTACTTGAAATTTCAGTTTCAAGCCTTTAAATAGTTTCAGAAGTGACTTTCATTGCTTTCTACATAGTTCACTATTTTTATAAACTGATAAAAAGTGCCTATGTGTTTCTCCAAAGTTTTCTTTTAGAAATAATTCTACTTTAAAAACATTCCTATGAATAATATAGCTTCCAAATGTGGTTACTGCCCTCGAACTGCTTTTTATTTTTAATTTTTTTTTAATTTATTTATTTTTTTTTTTTGCAGAAGATTGCACTTTGGAATTCTGGACTCTACATAGCATTTTTGCAATAACTTTGGTCAACTGAAGCTAATCTAGCATGCTAAACACAACAGAGGCTGATTCCTAAATAAACAAAACTAAAACAAAGAATTTGGACTATTATAGTTTTTCTATCCTTGTCTCACATCCAACTTTACTCTTCATTTCTAATAATAGACCTTTACTTCCTCTAGTGAGAACTGTGGGGTTGTGATGAACTCATCCACCTGTGTGAGGCATACAGATGGTATATAAATCATTGATATGTTTTAAGTTAATAACGTTTTGTATGTGGTAATTAGTTGGTGCAACTTGGCTCACATAGACTTCTACTTGACTATTGAGCCAAATGTTAATTTGTTTTGCTCTTTCAGTTTTTCGGAAATCTGGAGTTAGGTTGACAATTGTGCTTTTGGGTATTCATAACACAGCTCTCCTAGTCTTTGACCAATCTTACTTTAGTTGCTGACATGGCCAGATGCTGAAGTGTACTGCCGTCATCCATCAACTCCACATGTCCAAACTAACAAAAGAGAATTGCTCTAGGCTCTGCTTTAAAATTTGTAGCTGGCTTGCATCCAGCTTCTCTTTGCTGGTGATTTTGCATGCTAATATCTCATAAGTAAATGGAGTCGTAAGTGGACGAGAAACGTCTTCAAGGAGAGAGTTAGAAAAATTTGATCTCCAGTATGGCTACTTCAGAACTAAATCTAAACACATTTCCTAGTTTCTAGGAAAATCAGACCTTATTACTTCAATATTCTTTATTTTGTCATTCTCAAACTAAATAGCAAATATGGTTGATATATAAGTGATGAGGAGTGATACAGGTTTGTAATCTCTGCTCATACAGTCACCATGGCAACTATTTTTCATGCATCTGTGTTTCTACTAAGTGATTGAAATATATTATATGACTTCCTATCAATGAAATAACTAAATGTGACTAGTCTATGATTGGTTTTTCAAGCATAATTCATCATTGTATCCTTATCATTTATACAAGAATAGCCATTCTTCTTATTTTTTTTTAAAGCCACTTGCCTTTTTGCCTAAATAGTAGGAAGATTACAACCATAGAGTTTTGGTTGTTATTCCAAAGAAAACATAGTAGAGGTTGTTTATTATAAGGCTATCCTTGTTGATTTTCAGTCACCTCTCCTTTCTCTTCGTTTTTTAAAATCAAGTTAATGCTATTAATTCTTTGAGAATTTTATTCAGTGTATTTTGATCATATTAAACAGACTCCTAATGACTTGTCATATTGCCCATAGATTATTATCCCTCCAAACCCACATCAGGAAAGCTTATACTGTTAGTAGATCATGATTAACCAAGAAACTCACAACTTGCCAAGATGCAGAGGATAAGAGACTGCAGAAAGTAGCACCATATATGGAATACCTGTATCACAAATTATCCTCCCAAGACTTAGGGATCATTGCAGAAAAGGGATAAGTAACCTTTTCTGCTTGGAAGATGTCTGAGTACAGAAGAAGAGGAAGGAGTAAAAAGCCAAGTATAAGAAATCTACAATAGTCTAAGCAAGTGACTATCATGGCTGAGGAGATAGCATCCTATATTATTGGCCTACATATAGCAGGATTTGATGATTCTTAGAGCAGTGGCATGCCATAGAGAGTGAAAGTATCATCTTTTTGGTAGCATTCAAGTAATATTTGTGGCAGTGTAGGCAATTCTGCCAACAAACGTTAGTATTATTAATATCCCCTTGGGCCAAATTTTTAAACTTATATACTGCAGGTTTGTGCATTTCAAGTCTCTGGGTTTGAACTAAATCACCACAGTAACCTCCATCTCTGACCCTTTGTATTTCTTAGCAAACTAATGTAGATGTAGAATGTGAAAAACTGTAGGTCATCAGGATTTCAATACAGCAATGCAATGTCTTATGCCAACTCCTTTCTAGTTCCCAGGGAAACATTAGCAAACTACTATTACACTGGAGAGGAAGAAAGTCAAGAGACTTTGGTTATTTTTTTTAAACGATGAATAATGATTATGAAAATAACTTTAAAAACTCCTAGGAGCTTTTTCTTGATGTTTGGTGTGATTGTCATAATGCAATCCAAAGTCTCCAACTGAATTAAACCTCCTGTAACCATTTTAATGACTTAGTAAAGAAAGGGAAAATTGCAGAGCTTAAATTCTTTTTCAATATGATGACTCTTGAGAATTTTAGTGACCTTGGTGTACCTTTTAGAATTTGAGTTCATTTATAATCAAACCAGAAAAAAAATATTTTGAAATGCTGTTTCGAAGCTCAAAAGAATTATTGAACCCTGAATAACTTTCTTTGCATGGCATTTTGATAAGGTCATTGTAAATGAGTCAGAAACATGGATTATATTTCTTTTAAAAACACACATCACTTCACAATAGATTTGGTCCAAATTTGTTTTGGCTTTTGCTGAATCCCAAGTGTTTTCCTTCTATTTTTTTCCCTCTTAACTTCTCCAATAAACTAGCTAAACCCATAATCTAGGTGAGCTCACCTGCCTCTTCCACTCACTTCCCTATTGAGGTTAGCCCCGGGCTGTTCTTTAATAGCTTGTAACCTCAGACTAGAAATTCTTATACCAAGAATCAGGAGAGCCACAAAGTCTAATAAAAGCCTGGGAATTTTTTTTTTTTTTTTTTTTTGGTTCTTTTCTGAAAAAGAAGTGCTCTAAGGGAATGATATTGTTCCCGAGTCCTGACTCAAATCTGTTCTGTATTTGAACTCTGTGATTATGAAATTTCAATTAAAGCTATAAAAAGCAAAGCTAACAGACACCAGGGTATGGGAAAGAAAAACAGGATGTTCTTTTGTGATTGGGAAATAATTATCTAAGTTCAGTGGCTGGGCCCAGGTAGCCGAGTTTACATTTGCTGCTCCTCATTATAAAAACACTTGAACTGTGATAAATTTTCCCTGAGCAGCAGAGCTGTCATTCAAAATGGTGATTTTATTGGGGTGCAAATCCCTTTAGTTATTGCTTCAGTCCATTTCTAAAATGGTTTTGAGGTCGGGGGGGAGGAGGTATAAATGAAGAAGGACTCTTCTGCCACCATTTTCTGCCTATTCCTCCTGCTGGAGATACCTGGGCACCTCCAGGGCCCTCCTGGACCAGAGGAGCCCTCTGTTATCTTGTTCTTTACAGCCCCAGTTGGGAACATGGTCCCCTTTGTTCCTCAAAAGTTATCACACTGATTGGATTATGTCTTTAGCACAGGAATGAATCTCATTGCGCATTTATTACTTTAGTAATTGAAATACAAGCTTTAGTGAGGGGAAATAACAAGTCAGTACTTAATACATTAGCGGTACAGCTGAGCAGCAATGTTGGTGTTGTCTCTCCATACATTCATTGTAGTTAAAGTCTGAAATGATTGAAGAGGACGTAATGGAAATGTGTGTGTGTATGTGACTCTGTATATATATAAACACACACACATATATGTGTGTGAATATAAACACATATATGTATCCATTGAACTTTTAGTTTGCCCACTCACTGGTTTGCTGGTTGAGCTCTGCATGCTTCCTCCATGCTGTATCATGGCTGCATCCTCCTCAACTTCACTGTGTTTTCTCAAAGTCCCAAATACTGAACTCACTCAAAGTCTGTTTCAAATAAAAATCCACCTCCTTAGGGAGCACGGTGGGCCTCTGTTCTTATAGCTTGCTTCTCCCATTATGATGAACCACTTTGCAAATATTTGTAAAATATCTCTTACACACACACGCACACGTGTGTGTAGGGTGTAGGTGTAGATAGGTAGATACTAGTTGGGTGTGTATAAGAAGCTCAATTGAACTATACAATAATGGAACAGAAAAGTAAATCAGCCATGGTTACTCTGAGGAGTCACTGGTAGTGGAAATACTACCTTTAGGAAAAAGGAAAGCCATTTTGTTTCTTTTATGTGATATAAGGGCAAAATCATCTTAATGTATTTTAGGGATGGATATGCTATTTTCAAGAATCAGGTTTATTTTTTAAATGTTTATTCTTTGAGATCTCATATATGAATGTAATATACTCTGATCATATTCCATCCCTCTGTCTTCTCTCTCTCTTTCCATGCCTCCTGCACCCCAATTCAGTGCCTTCCTCCAACTGATTCTCCATCACCCTTTAACGGTTTTTGTTTTTGTATCTGCTTTATGATCCACTGGGTTAAATCAAGGCTAACCATTGGAGAATAGGTAACTCCCCAGAGCCTACATTTCTGAAGACAATGACTTCCTCTTCCCCAATAGCCTTTATAGTCATTAGCTCTCTTCAGTGAGACAAACCCACAGGAGACCCTTCCCATCCATGACTAAATGTTGATCGGCTCAATCTTGCACAAGCTTTATGCAGGAGAGTGCAGATATTGTGAGATCATGAGTATCATAGCTATGCCACAGTATAGACAGGGCTTTTCAGATCCACCCTTTCATCTGGCTCATCACATCTTTCAGCCCATTTTCTGTGATGTTCCTCTGAAGTTTAACTTTTTAGTATAGTATCTACTGTGTTAAAATTCAGAAGAAATGCTAGATTTAAATACTTGAGTTAAATAAGAAATTAACTAATTCCATGCTTTTTTGCATGTATTGGTAAATGAGCATAGGCACCAACATGTACCACTTCTGGAATTTAAATAATGGTGAAAGTTCATTAACAATATCTCTTTGATTCATGAGACCATTATCATAACTGAATTTTCAAAAATATCTCTTACATATAGATTAATGTAACATGTCAGAGAGAGACATTTCTCTTGTTCCTTCCTCACCAGAAATGGTCATCAACATTTTAACAATAATCTTTCCACATATCTTTGACTTTATTCATTACTATTCTGAGAGATCATGCTTACAGTCCTAGGTACCGTGTTTAGCCATTCATATTTATCTCAAGTCATGAGATGAGTATAGTTAGGAAGAACTAAGTAAGCATGTAAAGGGAGGTTAAGCAGATCTTCGTCTCTGGATATTTCTATTCTTCCTGGGTCTCCCTGGCTGTTGAACAAATTAAATTGTTCTCCCATTTTATCCAGGGACTTTCTATGTAATTTTAAAGGGTAAAGAGTAGTTATTAACTATATAGTGTATCTAAAGTATTTTTTCTTCAAACGTTTGCTATATTTGATATTTTATCTATTGTAAACCCATTCCTTGATTTAGAGTAATTTTTTAAAATAAATTTGTAGATACTACTTAGTGGACTCTAGTTCTAAAATGCTATTAAAAATAAGTTGAAAAGTTTACATATTTTGAAAAGAACATATATTGTCTTCTTATAGCTTTATAATGAATGCTAGTTCATTAAAAACATAATCAGATCACTTTATACAAATATATTTCAATATAAAAATATAAGGCCATATATAATATCATATGTATAAAATGAGATAAAAGTTAAGCAATATCATGATCAATTTAATTGTGATTTATCTATTTTAAAAATATAAGTAAAAATTAGTGAAAACTTGAGTTAGCTCAATCAAATTCTTGTTTACAAGTACTTAATTCAGATTAAGAGAACTGTGAACACAAGATGGTATAAGTAGTCACACACACCATTAGAATAAAAACAACAGATTTGTGATATTCAGAGATGAAAAAGAACACTTCCATTTGATTTCCCATGAAATCCACGAACTTTTGAATGTCCCTTGTAATTCATTTGGGGTAGAATGAATAGCAATCATACTGACTGGACAAACATGTAACCCAGAATATGACTCTGTAGGTAGGATTTCTGTGGCTATTCCAAATCTTTGTGTATGGCTACTTTGGAATTAACCCCAGTGTCAACACTTCTGCAGATACTGAGAATCCTATCCATCCTTTCATCTAAATTTCTCCATTGAACTTTTAGTTTGCTTGCTCACTGGTTTGCTGGTTGAGCTCTGCATGCTTCCTCCATGCTGTATCATGGCTGCATCCTCTTCAACTTCACTGTGTTTTCTCAAAGTCCCAAATACTGAACTCACTCAAAGTCTGTTTCAAATAAAATTCCATCTCTTTAGGGGGCACGGTGGGCCTCTGTTCTTATAGCTTGCTTCTCCCATTATGATGAAACACTTTGCAACATTGCCAAAGTGCTTCCAGGAGGATTGTGGGGAAGACAAGCCTGGTCTTCTCACAGCAATGGTCTGGATCTGCTAGGGCAGTGCTTGACTGCTGTAGCAAATGCAGCCTTCTCTGCTTACAGATGTGGGGGTAATTTTAGGCCAGCTTCTGTTGTTGATTCTACATTATTGATTTTGTAATGACAGACCTCAATATGATGAACTATGACTCAGAAGATAACTTGTTTTGTAAATATTCCATTCCCAAGGAAAAGAACATGTATTTTGTAATTTTGGTGGTGAATGTCCTGTTAGTATCAATTAAGACAGTTTATTGATACTTTTTTCTGTAGTGCTTCATATCGATATTAATTTAATGCCTGTTTTGTCGGTTATATTAAGATAATTATAATGAAATTCTTACACATGATATTGGATTTGTTCCCTTATGCTTGAATTACTGTTGTGTTCTCCTGTGTTTTGACTTCTACTATGACAAGCATACTTGCCAGAACTGTTTAATGAATAGAATCAGGAAATAGGACAGGAAATCTATCCTGTCCAGAATAACGATAGTGTTGTTTATTATTATTATTATTATTATTATTATTATTATTATTACTACTCTTATCTTGTATTTTTTTAGATCTCATAGTGCTCAGGCTGGGACTAGAATTTGTTAGGTACCAGGGACAACTCGTAAGCCCTGCCCTAGAACTTGCTCTCTAGACCAGTCTGGCCTTGAATTCAGAGATCTGCTTACCTCTGCATCCCAAGCGCTGAGGCTAAAACAGTGTGCTCACAATTCTCTTATCAACTGCTTGGATGCTAGGATAATAGGTGTGAACCAATATGTGTAGCTTACATCATGATACTGAAATTTACATTATTTTTATAAGAAATACAACATCCTGTCAGTTTTATTTGCCCTAAGAGTGTCTATTAAAACTTTGAAGCATTTAGTCCACATGTGCTTAATGTAGTCATAAATTTTAGATTTCTTTTAAATTAGAACTATCTGGTCTATTTTATGTGCTTATTATTTTATCAGCAATTATGTACTCTTTCTAATTTTAGAATTACTGAGTAATTTATATTTTCAATTAGGATAAAAATTGACGTGCAAAAGTCAGTAGCCTTCTAACCTACAAATCACAGACTTCCTGGAAAAGAGTTCAGGGAAGTAGTACCTTTCACTAGCTCCCCCCCAAAATAAAATATCTTGGGGTTAACTTTAACTGAACAAGTGAAAGACTTACATAATAAAAATTTTAAGACATTGGATAGGATTAATATTGTGAAATGGCCATTCTACCAGAAGCAATCTACACATTCAATACAATTCCTATCAACATTCCAACATAATTCTTCCTGGAAATTTTAAATAAACAGTCTTCAACTTCATATGAAAACACAAAAACTCAGGATAGCTAAACAAATTCTAAATAATAATACAATTGTTGGAGGTATCTCCATTCCAGATTTCAAGTTGTGTTAAGGAACCATTGTAATAAACACAGCATGGTATCATCATAAAAACAGCCTGGTTGGGCAATGCAATCAAACTGAAGGTAGAGATGTAATTCCACACACTTACAGACACCTGACTTTTGAGGGGAAAAAAAAGCAAAAAATACACACTGGAGAAAATGCAGCATCTTCAGCAAATTTATGCTGATCAAATTGCATGGCTGTAGAATGTAAATAGATCCATACTTATCACACTGCAAAAAACTCAACTGCAAATGTCTCAAGGGTCTCAACATAAGCACAGACACTTAATCTGTTAAGGGAAAATGGAGAGTAGGCTTGAACTTCTTGGCACAGGGAGGAACTTTATAAGTAGGACACCAATAACAGAGGCATTAAAACCAACAATGACCTACTTCATAAAGCTGAAAAGCCTTTGTATGGCCAAGGACATCAGGGCAAAATGATAGTATTACATTTCCTTATTAGTTTTCTCTGCCTATTTGCTACTCAATATTCATGTAGGGTTTTATTTATATATTCATTTACTCTGTGGTATTTTCATACATGTATACAATTATTTTGATGACACCTACCTCTAACACCCCCTGACTCCTCCCAAATTTCTTCTCAGTATACCTCTCACACAACTTCATCTTCCTTTTCCATTTTTATAATTCACTGAGTCCAATTAGCACTGCATGCCTATGTGTGGATGTAGAGGCAACCACTAGGGCAAGTGCAAACTATCAGGAATCACATCTCCCTGAAGAAAATTCTCTATTCCCCAGTAATCATCATTGGCAGTCACACCTAAGTTAGTTGTTGGGCCACATGGGCCCCTCCCTGATCCTTGCTGGAATGTTGACTGACTTGATTTTGAGCAGGTCTTGGGCAGGCAGCCACAGATGTTGTGAGTTCATGGGTACAGTTTCTCTGTTGCATCCAGAAGACACTTTTTTCCCAGCGTTTTCCTCCAAACTCTTGTCCTTAGAATCCTCTTTCTTTCTTTCTTTCTTTCTTTCTTTCTTTCTTTCTTTCTTTCTTTCTTTCTTTCTTTCTTTCTTTCTTTCTTTCTTGATGTTCTCTGAGCCTTCTGGAGAGGAGGTGTGATGCAGATGTTCTGTTTAGAGTTGCTGTCTTCACAGTGACTTATCACTTGCAACCTTGGCACTAACTTCTACTCAGGGCAAAAGGAAGTTTCTCAGATGACTGTGAGTGCTACAATAACCTGGATAAGTCTTAGGCCTCCTGAAGGCCTCTTTGCTGAAGCAGCAAACCAAATCAGACTGAATTGGAAAAGCCCAGGTTTAATGAGTAAAGTGCTCCCAGGAGATTCCCGGGTCCTGCAGAGAGTAGATGGGATGTGAGACCAGAAGAACCATGTGTCTGTTTCCTGGGATGTTGTCTTGAGCCTCTCTGGGGGAGAGCTGTGTTTGGTGGGCTTTGGAGGGGCAGGTTTAGGGAAAGAGACAGGGAGGGGAGTTGAGGTGGATCTTCCACCAGACTCCTTCCAAATAAACCTATGGATAGAAATCTGTATATTTTTAGAAGGCAGTTTGGTGCTTTTCTATGTACATTTCATGAAATAAAAGTAACAGGTTCTCCCCCTTATCTTGTGACTTTGCCAGTCATGGATTCTCCACCCTATTCACAGTACTAAGGCATGAGTACTTCTTACAGAGTGGACCTTACATTGTATCAGAAAGCTACTGGTTGTATCCATGATGTTCAAGTATCTATTTTACCAATGGGCATCTCTTGCTGGGTTGTTTATTATTGTGCTACTCAGGGTTTTGACTCTGTCCTATTGATTAATGAGTCAAATGTACTAAACACACACACACACACACACACACACACACACACACACACACACACACAGAGCAAGTTTCTTTTTCAATCTTCTGCCATTTTTATAATGTAAATCCAAAGATGGTCCCAAAGAGGCACAGTGTTTGGGATCTAATTTTTATTATGCTTTGCTAGAATGTCCAGACATCATGAGGAGGAAATTTTACCTTATTAAAATAGTTCTTCTATTAGAACTTGGACATTTTTCAGAAATCACATCATTGAAGGAAGCAAATGTTTAAATCTCAAACTGTTGTGTCCACTGCTGCATTCTCTATTTGTAGATTTGGAGAAGTTGATTAGAGCAACATAATTTACTGACTATGGCTTAAAAACCAAATACTAAGCATAAATGAAAACTGCATATTAAAAGATGAGATTACACCAGAAAACAGTATGGGTTTTAGCTTTTATAAGGAAATAAAATTGTTGCAATGCTATATATTATGTATTATTGGACTCATTATAGGAATGATAGATACCATACAAAGCAGCACCTAAAAAGACATTTTCTCAATACAAGCACACTCCATGAAATATTTTTTTCTAAACTGGCAAGCCTATACTTTTAGCTTATTCATTCTTAGACTTGATGACTGACAAAAATATATCCCTTATTAGACCCATTTCTTTGCTGAAAGACAGAATTTAATTTGCTGCCAACAAGGCAGTCATATTTTTTCCACTGCAGAAGCACAAGGACGAAGTGACACAGTTGGTTAGTCCTGGGTTGTTGAGGGTAAAAATGACATTTGGTCAGTTGAGTAGATCAGTTCTACATCAGGATTTTGAAAATCATGGAGTAAACTACTATTTTATTAAGTTGTTGGCGACCTAAGCTATTCTTGACTGATACCAAAATGTCACTATCAAAGACATACCTCTAGTACTTTGTGAAGACTCACAATTAATTTTGTTATTTATAGATAAAGTCATAGCAGATATAAAGGTGTCAACATTGACTATAAAGGTCACTAGAAATAAGCCAACCACCTGCCTCACCAAAAGAAATATAGGACAATGAATGTAGATGGGTTTTCTCTTATTATGCATGAACATATTCCTAAGTCATGTTCAGAAATAAAAGAAACCTAAATTTGAAAGAGTAAGTGTAAAGATAGTATCAGTAAAAAGAAGGTAAGACAAAAAAACATGACTTGATTATTCTGGACATGTTTGTTGAAGTGGTAGAAGAAGTATTATACTTCAGTTAGGAAAATCTCCATGTAGAGGTCCAACCATAAAGAATGATGGAAACTGAATCACCTTTCATATCTATCATCCTTCAATAATCAACTTTTCTATGCTTTACCATATATGAAGGCTAGGTTCTCTGTTAATTTGCCATAGTCTTATAAACTACCAATAGTTTTGGGTTTAATCAACTAAAGAAAGTACCTACATAGTATAATTTTAAACATTATATTTTATTTCATTACATTAAACTTAAGTAAACCACTAGAAATTATAGCTGGCTAAAAAGTTCAATGTTCCCATAAAATATGCCATTAGAGTGTTAATTTGTCAATTATTTGATCAACATATTTTGCTTGTCAAATAGTGCCACTCTGGGGGGCACAACAGCCACACTAAAAAAAAAAAATCAAGATGTCTAGAATCCCTTGAACTCTGAAAAAAGAAATCAAACATGAACATAAAGTACTCTATGTGCTAACATGTATGTATTTAAACAGTAAATACATTGGAGACATTGAAAATCACTAATATAAGAGAAATCAATTTTGTAAAGTATTTTATATTATCCTGGGAATCTTTATATTGAAAACAAATATTTTTTCAACCAGTAAATTTAGCATAATATAGACATGCTATAAATTGTAATGTCAATGATATATTTAATACATTTTTGTCTAAGGAGTACTGAGAATCACATGATTATATAGATGTTTGTGATCATTTTTCAAACTGACACATAATCTTCTTCCACGTTTAACTGGAGGTCACCTTCATGTCTAACTGTAGGCCTTCTCACAATGAAAACATTTCCCCAAAATAATCACAATGGCAGTTCTTGGTGTCACCATGGTTTGTTTTTAGATTTTCCTTTTATAATCGTCCCAATGTCAGTATTATTTTATTTAGAAACATTTCCTATCTGGTCCTGTGAAACACATGAAGAATTCCACAAAGCAGGTGCTTGAGAAGATGAGATTAAAATCTGCAATAGTCAGGATAAATTGTTTCATGTATTGTAAATCAACTACTTAGCAAATCTTTTTTGTTACAAGAATTATTTGTGCTTCTCATCAGAAAAGAGTGTCATCCTAACAATTTTGATTAGATGTATTCAGAGCAAATCATTTTAATGTTTGTGTCCTGGAAAAAAGAAATAATTGTGGAATCTTTTACTAAGCCTCAAGCTTTTGTACCTTCACTGAAGATGGAGTCTTTTAACTGCTCAGTATAAGATAAAAGCAGACTTTAGTTCCCTATGCATCCTCAACTAGATTTAATTTTAAGTGAGATTTGCTGTAAGTGAATAAAGGTGAAGAGAAAAAAAATAGTATATTATATATCTTACTTTTATTTCAAGTCCATGAATTAGTAGGAGAAGTCAGGTCCATAAATAATGTTCAAATTTGTTTTTGTTTAATGACTACTTAATTATTCTTCAAAGTGTTAGTTCACATTATTTAAATGTTGTTAAAAATATTTGGCCTGCCTGTGTGTCAAATGGAATGATATGCCGCTGGTTGGATGGGAGCCCTTCACATTTTATTTTTAGTTCCCTATTGGATGGAAGCCCTTCACAATTTATTTTTACTTCCCTATCTTCTTGGCTATCATATATGGATAATCTTCTCAGACATATTAGCATTTAGTGATAATATAAATGTGTAGTAATCCTTTAAGCCACACTTAGCTAATAGATCATACATTTTACAAGCCAATTTGTGTTTAAGATACCATACTTTACTTGAAAGCATATTAGATTTTCTAGCTCTGAAATGTGTGTGTGTAAACTGAATTAACTCTAGCAATGGATTTCAGAGATACATGGAAATACAGTAAAATAAATGGTGATGTGAAAGAAAGCTTTTATCTGGCATATATTTCAACCATTCAAGTCTCAATTTGTTAGATTTTTATATTCACATTCAAATATCTGAAACTGTGATTAGAAATGAGCCTGGGGGACTAGATGAATCAGGGAGTTGCTAATAAAATATTAAGTCTTTTGTATCTACATAGTTGGTTGGAATCCAGCCATTAATAGGGCACCATATTATAATCTACCAATTGAAATGACTATGCTCTGATAGCCAGTTCTAGTGAACAACTAGCTACAGAGATCTTTCTATTGTCTACACTCACTGTAAGATAAAAGGCATTTCACTTTGTACTCACTTTAACTATTGACAACTACTCTTTGAAGAATCAGTAGAGATTCTTTTTTTTCTTTTTTTCCTTTTTGGTTTTTCGAGACAGGGTTTCTCTGTGTAGCTTTGCATCTTTCCTAAAACTTGCTCTGTAGTACAGGCCAGCCTTGAACTCACAGAGATCCGCCTGCCTCTGCCTCCTAAGTGCTAGGACTTAAGGCATGCACTGCCACCGCCTGGCAAGTAAAGATTCTTAATAAGTAACTTTCTTGGACAGTAAACGTTGATTTTATTGCAACCTTGAAGGACTTCACATTGTCAAAACAAATGGTGGTCTGGAGAGTTTTGTTTCTTAAATATATTTTTTATTCTTTCATTTCCTTGGGAGTTCATGTATGAGTAGTTCATTTATAATCAATCTCTACCTTCTGTTCCCCTCTCCAACTTCTCTTGTGTTATCTTATTCACTCTTCAATTCATTACTTTATCTTTTATAATTAATTGTATGTACACACACACACACACACACACACACACACATACACACACACAAATCCCTCCTGAACCCATTTAGTATTATTCACAGGAACATGTGTTTAGGGCTAACGTTTAGAACTGGTATGACACTGACTAATTCTTTCTCTCTGAGAAGCCATTATTTGCCTATAATTATTCATATAGGAGCGAAACCTCATGTGATTCCCCATCCATAGTTCCATGTTGACTGCTACAGTAATTATACAGGTTATTTTTTTTTAGGTAGCCATTACTTAGTAACCTATGTGAGACTGTTGTATGTACTGTAAATATCAGAAGGGCATTTTAATATCTTGTATTTTAAGGATATTTTAGAAACATATGTATTACTGCATAAAAGGCATATGCTTATTTAAAAATAATTACTAATAATTATTAAAAATTTATAGAGATACATATTCACTATATATTACATATGTTAATTTTTTGAGGCATGTTAACGCTAAGAAGCTCTGGTTGGCATGGGACTTGCTATTAACAGCAAGCTAGCCTTGAACTCATGGTAATCCTGTTTTTTCAGCCTTCTAAACAGGGAGGGGATTGCAAACATATGTGACCATGCCAAGTGGGACATATGTTATCAGTAAACATTATATTACAACAGCAAGCAGTTAAATCTCAAAATGTATCAAATAAAATGATCCAAAATTTGTTTGTGAAATTTTGAATCAAGTTCCCTATTCCTGAAACCTGTTTTAAGCTCTCATAACTGAAGAATAATAAAGCCGTGATCATTTGCTCTGGAGTTAGAATTGCCATAAAATGGAAATAATCTATTTTGAGGTGGAATTTGTAGGTGTCTGTAGAAGTTTATGGATAAAAGTGATATTAAAAATTTGAAAGAAACATTATTTTCTATGTTTAATTTTGGTGATTGTCCTTGCATTCTTGTAAGACAATTTTAACATGCTCCTGACATGATGTATCAAACACATTGAAAGATAAACAAAGTTTAATATATTTCTGGGAATTAAGAGCATAGATTGTTTCCTCATTCACCAACTTGCTATTAAATCTTCTCTGATGAACAGATTTGTGAGTGGCGATGATCCAGGATCATAACCACAATAATGTAATGGTTTCACTGAGCCGTACATGGAAATTAGTCTCATTATTTCAGCACATTTTTTTGTAAACTTATTTTATTCTCACAAACACCTGGATGAGTCTGAATTTCCATTGATAATAGCTGTTCGCTAGGCAATACCCCTCAAATGGATGTGTGCAGAAGGCAATTATCAAAAGTTGAGGTAGAGAGATGAGACTACCTACCCAGTTCCACCATATATGTAGTATGACACTTTCTAGAACTTTTTCTAATATTCCTGCTTAGGAGAATTCTTGAAGGCAGATGTCTATAGCTCTTTTAAAGTATTAATCTACCTTGTAGTTAGAGTTTTCCTGCCTGGCCCACAGTCAGGACAAATCTCTCTTACCTGCCAGTTCCACAGTCACTCAGACCCAACCAAGCAAGCACACAGAGACTTATATTGTTTATAAACTGTATGGCAGTGGCAGGCTTCTTGTTATCTACTTCTATCTTAAATTAACCCATTTCTGTTAGTCTATACTTTGCCACTTGGCTTGTGGCTTACCAGTGTCTTTACATGTTGCTTCACATGGCGGCGGCTGGTGGTGTCTGTCCTCCCAGACTTCCTGTTCCCAGCCTTCTCCTCTTCCTTGTCCTTCCTACCCTATCCTTCCTGCCTGGCTACTGGCCAATCAGCACTTTATTTATTTTAACCAATCAGAGCAACACATTTGACATGCAGAACATCCCACAGCACTACCTAAATAGTTCTAGTATTTTGTCTTTCTAAAAACAAATGTGCGATATTCTATGCTTCATGCCCCAAACTTGCAATTTAGGACCATGAATTAAGTTAACATAAACTATCCTTTTTATGCTATAGAGAAAATACAATTGCGATTGAATTCATGTGATGATGTGGAAGAAACACTGTCCATTCGACCTTAACAAGTTCTGAACTCCTATACCAGAAGACAGATTGACATGGGAGAAAGAGAAATTTATGGGGATGTTAATTTCATATAGGTACGGATGATGCCTTGGAAGTAATTTTCCGCGAGGTTAGATTTCTTGTATCTTAAGCAGAGGACATTACAGTTTTAAAGAAGTGACGAGAATACTGTGAGTACAAAGGAGCATCAAATAATGAGAAAGCAAATACAAGGAAGGTGTCTAAAGTACACCTCATTTGTTCATCAACTCTAATCCTTCCTAGTAGAGACATGAGGAGAATGCCCTTGCCTCTGAACATCTATGTGGAATACCCAGACAATGGGATAAGGGCAAATAGCTTTCTTTGTATCTGCTTCTTTCCATTTGCTTTCAAGTCAGTAACATTCAAAACTTTGTTTATGATTATTGTATAATCACACTATTTCCCCTTCCATTTCCTTCCTCCAAATCCTCCCATAATCCTCTCTTGTTCTCTTTAAAACTTATGGTCTCTTTTTGTCATTCATTATTGTCACACACAGAAACACACACACACACACACAACCACACACACACACACACACACACACACACACACACACACACACACATTCCCAAATGCATAAGTACAAGTTCTAAATGCTTAAGTACCAACTTCTCAGTCTGAATGATGTTACTTGTGTATATGCTTTCAAGGCTGACCATCTGGTATTGAGTAACCAATAGATATACTCTTCCTCAGGGAAGGATAATTTTCCTAGTTTCAGCATTTCTTAGTGACCTGTAGTTCTTTTTCTGGGGTCGAGGCCTCATGAGCTTTTTCCCATTCAAGATAGCATATTTGTTGATGTTCTCATTGGTAAGCCCATGGTCAGGCAGTCATGTTTTTGAGGCTTTATAGGTGTAGCTTCTAACATTCCTAGAAGGCCAAATCTCACTGTTCATCTGTCTTACAATCTTTACAACACCACTTCCACAGTGATCCCAAGCCTTAGGCCTGAGAGTTTTACTGTAGATATATCCACAGTGACTGGGCTTCACAACTCTTCATTTTGATTGGTTATGGTTTTCATAATGATGTCTGTCTCTTAAATCCAAAGAGGCATGTTTTCAACTACTTTAGTTTTATAACATATGTCATTTTATTGCACTTTGTAACCTGTGCACATTAATAATCAGTCATTGTAAGTTTTTAATGGATTATTGAGATATTGCGTTATAGAGCATCCAAGATTCCTACCAATTTCTAACTATGTCCATAGAATGTATTATCAGCTACCAAATCCAAAGGTTCTGGAAATGCTACTGATGTCAGTGTGGAAGCTGGCATTTCAGTTCTAATTATGGAGCTTAGCTATATGAGAAACTGTGCATGTCTCTTCCCTGATTACTAGAAGAGATTTCAATAGAATCTTTTATTTATTTTATTCCACTGATAAAACATATCATGTCATGCTTAATAGCTGTTTTGGGTGTTTACTTTACATGATTTCCTCCAAATTACATCACTTTTAAGATCAGAATGCTCTAAAATAATTTTAATTAAAATATAATTATGTCTTTCTCCTATTCCCTTTTTCCCTGAACCCCTCCTGTGGACCTCCTCACTCCCTCTCAAAATCAAATTCTTTTTCTTTAATTGCCATTGTTAAACACACACACACACACACACACACACACACACATACACACACACACATCTTACTCAGTCCATTTAGTGTTACTTATATGTATATGGTTTCTGAGTTCACAATTTGATATTACATAACCATTTAGGGGGCTAATTCCTGAGGAAGACTTTTTCTCCTCTTCCCAGAATTCCTTAGTTGTCTGTAGTTCTTTGTTTTGGGGATGGCTGTGTAAGATTTGCTTCTTCCACATTAGCATTTCTATTGACGGTGTACATCTTCAGGTCTTGTTTAGGCATCATTATTTAAATATCATGCTCCCCTGTCATGTCTAGGAGATGCAATCATATAGGTGCAGCTTTCCTGTTCCTCTGGCTTTCACAATCATTTGGTCTCATCTTCTCCAGTGTTTCCTGAACCTTTAGATACAGGAATGTTATTGTACATGTGGTAGCTGGGGCTGGGCACCACACACATAGTTGTTCTCTAAATTTTGACTTGTTGTAAAGAGAAGTTTCTTTGATGAAGGGGAGAGAGCTGCACTTATTTGTGGATATAAGGATACATATTTGGGGTGCAGTTAGGAATTATCAGTTCGTAGAGAATTTCATAGTGGTTTTTGGAGGTGGTTAGAAAAAGGGTCTATTTGGCTTACACATGGTGGGTCACAGTCCATTGAGCAAAGCCAAGTCAGAAATTAGAGGCTGAATCCTAGAGGAAGGAATTGAAACAAAGACCATGAAGGAAGCCTGCTTACCTGCTTGATCTTCATGCTTTGTTAGCCTGGATCTTTATGCCATATAGGACCACCTGTCTAGGGGTGGCACTACTTACAATGGACTGGATCCTCTCATTTCAATCATTAATCAACAAAGAGCCCTATGGACTTGCTTGTAGGCTCCTGATAGAGGAGTTTCCTTTTTCTCCATTTTCCTTTCATAGAAAAATAATTTTTTTTCCATGCAATAAATTCTGATTACAGTTTCCCTTCTCCCAACTCTTTCCAGATCTTCCTTATTGCCTCTTCCTTTCAAGTCCATACCCTTTCTTTCTTTTATTAGAAAACAAACTACCACAGGAAAAAAATAAGAAGATATAAGAAAACAAACAAGCCAGAGTAAGATAAAACAAGGTAAGTTCTTTGTAAGAGACTAATGTAAAAGAAAATAGAACAAGAACCATTCTGGGATATTTTGTCATAAAGGAAAACATACATATGTTATTTTCATAGTGTATGTGGACAGAATATAGCTCACAGTACTGGCATTCTAATTAAGAAGTGAATTTGCTCTGATTTTTCTGTTCTTATTCAAATACAACTAATGAGAGTTTTTTGGAACCAGAATATATATATATATTATAAATATTCCACTTATTTGCAATATTCAAGTAATTAAACACAAGCAAAGACACTTTTTAATTAAATATAGAAGCTCTACATGATTTTCAGCACTGTATATGGTCTAAATGTATCATATTGATATTTTCAATAGATGTTCTATTACCACTTACATTTGCTGAAGGGATAAAATAAATACATTCATGTTGTCTGTGCCAAAATCATTAGTGCAATGTAATGGAGATTAGAGAGGAATGTTCAACAAAATGTGTGCAAATGATTCAAATTAAAGTGATTTTGGAGGGACCACACTTTTCTAATAGTTTCTCATCAATACTCTAATAAATCTATAAGTGGCAACAGGCTGTGCTTTTATTAAGTAAGAAATATTATTTAGACATTAGCCAAAGTGTGAGATGACAATATAACACCAATAAGTGAAAATAGGAAAAAAATTTAAAATCAATAGCAATAGTATACTACCTTGTTATAAATTTGTTCCACTATTTAATAATGCATAAACTAATTATAAAAGAAACTAATTGAATCTCAGAACTTTGATTTCTTGTTCCCAGGCTAATTCTTTTCTTCAGAGCTAGAAGGTAATTATCAACTAAAGTTAGAGTTTGAAAGAAAAAACATACTTCCATGAATCATTTAAAAATGAGAGAATCTAAAGTATGTAGACCATGTATCAAGTCCTGGCAAATGTTTTAATTCCTAATAATTGAAATTGTGAGTATTGAAATTACTTATGGAAATCCCACTCATTGATGGCTTTTTCAAGGAACCTGATAGTGAATGCTTAGTCAATCCATTTTAAGCTCCAAGCATGACTTTATCCAAACTATGAGTGAATGAGAACATTTTAATTCCTCCTTTTTACTGAAGACATTATTGAAGAACAGACATGAGAGTATTTCATTACACCAAGAATCACAAGGCACTCCACCTTCTGTGATATGAGACATCACTGTACTTCCTCCAATGCCCTTCTATTTCAGAGATACTTTCTCAGAGCTTATGACTAAGAGGCCAACTTTGGTCTTGTTTCCACTATGAGATTTAAAAAAAAAAATCATTTCTGTAAATTGGTCAAGATCCTGAACGATTCCTGTGTTGTAAAACAGAAACTTCAGTCTCCATCCATGAGACACTGGGGCCTATTTGGAGTGCTTTCAAACTTCATTCTTAGTCTGAAGTGTATCTCTGAATGGGTTTTATGAGTTTTAAGATATTGACATTTTAGCCAAAAGGTTTGATGGGCAAGAATTTGAGTACTTGGAGTCCCACACTTACCACTTCTGGGCTAACCCCATAACAGACATAATAGAAATCTTATAATTTCTTCACACTTAAAATTACCAAGTACTTCACTTTGTTTGGAGAAAACTGATGTGCATTGCATAGGCAAGATGGTATCAGTTTAGATTAGACAGCATCTACTGGAATTTGTATTCAAAGAGGAGTGTCCACAGTTTTTAAAAAGAAAACAGGAAATTCATCAGAAATATACACAAAAAAACTGCACTGGAGATGTAATGTCCAGTGTTAAGCAATAAGAAGAAAGCACAATAAAGTTTTGCAATCGATAATGTCTGGATGGCCAGGACTACCATACAGGGAGATACTGGGGGAGGATCTACTGTGAAAGTGTTAGGTGAATTTTATTAGAGAACTATAAATCTTCTAGTTTTAGAAGATGTGCAGAAAAATGTGCTGACTCAAAATAACAAACAGATTAAAGACAAGCTTCACACTGTGTTTTGTGAAACTTTGGTGTTTTCATTAGGCACACTATACAAGAAGCTGTTACATTCAAAAAGTGTCCTTAAAATTAAAGCTATATGTTGATCCTATGAAAATCTATTGGACTCTTATTGGTGTTTATAAGGTAATGAATAATCTTGCTGATTCTTTGGTTACTATGGTTATAAAAATATTCCATCTTCAGGAAAATTTAAATACATTTAATTTGTCTCTCTTTGTATAGATTACAAATATATGAAGAAGCTCTTATGTGAACATAAACATGTTTCATTTCAATTGGTTGATTGGAACATAATAAATTCTTTGAGAGTTTCTGGCCATTCTGCAGGAAGGCTCCCCGTTTCCAAGACTGCAAGCAGACCATGCAGTCTCTACACCCTGCCCCCACACCCATTTGCCCAAGACCTCAGCCACGTCCTGAGAATCAGAGACCAGCCTCCAGCTTCCATCCTGCCCTGGAACTCCCACCTGGACCAGAGGTGAGTGCCTGGGGTCACACCCAGAGAAGCTCCAACCTGGGTCACAGCCCAGGGCACCAGCCACTGCAGGTAAGACCTGCCCAACTGGGCCCCAGGTTCTAGCCATAGGGCAGGATCCCCCATCCCCACCAGGAAGGTTCCCCCTCTACAAGACCCTCTGGTGAACCCTACAACCTCCACGCCCTGCCCCCACACCCATCTGCCCCAGACCCCAACCACTTCCTGAGGCTTAGAAACTAGCACCCAGCTTCCATCCTGCCCCAGAACTCCCATCTGGACCAGAGGTGAGTGCCTGGGGTTGTAGTCAGAGAGGCAACCACCTCTGGGTCCCACCCCTAGGCACCAGCCATCCCTAGAGGACCTGCCCAACTTGGCCCCAGTTTCCAACGACTCCTCAGACCTTGCAGGAAGGCTCACCTTTTCCAAGACTGCAGGCAGACCCTGCAGTCTCCACATCCTGCCCCCACACCCACTTGTCTGAGAACACAGCCACTTCCTGAGACTCAGAGACCAGCCCCCAGCTCCCATCCGCCCCGGAACTCCCATCTAGACTAGAACTTCCATCCTGTCCTGGAACTCCCATTTGGACAAGAGAAGCTCCCATGTGGATAAGATAAGGAGACTCCAGGGACTATGAGGCTACAATTACCCTGATTCCTAAACCAAACAAAGATGCAACAAAGAAAGACAACTACAGACAAATCTCCCTCATGAACATTGATGCACAAATACTCAATAAAATACTGGCAAACAGACTCCAAGAACACATCAAGCCAATTATCCACCATGATCAAGTAGGCTTCATCCCGGGGATGCGAGGGTGGTTCAACATACGAAGTCCGTCAATGTAATATACCATATAAACAAATTCAAAGAAAAAAAACATGATCATCTCACTAGATGCACCAAAGGCATTTGACAAAATCCAACACCCCTTCATGATAAAGGTCTTGGAGCAATCAGGAATACAGGGAACATACCTAAACATAATAAAGGCAATCTACAGCAAGCCAACAGCCAACATCAAATTAAATGGAGAGAAACTCAAAGCAATACCACTAAAATCAGGAAGAAGGCAAGACTGTCCCCTCTCCCCCTACTTATTCAATATAGTACTTGAAGTTCTAGCCAGAGCTATAAGACAACATAAGGAGAGTAAGGGGATACAAATTGGAAAGGAAGAAGTCAAGCTTTCCCTATTTGCAGATGACATGATAGTATATATGAGTGACCCCAAAAATTCAACCAAGGAACTGATACAGCTAATAAAAACCTTCAGCAACATAGCAGGATACAAGATCAACTCAAAAAATATCAGTAGCCCTCCTATATACAATAGACAAACAGGCTGAGAAGGAAATCAGAGATAAATCACCCTTTACAACAGCCACAAATGATATAAAATACCTTGGGGTTACTCTAACTAAGCATGTGAAGGACCTATATGACAAGAACTTTAAATCCATGAAAAAAGAAATTGAAGAAGATGTCAGAAAATGGAAAGATCTCCCGTGCTCATGGATAGGCAGGATTAACATAGTAAAAATGGCGATCTTACCAAAAGCAATCTACAGATTCAACTCAATCCCCATCAAATTACCAACACAATTCTTCAAAGATCTGGAAAGAATTACACTCAACTTCATATGGAAAAACAAAAAACCAAGGATAGCCAAAAGGATCCTGTACAATAAAACATCCTCTGGAGGCATCACGATCCCCGACCTCAAGGTCTACTATAGAGCTACCATAATAAAAATAGCTTGGTACTGGCATAAAAACTGACATGTGGACCAAGGGAATCGAATTGAACACCCTGACATTAACCCACACACCTATGAACATATATTTTTTGACAAAGAAGCCAAAAATGTACAATGGAAAAAAGAAAGCATCTTCAACAAATGGTGCTGGCATAAGTAGATGTCAATGTGTAGAAGGCTGCAAATAGATCCATATCTGTCACCGTGCACAAAACTTAATTCCAAGTGGATCAAAGACCTCAACATAAATCCAGTTACTCTGAACCTGATAGAAGAAAAAGTAGGAAGTACTCTTGAATGCATTGGCACTGGAGATCACTTTCTAAATATAATACCAGTAGCACAGACACTGAAAGAAACAATCAATCACTGGGACCTGTTGAAACTGAGAAGCTTTTGTAGAGCAAAGGACACGGTCAACAAGACAAAGTGACAGCCTACAGAGTGGGAAAAGGTCTTCACCAACCCCACATCTGACAGAGGGCTGATATCCAGAATAGATAAAGAACTCAAGAAATTACACATCAAAATGCCCAACAGTCCAATTAAGAAATGGGCTATAGAACTAAACAGAGAATTCTCAACAGAGGAAGTTCAAATGGCTGAAAGACATTTAAGGAATTGCTCAACATCCCTAATTATCTGGGAAATGCAAATCAAAATGACTCTGAGATACCACCTTACACCTGTCAGAATGGCTAAGATCAAAAACACAGAAGACAGCTTATGCTGGAGAGGATGTGGAGCAAAGGGAACTCTCCTCCACTGCTGGTGGGAATGCAAGCTTGTACAGCCACTTTGGAAATCAATATGGCACTTCCTTAGAAAATTGGGAATCCATCTCCCCCAAGACCCAGCTGTAGCACTCTTGGGCATATACCCAAGGAATGCTCAATCATACTACAAGGGCATTTGCTCAGCTATATTCATATCAGCATTGTTTGTAATAGCCAGAACCTGGAAATAACGTAGCTGCCCTTCAACTGAGGAATGGATAAAGAAAATATGGTACATATACACAATGGAGTACTAGTTAGCAGAGAAAAACAATGACATGATGAGGTTTGCAGGCAAATTGATAGATCTAGGAGAAGTCATCCTGAGTGAGTTAACCCATACTCCGAAGGACAAACATGGTATGTACTCACTCATAGAAGGATACTAGATGTAAAACAAAGATGACTAGACTGCTACACAACTCCAGGGAGGCTACATAGAAAACAGGACCCTAGGAAAGACACAGGGATCACCCAATGACAGAGAAATGGATGAAATCTACATGAACAACTTGGACAGCAGTGGGAGTAATGAAGGGCAAGGTTTGAGGGAAAGAAAGCTTAGGGTAGCAGGAGATCCCAGCTGGATCAAGAACAGAAAGGGAGAACAAGGAATAACAGACCATGATAAACGAAGACCACATGAGAACAGGAATAGGCAGAGTGATGGAGAGGTCCCCAGAAATCCACAATGATACATCCTCTGTAGACTGCTGGCAATGGTCGAGAGAAAGCCTGATCTGACCTAGTCTGGTGATCAGATGGCCAAACACCCTAACAGTCGTGCTGGAACTCTTATCCAATAACTGATGGAAGTGAATGCAGAGATACTCAGCCAGGAAGGTGGAGCTCCAGGTGTCCAATTGTTGAGAAAGAGGAGGGACTGTAAGAGTGTAAATGTTGAGACCAAGATTGGAAAAGCACAGGGACAAATAGCAAAATGAATGGAAGCACATGAATTATGAACCAAAGGCTGTGGAGCCCCCAGCTGGATCAGGCCCTCTGGATAAGTGAGTCAATTGAATACCTTGAACTGCTTTGGAGGCACCCAGGCTGTGGGACTGGGACCTATCCTTAGTGCATGAGCTGGCTGTTTGGAACCTGGGGCTTACACAGGGACACTGCTCAGCCTGGAAGGAGGAGACTGGACCTGCCTGTACTGAATCCACCAGGTTTAAATGAATCCCCAGTGGAGTCTTGGTCCTGGAGGAGATAGGAATGGAGGGGAGGGCGTGGGGTGAAGGTGGGGGTGGGCGCGGGATAGGGGAGGACAGGGGAACCCATGGCTGATGTGTAAAATTAAAACACCGATATAATAATAATGATAAAACAATAAATTCTTTGAAAAAATAAATAAGACTGGACTCTCCTTATTCAAACTAGAGAAACAAACATCTGTAGGCACATAGACTTCTGTAGCTCCCCAACTTCAATAGAGAAGTTTTTGTCTTAGTAGACAGTAGTTAACATGGTTTACTATTAATCAAATAGCAGAGATTAAGTGTTAGATAGGTACTTGGTGACAAACAGGACATATAATTTATCCTCTTAAGGCTCAGGGTCTCTCTTGGAAGAATGCACAGGGAGATTGTAGAAGCTAGATATCGAGCAAAATAATGTATCCCAGAGGTGACAGGGCCAATGAATTCATTAGCTCACAACAGATATGCACAGGGAGGACACAGTATTAAACCAGTCAACATTATAACATGGAAGTAAGATGATCATGAGTCCTGCTGCTCACTGAAAAGCTGTTGGCACTTGATAGCTTCTGAGGACCATGCTATAGAAGATGGGCCCACAAGCATGAGTAGGTCAACAGCAGGAACTGAAGTGGATTATTTAAAAATATATATTAAGAAGGACACAAACCTGGGAGGCAGTGGAGGGTATATCTGGGCAGAATGTGGAAGGATTAGGGATGAATAAGATCAAAATATATTGCATAAAATTATTCAAGAATTCACAAAAGTATTAATAAAAGTAAATGTTTTAGATTTGAAAATGAGAGTAAGGATGTACAGTAATGTGAATTGCTTCATCAAAAAAGAAAGGGAATAAAAATGGCAAATCATACATAAGTGGACTGAGAGGAAACACAAGCCCAAATCAATCAATGCAGAAATGCTTTTGACAAATTTCAACACCCTAAAAACATAAGAGAAGAAAACCAAACTAGATATAGAGAAGGTATATTTCTGAATATAATAAAGTGTACACATGAAGAATTATTGCCAGTATTATACTAAACAGAAAAATACTAAAATAATTTTCTCTAAAATCAAGAATGAAAAAAATGATGCCTACTCTTCCTATCCATTGTATATAGTATTTAAAATCTTAGCCAGAACAATGTGAGAAAGAAATTGTATATAAATATGTTATTGGTAGATTATGTGATTCTGTGTTCAAAAGATAATAAAGACTTTATCAGAAACTTCACAGATCTGATAAACACTTTCAATGAAGTAGCAGTTTAGAAAAGTGAGCAGCTTTTCTGTATTTGAAAAGCAATTTTTCAGAGAAATTACTAAGGAAAAAGTCCACTCAATAGGTTTCAAAAATTATAAATATAAAATACACATAAATAAACCTAACCATGGAGGTGAAAGCCTATACAATGAAAATTTAAAGCACTGAAGAAAGCAATTAGGGAAGATGTACAGAATTGAAAGACTCCATGATCCCATATATTGTCATAATTAATACTATAAAAAGACTTATTAACAATTTGAAGGTGATTACACTATTGAAAACAATCTACAGATCTGTTTTCAAATTTATTTGAAGAAGATACTATGGGAAATCTTTGTTGTGTTGAACAAATTCAAATAAGATATTTCCCCGCCATAAATCTAAATTTTGATACCTAAGAATTAAAGACTTAATTTTAAAGTGTTTTTCAAATATGTTTGTCCTACATGTGAGCTCATATTAAAATTATCACACGACTGAAAGTTTAGTGTAGTAGAAGAGGTATAAAACATATTGTTTATTCAAATGTCATCATTAAAAATTCTCCATGAAGCTGTACCAAATCATACACATTTATTTCATGGGTCTGCCCTACTGTACAGCACAGCAGCTTGGTGTCTTAAAGCCCTAGGGGCTAGAAGTCCATGCAAAACATTTTCCAGGCCAGTTCCACCTGGGAATTCCAGGGTACACCTGTAACCTCCTCCTGCTTGGGGACCTTGCTATCAACACTGCTTACCTTGGCTCCATAGAGTATGATTCTGATTCTGGTGTTCATTTGTATGTAGTTTTCTCCTTTGTGACTTGTCTAGTTCCACATGTCCATTTTTATACAACCACTAGTCATGAGGTCTGGACATCCTGCTCTGATATGACTTCAGCATAACTAATTACACATACAATGGCACTTTGAAATGAAGTTCTGAAAGTTAGGACTTTAGTATGTACATTTAGGCAGATTGGAAAGGAAGGAGATTTCAACCCAGTAGACTGACACAGAAGCAAAAACCCAGAGACCTTAGTCGTTGCCTTCAAATCCATCTCATCACTGTCTGTCACCAGGTAAATCTCTTAATTTCCCTGTTTTTGTTATATAATCTGTAAAATAGATGCAACAACTTCAGCTTGATGTATACTACACATAATTTGTGGGAGATTTTAATATGCATTATCAAGTCAATATGAATCAGTTCTTTAGAATCAATTTGAGGTGAAAAATCTGTGAACTGAAGCAGAACTTTTGAACTTACATCAAAGAATAAAATATTTATATACGAAAGTGGCATTTTGATAATAACTGATTCTCAGGTGCTTCTTCACTCTATATTGATCACATCTCCAGAGGGACCTAAATGTTGCCAATGTTTCTTCTTCCCTCTCAGTGAAATGACTTGCTTGTAGTATTAAAACTATCTTTTAGTTGGACTTTCAATCTCCCATCTCCCTTATGGCTGTCCTTACATTTTTTTCAATATTACTTTATTAAAAGCAGTAAGTCAACTTGTCATTAAAGGTGCAAACAAGAATAGGGACCAATCATTGTTCTTGGTGTGCCTTCTATCTACTGTGGTCACAGCAGAAAAATAGAATATTGTGGAAAGCTTAATAATCATTTCTAATAAGCTTTGGATTCCGATTTTAGACAATGTCTGAATTTTAAGAGGAAAGATGAAAAACTAAATTCTAATATAACTGAATATAAGTTGCAACAGAAAAAGCATTTTGGCAAATTAATTCAGTGGATTAATCTCCTTGGCCTGAATACATTTCTCCAAGAATTCAATATTATTTTACCCTTAGAAAAATTGTATCAAAATTAACTACTTTATAGGAAATATATACAATAATGACATTGGGATAGTAAAATATCAAATTCTGCCTCATCACAGACTGAAAAAGAACTACGCTTTTAGGCAAAAGTATAATAGAAAGTGTTTTGAAACAATGTTTTAATTCATCCTTTGTAAATGTCATATAATGCGTTTTGATCATATTCACCACTCTCCCCAGGTCTTCACACTTAGTTTCCTTACCCACCTAACTTCATGTTCTTTCTCTCTTGGCTGATTACTCCTGAGTGTGGAGATCTGCTTTGGAATGTGGTCAATATCGTACATGTCAACCCATTGAGGGAAATTGACTTTCCCTTTCTCACCAATAATCAAATGTCTGCATCTTCTTAGATAAGGGTGGAACATTGTGCCCACCTCCCATCGTCCTTCATGCTGGGGTTCTGTCTGTTTTGAACTTACACACATTTTGGGTATGCTGACAAAGTCTCCGTCAGTTCATCGGTACATTGTCTGTAGTTGTGTATGGAAACCACTGTTTTTCCTTTCAGTCATCATCACCTCTGGCTTTTCCAATCTCTCTACCCCCCCCCCCTTATGCATTAATCTCTGAGTCTTGAGGGGAAGGGTGTAATAAAGACATCATCCTGTTTAGGGCTGAGCACCGTTCTCTGCAGGTGAACTAGTCGAGGATGACTGTATTAAGTATGGCTATTGCAAGAAGATTATCTGGTGAGAGTTGAGTGGTTACTGATCTGTGGGTAGAGCAATATGCCATGGGAGTCATTTTATTACTGTGAGTCAGGACTAGGTCACTTAGGAGACCTTGTTTCAAAATAAAAATTTTATTGGTGTCTTTTTTTTTCACAGAGCCTATTTTTGTGTGAGTGAGTGCGTGCATGCGTGTGTGTGTGTGTGTGTGTGTGTGTGTGTGTGTGTATGTGTGTGTGTGTGTGTGTGTGTGTGTGTGTGCATGTTCACTCCTATGTATGGGTATTCTTCAGTCTTCTGAATTTGTTATCTTTATTATGATAAACTAAAATATGGTAAGTGGCAGGCCTTGGTTGCCTTTATTCTTAATTAAATCCGTTCATTTATTTTACATCCCAACCGCAGCTTCCCCTGCCTCCTCTCCTCCCGTTTCTTCGTTTCTTCCTCCACCTCTCCTCTGCTCCTATCCCTAGCATCCCCTCCTCCTCTGTTTCCCTTCAGTAAGGGGCAGACTTCCCAGTGGTGTCCACAAAGCATGGCTTATCAAGTTGAGGAAGGATTAAGTTCCTTCCCCTCGTATTAAGGCTTTGGTAAGGCAACCCAGTATGGGGAATAGGTTCCCCAGAGCCTGCTAAAGCTTCAAGGACAGGCTTCATACCTACTGCTAGGAGTGCCACAAGTAGATCAAGCTACACACGTGACACATATGTAGAGGCCCTAGCTCCATCCCATGTCGACTCCCTAGCTGTCGGTGCAGAGTGTGTGAGCACCTATGAGCCTAGGTTAGCAGTCTCTGAGTTCCCTTGTGATGGCCTTGCCCTCAGCCTTGGTTGCCTTCTAAATCAACTTCCCATTCCCTCACCTTGTTTTTCTTTAATGAATTATGTTGATAAGTTTCTAGGAATGATCTGAACCTTGTAAGATGCCTGATAGTTAGTAATAAAGAATCCTGGTAATTACGGGAGTAGTGGTAGAAATCCACCAAGATGACATGGAAGTGTTGTGTTGTATCATGGCAAGCAAGGAAGAGGTCAAGTTGCCTTTTAAAGAACTTGGGAGGGAAAGCACCTAAAGTGGCCAGAGCAGCATGTGATCTATTACTTCTGACACTAAAAGAAAGTTACAGCCTCCATGTAGCCAAATGTAGAAAGATGGCATGCTATTTCATATATTTTACAGTAGCTGTGCATGTCTTGGAATATTATTCATAAATGTGATGCAGGCTGAAAAATGTGTGGTAAGGAAGAAAACATAATGTATTGCTAACAATATCTAGGAAATGAAATAGCACATCACCTGCAATTTATTCCAGTTTATACATACTTACAAACATTATATCTATATCTATATCTCTATATACACATACACTGACCTGATTGATTCCTTACTTACTCTGGTTTCCTTCTAATCTACAAGTGGTATATATTTCTTCCAACGTCATTAAATAGTCTTATATTAACTCACATACATGGCCATACAGTGACCTTATAGGAAGAAAACTGGCTAGGTAAACAATCCCAATTTCGCTTGCTGGGTCACAAAGAAAACTTCTTTTTCTAGCATGGGATATAAACCTAATCTTCAAGTGCTACTTTTGCTACTGCAATCTTTCCAAATAATCCAAAAATGGCAATGATTAGCTAGTAAATGTCAAAGCCAATGGTGTAAACAAATTGCCTGAAACCCTCTCTGTGTGTTGTGTTTGATAATTGAAATGCTTTGACTCACCTCTATTATGTATTAAACAAAGAAATAGACAGAAGCTATGGGGCCTGTAGAGGAGCATTTCTTTAAATGGAAACACTCCTTGGAGGTGGGACAAAAGGTTTTCATTGATTTTGTCACCAACGTCTTGCTTGGGGAAATGGTGTTTGTGTCAATTTCAAAATCACACTATTTCCATCTCACCATTGTACCAAGTGATAGCAGAAATGTGATGCATGTCTGTTTACCATCATTGTGTGGATATGTAGGTATTTTGTCATGAGAAACAAGAATGTATACATGTCATATTACTTCCCCTATTATATGCTTCCAGTATAAATGTGGAAACTTCCAGCTCACCTCTCAGGATACCTTAGAGAAAGGGCCTTTGTAACTCTCCTGCTTTTCTCTTCTTGTTTCTTCTTACTATGTTTTCCAACTATGATTTCTTTTAGGTTGGCATTCCCTGAAAACCAAATGTTGTTGCTGTTGGTTATGATTTTATATTTTAACCTTATTGCCTCCTTGACATTTACCTTTCTAGCTATGATCTGCTTTTTTCTTAGCAGCAGGGACCTTCATCCCCTTCTGTGCCACATAATAACAAGATCAAAAGGACAGATGGGGGATGCTCAGCGCCCTGCTTTCCAGCTGCAGTTTGGTTTGCAGGGTTAGAACATTTACCTACTTTTGAGCTGTGCCCGGAGAACAAATTGTACATGATTTCTGAATACTGTCTTCTGCCTTTTACTCCCCCTCTTGATTTTTCTTCAGTACTAATAGCCAGAAAAACAAATAGTTTTTGAGCAGCAGTCCTCAGTAACAGGCACAGACTTTGTCTTCTCTTAACAATCATTCTTGACTTGGCAGAGTGTAAAGAGCATTATTGGAGTAAATCACATAGATATGGAAAATTACACACTGAAAGCTTTTGTTTACCTTCTTTCTTCTCTTGCTACAAAATAATAATAATAACTTTAAAAGTCAGAGAAAGACAGTGACCTGACAGATTTTTATCCTTCCCATTGTGTGTCATGGCTGTACTTCTGTGGAATATTCCCAGTGTTTTCTATTCAAATTAAATTGTGAGTTTTTTGTTTTGTTTTGTTTTGTTTTACTGGAGACTTTGCTGAAGCCAAGCATATTTCACCCTAGAGAGATGATTATCTTGGTCAGACGGCTATGGTTAACTCATTTTGACAAATGGAACCTGTCTCTCTCTGAAGATCATGTTTCTTCTTTAAAGTACTGCACATCTTGCCAAGAGACAGTGTTCTCACTTCCTGTACTCTAACTAGGACACCATGTGGGCAGCTGTATTAGTCAGCAGAATTATCAATCCATGGTAATGAGTAATCCTTTTAACATTTCCCAAAACCTGTGTGCACATGAGTCACCTTGAAATTCTCTTAGGTACTTTTTTTTTGTAGACACGAGGAGCCTAGGCAAGCAGGAAGAGTGTCTAGATGAATGCTAATTCCAAACTGTTTAAAAACAATACAATAAAACCCATGAGAATTTCAACCTGGAGATGATAGGGGCAACTGAGAAATATAAGGATCGGAATTGCAATAGTTTTGCATTCAAGGAGCTATTGCTGAAGATTCTAAAAGACTAAAAGACTCATGGAGGCACTAGCAGCTGCTGTCTACTGCTTTCCACAGAGCCAAGGAACTTTGCTTTAAGATACTCTGCTTAGGAGCTATTTGTTACAGTTTATGGGACAAAATATGAAGGTATATTTAACTATCAAAGAAGTCCTGCAACTCAATGATAAGTAAAATTTAGAAATATTTTGAACCAAATGTTGTCTTATGTGGTATTAGGTCTGATTGTGGGCCTAATTTCTTGTGCATCTGTCTACACAGCCTTAATAAAGGCTCATAATGGAGAGGATGCATTTGTATCCATGACTTTGAAACTGATTATGTGACTTGCTTGAAATAGAATCAAGGGTGATTATATGCTCCATGTTCATTGAAAATGGAGGATGCTGAACTTGTCTCTCCTCACCTGTTCTGAATTCTCCTCTTATGAGAACATCCCTAACTCATCTACTCCTAAAAGGTGGATGGAAGGCATAAAGGCAAAGCCACCAATGTCTGGATTTCCCAGAAGATCAGATATAGACTATGCATGTGACATAGATCTACCATGGACATCCAGTTTTAAATCAGCTACACTTTTTTAAAATGACGTATTTATGAAAATAGATGATTTTCATGTAAAACCACTAGTATTTAACTATTTTAAAATGGGTATTCATAGATACATGGAAAATGTTTAAATTACATAATTTAGGGAGCTTGGATATGTGTCAGCATCTATATTGTCACAAAATCACCACCAGATAATGGATATAAAAGTCATTTTACAATTCTAAGTCTACCCTTTCACTATTTCCCTTCTGTCTCTCACAACTCACCATGGCCAGGAAACCAACAACCTGCTTGAGGCCTACACACAGTTTTATACCATTAAGGTTTCAAATGTACTCATGATTTAGGGACAGACTTTATTTTTAGGTTTGCTTTCTTCCAGAAAAAAAAAAAAAACAAAAAAAAAAAAACCATTTTAGAATCGTCACATAAGACTGTATATCAATAGTTTATAGTATGCTGCCAGTTTTATTCCCCCAGTGAGGGAATTACTAAAAATAATGGTTATATGAGCATTGAAGTGTAATTTTTTGCAAAAGTATGGACTATGCTTTCCCTTGAGTGAATGTTTTGCAGAAGAATAAATGAGACATATGGTATATGGACCTTAAGTTTATAGAAACTGCCAGAATGTCAAACTGGCTAGACTATCTCACAGCCCAGCAGGAATTTATGAGAGTTCTATTTTATTCTTATTCTGGTGAACTCCAGATATAATGCATCTTTTAAACTATAGGATGGTAGAAAATTACAATTTTAATTTGATTCCCCAATGAATGTTGGAATATTTTAAAGTCATCATTTGTTAACCTTATTTGAAGAGCTATCCATGTCCTGTACTATAGTGGTATAGATTTATTTTTAGCTGGTAAATAATCACCAAGAATGTCCCTACTAATGGGTACCACAGGATATTTTAGTATGTGTACACATGATATGTAGTTTTAACCATGCTGACTGCATCTGTCTGTCCACATGCTATTTCTTTGGTGAAACCATTCAAGTCTTGTTTTCCAGCTTTTGAAATATGTACTAGACAACAGCTTATAGTTTAATCTGTGTCCATTTTTAAATGAAGTGTGTTGATTAGTTTTTTAATGAAGAGCTTTTGTATTCTGTCATTAATCCTGTTTAAAAATGTAGTTGTGTGTATTCTTTGAGAATTTCATATATACATACTATATATCTTGATCATATACATTCACAATTTCTCTTACGGAACTCTACTTTGATCTGCCCTTAGATGTATTTCTGCTAACTTTACATTGTCTTCTTCTCCACAATGAGTCCATCTGTGTGGGCATAGTGAATGGGTATGGGGCCACTGACTGATCATGAGGAACCTACAGTGACCACAAATATAAGAAAAATAAATGACTCTCTCCACCCTAGCAGTCATCAGCTTCTCAATTAGGGGTAGAGCCTCAAGAGTTCCTCCATCCATGATGGAATTTGAACATTCTTGATCCTCTGTATGCCTTGTGCAGGTAATCATATCAGTGATGAGTTCATGAATGCCACATCTATGTCAAATCCAGAATATAGCATTTCACAGAACTTTTCATAAGGGTCCAGTTCTTACCTTCTCTCAGTCTTATTGTCCCATTTTTCAGATGTACTCTGATCATTGTGGTGGGGAAAGGCTTGGTATAAAAGCCCCTTTTGAAGCTGAGCACTTCCTGTCACTTATCCTCAGCACTTTGGCTGCATCTCCCTACATTAACCACTGATAGTTTAAAACAGAAGTTTCTCTGAGCCAAGTTGAAGGTGAAACAAATGCATGCATATAATATGCAAATACTTCAAAGGCTGTTTGACAGCAAGAGCATTTAGAAAATAACAGTAGTACCCTCTGCCTATCTATAACCTCCCTAGCCATGGACTCTGACCAGATTTACAGCTCCAGGCGTGGATTCTCCCCTGTGAAGCAGCCCTCAAGTCCAATCTTATATAAGTGGACACCCCAATACCAGTCATGCCACCATATCAGAAGTGGGCCTATATGTCTGATAGGATGATATTGTAACATACCGGGCACAGTGTTAGGTAAAAACATTTATGCCTTGTCCCCCTCAATCAGCACGATGGACTGTAAGTTGCACTTTCCTGCACTGTGGACTCAGGCAAGCAAGAAGGAAGTTTCCCGATCTATTCGTATTGATTTCTCTCATCATAAATATCTCACACCTGGCCTGGAGGTTTTCATTAATTAACCCATTTCTGGGAACAGCATTGTCTCTCCATGCAGAGTACCACCATTCAAACTCCAATACATATATATTCAATAATTGCCTTCCAAACTAGTCTCCATGAGGATTTTCCATATAGGCTTAGTTCTGGGTAGCCCACCCCTGAATTTTTGTCTCCCCCAACCCCTAATTCCATCCCCACTGAAAACTTGAACCTCCAGCACCAGTATTCCCTCCCTCTCTTCCACATCCCATTTGGTCTACTATCCCTTCCTATTACAATTTTAGAAAGGAGATTTACAGATTTTTTTTTCTTCAAGTCTATTTCTTGTAGTCTTATATATAAAACGCTATTTGTAAAGGGATGGAATTGCTTTTGATAAGTACAATTGTCAGTTGTATTGTTTAATTAATTATTCACGTTTGTTTTAAAATTAGCTGTAGTAAAACCCGAGATCACATAAATTATTCCTTGTGTTTCCTACTTGAGATGTCGTATAAAGCTGTGCTTTAAATCGGAGGCTATAAAGAAAGTATGTTTATATATCTTAGATAAAAGGATAAAATATTGAATTTGTGCCCATTTGTTTTTCCTGCTGTTATTGAAAATCCCCAGCACCATTTGATGAAAGATTAGTTGTGCTAGAAGGAATTGTTTGTAATTGAGTAAGTAAAATGGGATTTTTCACAGTATTTATATTAACTTTCAGCCAATACTGTTACGGTTAACTGCTTTGTGTTGGGATTTGTCGCTTGATCCCGATGTCTGTCATTATGTTCTCCTCCACAGCTACTATTTCTAATATAAATATTTTGATTATATTTTTAAAAATTTATTTTAGTTTTTAAACTATGTGTCTCTGGGTTGCTTTGTTCATGTGAGTGCATGTGTTCCCTGGGGAGGCCAGGGGTGCTGGATCTCCCTAGAGGTGGAGTTAGAGGTGGCTGTGAATTTTCTGATATGGGTGCTGGGGATCAAACTTGGGTCCTCTGTTAGGGCAGTACACTCACAACCACTGTTCCATCTTCCAAACTTCTTCTCTTGTATGTTTTCCTATGTCACTGAGTCAGCTGCCAACTACTACCCTACATTGGTGCTGGAATTTTGGTTGTCATAGCATCAGTTCTCTAAGTCAAGTTATAAGATGGCACTCTAGAATACATACTTTTTTATGTCATTGTGTCACTCCTTATAAATTGACTTATATCTTTTTCATATAATGAACTTTGCAACTGGGCTAATTTAAAATATCTTAATACTTTTTAACAAGATATCTTGTTAATGTTCACTGAAAACTTGTAGAGAATGTAGATTCTGCTGTTGTTGAGTGACTTGTCCTAGGAGTATAACTGAAGCCTAATATTTCTTCACCTAATTCAAAGCTTCAAAGTCATCTTACATTAAAAATTATTAGTTTATCAACTTAATAGCAATGTTTCAAAGTATATGAAGAAAAGATTGGAATAATTAGGTGGAAGAAATATACAAACCAGTAATTATAATAAAACTTTTAACAACTATATTTCAACAATTAATACAAACAATAGTGGGCAGAAAGCTAATAAAGATATTGACCATTTAAAAAGTACCATGATAAAATACATAAATTAACCAAACTTAGAATATTTTCTTTTGCTCTCAGTTAGGTCATGATATGAGGCTCATATGATGTCAAATTGCCAGACATTTAGTTGATGACATGTATATTGCTAATCTATAAAGTTCTCTTCATTATTGAGAATAATCTTGAGATATTTCTATCCTGTTTGGATGCAGATTCAAAGTCAGTGTATTTTCCTCTATCTGTTAAATAAGAGACGACATTATGGGAACTTTAAGAAAAGCAGACAGGGGAGCATGGTTTATTCCATGAGACATGCACAATTATTCATCTAGATAAAACAAAATCCATCTTCCCAAACAGAAAAATATGATTTTTTAAACAGGGCATTGGCAAACTGTTCAAATTCTAAATGCATTCCTCAGGATGTTGTGGGATAGGATGGATGTGCTGGGGAAAGAATTTTACTTGTAAAAACAAAGAAACAATGGGGATAGTAGAATTTGACTGGCTATCTTGGTGACAGACTCATTCTGTATTCTTTCACAATGTAACAACATACCATAAAGAAAGTAGATCTGTGAGCTCAATCTTTTGATTCTACCTCAAATGAAGTTGCTGTGTGGCTCAATCAATATCTCAGTGTTGAGTTGATTACATGTTTGGCGTTTGTAAAGAGATGAAAGAAGTCTCTGGTATTGCTCTTGTGATAAGTGGGAATGTGCAGCCGAGGTTATAACTACAGAGAGTTGTTATTTTTCTTCTTCTTTCCAGACCACACTATACATAGAAGTGGTTGGCAATCTCACATATGCTGTACATTGTAATTAGTGAAAGCAGCCATTGAATTGAGAGAGTATATTGAGATCAGAGACATGTAACACAAGGCTATTTTCTCAAGAAGAATCCAAAGTACCCAAATAAATAATTAACTTAGTTTACTCATTCATCCAGGCAATAGTGAAACTCTTCACCCTTACAGAAAGCAATATTAATTATTCTTACTATGATTAGAATGGAAAGCAGTGTTAATAAGGCAAGGATAAAGATGTTAACATTAACTAGTTAGTACTTACTATACATAACATCATTTTAGGGCTAGAGATAGGTTCTTCTTAGGCAGGATCAGAGAAAGTACCAGATATTAGCTAAAAGACAGTGACATGATACTTACATTGTCTTCTTACAGTACAATAGACTATGATATTTCATAGTCAAAGAATACCAGGTAAGGACAACTTGAAATGCTAGTCAAGGCATGTGTATTAGGTACTCTTCTGTAGCTGTGATATAACACCCCCTGACTAAAATCAAGTTTAGGAAAAGTGTTTATTTGGCTTACAGTTCTAAAGGGAATACAATCCAACATGGCAGAGAACATGTAGAAGCAGGAAGATTGGCTAGCCTGCCTGTTAGGAAACAGATTGACTGCATTTCATTTATACATGGGAAGCAGACAGAGAAGAAAGTCAGAGAGACAGAGACTAAGAGACAGAAGCACGGAGACAGAAAGAGAGAGAGAGCAGGAAGTGGGAACAGACTACAAAAGGTTAAATCCTACCCCATTGACATACCTCCTCTACAAAGGTTCCACTTCCTTACGGTTCCAGGGACTTTCTAAACAGTGCCCAGGTGGAGACTAGGTATTCAAATTCATGACCATCTGGGAGCCATTTAATATTCAAAATATGGCAGAGAGGATATTATTTTATTCAAGTTTACTATAAGCATGTAGTCCTTATTGAGTTGTTGAGTAGAAAGGTTCTCTGAGTCGACACATATAACTGTTAAACAGATGTCCTCGGTTTCTCTTCCTGATCTGCCTTTTCTAACTTTCAATGTATAGATTTAACAAATAGGACTCTCCATTAACTAGAAAATAATTAACCATCTGTGTCATAAAAGTATACTTACAAATGCATGGCTACTTGTGGCTCTGAATGATTAAACACAAACAAATAATAAATAAACATGATGAAGATTACTTAAAATACACAGAAACATTGAGCAGTATATACAGATGTAGCCCAAAAACATTTGACACTTGATATTTAATAATATTAAAATGTATTTGGAAAATTAATGCTAAATATGAAGTATTTTACTTGAGTTTTGATGTCCTGTGACTTGTAAGAATGTTCACAATTAAGTCTGTATTGCTAACTTATTTGCAAACAATCTCTAAAGTATGAATATTAATGTCTATTTTAAGAATATTTAATAAGTTACAAAAGAAAATATCTTAGATGTGGATATGATGATTTTAAATTTTATATTGTAAATTGTGCAATGATACTGAGACTGCAATTTGAATAGGGCTTCCCATTTTTGAAAGAATGAAAAATACAAATAAGCAGGTATAAATTTTTAAGTTTATTTTTTATTTAAACTATTACTAATATGCTTAATATTCTTTCAGTTGATCTTCAAAGGTCCTTTTAGATTAAGCTTTCAAAGTCATGTCTAAATTAAATTAAGTTGAACATGTTGTTACAATTCTGATTAAATTAATCATTCTGCTTGCTGTTTAAGGAACCCCTTTGCAAAGACTCAAATTAAACATGTCTGCACTTGAAAAATGTATCCTAGATATTAAACCATATGATTTAGGACTGACAATACAAATAATTTTGATATTTTGATATTTTGACACTCTATATATAACTAATTCAGACAAAATGCAATGCAGCATAAAGGTCACTTGAATCAGGGTTCACAAATCCTAAAGTCTAGCTCTAAAATCTAATCATGACCTTGGAAAGATAGCTTCACCCTTTAAAACCTCAGATTGTTCAAATTTATCATGATAAGGCTATTTTTATCCCTTTCAACTCTATGAATATAAATGTGCTTTTGTCTGGAGAGCAGCTGAATGCTTTCACTTTGTTTTCATGAAATAAACTTTGATGGTTATATCAAATGTGCTTAACTAAAGCTATTTATCTTGGAGATATGTCTGAAGCATGCATCCTGCTGAGAAGGACTTCAAGATTATGCTTTGCTTGCTGTACTGCCAATACTGATTCAAGGACCCCGAGAAAGCCTACACTGGTTTATGAGGGAGTTTAGTGTCCTAAACAGCATACTTCCCCTTTATTTTGACCACATGCTGTTTCTTGTGGTGAAGTGGACAATATATTTCACACCTCTGTATAGAGTAACATGGCTCTTTTATTCTCAATGACAAGAAAAATGTATATGGGTTATAGAAAATTAGATAGCAGTCAAATTTTTCCTTTATCATCTATAACATAATGCATATGTCTTAGGGTTTTCTATTGTTGTGAAAAGACACCATGACTATGACAACTCTTATAAAGAAAATATTTAGTTGTGGTGACTCACTTACAGTTTTAGAGATTTAGTCCATTATCATCATGGTGGGGAGCATGGCAGTATGTGGGCAGACATGATGCTGGCTACAGCCTGGCTTACAGGAAACAGGAAGTCATCTGACTCACTGGACTGTATTCTTAGCAATGCAAATCTCAGTGCACACCTCTACAGTGCCAGACTTCCTCTAACAAGGCTATACACATTCCAATAAAGATACACCACCTAATAGTGCCATGCCCTATGAGAATATGGGGGCAAATTACATTCAAACTACCACAGATGTACACAATAATGATTGCTTAGATTGCAACTGAAGATCAAAAAGCCAATAGTGATCAAATTAATACAGACAATTTCCACAGAATACCTTTGCAATTGCAATGAAATGATCAGTCACTGATTTTATTGGTCTGGCTCTGTTGGTGTAGACTCCACGGTTGCCCTGCCGTATGACAGACAACAAACCATGGCTATAGCAATGAGGTCAATCCTAAAGTAAAGACGTAGATAAATTGGAAGGATATGCCCATGCTCAAGTGTTGTTAGTCAATGTAAACTATAAAGCTCTGCAAAGTACACAACCTCAACTGTGTTTCCCATTCAAAAGAGTTCTGACATGAAATAAAGTTGAAAATCAGTTAAAACTCTTATTGAAATTACTCAAAGGGTGAGTGGATGACACCTGATCCCTGTAGAATAGGCTAATGCTTAGTGTTATATGATGGCATGGTTCCTGTCCTTGACAGCTCTCTCTCTCTCTCTCTCTCTCTCTCTCTCTCTCTCCCTCTCCCTTTTATGCTGAAACTATGGAAACTATTTCACCCACCTATTCTCTTCCCCTGTGCTTATTATAATTCTTCCACTTCTCTTTGATGCAAATTAGTCTAGACTTTCTAATCAGCTACTGATTCTCCTCTGTACTTGTAACTCAAATTACTATACAAAGTGACATGTAAATTACCACATCCTAACAGTTGTGTCTTTATTACACCAGCAAGTACAGCAGTGTGAGATCAAAATCAGAGATTCTGTGTAAGCAACTGTCAAAATATCAGAAGTCCAATAGGAAAGAACTTAGAGTTCCAACTGAAAGACTTCTAGTTAAAGGCAGACATTGAAGCAGGCTTGGTGACTCAACAGAACCAAAGCAGAGATGTCACATCATCTGCAATAAGTTCCAACCTCAGACAAACTACAAACCTGAAAACAGACTGTCAGTAGATTTTCCAGAGGCCTTCAGAGCCTGTGACTCTATGGACAAAAAGGCAGACAGTAGATGCTGATATCAAGAATGGAGGAGGAAGACTCCATTTTATAAATGAATATCAAAGAAGATGTGGAAACCAAATGTACTCCTGGTAGTTTAATATATTCCCATGGTTCTGGTATGAGAAATGAATACTTGTCCTTTAAACCATCCAATATATGGTATTTTGGTATGGTAATAGATGGACTAAAACAATAGGCAATTATCATTCATCCAACACTGCCTATTGCCTCTCCTGAATATAATCATACATGTTTTGGAACACAGATGAAATGTCCTTAGACATGTAAGCTTATATGTCACACTATACCCTCTACAGAAGCTATGATTGTTGGTGGCTGATTTCTAGAAGTTGTTCATGGCATCAGAAGGAAGCTCCTGACTATAAACCTTTTGATGTCCAGTTCTTTGGCCACTGCACTGGATATATATAGTTGTACTGTACAATATTGTCATGGCTCATTTTTCATATATGAACTATATGCTTGTTCTTGCAATACATTTTTTTTATTTTTGTGAATGAGTATATGTTGTTACACAGATCAATAGAACATCCTGTACTGAGATTTTGTCATTAAAGAATGAGCATCACAACCATACATCCCAAAGATGAAGTGCTCCAAAATACAAAAACACTCTTAGTGTTGTCACGGTGCCAAATTCTATACTTGAACTCAAAAGATGGATTGGTTACAGAAGAAACTCAGGTTAATTGAGCATGTTGCATAAAATGATCTTTAGGCCATGTGCACTGAATTCATATTTTATTCTCTTTTCCACAATTCTGTATGTATTCTTATAAAAACAAAAGTCACCAAATCTCAATTATTTGGCTCATGATTATTTCAGTTGGAAAAGGATAAATACCATTCTATTTTATAAGTTATTAGAAAAGAAATTCAAACCACATTTCAAAATTACTAGGGTAATAAATAGGTTGATGGATTGTCTATGTGCTGAGCAGAACTTTTTTCTGCACTTATTAATGCATTTATAATACTCAGTGTGTCCAATAGAGTTTAAAACGTTCCTGTGGTTTATTGATGAGCAAGGTGAAAATCTGAAGACCGTGTTCTAATTTGCAAACAGAACCCTGACTCAGTCTCTTGTCATCTAACTCTGAAGTTAGCATGGTGACAAACTGTGTCATTGTGTCTCCTCCAGGAGGAGAGGACATAAATGCAGTAGGCTGAAGATGAAAGGAGACTGGGAGGGATGACGGAAATGGGTGGGAGGAAGGAAATGAATCACAGATAGTAACACTAGAGTGAGATGGTTCTGTTGGCTTGTTTTAATGAGGCATGAGTCTGGCAGAGAACTGGATCTGAGGAAGGACATTTTAGACAGTGTAATACATACACTTAAAGATGTAGAGATAACAAATGTGTGGCACATTTAGGAAATGTTGAGAAGCCCATGTGACTAAAGGCCAACTTTACAGTTTGTGAATAGAGTAATACAGGTGTCCGTGGTGATAGAAGACCCAATTCTCAATAACTTTGAATATCTTTTGTGCAGTGAATACATTGTTTCTTAAAACTCTGACATGTCAATAAATCTGAAAATGACCAAGTGACTTTTGTTTGCTTATTGTAAACAGGGAAGGGAAAGCAGCACAGTATGGACCAGGTAGATCACTGGATCAGTCATAACAAGATTGTGAGTAAGGGGGATATTACTTAAAGACAGTGAGACCAGCCTTGCTGTTCTACACTTTCAATGTGGATTTAGATATGCACACTGAGTCACATTTGGTACTATGAGAAATCTTGTATATCATAGGATGAGATTCCAGTAATACAGTGTAAGAGGGAAGAATTAGAAGATCATAAATTTTGTGGCCAGTGAAGGATTGACACTTCCATGGTAAGACTACTGGCTGAGAGGGGAGCCTCCAGGAGCATTTCCCTAAGGTCTCTCCACTTCTCTTTTAGTGGAAAAATAATGTAGAGTATACTTATGTATTTAATCAAAACCATTAACATGTACTATTTTATGAGTTTGTTATCTCTAGATTATTATCTTAATTATTCCATTTATTTTTAATCTAAAATAGTCCTTAAGATTATAGAAATTTATGGCTTCCCACTTCTTTCATCACAGTTGACATAGTCATTTATTGCCATAGTTCCTTTGGGGCTTCGCACTTTTCTTAAATGTCTTCAAACCTATGCTACCAAACCATACTTCTGTGAATATAATGGACAACATATGTATTTTTCTAATGAAGACTTTGGATTTGGTAAATAGGGATGAGAGTGAAGATATTAATATAAGTTATTATCAGGGAATTTGTCATGCAATGGAAGAAGTATCATCAATGTTAATTCATATCAGTCAAATTAATTTCATGCTTTTCCACTCATTAGGAGAAGACATTTTCAAAATGTTTTATTTCTAATATTTAAAGTGAACATACAGATATTATACAATTTGATGTAAAGACTCTAATCTGTTGCAAAAACACAGAGGTCACAGATGAGATAATGATTCCAAAGTTTTACCACAGAAGCAGACATTTGCAATGAACAGCTTTTTTCTGACTTCTGATGTGACCTTGTAATTATTTAGCACAAAACAAATGGCAGTCTAACTGAACAAATTAGCCAATAAAAAAAAGAATGCTGAAAACTTACGTATAATGACTCAGTTATTTCTCTTTCTTTTTAGTTTTAACTAATAATAATTAAGTCTCTGATGTTCATTATTTCAGGGAGTAGAGTATTTAAGATATCCAAATTCGATTCTTGTGGGGGAAGCATTATGGTTGTAATTATAATTCCTCTGTATTCTCCTTCATTTTGACATAGATGCAGTTATCCATAGTCTACCAAGGTCAGATTTTAAAATGAGAAGTTAATGGAAGCAAATAATTTGTAATTTAAACCTTAACATGTTCTATGTTGTGTACTGAAAATCTCTGCCATGTCTCATGCATCATCATGCTGTTTAGTGAAGTATTGTCCTCTGACCAAGTAAAACCAAGTGCCATTCTTGCACTGGACACTTAGCCAATTTGCTTATGAAGTACACTTGCAGTGGTATGTGTTTTAATTAAGGAGCCCATTGTCTTACTCATGGTCCTAACTGCAGGAGTAATGACACTAGTAATTTAGATATGCCAAAGAGAATTCAAAAAAGTGCTTCCTTTAATTGCTGGGGTTGCTAATATCTATGGTACAATATGGTGCCCTGAGAGACAGAGAAGGAGTAAGAGAAAGCCAGAAGGAGAGAATGAAGAACTGTTCACACAACTTTATTAGGCCATATTGTTGTAATTTTGGGGATATTAATTATTGTAATTAATCTAATATTGTGCATTATTTATAAATTAAACTTTGAGTATATGTTTATTGGAAAATATGTTATATGTAAGGATTAGGAATGTCTTTGGTCTCTGTAACCATAGGAAACAACTGAGAATTAAAGGAGAGAAAAGGATTAATTTGGCTCCAGGTTTTGGAAGGTTTGTTACTTTGGGTCTTTACTGCCACAGAGAATCATGGCAGGAACATTTAAGAGATCGAAACAGCTCACTCCCTGAACCATGAAGCAAAGAACAAAAGGAACTACCCCCTTCAAGAGTACACCCACAAAGACCTAATCACTTCCAATAAACCTGAATTTAGTAAGGTTCCATCATCTTTGGATAGCACCTCTATGAAGGCTAAGTATTTAACACATGGGCCTCTGGGAAATGATATCCAAAATATAGCAAGTACTGCCTGTCATATCAGGTACTTACTGGGAGATTTTACCAGTTTCTCCTTTTGTTGAGGGAAATGATAGACATTTTCTTACTTGTCTTAGTTACTTTCTGTTACTGTGACAAAGCACCATGGCCAAGGCAACTTATAGCATGAAGTGTTTAATTGGGCTTACAGTTTTGGAGAGTTAGAGTCCATGATGGCAGAGCTAAGGTATGGCAGCAGGAACAGCTGAACTCATAACTTGATCTGCAAATAGGAGACAGAGCAAAAGACACTGAGAATGGTGCAAGTCTTCTGAAACCTCAAGTCTTTTCCCAGTGACACATCTTCTCCAAGGCCATAACTCACTATCCTTCTTAAACAGTTACAGTTGGGAACCAAATATTCCATCATATGAGACCATAGGGGGCATTCTTACTAAAATCAGCACACAATTAAAGATTATTTTCACTTAACATTCATTGTAAGTGACCCCTTTTGGTTATTGTAAGTCAGAAAAAGCATGAAATTATATTATCTCAAATGCATTAATTAATAGAAAATATTGATTTTTTTCAATATTTTATATTGATTAATCAGAAATGTATTAAATACAGATAACAAGTCATTTTAATAATTGGGATTTTGTGAATAATATCTAAAGATTAAGATGTACATTACCTTTACATATTGATGCCAAGTTTTGAAAAGTGAAGCTCAGCATAGTTAGATGAAGATAATACATTTAGGCACATCTAGAAAATGAGTTAAAAAAAAAAAGATTCAAATCCAAGCTCACTAATCTGAAGCCTTTTGCTTTTGCTCTGCTGACTCTAAACACTTTAACTGATAGGTTCTGCATTTGTATTCATTTAAAGGATATATACTATTAATTAAAATGCTCATTGTGGTCTGGGGAGATAACTCACTTGATAGAGTGCTTCTTTACTAGCTGGAGGCCTTGAGTTTGGATCCCCAGAACTAATATAAAAGTAGGGAATAATTGAATTACCAGTTCAGAAGTGCAGAGACAGGTGGATCCCGAGGGTGTGCAAAGCAATCAAGCCAAATGGGAAGCTCTGTCTTCAGTGAGGGACTCAAGAAGGCAGGAGAAGTAACCAATCTCTGGCTTCTATATGTGCCTACAAGTGTAAGCAGACTTGCACACACACACACACACACACACACACACACACATGTACGTATATATTTCCTCACAAACATGCACCACACATGAAATAAGTAAAACAATAAACAAAATGCTAATTGTGATAAATATATATTCATACACACAGTCTAAAAATAAAGAGATCAAATCCCTCTCTATCCTTTACCCATTTTCTCCAAAAGAAAGCATTCATATAGTTTGTAATATCATAATAATTACATATAATTTTGCATACATAAAATCCACAGATCACATTAGATTCCCCTGAGTTGCTTACATTTGTGAGTGCGTGTAATTAGTTCATAGAATTTTTTCACGTTTCCACAACACCACTGAAGATATAAAAATGATAAAAAAAATGTGTATGATAACACAATGCCCTTGTTCCACGCTTTTGTAACCATCTTGAGTCTGTCTAACACAGCTCTCCTTTTTGGTCCCTAAACTTCTGGAAATCACTTTACAGTTTTTAAACTGTGTAGTTTTATAATTTCCAGAGTATTATATAAGAGAACTATTAGCTATGTAACAGCTGAGATTTAAATTTTCTTCACTTACTTGAAATATGCTTAGATTATACCTGAAATATTATGCATATGGATGTCAATATTTTATTATATTTTATTTACTATTCCATGATTGGGTTTGACAGTTTGCTAAATCATTTATCTGTTGAAAAATATCTGAGGTCTATACTGCTTCAATTACCACAAATAAAGAAGCAATGAATATTTACGTATGTACTTTTCTATGAAGAGATGTTTTCTTTTCTCTAGGACAAATTCCCAACTATGCAATTGCTTAGACATATAGCTTCACTTAGGATTTTGTGTGGAAATGAGCAAAACTTTTTTTTGGAGGATGGTGCCACCATTTTATACTTGTGCATTTCTACCAATAGTGATTGATGATCTGATTTTTCTGCATCATCAATGTATTTGGTGGCTTATTTGTTTGTTTTTAATATTTTTACTACTACTTTGGTAATTTCATATCATGCATTTTAAGCATGTTTCACGAAATTCTTCCTTTGAACTCCTCCCAGATGAATTTCCACCCCATGGCATGCTTCTCCTACATCTTAAAAAAGTATATTTAATAACACACCTTGGTACCAGTTTGTATTGTCCCAATAGTTCTGAGTGTTTCATCATCCACTGGAACATGGTTGACTAACAGATTACCTTTAAAGAAAACTAACTTCCTCCAGATGCCATCAATTCCTGTTAGAGGTGGAGGCTCATGAATTTTTCCATGCTTCATGCTAGAATGGTGACCTGCTTCATTGTCTGTAGATCTTCTGCAGGCAAAGTTTTGAGTCACTTGAAACAGTCTGTTGATTATGGATTTCTTTGTGGTTTGAAATTTATTTGTAGCTAACATCTTTGTAACTTACTTTTTAGAGTGAAGGTCTTCTCTGCCATTTGTTTATTGCATTTAGTGAAATCTTTTTAATTTTTGCCCACTTTCTACTTGGACTCTTTCAAGTTTGACTACTAGCCTTGAGAGTTCTTTATATGTTCCAGATAGCTCTGTATTTATGCGATTTGTAAGTGATCTCTTACATTGTAGTGTCACTATTTATACTTTTCATGTCTCCTTTCAGGGAACAAAAGTTTTAAATTTTCATATCCAAACTGTCACTTATCTTTTCATTGACTATGTTTTAAATGGAGTCTCAGATATCTTCTACCAGTCGTGGAAGATTTCATACATGTTTAAGTTACACTTCCAGATTTTTATAAGTACATCTATCATAAATTGGGAATTGGGTTTTATACATGTTGTGAAAATCAAGCAACATTCACATTTACACTGTTAGCTTTCATTTTTATTCTACAATTAAACACTTTATTTCTTTATCATAACCTTGTCCATTGTGTCAGATGAAAACGCTAACATTTTAAAATAGTTTCTCTTTCTGCTCTTACTTTTCAAACTGTTTTTGCTCTGGATCCTCTGTTTTTAACACAAATTTCAGAATATACTTGTTACTATCTGTGAAAAGCTTTGATAATTTAATATTATTTGATATTTAATATAATTCTTATATAATTCAGATTTGGGACTAGACTCCTTCAATATGCAGATTCTTCTGTTACACAAATACTTTAGGTTCTTCATGGATTTAAATCTTGGATTTCTTTCATGAAGCTCTGTGGATAGCTGAACACCAGACCTGTAAATAATGTTATTTTAGTATTTTATATAAGAGTAAATTCTACATTTAATCTCATACATATTTAAATAATTATTTGTAACAATTGATATAATGTTCTCATTTCACTTTGACTTGTTGATACTATGAATTACTGGATCTATTTCCATTTTTATAGACAATTTTATGTGGTGTAAGCCATCATGCACCCATACATATATTGGATATTAAGACCTAAGATAATATTTCCATGAAGCAAGGCTTGAGGTGAAGTTGGAAGAACACCTTTCATGGTTGTAATTCATATTTTTACAACAGTAGAGAGAGAGAGCTCAACTATTTCTCATACAAGGGCCTGTGGTTTAATACATTTTTCTTATTTATTTGCTGATTTGTAATTGTATTTCTGGTTTCCAGAAGCAATTTTGTAAAATATCATGCTTTCTTCCACTGAAATTCTTTCCAATAGTGTTGACAATCTATTGAAATATATGTACAGACATCTATTTATAGGTTCTATAGATTTATTTCCCTAGCCTATGCCAATAGTTCTTGGTCTTAATTAGTCTTTCTCTGTAACTTGAAGGGTCTCAACCATATAATTATAGATAAGATATAAAACTTTAGAAGAAAATGTAGGAGAAAGTAATTTTTCAGTCATTGAAAATTAATGGAATCAAATACTTACCTATAAATGTTATTTTCTAAAAAAATCCAATAAAATATAAAAATATATTATAGTCAAGCTTAATTTTTATGGCAATTGAAAGTTCCATTAACATGGAAAACTTTACTATGTATTTTATTCTTAACATATAAACATGTAATTTTTCATAAAATGCATAAATATTAATAAAGTTTAACTTGAAGTTATGATTCTTAACTTACTGGGCATGTGAAGAATTTCCTTAATTTGATGAAAGGTGACTCAGAAGATGTTTTTAGAATCATTGTATTCAACGATGACATTTTACACCATCTCCCTGAGAATAAAAATATAGTAACAATACCTGGTCTCATCATTTCAGCTAGAGATTTTATTAAAAGTGCTATTTAATTTTATGAAACAATAAAAAGAAAAATGCAAACGATTTAGAAAAGACACAAAACCTTATTCACAGATTACACAATTATGGAAAATCCAAAAGAACTAAAAGGCACATAGTTATAATCAGTTAATCCATTTAACCGATTAAAATCACTTGCTATACAGACAATAAAAGAATAGGTCATGGGTAACCCAGAAAGGGTGTATAAAATACATCAAATACATATATTAAATATAACAAACATATCCCAGATAAATACACAAAGGATTTAAAAAAAACTAAAAGTTGTATGTTCATGAATTTATGGACCTGATATTGTTAAGATATCTTTCATTTTTCCTACAAAACATTCTTTCTGATACGGGCCTGATGTTGTCCATTTGTACTCTGAGTGTTTGGGAAATGAGGCATGAGGACTGAATTCTTTGTTGGCTGCCTCTTAAACCTTCAACCAGCCTGGGACATGTGTGACTCCTTCTCCAAAGAAAGACAAATTAAATCACGCCTTGACCAGAGGGCAGGGAGACGTTGTAATGTATGTGTGTGTGTGTGTGTGTGTGTGTGTGTGTGTGTGTGTGTATGTGTGTGTGTGTATGTGTGTGTGCATCTGTGTATGTGTGTATATGTGTGTGTGCATGTGTGTCTGTGTGTATATGTGTGAGTATGTATGTGTGTGTAGGTGTGTGTGTATATGTGAGTGTGTGTGTGCGTGTGTATGTATATGTGTGTGTAAGTCTGTGTGTGTATGTGTGTGTGTATGTGTGTGTGTATACATGTGTGTATGTGTGTATGTGTGTGTGTGTGTATATGTGTGTGTCTGTGTGTGTGTGTGTGTGTGTATGTGAGTGTGTGTAGGTGTGTGTGTGCATGTGTGTATATGTGTGTGTATATATGTGTGTGTATGTGAGTTTGTGTGTCTGTGTGTCTGTGTGTGTGCATGTGTGTATGTATGTGTGTGTATGTGTGTGTATGTGAGTGTGTGTGTATGTGTGTATATATGTGTGTGTATGTGCATGTGTATGTCTGTGTGTGTATGTGTGTGTGTCTGTGTGTGCGTGTGTGTGTATGTGAGTGTGTATATGTGTGTAGGTGTGTGTGTGTGCATGTGTGTGTATATGTGTGTATGTGTGTATGTGTGTGTGCATATGTGTGTATGTGTGTGTATGTGTGTGTATGTGTGTCTATGTGAGTGTGTGTATGTGTGTGTATATGTGTGTGTGCATGTGTATGTCTGTGTGTGTATGTGTGTGTGTCTGTGTATGTGTGTATGTGCATGTGTGATGTGTGTCTCTGTGTGTGATGTGTGTATGTCTGTGTGCATGTATATATGTGATTTGTGTGTCTCTCTTTGGTGTGTGTGTGTGTGTGTGTGTGTGTGTGTGTGTGTGTATGTGTGTGTGTGTGTGTGTGTGTGTGTGTGTGTGTGTGTGTGTGTGTGTGTGTGTGTGTGTGTGTGTGTGTGTGTGTGTGTGTGTGTGTGTGTGTGTGTGTATGTGTGTGTGTGTATGTGTGTGTATGTGTGTGTGTATGTGTGTGTGTGTATGTGTGTGTGTGTATGTGTGTGTGTGTTTGTGTGTATGTGTGTGTATGTGTGTGTATGTGTGTGTATGTATGTGTGTGTGTGTATGTGTGTGTGTGTGTGTGTGTGTGTGTGTGTGTGTGTGTGTGTGTGTGTGTGTGTGTGTGTGTGTGTGTGTGTGTGTACAGGCATATACGTTGTACAAAGAGCCAGTTGTAACGGTAATAGTCCCTTTCTGTTGCTGTGATAAAATACCATGATCCAAAGCTGGAGAGGAAAGAGTTTTCATCATCCTACAACTCTCAGATGATACTCCAGTCAGGACAGGCACTCAAGGCAGACACCCAGAGGCAGGCAATAAAGCAGAGTCTCGGAGGAACACTTTTTCCTGGCTTGCTTTCTTATATATTCCAGGACCACTTTTCCAGGAGTGGCACCACCTACAGTGGACTGAGCGTAACCCTAACAATCTTCAATTTTGAAAACGCCCAACAGACTTTCCCATACTCCAGTCTTATGGGGGCATTTTCTTTCTTTTTCTTTTTCTTTTCTTTTTTTTTTTTCTTTTTTGTTTGTTTTTTTGAGAAAAGGTTTCTGTGTAGCTTTGCACCTTTCCTGGAACTCACAGAGATCTGCCTGCCTCTGCCTTCTGAGTGCTGGGATTAAAGCTGTGTGCCACCACTGCCTGGCATGGGGGCATTTTCTTAATTGAAAGCACTTCTTACCAAGTAACTGCAGTTAGGTTGACAGATAATGAGCACAAGAACCGATGGTTCTGAGCAAGAACGTTGAAATGAGTTCTTTGGGTAAAGACCTCTGCTTGAGATCTTATGCCAAAAATGACACCTCACTGAGCCATGCCCATAGAAAATGCATCACTTCATTTAATTCAGATTTCTTCTCACCTACAGAGGTTTGGTAGTGTGATACATTAGAGGTTAAAGTTGTCTTTTGTGTGTATAATCTAGATTAATTATTCTTTTTATGATTGTCAAATGTTAGTTTATTCCCAGAAAATAAATAAATTTATTTCTATTTCTTTATTAGCTTAAAATTCACCTCTAGCTCAGATTTTCATCAGCTTTATAAATAAATACAAAGTTAATTCATCTAGGACTTACTGATGCAGACCTCAAACAGCTGTGGTGGTACTGGCAAACAGATGAGAAAGGCAACCAAAAATAAATTAAACAACAACAACAACAAAAAAGAACAGATAATTCAGAACAGGGTCAAGCATCCATGGGCAGTGAGTCAAAACAAAATTTTACTACAGGGGAGAGGAAACATTGCCTCCTATAAAACTAGAGTATATTAATTGAATATACCTAATAAAAATGTATTCTGACTCTTATTCCACCTTCTAGCAAGATTTTTTTCCTATGGATATTTCTTGTCATAAAAGGGCTATAAACTTAATGGGCAATGATATTTAATAATATTTATAATTCATATAACTGACAATGAATTGGCCTTTCTGATATTTAAAGAACTTCACTTAAAAGAAGAAAGAAAAAAGGGAAAAATAAAAGTGAACAAGGTAACTAACTAAATTGTCAATCCGATTAATATTTGCAATAGATTTATTTATCATTTATGTGGGTGAAAGCCTTGTCTGCATGTGTCTGAGCCTGATACATGCTGAGGTCAAAGATCCCCTGAAACCAGATTTACATATAGTTGTACAGCAACATGTAAATGCTGGGAACTGATCCCTGGTCCTCTGTAACACTGACAAGTGCTTTTAACCACTATCTCTCTAGCTCTTGAAGCCAACTTAAAGTTTCCCCATAATAAATTAGACAAATGACCAGAATTTACAAGTTGATGCTCAGTCTCATTATTAGTATAGGAAAATGCAAATGTAATACCTGGAAATTGTATCCAACAACTACATAAATGGTTCTAATTAAAAAGACCGATGACTGTGTTTTTTTTTGGTTAGCCATACGCAGCATGCAGTAAATCAACTGTAACATTCACTGCCTCCGAGTATAAGTTGGAATAGTCCTTGAGGAGAAAATCCAGTGGTGGGACTTAGATGCATGTCACATGAGATTTAATGTAGCCATTTGACTATGTTTATACCCAACAGACTCAGGCACATAGTACATCAAACCTACTTACAAGACATGATGGTAGGATACTATATGATATCTTTAAATAGGCTGCAAGAATGAATATGTAAACACTTGTGAGTTCATATAATGAAAACAACACAGGGCTGAAAATGAATTGATTCTCTCTAATCTCAACCCATTACAGAGTGAACCAGTTATATTTCAGTCAGAGTAAATCAAGCATAAATCAATTCATTACAAAATTGCATTCATTGTTTTTTTTTTTTTTTCTTTTAAGGAAAAAGAATGACATTTCAAGGAAGGTTAGAAGCAATCTTTTGGAAGCAGATCAGGATATTAATTAGGAGGAAACAAAAGGGAGCTATGGTTTTTGTTCTCTTTCTCATTCTCTATGCATATGTGTCTGTGTTATGTTTTCTCTCTCCTTTTCTGTTGAGCTATAAATAATGTACATTTTTAGCTTGCATGTTTAGTGCTCCACAATAATCATTGACTTGAGAATTTTTTATGGTCAAATAAATTTAAGGAACACATTTATAAAATGTGTCAAAACTAAATAAGTTCCATTATTCTAGAATTTCTGTAAGCCACTAATAATTGAATTTGCATTTTTTTCTTAAAAATATAATGCATTATGTATCATCCCTCAAGTGTATTTCCAGAGAACACATGTTGGGAAATAGGCCCTTATGTGCAGTTATTTGAACCAGTACAGGGACTTCCTGATCTATTCTCAGATTCTCTTCTCTATGTCTCTCTCTGTCTGTTTTCCCCATTTCCACATTATTTTCTGCATGTGAATCCAGTAGATTACATGAGCTCTTCAAATAAACCCAATTGCTTCCTTCCTTCCTTCTGCATGAAATGACTCTTTCTCCTGAAATATTTTTCCATCGAAAACATGTTTAAACTCTAAGTAATTTCAAGAGTCAAATTATAGTCATCTCCATTAGGAAAAAAAACTATCATAATTTCCTTAGTCTAGGATAAATATGCTCTTTGCAGTTCTCATAGACATTGACTTCACTCTGTCATAACGCTTGTTAAAACTGAGTGTGTACCCTATGAGCCTGGGTTATTTCATTTAGCATGATGTCCCACTGCTGCATCTATATATTACAATGACATGGTTAGCATTTTCCTCTTGCTGATTGTGCCAGTTACAAAATGATAATGACTACAGGACCACATTCATATGAGGAGTCTAAAATGGTCAAACTCATAGCAAACAATGGTTGAAAGGGCAAGCTGAGGAAAGTTTTAACATGTCTGCCCTACAGCACCATGTCTCTTCTCAATTTTTGTGTGTGTGCACTTACAATTTTTTTTTAAAGAGGCTAGGTCTGTTGTGAACTGCTCTCCCCAAAGAAAACAAACAAAAACTAAAAGAATGTGGAAAAGCTTGAGGAGTGGTAGGTGTGTCTGTTACCTGTATCCACTGATGAAATGATTCCATGTATGTGGGCTATACGGGAGATAATGCTTTGCTTCTGTAGACAAATTTCTAAATGATCTTATTAAATAAAAAAACACAGAGCCAAATATAGGGGTGAAAGTCTTAGAGAGATCAGGGAAATAGGGAAAGCCACCAGCCCACTTTACCTTCCCAACTCAGCAGCTTCCAAATGCAAGTTACTTCCTATCTACCCATGCCTTTATTGCCTTGTTGTTCTGTCCTCTCATTGGCTCTCTTAGCCCAGCTATCTCACTTCCTCTTCCTACAGAGCTCTGTCACTTTCTGTCTGTCTGTACAGACCTCCAGGCCTTTATGGTTAGTGCTGGCATGTGTCACCACACTTGGCTCTGTTCCCTAGTGTGACCTTGAACACACAGAGATCCTGCCTCCTCAGTGATAGGATGAAGGGCATGTGCGACGCTGCCTGACTTCTTGTTTACTTAAAATTGCTTGCTATTTCCTCTGATCTCTAGGCAAACTTCATTTATTAAAGCACAAATAAAATATCACATTTCAGCACAAATAAAATATTACCACATGCTTACATGTTTTCAGTGATCCTCACTAACAGTGCAAATTTATGTAGTATAGCAGGGGCAACAAGAGAAAGGTATGTACATCTATATCACACAAAATTTATGGTCCCTGAAAAACTAGCAAAACCTGAAATTTTGAACAAAGAAAGCCAATCATAGGAAAAGAGCATAGGGCTGGAACATAGGGGAAACAGTAGAGTGAGTGAGGACTCCATAATCTCAGTTGTGTTTTTCTTATAAAATAGGAGACTTCAGGCTGTGATGTAGTTTGGGGTTAGCAAGGTATCCAATCTGTATAGATTTCTATGCTCAGTCCCCAATATCATGAGCAAAACAAAATATTAATCTATGCAGAATCATCCATGCCTGAATCTCTGTAAGTCAACTTTTGGATTGTGGAAGCAGGAAGAATTGGATTCATGGTTGTCACTGGATTTGTAGCAAGTTAGAGGTCAGCATGGACCTGGGGTTCTGTTTCAAAAGAGAAAAAGTAATATAGTGACAAGGGAAAATCTGAGAGTAAAATCTATTTCAATAAGGTGCGGTTGAGCAGAGTGAGCTCCATCTTCCTTTCCTCAATGGTAAGAACCTGTGCTTCTCTTCTGGTTGAAGAAGACAGCTCTCACAGGAGAATGTAATCCCCTCTCTGTTGTTTGTTTGGATTCAGCTTCATTATAATCATGTGTCCCTGTGTGGATTTGTACATGTGAGTTCTGGGGATCTCCTGGAGCTGGAGTTAAAGGAGGCTTGTGAACCACCTACCCTGGGTGCTGGGAATAAGACATGATTTCTCTGCAAGAGCAGCACATGGTTTTAATGCCGAGGCACTTCTCCAGCCCGCAATCTCCCATTTTTTAAAGAAAACTGTAGCCGAGACTCGAGTGTCCTTCCTCAATCTGCTGCTTCTCATGTTCTTTTCATTCAAATTAGTCAAAATTCCAAGCAGGCAATTTTGAGGTGTTGTTTTCGGATACTAGTAAATACAAATGTTCAAATGGTTCAATTTATGCACATTCACTATACAAGAGTTAGTTTACCAGCTTAACCACAGTAAGATTACTTTCAATCAACCATTATAAACTCTGTAAAACATCACATTCCTCTTGGTTCATGCTCATTAAATTTCAAACAGTGAATGTAATTCTTTCATAGATCGAGAGGCTTTTAGTTCCTCTCTTCATTTGTAAGAAGGGAGGTAGTGGCCCTTAAGTGGCATTGTGGCTTTTCCATTATGTCTGTAGATATCCACATAGTCAAGGTCATTTACATTCTCAGCTTTCAGACACATAGCTCTTTTGATTTCAGTCTATAGAGTCCTATGGCGTATGGATACCTTCACACCATACTAACAGTGATGCAGGGATTCATGACAATAACAGATAGCATCTTAGCTTCAGATTTCTTTGCAAATAAAGAGATTTTTGTATTCCTCGTGTGTCAGTGTTTTTGTCTGAGTTGCTCTGTCAGCAAACGGATGCAGATAGAATGTGGTTAGATGAGGAAATAGCAATGGCAGATCAGGTGGCTGGATTCAACTCCATGTATGCTCTGTTTGGGGGCTTAGTGTGAGGCCTAATTGAGCTAACTTATGTAAAGAACTCAGAACACTACCTGATACACTAGACTCCTTAGGTGAGTTTTAATGTATCACCATTATTTATTAAGTGATTGCCATTTTCTGCTATTATGGAGATAGCTTTGAAGAAGTCTAAGAACATGTAATATATGTCTGTGTTGATTCAAATGGAGGCTAAGCCAAATGGAAATTAGGTTATGAATTGAGCTCAGGCACAAAAATGATCTTGATGAAGAATGAACAATAAATCTTAAGTTAATGTCAGTCTCTTCTTGTCATGGTGCTCCTGTGTGCTGGAGATTCTGCATGCTTGACAGCACCACACTCTACAGTGCCACACAACTTTTGTGTGTTCTTTTTATGGGTGGAACGAAAGAATCATTATAATGCTTGTACTGTCAATCGCTTATATATAGAAAATGGGACTGTGAGTTCCAAGGACAAAAGTGAAAAATTAAAAGGTGCTGATGTTGCTCTGTTCCCACAGCAGACCCAGTCCCTCAGCTGCAACAGAATACCAGCCGAAGCCTCCATTCCCCTCTCCACACTTCCTGTGGATCCCACAGGCCACTTTCTCCTGGCTTCCCTTCCCCAACTCAGGCAGACACCCTGATCAACCACAGACCACTCCTGCAAGAAGGCCAAGCAGGCTGCCTGTGGACCTTCTCCTCTCTCTCTTCCTCCACAAGAACCAATCCATCAGGCTTGTCCCTAGCGCTGCAACAGAACACCCATTTCAACATCCTTTCCCTGTTGTCCTTGTCTCCTATGGATCCCGCAGACCATCCCCTCCTGACCTCTCTCCCCAATGTATGCTTCATCCTAGCCTCCAGTACCAGCAGGCATTCCCTGGGAACACACCAGCAAAGCAGGCCAGTAAAACAGGCAACAGAAAGCCATCACACTTTCTGAAAATCCAGAGAAAACAGAAGCCTAGGAACAAAACACCCACCCAACAGAAACAACCCCCCTAGAAATTAGCAAACTGATTTATAATCATCCCAATCCTGGATGTGTAAGAACAGAATCAATAATGGCAGGGACAACATGTCTCCACTAGAGTACAGCTATCTTACCACAGCAAGTTCTGAGTATTACACAATAGCTGAAACACAAGAAAAAGACTGTAGAACCAACTATTTCAAGATGATAGAGGTCAATAAGGTGGAAATTAATAAATCCCTTAAAGAAATCCATGAAAACACAAACACACAAAATAATAATAATAATAATAATAATAATAATAATAATAATAGGAGGAGGAGGAGGAAATGAACAAATACCTCAATAAAGAAAATACAAAGAAAATTCTGTGAAAGGACCAAGCAAATGCCATAACAGGCTGCTCAGTCATCTCTGAGATCAGGCCTCAGTTTCATTTTCCTGAGACTGAGCAAGCAGTTTCTGAAAGAGCCATGAACAAAGGGCAGTGTATCACTGGTGCCCCTCACAACAGGGACAAGGGAGATAGGATGCACTAAGCCTGGACCACTGAGCCAGCCCCCACAGTGAGTACATACTAGACCAGCCAGCCTCCACAGCAGCTCAAGGATGAAGTTTGGGACTTGTCCAGGCCTGCCCCCAAATAGAAATTTGTAGCCTTACCCAACTCCTCAACAGCCCTGGCCAATTAGAATGTAGTATTATGATTGCCACGTGCTTAAGTCAATCATATTAAAATGGCCTAACTGCACTAGGAACTCCCCTTCTGCTGTGCTTAAAAGGAGCCCACACATCCCTCTTGGGATCATTGCCATTTTGCCTTTGTGTGGGATGGCAGGCCCTAGAATGCTGTAATCTTGCTGATTACATATGTGGATAGTGGTCTTATGTGGGACTTCCCCAGGACCCTAACATTCTGAAAATAAAAATTCAGGAATTTCAACAGCAACTGCAGAATGTAAGAAATGGAAGAGAGAATCTCAGGCACTGAAGATAAGATAGAAGAAATGGATACATAAGTCAAGAAAATGTTAAATCTAAAAAATCCTGAAATAAAACATACAGGAAATTTGGGGCACTATGAAAAGTCCAAACCTAAGAATAATAGGAATAGAGAAAAGAGAGAAATACCAGCACAAAGGCCCAGAAAATATTTTCAACAAAATCATAAAAGAAAATTATTTTAATCTATAGAAGGAGATGCCTACAAAGGTACAAGAAACTTATAGAACACAAAGTAGATTGGACCAGAAAAGAAAGTACCTATGTCACATAATAATCAAAACACTAGAACTACAGAACAAAAAAATATTAAAAGTGGCAAGGGAGAAAAGCCAAGTAATATATAAAGGCAGTCCTATTAGAATTACTCCTAACTTCTCAATGGAGACTGTGAAAGCCAGAGGGCCTGTACAGATATGTGGAAGACTTTAAGAGACTACAGGTGCCAGCCCAGACTATTATACCCAGCAAAACATTCAATCACCATAGATGGAGAAAACAAGATATTTCATGATAAATCCAAATTTAAATATATCTTCTGTCTACAAACTCAGTCCTACAAAAGGTGCTAGAAGGAAAACTCCAACCAAAGAAGTTAACTACAACCATGAAAATGTGGGAAATACATAATCTTAAACCAGAAAAATCAAAAGGAGGGAAATACACAACACACACACACACACCCACACACACACACACACACACACCCTACCACCACCACCAACACCAACAGCAACAACAAAATAACATAAATCAATAATCATTGGTCATTAGTATCTCTCAATTTCAATGGTCTCAATTCCATAATATAAAGACATGGACTAGCAGAATTGATACAAAAAGCAGGATCTATCCTTCTGCTGCTTCCAAGAAACACCTCAATCTCAAGGAAAGATACTATCTCTTTGTGAAATGCTGGAAAAAATATTCCAAACTAATGGACCTATGGAGCAAGCTGATGCAACCATTAAAAAATCTTACACAATAGTCTTGAAACCAAAACTAATTAAAAGAAATAGGGAAGAAACTTCATGTTCATCAAAGGACAAAACCACCAACATGGCATTTCATTTCTTTTTTAAAATTTGGTTTAATTGACCTTTTTTTCCCATTTATTTAACATGCTGATCACAGTTTCCCCTTCCTCCTCTCCTTCCATTCCCTTCCCCTGATTTCAGTCTACTCCCCTCCCCATCCACTCCTCCTTTATCTCCATTCAGAAAGGGGCAAGCAATTCTTAACATCTGTGTCCAAACATAAGAACACTTACTTTCATAAAAGAAACACTACTAAAGCTAAAATCAACTCTTGACCCTCACACACTGATGGTGAGTGACTTTAGTACCACATCTCAACAATGACAGATCATCCAGACAAAAACTAAACAAAATGGATCTAACATAAATTTACAGAACATTTCACCTAAACACAAAAGTATAAACCTCTTCTTAGCAACTCATGGAACTTGCTCCAAAATTGACCACCTACTCGAAAATAGAGCAAGTGTCAACAGATATAGGAAAATAGACATAACCGCCTGCATCCTATCACATTACCATGGATTAAAACTAGATATCAACAACAGCAGAAATAACAGAAAGCTTACAAACTCATGTAAATCAAACAACTCTGTATTGAATAAAAAATGAGTCAGAAAGTAAGAAACAAGTTATAGACTTTCTAGAATTCAATGAAACAGTCAACATCCTAAGCCACCAGGAAAATGCAAATCAGAACTACTTTGTGATTACATCATATACTTGTCAGAATGGCTAAGATCAACAACACCAAGTGACAGCTCATGCACAGGAGGATGTGGAGCAAGCGGAACACTTCTCCATGTTAGTGGGAGTGCAAACCTATACAGCTACTATGGAAATCAATGTGGACTTTCCTCAAAATATTGGTAATCAATCTACCTCAACATTCAGCTACACCATTCTTGGGCTTATACACAAAGGATTCTCAATCAAACTACAAAGACTATGTTCATTGCGGCTTTATTCATAGTAGCCAGAAACTGGAAACAACCTAGATTTTTGCAACTGAAGAACGAATAAAGAAAATGTAGTAGATCTACTCAATAGAGCATTATTCAGCTGTTAAAAAAATGACATCATGGCCGGGCGGTAGTGGCACACGCCTTTAATCCCAGCACTCAGGAGGCAGAGCCAGGTGGATCTCTGTGAGTTTGAGGCCAGCCTGGTCTACAAAGCGAGTTCCAGGAAAGGCACAAAATGACACAGGGTTGTCTCAACACCCCCACCCCACCAAAATGACATCAGAAAATTTGTAGGCAAATTGATGGAACAAGAAAAAACTGTCTTGAGTGAGGTAAAGTAGACCCAGAAAGACAAACATGTTATGTACTCACTTATAAGTGGATGTTAGATATCAAGAAATGATACATGCTACAGTCCACAGACACAGAGAGGTTGGCTGAAGAGGAGGGCTCTAGGGGAAACACATGGATCTCCCTGGGAAACAGAAATAGAATAAATTTTATAGGTTGACTGCGGCCATGTGAGGATAGGAGTAAGAGGGATCAGATGGGAGGAAGGGATGGAGAGAGAGGGTGCGGACACAGAGGATTGGAACTGGGGGAATTTGGGGGGTGATATGGAAAACTAGTGCAGTGGAGACTTCCTGGGATCTATGATAGTGATCCTAGTGAAGACTCCTAATAATGGTGGCTAAAGTCTGAACTAGCCATTTCCTATAGCCAGGCCAGGCTTTCAGTGGCAAAACTGGTTTGCATTGTTCCTTAAGGTGGTCCCATGAAGAACCCTAAGTAACTCATGCTAATGTTAGGACAGAAGGTTGGCCTCTTCAAACTTACCAAAGGGTCCCATTGCTATAGGACAACTTCTACAAGGTTCATTGACCTTGGAGAGCTCGAGTTGGTGCCTGCAGAGAGCCTTCACACAAAGTTCTAGTCTCTTTGGTGCAGGAAGGAGGAGGGTGACTGAAAGAGAAATGTGGACATCGACCTAGCCACAAAACCTTTCATCTACAGTCTGTCCTGCTTGCAAGATGCTCTGGGGTAATGGTGGTGCAGAACTTGAGAGAGTGCCCAACCACTGTCTGATTTAACTTAAGGCCCACTTCTTGAGAGGGAGCCCATGGGCCACACTGCTGAAATGGCCAGGAACCAGAGACTGGATAGCCCAGAGACCTAGGGTAGAACCAAACAAGACTGGCCAAAAGGAAAAAAAAAGTCAATGAAATGATTTCTAATGATATTCTGCTATACTCACAGATCAAGTGCCTTGTCCAGTTGCCATCAGAGAGGCTTCCTCTGGTAGCAGATGGGAGCAGATGCAGAGATCCACAGCCAGACATTATGTGGATAGAGAAAGAGTTTAAACTGGAGGTCTCCATTTGGTCCCTCACTTCTGAGCTCAGGAAATCCTGCAGAAGAGGGGGCAAGAAGATTATAGGAGACACTGACAGTGACTTCACAGACACTGAAGGGACAAGCATGGAGCCTGAGGGTGTCTGCACCAGGTCCTCTGTGTACAGGCTCTGGCTTTTCACTTAAGTGTTTTTGTAGGACTCCTAACTATGGGAGTGGGTTTATTCTTGACCCTTTTGCCCGCTCTTTGGACCCTTTCTCTCCTGTTGAGCTTCCTTGCTCCATCCTTGGAGTAAGGGCTGTTGCCTTGTCTTACTATATTTTGTTTCTCAGGTTTGGTTGTTGACTTTGGGAGGCCTGCTCTTTTCTGAAAGGTGTGGGAGTGGGAGAGTGAATCTGGGGGAGAGAGGAGGTGAGGGGGAGCGGAAAGGAGTGGAAGGAGGGGAAACTTTGCTTGGGATGTATTATAGGAGATAAGGATCTATTTTCAATTAAAAAGGTGCCAATAGCTCTGACATTGAGCTAGATAGCTTCCATCACAGCTTCAGGGTCATTGAGAAAAGTTTGACCATCTGGAAAGAATTCAAAACAGAGACTTGGGTACCATCAGACTAAATGACTCTTTATTATTATTATTATTATTATTATTATTATTATTATTATTATTATGGTTTTTCGAGACAGAGTTTCTCTGTGTAGCTTTGTGCCTTTCCTGGAACTCCCTTTGGAGACCAGGCTGGCCTTGAACTCACAGAGATTCACCTTCGTCTGCCTCCCTAGTGCTGGGATTAAAGGCGTGAGCCACCACCACCCAGCTAAATAACTCTTAATATGGAGGTTTCTCTTCTTTTGTAAATGATCTTTTGTCCTCTGCACAAGTCATATATTAAGAATATTTAGTTGAATATTTTGTTTATAGCTCATATAAATGCCAGCAACACAAACACTGAGTATGATCTTGTGGCATTATTGACACCAAAAGAGATGTCTAAATTTCATCTAGCTTTGAATTTGATGTAAAGAGACATTTCGTCCACAAAGAAAAAACAGACAGGCTTAATGACATGTATCATTAATTATAAAATATGTTTTTCATAAAAAAATGTCTTCAGATTGTCTATATTCACCTCCTGCTCTCTCTCTCTCTCTCTCTCTCTCTCTCTCTCTCTGTAAAAGATTCTTTATAGACAACTTGTCTTATGCTACACAGTTGTGCTATTATGACTGGGTTTTTCTGGAGACCAGCCTATGCTTCTTTTTGGTGGAACTATGCAGGTATATCATAACTTTATGGCACATTATATTTACAATAGAATGTTTACTGTTTCTTTCCTGTCCTCACAAAACACTGAAAATTAAATAGCTTAATGCTTTACAGATTTATTAATTTAAAATTCTGGGAAGCAGGAGCTCAAACTCTGTAGAAAGAGCCATGATCCTTTTGGTCTAGAAATCATTATCATCCTTTTTTTCAATCTGCTGGTTTCTGAGACTTCAGGTGTGAGCTACCTCAATGGAATAGTGGTTTATTAGTACTTTTATTTTATATAGCTATTCTTAACTCATTTAAGAGTTGAAATAGCACATAATTGATAAAAGATGAGTTGAATACCAGAGTTGAATAATTTTCATTGATGAAAACATTAACATGTGGTTTTGATAAGTAAAATATATTGTGACATCACTCATTAAAAATCATTTGAAGGAACATTGTGGCACAAGTTAAGTGTGGGAGACCAGCTCCCACATTTATTTACCCCATTGACTCTTGAGGAATGAGGAATAAGAAATTTAGATAGAAATATAGAGGGGAGAGAAACACATAGAAACACAAGATAACCTTGGGTAGGCCTGAATCCTTACCCATTGGCCCAGAACTTTATTCAAAAGGGATTTTTATAGCAATGCCAAGGGGATGGGCAAAAGACAGATACAGCCTTGCTAAATACAACCAAGTACAGACCCTTCCAAACTCAGGCCTGTGGCCCAATCATCCTCTTTTGCAATCCTGCTGGGTAAAGAAATTAGGAAACCTAGGTGGGCTCCAGCACAAAAGACTGAAATTTACATGTCTAAATAAGGATTATCTTTTTTTTTTTTTTTAAATTAACACAACTGCTCTCTGTATACAGGGTTAATCTTTAGTACCATAAAATTGAGTGTTCTGTAAGACTGAGGGGAGATGTTGTTGGAGTTGAGTCATTTACACACAGCTTAACATCCAGCTAATCAGAAGATTTTTAGGTTCATCATTTGCTGTTTTACTCATGGGATAAGCCTCTGCTAGTGTAGTGCCATGATGCAAGAAGAGCAGGGATACAGAATTTATAACATCAGGGAAAAAATATGAGCCCATGAGTTCCACATGTTACAACTGCATCGCCCCCATGTCTCCGAATATGACTCAGTTTGGACATAGGGATCTTACAGAAGTAATCACACTTGATAAGGTAATAATTAGAGTGGGCTTCTAATCTAACATTATTGATATACTTATTTATTTTAAAAAAGGGAATTTGGAAATGGACAAGCACACAAAAATACCAGGTGAAGATAAAGTTGGTCGTCAGAGTGGTCTTAGTAGCCAAGGAATGCTGGCAGACCACCAGAAGCTTGGGGTGAGGCAAGATGGAGGTCTGCCATCTCACTCTTCAGCAGACTCCATGCTGTCTGTCTAGAGCTCATGTTTCCAACTCTTGGGAATTGTGAGACAATAAAGTTCTGTTTTCTGAACTGCTTAGCTCTTGCTTGTGATGAAGCATTAGGGAATGAGTACAGGATTTCTCACAGTCTCTTAGTAACATCCCTTTTGAGACTCAGTGACATCATCCTAAGACTCAGAAAAAAGCTGTCATTGCTAATTCTTTGGCACTTTAAAGGGTTTCTGATCAAACAAGTTACATCCTTGGTTTCTCCATTTGTAACAGTGCTTCTATAGGTTTCCTAAGAATTTTGGGTTTTTTTTACGTGATACTTTGTACATTCAAATGGTGTTCTCTTCATCTCTTTGTTGTGGATATCGCTCTGTGTAAATAAAGTTCTGATTGGCCAGTGGCCAGGCAGGAAGTATAGGCGGGACAAGAGAGAAGAGAATTCTGGGAAGTAGAAGGCTGGGGAGAGACACTGCCGCCACTGCCATGAGAAGTAACATGTAAAGACACTGGTAAGCCACAGGCCATGTGGCAAAGTATAGACTAACAGAAACGGGTTAATTTAAGATAGAAGAAGTAGATGACAAGAAGCCTGCCACGGCCATACAGTTTGTAAACAATGTAAATTTCTGTGTGCTTTCTTGGTTGGGTCTGAGCGACTGTGGGCCTGGCGGGTAAGAGAGATTTGTCCTGACTGGGCCAGGCAGGAAAACTCTAACTACATCTCTTCCACATTATTTAATGGCTTTTGGATTAAGACCCCCACGAATTTGCTGAATGATCACTCCAGTGGGCTTATGGAAAGCCAGGTCATAAATCCATGTATTTAATTTGTGTTTTCACTAATTGAATTAGAAATGAAGGCAGAGTAATTAATTCATATGAAATAAACTTATCTAATAATGTACTTATTATATACTATTTTATTAAGAAGAGGATTAATACATTAAAATGTTTGAAAGCCTTATACTAAATGTGGATTCTGTTTAAAAAAAAAGAAAAACTCATGTACTATAAGAAAGTAGAAATTAACTGTCTTCAGTTTCACTTTTTATAGCATACACTGATTTTAATTCTTTCAAACATTTGTTTTTAAAATCTGATATAAGGTATTTTAGCTACATGTATATGATGGTAGACTTATGTGTTGAAATGAAGCTCAGGGATCATCTTACTTCAACAGATATCAATAGTTTGACATTTATTTTATGTATTTTCTTTATTTTATTTTATTTTACCTTATTTTATTTTTGTTTTTTGGAGACAGACCTCTATTGGACTCTGAGCTGCTCCCATTTTGATATCCCCACCTAAGGTCTATAGCTGTTACATCCTTCCCAGGGCCCCAGGAAGATCTCTGCTACGTTCATTCTCTATCCACAGCCTATTTTGATTCCTGCACTTGTGCCCTTGATGAAGTACTTAAAAGAAGGAAAGAGAGTCTTTTCTCCTCCAATCTTTCTTCTTCTTCTTGTTTTGTCTTTATTTTGAGACAGTGTCTCATTATATAGCCCAGCTTGGCCTGATACTCACTATGTAGGCCAAGCTTGCCTCAAATTCGTGTACACCTGCCTTTATCTGCTTTCCAAGTTTTAGAATTAATGAGGATCATCAAATAAATGAATGAATCAACTGCAAAGAAGGCTGAAAGTGATGTGGCCTTGTCTATAAGTTTTTATCTTCTATTTATTTTTTTACAGCCAGACCAAAATTTCCCCTCCCTCTTTTTATCTCAATCCCTCCCTCCCACTTCCTCTCTGCAGCCCTTCCATCCACTCTCCCTCCTCTATTTCTCTTCAGACAAGGGCAGGCCTCTCATGACTGTCAGCCAGCCATGGCATATCAAGCTGCAGTGACACAAGGCACCTCTTCTATTAAGACTGGACAAGGCAACCTGGTGGGAGGAAAGGGTCCCCAAACAGGCAACAGAGTAAGAGACAGCCCTGCTCCCACTGTCAGGAGTCCCACAAGCGGACCAAGTTACACTACTGTAACATATATGCAGAAGGCCTAAGTCAGTCCCATGCAAGCCCCCTGATTGTTAGTTCAGTCTCTGTGAGTCCAACTTAGTTGATTCTGTGGGTTTTCTTGTTGTGCCCTTGACCCCACTAGCTCCTACACTTTTTCCTTGCCTTCCATAGGATTCCCTGCCTAACGTTTGGCTGTGCATCTCTCCAACTGTTTTCATTAGTTGCTGGGTAAAGTCTCTCTGAGGACAGTTGGGCTAAGCACCAATCTATGAGTATAGCAGAATATCACTAGGAATCATTCCATGGACATTTTTTTCCCACAGTTGTGTTTGGTTCTATCCTTGGTCTCTGGGTTACCCAGCCTCTGTGTCCTGGTCCTCAGGGGTAGGCTCCCTCTCATGGCATGGGACTCACGATGGGCCAATCATGGCTTGGTTACTGTCATAATTTCGCTGTCACCTGTACCCCAGCACATCTTATAGGCAGGACACATTGTAGATAGAAGATTTTGTGCCTAGGTTGTTGCTCCAATCCCTCCACTGGAGGTCTTGCCTAGTTACAGGACATGGCTGGTTCAGGCTCCATATTCCTCAATTGCTGGGAGTCCTAGCTAGGGAAACCTTCATAGATTGCTGAGAGTTTCCATTGCAGTAGGCTTCTAGCTTGTCCCAGAGATGCCCCACAATTCCTATTAATGGGAATAATCAAATACATAGATGAATAAACAGGGTAAGCAAGGCTGAAAACAATGTGGCCTTGTCCATAATTTTTTAAAAATATGGTGAATGCATTATTCCCTAATTCAACTTTAGGACTGGCAGATTCTCTTATACTGAATTGGCTAACTTGTTTAAAGTCTCATATTTTGTGGTTGGAATAGTTTCAGTGTTTATTCAGTTTAATTGTTTCATCATACTATCACACAATTACCAAGACACTAAATAGTCAATCCTTGTGTTATCAAATCAAATATGTTTATTTTTCAAATAATCTCCAAATAAGATTGTCACTGTTGTGCTGGTGATCTGTCTCCCATATTCTTTTGGAGGGTGTTATGTGTCCCCTGTGGAAACTTCCATCTCAGAACTCATATTTTTATGAGGCTGAAACTCAATAAAACTGTAATTCCTTTTTGGATGAGTCCCTCTATTGTATTAGACCATGCAATTTCTGGGCATGGTGCCTTAAAAATCAACTCTTTGTTTTTCTTTAAATATCTCAGAGAATCCAGTGTTTGTGTCATTTTTGGTTCAGCCTATGGTAAACCAGAATACTATTTTCAAAAGATGTTTTCACTTTGCCGTTTCTTCTGTGGTAGTCAAATTGCTTGCAGAGCTTTCCTCCAGCTGAGCCATATGCGGGTTCGCTGAATGCCTTTAATGGTTTTTGAACCTGTCATAAGCAGAGCTGTAATGATCCTATTCTAAACAAATTATGCATAATTATATAATAATAAGATCTAGGTATACAGTATAGGGAAATTACTGAATGTCAGGAGTTTGTCACGCTAAAGCCAATGACTTTATTAGTTGTTTTTTGTTTTTTTTTTGGTGTGTGTGTGTGTGTGTGTGTGTGTGTGTGTGTGTTTGTTGGGGGGCGGGTAAAAGCTGTAGGAGCTATTCCAAATTTATGAATCAAGATCTGCAGGTAATGTATTTATACATTGTCTTTTGTCTGTGTGTCTGTGGACTGGTTTATTTTTATCTGTCATCATCATCATCATTGTCATATGTCTGCCTAACTTTCTTTTCTATTGATCTTTTATTTGTCCCTTAATTGTTTCTTGTCATCATCTTTTTCATAAGTCCAGTGTTATTACCAGAATACTATAATGAGCAAGTCTAATAAAAGAACCTAAAAGCTGTGATATTTTCTCTAGCTTATTGAGGTATGATCAATAAACCAAACTTGGACATATCAAAGATATGTGAGAAGTTTTAATATATTCACACATTGTAAGATGATTACCAACAATAAATCAACCCACATATCAATCTTTCACCAAGTAATTATCCTTTAATATTTTTGTGGTAACACTTCAAATCTACTCTTTTTGCAAATTTCAAGTGTGTGGACCTTGTCATTAATCCAATCACCATGCTGTCCATTGAAACTCTAGTACTAGTCAATCTCATTGCTAAAAGGTTGACCAGTGTCTCTTTTTTCCCCTTCCAGGCTCCATTACCTGCTTTTCTACCCATTTTTTCCTATGGCTTCTATCTTTCTATATTTTAAATATAGATAAGTTCATGAAGTCTTAAAAATATGTCTTTATACATCTAGCTGTATTTTGCTATGTTCTAAAACCTCAATTTTCATCTTTATTTATTAGTTTCCTGAAGTTGATTATTGATATTTATAGGCTTGACACCAGAATTAAACATGGACCATGAAAATACCTGCCTCACTTCCTTTCTATAATAACCAGTATTGACAGTGCCATAAGACATTTTCTTAAGTGTTTTCCAACTTTATTTCCATAGGAAAATCCTTCAAATTGCTGTGTTCTCTTTCTTCCATGTAAGGTTGACGCATTTATTTTGCTTGCAAACATTATACATAATGAAATACCTGTGATCTTACTCATTTGTATGATGATTGATGGTTTTAATTTAAGAATTCCAAGCTCAATCATAAGCTTCTACCTGAAGTAAGAGTCCTGAAAAAAATAAAAATTAAGTAAATAATTTTAGAATTGCTTATTTAAGGGTTCTAATCTATGTCTGGTTATAACAGCAATGAGAAAGGTAATTCAAACTGTCTGAATATTTTCTCCATCTTTTCAAAATTTAAGTATTGAGAGACTAATCTTTATAATTTTTCCTAATTTAGAGGGATATGGCAATTCCTCAGAGTGTTGTGTGTGTGTGTGTGTGTGTGTGTGTGTGAAATCTCCAACTAAATATCATTCAATATCCTTCTAGAAAATATTTTACAAGATGTCTTAATAATCAATAACCATTTATAAATTTATTGAGTGATGTTTTTCTCCTATGTTTCCCCATGATCCATTAACATCTATACTAACTCAGTTATTCCAAGTAGTATGGAGATTTTTTTTTTTTTTGTCAGAAAACCTAATCTAGGCTCATTGTATTTAAAATTCATGGTCATGCAAAATTGTATTAGACAAGGTTCCCTTGATAGAGATGACACATACATGCAAGGGGATATAGTCTTTGAATTGAATTGTCTTTTGTTCTTATGATGGCTCAGAAGTCCCACAATGTATTTCTTATAAACTGCAGAGCCTGGGATGCCATCAGGCTAACTTAGTCCAAGTCTGAAAGCATCAGGATCAGGGAAAGCAATTGGTGGTACAATTCTCAGTTCAAAGCTGAAGACCTGAAAAACTAGAGTGTATCAGAGCACGGCTTATTATTTCTTACTTTGGAGAGTTGACAGTTGCAGTGTCCAAGAGCAAAAGGAGGAAGTACATGAACTCCAAGTGAGAGAGCAAAGCATCATTTTGTCTGACTACTTCATCTCTTTCCAGCTCCCAACTCCCCAGCTGACCAGATGATGCCTGTATATGTTGAGTGGTGATCTTCATACAGCACTGATTTGATATCCATTCAGACACACTGAAGATAATGTTTCAACGATTTCCAGGTACTCCATTCAACAATTAAGATTTATCATTACAAACATCTGTCTAATATTATTTTAAAATCAGCAAATTTCCATAAAATTTATATTTTAAAATATAAAAATTATGAATGCAAAGTATGTTAGTTTGAGTGTAATTGGCTTCCAAAATCTCACAGTGAGTGGTACTATTATGAATTGTGGCTTTGTTGGAGTGGGTATGGCCTTGTTGGAGGAAGTATGTCACTGTGGGGGTGGGCTTTGGGGTTTCCTATGTTCAGGATACCACCCACTGCCTCAGTCAACTTCCTGTTACCTGCAATATGTAGGAATCTCTGCTACTCCGTTAGCACCATGTCTGCCTGCATGCTGCCATGCTCCCTGCCATGATGATAATGGACTAAACCTCTGAAACTGTAAGCCAGCCCCTCAATTAAATGTTCTCCTTATAAAAGTTGGCATTGTCATGATGTCTCTTCATAGCAATAGAAACCCTAACTAAGACACAAAGTAATAGGCCAAAAATTTTCTCATTATAAACTAGTCTATAAATAAATAGTTTAAATTTTTATTGAATTAATCATCTGTTTCTCATTATACGTACCAATTATCTTAACTATTTACAATATGTTATAGAAGCATTTTTTGATGAGCTGTTACAATGTAATGGAGTGTGTGTGTGTGTGTGTGTGTGGACAGGCTGGACCTATTTGCTCCTTTAAAAAAAAAAAGAAGAAAAAGAAAAAAGAAAAAAAAAGTTTCTTACTAACTTGCCATAGCTTTTGTGTTATAGCATGAATGAGCAAAACCACACAGATATTTCATTTCAGTTATACTGGAATACATTCTTGAATGTTGGAAATAACTACCTTTTATGAAATCACATATAATTTTAGGAGCTCTAAAAAAATATTTTCTAAGAATACACCATTTGCTTCCACATGCTGATACAGGTCAAATATATTGCTTTTTGAGTTTAAGAATGCCTCATTGAAATGAATAAAGTTATAAAATATGTCATAGATACTGGTGGAGAATCCACACTGACCTTATCACTGCCTTTATCAGCTTTATCTCAGACCTTCAGCTGGAGAGTGTATTTTTGGTACTGAAAAACCAGTTTGGTCTCAGCACCAGTGGGATGACTGAAGGCTTGGGTAATGGGATATAAAATCCTTCCCATCCAGATCACTGATTGATTTGAGACTGTCACTGAGGTAGGTAGAAAAACAGTGATTGCTGCCGTACAAAAACTGTCAAGTCCTATGAAATGAGAATATGGTCTCAATTCCAGTAGACATATTTTCCATCTTGTTCCTAACTTATGATGGCCCAAGAATACACACACACACACACACACACACACACACACACACACACACACACACCCTACCTCAGAAACACCTTTTATTACTTCCTGGGCCCTTCTGAGTATAATTGTTCTGGTATAAATCATCTCTGAAATCATGGTGTAGAAAAAAAAATTTTTTTGATTAATTCATCCAAATTGTGTCTTCACACAATTTTCTGTCCAGAATTCAACTGGTACATTTTTACCTAGGGGAATTTTCTAAGGTCCAGTTCATTTCCTACTGTACAGCTTAGTGATGATTGAAAAAATTATATTTTTGTTTTTACTCTTAAATATATATCCCCAAATGTTGTTCAATAATCCTGAGGCAACATTTTCCCTAAATGATTCCACCAAATCAAAACAGGACAAGCATTTAGTTTGATCAGCAAGAATGTCGAAATTGACTTCAGTAGTAAAGAATGTAGCTGTCTGACTTGGTATTATGTTACACCTCACGGCCCAGGCATCTTGTTTGCCTTAAATGGTTTCACAAGCAGGAGGCTGACCCTGAGCAGATTCTCAGAGACTGCAGAGAGAGCAGCTAAACAACAGACTTAATGAGGTTGGAATTTCACACACTGTCTTAGTCAAGGAATTCAGGATACAGAAGGAGCAGTTGTGCTTGAACTGCAGTTGCCCCCGGCTTTGCATCAGGAAGTAGAACCTTTCTCCACAAACAGTTTCTAGAAATTCAAAAATAATTGTCCATTATATTTACATTAAAAATCTAAACATGTGTCAGGGAAAGGATTCATGTATTTACATTGTTAACACTTAGGAAGTCAAGTTCATCAGCCAAAAAAATATTGAGCTTCATTTACTTATCTCAAGTCAGGAAGGATCTACAGCATGTCCTAATGGACTTTGACATGCTGGAAGTAAACATTTTATTTTCCCATTTTGTGTCGTTACAACATCTACCAATGCATAGTGAATTTCTTTGGTTATATGCCTCTGTGGTAACAATAAATGCTTTTCAAACAGTCATTAAGGAAGCTTAAATTATTAGTATGGAATTGAGATGAGAATAGGATCCAGAAACTGGTCAGGTAGGTAGTTTTAAGTATGTGCCCCAAAGGTGAACAGTTTTGAATTTTGACTCTTGTCCTTGGCTAGAAGCCAGAAATAAATGACTTTGGTTTTCTTCGAAATTCTGTCATTGAAGGAGGCCAGAGATGCCACTGTGGTTTGTTAATTCTCTTGCCTTAAAAGAGCACCTTGACTAGAAATTCCATCTGAAGATTTGGGCAGCCCTGGGAGGCCACTGGACACATCATGGATGAGTCAACCAGATGGACCAGAAAGTCCCCAACTCTATGTCACCCCAGTTTTGCAAGAAGTCATATGAACATCTTTGGGATAATTGCTTGCTGCTGCTATTGCTATTTCTGGGGATTCACTCCTGCTGTACAGTGCTTCCACTTTTTTTTCTAAAATCCAATAATTAGACTTCATTCTAAAACTCAGCATTCTGTGGTCTGTGAATTTCATTCTTTGATGATCCAATGGCTTTGGTGGTCATTGATTTTCTGGAAGCCTGACCCCCATCCTGAGCTACAGCTAGTTTGAGACTGCTGCTTCTATCATTTTCCATTATGTTTCACTTTGCAGAAAAAAAAAAAAAAAGCACACAGTGAGAATTGAAGGTATTAACTGAAGTTCCCAGAAAACAAAACAAAAGAATAAAGCCCTCACATTCTCTAATTCTGATTAAGTGATTAGAGCTTTATTCCAAGTGGAGAGTTGAAATGTTTCCAGGTCCAAAGACAAACTATTGTAGGGTATTTTACTCAATCTCTTGAATAGCCATTTGTGGCTTACCACCAAGTATGACCAAAAGTTCTCGTGACTGTTGAGTAAATATTTCAGGTATGTAAAAGGAACCCTTGCTTTCACAAACCTAAAGGCTGAGATTGTCATCAGAAAGCCTCTGAGACTTAGAGTAGATAGACCCCAACCTTGCTGGAACCTCCACTTTCCCAGTGTTTCCCCAATGTTATTGAAGAGCATGTTTCTTTACATCTTTGTGCTGTCAGCATAGAAAATCCACGAAGCTGTTACCACATAGGAATGTGTTTCCTGAGCCGTTGTACAGATGTGGACAACAAGTCTATTTCACTTTCCATGAAAAGGAGCAAAGGCAGTTTTCCACTGAAGGGTATTGATAGCAGTGACCTTCAGACTGGTTTCCTAAGGGCAAGAGTGTCAGCAGCTGTAACTGAACTAAACCATAGCTCTCCGTCCACCACACTTACTCCTTTCTAATATACCATTTTTTTATTATATTTGTGTTTTAAATTTACATATCAGCCATGGTTTCCCCTGTCCTCCCTGCTCTCGCCCCTGCCCCTGCCTTCCTCCCAGCTCCTCCCCTCCATTCCCATCTCCTCCAGGACCAAGACTCTCCTGGGGGGATTCAGCTCAACCTGGTAGATTCAGTCCAGGCAGGTCCAGTCCCCTCCTTCCAGGATGAGCAAAGTGTCCCTGTGTAAGCCCAAGGTTCCAAACAGCCAGCTCATGCACTAAGGACAGGTCCAGATCCCACTGCCTGGGTGCCTCCCAACCAGTTCAAGGTATTCAATTGTCTCACTTATCCCGAGGGCATGATCCAGTTAGGGGGTACACAGCTTTTTTGTGTTTGTTTGTTTTTTTTAATTACATTTAAATTTTTTCTATTGAAAATATTTTCTTTTAAATATAATAAGTTCTGATTATGGTTTCCTCTCCCCCAACTCATGCCCTCTTCCCCTCTCACCCAAATCCACACCCTTCTTTCTTCCTCTCATCAAGATACCAACAGGCATCTACAAAATTAGTAAGAAGGTGGAGTTAGATAAAAACGAAAGAAAAAAAAAAAAGCCAAAGAAAAAGCTCGATATACACATATAGCTACACACATACACACAGACACACAGACACACACACATATACACACACACATACACATACACACACAAACACACACATACACACACATACACATAAACATATACACACAGACATACAGACACACACATACACACACACAGACTCACACACACACACACACACACACATACACATACCCACACAAACACACACACACACACACAGAGTCACATACACACAAATACAAACTCACTCATGCATGTGCATGAACACACACACACACAGACATACAGACACACACATACAAACATACAGATACACACACACACACACACACACACACACACACTTGAACATACAGAAATCCCATTAAAAACACAAAGCTGGAATTGAAGTCATAATATATACAAAAAGGACCTGTAAAGAAAAAAATAATAGTTAGCCCTGACCTGAGACAAAGAACCTCCAAAAAAAGCCATTAAGTTGATTTTGTGTTGTGGCTATCTACTATGGCTATCTAACACCTGTTGCCATGAAACAAAAACTTTGTTATTTGTCTCATCAAACATTTCAAAATACCATTTTGTAATGAAGAGGTCTATTATTGAGATTATTCAGTCTTCTAGAGAAGATTTTTTTTTTTTACTTATGCACAATGTATTTATAAGGAAGAAAGGAATAAATGATAGTATCAGTCTTTACACAAAGTTCTCAACTGATACATATATGGAAAATTGATGCTGATGGGAGTGATGATGATCTTCCTTCAATGACCTCATCTCTGTTAGACCCCCATTTCCTAATAATGCATTGATCTTGAGAAGATACACAATTAATATAGTAAACACTTTAAAATGTTTTTTCATATATTCAATGTAAATAAATTTGAAAGTTATTTTCAAATCCCTATCCATAAAATACATCAGGGGAAAATAAAAGCATATACATATGTATATATATGTATATATATATATATATATATATATATATATATATATATATACATATATATACTATATAAATGAGACTGCCTACTTTAACATTTACTTGTAATTGGAGTGACAGCTAATATTTTTTCAAATTATGATGACAAAAATTGCAGTTGAAAGCAATTTATTTCAGCTATGATATGTTGCATTCAAAATTGCAGTTAAGCCTTATATTGTCAAATGCCATCTTAAAATATGTATTAATTACAGGAAATAACTATCTTAATTTTAATTATTGTGGGTTAAAATATATTCTACTTCCTGTTAACAAATTAAATTTTAATGATAGATGTTAGGCTGATTATTTTTCAGTAGCATATCCTTTTCTTCCAGTAAACAGACAGAAAAATTTTGATCATGATGTCTAATTAAAATAATGAGGTTATTCATGTATACTTTTCCCAGAAGCTGAAAGTCAGTTGCACACATGCATGGATGTACTTTCTAAAACATTATAATATTCGTTTACTTTCATTGTTAAGTGATCTATGTTTATTGCTTTACATTGCATCGATGTATTACAAATATAGGGTGATACTTCAAAACATTCCTCCAACTTGGTTACAATACATTGAGCTCATTTAAATTTTATTTAACTAATTCTTAATACGTTGCATTCTTAATTTTTATGTTTGATTTTTTGATATTTAAAAACGCATATTAGCAGATGTATTTGAATAGAAAACATGAAAGAAATTTCTTGTACAAATTGTCCATCTTGTTTGATATACCAAGGTGTATGTGTGTGTGTTATGTATATGTGTTATTATGTCTGTGTTAGTGTCTGCCGTGTGTGTGTGTGTGTGTGTGTGTGTGTGTGTGTGTTATTATGGAGTGTGTATTAGTGTGTGTGTGTGTGTGTGTGTGTGTGTGTGTGTGTATGTTATTATGGAGTGTGTATTAGTGTGTGTGTGTTCAAGCATGTATGTGTATGTCAGTGTGGAGTCAGAGGCCAACATCAAGTATCTTCTTCTGTCAGCTTCCACCTCAGTCCTTTGAGACAGAATCATCCACTATATCCAGAGTTCACCATTACAGCAAGAACAGTTAGTGAGTAAGCTTCAGGAATTGTTCTGAATATGTTTCCCAAGCTAGGTTTACAGCCAAGAGCTACCATCCCAGACTTTCAATTTTTAATGTGTGTCCTATGGATTTGAACTCAGGTCCTTGGGCTAATGTGGCAAGTGCCTCATTGACTGACCCAGATCACAGGTTCTTGACTAACTGGTAGACTATTGAGAACAAACATTAATTCTGAAGCAGTGATGTTTCACAAAACCCTGAAAAAAAACTAACTTGTGAAGTTTAGTAAAACAGACAAAAATGTTAATCACACAATTGTACTGTCAATAATGGTACAGTAAGTATTTCAGTATTTTAGAGATACCAACCAGAGGATTCTGAGAATAGACAAAATGTCCACTGGGGAAAACATAATATATAGCTGTGGTAGTTTTAACCTTATGTCCCCCATAGTGTTAGATATTTGGTTGCTTTGACACTAGTTGATGGCACTGTTTGGGAAGGCTCAGGAGGTGTGGCCTTGTTGGAGGTAGTCTTGGAGATTTCGGAAGCCATGGCAGTTTTCTGCCCACAGCTTGAGATATGAGCTCTCAGCTCTGGCTCTCACCATGCCTGCCTGCTGCCACACTTCTTTCCCATGATAGAGAAAGACTCTCATCCCTCTGAAACCTTAAGCCCAGAATGAACTCTTTCTTCTATAAATTGCTTTGCTGGGGTATTTTGTTATAGCAATAGGAAAAATAATTAAAGCATTGGTTCTGCATCGATGTCTCAGAAGAGTGGGCATTAAATTGACCTTATTCTTGTGTGAGTTTCCAGACACTCTAATTTCTATAAGTCTCCTCACATAGTAAATATGCTTGCATGTGTACTGTGAGTGACTGGTACAGAGTTTCCTTACACATCCAAGTCTATTACCCACCGTGGGAAACTGAATGAAAAAAGTCCCCATTCACCTACTCCTGGTGTACGCCCAAACTCCAACAACAGACTATATATAACATGGAGGAATCAGCAGCTGAAAACATTTCTGTGGGACTTTTTCAAAAACTGTACAGAGACTGGGAGTAAATGACTACAAGGACTGGCCTGTGAAAGACACAAAGCCCAAGGAAAAACTTGGAAACAGTGGCAGGTTTCAGATTCCATTCTCTGCTGCAATAATGTGTAGATGTATTTGTCTTGTGAAATAAGAACACAGAGCCAATTGCAGAGTAAAAAGCAAAGAGGTCAGAGCAATAGTTAAGTGCTTAAAACCTTTTCTTACCCTTCACTGCTGAAGCTGTCCATCTCTGCAAAGAGATGGGAGGTTTTGGGTCATTTATTGAGTTTTGGATACTGTCATTGTTTAAAATGGTTGGTTACAAGTTGTTAATTATTAATGGTCAGGAAAAAAGCTGAACAGGGAGATTAGATTCAGAGTTTTTGTTTGCAAAGAAAAAAAGAGAGACCAGAGACTGTAGGCAGACCCTGCAGTCTCCACACCATGCTCCCACACCCATTTGCCCAAGACCCCAGCCACATCCTGAGACTCAGAGACCAGCCCCCAGCTCCCATCCACCCTGGAACTCCCATCTAGACCAGAGGTGAGTGCCTGGGATTATAGTCAGAGAGGCAACCGCCCCTGGGTCCCACCCCTGGGCACCATCCTGGGAGGACCTGCACAACTTGGCCCCAGTTTCCAGCCAATCTGTGGGCCCTGCGGGAATGCTCACCTTTTCCAAGACCACAGGCAGACCCTGCAGTCTCCACACCCTGCCCCACATCCATTTGCCCGAGACCCCAGCAACTTCCTGAGACTCAGAAACTAGCCCCCAGCTCCCATCAGCCCCAGAACTCACATCTGGACCACAGAGATACTCTGGTGGACACTACAACCTCAATGCCTTGCCCCCACACCCATCTGCTGGAGACTCCAGTCACTTACAGAGACTTAGAGACCAGTGTCCAGCATTCCATCCTGCCCCGCAACTCCCATCTGGACCAGAGAGGCCCCAGCTCCCATCTGCTCCAGAACTCCCATCTGGACAAGAGGAGCTCCCATCTGGATAAGATAAGGAGACCCCAGGGACTTCCTGAGACTCAGAGTCCAGCCCACCAGCTCCTATCTGGCCAGCACTCTCATCTGGACCAGAGCTCTCATCAGGCCCAGAGCTTCCATCTGGACCAGAGAGAGGCTCCCTAAATCTGTCAGCTCTGTCTGGACCAAGTACACTGATAAGACCAAGAACGAACCCACAAGGAGATGGGCAGAAGCCAAGGCAGAAGTACATACAACAAAATAAAGAGCAATACAGCATCACCAGAACCTAGGCCTTCTCCAATAACTAGACCTGAACATCACGGAATGGAAGAAGAAGAAAAAAAATCTTATAATTAACAACATGAAGAGGCTAGAGCCTTATATAGAAAATATCAAAAATAAAGTGGAGGAACAGACAAACAAAAAATGGGAAGAACGCTATAAAAAACTAGAGGAAAGGACAATTAAAGCAGAAGAAAACAATAAGTCCCTGAAAGAAAATCATGAAAAAGCAAGGGAAACAGGCCAAGACCTGAAGAGGGAAATAGAAAAAATGAAGACACTAGCAGAAGGAATGCTGGAAATAGAAAATCTGAGTAAACGAACAGGAACTTCAGATGCAAGTATAACCAACAGAATGCAAGAGATGGAAGAGAGGATCTCTGGTGCTGAGGATACGTTAGAAGAAGTAGATTCATCAGTCAAAGAAAACACTAAAACCAACAAAGTAATGACCCAAAATGTCCAAGAAATTTGGGACACCATGAAAAGACCAAACCTACGAATAACAGGGATAGAGGAAGGAGAAGAATACCAACTCAAAGGCACAGAAAATATATTTAACAAGATCATAGAAGAAACTTTGTCAACTTAAAGAAGGAAATGCCTATGAAGATACAAGAAGCCTATAGAACACCAAACAGAATAGACCCCCCAAAAACTCCCCTTTCCACATAATAATTACACGACTAAATGTACAGAACAAAGAAAGAATATTAAAGGCATCAAAGGAAAAATGCTAAGTGACTTATAAAGGCAAACCCATCAGAATAACACCTGATTTCTCAATGGAGACTTTCAAAGCTGGAAGGACCTAGACTGATATAATGCAGACATTAAGAGACCATGGATGCCAGCCTAGACAAATATACCCAGCAAAACTTTCAATCATCATAGATGGGGTGAACAAGACCTTACAAGACAAAAGCAGATTTAAACAATATTTATCCACAAACCCAGCCCTACAGAAAGCACTAGAAGGAAAATTCCAACCTAAGGAAGGCAGATACAACCATGAAAACACAGGCAATAGATAACACCACATCAGTAGACCCCAAAGAAGAGAAGTACATACACACTACCACCAAAAAATAAAAATAATAACAGGAACAAACAATTGCTGGTCATTAATATCTCTTAATATCCATGGACATAATTCACCTAAAAAAGACACAGACTAACAGAATGGATACAAAAACGGGACCCATCTTTCTGCTGCATATAAGAAACATACCTCAAATTCAAACACAGACACCTCCTAAGAATAAAAGGCTGGGAAAAGACTTTCCAATCAAATGGTCTTAAGAAGCAAGCTGGTGTAGCCATCCTAATATCCAGCAAAATAGACTTCAAACTAAAATCAATCAAAAGAGATGATGAAGGACATTACATACTCATCGCAAGAAAGGTCCACCAAGATGAAGCCTCAATTCTGAACATTTATGCCCCAAACACAAGGGCACCCACATATGTAAAAGAAACATTACTAAAGCTTAAATCACATATAAAACCCCACACATTAATAGTGGGAGATTTCAACACCCCACTTTCACCTCTGGACAGATCGTCCAAATTGAAACTTAACAGAGACATAATGGACTTAACTGATGTTATGGCTCAAGTGGACTTAATCGATATCTACAGAACATTCCACCTGAACAAAGAAGAATATACCTTCTTCTCAGCACACCATGGAACCTTCTCTAAAATCAACCACATATTTGGCCACAAAGCAAATCTCAACAGATACAAAACAATTGGAATAAACTCCTGTGTTCTGTCGCAGCACCATGGTTTTAAGTCAGATTTCAACAACAGAAAAAAAAAAAACTACAGAAATCCTACCATCTCATGGAAACTGAAAAATGCTCAACTGAATCACCAAAGGGTTAAGGGAGAAATAAAGAAAGAAATTAAACACGTCCTAGAGATAACTGAAAATGAATACACCACATACCCAAACTTATGGGACACTATGAAAGCAGTGCTAAGAGGGACATTCATAGCACTAAATGACCACATAAAGAAGCTGGAGAAATCTCATGCTAGTGAATTGACAGCACACCTGAAAGCCCTTGAACAGGAAGAAGCAAAGTCTCCCAGGAGAAAGACACACCAGGAAATTATCAAATTGAGAGCTGAAATCAATAAAATAGAAATAAAGAGAACAATACAAAGGATTAATGAAACAAAGAGTTGGTTCTTTGAGAAGATCAACAAGATAGACAAGCCCTTATCCAAACTAACCAAAAGACAGAGAGAGAGCATCCAAATTAACAAAATCAGAAATGAAAAGGGGGACATACCAACAGACAATGAGGAAATCCAGAGAATCGTCAGGTCATACTTCAAAAACCTCTACTCCACAAAACTGGAAAATCTAAAAGAAATGGATAATTTTCTGGATAGGCACCAAATGCCTAAGTTAAATCAAGACCAGATAAGCTATTTAAATAGTCCAATAACCCCTAAGGAAATAGAATCAGTCATTAAAATCTCCCAACCAAAAAAAGCCCAGGACCAGATGGTTTCACTGCAGAATTCTACCAGATCTTCAAAGAAGACTTAATACCAATACACTTTAAATTGTTCCCCAAAATAGAAGCAGAAGGAATATTACCAAACTCCTTCTATGAGGCTACAATTACCCTGATTCCTAAACCAAACAAAGATGCAACAAAGAAAGACAACTACAGACCAATCTCCCTCATGAACATTGATGCAAAAATACTCAATAAAATACTGGCAAACAGACTCCAAGAACACATCAAACCAATTATCCACCATGATCAAGTAGGCTTCATCCCAGGGATGCGAGGGTGGTTCAAGATATGAAAGTCCGTCAATGTAATACACCATATAAACAAACTCAAAGAAAAAAAACACATGATCTTCTCACTAGATGCAGAAAAGGCATTTGACAAAATCCAACACCCCTTGGAGCGATCAGGAATACAGGGAACATACCTAAACATATTAAAGGCAATCTACAGTAAGCCAACAGCCAACATCAAATTAAATGGAGAGAAACTCAAAGCAATACCACTAAAATCAGGAAGAAGGCAAGGCTGTCCTCTCTCCCCATACTTATTCAATATAGTACTTGAAGTTCTAGTCAGAGCTATAAGAAACATGAGGAGACTAAGGGGATACAAATTGGAAAGGAAGAAGTCAAGCTTTCCCTATTTGCACATGACACGATTGTATACATGAGTGACCCCAAAAATTCAACCAAGGAACTGATACAGCTAATAAAAACCTTCAGCAACATAGCAGGATACAAGATCAACTCAAAAAATATCAGTAGCCATCCTATATACAAAAGACAAACAGGCTGAGAAGGAAATCAGAGATACATCACCCTTGACAATAGCCACAAGTGATATAAAATACTTTGGTGTTACTCTAACTAAGCATGTGAAGGACCTATATGACAAGAAATTTAAATCCATGAAAAAAGAAATTGAAGAAGATGTCAGAAAATGGAAAGATCTCCCATGCTCATGGATAGGCAGGATTAACATAGTAAAAATGGTGATCTCACCAAAAGCAATCTACAGATTCAACACAATCCCCATCAAATTACCAACACAATTCTTCACAGATCTGGAAAGAATAATACTCAACTTCATATGGAAAAACAAAAAACCCAGGATAGCCAAAAGAATCCTGTACAATAAAACAACCTCTGGAGGTATCACAATCTCCGACCTCAAGCTCTACTATAGAGCTACCATAATAAAAACAGCTTGGTACTGGCATAAAAACCAACATGTGGACCAATGGATTCAAACTGAAGACCCCGACATTAACCCGCACACCTATGAACATATAATTTTTGACAAAGAAGCCAAAAATGTACAATGGAAAAAAGAAAGCATCTTCAACAAATAGTGCTGGCATAACTGGATGTCAATGTGTAGACGGCTGCAAATAGATCCATATCTGTCACCATGCACAAAACTTAAGTCTAAGTGGATCAAAGACCTCAACATAAATCCAATTATTCTGAACCTGATAGAAGAGAAAGTAGGAAGTACTCTTGAATGAATTGGCACAAGATATCACTTTCTAAATATAACTCCAGTTGCACAGACACTAAGAGAAACAATCAATCAATGGGACCTGTTGAAACTGAGAAGCTTTTGTAGAGCAAAGGACACTGTCAACAAGTCAAAGTGACAGCTTACAGAATGGGAAAAGTTCTTCACCAACCCCACATCTGACAGAGGGCTGATATCCAGAATAGATAAAGAACTCAAGAAATTAGACATCAAAATGCCCAACAGTCCAATTAAGAAATGGGCTATAGAACTAAACAGAGAATTCTCCCCAGAGGAAGTTCAAATGGCTGAAAGACACTTAAGGAATTGCTCAACATCCCTTATTATCCAGGAAATGCAAATCAAAAAGACTCTGAGATACCACCTTACACCTGTCAGTGTGGCTAAGATCAAAACCACAGAAGAAAGCTTATGCTGGAGAGGATTTGTAGCAAGGGGAACTCTCCTCCACTCCTGGTGGGAATGCAAGCTTGTACACCCACTTTGGAAATCAATATGGCACTTCCTTAGAAAATTGGGAATCCATCTCCCCCAAGATGCAGCTGTAGCACTTTTGGGCATATATCCAAGGAATGCTCAATCATACCACAAGGGCATTTGCTCAGCTATGTTCATATCAGCATTGTTTGTAATAGCCAGAACCTGGAAACAACCTAGATCCCTTCAACTGAAGACTGGATAAAGAAAATATGGTACATATACACAATGGAGTACTACTCAGCGGAGAAAAACAATGACATGATGAGGTTTGCAGGCAAATGCATTGATCTAGAAAAAACCATCCTTAGTGAGGTAACCCAGACTCAGAAAGACAAACATGGTATGTACTCACTCATAGGAGGATACTAGATGTAAAACAAAGATGACTAGACTGCTACACAACTCTAGGGCGGCTACCTAGAAAAATGGGACCCTAGGAAAGACACAGGGATCACCCAATGACAGAGAAATGGATGAGATCTACATGAACAACCTGGAGGACAGTGGGAGTAATGAAGTGCAAAGTTTTGAGGGAAGGAAAGCTTAGGGGAACAGGAGATCCCAGCTGGATCAAGAATAGAAAGGGAGAACAAGGAATAACAGACCATGATAAATGAAGACCACCTGAGAACAGGAATAGGTAGAGTGCTGGAGAGGTCCCCTGAAATCCACAATGATACATCCTCTGTAGACTGCTGGCAATGGTGGAAAGAAAGCCTGATCTGACCTAGTCTGGTGATCAGATGGCCAAACACCCTATCAGTGGAGCTGGAACTCTCATCTAATAACTAATGGAAGTGGATGCAGATATCCTCAGCCAGGTCCCAGGTGGAGCTCCAGGTGTCCAATTGTCGAGATAGAGGAGGGAATGTAAGAGCGTGAAATTTTGAGGCTAAGATTGGAAAAAGCACAGGGACAAATAGCCAACCTAATGGAAGCACATGAATTATGAACCAAAGGCTGTGGAGCCACCAGCTGGATCAGGCCCTCTGGATAAGTGATACAATTGAATAGCTTGAACTGTTTGGGAGGCATCCAGGCCATGGGACTGGGACTTGTCCTTAGTGCATGAGCACTTGTCCTTAGTGCATGGAACCTTGGGCTTACACAGGGACACTTTGCTCAGCCTGGAAGGAGAGGACTGGACCTGTCTGTACTGAATCCACCAGGTTTAAATGAATCCCCAGGGGAGTCTTGGCCCTGGAGGAGTGGAATAGAGGGGAGGGTCTGGGGGTAACGAGGGTGTGGGGGCGGGAGGGGGGAGGACAGGGGAAGCCATGGCTGATGTGTAATTTTTAAAATTTAAATTAAAAAAAAGAAAAGAAAAAAGAGAATATAGATATGAGATAGATCACTGAATCTACCCTGAGAAAAAAGATAAAGAAATAATAAGATAAATGTATAGATAATTGAATCTGCTCTAAAAATAAAATAGGGGAAGATATATTAATGACAAAATGTAGATAACTTAATCTATTATGAAAAGAAAAAAGAGAGAGTATGGATATGATCAGATAAAAAGGTCAATTGAATCTATTTTTAAAAAGGAACTACTTGTTTTAGATAGCATAAATAATGAAATTTTTTGAGTATCAAATATTACTGGACTGGACATTGTTAATATATATAAAATGGAGGGGTTTTTTTTGTCTGAATCTGTCAAATGTTAATGGACTAGACATTTTTATTGTAATTCTTGACTGTATATATTGTATACAGTTATTGGATAGTTTTTCTTATATTAGTTAGAAGCTTTTTAAATTTTTAGACAAAAATGGGTAAATGTGGTTGTATTGTGTTCCCCAAAATGTTGTGCACCCTAATAAATTTATCTGGGATCAGATAACAGACAGCCACTAGATACAGAGGCTAGAAAATGTGGCTCTCATGCCTTTAATCCTAGCATTCCTGGGCTAGAAGTTTGTCTGGATCTCTGTGAGTTCAAGGCCACAAGGATACAGCCAAGCTTGGTGACTCACGCCTTTAATCCCAGAAAGTGAGCCTTTAATCCCAGGGAGTGATGGCAGAATACAGAGAAGTACATAAGGAGTGAAGACCAGAAACTAGAAGCATTTGACTGGTTAAGCATTTGGTTGGTTGAGCTTTCAGGCTTTTGAGCAGCAGTTCAGCTGCTATCCATTTGGATGAGGACTCAGAAGCTTCCAGTCTGAGGAAACGGGATCAGCTGAGGCATTGGCGAGGTGAGGTAGCTGTGGCTTGTTCTGCTTCTCTGATCTTCCAGCATTCACCCCAATAACTGGCCTCAGGTTTGCTTTTGTTAATAAGAACTTTTAAGATTCTTGCTACAACGAATTGAAATAGTATTGGAAAATAAACAGAGATTCTTAATATGGATGGTATTAAGGAACTTTGATCAATCACAAAGCACTTTAAACCAGCATCAGTTTTTTGTTCCAAAATTGAGTCTATTAAGACTTTAAAAGAACTACAGGCAGCCTAGGAATGCTGGGAGCAGTAAAAATAGTTTTCCTAAGGGAAGAGAACATCAATTTCTTAGCAAATACCAAATGGTCAGCCCTGAAAACATACTTATGAGTAACATTATACATATTGAGCAGGGAGGGTTTATGAATATATATATATATATATATATATATATATGTACAAATATGAATGCAATAACAATTAACTAAAAAAGAGATCAAGAATTTGAAAGAGAGCAAGGAGAAGTACAAGGAGGGTTTGGAGGAAGGAAGGGAGGGGTTAAATGTTTAAGTATGTTATAATCTCAAAAAGAATAAAGAAAACAGGGAAAGAATCCTGGAAATGACATTGGCAGTGCCTTCCAGTATTGTTGAAAGCAATATAAAGGACTGAGCTAATGTCTTTGCTTTCCTCAAATTTATAGAATTGACATGAGGAGCTGAGTTGTATAGCTAAAATTAATTTGTGTAAGTGATATAAAGTGATGGGTATGATGAAATCAACTTTACTTTTTTGGAAAATAATAAAGATAGAAAGAAAAAATAAATCTGCTGCCTTCATTACATGGAAAATATAAGTAAATATATGAGCAAACGTGCTTGTACTTGCTCAGATGATATCTTAGAGATGAAGCTTCAAGACACCCATTTATTTGCCCAGATTCAAATGTTTTATTTCAATGTATTTTCGATCTAGAAAAAAAATTATGCAGAAGTAGTTTACGATGCAAAGAAGTGATTTGAAACTATTTCTTGATGAAAAAGTTTAAATATACATATAAATCTAGAACATCCCTCCTCAAAACACAGGTAGTAAATGTTTCATTAAATATTCATTAAATTCTAGACTTCTCTCTCATTAACAGCAAATTCCATTTAAGAATGTTTGAAGCTCTAGTTACTGGATCTGGGACCAAAATAATTCTCCCAATTTGAGAACAAATATCAAGATTCAGAACTGATTTCAGTTAATGAAAATTTGCTGTATACAGGACAGATGTGGAGAAATCCAAATGTGAGAACAACAAACACATAATTTAGTCCTCTTCCATTTTGCCCCTTTCACAAAGAAGCCTTAAATTTCTTTACTTCTACCGAGGTGTAAAATAAAATGCTCCAGTGCTGTGAAAATGCCATACAGATGTCACTATGTCTTTAGTCTTGGCAGCTCCGGCCCCAGGCAAGATTGTGAAGGAGATTGACACTGACATCACCAACCATACTATAAGCAGATTTTCCTCCTCTTTAGAAATGTTTTTTTTTTTTCCCCCATTCTTAAGGAACTCTCCAACCTGGTGAAGTTTCCTGACCCCTACCAATTAAATCAGTCCTCAGTGAAGGGATCAGCCTCTCCTGTTCACCCCTCTCTGCCAATTTAAGGCAAAGTATTACTTTACTAAATTATTTGACATTTTAAGCCATCTTTCTAATTGTGGATTTTGTGACTTTGTCCTCTGGAAAAGCAAACCAACTACTTTAAGACCCATCTTCTTGAGGAAAAAGCTAGAGCTTCCTTGCTCTCTCTGTGTGTCCTCTCTCCTTCTCGCTTTCTATTATATCTTTCTCACTCTCTCCCTCTTTCCTTTCCCCCCTCCCTTTCTTTCTTACTAGCATCCCTGTGTGTGTGTGTGTGTGTGTGTGTGTGTGTGTGTGTGTGTGTGTGTGTGTGTTGTGTGTATGTGGCAGAAAGAAAGGATTTACCAGTGTTACTTTTCTAAGCAAACATGGCTGACTGGAAGATTACTGCTCAATTAGTGATTCCTGGGTCACCAATTAATCCCCCTGACCACTCAATCAGTAGTGACCAGTGAAGGCAGTCAATATACAAGAAGACTGTCATTGTTTGCAAATCTGTCCCTAGGCTTTATGACCAGTGCAACGTGTTGTTCAAGCTGAGTCCTGTCAACCTTGATTGTTTCACATCAGATCAGTGAGGCTCCAGCTGTCATTTCCCAGTTATTAATATTGATTTAAATCTTCTATAGTGTTTCCTTGAAGCCTTTCTCCTGGTCACATCTGGTAGGATTGTTTGCACTAGTCAACGTAGTCAACCAGCAATTATCTCACACCAAGTGGCCTCTGTGCCATCATGTAATCAAAACCACAGCTAGACATCCAGCTTCAGCCTTGTGGAATGCTACCTTGATGAAATAGCTCTTTAAAGCGTCTCTCTTCAGTCTGGCTAGACTATAGAATGTGAGAAGGTAAGAAATGCAGAGGACCAGGGTAGGCAGCCAAGAATGAGCACCCATTTCATCCTAGTTGATGAGAATTCTGGATTGGAGTGATGCATTTTCCATGTAAGCATAAGAAACAAAGTTCAAACTCCAATCAAAACAAAACAAAACAAACCAACCAACAAAAACCAAACAAGAAAAAGCACCAAATACCTCGTCATAAAAGAAGATGGAGAACTTAGTTGTTGAACTCTGACTTACACACACACACACACACACACACACACACACACGCACACACACACACACACACACACACAGAGAGAGAGAGAGAGAGAGAGAGAGAGAGAGAGAGAGAGAGAGAGAGAGAGAAAACACTGTCCTCCACACATATATCTTTGAAATTCAGAAATCACTTTTAGTGAAAATGAATTAAGGATAAAATATATCATTTGATTGATATGCCATTTTAAATTATTAAAAGTCTAAAAATAGACTTCTGGAAATAACCATAATTTATATCTTATATTGAAGAGGGATTAATAAGCTTGAGATAATAGGGGAAACAAAAGCCTCCTTCCTGCTTTTATAGTTATACATTTTACAAGGGGAAATAGGCTCGTATTTATGAAGACTCAAGTTATTCTATGTGGAAATACATGGGAGTTGCTTCTGTACAAAAATACATTCACTTTTGTTGTCCCTCCTGGGATTTTTAGGCAGAATAATCTTATTGTTTGGGGAAAATTTTACAGAGAATTTGAAAAATATTTATTTATACTTTGATTCTTTGCTTTTCCCTTTTCCTGGTGTGTATTTATTTTGCATACTATTGTGTTTTCTAAAGATATTTTAATATATCTATTTATTTTGACAATATTTCCCTTCTCCTTAATTCTTTACCTTCCCATTATCCTCCCCTCCTCCCTTCTATTATTCCCATTTCACCCCCTTAGACATTTTCCACATCATAAACACATACCTGATTTGTCTATTTATATAAAACCTAAACTATATTTGATTCATTTGCTTAACATGATGGTCTCCACATGCATTTGTTTTCACACATATGGCACAATCTCATTCTCCATGAAGTCCTTTGTGGCTGTGTAAATCCTGTCATGTGTATGTGCTAAACTAGCTTTATCAAGTGTGTTGTCTGTTGACACACACCTAGTCTCTCTCCCCAACTTTCCTATCGAGAACACCACTGTAGTCAACATAGAATCCAAGTACCTCTGTTATGTGTTGACCCAGAGTTCTTCAGATACATCCTGGGAAATGGTAGAGATCAATCATAACCTAGACTCACTTTTAGTTTTCTGTTGAAACTCTGTTCTACTGTTCACAGTGGCTGAATAAGTTTGGGTTACCACAATCGATTTATAAGGGTTTCCCTTGTCCACATCCTCACCAAACTTATCATTTGTTCTTAATGACTGCCATTCTGAAAAGAGATGGACTTTCCGAGTTATTTTAATTTGTATTTTCCTAAAAGACATTGAGGTTGATTTTTTTCATACATTTATTGAGCATTTCTACTTCATCTTTTTGGAATCATCTATTCATTACTAGCACATTCATTCACTTGGTGGTTTTACCTTTTGTTATTTTTTTTTAGATATTTGTATTCTAGGTGTTAATCCCCTGTCAAATGTATAGTGATCAAACATGTTCTCAAATTCTATATACTGAATCTTGATCATTTCCTTTCCTGTGCAAGAAGCACTGGAATTTCACCAATTCTCCTTTGTCAGTTCTTGGAATTATTTCCTGAGTGATTGGATTTCTCTTCAGAAAGTTCCTGTTGAAGCTGAAGTTTTTACCTTATGTTTTTCCTCTAATAATTTCAGAGTTTCAGGCCTTACATTAAGATCATTAATGAATTTGAAATTGATTTTTGTTCAGGGTGAGAGATGTGGTCAAGTTTCCTTTTGCTCATGGACATTCCATTCTCCCAGCAGGTTTGTTGAAAGGGCAGTGTCTTTTGTCCAATGTATTACTTTAGCATCAATTTTAGAAACCAATTGACTGTGACTACATGTGTTTCAGTGTGGGCCCACTATTCTATTCCACTTTTTAATTATTGTCATAGAAAAAACCCAGGTAAAATTGTTACTCATAACATTTAATTTTCATAGCCTTTTGGTCCTTGCTCTTTTCCTCTTTCCTCTTTTTTCTCCTTCTCTTTCTCTCCCTCCCATCATTCCTTTCTTCCTTCTTTCCTTTCTTCATTTGACACAGCGTCTTGCTTTTATAGCTTACATTTATCTTAATACTCAGTCTTCCTGTCTCAGCCTTCCTATGCTGGAATCAAACACTTTTAATAGCGTATCTAGCTACATAGCTTTACCTTGGCTTAAAAAATGTTCTTTGAAAGTGGAAAACCCTAGATTACATTGCATCTAGATTTCTGTATATAATTATTCATGAGATAGATGTAGAATACATGAAACTTAGCTTCATTTATTGATAAAAATGAAGTAAAACATTAACACATGACTTCTAAATGTACTCAAAATAAGACTCACAAAAGTGAAATATAATTAGTATCTCTCATTTCAGAAGGCTGAAGAGGACAGCCTTCATGTACATAATTGTATTAAGTACAAATATTTTATTTGTAAAAAAACATATAATTATGATCATAAATACTGAACATTGAAAAATTTTATCATGACTACAGAAACTAATTTAAGGTTGGTATGTTGATGAACAACTATTTTCAGCTTTTCACAGATCTCTTCCCTTGGGCATAGCTCCAAGATACAGTGTCATGACTGATGTGTTTGAACTTGTCAGTTTTGAGAGTTGCAAACATTTGATAATTATTTTCCCAAGTACAACCTAAAAGTCTTTACTAAAACCAGGATATGAATTACAGTGAATTTTGGCTTCCGAATTTTCGCAATATATATTTCATAATCTTTCTTTCACAGTCATCCTCATGTACAAAAGTCACATTCCAAGTGAGGGATGTAACAAGTCACTTTATCTTTTCAACTATATACACACTGTAATATCTGAAGACCCTATCTTCTCTAGGGACTGCCTGCCTATGGAAAGTAACTTGCATGTATGTAGATAGTAAAACATGACCCTGGATATCCCAACTACCTCCCCAAAGAGTCACAGAATTTTCTTTCAAGAGGATTTATCAGTGTTTGAAGAAGTTTGCCCATGTGCTAGAACTGATGCTTTATAAAAGCATGCAATATAAAACATATCTGAATATTAACATAATAGCTTCAGAACACTAATGGTTAAAGCAGGATATTAAAAACTTGGTAAGAGCCAGGCAGTCGTGGTACATGCCTTTAATCCAATCTCTCAGGAGGCAGAGCCAGGTGGATCTCTGTGAATTTGAGGTCAGTCTGGTCTACAGAATGAGATCCAGGACAGGCACCAAACTATACAGAGAAACCCTGTTACAAAAAAACAAAACAACACAAACAAACAAACAAAACTGGGTAAGGCATAAAAGTGAATGTATGGACAAATAGCCAAGGTCTACATGGAGAGCATCTTTCTCAGGGAGTTTTTATGATATTGTAGTGATAATGTACTTAAATACATTGAAACAAAGAAGAAATACAGAAAAAGGATACTTAAAAGGTAGTTTTTCTTTGATTTGTATATATAAATACTTCCAGATCAAATTTTGTCCCATCCATAGAGAGACTATATTATGATAGGGGTTGTTTTTATTTTTCAATTGTGAAGATAAAATTTTCTAAAGTATTTTTTCAAGTAAGATATACTAGTTTCCTAGAGATATGGCAACACTACATAACTCAAACAGGAGAATTTTAGAATCTAGAACTCAGTTTAAAGTTTTGGCAGAGTTAGTCTACTGAGACAAAAAAGACTACCCTAAACCATTTTTTTTGGCTGTGCATGGCCATGTTCTTTATGAATCTCTTCATATAATGTTCTATTCATAGTTATCTTTGTATGCAGATGCCCGAAGAATCTCATCCCTCACACTAATGACCTCACTTTAATTGATACCATAGAGTCACATCCTGAGGCTGTGGTGGTTACATTTCAACACAGAAAGATAGGAAGATTAGGGAAGCATAATTCAACTAACAGATTTTTTGGTGTGTCAATTAAATTGACTCAAATTAAATCATTGTAACTATATACAAATGCAATCACCACCACAATTAAAATATAGACTTTCTTTTTCCCACCTCAAAATATTCCTCTGAGCTTTTTGATTGCCAACTCTCTGCAGAATGCTAGTTTCTGGTAATGGCTGATATGCTTTCATTTCTGTATTTTTATGCTTGTAAGAATGTGTTTCTAATAGTTACTTTTCTGTTACTGTTAATTAAAATACCCAACCAAACAACTCAAGGAAATAAGGGTTTATTTTGACTTATAGTTTCAGGGATGTAAGCCATCATGGCAAGAACTGGAGACAGCTAGCTCAACATAGAGACTGTAGCTAGAAAGTAGAAATCAATGGATGTTGGTGGTCATTTCTCCATTTTATTCAGTTCATGACTCAGCCTGTATAGCTGTATTACCCACAGATAATTTGGGTCTTCTCACCTTAATTAGCATAATTCAGATACAGATTCACAGGTCTTTCTTTCCTGGCTGTTTTCAAACCTCAGCAAGTTGAAAATGGAGACTAATCACCACAACCAGGAAAATAAAAGCCTGTGTGTACAGTGTTCATTTCTGTTCTACTGTTACAAAAGGATACAATGACAAAGACAACCTGTAAAAGAAAAGCATTTGGGGCCAGGGATTTAGCTCAGTGGTAGAGCACTCGCCTAGCAAGCACAAGGCCCTGGGTTCGGTCCTCAGCTCAAAAAGAACAAAACAAAACAAAACAAAAAACAAAACAAAAAAAACCCCACCCACCTGAAAAGAAAAGCATTTAATTCAAGAATTCCCAGCTTGCTTATACACTCAGAGGGTAAACCCATTATTATCATGACAACAAGTATAGTGTTAGACAGGCTGGTAGACAGGCAGGCAGGCTGGAGGCATTGCAGTGCAGGGTAGACAGGCAGCAGGCAGGGCAGGGTAGATCAGGGTGGGGCAGGCAGGCAGGTAAAGCAGACAGGCAGGGCACTGGAACAGTAGCTGAGAGCGTGCATCATAGAGTCAAAATGAAGACACAGAGAGAATAAGATTGGGCCTGGCATGGACTTTTGAAACTTCAAGTGCCAACCCCAGTGATTCACCTCCTCCAACAAGTCCACACTTCCTAATCCTTCCCAAAGAATTCACTAACTGGGGACCAAGCATTCAAATACGTGTTCCTAGAGAGCATTCTCATAAAAACCACCACCGAACACACACACACACACACACACACACACACACACACACACACACATACACACTTGATTCTGATCCTTTTCACTAAATATAAAGTTTTAGATTTCTGCATATTATTGTTTGAATAAGAAATGTTTCCATTTTAATCTTAGGAGTATCTGTCCTCTTACTTAAGTATAGTATACATAATTTTCATTTTGCCTGTGGACATTTTGAATGTTGTCAAGCTTTTGGTACTTTAAATGAAATATTATTGATTTTTGTATTCACATTATTATGTGGTAATGTACAGGTTTTTCAGATCCTATTGGATGGTTCCTGTATGTCATACACAACTTTTATACTTAATTCTCTAAGAAACAACTACAATATTTTCCAAAATTTTCACATGGTTTGATGTATTCACTGATAATTAGCATATGACTTGGCATTTTCTTTTCTGGTTTGTTGTAAAAGCAGCATTTCACATTTACAGTCCAGGTCAGTCTAAAACTTAATATGTAGCCTTGGCTGGCCTATTGAGCTCATGATCTTCCTGTCTCAGACCTCCAGCATCCACCTTGCAAGTCTGCCACCATGTGCATCGATTTTCTAGAGGTTGCTTGTCAATATCAAGCAGTTGAGTAGGTTTGTTCTGGTGTCTTTTTTTTTTTTTTTTTTAGACAAGGTTTCTCTGTGTAGCTTTGGAGCCTGTCCTGGAACTCACTTTGTAGACCAGGCTGGCCTCGAACTCACAGAGATCTGCCTGCCTCAGCCTCCCAAGTGCTGGGATAAAGGCATGTGCCACCACTGCCTGGCTTGTTCTGATGTCTTACTGTAACACTGATTTCAATTTCTTCAATCACTAGTAGCATGGAATGTCTTTTGGGGGGGATTATTTGTTAGTTGCATTTCATTTTTTAGGTATCTGCAAATCTTTCACTATTTTATATCACATTTTTATGTTCCATTCATTTTCACATTTGGAGTTCTCTTTACAATCTGTTTTGGATAATACTCTACTTATATAATATTTATTTGCATGAATTAAAATTATTTGTTTTGATACATGTGAACAGAAATTTATGTATATGTGTATATTTAATTCTTCAAATGTTTATCATTAATTTATGGTGAAAAATTTGAAAACCCAAGCCTTCTGAAATGTAGGTTCCTCACTTTTCTCTCTTGTTGTTGTACTGATCAAAAGGTCACCCCAACTTCTTGATGTTATCTTCTGTAAGTATATCTATAAGTTATGGGTTGCTTCTCACTTTCCCCTACATTTTACTTAAGAGAAAAGATTCTAGCTTTCATGATTATCATAGTCATCTTCTTCTATTCTGGTGGATTTAAAATTAGCTGGGAGACTGGAGAAACACCTTGTTGTTGTTGTTGTTGTTGTTATTGTTGTTGTTGGTGGTGGTGGTGATGGTGGTGTGTGTGTGTGTGTGTGTGTGTGTGTGTGTGTGTGTGTGTGTGTGTGTGTGTGTGTGTGTGTGTGTGTGTGTGTCCAGAAATTTCTAAAGAGGCTTAACCATGGAGAGAAGACCCATCCTGAATACAGGACATATTGCATTTCTGATCCAGGGACAGAGATGGAATCAGATGGTTGAAAAGGAGAAATTCAGCAGTAGGTCAGCATTTCCCTTTAGACAGCTTCTTGTCCACCACATAAAGGCTCTTCCACATGTGTTGCAGTGGTCTATGGATCTTGTTTTCTGTCAGCATGCTGCAGAGTCTGTAAGCATGTTTTGCCTGCTTTTTGTGGATAGCTAGCTAATTTCTGGATAGTTAACATCTTTGTCAGAGGTTTCTTGCACACTCTAGTCAAGTCCTTTGTCTTTATCATCAAGTAGTTGTCTGCAGAAAGGAACAAGTATGTATTCAAGATCTTTTTGATTTGTTTGAAAATATCAAATTAATTGATCTTTAACTCATAATTGTGTTGAAATTTCATGAGGATTCTTTTTTCACTTTTATGATCTTGAGATCTTTTTTCTGTCTTCAATAGTGAGACAATTTCTACATAATTTTCATTTCTTAATCCCCCATTATTTACTATAGCCTAAATAAAAAAAACACACTATTTACATAAAATATATTAGAAAAACTATAAAATTCCATTTATGTGACCTTGTATACAATTTATTTTATAAGCGGACATTAAAGCAAGAAAAAAGTTAAAAGAAAACAGATTAAAATTTACAGAAATGAGAATTTTTCAAAAGATACACTAATGTTTGACATAGAGAAAACTGAAGGTAGAAGTTTTCTTACTTGTGTATGTGTGCTTATATTTCACTATTAGTTACATCGTATTCCAATTTCTATGCATACCCAAGTGGTGTTTCTAAAATTAATATATGACTATCATCCACTTGCTTCTGATCTTTGGTAGCTCCCTGCTGCCTTTTTCCTTTGGCCTTAAAGAAGCCCCAGTGGTGACTCACTCTTCAATTCTAGCTATGTTTCAAACTCTGTCCCCACTGACCATATTTTAGTCACTCAGAGGCATTTTAATGTTTCTTCACATGCACTTTGTTCTGGAATATTATTTTAAGATGTGTTACTTTTGCTTATGTTGCATTTGTTTAACTCTGTGATGCTGTGGTGCTGTGCCTGTGTAAAACACGCGGTGGTGTAATAAGGAACTGGCCAAATAGCAAGGCAGGAGAAAGGATAGACAGGGTTGGCAGGCAGAGAGAAGATATAGAAGGAGAACACTGGGAAAAAGGGAGATGGAGAAGGAGCCAGAGAAGGGGAGGACATCAGGGCCAGCCACCCATCAAGCCAAGGAGTAAGGGTAAGATTTGTACAAGTAAGAGAACAGAAAAGGCTCAGAGGCAAAAGGTAAATGGGGAAATTTAAGATGAAAAAAACTGGCTAGAAACCAAGCCAAGCTAAGGCTGGGCATTCATAATTAAGAAGAAGCCTCTATGTGTGATTTATTTGGGAGCTGGGTGGAGGATCCCCAAAAAAGAGTTAAAAAAAAAAAAAAACAGCATAATTGCGCCCAATGTGGGGCCTTATATCCTTGCAGGGCTTAAGAAAGTTGAAAGCTGATTTTTTTTTTTTTTAAAGATGAATAAGGCTCTTCTAAGAGTTTTGGCCAGAAAGATTCTGCTGGTCACTGAGCCCTTGAACAGCTAGTACATTAAGTAGAAACAAAAAACTAAGTAAAAACACCTGCCACAGTGCAAGCTTTGGCATTCTAGGGCTCTAGGAAGGTTGAATGCAGTTCCTAGTGAGACAAACCTCCAACTGAACTCAAGTTTCATGCTTGGCTTTCATGACCTGAGAAGTGGGCTCAGTCACCTGAGAGCCCCTTATATGGAGAATCCAGGTGTACCATATCATTTTAAAAGTTTTCTCATGAATTCAAAAAAGGCTAAAAATATGAAGTAAAAGCAATCCAGATGGAAAAACCTCTAAACATGTGTGGTGTATAGGCAAAAGAAAGAAAGAAAAGGGTGTGGAGAGTCATAGAAAGAAATAGTTTAAAAATAATAAAGTCTGTAAAGAGAGAAGTACAATAATAAAAAATAAGCCACACAGAGACAGGAAATACCCAGGTAGTTTGGATCCTGTGTGTGTTGATTTTGAATTTTTTGAATATTGAGAACCAAAAAGATAGCTGCTAGGATGCATGGGTTGTGAACTGGACTGCTAAATTGAATGAGTCTAGATATTTTAGAAATGCTTTAGCTTTTCAAAAGTAAAAAAATATATTTGTCAAATAGAGATCAAAATTGCTTTGGAGTTTTGTTCATGAAGGAGATGAGAGGCTATGAATTCCTTCAAGGTTAAAATTTATCAGGTTTGATCAGATGAGACCTCCAGAGACTTGGTAGGTGATATCTATCAACAAAGGTTATTCCTGGTCTTTCCAGGACTTGATCATTATTTATAAATTTTCTCTGGGGAACCCTAAAGATATTTTGTCCACAGATAGTAGGAAGAAATATGGAGAAAACTATAACCACACTCCCAAGAGTTGGAAGATGTGGGTGGTTTTTGGTTATTTGCTGTGTTATGGATATTTATTATCATTCAGAGGAATATAGAATATTAATACAAATTTAAAGTTAATTTTGTTATCATATATATATAATGTTTCTATTCTTGTTTGAAGGAGTTTTGTATATTGCTAACAATTTAAGCTTATTTTTGTTACAACATTGTATATATGTTTCTATTCTTGTTTAAGATATTGTACCTATGCAGTTTATTTTAAAATGTAAGGAAAATTGTAGTTTTTGAAAGCTATTATTATAAACTATGTAGGATAATCAGGAAGATAGGTTAGTAGTTAGTCATTTATAGCAATCAAATTTGTAGATATGTAGTTATACTTTCCAGATCATATAGAGAGATATTTTAGATAGATGGTCTTCAAAACTTTCAAACACCTATAGAATATGCCATTTAAAATGTTTTGTTAACTTAAATTTTCTCATGACAATGAGACACATCTGATCCTAGAAGCACCTATATACTTCAGAGAAAATGATGGGCATTGAAGAAACTCCTTATGGAGTTTGTTTTCATTGTGGCAAGATTAGTCAGTTGGCAAAGAAACTGTTTTTGTCATTGACTGCTGACAATGTGCTGTGCAGAATGGACACGCAGAACACATTGGAAAGTGACAATTGAACTTTGCCAAAACAAGGCAAGACAATCTTTCAAATTTCCTGCTTCAGTGAGAATTCTGCCAGATACTATGGGCCTGTAGGCTGAAGATGGATGTCCTAATGTTGCAAAAGGAACTTTGGGTGACTGTCCAGGCAGTCTAATGTGTCTGTCATTGCTAGAGTTTTGGAAGGTGTTTGCAATGTACTTTTTGTTTACTCAAATATTATCCTTCTGGGGTCTTTGATGGAATTTAAGACTATATAGTTATAGTTGCAGTTTTCCTTAGTTATGATAGAGAATAAATTAGGTATAACACTTTAGATTCATTAAGATTGGATAGATAACAATTTTTTTTATTTATTTTTTTTTTTTGGTTTTTTGAGACAGGGTTTCTCTGTGTAGCTTTGCACCTTTCCTGGAACTCACTTGGTAGCCCAGGCTATCCTTGAACTCCAGAGATCTGCCTGCCTCTGCCTCCTGAGTGCTGGGATTAAAGGCATGTGCCACCAAGGCCCAGCTGAAATATTTTCTTTTAAGTTGCCAAAAACAAATGAAGTGGAATTCATTACATTCTCAATGTAGTCCTTACTTGATCATTGTTCTTATTGTGTACAGTCTTATTATGTTAAAATTAAAAACTTTTTTTTTTAGACCAAAAGGGAGGAAATGTTGTAGAGTATTATTTTAAGATGTGTTACTTTTGCTTGTGTTGCATTTGTTTAATTCTGTGAAGCTATGTTACTGTGCCTGTGTAAAATACCTGATGAGTTGGGTGGTGGGCCCCCCAAAATAGAATAAAAATCCCCCAGCAACAGACTTTCATGCTCTATTTTTTATGGTTCCTCTACTACAGTATGCTCTTACCTTCTCCAGAATACTAAAAATCACTGTACCATAAGAGTTTCTGCATCTTCTGGCCATAACCTCTCAGTGCTGGAGTTACAGATATATGTCACCACACCCCTGGATCCCAATTTCCCTATATCTCTATAGCCTTTTTTAACCCCTAAGAAATGGATGGCAATCCACAAAAACCTATATTACAGCAATCATGGGATCCATTGATGCTGTTTCTTGCTTATTTTTCCATATTACTCTTAAGAACTATGAAGAATGAAAAATTGGGCATTGTGTTCATCTATTATACTCTGAAAGACAAGAAAAAGTATGTTTTTCCTACCACCTAGATACTGATCCAGGAAATTACCAAGAATTTCTTGAATGTGAGTGGCTGAGTTGATGTCCTTACTATTTATCAGTGTAATTAATGCCTTTAAAAAATTTGTCTATTTAATATTTGTGAAATACTAGGCAATATCATTTGTTATTCTTTTTCCAGGATAAAGTCCTTAATCTAGAGGACATGGTTAGTTTCTCTTTGGGGAAAAAAAACAAAACAAAACAAAAAAACCTCATTATTCTCTTACTCTATACTTGATGAGTAATGTCAGTGGGCAGATGCTCATAAAAGAAAGCTAAGATTTAAATAAAAGATGACATCAACATACTCAAGTCTCTTTTGAATGATCATTATAGCACACTGACTCATTTTTATCCAATTGTACCACAGAAATAACCATGAACAAGTTGGACTTTCAGCTTGAATACAGTTGAATAAAAGGACGTTCTATTTCAAATGATTACTCACCATCTCACATTTGCTAGTGTATGTGGTACATGTGCTCACCTCACAACAACTTTAGCAACTGGAGTGATTCTGTCCTTGTGTGTCCTTCAATTATAAAGACTTTGGTTGAGAATGAAGACTGGCATGTGATTTCAGGGAGGCATAATCGACAATGGGGATTTTGTCACCGTAGATAGCATTTAATGATTATGATGTGATAACCACATGACAACTAGTTCTTTCTAAGAAGTATTCATTGTCTGACTGACACTGGGGTGGGGTGGGGAGGATAATCCTAAAATAATACTGAAAATGAATTTCAAATAAAATATCAAGATTGCAAAATAAATTCAATGTTCTATTTTTTTCCAACTCAAAACAAAATTTGGACAATGCTGTCGGTTAAATGACAAACATAAATTGTTCTGGAAGGTATGTGCTATGCCTGGATATTTGTTGTATCTTGATCAAACAAATTAATAAAAAAAAAACAGAAAAAATTAGAATATTCATTAGTTAGATCATGACTCAAACGTTAGAGACTAAAGCATTTACTGTTGATTTGTTTTATAGATTAAAATGTTTAAATGTTGTTTATACTTTTTTCTATGTTTCTTCAGAAAATGTAACCATGATATTTACAAATATCAAGTTCTAGTGGCTGGAACTTACTTCACTATAATCACCCCTGGGGAAGTATCAAAGCGGGAAGTAAGTAGGGTTGGATAACTGTTAAAATATCTCATGTCTACTGCATGGAATTTTACTATATTCTTTTTCAACTCGTGTGTGTGTGTGTGTGTGTGTGTGTGTGTGTGTGTGTGCAATAGAATAGTGACAAATGTCTAGAAAACTTCTGCCTATATGTATTAAAAGCCCTGCATGACTTTTTACAGACATATTTTTTCTTTTTTTTTTTTTTTTCAAGGAGAGTGAATACCCTGTCTCATTATATAAAGCTTTACAATTGGAGGAGTGATGAGTATGTCACTAACAATGTTTCGTTAAACCTACATAGCAAAACAGAGAATTAAATGGGGGCAACATTTCCATTTTTTTCCTTCCTTTTTGCAAACTGCAACATCAAATTCAAATTCCATTTCTTAGAGATGTCTAATGAAGTAGCAAATCTTTTCATATTCCTTCATTTGAATATTTTATCATCTTCTTTTCCATCCACCATGCCCTGCTCCTCCCAGATTGCACCCTCACTACCAACCCAACTTTATATTCTCTAAAGGAGGCAACAGCAACAAAAAAAAACCCACTAATTTCTGTTGGCCAGCCATTCCTGAGGATGGGATCTGCTCTGGAACATGCTTGATACTGGGCGTGTCAATCCATGATTTTCTATTTCCCTGAAGCAATCATTTACAAATATGTAGTTTTTTGGTTATAAGTTGGATTTCATGCTCACTTTCCATTCTCTCTGCTGGGATTTTGTCTGTCTTGAGGTTGCATCGGTCTTGTGCATGCTGTACTGTCTCTGGGATTTCATCTATGCTTTAGTCCTGTGTGTCTGAAAAATGGTTTTCCTAAAATTGCCAGGAAGTCTTGAAAGTATCTATCAGCTTGCCTTTCCCCCTTTCATTTCAAATCACTTGATATTTTCCATATTTATTATTAATGTCTCGTTTTTCAGGAATCAGAAATAGTTGATTTTGCCTATGGAATCCTCACTGACAGCTTTCTGATATTGGGAAGTAACTTGTACCTAAGGAAATTTTAAAGCAAGCTAAATCAGAAAAGGGATTGGATGATTTAAAATCATACGTTACAATGATTTAAGGGGAAAGAAGGAAGTATTAATTCAGAGGAATTTGAGAGTAGTGAATGACTATAGAACTGAAAAGAAGGGTTAGGCATGTTGGTGCATGTCCTTAATCACAGTGCTTAGCAGAGGAAGAAGGATTTCTCAATGTTTGAACCCAGCCTGGTCTACAGATCATGCTCCAGGACAGTCAGGGTTACGTAGACAGAATGGAACAAAACAAAACAAGACAAACAAACCAACATAACTGCAGGTTAAGTTTAGGTGGTGGGAATATGGTAGCCAGGTAGGTTTAGGCACTGAAGCCGGGTATGGAATGACCCAGTTCAGCTAACTTCAGCCTCCTAGCTTTTACCATTTCCCAATTTCAGTTTAGCTTCCAGCACAGACTAAGAATGGGAAACTCCTTTCCTCAGTTTATCAAAAGCATTTGCAGTGCTTTATTTCCTCAGGAGGCAGCATTAAGGAATACATATTAAGGATGAATTTGCATGTGATTATGTCTGGCCATCTGGAATATTCCTACAGAGAATTTGGTAACATTTTTCTTTTCCTTAAATCTTATCCCCTTTCTTATAAAAATTGTTGATATTCAAGCCTAAGAAAGGCAATATAAAGAAGGTTTGTTTTGTACCAACAGTTTTTACAGCCAAAGGCACTGGAAAAGCAAAATGTATCTCTTTTTCAGTAGTGATAATAATGAAAATGCTTAAACATTAAAAGGGAATAATCATCCTTTTGCCTTGGCAGGGAATATATGTTCATACCATGTTTAAATAATAGATCTCAGTGGAATTTTTCAAATGGATGTTGTGGCATTAAAGATAAAATAAGCAAGATCCTAGGTCTGATATTCTTCATAGGAGGGAGTTATAGACCTCAAAGGAGAGAAATGGCAAGCGTTATAGTGGGCAGAAGATTTACAAGAATATTGTCAATAGTGCCCTTGTCTTGAAAGATATTCAGGAAGGGCCAAAAAAATGCATGGTTATAAACAGTCCTTTTACAAAAGGGACTATAAGATATTGTATCTGGAGGAGACACCAGGGATCCTGTATTTTTTGTCATATAGAAAGTTAAAAATTAAAAAGAATAATGTTTAATGTATATAGCAAGGCCAATTAATTATTTTGTAGAAACATGAAAATAGTTGGGGAAAATGTGGTTAAATGATTACATGTTCAGAATTTATTTTTAAATATTTGTTGTTATTTTATATTATAGGTACATGTATATGTGTGAGTATGGATTTATGCACATGAGTGCAGTGTCCTCAATGGGAAGAAGAGAGGATCAGATCCCATGGAGCTTAAGTTATTAGAACCCGAACCTGTGTCTTCTGCAAGAGCAGTATGGGTTCTCTTAATCAATGAACCACCTCAATAGCTCCAGTGTTCAGAATTTTGAATATCATTTGGCTTCACATTTCACCTGGATTCTCATTTGCATGTGTGACCCTCTCTATGATTTATCCTCCTTATTGAAAATGGTTGTGAAAAGTGGAGATGAGGTTGAGATATGATAAAGCATATGAAGTGCTTAGCGTTAGCTCCTACCTGACATCACTTATTCAGTGTTATCTACGATCATTATCTCACTGTTCTTCATGACACTGTTAGTAGCTGGTTTTTTGTTTGTTTGTTTGTTTTGTTTGTGTTTTTGTTTTTCGAGACAGGGTTTCTCTGTGTAGCTTTGCGCCTTTCCTGGAACTTACTTGGTAGACCATCCTGGCCTCGAACTCACGGAGATCCGCCTGTCTCTGCCTCCTGAGTGCTGGGATTAAAGGCATGCGCCACCACCGCCCAGCAGTAGCTGGTTTTAATATGATGATGAAATAACCACTTTTGTGATCTTCATAGTTAAAAACCTAAAAAAAAAAAAAAAAAAAAACCACAACAACAACAAAAACCCTTCATGCTATCATGCTATTCTCAGAGTAGCTTTTGGATTTCAGTTGAGAAATTAGGAGTAGAGTGGAGGTGATTAACAGACTGCTCCCAGACAGGAAGCATAATTATCTTCTACTCTTCGACTACTGCCTGTTCCACATGTGTTTCTTATGATCAAGCATGCAATGCCTACACTCTGCAGGTCAGAGGAAAGGTGCCCAAGAAGTCATACAATGTTTTGACGGTTTATCACATGACTTCCTAATGCAGGAGTGAGTCTGAGTCAGGATTCCCTAACTATTAATGATGGGTGGAGATACGTAGTCACAGTTTCTGAACATATCTTCTCTTAAAATCACTCCAATTCTAGGCTTTGTGGACATTTGATTTATGTATGACTGTGGAAAGACGGGAACAAATATCTATGGCTTCTCTATGCTCTTACCAAATAGAATTAGACATTAGTCCTTGTATGTTTCCCCCTACCCCCATCATTCCACAGTTAGAGCTCTTCACAAGAGTAGAGAACTGCTAGCAGAGTGACCCCTTCCCCACTAAGTAACTGGGTCACAGTGTTTAGAAGAGTCCCATGGAAGAGGGGAAGTACAAATTCAGAGCAGTCTAGATGAGTTATTCCATTGCTTCTACCTCTGTTAATTCAACATTTGCGCTAATTGCAGAAAGTTGCAAGAAGCCTCATAGGTGCCATAAATCCCACACTGGTTTCTCTCTATAGTGGTCTATAGTGACCACAACAGGGATTATCAGGCAAAACCAAGCAATCTTTATAAGACTCATAAATCAGAATGGTGCTCAAGAGACTCACAAGGAATTCAGCGATGCTCTTCTGCAAATGAACTGTGTTTGATAATTTATTCAGGATAATTACAAGAAGTTGTCCAGGTCCTCTCAGGGTCCATATTTGCAAAGACCAATACTTTTCAAATAAAAGGGAAGAGTTAGGTCTGTGAGATTTTGGCGAAACCCAGAGCTCCATATGCAGATATCATATCATGAGGGTCATTTCACCTGTCCTGGGAATCAATGGACTTTTCTTTGTTGTGTATATGGTTCACTTTGGAGAAACACTGACAGAATCAAATTATGATAATGTGTAATTTGAAAGTTCTTCAGTTTCAGCTGATGAAAAGAAAACACTAGCTAAAGTTGGACTCAAAAGAAATGAAAGGACAGAGAGCACTCTTGAAGCAAAATTAGCACTAGCATATAAAAAAGAATTATCTCACAGATACGTAGTACATAGTATTTAGTTTTCAACATCCAATATTGATTTTTAACACCATTTTATGAATTTACTTTAACATTTTAATTTGTCCTTTTAAGTCATTACTGATAATTACCATTTCTGAAATGAGTTAATTGCTTTTAAGCATTCCAAAAATATAAAAATCTTTGATGATAAGACAAGGTAAATATGCTCATAAATATATATAGGAATTATTGAGTATTAGAGTATATACATACATACATGCATACATACATACATACACACACACACACACACACACACACACACACACACACATATATATATTCTGTACCTTCATTGTTTTCTAATTAGTCATATGAAGAAGCACATTCTCTTCCATTGAGGTAGAAATCTCCATGTACAGGAATATGTGAGGTACGGGCAATGATTCTATGAGCACAAATTATGGAACTGCTTTATGTTCAGAGGCTTGGAGGATAATGCTTGATCTTGCATGACAATCCTATTAATGATATGTACAAATGTAATAACACAATTTTCCATTTTGTTCAGGATATATCCTATCATATTGCAGTTTTTGCTAATGCTTATGCCTTCAGCTAGACTTAAAAGAGGAATTATTAAAAACCTATAGCAATCATTTTGTAATAGTCACATAGTTCTACACAGTCTATTTAGACTAACATCTTTGCTTTAACCATAGAGAGCAAGAAATGGCAAAAAAAATAATAATAATAATGTAATATTTTCAGGCAAAGTATGCATAACTCATCCATCTGGACATTCAAGTGAGAAGTGTAAGATCAAAACAGAAAGCAAAAAGAAAGGTTTGTGCTCACACTCAAGGCTGAGTGCACCAATGGGACGATCAGATTTTATGATTGTTATGCCATAAATGTTCATAATGAGAAATAGAATGTTTACAATTTTGTTCGTGTTTCAACCATATTCTGAGCCCATTCTTATTGAAGCCTGGCCCTACCTTCCTTTTTTTATCATGCTGTGTTCCATTGGTTGTTAGATTTGATTCAATATTGACCTTTGCCTAGTAGCGCTGTACATATGATATTGACTTTTTTCCCCTTTCATTATCATCCTCAAGGCCATCATCTTCTGACAGCCAAGCAGGGGGCTGAGCTCCAGGAGTGCAGGTAAAGACAGGGAAGAGGGTCTGTATGAGCAAGGTGGGTCAAGGTCATGATGGGGAAACCCACTGAAACAGCTGACCCAAGCTCATGGGAGCTTATGGACACTAGACCAACAGCTATGGAGCCTTCATGGGATCAACCTAGGCCCTCTGCATGTGGATGACAGTTGTGTAGCTTGGTCTGTTTGTGAGGCCCCTAGGAGTAGGACCCGATCTGCTCCTGGTTAATGAGCAGACTTATTGGAACCTCCTCCATATGGTGGGATGCCTTGCTCAGCCTTGATTCAATGGAGAGGAGCTTGGTCCTTCCTCAACTTCATATGCCATGCTTTGTTGACTCTCATGGGAGGCCTTACCCTTTCTGAAGAGTGGATGGGGAAGGGGGGAGATAGGAGGTTAGGGGAGGGAATGGGAGGAGAGAAGGAGAGTGGTTGGTATGTAAAGTAAAATTTAAAAAGTTCATCATCTTACCTAATTCCAACCATTTGAGTGTTCTGACTAGACCCTGTGTAATATGACACATGCTCTCAGACTATCATCTATGAGGATGCCAGTGACTACCTATAGATGTGGTTGATGCATCATGACACCTAGTTCTCCTAAATAAATGGAGCCATGTGCTCTGCAGATTACACAAATATGTTGGGCTGGTACCTCTAATTTTACTATGTTCTAGATAGCAATTTTACCATTGTATTTTTCACTGTCAAATAAAAAGGAACTATTATAAGTAAAAGTTATGCTAGTCCACAAGACATTACAAAAATAATGTGTATAAGTTTTTCCCCATGTTATAATGTTCATTTCCACGTCATTTCTTTTTATTGCAACTTTTTAAAAACAAAACAGAATTTTTTTGTAGAGCTGTTATGAACTTGTACCTAATTACAAGCTGCAGGACAGATGGAAAGGGGATTTATCATCCAAATAATTTAGTTAAACATTAGATCAGATTATTTTTCATACACCAACATCAATAAGGAAAAAGAAAAAAAAATTCCAGTTTTGTTCTTTCTATGAAACACAGTCAGCTAATAAATTATCTTTCCTTTTAGAAGTCAGCATAACAGAGAGATTAGAAAGGCTGTCTCAGGTCAGAGTGTTACATTTCTGCTTGTTAAAATATGTAATCATTGGTAAATATCTCTCTCATGTGCAGAACTAGAGTCAAACAGTTATACATTGAATATGGATTATTTTAAAATTCAAGTTACATTTTATTAATTTTTCTATGTAGATGGGGCTCAAATGTGCCACAGCCTGCCTGTGGAGGTTGCAAAGCACTGACAGGAGTCTGTTCTCTCCTTACACCATCTGGATTACAGGAATCAAGCTCAGGTTCTTAGAGCAGACATCATCACTTGCTGGGTCATCTTGCTGGTGCCTATTAAATAGAGAATCTTCATAAGGATATTATTGGTGAATGGGCATAGGAGTCTCATGATAATCCTAATTTAATAGTTATTAATACACAATTGTATAAACACTGTGTATATAATAAAAGTTATATAATATATATTACATATATTTTATTTCACATATTATATATTATCATATCTGATGCATGTATTGATGATCATTGCATTGAAAGGACCCATTTTCTTTGTTTCTCGATTGTTTCAGAAAATAACTTAGGTTTGACATGGAGATTAAAAGGCTAGAAGTGGAAAAATAAACCCCTAAAAAAACAATTGGTACATGAGGTTTAGAAGATGGCTTAGTAGGCTGATAGGAATAATTTTCTCCATTTTCATTGTGCTTCCTGGAAAGCAATATAAAAATTGTGCCTTGATTTATCTTTTTTTTCCCATGTACAAGTAAACACAGGCCCCTCTTTTCTTTAACAAAATGTCACTAGTGAGTTTTATTTTATTTTACTTCACTTTTACCCAAACGTGTTTCTGGAACTGCACTTTACATTTGTGTTATTTTATAGCATGTTATGTTGTATATCCTGCCAGCAATGGGAATTATAAAAGAACAGACAATACAATGTGTCCTTTGTTGATTGTGGTTAAATCTGTAAGCCATAGAGTTGGCACATTTGTCCTTCAAACAAAGACAACATAGCAAATATTCATATCATTAATGCTTTATTGGATTTTTTTAATAACTTCCAATGGTTAAGCTATAACAGTTCTGTTTTAATTTATTAAAAGTAGCACAATTTCAGCATGATTTTTTTTTGTTTTGTGGCTACTTGAAAATTTAGCAATAGCTTTAATATTTTTTTGCTTTAATATTCTTACCTTGATTTTTTATGTACAGATCAATTTAGTTACTGTAGATATTATTAAACAGTATCTATAAAATAGAAGAAATTCAGTATATTCACTTCACTGCAGTTATTGAGAGAAGAATCCTGTGGGTGGATGGAAACCTTGCATGTAATTGAGAGTACAGAGAAACAGGGGGGTGTGAAGTGGGTCTCATTAACTTGTAAATGCTTTCCAAGTACTTGGCTTTTCTTTTGCTGGAAACTAATGCTGGTAAATTTCATGACTTCCTTTGTATCTTAGTAAATAACAGTAATATAATCTCTTAACCAAATAGGCATTCATATATTGCTGGTCATTTATAACTTCTGCATGTTCTAGCAGACATGAAGACATGGTATTGCTTTTCGCTTTGTGTGTGTGTGTGTGTGTGTATGTGTGTAGAAGGGAATCACTAGATACAAAATAATTTGTTATAACATGTTATTTGCTAATATATTTATAAAAGAGATTATTAGAATGAGTCATGATTCTTTGGAAACCAGATTTCTCCCTGGTGCCTTCCTCACTGTTGGGTAAGTTACTTGTTTTGATGTTAACCATTTCAGACCTCTGGTGACTCATGACTATAAATAACACATTGAATCCTAGTCCAAATTTCTCAGTACATGGAAAACATTGTGAATTTTTTAAAAGGGATTTTTTTAAAGGTACTGCAATCCACAGCTATTTGAATGCTTCTGTTTGAAAGACTAGTCTCTTATCTTAGCCTCAGGACACAATTTTCATGCCAATGATTTGCAAAGTCTAAGAACCAATCTACATGTCTCTCATCAGAGAAAGGTTTAGCAGTGTGTTTTGTATGCATGACAGCAAATTTCTTCATTTACCTTGGCTATGAGTGGCTAGTGCTGTGCCTAAATATTTCTTCTCTTGCACATGAACTGCCCTTGGTAGTGATATAATAATTTAGTGAAGCTTAGCATTGGTTTTTCTAGATGCTATACTATAAACAAGTACTACAAAGGTCTCCTGTTGTCCCCTCTCTTTAGTTACTTTGGGCTTCAGCTCAAATACAGCCATTTTTCTTGCTTGGCTGTAATCCAAACACTTTCTCCATAAACTCCCAAGTGTGCATAGCCCCCCCCCCCCCCCCCCCGCTTCACTCAACTTTTGCACATTTTTCGATTTCATAACAAAACAAAGATGATGACTGTGTTAGGAAACTCCTTATCATTGGCAGATATGCTGACGGACTTTCTCCTTCATAATACCCAACAGCATATTTCCTTGTTGGTGATAGCTGTACAAAAGAATGTATATAACACTCAAAATTTAATATTAGGATTTCAGATCAGAGATGAAGTTTCTACTGTGTAGGAATTTTCTTTTTGAAGCCAACATCCCCACCCATTGATGAAGAACTTGATACTGATTCTGATTTTCAATCTCATGCCTCTATTTGCTGGGAATGGAAAAGGAGCTATAATTTCTGGTGTCATTTTAAAGCAAATAATATCAGTATCATATGACATCACCATTTACAATCTGATATGTTATCTATGACAGATATACAGACTGAAGATGATCCATGCCAGAGAGAATGAGTTCATTCAACAAATGTCATAGCATTACTGTATGCGATAAGCCTTAACCAAGAAAAGATATGGGGAATATGAAGTTTATTAAATGAGTTATACAGTTAGGGGGCAAGACTCAGACTCAGGATAGAGAAATGTGATATCAGATCAATGACTTATGACTTCATTTGAAAACACTATTAAGTGAATTTATGTTCACTATAAAATTGTGAATGTTCTATATGTATATCAATGTAGATAGACATAAATATACAAACACATGTATATGTATATTATTTGTGTCTAAATATAACCATTTTATGAATTGAAACTTAATTTTAAAGCAGGAAGGACAGTAAAGATTAATGGAAATATCTTCATTATTTCTTCATGTTAAGTAGTTCAATTACTGTGTCAACGCCTATGGCTTCTACTATTTCCAGGGACCAGAAAGCTTATGAAAAATGTTATCTATGTGTCAAAATTATAGGAAGAGGTAGAAGAAAGTAGTCCAAAGTTCATCTATTCAAATAGAGATTCTTTCTGTCAGTCATATATACTGGCTTTCTGTCATAGTAGTCAGTGAGCCACAGCCCAATATTCCAGTTTTTGTTCCATTTTATCTTAATTTCCATTTATTTATTTTTGAAAAAAATTGAGATTAGAATTACATTTTCCCTTCTATAGTCCTCCCTCTAAATGCTCCCATATACCACTCACGACTCTCCTTCAAATTCATAGCCCTTGTTTTTCACTAATTGTTTTTGCATGTATATATATGTGTGTAGGGGTGTGTGTGTGTGTGTGTGTGTGTGTGTGTGTGTGTGTGTGTGTGCATGTGTGTGTACGTACATACATACATACATACATACATACATACATACATACATATGTACATACATACATACATATATTTTTCTAAATATGACTTGCTCAATGTGTATAATGTTACCTATATTATGTTTTCCGGGCTGACCATTTAGTGTTGGATAATCAATTGGTGTGCTCTTCTTCCACTTTGAGCATGCCTTACTTGCCTTTGTGTATGGCTGAGACCTCATGAGCTTTCCCCCACCTACTTTGGCATGTCTGTTCATGCCATCCTTGTTCAGTTCATATTTGGGCGGTCATGTTGATGAGATCTTTTGTGTGTGGCATCAGATATCACTAAAAGACAAATATCTCACAATAAATTCCTATGTCTTCTGACTCTTATAATCACTCCCCTACCCACAGACGCCTTTTCCACAATATTCCCTGAACCGTAGATGCCAGAGACTTTTTTTTATATATAGCCATTAAGCCTGGGCTCCACGACTCTGCATTTTGATTGTCAGTTTTTGTTTGTTTGATTGATTTTTTTTTGGTGGGGGGAGTGTCGGGGGTTGGGAGGAGGCGGTGCTCCCTCTTTTTTTTTTTTTTTTGTAGTGGCCTAGATGCATTGCAAAGAAAAATGTACTTTATGAAGGATGAAGACTAAAGAGTGTATGCAAACAAATATATTTAGATTGTTGTTGAGGATCATGCTGGTTTAGTAAAGTATCAGTTTTAGGTCCTCCTCCAATATCTATGACTTCACTAGCACTGAACAGTCAACTAGTATCCCAGTACCAGGCCTGCTTTCCCTTTTGTTGATCAGATCTTAAAGCTTACATTGGTAAATGCTTATGAACTGAAGAGTGGAAAGGAGTAAAGGGAGAGTGGAATAAAAAGAGAAAGAGGAGAGCAAGAGATTGAGAGGTAGAAAATGAAAATTAGACATAAACATACTCTAGTGTGCACATGAGAGTAAGAATCTGAGTAAGCTGCGTGTTTTAGAATCTGCTGGTCTGAAAGTGGTGGAAATATTTTCCGTCTTCTCTGTGTGTATGTGGCCAGAGAAGAACACTGGCTGTCTTCTTGCTTAGCTCTCCTCCTCATTCATTTGAGACAGGGCATTTTATAGAACTAAAATCACCACTCTGACTAGACTAGCTATCCAGGAAGTCCCTCAGATACACCTTTCTTCCTTACTAATGTTGGAATTATATGCACCTGCAGCCATCACCAAGGTTTACAAGGGTTCTGGGTATTGAAACCCTAAGCCTCATATTTTCTCATAAAGCATGCTTACCCACAAAGCCATTTCCCCATCCCCTACTATTACTTTTTGAAGAAGCCCTCATTTGCCCACTGAACTGTTTTCTCCATTGTCAAAGATTGGTTGGATATATTTATGTCAGTCAACTTCTCTCAGAGGAAGATGAATTGGATGAAACAAGCTTACAATGCACATTGAATTCATTAATTAAGGAATGATGACTGCACAGGTAGAAAAAATAATTACACCAGTTGTAGATGTGAAGACACTGAAGCTCAAGGAGAGATTGCTTTTCCAAGTGAGTACACTGGGTTTATTTAGAGCTGAGGCCTGAACTGAGATTGAGAAGTAAAGAAGTTACATTTCTTAGGGTGCACATTTGTTTCTGTCTTGCTTTGTACTTAAACTTTTGAGAAAACAAATTTAGATATTTTGAATTGTTTTTTTTTGCCCCCCAATGAAGTTGGGATATATCAGTAGTATAGTGCTTGTCTAGTATGCAAATTGTGCTGTCTTGAGGTTGACATTTTGCACTCTATTACCCATTCCTAAGGTGTATATTCCACACTGGAAAAATAATAGCTAAGAAAACCCACTTTTCAATGTAAAGCATCAATCCTATGACTATAAATTCCAGACGACTGCAAAGCATAAATATATTTTTTTTTCTAATTTAAGGATTGTGTTTAAAACAAAACAAGAAAGCAGGACAAGCTTCAGGAAGACAGTTTGTAGAAGAGATAGTCTTCTAATTGAAAGATAATTCTAAATTAGTACCATTAAGAATAAAAAGCTGTCCAAAGGAAGGTATAAACTTGGATGGAGAAGGCTGAATGATAGTTATACTATAGGTTAAAAAGGTACCTAAAGCACCACTTCACTATCTTTTCATGGTAATAAAATAAATAATGAAAAGAAAAGTAAATAATTGCAGATTTTCTGCTCATATTTCAAATTCCTCACAGTTCACACCAATCTGGATGTCACTAATTTGATTTAAGTCAATGTACTGAAGCCTCATCTGTCCTGAGATTGTCATTTTGTCCTCTATTATACATTCCTAAATACTTCTCTGATGCATTAACTTGATGAAATACTCTAAAATATTTAAGCAGTTAATAGAAATATCGAGCATTGTAAAAATCCTTGTTTCATTTACATACTGTTTTTATGAGTGATTGTAAATTTATGATCAGGTCTCATCACACAAAGAAGACATAGTGGAGTGCCCTGTAACACAAATATGTTTATCAAGCTCTTAGACTGACTGCAAATGTATTTTCTTGTTACTTTGATAAGAGAGAAATAGGCACTTTAAATCTCAGATCAATAGACAGAAATACGTATTTACTGAAGAGAAGTGATATTTTCTATTGTCTTAAAATTCACTTTGCTGTCATGTGAGCTCATTTTAAAGTCTCTTTCTTGTCAGCAATAATATTTTGTTTCAGTCTGAGACATAATATGTTTCCCTTTTGAGAAAACCACTCATCTTAAATGGAACAAAGTTTCAAAATGGCACATTAGATTGATCGCTTAGTCTTCCTCAGAACAAGCTATCCCATTAGAGAAAAACTAAGACAAAAGAAAGAAGATAGAATTCCAGGCTAAGAAACTTGATAGCTAAAGTTCCCTACAAAAATAAGTAGCTGACCAAAGATGAGACTTTTTTTCTCAGGAGTACCATTAGTAAGAATATAAGCAAGACGGGAGCATTTCGTCTTTGTGTATATGTCTATTTAGAGGACTTCTTCCCTCACAGCCATGTCCTGTTGTCAGGGAAGAAATGGAAAATCTACTTACAACTGTCTAGTGGGTCTATCATTATTCAGGATGAAAACACTGGTTAGTCATTCACTAACTCTGAATTCTCTCTTTTTAGCAACGTAATGCAGTGTCATGAAGCAACTACCACAGACGGTTTATAACAAGACTCCCTGCCAAAAATACACTCTTGTAAGAAAAACAGGAAACACAGCAAAGAGGTCAACCTTAACCAGTGTTCTGAGTCACTCTTTCCTGTAGATTCATCTTGTTACAAAACGCTATGTACACAAATAGCTCCAGTTGGGCACGGTGGAATGCCTGTAATCTCAGCAGTAGGGAGCTGATAGCAGGAGGATCAGAAGTTCAAGGCCAGTTTCAGCTACATGGAGAGTTAGAGCCCAACCTGGGCTACAGATGGCCCCTTAACAAACAAATAACTACATTAAACAAATAAATAAAAAGGAAGATCTATGGGGGTTCAGAGAAACCAGAAAATGGTTAGAACCTCATAATACTAGTGATGTCCTAAGCTTCTAAGCCTCCATATGGGTTAGAGGCAGGTGAAATTAAGAGAACACAAATTCTGTCTTGACAACATTTTTTTCTCTCCTTTATCTAATCTGGCTTCCCAGGATCCAATTATTTCCATGCCAAAATCAGGAAGTTAGCTGCCACAATGATTTAATCAGTCAACACAGAAAGCATGTGCTGTGAGTTGTTACAATGGTGATACAATGAGAAATTGGTTGTGCTCACTCAAACTCTTGGAGTTCCTCCAAAAATAATAATAATAAAAGACATCTACTGGACTTTATTTAGCAGTTTTGAAGTTCAGTCATTGAATTAAGCATCAGCTCATAAAAACATTTTATGAAAACATTAAAACAATACAATAAATATGACCTAAGTACACACACACACACACACACACACACACACACATATGTGCTTTATACGTGTAGTTGAGGTTCACAGGTTAAGTAACAATCAAGAAAGCATAGGCAGTTAGTTCACTTAGTTGTTAACTAGAGAACACTAGTAGAATACAAGTCAATTATAGGCTTAGTTAGAATCTGCCATTAATAGAATTTGGAAGGTTTCTGGGTTTGGAGCTTTGTGACCATTATGAGCTGGAACCCTGAGTTGGAGCCAGAAGAAAAGGAGCTTGCAGTGCAGGGGTATGTCTGACCACCCACTACCTTGCCTTGAGCAAATGGATAGCCTCCAGAATCAGGAAGGCAGGGGAAGCTTGGAATGAAATGCAAACACTCAAACTATACAAAACATGACCAGGGGCAGGTCAGGTTTAGGTGGAGATCATTGCAGAGGCTTCAGCTGCCAAGGAAAATACAAAAATTCTTGACACAAGCTGTTCTGTTGCACCTTTTGACAGAAAAGTTCCAGCTTCCCCTATGGTAAGCAGACGTTTCTATGACTTGATTGGAGACACATTTTGACAAAGTCATCCTTCTTCTTCTCCCTTTCCATGATTGACAGCTGTGTTGGAGGATCAATTGTAGCAAGGCAAGATACTGTAGGTTCTCTCTAGATAGCATGGAGTTACTCTCCAAGAGCTCTTTTGAATGGGTATTTGAGCATCAGTGAAAAAGCTCTTGTAGAGATTTCTGGCTTCATTTACGTCTCCAGACTCGGTATTCTGTTCATAAATTGTTGAACAGCCCTTTGCATCCATATTGCTCCTGTATAGGGATCCAAACTTGGATTTTTTTTTGTGTGTGAACAAATCCCTTCTTGACTGTTTTCTACTTTCTTTGTGACTGGGGACTCTCCCCAGCAGAGGAGAAACTTGAGACTCTCTCCAAGGTCTATCCAGGTTGGCATTTCCAAGTCCTATAGCTGTAGTTTCAAGATGTTCTCTGACTTATAAGCTGAGACTTTGAGAAACTTTTCTTACTTAGTATTTAGGGTATCTCTGAGTCTGTCATGCAGAACTGGTTATCATTTTCATACCTTTCTATAATGTGAGATATTAATTCCTTGCCGTTGAATTACTCCTGCCATTGAATGACTCCTGCCATTGGTGTCCTTAAGTGTATGATGCTTTAATGTGTGTACTAAATACCTTGAAGAAAGTGAAGAGTAGAATATCCACTGAATTCCTGCGATCTGATCTAGGTAAGGAGAAACAGAATTGCTTCAGTTCCAACTGATTTATGCTTTACACTTCCAGCCTCAGAATAAGGAAGGCTTATTACACTTCTTCATACCTTCTGATTGGAAGGCATACTACTTCATATTGATTGAGCTAGGCTTCAAGTAAAGACAGAAAATGGAAAGCATTAGAAAAATATTGAATTGCTAACTGAAAGCACACCTCTTCTTATACCTGTTGAGTTTGACCTCAAGTAGGGTTTGTTTGAGATTTTAGAAGTAATAACAACTTAAAACATTGTACCCACTTTGTTTATCTTTCATGTTTCAACCATAACTGACTTTTTTTTCTGGCTTTGATGATTCAGGTGGAGAAAGAATAAACAGGTGATGCACATATAACAGCTATTGAGGAACTTGCCCTGGTCTGCACTGACCAAGGATAATCATCACTGAGAATCTGTACCAGCTTTATACTATTCAGTACATACCATATTTTGAACTGAACAAAGGAGAGTCATTGGCTTTCAGGGACTTCAGAAACAGGCAGAGTCAGGCAAAGCTGTGGTGGAAGTCCTGGCTATGCTGCTTAGCAGATTAAAGGCTCATGTGGTGAAAAAATGACTAGAGATACATAGTAAAGATGTCCAGATCAAAAACAAAAACCCCTCTAAACAGGTATGTTTAACAATGTGCATATGCTTAAGAAAAAAGAAAATTGGTATAGATAGTCAACAGTGATAGAAAGAAATAAATAGTTTAAAAATAATAAAGTTTTTAAAGAGAGAGTAAAAGCAATATTAAAGAAAAATGCCACATAACAATGGAAAATACACAGGGATCCTATATAGCATTGTGGTGATTTTGAATTTTTTGATTTCTGATAAGCAAATGACAACTGCTGAGAGACACAGGATTGAAAGAGGGAATGTTGAGATAAACCAGTCTACACACGTTAAGAATGCCTCAATTGTAAAATGCATTGCTTTGGAGAAGAGGTGTCACTTTTCTTTTCCAAGGAAAGGAGAGGCTGTAAATGCTTTCAGGTTAATATGGATCAGGTTTGATCAAAGGAGAATTCCTGAGTCTTGACAGGTGATATGTATCAACAAAGGTTACACCTGGTCTTTCCGGGACTTAGCCATTATCTTGAATTTTTTAGGGATCCCTAAAAATGCCTTTGCCCACAGACAACAGGAAGCAGTCTAGAGAAGATGACACCCACATTCCAAGAGATGGGGGGGTGTTGTTGATTATTTGGTGGGTTATGGATGCTTATTATCATTTATGGTAAATATAGGAATATAGGATAAAAAGACAACTTTTAATCTCAAATTTTTGCATTGGTATGGATTTTGGTATGTCAATAAAATTAACTTATTTTTGTTATAGTGTATATATGTTTCTACTCTTGTTTGGGGTATTGTACTTATACAGATCATATATATAAAATTAACAAATGAGGTTAGTAGTTAGTCTATAGTAATAAAACTTCTAGTCACATTAGGTTTGTATTCAAGATTAAATAGGTATATTTTAGAAGATTTTCATGCAGTACAAAGACATACAAAATATGACATTTAAAATGTTTAATAACCTAAGGTTTTTCATGACAATGAGACACATCTACTCCTGGCAGCACCAATTTACTTCATAAAAGGATGATGAAATTGGAAGAAACTCCATATGGAGTTTGATTTCAAAGTGGCATGGCTAGCCATTTGGGCAAGAAATTAGTCTTGCCTTGACTGCTCACAGTATGCTGTAAAGACTGGACAAATGGGAACAGAGAAGAAAGACTGTTGAACTTTGAAAGGACAAGGCAGAACAGTCCATTGAGATTCCTGCTTCACAGAATAGTCCACCAGATATTCTGCAGGACACAGAGGAAAGCTACTTATGACCTTTGCCAATACAAGGAGTATAGTCCTTCAAATTTCCTGATTCACTGAAATGTCTGTCAGATATTCTAGGAATGTAGGCTGAAGATGGATTCCTCAGTGTTGCAGAGGAAATTTGAGTGACTGTTCAGGAAGCCAGATTTTTCCGTTATTAGGTAATATTATATTTTTCTGGGGTGTCTGATGAAGTTCAAGACTAAATGTTTAGTTATATGATGGAAAGTAAATTAAGTATAAAACTTTAGAATCACTAAGATAAGATAGATAATGAGTATTTCCTCCTAATTTTCTAAATAAAAATGGATTGAATATTGTAAATGTAAATCTTACTTGATAACTGATTTTGTTGTATATAGTTTTACTATGTTAAAGTTAAAACCTTTCTTTTTTATTTAGACAAAAGGGATAAACATTGTGGAATATTAGTTTAAGATGTGTTACATTAATTAATGCTGTGGAATATTTGTTTAATGAGGCAAAGATATGTTGCATTTGTTTAACTCTGTAAAGCTGTGCTACTTTGTCTGCCAAAAACAACTGATTGGTCTAATAAAGAGCTGCATGGCCAATAGCTAGGCAGGAGAGGAAAATAGGCAAGGCTGCCAGGCAGACAGAATAAATAGGATGGGAAATCTAGGCTAAAGAAGAACAGGAGGAGGGAAGAATGAGAAAAGGAGGAGAGGAGGATGCCAGGGACCAGTCACCCGGACACACAGTCAGCCACAGAATAAGAAGGAAAGCCAGATATATAGGCTAAAGAAAAATAAAAAGCCCAGAGGCAAAACATAGTTAAAGGGAAATGGGATAATTTAAATTACATGAGAAAAGGTGGCTAGAAACAAGCCAAGCCTAGGCCAGTCATTCATAAGGAAGAATAAGTCCCCATGTATTTATTCGGGATCTGGATGGTAGCCCCACCACCACCAAAGAATAAAAAAAGAAATAAACTGAAACACAGTGCTCATGTACCTAATCATTTACCCTGTTCTGCACTTACAAAAGCCTTCACTGATGAGTGTGCTGAGTTCAAGCTACTCAGCACTTCAGGAAAAACATGTATTTCCACACACATGAGATCAGCAGAATTCTTATACAAACTGGAATGGTATTTTTGATTAAAAAAATAGAGTTTATCTTAAAATGACCCAGCCTCAGATTCTAGAAGAAGTAACATAGATGATGGCAGTGTAGCCCTTGCTCCATGTATCCCTATTGCTCTTTGCTGGTGCTAAACACTTTCATAAGTTGTTTCAGAAAGGAGATGAAATTCTTAAATTCCTTAAACATTTTCTAATACCTTTGGGAAGAATTCCACTAGAATATTGTTAGAGTTTGGAGAATGGATGAAAGTCATGTTTGGTTTAGATAGATGTTGTTAAAAATCTCTTGATGATGATCATAATGGCTCCACACTTTTTTTAATTGTATTTTTTATTTTATAATTTAATTTAATTTTACATATCAGCCACGGATTCCCCTGCCCTCCCTCCTCCTGCCCCCGTCCCCACCTTCCCTCCAGCCCATGCCCCATTCCCATCTCCTCCAGGGTAAAGACTTCCCTGGGGATTCAGATCAACCTGGTAGATTCAGTCAAGGCAGGTCCAGTCCCCTCCTTCCAGGCTAAGCTAAGTGTCCCTGCATAAGCCCCAGGTTCCAAACTGCCAGCTCATGCACTAAGGACAGGTCCAGGTCCCACTGCCTGGGGGCCTTCCCAAACCGTTCAAGCTAATCAACTGTCTCACTTATCCAGAGGGCCTGATCCAGTTGTGAGCTCCTCAGCTATTGGTTCATAGTTCATGTGTTTCCAATAATTTGTCTATTTGTCCAATCATGGTCTCAACAATTCTCACTCATACAATCCCTTCTCTTTCTCATCCATTGGACTCTTGGAGCTCGACCTGGGGCCTGGCCGTGGATCTCTGCATCTGCTTTCATCAGTCATTGGATGAGAGTTCTACCACGTCATTTAGGGTGTTTGGCCATCTGATCACCAGAGTAGGTCAGCTCGGGCTTTCTCTTGACCATTGTCAGTAGTCTGTTATGGAGGTATCTTTGTGGATTTCTGGGGACCTCTCTAGCACTTTGCTTCTTCCTATTCCCATGGGGTATTCATTTATCATGGTCTCTTATTCCTTGTTCTCCCTCTCTGTTCTTGATCTAGCTGGGATCTCCCGCTCCCCTAAACTCTCTTTCCCTCGATCCTTGCCCTTCATTACCCCCACTCACATCCAGTTTGCTCATGTAGATCTCATCCATTTCTCTGTCATTAGAAGATCCCTGTATCTTTCTTAGGGTCCTGTTTTCTAGGTACCTTCCCTGGAGTTGTGTAGCAGTCTAGTCATCTTTGTTTTACATCTAGTATCCTCCTATGAGTGAGTACATACCATGTTTGTCCTTCTGAGTCTGAGTTACCTCACTCAGGATGATTTTTTTCTAGATCCATCCATTTGCCTGCAAACCTCATGATGTCATTGTTTTTCTCTGCTGAGTAGTACTCCATTGTGTATATGTACCATATTTTCTTTACCCATTCTTCAGTTGAAGGGCATCTAGGTTGTTTCCAGGTTCTGGCTATTACAAACAATGCTAATATGAACATAGCTGAGCATGTGCCCTTGTAGTATGATAGAGCTTTCCTTGGGTATATGCCCAAGAGTGGTATAGCTGGGTCTTGGGGGAGATTGATTCCCAATTTTCTAAGAAAGTGTCATATTGATTTATAAAGTGGCTGTACAAGCTTGCATTCCCACCAACAGTGGAGGAGAGTGTCCCTTGCTCCACATTCTCTCCAGCATAAGGCTTCAAATAGATCCATACTTGTCACAGTGCACAAAACTTAAGTCCAAGTGGATCAAATACCTCAACATAAATCCAGTTACTCTGAACCTGATAGAAGAGAAAGTAAGAAGTAGTCTTGAATGCATTGGCATAAGAGATCACTTCCTAAATATAACATCAGTAGCAAAGACACTGAGAGAAACAATCAATGGGACCTCTTGAAACTGAGAAGCTTTTGTAGAGCAAAGGACACAGTCAACAAGACAAAGTGACAGCCTACAGAATGGGAACAGATGTAGTTAGAATTTTCCTGCCTGGCCCACAGTCAGGACAATCTCTCTCACCTGCCAGGCCCATAGATGCTCAGAACCAACCAAGTAAACACACAGAAACTTATATTGCTTTCAAACTGTATGGCTGTGGCAGGCTTCTTGTTATCTACTTCTATCTTAAATTAACCCATTTCTGTTAGTCTATACTTTGCCACATGTTGCTTCTCATGGCGGCTGCTGGCAGTGTCTCCTCCCCCAGCCTTCTACTTCCCAGAATTCTCTTCTCTCTTGTCCCACCTATACTTCCTGCCTGGCCACTGGCCAAACAGCATTTTATTTATACAGAGCGATATCCATAGCAAACAGATCTTCACCAAACCCACATCTGACAGAGGGCTGATATCCAGAATATATAAAGAACACAAGAAATTAGACATCAAAATGGCCCACAGTCCAATTAAGAAATGGGCTAAACAAAGACTTCTCAACAGAGGAAGTACAAATAGCTGAAAGACATTTAAGGAATTGTTCAACATCCCTAATCATCAGGGAAATGCAAATCAAAATGAAGCTGAGATACCACCTTACACCCGTCAGAATGGCCAGGATCAAAAACATTGAAGATGGCTCCATACTTAAAGCAAAATAGTCAGGAAAGATAGTCACTGAGTACATTATTCTGAGTCTGGAAGTTAGTTAAATATTATCTAGAAAACTTTACTGCATGTTTATTTTACTTGTGACTACTTCTCCATAAAAATAGTATAAAATGATATGATTCAGAGTTTTTAAATATATTTTTAAATATTTCCGTAAGTACCAAAGAGATGTTCAGTAGATAACTACCAAGACTTTGGAACTAAGTTCCATCCTCTAAACAATATGAAGATGAAATTTGACTCCTCCACACAAGCATCAGGGCACAGGTAAATATGTTCATGTACACACACAAATAAATTCAACGTAAATTTAATATATTTTATTTCCATTATTCAGAGTTTAAAATATTTCAAAAAATATTTTATGTATATTTCTATAATTGAATCCTTCAGTTTCTGACACTTAAATACTGAGTATGTATTCATGGGCAGACATATGAATGAGGATGTGAGTCACTTTGCAGACAGTCAATTTCATTGCAGTGTGAATTCTTTCTTACAAGAAGCTGTGTTTCATTACTAATGAAACAAGTCATCACACTTCCATTGTGATACTATTCCTCACAATGGTTCAATGATTTTCTTTCAGTTTCCTTCTATGGTATTACATGTAGCTGACTTTCATCAACTACTCACAACTGCACTTAATAACTTCAGATATAATAGAGTCTTAGCTAACTAAATATGTATAGGAATTAACTCAAGATGGAAATATATTCCTTTTTATCTTTAGAAATAATGCCTTCCTGGTGTCATAAATAGTTTTCTCTAATAAAACAGTAAATTATAAAGTAATAATGTAAACAACACATTGGAATTTTTTCTTCTTAATTTATGTTGAAATGTGGATTACTTATTGAAATTCTCTACAAATGTCTTTTTGGGTTTTTAAAGTAGTCAATAATATTGATTTTATTTGTTTAGCTCTTCATTTTATTTCATCAGTTGGTTAGCTGTCATCTAGCCTGTGAGCCCAGACTTGCTTACATTGGGATCTTGAACAGCTCTTATAGTACCAAAGACACAGCAAAAACAAAACAAAACAAAACAAAACAAAACAAAACAAAACTCTAATTATTTCTTCTCCTTCTAAATAGTATATGCCTGGTCTCTCTTTATTAAAAATTTAAATGAAAGGTAGATATAGTGGCACAAACAGTCCTAGCATTTGAAGAGGAAGGCAGGAGATCAAGAGTTCAAGGTCATCCTTGGCAGAAAGTGATTTTGAGGCCAGAGGGGATAAAAATAATTACTTATAATTAAAATTAAATGGAAATGACATTTGAATTATATATAATAAATTATGGAGACTAAACAGGAGAATAAATGTGCATTAAAATAGCTACTAAATGGGTTGGGTTGGGGATTTAGCTCAGTGGTAGAGCGCTTGCCTAGCAAGCACAAAGGCCTGGGTTTAGGTCCTCAGCTCAAAAAAAAAAAAAAAAAAAAAAAAAAAAAACTAGACTCTATCTTATAGATTCCAGTATATAAATATGAAGACTAATTCAGGCAGAATTCATACTAAAATACCTTCATTATAAAACACTGCAAATCTTATTTTTGTTTTTATATAGAATCTGCTCAACCTTGAAGATTCATCTTAAATCAATTTTCTTTCTCAAAATGTTTTATGTCCTCCAGTTTATAATTTTCCTGCCTTAAATACCATTTCTTTCCATACCAAATATAATCAATATTGTAGAAAAAAAGAGACTTTTGTCCAAAATACAACTTCTTAGAGAAAGACGTTGGATCCAGAGAAACCCAATGGGAATAACTAGAGTCTTTTACTGCTCAGGAAAGTGTTCCTTCTCTGATTAGCTGTGATGTGGAACTGGCAGGCTACACTAAAAACATCTCAATCTGTTTATCTTTTCAATCAATAGACTTTAAAATAGGCTGTCTGGAGAACTGTTTTTGTTTGGGGACTGATCACAATATGTATGCCATGTTCATTCTGCAACATAATTATTCATTCCTGAAGAGCTCACAAATAACTTACACACCAGGGAGAATGCCTTCCGAAAAATTGCATTTATATTAGCAGATGGCATACTTGTCATTTCCTGAGGAGGGAAAATGAAGCCATCCAGCATGACCAGCTTCAATATCCCTCCCACAAGCAAAATAAATAAATAAATAAAAAGACCAGCGCTATTTCTTATCCCTTGGTCAGCAAGTACTAAGGTATATGGGAGAGGGAGAGGATACTATCCATCTATCCATATGTTAGTACAGGACTTGGTTCTCTATTACTACCACATGTATACTGGGCATCAAACTCCTGTCCTCAAGCTTGGCAGCAAGTGTGTTTCCTCTGTGCACTACAACACTATTGTTTTAGTTTTTAAAAAAACACTTTGTCATATAATCAAGAATGTGCTAAGCAAGCTCCAAGGACCTCACTTAGTTATCGGGGTATGAATAGCCATCTAGTTTGCAGAGGCCCTCAGACAGAGAGGAGCAGGACAACTGAGAAGTGGGTTCTCCAGCCTCAGGATTTGTACACAGGATTGGCAGCCTGTTCCAACTAGTGTTGGGGAGTTTCCCCCATTCTCGAACAAAACCAGATTCTTGGTTCTCACCCTGTATAAAAATCAACTCCAAATGGATCAAAGACTGAAGCTGTGAAATTGTTAGCAGAAAAGTGAGCTAACACTTTATGCTACAGAACAAAACTCCAGTTGCTCAAGGAAAAAGGCCAACGATGGACAACCTTGTGTCAATTAAAACCTGCTGAACAGCAGAGTAAACAATTAGACTAAAAAAAAAACATACAGAAGAAAAATCTTTGCAAGTTTGAAGAGGAATAATATTGAAAGAACAATAAAAAATTAACTAATGAAATCAAATCAAACCAATTTTTAGATAGGTTATTAAAATGAACACTTCTAAAACATGAAGTTCAACTGGAAAATAAATGTATGACAAAAGAGTCAACATAAATATCTATTAGAGAAGTTCAAAGTACATTTGCATTGAAGATCTGGGCATGGTAGCACACACTTGTCAGTTGACAGATCAAGGCAATAGCATCAGGCATGCTTTGACACAAAGCAGAGAAAAACATGTATATTTTATATTGATATGTAAAAGAATACATTTATATGTGACGTGAATGTAAAAGTAAAACTGTCTGGGAACAAAGCATAATAAGAGGATAAAGAATAAATGAGAATGTAGGGATGAGAGGAATATGTTTAAAGTGCTTTATATACTTGAATGAAAATGTCCTTATGTTATTCAGTAAGATATACAATGAATATTCAGAAATGATGAAAGAAGAACGTGAATGTATTTAAAAGATAGACTTAGAAATGTAGACATGCATGAATCTATCACCACCAATAAGTAAAATTGCAGTCAGCATTCTGCATCCTTGGATTCAATAGCCAGACATTCATTCAAACAACTGCAGATGGGAATGGAGAGGAGGGGCTGGGGGGAAAGAGGGGGCAGGGGGCAGGAGGGGGAGGATAAGGGAACCCATGGGTGATATGTAAAACTAAAACACAAATATAATAATAAAAAATACTGGAAAAAGAAATTGTTCCTATACTGGGTAGATACATACTTTTAATTGCCACCATGTCCTTAAGCTACACAGAATAATTCTTACTTATGTACCATGTAGATATAATATTAAATACTATAAACAATTTTCAGATGATGCAAGTGTATAGGAGGGTGTGTGTAAGTCACATGCAAGCATTTTGCCTATGCAAAGGATCTGACCAACCATAGCTGGTGCCTTGCATATAGGGGGTCATTGAGACAGCATTATCTGTAAACATACTCTTCCCCTTATCATACACTTCTTATTGTTTGTCACTTTACAACGGTTGCTAGAGTTACTAGTGTTATTGTTATTATCAACTGGTTTGTATTTTCCATTTCTATTTTCTACAGTTTTTATAGAGAATCAATGATATATGTGGTATAGTCTTGTGAACTTCCTCTAGTTTTAATAAGAGATTGTCTGCTGTCATAATATGCTGGAAATATACATTCATATTAGCTTTAAAATCTAGATGAATTTTATTTCTTCTCTGCATTACTGAACTGACTACAACCTCCAGTGTAATGATGAAGAAGATCAAGAAAGGTCTGATGTAACCCTCATTTTGTTTCTGATCTTACTGAGAAAGTATTTAGAGTCATGCATATTTTTTTTGTTTGTTCATTTGTTTGGCTGATTTTCTTTCTTTTTCTTTTCTTTTTTTAATGCTTGCTGTAATGCCAGAATGAGAGATCTATTCTATATTGTGTCCCTCATTTTCTGAGAGTTTGAAAAGGAATGAATGCTGGATTTTGCACACATTTTCTTTGTATTATTTAGATGATCCATTACACTTATGTTCATCTTTTCTTTTTAATAGTTTGTTACCATGAAGAACACTGACTGCTCTTGAATATTAAACAAACCAATACTGTTTCTTGTTTGTATTTATTAGTATTTGGGTTTGAATTTTTAAGTCTGTGTTCATGAGGGATATTGGTTTATGGTTTTTCTCTTAATATGTTTGCTTGTTTTTAATACAGAATAATTCTTGACTGTAGAGAATGATCCACAATGAATTTCCTCTTCAGATTTCTGTACAATCTTGTTTAGAGCTGCTATTGTTCTTTCAAAGTTTAAATGAATTCATCAGTAAAATGTTGAATTTCTGGGATCTTCCTTTTAGGGTAGTTTTAACTATTACTAAAATATAAACTTTTAAGAACAGTGATTTCTTTTTCATTGTTGTTTGCTTGTGTTTTTTTTTTTTTTCAAATTTAATTTGTTTATTTTATACCCTGACTGTAATCCTCCACTCCCCCACCCCCATGCAGTGGATCCACTCCTCCTCTGTTTCTGTTCAGAAAAGGGCTAGCCTCCCATGGCATATCAAGTTGCAGTAAGACTAAGCACATCCCCTTGTATTAAGGCTGGGCAAAGCAATCCAGTGTGAGGAATAGATTTCTAAGAGTCAGCCTAAGCATTAGGGGTAGCTCCTGCATCCACTGTTAGAAGTCCCACACGTAGACCAAGGCACACAACTGTCATATATATGTGGAGGACCTCAGTTGGCACCATTCAGTCTCCCTACTTGTTGATTCAGACTCTGTGAGCTCCTATGAGGCCAGGTTAGTGGTTTCTCTGGGTTTTCTTGTGATGTCCTTGGCCCCTCTGGCTCTTACAATCCTTCCTCCCTCTCTTCAGCGGGATACCCAGAGCTCAGCCCAGCATTTGGCTGTGGGTCTCTGCATCAGAACAGTGGCTTCTTATTGAGAGTCCTTTGGTTGTTTGATTTCTATTACGAATTTTCCCACTTAATCCTCATTGTTATGTGTATTGCCATAACATTGTTCATGATTACTATCGTTTAATGTTTGAGCGTTCATAGATTCTGTGAAGACACTATTCACACGCTGCCACCTATAATTTGTGTTTCTTTTCCTACTGTTTGCTCATAGACTATAGATTTTTCTAAGAACCATTTTTGTTGTAATTTGTTTCCTCACAGTTTGTCTTGTCTTCATATTACCAATTGCTGTTCTGTTCTATTCATCTGTTGGAACTTTCTGCTTTTGCTTAAATGTGACTTTTATGATTTGGGTGTTTTATGGTTAATGCTAATGCAACAAAATTGTGTGTGTGTGTGTGTGTGTGTGTGTGTGTGTGTGTGTGTGTGTGTATGTGTGTAAGTCAGATGACTGCTGTTAGGACTTAGTTCTCTCCTTCCACGATGTGGCAGGCCCTGGGACTTGAACCCAGATTTTCAGACTTGGATATAAGTGCCAGTATCCACTGAGCCATCTGAAAGGTCTTAATTGATGTTTTAATAGGTTATGTTTCCATATATATTCAGTTTGACCTGTCTATCAAAATTTGTTTTGATTGTCATTTAGGTTCATATACTACTTATACTTGTGTTACTTCCCCTTTAAATACATTAAAATTTTCATAAATATTTCTAACATTGATTTTTAGTTATATTATGATTGGACAACATACTTTGTCTTTAGAATCTTTTGGAGTTACTGAACTTAATTTTACTGTCCAAATTTCTGATTTCCTCTTTTATTTGAGTTAGTCATATTCATTATGGAAGCTGGGCCATGTGAGGAAGTAAATAATGGGTGTGTCTATATTGGATATCACAAATATCAAAAATATCCTAGTCTACACACAGTTGGTCCTATAGACTCTGCAATATGTTTAGAGATGTTAAAATTAAGTGCAAATGCCAATAATCAAACACATTAATCACAGATGATTGCAAGTGTGTAGGAACATTATTGGGATGCCATAGTTTAATACAGAGGAAGTAGTAAGCTACAATTTGCTCGGGGTACCCAGGAAAAGTGCCTACAGAAAGACAAATGAGTGCAGAAGATGAAACTCTATTAGAGATTAAAATAATTAAAGAAAAACAATGTTCTGAGAGAGGATACTGAAAGGAGCTAGGTAAGGAGACAAAAGTATCCACAGACCCTACTAACAGAAATTGAAGTGAGCATGGCTTGATTCCTGTTTGCAAAGGTTGTCTGAAAACATATAAACAATTATTTCAATAGTATCCCAACTAAACTAGAAACTGGCAGAGCATTTTATGCTACTAGAATGACAGAAATATCACTATATAAATAAAGAGATAAAAAGGAAGATCCAAATTGCTGAGTATTGGACATAGAGTAATTTTACTACTGGTATTGTGACCATTAAACGACAATAAAAGCAGATAGTGACCTGTATATTTAAATGTTTATGTCACCCAAACAGTCCTATAAACTCACATAACTAGCATTTTGTGGACTTTAAGGTTATATTTAGGAACATATATGTCTATGCATAGACATATATGATCTCAACAACATTAGTGAAATAAGAGGTCATGAATTTGAATGAAAATGAAGAGAGGTTTACAATATGGATTGAATAGGGGAAGAGAAAAGAGAAATATTGTAGTTATATTATGATTTTAGTACATATAGTCAGTATATATAGTCAAAATAGTTTTTATTTTACTAAAAGTAGTATTATGTTTAAGGAAATCATATTCGTAAAACGAATGCATCCTAAGTACTAAACACACACACATGATCTCTCTTTCTCATCCAAAAGAATAACAATATGAAAAAAATAAAGGAAAGCCTAGATGGATTTTCAATACATTTCACCAAATATTCATTGAGGAAATAATATTATTGTTTTATAATTTATTTCAAAAACAATGTAGGTATGAAGGTATTTCAATTCACTGAAGGGGTCAACAACTTACAAATCCATAGGTACCCTTACTGAAAGACTGCTGTGGACCCATTTCTTTCAATACTACTAAAACAAAAATTTCTTAACCCATATAAGCAAATTCAATTAAAATTCAATTCAGCAACAAACACACATACACACACACACACACACACACATACACACACACACACACACACACACACACACACACATACACACACACACACACACACACTCCACACATATAGATCAAATGAGACTCACTCTAAAAATTATAAATTGTTTGTAATAGTTCTTTATATTAATAAAATTAATAATATTGTATCATTAGATGCAGAAAAGTTTTTTATAAATTCAACAAAAACATCATAACAAAAACAAAAGACAAATATAGATAGCCAATATTGATTTTTTTCTTTTATTGAAAGTAGATTTTTTTATATAATATACTCTGATTACATTTCCCCTCCCTTTACTCCTCCCAGTCCCTCCCTACCTCCTTTTCCGTCTAGATTCACAGCCTTTCCATTTCTAACCAGAAAACAAGTATCTAAGTAATAATAATAATAATAATAATAATAATAATAATAATAATAATAATAAAAAAAATATAATACAAAAGCAAACAAACAAGAATAGGAAAAAACCAAACAAACAAGAAAATGAAACAGCAAAAAAAGCACAAGAAATGCATGTAGATGTGAAGATACCACCTTTTGCAATCCAGAAATCCCATAAAAACACAAAACTGGAAGGTAAATTATAGACATATAGGATCTGTCTTATGGGAGGAGCATCAATTTCACATTATAAGACAAGGAATCTCCATAGATGCCATTTAATTTGTTTTATGTTGGCCATCTATTGCTTGGCATAAGGACTACCCTTTAGTTTGTTTCCTCACTGGCTCTCAAATGAATGTTGGTTCTGGGTTAGGGATGGAGGCATGCACCTCCTTCTCCTTTCAATTCTAGGTAGGACTCCATCTGGTACAGATGCATGAAGGCTCTATGAATGCTACCATAAACTTTGTGAATTCATGTGTGTTCCAGCCCTGTTTGGCTTGTGTTATCCATGCTTTCTAGCTCTTACACTTTTTCCTCTTCCTCTTCCTTGGCGCTCCCTGATCACCAAAGGAAGAGATTTAATAAAGGCATCCCCTTTATGGCTGAGTGTTCCAAGGTCTTTTACTCTCTGCATATTGTCTGGTTGTGGATCTCTTGGTTTATTCTCATACAATACCTGAGAAGCTCCTAATTATTGCTGAGCAAGGCACTTATCTATGACTATAGCAGAATGTTATTAGCAATCATTTTTATGTTAAGTTCCTTTAGCATAACAGTAGTATTTTGATTTCCCCCACATCCCAAGCTAATCAAATCTCAGGTTCTTGGCCACACAAGCAGTGTTGGGTATGGGTTCCATCTTATGGAGTGAGCCTAACTCCAAGAAGATATCGACTGGTTAATCCCATAGGTCTTGCGCTACTACTGCACCAGTGTGTCTTGCAGGCAGATCATCATTTTAGATGGAGAGTTTATAGATGGCTTGGTATTTACCTTTCCCATTTGGTAGCATGAGTAAAAAGCTCTAGGTAGGAACCAGCTTGACTTCTCCATGTTAAATGAGCTGCATAGGCATTGTCTTCTGTAATAGGGCCTTGCTGTTTGTTTGTGGAGAGCCAACAATAGCCCTGACAATATCCATTCTGAATAACAAAAGCTTCATTTGATTACAAGGAAATCCAGTTGGGTCTCTGTTATTTGGCAATTTATTTACATCATCTTCATATATGTATATATTTTAGGAGTCTCTTACAGTATTAGGTTTGCAAACTACCATTCAAATGGCCCTGACTTTTAGCTATCTGTCCCTGTTTCACCACCTTTACCACCTTTTCCTTCCAACTTCCTGACAATAGCTTCAAAAATATGAAATAATTTGAGATAACTCTAACCAAACAAGTGAAATTACATGTATGATAGAATCTTTAAGACACCGAAGAAGATATCAGAAGATGGAAAGTTTTCCCATGCTCATGGATCAGTAGGATTAATCTAGGAAAATTGGCCATCCTACCAAAAGTAATCTATAGCTTCAATGCAATCCTCATCAAAATTCAAACCCAATTTTTCACAGAATTTGAAAGGATAATTATTTTCTGTTTTGTGTGGAAACACAAAATCCAGGATAGCTAAAACACTCTGAGTGATGAAAGAAGTACTGAAGGTATCACCATCCCTGATCTCAAATTGTACTATAGAGCTATAGTAATAAAAACTGCTTTGAATTGGCACAAAAACAGACATATTTGGTCAATGAAATTGAATAAATCCCAGACATAAATACACACACCTGTGAACACTTGAGTTTTGATAAAGAAAGTGAGAAAAAGATAGCATTTTTCAACAAATGGTGTTCGTTAAATTAGACAGCTTTATGCAGAACAATCCAAACAGATCTGTACTTAGCACCCTACATGAAATTCAACTCTCAATGAATTAAAGACCACAAAGAAAGCCAGATACACTGAATCTCATTGAAGAGAAAGTGGGAATGCTTGTACACTCATTGTCACAAGAAAAGATTTTTGTAACAGAACGCAAGTAGCTCAGACATAAAGAAAAACAATTAATAAATGAGACCTCATGAAATTTAAAAACTTTTGTGTAGCAAAGGGCATCATTTGGGCAAAGCTGTAGCCCACAGAATCTAAGACTTTTATGAACTTCACATATGATAGAGTGCTAATGGCCAAAATATAGAGAGAGCTCAAAAAACTGGACATCAAGAACACAAATAATCTAATTTGAATAGGGTACATTTCTAAACAAAGAATTCCCAAAAGAAGAAACTCAAATTGCCGAGAACCATTTAAAGAAATGTTCAAAATCCTTAGTCATCAGGGGAATGTAGATCAAAGTTACTTTGATATTTCACCTTATACTAATCAGAAAGGCCATAAAACAAATGACAGCTCATATTGGAAGGATGTAGAGCAAGGGAAATAGCTGGTGGGAATACAAACTTGTATAGCCATTGTAGAAACCACTGTGGTGGTTCCCCAGGAAGAAGAAAACCTATGTACTTTAAGATTTAGCTACAGCATTCTTTGGCATACACCTTAAGAATGCTTCATCCTACTACAGGAACCGTTGCTCAACTATGATCATCACTACTCCATTCATAATAGCCAGAATTTGAAGCAACCTCCCTATCTGTGAACAGATGAATGAATAAAAATTAATGTGACACATTTACACAATGGACTAGTATTCAGCCACTGAAAATAGAATTATGAAATACACAGGTAGATGGATAGAACTAGAAGAAAGTAACTTTGAGTGAGGTAACTCTAATCTATAAAGATAAATCTGGTGTGTATTTACTTAAATATGGATGGTAGCTGCTACATCAGTGATAAGTTTTGAGGGATATTTGATGATACCTTGTGAAGATGTGTCTCTGCCAAGGCTTATGATTGGTTTAATAAAGAGCTGAATGGCCAATAGCTAGGCAGTTGAGGATAAGTGGGACTTCTGAGCAGAGACAGGATCTCTGGGAAGGAATCAGAGAAGCAAAGATCCATTAGCAAGATGGAGAGGAAAGCAGACGTACTATGTGGAGGAGAGATAACGAGCCATGTGGCAGAATGTAGATTAATATAAATGGGTTAATTTACGTTACAAGAGGAAGTTGGGAACAAGCCTAAGCTAAGGCCAAACATTCACAATTAGTGAGTCTGCACGTCATTATTTGGGAGCTGGAGGCTCAAAGAATGTCCAACTACAAATAAGCAAGCCACAATATGTATAATGTTAAATAGAGAGTGAGGGACTAACAGAGAGGGATGAGTCTCCTTAGGAAGGGGTAATAGACTAGATAGTTATGGATGAATGAAGGGAACTGGAATGGGAGGATCTGATATTTTACATTCAAACATTCAGGTGCTATCACATTTAATGAAAAAGGAAATGCTTTTCCTCTAAAATTGGGAACAAAGTGAGCATTGCCTCTCTTGTTACTCTTCTGTAATATCATGCTACATTTTATAGCTACTGCAACAAGAAAAGAAAAACCAAATCTAACTAGGACAGAAATTAGTGCCATGTTCATGGGAATGGCTGTGACAGACCTGACCAAGTTATGTAGGAGAGGATTTTGGAAGAATTCACTACCTTGAGTTGAGAAAACAAACAAACAAAAAACACTACTAAATGCTCATGGCTTCATGAGCTGTTGTGAGAGAATCAAAGATAGGAATGCTGAGGGACATGTGTCGTTGGAGACCTTCTTTCCAGCCCCCGCCAAGCCCTGTTAGACAGCCCACTTACAAAATAAATACACAGACATTTATATTATTTAAACTGCTTGGCCATTAGCTCAGGCCTACCATTGTCTAGCTCTTACTCTTATATTTAGCCCATTTCTATTAATCTATATCTACTTTGCCACATGGCTCATGGCTTACCAGTACCTTATATCTCACTTCTCATGGCAGTGGCTTGCAATCTCTCTGCCTCCCCTTCCTGTTCCCTGAATTCTCTTCTCTGCTTCTCCCACCTATACTTCCTGCCTGGCTACTGGCCAATACACAGCAGACATGCTCTCTAAATATCCCTAAAATAACATAACTTCTTTCCCCCCCTTTTTTATTTATTATATTTGTGTTTTAATTTTACACATCAGCCATGGGTTCCCCTGTCCTCCCCCTTCCCTGCCCCCCCCCCCCCCCGTCCCCCCCTTCTCCCCAGCCCCTCCCCTCAATTCCATCTCCTCCAGGGCCAAGACTCCCCTGGGTATTCAGCTCAACCTGGTGGATTCAGTACAGGCAGGTCCAGTCCCCTCCTTCCAGGCTGAGCAAAGAGTCCCTGCATAAGCCCAAGGTTCCAAACAGCCAGCTCATGCACTAAGGACAGGTCCGGGTCCCACTGCCTGGGTGCCTCCCAAACAGTTCAAGCTATTCAATTGTCTCACTTATCCAGAGGGCTGACAGAGTTCACAGTGAAGTTATCTCCACACACTGGTATTTAGGTTGACTGACAGCCAATACAACAAAATAGATTTTTAACTAAATAATGTGATGCACCGTATGTTAATACTAAATGATGTTCTTTCCAATGTTGATGTGCTTCTAATTACATTGTTGCTACAGATTTCGTGTAATGAGCTCTTTTATTTTAAATTTTCCTTTCCTTTTTTTTTTTTTTGATGGCTATAAAGAAACTAATCTTAGCTTTAGAATGAATATTTACTAGAATATTTCCTGCTTTCAAAATGAGTGGAAAAGGTCCTTGTAGCACTTTCTGTTTCTTACGGGTGTAAGAGGATATAATACTTGAGGTGCGATGTGCCAGAAGCCTGTGGGTGTTTGTAAATGGAGAAAAATCAGGCTTCATTTTTTAGGCTTTGGTCTAGATCTTTGTAAATCTCAGCTTTGGGACTTATTTTGTTTGTAAATGCCAGTGCTATCGATGTTAATATTTATATTTTAGCATTATTCTTTGTATTTTATATCAGCCTTAAATAATATCCAACTAGGTAATGTAATAATATGAGAAAAAATTGTGGATGCACTGAAAGTTTAGGTCCTATATCTTCTAAGATTAAACTCTGATTTGTGCTAGAATTTATTCCAACTCAGTGAGACACCTGGACAATAGATTTTATGAAACAAGCTGAAATTATACACAAATTGCCCTTGAACGTTATTGATCTTTAAGAAGAAAGCAGAGATCTCAGCAAAGCTGTTTTCTTGCTTTTTCATTAACCAAATCCCTGCCATGCATATACTTAAATCATATTTCATTCTATTGGTAAATTTTCTTTATTACTGTTATCCATCATAAATTATAAGCCTTTTCATGTGCAATATGTTAGATGTGTTTAACTACTTTGCAATGTACATCAACAAATATTTACATAAAATCAAGTCTCCTAAGATACTGGAGACTTCTGTGTTCTTATATTTATTAAATAATAATGAATAAAGACAAGACATTTTATCTTCACTTAATGGAGCTGCTGCATATGTTGTGTGATTTGCCATGGTCAAAGATTTCAGGGAACTGGGGTAATCCAGTTTCCACAACAATCTGGAAAACAAGTACTAAAAATGGGGATTGGAAGCCCAGCGGTGGTGGCGCACGCCTTTAATCCCAGCACTTGGGAGGCAGAGGCAGGCAGATCTTTGTGAGTTCGAGGCCAGCCTAGGCTACCAAGCGAGATCCAGGAAAGGTACAAAGCTACACAGAGAAAGCCTGTCTCAAAAAAACCAAACAAACAAATAACAAATAAATAAATAAATAAAAATGGGGATTGATGACATGAAGCTGCTGTAACTCTAGAACCATCTGGATCATGGGTAATGTGGTCTTCATACATCGCTTTAAATCTATTAAATATAACTATAAGTTTTGAGTGAAACTTGATATGTATAATGTGATAATTAAATTTGTACTCATTTTAAAGGTGGATATGGCTACATCAGTGGAATTCTCAGTTGTGTCGGTAGGTACTATAGTTTTATTTAGTAATCTACCTAATAATGTTTTATTCACCATAATTTCTTCAAAGTAATATGTTTTGTTACTATTTTCTCAACATAGAAAATAAAAAAAAAAAAAAAAACACTTGGATTTACTACTCCTAAATGTATATATGTGAAAGAGGAACTTATTTACCACACATCTACATAGAGAAACCTTCGTTTGTAGTATTCTTTGGTGTGGTCACTTAACTTACACCAGTGTTAATACTTCTACACAATGCCTGAATTTGTAAATATATGCAATTCTAAATACTTTAAGCATCCATTATTAATCTAAGATCAAAAGGAGAGCTAATCTTGACCAGTAGCAGTTTAAGTTGGAAAACTGGAAGCAGATTGGATAGAAGGAATGTTAGCTAGTTGATATTGTAAGATGGCATTGAACCCAAAATGATGTGTTGCTGTCCTGTGCAGAAGCTAAAGACAATATTTCTGCACTGAGAAAAGAGAATTAATGATTTAAAAAACCACAAGTCTTCAAAGTAATTTAAAAGGATTTGTAAATTGTGCTTACTATATTACCTTATTTGCCAATTTAAAAAAGAGTTAATTTTTTTTTTTATTGAGATAGAATTGCATCCCTTTCCCACTCCCTTTTCTCACTCTCAGCTAGCCTCATTGGGACCCCTCCCATGCTTTCCCCACTCTCAAGTTCATAGTCTCTCTCTCTCTTTTTTTTTTCTTTTATCATTGTTACCCACATATGTGTGTGTGTCTGTGTATGCCCATTATATATAAACACAACTTGCTGAGTCTGCTTTTGTTGATTGTGTTTATATGGTTTCATGGTTTCCTAGCCTGCATTGGATACTAAATCAAAATGATGGGTTTTATTAGTGAATATACAAATTTGTATATATACTTTGTTTACTTTCCTAATTATTTGCTCTCACCTTTCTCCTATTGTTTCTTTTCTTCCTCTTAAATAAGTCCCTTCTGTATTTTTGCTTCGTGTGTGTGTGTGTGTGTGTGTGTGTGTGTGTGTGTGTGTGTGTGTGTGATTTTCCCCTATTTATGAATGGGATGATAGGTAGTCAAGCTGATTGATAATTTATCTTTCTTTTCAATTTTTTTTTATTATAGACATGGACCCTAGGGCTATATATATGCCAGTAAGCTACTCTACCAACTGAGCCGCTCATCTAACCCATCTTTAAAAAGTGTATCACCTTTGCTACTCTTGGGGCTGAGGATTAGTGAGAGAAGTATAGAGCCAGGTAGATCCATTAAGAGATTTTTATGTTTAAATGATGTAAAATGAGATGAGAGGAAGGGAGTATTTTAATAGAAATGTACTCCTGTGGGGTGGATTAAAGGCAGAAGAACCAAGAGGTTGTTTCAAACATGTTTTCCAGATTTCTGGCATGAACAAAGTATGGGAAGCAGAGCCTGCTACTCAAACGAACAAGTTCAGAACAGAAATACATTTTGGGTGAAGGTTTGGTCTCACACATGCTGTGTTTCTGACAATTATGAGAGATCAGAGTGTGAAGATAAGCTACAAGTTAAATGGAAGTCACAGACCTCAAAAGAGGTCTTGCAGTAGAAGCTGTGAGCCACTTGCAATGGATGGTTCTTGAGGCTATCTCACTGAATCCCACAAGCTAAGAATGGAATGGAGAGAGAGGATAAAGATCTTTGCATAGACTTCCAGCTAGTGGAAACTGAATTTTCAAAACTGCAAAGGAGAATTCAGAGAGATACAGAGCTCTAGATGCAAAACCTATTTCATTTCACTGGAATCAATTAAGCAGAATATTTTAAAGAATTGTGAAATGCACAAGAAGACTTAGAACATCACAGATATCACAATGACCAGAGCCTCCATTCACTGTTATATTTTGTCCATTCCCTCATTAACTGCAAACATAGTCCATTTTAGCCAAAACACCACTTAATCATTTCCATTTTAGCTTGGTTTTCGAAAGTATTGTTTTAATAATAACACATATATATCTGTAATTTTTATTCATTAATCTAAAAAGTATTGTCATTCTGCTTGAGGAAACAAACAAGTTTGTCATTTTTTTTTAAAACTGAGACAATGTTAGATATTTTAATACTACTGCTAATTAATTTTTCTTTTCTTGGAAGTCTAATTTTTAGGCTCACATTAGTAGAAGCAAATTAAAATCTATTTGTTGCTATTGATTTCAGATATTTTCCCATCTGGTCCTTACTTTTGACTGATAACTTGTGTCAATCAACTTTCATATCTCCGAATAATCATATTTGCTTCACTAGAACATGTATATGTCATGGTTTTCATGTTTTTCACTACCACTTGTCTTTCTTTATATATGGATGGTATTTTAGCAGGTATTTGTCTTTTAGAAATACACACACAAAAATACACTCTGCTTATATCAGCACGTACCCGCTGCAGAAATGCATAAAAGTACATCGGTTTTGTCTTTTTGTGGTTATTCTAGACATTTACAAAGACAACAGTGGTATGTTTTTAAGTAGAAACTTGGCTCTTTGCAGATGAGCCTGAAATACTGGTTGCTGAAGGGAGCGATGGACCACTGAGAGCATGAGGCACTGAAGACACAGGAGGTGAGCAGACACCAATGTGGAGGTGGTTAAGGAAGGCAATGGTGGGCTTGGAGCCTGAATAGAGGCATCTGGCCCTTCAATGGGCATTATCTTCAGAGCAGACCTCTCAGCCTCTTAAAAGTAAAGTTGTCTAAAATTTCCCTTACTATTGGCAAGTATCTGAGTGTTGCATTTAAACACAATAATTTGGTGATTTGGGGAATACATTTTATAATAACTTCAAAGTGCAATATTTACATGAAATCTAATAATTCCAAGATGATTATCTCTTACATAAAAGTTAGATTTTCCTTTTTATTAAACAAAATCATCTAAATTAAAATAAAATTGCTACTTATAAGCTAAATTACAAGATATCTCTGAGATGCCTTAGTGTTAGGAAATCTTTCATAACTCAAGAAGGTCTCCCACAAATGTGGGAATTTTCTAATGTACTTGCCTCTACATCATTTATGAAAACAAAAAATAAGAAATATCCAGGCTTGATTCCTGAAGGAACATTTGTGCTTACCCTTCTTTATTTAGAAAAGTTCCTACATTTTTCCTAGCCTTGCCTCATGTCACTAAGCGCATGCATACATTACAAAATGGTTCCTCAGATCTCATGTCATATTAAAATTTTGAGTGTGTTTGATACATAATTTTATCAGTTATTTGATCCATGACTCAGTAAGTGGTTATTGTTACTGATTTCCCCCCCTCTCTGTACATGTGTATCTATGAGTGTGTATGTGTGTACAAGTGCATATTGTGTGTGCACATGTATGTGAGTGGGTATGTGAATGTGTAAGTGTGTTTGATTGTGTGTATGTGTGCGAATGTGTGTATATATATGTGTGTGTGTGTGTGTGTGTGTGTGTGTGTGTGTATCTGTGTGTGTGTGTAATGTACTTTGGGGTGTTTCCTTCTCTTTTAAAGCTTCTAATGTTTGTCTTTTATAGTTCATTTAAATATTCTTTTGAAAAGTCTCATTAACCATTAAACTAAGTGTGTTTGTTAATGTCCATGGAAATCTCCCTTTACTGGAAAAACCTATTAATTTTCACAGAATGATAGTGGACTCTTTTGTTTTATTCATTCCAAAATCTCCTATTCTAGAACTTCCTTTGTGTAAGAGAGCAACCACTTTGCTCATTAACAATAACTTGAATATTTCCAGTAAAGAATGTATTTCTATATCCCAATCAAATGTCTGTTTTGAAGACATAGGTTGTTATAAGTGTCAAATATTTCCCTATAGCTGAAATATGAATATATTAAAACTTTTAAAGTATTATTTCACCAAATATTCAACATTTTTCATAGGTTCCCAACAGGGCAAGGTTTTCATGTTTTCACTTATCATATCAGTGATAAAAGCATGTTCAAATGTGATTTCAGGGAAAAAAGGACATGTCCATAGACACTGCACAACTTAGGTAATGCACAGCTCAGGTAATGTTATCAGATAATTTCAACAGAAATGTAGGAAACTTCACAATATCATTTATAAGCATCAATTTTGTCTTGTAAGGCATATCACAAATCTGCAGAGTATTCAAAAATACTTGCATAAATTTCAGTACAGACAATGTCCTTGATTTTAAAAAGCAAAGTCAAACAATTGTTCTGATATGATTAAAACAAACATAACTGCAGGTATCTGCTCAAGGCTTTTTGAAATACTTTTTATTTAAAAGTTTATGGACAAGAGGTAGGTTGATATGCACAACACTTATTTCACAGACTCTTATTAAGGGCTTAGTGCTTAAATGAAGTGTGTGTGTGTGTGTGTGTGTGTGTGTGTGTGTGTGTGTGTGTTTGTGTGTGTGTGTGTGTGTGTGTGTGTGTGAGAGAGAGAGAGAGAGAGAGAGAGAGAGAGAGAGAGAGATATGAAATATTCAGAACTTAATAAAATTTGGTGGAACAGTGATAAAGAAACACAGAGTTAAGTATATGGATCTTTGGAGCAGGGTTTGAAGCAGACTATTGCTTTTTGTCAAACTTTTGAGATCTGGTGATCTTCAAGGGAGAGGAAGGCCAAACTTAAGGAGTGTTAGAAAGAAAATATACTGTTTGGTCGTAATGGAATGTGGACTTTATGGGGAATAAAGGAAAAAAGTAAAAAAATATGGGTAAAAATGCTGCAATGTAAGATGTCCCTAAAGACTGTGTGCATGAGTGTATGAGTCAGCCATCGAAAACCAGTACATATTTGAAAAACATATTCATGATCAGAGACGGACTTTGAAAAAGCTTATTTATTTTTTTCTACTGAATTTATGACAATGGTTTGGGCCAAGGGAGAGGCTCAATGTTGCTAGGCTGGTGGTCCAACTAAAATGTCATGACTTATGAAAACCATATTATTTTGGAAAATGAACAAAAATTGATCAATATTTTCTTTATATTCAGGCTACCCTTAATTTAATTTTGTTTATTTTCTAATTTTATACGTAACTGCAATACAATATAATGTATTATATATAGAATATATCAATATACTATAGACAATATATTCATAATGAAAACTCCACATATTCCCCACTTTAAGTTTCCTCATATTTTTCTAACACATCTTACCCCTAACCTTCATATCTGTCTATCTGTCTCTCTATATAAACATATATATTCATATATAAATTATACATATGTATATATATTTTGAATATATATTTGAATAGGTATGGACCATATACAGAACCATCGGAATCCTATCCTTGGTCACATCGTCAATAAAAAGATTGATTCTTCCATCCTTAGAAACCATCAACTAACAATTGTTGTAAGGGATGGGACTCAGAAATCACCTGCTCCACATATACTTGAATTCAGCTAGACTTAAATTGTTTCAGTTCTTGTATAAGTAACTCCAGTGTCATGTTGAAGAGACAACATTTTACAGCATTCTTCCTTATCTTTGAACTGCTACATTGTTTCTGCCTCCCTTCTACATTATTCCCATAGCATTGGCAGTAATGCTGGGTGGTGATATAGATATCCTATTTTGGGTTAAGCACTGAATCTTCAATTTTCATCATTTTGAAGAGCTTTGAATATCTTATGGACTGCTGCCCATCCTGAAAAATGTCTTCTCTTCTTCAATGATCAAGGTTGAGAGCATCCTAAGTGTATACCTAGGTACATAAATATTTAGAGAGCTCTTCATAAATATGACAGTTTGGCAAAATAGCAATAGCATGTTCTACTTTAGGACATATGACCTTCCAAGTCATGGGCTTTTTGATCATGATCATAATTCCACTCATGAAACTGCTTCCTGTGCAGGCCTCAAAATAAGATTAGAATATGTGGTTAGTTACCCTATAACGTTAATGTCACTCTAGTATTAGTAGACATATTTCTCATTACAGGTCAATATTTCAGCATACAGCATCCATCACTGGATAAGAACACAAATGTCTTTTCTCCCCAAGCAGTCTATATAATATCTTGTGGCACTATGAGAGCTAACCAGTGAGAGATTTTTTGGTCTTTTGAGACTGATTTCTCTTTATACTGCAGCCAAAGTCTGTATTGTCTTCTGCATAGGGTCATGTCACACAGTTATGATAGTTAATTAAGAACAATGACAAAAACTTGTGTTGTTCTGGACACCTCTGAGGCCCCTATGACCAATAATTAGAATGGTAATAACCCATGCTTTACACCGTGATTTTCATTTAATATCCAGTGTTTTCTGGGAGCAGCATTACCAAACCATCCAGGATAATTAAGTTCCAACACTTTTAAAGCTGTATTTTGAAATTAGCTTACTAAGTGATTGGCTTCCAAGAAACATTTCCATATATCCTCTGTTTTGTTGTACTCACCTACTGCTCTTCCTCTCCCATTTCCCGTGGTCTCACCAACAATTAATCTTTCCACCGACAGCATTCTTCCTTTTATTTCACATGCATGTAAACAGAGTTTCTGTCTTGCCAGCAGCTCCCAAGTAAACGCATTGAAGCTTATATTAACTATAAATGCTTGGCCAATAGCTCAGGCTTATTACTAGCCAAGTCTTGCATTTAAACAAATCCGTTATTCTTATTTAGTCTGGGCCACATGTCTTAGTATATTTTCTCAATACCGCATGCCCATCTTGCTTCTCTCTGTCTTTGCTGGTGACTCTAGACCCCTCCCTTCTTCTTCCCAGTCCTTGCATTGGTTGTCCCACCTCTATTTTCTTTGTGTTCATAAAAATTAGCTTTTTTAAAAATTAAGAATGGGAGCAACACATTTTCATAGTGTACATAATTATTCCACAGCACATGTATTTTATTATCCTTCCTTTTTAAAATATTGGTTTGTGATATAACATGATTCAATAGGTTTTTATAAACCTTTCCTTTGGTTTAGCATTCCTTTCCACTTCCTCATTTCTCCCATAATCTTTATATTCCTACATGCCTATGATTTTCTACTCAATTATAAACTGACAAAAAATCAGGGTTACAACCAATACTAGTAAGAAGACAAGGCTATTTAGTATACATTCCTGTTTAACATAGTGCTTAAAGTCTGTGCTGGAGCAATAATAGTAAAGAAATAAATAAAAGGGGGTACAAATAGGAAAATAAGCAATCAAATATCTCTATTTTCAGATGATGTAACTCTACATATGAGACCCTAAAGGTTTCCTCCCAAATCACTTAGAGTGGATGAGTACTGTGCACAGGATACAAGATCAACACACAAAGTCAGTAACTATTCAATATACCAATGCCAAACATACTAAAAATAAAGCTAGGGAAACAATTTCATTTACAACACACACACACACACACACACACACACACACACACACATGCACACACGCATGCACGCACGCACGCACGCACGCACGCACACACAGGCAGACACAAATAAACTTAACTGAGAAACAGAAGCTCTTATGGAAGAAATCTTAAGACACTGAAGAAAGAAACTGAGAAGACACAAGAAGTCTGAAAGATCTCCAATGATAATGGGTTAATATTGTGAAGATAGCAATATAATGAAAAGCAATAAACATATTCAGAGTGTTTGCAATCAAACTACCAGGGCCTTTCTTCACAGACATAGAAAAACAGTCTCAAGATTTATACAGAGACAAAAAAGACCAATGATATTGGCACAAAAACAGGCACATAAATCAATGGGATAAAATAGAATAGAATACCCAAATATACCTGCGTAGATATGACATAGGATTTTTTAAGTAATATGGCAATAATTATGGTAGAAAAAAACATCTTCAATAAATGATGATGGTCAAACTGGAAAGCTACCTGCAAGAAAGTAAAGATAATCCTTACCTCTTATCCTGTGCACATGTCAAGTGTCAGTGTGCCATGAACTCCACGCAAGACCAGGAACTTTGAAACTCCTGGGAAAAAACTTGAGGAGCACATTTCAACTTATAGACTTTCTGAATAAGACTCTAATAGCATGGGAAATCACACCAACAGCACAGAGAGAGAATTTATGGAATTAAAACTTTTCTGCATAGGAAAGGAAACTGAAGTGTGTGGTAGGAGTTGACAAACGAAAGTCTTTGCAGACTATATATCCAACAGCAGATTCGTGCCTAGAATATATTAGAAACTCAGAAAATGAAATATTAAAAATAAACCACTTAATTAAAATATGGGAAGTGGAACTGAATAAAAAATTCACAGAAAAAGATAAACAAATAAGAAATACTTAAAATGCTCTTCTCAACATCCTGAGTCTCTCTCTCTCTCTCTCTCTCTCTCTCTCTCTCTCTCTCTCTCTCTCTCGTGCATCTTTGTGTTTGTGTTTATGCCATATGTGTGGTATTTGGATGTCCATGGATGCCGGAAGATGACACCCTGTCCCCCAAAGCTGGAGTTATAGGTGATTTTGAGATACCTGAGGAGGCTACTGTGAATTGAGAACCCAGTTAAGTGCACTGCATGCTTGAAATCATTTAGCCATTTCTCTCCAATCTCTCCAGGTCCTTACCCTAGATTTCTATACAACTATTGCATCAGAGGGCAGATATGGTATTAATAATTAATAAAACTATTGGTTTTAGTGAATGCATTGATGATGGACAGGGCCAGGTGTCTGCCATCCTGGGGCACAGCCTGCCACACACCACCTTAGTGCAGGCTTGGCCTGGCTACACACTGAAGACTGCCAGCACCCAATGCCATGAGAAGATGCTAGTGAAGGACATCTATTTCCAGTCTGGTTTTAGTACTAAATAGCAACCAAATAATTTAATAAAAATAGTAACAATTGGTAAAGGAAAAGGAAGGTGTTGCTCGCATTTATACCAAAATGTGAATTATAATTATGCACAGCTTCCAGCTTCTTCCACTATTCCTCCTCCGAGTCCACTTTGGGGTTAACAGATGAACACACCTGCTCTCTAGGTTTGAGTCCCTGGAACTTTAGGGAATATAATCCTGTGTATCTTTTGAAGAAAGCTGGGATATTTCTGTTATTTCTCTAATCTATATCTGACATTTTCTTTCAAAGGAAGTTTGAATCAGTTCCCTCTCACCTTGTTATTTTGAAACAGAGCTTCGGAGAGCTTTCCTCCCCAGAGAGCAATAGATCAATGTACGAGGTCACTTTTGTTTGACTGTGTGTCAGGTAATCACAGTGCAGCCCATCACTGTTGACTGAGTAAAGAGAACTAGAAAAACCCTGATATTTTCCATTGTGATCATAAATTCTAAGGATATTTATACAATCAAATGTGAGAGGATTTTTGTCCATTACAATAAAAATACCCATTAACCCCCAGCCTGTAGAAACACACTGTACAAGTTTACTTTCTTTCATATTGTAATTTTCCCATGGGAGGGCTAAAATTACTCCCGGAATTTGCTCATTTCTATCCTGCCAAGCTCTCTAAATGCTTATTGCTTAAATATTTTGATATATAGGAATCCTGCTGCTTTAATGTTTACATGTATCTTAACTTGGAAACCTTGAAGATGACTAAGATTAGACCCTAAGAAACAGCAAAGTTAATAAAACATGAGATTCTGTAGTCTCCCTGATTCCCAAGGCCAAGTTTAGAGACTCACTTATCAGCCTGTCAGGTTCCCTTTGATAGGAGAGAATTCTAAGTGGTAATTAACTAATATTTAAGCAATGCTTGGTAACTTATACTGTTTGCAGAGGGTTGTCATAACCTTATGATGTCCTTCTACACTAGATTTCATTCGTTATCTCCAACATTCATGGAGCTGCAGAGAAATTAATTCACATTTTCTTGATTACAACATACTTTCTATCCTCTGGACTCATTTTTAAAACCTCAAGCTGTTTTCTAGAATTATACACATATGCAGACATGCACACACATACACACAGTCAATGGCACACACAGATACACCACATACACACACACACACACACACACACACACACACACACACTCACAGATATACCACACACAGCACACTCTAACGCCTGAGACAAATAGACAATGACACAGACATACCATCCCATATAGATACAAACACAGACATAGACACACACACACACACACACACACACACACACACACACTTAGGGTAACTTTTTGTTCTGAGGTCCTACCCCATCCTTACAACTACATTTCCTGTTCACAATAGAACTGGTCAGGTGTGTATCACACACCATCAAATACCATGTAACAGCCAACTTATAGCAAACTTAATTTTTACATTTTGGTTCAATTGTCTGGCTGGCACTCTACCAGATTATTGGTTCCATGACTGACAGCCTCTCTTCCAGCTTCTATGCAGAATGAAAGAGTCATTATGGACATCAACTGAAATCAGAGAAGGCACACGAAATCTGTAAAAGACAAAACAAAACAAAACAAAATACTAATCACCTATGGCAACTGCCATCTGAAGCTATCCTTCCCTCATTCCACTCAAGCACCGCCACACAAACACAAAGAGAGTTCACATTGTTTACTGGAATCAAACTGCAGAATTTGGCTTGCCTTAGGCATGTCTCCAGCCCAGAATCCAAGCTGCCACAAATATCAATTTGAAATGCAGCTTCAGCCCTCCTGGAAAAGCTGTCACCCAAAAGTCTGAAAGCCTGAGAGTGCTGAGCTAGTGACATTGCTAAAGATGATCATGAAGACGTTTATCTAGCCTCTCCTGCCTCCCCTTCACCCAGCCCTTCAGAAGCTTATGTCAAATGTGACAAGCCCGGTGATGAATGGGTAGAAAGTTGACAGGGAGTGACAGGTGGCTGAGTAAATGAAATCTGCCATCGTGTAATTCTGTGATTTTTTTTTACCTTTCTGACACAATAAACTTATATTAGAAAGTGTGACTAAATAAGCCCCAGTAAGAAAAGCCATTCACCAGGAATTAGAGTTGAGATCAGAAATCCCTGCACTCAACTATCACGATTTCTGATTGCTAGTCTCTGGAATCAGATCGTAATCAAGCACACGTTATTTAAAGTGGTGTTTTCCTCTGGAAACATATCTAAAGTATTTAGCTCAAACTCATGAGTCAGAAAAATCTCACTTTTCATAAATCTCTTCTAGACTAGACTTAAAAAAAAAGAAAGAAAGAAATCAGCTCATTGGAATCTTGATTAATGGGAAATGGAGAAAGGCTTTAGGGTCAGAGCATTGTTCCATTGATGGCCCTGAAACATGGGGAACTGCTCAACACATCTACAACCAAAGCAATTGGAAATCATTTCAACTTTACTTTGTTTTGAGAGGCTTAGGGGTTATTGAATTGAGAGAAATTGGACTGAAACAAGTAATTTTTTTTGACACAGGCCACTAAACAGCTTGGAGACCAGGAGCCCTTATGGCCCTGAGCAGGTCATTTAGTAAACAGTGTTTTCTTTCTCAGGGGATGTTTTTCTTCTTAGAGAAATGTACTAAGAAACAAGTCTTTGTGCTATTATGAATTTTCTTTTTTGTGTCTTATTACTTACAGTTAACATTAATGGCAATGAGGGATCTGTAGACATGACTATCTCACAGTGGACAATAACTGCCTGGGATCAGCGTGGACAGTGAGGATCAAATTATAACCACCCTTTAAAGGAGGCGTAACTCCGTGAATTAACTGCAACTTAAGGATCTTATGATGACAAAAGATTTCACAGTCTCTTTGAAAATATTCAAGAAGTATTAATGTAATTAGACTTGGGAATATTGCAATGCCAGGTAGAGATGGAAAAAATAATTATTTTTATTCTATTTTTCAAGCAAAAATGTATGGTGACATGTTTTCCTTTCAAGTTCATAGTTTCTTTCAAATCTACATTTATTTATATGACTTAAATTGCATTAATGGAATTGAACTTTTAAGTTTCTTTATCTTTTTCCTGATGTCATGATAGTATAACTAAATTCTTCACAGATTCTTTTAATTTAGAAGGTTTAGTTTTTATTGAATAATACTTATTAACTGTCTGTTATTTTCTCCAAATGTATGACAGAATATTATTTAGTCATTATGGATTTACATCATCTCACAAACAAAACTATGAATATTGATAATCTATTAATCTATTTTTGATAATTTTTCTATACACTTTTGTTAAGCAAATTATGCATGTAACATATGTTTTTCAAAATCAATATACTATAGATATGCTGTAATTTAGAGATGCTATATGTTGAACCCATATGAGAGTTCAATGATACTCATTAAGGTTTATGCTTTTTAGTTACCTAGGCTTGTATCCTAATTTGTATTTGAACTATATTTATACAAAATTCTTATTGTTCTACTATTGAAATATTCCCATCTCATAGCTTGTGAAGGAAGAGAATAAGATTTTAAAATATTTCTTTCAATTATGTCTATGATTTTTTTTTTTAATTTTTGGTTTTATTGAGACAGGGTTTCTCTGTGTAGCTTTGGGGCCTTTCTTGGAACTTACTCTGTAGACCAGACTGGCCTTGAACTCACAGAGATCTGCCTGCCTCTGCCTCCTAAATGCTAGGATTAAAGGCATGCGCTACCACTGTCCAGCATGCCTATGCATCTTAATGTGGTATTATAATTATAGATCAAGAAAATGGCTGCATGGGTAATTAATATATGATTTGTATTTCCAACACCCACATAAAAATTTTGTACTACATCATACATGTGTAATCACATGCTATGGGAGCAGAGACACTCTGACCCTGGAGCTCACTAGAAATTAGTCTAGTTGAATAAGTGTGTTTCAGATTCTGTGAGAGATCCTATCTCAAAAAAATAAGGTGGAGAGAGGTTGAGGAAAATACCTGTTGTCATCTAGAGATAATAACTACACACTGACCACCAAACACAGCATTTGTTTTCTGACTTTAGTGGACTAAACCAATTTTTGTTTCCTGTATTCAGCATGACACTGATTAGATTCAATAAAATGCAGCATTGTTCATGCTCTCAAGGTGGTGGGAGAGTGAGAATATTAGACTAAATAAAAATAAAAGGTAGCTGAAGGAAGCAGGGCAAAGGAAAAACAGGACACATGGCCATCAGGAGATGGGCAGCTAGAACAAGAAGATGAAGGCTTACAGACACCGAGGACCACAGAGGCAAGCCAAGATCAAGCAAAGTCATACCATGAATATGTAGGAAGAAATAATGTTACTACTATACTATTTGTTCCAGAGAGAAATATAGGGAGGCATGCACCTGAATTCACGGAGGAGACCAAGTTAGCAAAATCCATATGAAACACCACAAAAAGGGAAAATTATAGACTCATCTCTTTTGTGGTAATGAACACTGAAATTCCTAATCACATGTTACACCAGGGAAGTTGAGGCTAGTGGAGTTCAAGGCTAGCCTCTCTCCTTAGGAAAAGCAGCAATAAAAAAGACATAATATAGTATATTGTTTGTCACTTATATATAACAAGGAGCATAACAATATTATAATCACCATGTAAATCATATAGGAAGAGTGGGAAGTGTCATAATAAATACTTTTCACTTTAATAAAACTTTCTGCTCTGCGTATTAACTCTGAAATATATATTCTTTTGCATTAGTTGACTTCCACCTGTCTAAATGAGATATAATCGATTACAAAAACGGTTAAAATATTTTCAATAGATATGGGCCATTTCTAGTTCATTAAGTATATATTATTTAGAAGTATATATTATTTAGATATACATCTGTGTGTATATCTATATATTATTTATATATAAATTATTTATTCTTAGGAAATTAATGATGTTTATCAAAACAAGTGAAAATGTTACTATTGAGTGCTTATATTTTGCTAGGATTATTACACATAGTGCTCAAAATATGGGTGGTGTGGTAATATTTTATTTGTGCACCCCAAGTAAAGCATATCTGGGGATCAGAGGAAAAAGCCAACCACTATATTAAACATAGAAGTCAGGCAATGCTAGCACATGCCTTTAATCCTGGTATTCAGGAGGCAGAGATCCATCCTGATCTCTGTGAGTTCACGGACACACTAGGAACATGAGCCAGGCATGGTGGCACTCGCATTTAATCTTAGTGCCAGTTAAGCATAGTGGTCTGGAGGTCTACACAGACAGAGAGGGAGTGACAGAGTTGGGCAGAAGAGAGAGGAAGTAAGATGGCAGGGCACAGAAAGGCATATAGGCATGAGTATATACAGGAAGTAGCTCTCTCTGGAGGCTGAGGAGTTGGTGAGGTGAGGTTGGCTTGTCCTATTCCTCTGATCTCTCAGTTTTCACCCCAATATCTGGCTCCATTTTGTTGTTGTTGTTGTTTTTTTTTATTAATAAGACTATTTAGAGATTTGTCTTACAAGGTTGTGTCACGTTCTTATCGCTATTAATCAAGGGAGGAATCAGATGCTGGCTGGGATGTGCCCCCTCTCCCTGTTTTCCACAAGCACTGAAGTGTAATCACATGCTATGGAGGCAGAGACACTATGACCCTGGAGCTCACTGGAAACCAGTCTGGCTGAATAAGTGTGTTTCAGAATAACTGCATTCTAGACCTGAAGTAATACTCCCAGGTATACTTGCTTATTGCATCCCCATTTGAATATGCTTCCTTCAGGACTTAGTTTTGTTCTTTAAAATTATTAATTTTATTCAAGAATTTTGTACAATATATTGTAATTATATTAACCCTCCCTCCAACTCCTCCCAAATCTACCACCACCCACCTGCATTTAACTTCAGGTTCTCTCTTTCAAAATAAGAACACCAATGAAACGATGAAATGTGCAGTTGGTCAACTGAAACATCAACAAATATGATAAAGAGAACTGGAAAAAAAACCCCACAAAGCCTCAGGCCCACACAAGAACTACTGGCAACTGAGGAAAGCTGGGAGTGGTAGAGGCTGTCTTCCTAAGGGAGGAGTACACCAAATGGTCAGCCCTGAAAACATACATTCAAGTAGTGTTTTATGGACTTAGCAGTTTATATTTATGTATATGCATGTACACACATCATCTATATTACATATACATATAAACATATATTTATGCAAAACCAATTAATGAAAAGAAAAGTCATGAATTTGAAGCAGAGCTGGGAGGAACTTATCAAGAGGTTTTAAGAGAGTAAACTGAAGGGAGAAACAATGTAATTATATTATAATCTAAAAAAAAGTCCTGTTTGTGTTGGCCGCAGTCTTTGTATATGGGTCAACTAGAGTGTAGTCAACCTACCGTGGTTCAGGTATTAAAGAAAAGTGATCCTCTCTTTCCAGGCGGCTATCAAATTCCAGTACATCCTCAGTTAGGAATGGTACTTCACATCCATCTCCCTAGTTTATGCTGGGATTTTGTCTGGCTTAAATTTGTGCAGGTAGTGTTCATGCTGTCACAACCACGGTGAGTTCATCTGTGCAACTGCCCAGTTATATAGAAAAACATTGTTTCCTTAAAATCATCCAACTTGCATATTTTTGGTGACTTCATACATTTTTAACCATATGTGCATACAATGTTGTGTTGATTATTTAAAACATGTATTCCTCTAACAAATCTGGGTGGCATGTCCATCATTCACAGAAGACATGAATGACCTCAGACCCTGAGGTCCCATGTCTACAAGACATTCAGGATAATTCTGTGTTAGTCATCTTCTCTTCATGCATTTAAGCCAAGCCTTATCTTCAAATGGCATCCATTGCTCATTAGTAAATTTATCTTGTTTCTTGGCTACTCTGTTGTGATATATTGTGTACCCTAATAAAATTTGCCTGACGATCAGAGAGCAGAACAAACCACTAGATTAAACATAGATGCCAGACAGTGGTGGTACATACCTTTAATCCTAGCACTCTGGAGGCAGAGAACCACCTGGATCTCTGTGAGTTCAAAGCCACCCTGGACTACATGAGATTGATTCAGTCTAGGAAAGAAACAGAGCCAGACAGTGGTGGCACACACCTTTAATCCCAGTACTTGGGAATCACATGCCATTAATCCCAGCACTAGGAAAGAAGTGATATGGCTGGGCAGAGAAATGTATATAAGGCTCAAGGAGACAGAACTAAAGTCTTTTTGGCTGGAGACTTTTCTACTGAGGAGACTTTTGGCTGAGGACTCAGAGACATTCAGTCAGAGGATTTATGGAGTTGGTAAGGTGAGAAGTAGCTGTGGCATGTTGCTTTATCTCTCTGGTCTTTCAGCATTTACCCCAATATCTGGCTCTGGGTTTTTTTTTTTTTATTAAAAGACTATTTAGAATTTGTACAACACTAATCTTTATTCAATATTGTAATAAATCATTACTAATTTATTTTTTTATTAAAAACTAGATTCCCATCAAATTTGACAAGCTCCTTTAAAAATATCTCAGATGATTGTGTGACTATTACTTAGGTGTAATATATATATAATGCAATTTGATAAAATATTTCATAATTGGACTTTATGTCCTTAATCTCAATTTAAACATTTTCCATTTTGGTATCTTTCACCTGTTTATTTTTTAAATAAATCTTTAATCATCTATAAAGGAAATTACATAACCTTATTTACATTTTAATGGCAAAACATTGGTTTTAATAATGATTTAAAGTTCCCAGACATCTACACAGTTTGCACTTTATATAAAGAGAGGTTGTGCATGTTTTGACATATTTAAAGATACATTTTTCATGTTTTATCTTTTTTAAATATAGGTCATGTTCTCTTTATTGTTTTTGAATATTCTGCTAATAGCAGCGATATGAACTCATATGAGAAATGCAGCATCTGTATTATATTGAGGGGAGTTCTTGACTCCCATGGTTATATATGTTTGCAAGGCTGGATTCACTTTCTTTATTTCTTTATTTCTATGATATCTGATTTCTTCTCTGGTGGTGTTTGGTTTGTCTTTCTAATTTGCTCTTATATTCTCATAACTTGCTCTCATTTTCCTGGTGAAGACTTCTAAAGATGTCACACCAAGAGCTCTGAGGACATCAGGTTATATTTCAATTACTTAGCTGATTTCTTTCCTTTACATTAATTTAGAATGGATATCTTTGTCACATTTTTACATTGTACTTTCCAATACTTCATAAAATATGTATGGTCCTATTCAGTGGAAAAGCATTTGACACTAATAATAAAGTACTTTTTCTGAACTTTAGGTGAGAAATTATTAATAAATTGCTTCATTTTTTCCTTTAGAGTCATAATATAATTTTACAATAAGGCCTATTTAATCATCTTGTTCTTTCTTGAAAATGACCTTGTAAAATTAAAGATCCAATCTTGGGTTTCAATTGAGTCTGTGATCTTAAGTTATTCTCCTGTACTCATGGAGTAGTAAAAAGTAAGTGAGCTGGAAAATAATTGGGGTGCTATATATTTTTACAAAAGATAATCTTTTCTAGAAGAAAAAAAGAATAAAAGTGATTTGACATATGGGCTGAGACAGCATTACAAGGCCTATTAACAGGAGGACTGTCTACTTTGGAGGTTAGAATACCTGGGTAACAGATCCTCATACAGTTGCCTTGCTCTATGACAAAATAAAAACATTAGATGGCAAACCTTCCTACCAGGATTTTTCTACAAATAGTTGAACTATCAGCAGGCTCTAAACTGATGTTGGAGATTCTGTGGCTTGAATGTAGTTTATTTCCACTGAAAAACAGGCTGTGTGGTAGTCTTCAGTTCAACAGTATTGAGAGGCAGAGTCTCAAGGAAGATATTTGAACTACTGTGGCAAAATCTTTATGGAGAATTAATGCATTTATTGTAGAGATGTATTGCCCATGTCAGAAATCAGACTCGTTTTCTCACATGTACCTACTCACCTTGCTGCTTTTATATGAGTTATATCAGCTCAGCAGAAGCTGTCTGGACGTGGCTGCTCAAATCTTGGACATCAGAATCTTCAGTGCTGCAGACCAAAGTATACTTACTATGAAAATATTGACTACCAAGCCCCAAGTGTTCTCTCATAGAAACGTAAGAGGGACAAAGGAAAGGCATATAGGGAAATGAAGATAAATAAGGGATACATAAAAGAGAAAATGACGACATAATTACTAGGGTTAATAACACAAAGAAATAAGCTAGAGTAAGTGATCAAGCAAATGATCATTTGTTAAATGATGCACATTTACAATGTATACATAGCGAACTGGGAGCGGTTAGTATATTACCGTGGAATCTTGGTTGTCAACTGACTATATCTGAAATCAACAGAGACACAGCTTTGGACATGTTGGAGTGTATCTCTTGATTGACCGAGAGGGGAAGATCCTACACTAGACAGCGAAGCAACTTTAAGCAGCTGCCCGGGTTTTAAAGAGATTCAAGGCAGGAACACTTTTTGGTGGTAAGTGTGTTTATGTCACAGTTGTGGTTGTCACTGCTGCTGCTGTTGCTTCCAGTCTTTGCTGACCTCAGACTCGGGATCAGTGGCTCTCCAGGCATTCTCCACACCTTTATCACCAGATCCCAGGCTCTCCAGTATGCAAAGAGTCATTGTTGGACACCTAGGCTCAAAATTAAGCCAAACTAATCAATTCCTTTGTGACAGATATTCAATCCGTCTGTTCCATTCCTGTAGAAGAACTTGACTAATCACCATCCTTTTATGCATTTGAAACCAATACACTATTTACATAGCACGGCCCACCACACTTGTGCAATTAGCTTTGTTTTATACTTCTACAGGAGTTTGCCTATCTTATCCATTTTAGCATATGATGCATGTTTCATAATTACTTTTTAAAAATATTGATTTCTCTCACAGAGTCGTGAGCTCTTCGAGGACAGATCTTTATCACTCTATACTTAAGGGAGAATTGGAAACTGTGACACCGATTTAAACCTCCCATTTCATCAGTGAATGGACACCTGAGTAAAAGAAAAGATCATTTATTTTTAGCTTTTTTTTATGAATTTATACTTCAATCTGCAGCACCGAAGTTTCTGATGTCCAGGATTTGAGCATCCACATTCAGACAGCTTCCACTGAGCGGATCCAACTCATACAAAAGAAGCAAGGCAAGGAGGTGCATGTGAGAAGATCAGAAACTGGTGCAATGAAACATAGTTATTCAGACGTTTCTGAATTCCTTATCAGAGTTCATTTCATTTCACTTGGAAATGTGTATCATGCAGCATGTTCGACTTTATTTGTAGAGGTCTCATTGATACTACAAGCTAATTTATTCTGAATTTTCACCTAATTGTGGTTCTTACTATCAAAGGTGTTCTGTCTTCTAAGTATGTTCTTGGAAGAAAAGTTCAAATGCATCAATCCTTTCAGCTGTAGATACACTTATGAGAAAGAAACTGTGATATCCCTTTGATAAGAATCGCCCTTCTTGTTGCATGTAGTATTTATTTATACACTAGATACGAGAGATTTGAAATTTAATTATGACTTTCTTCTTTCAGAAACTATTCTCTATTTTATTGTCTTTACTTCTTTGAACTCCATTGTAGCATTGAGCATTGAACAATTTTAGAGTTCCTCTCCTCTCCCAAGTGAAATTAAACAAATATAGGAAAAGTGATTACCTAGCTAACGACTTTAGAATAACATGATTTTATGTAAATTCTAAAAAGCGTTCGGTAATTAAGGATGCGTTTGATTTCCACTTCACTGTTCATTTCCTCTTAACTGTTACAGCAATTTAATTCCAGGGAAAAAGATGAAATACTTCTTCTGCTAGATCTGAAAGTTTTCAAAAGTTTGTGTAGGTAGCTTGATAAGTGAAGGTTTAGGAGCTATATAAAGCAAAATCTGCCTTTATTAGAAAACTGTAGTTTTCACTTTGTAGTTTCACATCTACTCATTCATTAAAGCTGTTCTAGCCATATGTCAATGATTATTCAACCACTTTATCCTATTTTAAACAGAAAAATGATCCATGGGAGCAGCCACAGAACAAGGAGGGGATGTGCTAATTCTTTTTACTGAAACCAAATTCACAAGTGTTTTTATAAGTTGATGCTATGGTTCTTAAATCATACATAATCCAAAGGATATTTTGTATCCCTAGGATAGAACTGAGATAAACAAAATACCCAATGCAAGATCAATTAAGGAAGCACAGCCATCACATACACAGGTAGTGCAGTCCCTTCCTCTACTGTGTGTTCACTGTAATCTAGCATTATCTATAGAGTATTAATAAAAATTAATATGTACTACACACCAGATATAAAAGATACAAGTAATACCTTATTTTATAAAAATAATACCATAATTTTATAAAAATAATTTAAAATTATTTGTTATTACAAACTTCCAATATATCATAAAGCAATGAATCACAAAGGATTTAAAAACACCATAAACAGTAATAACTGCTGTTAATTTGTAATCGTCAAGGCTATTAGATTATTTTAGTATATCCAACACTAATACAAACTACAGCTTGTTAAAAGTAGTGGCAACACCTAGGCTTAAAAGTCCATTTTTATTCAGTCTAGATATATAGTCTTACCTCAGGAAAGTAGAAACCATACACACATATTATATATTTCTCAGTAATTATATTCAGAAAATTACATAATTCATAGAAAGAAAAGGCTCCAGTGTGTCGTCTGAATAAAAGTTTGTACATGGCATAGTAATATTTGTTTTAATTATTAGAAATTACTTGCTTCTCTTAATATTTTGATTAATTTTTCATACATTATAATTTGATCATACTCTTTTCCTCCTTCCAATTCCTCCTAGACATGCCCCTGTTCCTCCTCCACACAAGGTAGACTTCATCGTTCTCGCTCTCTCTCTCTCTCTCTCTCTCTCTCTCATCTTGTCTCTCTCACTCACACAAAACTGTGGTGGTATTGTGTTCACCAAAATATTGTGCACCTTAATAAATTTATCTGGGGTCAGATAACAGACAGCCACTAGATACAGAGCCAAAAATGGTGGCTAGAAAATGGGTCAGAGCAAGCTATAGCTGAAGCTGGGTGGTGGTGGTGCACGCCTTTAATCCCAGCACTTGGGAGGCAAAGCCAGGCAGATCTCTGTGTGTTCAAGGATACAACCAGCATGGAGACACATGCCTTTAATCCTAGAAAGCAAGCCTTTAATCCCAGGGAGTGATGGCAGAAAGAGAAATAAATAAATAAATAAATAAATAAATAAATAATATAATATATATATATACAAACAAATATATATATGGCATGAAGACCAGAAACTAGAAGCATTTGGCTGGTTAAGCTTTTAGGCTTCTAGCAGCACAGTTCTGTTGAGATTCCTTCTGGATGAGGACTCAGAGTCTTCAAGTCTGAGGAAACAGAATCAGCTGAGGAACTGGCAAGGTGAGGAAGCTATGGCTTGTTCTGCTTCTCTGATCTTCCAGCATTCACCCCAATAATTGGCCTCAGGTTTGATTTGATTAATAAGAACTCTTTAAGATTCCTGCTACACAAAACATGAAAATCAAAATGGGCTTTCGACCTGGATTGCACTGATAACTTTTCTCCTTCAGCAGCCATGGCTAGTAGCTCCACTTCTACTTGCTAGAGTTCGGGGTCTTGGAAGGTGCTTTTTTGTCTTAATTTTGCCAAGTTTCATATTTTAACATGAGTATAACTTCCTAAATTTAGTTCCCATTTGAGTACTGGTAGTTCTATCTCAAGAGAACTTGATGACAGTCAGTATGGAATTTTAGAACTGTCACTTTGAAAATACTCAAGTTATGGGTTTAAGCTGATTGCAGTTTCCTGCTTATTTCTTTGACTACATCTACAACTATACCATAGGTAACATCACTGATACTGCAGGAATCAAAATTAATGCATAAAAATTTGCAGTGTGTGAGTTACAGTATAACATTTGACATAATTTATGAACTGGAGAGGATACTTTATTGATTTGGTAGAACCCACTTCATTACAGAAATGGAGAAAGATACAAAATTGCCAGCTAGCAACATCCTACAATTTTTAAAAAACAAAGAGCATAATTACGTGCTGTGATTTATTTGAAATATAATGAAAATGAGATCATGTTGACATGAAACTCTTGAGGGAAAAGCAACAATTAAAGTAAGTGAGTAAATAGCTGCAGTTAAGAAATCACACCTTAAAAAAAAAATCCTGACTCAATGATCCTTTAAATGAATTCAAAAGTCCACATACAGATTTTTATAATAATGCCAACAGTAATATTCTGCTTAATAAGATGTATCATTTAATTTTACTTAACGACAAGCAAAACATAATATGAAGCAAAACTGAAGAGGATTGGAAATCAATACCACTGTTTCTACCTCAAGACATAACATTTCAGACTTTTTTAAGTATTAAGAAAAAAGACTGAATTTTTCTGTGTTTTTATTACTTTCACAAAATTCATTAAACATTTTTGTAAGAAATCAAGTAATACAGGGTGGTTATGGCACACGCCTGTAATCCCAGCACTCGGGAGGCAGAGGCAGGTGGATCTCTATGAGTTCGAGGCCAGCCTGGTCTACAGAGCTATTCCAGGACAGGCTCCAAAGCTACAGATAAACCCTGTCTCGAAAAACAAAAACAGAAACAAAAACAAAAAAAAGGAAATAAAGTAACAACTGGTGTTATTTCCCTTCTCTCTCAGATTTGTCATTTTCTTTCTCTTCCTTACAATTACAGTGCTTTGTTATAGAATATAACGTTGGGGTTTGGATCTATAGGCATAATTCCTCAGTGGTTTATTATCATCATATCCAATATTTACTTAGCTCATTTTACAGTTGCATTTTTTCCTTATTTTGAGACAGTACTTGGTCCATATTCAGTCTTAAGAACTATCTTGAAGAAATTCTGTGCATATTTTTATGTCCTGCTCATGGAATAACATCTAGAAGACATACAATTAAACAACACTGATGAAGTCAAGGAGAAGAACTATTCCATCATGCTCTTCTTTCCAATCACCTTCAGATTACTTCTTAATAGCCATACCATTTCCCTTGGATTGACCCCAGGGCTCAGCTTTCTAATCTCCTTTATTTTATTATCTATTTATTTGGTTTTAAGAATGTTGCATAAAATGAAATCTACACTATGTATTTTAGATTATCACTCATAAGATTTATCTTGTGATCAATTAAGTTGTATATATTTATATTATTTATCACTTTATTGATCGATATGACATGAATGTATGGATTATGTCTAAACACTCATTGAAGAAGCATGGATTATTTTTAGTTTGGGGCTGCTACAAAAAACGGTATGAACATATGTGTACTATGGCTTTGACATGAATTTTTTCATTTCCCCAGGGAAAAATGCCAAGAGTTCCAGTGAATGTGCTGTTTATTAAGACATTGCCAAACTTTCAGAGTACTAGATTGTTTTGCACTATCCTCCACACACTATGAGTGATAAAATTTCTTGGAAGTTAATTTGATTCATTATATTTCACTTAAAAACTAAGGTAAATATAGAGTTAAGCAAAGTTACATTTTTTAATTTGTACTTATCTGATGGATAATATTATTGGAATATCACTTTGTACACTGTGTTCCTTCTGCATCTCTTTTTCACTTGTCTACTCATTTATTTTAAGAAAATCATAATTCACTTCTTCAATTCTCATGGTTGAACATTTGAAGTCTTTTGATGTTTGTATTAGTGTTTCTTTTATGGACATGTAGATTGAAATAGTTACTTCAGTCTATTGAGTAACTTTTTACCCTTTAATGTTTAGTTTTAATGAAATCTGGTAATTAATTTTTGTTTTATGGGTTATTTTTGATGCCAATATAGTTTCAGTTATGTCTTCCAGATTTTTTTCTATTATTCTTTTCCCTAAAAAATTCTGCTTTTATGTTTGACATTTCCATATGTTATTGTCCTTTAAATTTTTTACTGTATATTTAATTGTGTATTTGTATATAAGTATATGCATATCAATGCAGCTTCCATAGGATTTATAAGAATGAGTTGGATCTCCTGTAGTTGGAGTTAAAGGTGATTGTGAGCTGCCCAACACTGATGAGTAGACAGGTCATATGCCCTATGGGAAATCCTACTACTATTAATTTGCTAAATGAATATAGCAATAATATGACTCCAAATGACATTATTATATCCATAGATGAGTGTTTCTATCCACCTTTATGAGAGAAGGAAGCTTCTTCTTGAAGGAGATGGTAATTGGCAATTAACACAGACATCCATAGCCAGATGTTGGGCCAAGAGAGAGTAAGAGACTTTGGAACGCCTGGCATTAAATAAGATGCCCTTGCCTACAGGCTCAGGTAATCTGTGCTGAAGAGCAGGCAAGAAGAGTATAAGAGACAAAGACGATGGACCAAACCAAAGAAACAGTATCTTGTAGACATAACATTATGTTTGCCATACTGATTGAAGCATTATTATATTCTATTATTAACAAATGAAAAGACATTTATACCAGATTTCCTAAATTGTTATCCCCATTCTTTTACAAAATATTACTCAGTAATAGTATTACTTCTGCTTCTTCTGACATTTCGTTAACTTTACCTACATTTATAAAACTAGGGGTGACAAGGGCAATAAAGGGAAGAGCTTGGAGGAAGAGATCATGAGAGAACAGGATGGTCAAGTTGGGGGAGGGATGGAGTGGGAGATCAATAAAAGAGATATTGTTAGAGGGAGATATTATGGGGTTAAGGAGAAACCTCGTGCTAGGGAAAATTTCCAGGAATCCACAAAGATGACCCCAGCTTAGACTATTAACAACAGTGGAGAGGGTGCCTGAACTAGCCTACCCTGATAATCAGATTGGTGAATACCCTAACTGTCATCACAGAGCCTTCATTCAGTAACTGGTGGAAGCAGATGCAGGGACCCACAGCCAAGCACCAGGCTGATCTGATCTCTGGGAGTTGAGTCGAGGAGATGGAGGAGGGATTGTATGAGAAAGGGGGTCAAGATAAAGATGGGGAAATCTACAGAGACAACTGTACTATGTTCATGGGAAATCACCAACTCAAGAATTTTGAGACATGCTGGTATAATATTTTATAAATTGTGATTATTCTTTTTCTATTCTCAGGGGGAAACCAAGGTTATTAGTTTCCTTTACAATGAATACAGAGTATAAGGGACATTGTCCACAAATCAAACCAGACTACATATGGGATAACATTTCTGATGTTAACCTGGATCACTTGGATGAGAGAGTTTGCTGTGTTTCCCACATTGTCCAGGTTTTCAAAGTTCCCTTTTTCTACACTACTTGGATACAATGTTCTCTTTTTCTACTCCTTGAATAGATACCGTTCTATACCCCCCCATAATAATGCTTATTAACGTAGTTTCCAATCTTTTCAACAGCAAAATGTTTATGTAAATTTTGTTTGTCTTCTCTTACATGATAGATTTATCTGCTTGCTTCTATATTTTCATGTTCAATTAACTATTTGCATCGGTGTGAATTTATGGATATTTATTTTGTTCCTTGAACTATGATACATCGCTACATTATTTCACAGGGGAGCTGTGGGGAATGTGTGTGTGTGTGTGTGTGTGTGTGTGTGTGTGTGTGTGTGTGTGTGTGTGAGAGAGAGAGAGAGAGAGAGAGAGAGAGAGAGAGAGAGAGAGAGAGAGAGAGAGATGCTAACTTTGCTGGCTTAAACTCATTAGGTAGATCAGGCTGACCTTAGAATTGTGGCCATCATCATACCTCTGCTTCCCAGGTGCTGGAAGCTGTTGCATTCAATGACTCCTGTCTAGAATTGAGTAAATTTTCTTTTTGACATAGCTTTATTAGTGTGTCTGTGTAAATTTTCAGGACTATGTTTCTTTTAAATAAAATAAAATTTCCATGATCAAACTGCATGGTTTTCCTCTTTCCTCCATTCCTTCATTCAACTACTTGCCTGAGCATCACTCTTTTATTTTGTTTTCTTAAATTTGGGGAATGTTATTAGTAACAACATTTGGTTATTAGAGATGGTCACATATGTTGAGTCTCATCACTTCTTTGCTCCAGTAGGTAACAGAAGAGGGAAATATTTGTGTATATTCTCTGATGTGTGTATTTGTAATTTAAATATGTCATACTTGTTTATCTGGTTAATTCAAAGCTACCTCTACAGGGATCATTGTAACCTTCAACCTTGCTTATCTGTAACCCTCAACTTCAAATATTCATTATCTATTCATTTATTCAATTCAGCCAACATACACAATGCTTTCAAATGGTTAATATACACACTTACTAGCAACAAGCTTAACCCACAGTTGATAGCTGATATTAGAATAAATACTTTCCAAAGTTATTTAGAATCATTTAATGTTCTTTATTATCTTTGATGAAGTTGCTTTATGTATTTATAGCAATTTTTGAATCCCAGTTACATTTTCATCTAGGATCTGAGCTTCCATTTTGTATTCGACAGCAGAGATTTTGTGTCAGTACCATAAATAGAGAGGTGCTCTCCTGGTACTGAAACTGAAAAGCTGTGGCTAATTCACTATAGCAACAAAAGATACCTAAATGGAAGAAAGTATAATTACCTTTGGAGGCCAGCACTTAAATGAATTGTAAGTATTTGGTGAAGGTGTATCCTTAATGTGTGAATAATATGAATATTAACAAAACTATGGGTCCTTTTACTGAAATCTGAAATCTCTGGCATATTTATGTTGATAAAATTTTCCTTACACAAGCATAAATTGGGAGAACTGAACATTATGTTTGGATCAGCAGTTGTCCTTCTGAGGATTTTTAAAGTGTTAAGGTCATCCTAAAATTTGGAGGACTTCAAAGTCAACTGACTTTATCATTTTTTTATTTTATGAAGTATTTAATTTTAGAGGAAAAGTGTCATAATTTATTACTTTGTGATTTTTAATTGGATCTGGACATTATTACATAAAATTAAAATAATTATTAAGGGATTTATTGCTTAAAGTGCTCACCAGAATACTATGGCTTCTTTACATGTTCATTTAAAGTGCTAATATACTTCATCAGAGATCTCATCAGAGTGAACAAGCTTTCTTGACTTTTAAACAAATTGTTGCTACAATTTGTAAGATCCAATTACCAGATAAAGTCATCACAAATCAAGGAAACTCATGGTGAGATATGGAGTCTCATTTCATATATTATCAAGACTATTTCTCATTAGATCATTAAGCTTTTTAATACAGTCTCTTCTCTAATAGAAGTACGATAAATTTTAGATTTGATGCACTAAGTTCCTTGCAGTAAATGTTTCATAACTTTCTGCAACTTTCACATAATTTTCTTGTAAATTAGACAATAGCTGGAGCATTTTCCAACAACTTTAACGTATTTCATAACCTTGTTTTAGACTCGGTTATTATAAATCATAAAATTTCATTTGCTTGATCCCTGTACTTACTAAAAACATTTGAGTTTTATCTTTCAATACACTTAATTACATTGTTGGCAAGTTGTGATGTAAGGTTAAATTTTCCTTTGTTTTTCCTTGAAAAATATTCAATTACCTTACTTGAGCAATCAGATTTGTTTCTGCCAGTATTGCTCTTAATATCACCTCAATCACTATCAATTGTAAATTTTAACAAAGTAGCTTTCAACTTCCATCCACAGAGAAAACCTAAGAATACAATGCAGTTTTGTCAAGCTCTAAATAAGTAATTTATCGCAGTAGAAATGCATGGGAATTGATACAAAATACATTTTATAAGCATGTCCACATCTTTAACTTTATTTTTATTATTTTTTATTTCAAATTTTATTTTTTATATGGATATTTGTGTTTCAATTTTACATATCAGCCATGGGTTCCCCTGTCCTCCCCACTCCCGCCCCCGCCCCTGCCTTTCCCCCAGTCCCTCCCCAACATTCCCATTTCCTCCAAGGCAAAGACTCTCCTGGAGATTCAGCTCAACCTGGTGGATTCAGTACAGGCAGGTCCAGTCCCCTCCTTCCAGGCTGAGCAAATTTTCCCCACATAAGCCCCAGGTTCCAAACAGCCAGCTCATGCACTAAGGACAGGTCTCAGTCCCACTGCCTGGTTGTCTCCCAAACAGTTCGAGCTATTCAATTACTTTTTAAATAGTTAAAGCATATAAAAATTACTAATATTCCCCAAACTTTGTTCTATACATACACATAGAATAAAACACAGGTATTTATAAACCATTGTTTGTCACTTGTAAATATTTTATTGAGTCAAACTCCAGCTCACTCTTTTTCACATTATATTCGATTTCTTTTGCCTTGTTTCTGATTATTTAAACAGAGTAAAAAGTCGGGCAGTGGTGGTGCATGCCTTTAATCCCAGCACTTGGGAGACAGAGCCAGGCAGATCTCTTTGAGTTCAAGGCCAGCTTGGTCTACAGAGTGAGGCACCAAAGCTACACAGAGAAACCCCAATCTTGAAAAACAAAGAGAGAGAGAGAGAGAGAGAGAGAGAGAGAGAGAGAGAGAGACAGATTAAAAATCTCACCACATGCAAAGGTGTATATATACAACGCCAGCTAGGAATTTCATGAAAATTATTGCCTATCTTCAAATTAACTCTAAAAAATTTCATATTAGTTAATTTAATTAGTACAGGCTTCTATGTTATTACTCATGAAAATTGGATTTTTTACCATAAAGGTACATATTCACATCAACTGTAAACATGGACTAATTTCAACTCACTCAATATATTCCAGAATGATTTGAACATTTTATAAACTTTGCTTTTCAGTGTGTGTGATTTGTGTGTGTGTGTGTGTGTGTGTGTGTGTGTGTGTGTGTGTGTATTACTGCCTGAAAATAGAAATAAAATATTCAGTTAAACTGATCTGCATAAGAACTCATGGAACACACACACAGAAGTAGAGAGACACACACACCTACACAGGGGGTGTTTTATATACACACACATGCTCATACATGTGACAGACATACACACACACATCTTTCATATTCACTTGCTGCCTCTGTTTAGTGAGGTAAGATATTCCTCTCTACCAGGAATTGCAACTTTCCATCAGATTTCAAATAACCATTTCTTTGACCAACAGTATCAACAATCATATCAAGAAGCTGAAGTCCTTCACATAGCTGTACTCCAAGTAAACTTTTGACTTCTTACAAAAAAAGAAGAAAATAAAACTTACTCTGCCATTCTAATATTTATGAATCTCTAATAATATATTAGATATAAGTGGTGTTTACAACTTATTAGACTCTGTTTGTATATGTGTATTTAAATTATTTTAATATTAAACACCTAAATTCATTTTTCTCATTTCTTTTTCTTAACTATTGTTATATGCTATATATATATCTTCCTATGTATTGATCTCTTTTCTGTGCATCATCTATCTCTCATATTTATCAGTGTATCTTGTATCCACATCTAATTTGTTTACCATCTATCAATTGGTCATCTATATAATATATCTATCATTTGTCTATTCTGTCTATATTTATTAATCTATTTTCTGATGATGAAATCTAAATTGAGAAAATGCTATACAAAGTAATTTGTCTTAAGTACATGCAATAATTTTCAACATTATTAGTCATCAGAAAAAATGTAAATGAAAACCACAGGGCAACATTATCACAGAGGTGAAAATTAAACAGTAGCAATGGCAAATAGGGTGAGATGTGCAGCCATTAGGATATATAGATGTTGAGAGAAGAAGTGTAAAATGATTAAACAAGTATGGAAAATAGGTTACACCAATAATATCTGTGGTTCTAAAATCATATAAGTGTATTCTCAAGAGAATGATCTCTGATGTTCAGAAATAAGCTTACATAGGAATGCTAATGAAAAATTCATTATTCGTGCCCTTAAATGGAAAACACAAATGTACTAGAACTGAAGAATATATTAAAAAAACTATTAAGCAACTAGAGTTGATAACTAATAAATTAAGCAACTTAGAGCAATCTGAGAATACATACATACACACACACACACACACACACACACATATATATATATGTCATGAATTGGGAAAAATGAAGGGTATATGGGAAGGTTGGATAGAAGAAAGAAAGAGATGAATTACATAATTATAACATAAAAATCTTCAAATTTTCTTAGTTGATTATCTTCAAGTTGACAAACTTGAAATTTTCAGATGTTAGAAAATTCCTAATCATTGGCTACACAAATGTTCCAAATGATTTATAAGCACAGTACCATAGTCAGTATTAAACCTCATCATCTTCTGCTTTCAACTTGTCTTGTGGTGAAGGTGTAAAATGAGTTTTCTTTGAACCCCATCATACAACTACACTAAGAATATTGTGCGTTCACTCATAAAAAGCTTCTAAAAATCCATACACATAGTCTCACCAACAAAATGGCACAAAGGTGAGCTGAATAAGGCTGACACCAATGACCATGCCAACCTCTACAGGGAAAAGCCCATGAGGCTTCAACCCTCCAAAAAGAGCCACAGGAAACTGAGGACAGCTGAATGTGGGAGAAGTGATCCTTCTTAGGGAGGAGCAAACCAACTGGTTGCCCAGTGCCAAACTGTCAGCCCTGAAACCATAATACAAGTAGCATTATATAGGTTAAACAAATTCTTTTTAGGAATATGCGTGTAAATTCAAATACATTTATGTCTGTATATGCAATTAATCAAACACAGAGACCTTGGATTTGAAAGAGAGCAGGGAGGTGTATATGAGAGTTTTTGGTTGGAGGAAATGAAATATAATTAAATAACTATCTCAAAAATAAAGAAAAATGATGGAAACCCAAATTATTACACATTTAAAAAATGTATATATATATTTTTTTTTCAAAACATTTTCATCCTAGCAAAATTTGTTTTGAATGCTTTAAAAGAAAATTTGTGCCTACATGAAATTGTTGAAATTATTTAATTGACCTTCTCTGGTTTTGTTTTCTAATTATAAGTCACAGAAAGTGGCAAATGACTTTTTTACCAGTATTTATTTTATGTTATTCTGGAGTTGACTTTAAATACTTAAATTTTATAAGCATCTCTGCCTATATTCTGAAATCCACCTCAATGTTTCACTAGATGGACTATTGTCAAAACTGATGATGCTTCCCTACTTGACACTTGGAAAGTAAATTCCTATTAACATTCTCTGGACAGAAGCTGACTAATGCATCTGGAAACAGGCTTCAGATTATAGATATGGGTCCTACTTATTTATATTGGAATGTCTGGAAGGGTTTCCTCAGATGTAAAAGAGTCAACCTATGGTTTATTATGTTCAGTTAATGAGAAAATATAAATTCTTAACAGATTTTATTAAATATTTCTTTGAGTTCTTAAGACTAGACAAAGAATGAACAAGGTAGAATATGAAAATGTGCCAATAATCCAAATATATCATGTTATGTAAATCTATAAATAATCTTACCTTTATCAGAAGTTTAAAACTTGCTGAACCTTAGCCTCAAATTCATATTTTCATATTGTGTTCTAGATAATCATAATGAAAATAGAAAAAACAAATTGTCATGAATAATAGCTTTTATTCAAGTTATTTTGTTCAGTGGAGCCTCTGGGAACTTATAACATAATAAAATGTAAAGATTTTATTATGTTGAAAAACAACTTATGTTTCTCATAATCATAATAATATTATACATAGATATGATATTCTGTACATCAAATAATAGCGATCTACTCAAACATTGCTATAAAGTATGAGAGGTTGATTCTTCAAATATAATACCCAAGAATAATTTTCATACCTGCCATGGATAGACCACCTTTTGAGGCCTTTAGAAATGGAATATGTAAAATTTAACAATGTCACATTGTATCTTGGGTTATTTTTGTATTTTCTTTGTCAAGCTAGAAGAACTTTCTCTTCGTTTAGGAGAGCTTTTATAAACATGAAATCTGGAGAGTCAACTTTAAATTCTCAGTTCTCCTCAAGTCAGTTTTGTTTGGAGGCTATTTCTAGTTGGCTCTGTTGGTAGAAAGGGAATAGGCAGAATATGGGTGGGTGAAATGGTTATGAAGAAATGACAGACAGGATGCACTTAGCTGGTTCACAAACTCAGGACACATGCCAGAGCAAAAGATGCAATTCCTAATATTAGGATAAAATAAACCACAATGTCTACAATATCCTTTCCTCACTGAGAAGTTCATATGCACATCCAACTAGGCTATTTCCTTACACTTAGCTTCGCACAAACTTAATGGGTCAAACTTAAACAATAAACATAATAAAGTCTGCTCATTTTAAACACCATATATGAGCTCATCTGTGGACAATATTCCCACATTTTTTAAGGACAAAATGTTTTTGAGCCCTAAAATTTTTGTAATATTCCTGTTCGTTCTGGATTTCATAAACTGTATAATGTTCTCTTTAGATTCTGTGGCATACAAGGCTCCTATTGGCATAGATGGCCTCATAAACACTCATGGAAACAGATGAAAGGAGTGGGGCCAGATGCTCAGGACAGTCATCAAATTCCATAAATTTAAAAAGAAATGTTTGACTGTTTGGAGGAAGAGTCAAACAGATACTTGTGTTCTAAGAGAACTAATCTGTCAGGGGCAAAGTTATAATAAGCAGATTTAATTTTTTATTAGGAGAAACATGAGAATTAATATAATGTTGCATTCAACAGACAGATAATATTTGAAACTAGGAAACAAATTTAATTGCCTCTATGATCAAGAAGTATTTCTGAAAACAATTCACAGAAAACTGAACAATAAATCCCAAGAAATAAAATATGATCTAACAACTCACAAATGTTCAATATCAGAACAGACCCTGGGAAAAACCATTATCAAAGCTTTCTTGACCTCTATGAATTTTGTTGATCCAGTACTATATATATCACCCCTAAACATTTAGTGAGTTTTCCCAGATGCCTGACACAGAACAGTCACACTTCCTTAGTGACAAATAAATTATTTTTGCTTTAAATTGGGTTTTAAAACTATTTAACATTTTACATATAACTCATAGTTATTACTCAGAAAATTCATTGAATAGAATTTATTCAATTCTAGATTCCTTCCTTTTATATGATAAGCCATCAAATTGTCATGCCAGTTAAACACCAGAAGGAAGCAGATATGTTCTCACAAATTCTTAGTTTCAATACTGCCGAATTTGGTAGAGGAGTGCTTAGTGTTTTCTCAAACCACTAATTATAGAAATGTTACCTAGTTACAAACAGGGGGGAATGATGTCAGTGTTTGAATGTGTGCATGCAGGAATGAATGTACTCCTGTGAATGTACGGGCTTGTATGTGCACTTATTAAAATGATGCTTCTGTTTTTTTCACTTCTTAAAAATACTCATTTGGAAATGACTAATGTTAATGCAAAGTAAACAGACTTCAGTACTGAGAAACTCACTGAGATCGCAAGACCTGGAAAGTATCTTTATTTGCTAGCCATGACTCATGACCTGCCCGTATTGAATTTCTATCACTCTGTTGTGGGGATGTAGGCTCTCTGATTCTTGATCCTTATCTTCTTGCTGTGCTCTGTTTTACTAAATCACAACCCTAACAATCACTGTGTACAAGGAACATCTCATCATCTAGCAACTAGATGTTTCTGATGAGTTTAACATCACCCTCTCCTAGAATGAAGCAACCCTTCTTTGGATGAAAATCCTATTTCCGTGCCAGAGACTCATGAAGCAAACATCCGCAGCACTGAGTGACAGTTCTTTCCCACTGAGACCCATCTGGGCACTTTCTTAATTTCTTTTTAATTAAATAGGACAGTCAGTGCCTCTATTTTGTGTATCAAATTCCAGGTCTGCCTATGTCTGCAACAGTTTTTGTTGTCAATATTAATTTGCTCTCTTTTTTTATTCTATGTAACTCTTTTCTTGCTTAACAGACCAGTACTGGTTGAGGAAGAAAGATATTGAGCAAAGAGACCATGAAGGTAACACACCTTGTGTTTCAGAGACACAGTTCTGTTTTGACAAACACTTAGCTAGAATTCTTAAGTGATTAACCTGAAGTTCATTGTTATGAATCTAGTCTTAAGATGTCCTTTCTCTTGACTTAATAGAAGACTTGAGAAATTAACAGAGGTCTCTGGGATGTGGTCTCTAACAGAAATTAGACTCTTAAACAGGGATTCCTTCTAAAATAGTTAATAGGGTTCACAGAATCTTGGAGATTTCTGTGACCAAATCTTTGTTAATATGCCAAATCACAGATATATGAACACACATAAAATACATATGTATATATAGCACATACAAATATATCTATAGATAATACATACATATGTGTGTGTCTTTACCTGTATATTGTTTTGATTCCATTGTGAAAGTCTTACACATTTGACTTTACTCTCAGGTCATATACACTTTGTAGATGTCATCAAGCAAACTAGCGTGAACTTCTTTGAGTGTTATTCCAAAATTGTATAATATTTAATAGCTAGTCAAGATATGGTGTTTTATTTTTAGTAATGAACTGTGCCTCTATGTAGCTTAACTGTGGGGATAGACTTGAACTTAGTCTAGTCAAACGATTTTGATGATATGCACACAAATAGAATTTAGGTTAATCGTTTCTTCCTTTAACTTTGTAATTTAAAGAAAATCATCAAGTGCTAACACTGTGTAAATTATCATTGTACCATTCTCAAGCCAACCATGAAAGGTCAAAATGTTATTACTAAAAAACTATTCTCATGATTTTCAAACTACAGGTTACAACATAGGCAGTATTAAGAGAAAGTAGATGGCAGACAGCAGTCCCAAACTAAACATCATAGACTCAAAGGAGGCTCACAGATTACTGAGCTCTTTATTCTGTTAACAGTCACTACAAGAAATGAAAATAATTAGGAAAAATGGCCCTGTAGTGGTGAAGTGGCTATAAATAATGAGTGAGAGAGGAGAGAGAGAGAGAGAGAGAGAGAGAGAGAGAGAGAGAGAGAGAGAGAGAGAGACTGTTCAAGAGCAAGGAAATAATGTGATGTTTTTGTGGTAGTTTCTATTAGGGTTTTGCATGGCATATAAAGCAAGTTAAAATTTGATGATATAACAGATTACAAACCTGCATAAAATCAGTGATGCAGGCCAAGGCCCACCCCCCCCCCAGTGTTTCAAGGGGATGGGTGCTTATCGTTGGACAGTCACGGATGATACTTTGGAAACTCTAATTATAGAGTTACTGCAGTGTGAAATCTCTCAGATTGAAAATAATGGCACCGTGTATATTTAGTAGGTATACTTAAATGTCTCAATAAGCATATCAATGGATAAAAGCTGTCCTCAACATTTCACATTCGTTGTCAATTCCAAACCACAATGAACCTGTTAGTGCAGACACTGAACAGGTTTTGTTCACATAAGGAGCCGCAGACAAATTGCTTATTTTAATGATAATCATGCATATATTTCTTTGCTGAATCAGGGTTACACAAGCACCTCGATGTGGAAAAAAATTCTATGTCCTCTTTTTTTTTTCTTTCCTTTTTTTCCCCCTCACACATGCCCTGCCTTCTTGACTGCCATCTGGGAGCTTGGCACCAGCTGCAGAGAAGAAAGCCACAATTGGGAGGCGCTCCAGGCTGAGGTTACATGTGTTAGTTTCCCATAGACATAAATGATATGGAGTAGAGGGCATAGTCCTCTTGCTATTCTGCCTGAACCCTAGAGCGTGGCCAGCTTGAAACCACCTAGATAGTTAGAAAACTATAGCCATGATTTGTCTGAAGGGTGCTGGCTCTTGAGTTTTGTTTCTGTAAGGACGACCTTTAATAGAGAGCAAGTGTTTAGAACAGGGATGCTTATCATGGTGAACAGTGGGCTTGCATGGCCATATAGAACAATCAGAGAGATATTGTTCCGCATGAAAGAGGCAGAAGGGCAGTAAGCAATGCCGCAAGTGACAAACCATTAAGCTAATCCTATAAAGATCTGGCCTGTCAGGCGGCACAATTCATGAATACTTAGGGAGGGAGAGAGGCTTATTAATGGTTCATCACAGCTTTGCACTGCTTACATTGCTAACATGCAAACACTGCCCTTTTGTAGTTGGGATTTTCTGCACATCAGGATGTCACTTCCATGGCTACTGTATTTTTTGTTCCTCCTGGGTAATTGAAGCATTACCATAGAAGACAATGATTGATGATGTCTTTAAAGGTCTAAAAAAAGCATCGGCTATTTTTGAAACTGTGCCATGGCTATATAAGGTTAGGAAAGGGAGGGAGCTGAAGCCTCTAATATACTGAAACAACAAAAACAAAGACTCGGGTTTAGCTTCTGTAGAGACCAGAACTTCTATTTCCTCATCCTTCTGGCTTTGTACACTTAGCTCTCTGCTGTTGCATCAGGCTGGGAATGGGTCAGCCTGTATCATGTTCAGTGTTGTTTGACCCTTTTCTTAGGAAGGCTTGGCAATGAGCTTTGTTCCTCAACCTCAAAGCTGCCCTTTCTTTGAAAGATGTTTGAGTTGAAAATAAGAAGCCACGTTGGCTGAAATGAGATGAGCCAGTGATCTTTCATCTACCACAGCAACTCTAGGAATAGGATTTACAGACTTTGGAAACTGTTATCATAGAAACACTCTTCACATCCTCACCTACTTGAGATTTTTCTCATCTTTCAACTTCCTATCAACGTTTATCCAATTATAAAATATTTTAGTGAATCTATAACCCTCTCCTAGACACTAGAAATACAAAAGCTAAGTATGCAGTGTCTTGTTTTCTAGAAACACACATTCATTTATGATAAACACACAGTGACAAACATTTCTAACTCAAAATATTCCTTTCTTTTCTTTGCAAATAAACTATAAAGTTTAAGATTTCTTTCTTTAATCCATGAGAACTTAAGGTACAAACTGTAGGCTGGTTTGTATTAGGTCAACTGTATTCATTCACAATCACTTGAAAGGACTGAAAATGTAGGATTTATTACTTTGGGTAAATAACTCTTGCCTAGTATTTTAATTTATTGCCACTGTAGTACATAGCAAGGTTAAATGAAAGGAGTGAAATCTAATCCAGCCCAGAAGTAAAGGCCCAAACTGTCCATTTTGTTTATCCCATTTAGAGCTACTCTGACAACGTGATTTTGTTTAAGTTGGTGCAATTTTCCAGAATGTCCTCATTTATGAATTGAAATAATTATACCTCATTTGGAAGATTCTTCTGCCTGGGGAAGAAAATAAAGCAACTGCATACATCACAATACACTGCACAGTGAGGTCACAAACAAACCAATCACGATTTAGGAAAGATGCAGAGACAAACTAATACATCAGCAACTTTATTTCAGAGAAATTATTATTATTATTATTATTATTATTATTATTATTATTATTATTATCACTGTGTGTGCACATGTTTGCATGTGTATTGCTTGTATGCAAGTTTTGACACAGTGTGCACAGGGAAGTCAGACCAGTACTAGAGCATCTATATGGAAGTGAAGGACAACTTTAAAGAGTCAGTTCTCTCTTTTACTTTTTTCTAGGTTCTAGGATCAAACTCAGGTGTTCGGATTTGTGAAGCAAGAGTTTTATACACTGAACCTTCTTACTGGCCTGTCAACTGCTTTTTGAGAATGGGTAAAAACTTCTACTCGGAGTTTTTAATTAGGTGAGTCTCCTGTAATACTTATATAAGTCTTTATATTTTTCTCTTTTGTAAGATCAACTTCGGATATGAAGAAAGATATCTATACCGTTATTTTCTGATAATTTTTTTCCATATGTTCATATATGATAAAAATATAAATATGCTTGGTAACACTATGAGAACTTGGAACATAGGGCAGTTTATTAAAAGTTAAGTAAAACGTAAGATCACAATGAACACCCACAGAGAGGTGTATGTACGGTTGGGTATGTGTGCATGTATGCACTCACAATCATCTGTAACTACAGTTCCTGGGTTTATGACACTTCTGAGCCCCACAAACCCTGGTGCATACATGCACACATACCCAACCATACATACACATAATGAAAGAAAGAAATCTTTAAAAGAAAAATAGTGACAGAGAAACATTGTAGGAAAGATGAGAAGAGTGGGATTGAGAATGTCATCATGCGTCATCATGTGCTCATCCTCAGTCTTGGGAGCCTCATACATTGTCATGTGGTCAGCATTACTTCTGGAAGTAGAACAAAACTAATTCTGGATGAGAGAGGCAAACTGTTATTGTTTGAGTAAGACAGTCCCCAAAGAGTCTTCCTCAACATAAGTTAACACACACTTTATCTATAAGTACCATTGCACATTGGTAGCTTGCTTCCTCAGAGGGTTTTGGCTTCTGAAGCAAGCCTTCTCTACTTGTGTTCCTATTTCCTTTTTAGCGACGTACATACGGCAGCAAATATAAATCAAGGAACAAGTCCATCAAGGAAAGAGACTCCCATGGCTCAAATATCTGAATTTTGGTATACTTAAATGATTATTGTGTATTTTTCAGGAATCTATCCGACTTTTCTCACTCTTGGCTCCATGAAAATCTAACCTGCAGATTCACATTGTTCTCTAATCACATTTGTTTCTCTGTCCAGGCTCTGAACCTGAAATTTAATTTCAACATGTTCTGAGTCAAGCTAATGCAATACTCTTTCTATTAATAGTTTTATTTTGCTGTTATTGTACATGACTTTAGATCATAAAAGGAAGTCAACTTGACTCATTTATGATATGTTTTGGCTCTGAACGTATACTATTATGGCATGCAGCTTTTTTCTTGCTTCCATATATGAAACTCTAAGCCATCCTCTGGAAGCCTCCAGGGAGCTATAAAGAATGAGTCACTTGCCATTTTAGTTAGGGTTTTTATTGCTGTGAAATGATACCATGACTATGGCACCTCTTACAAAAGAAAACATTTCAAGGGGTGTCTTACAGTTTCAGAGATGTTGTCCATTATCATCATCATGGTGGGACACAACAGTGTGCAGGTAGACATGGTGCTGGAGAAGGAGATGGGAGTCCCACATCTTCAACTGCAAGCAACAGGAAGTGAACTGAACTAGGCATAGCTTGAGCATCAGAGACCTCAAAACCTGACCCAACAGCAACATACTTCCTCCAACAAGACCACAGCTGCTCCAAAAGGGCCATACTTCCTAATAGTGCCACTCCTTGTGAGCTTATGGGGACCAATTACGTCAAATGTCCACACTGTGAATATCACCCTTAACAAAAATGCATGAACCAAGTGTTGTTCAAATTTTTTTGTTTTTGTTTTTGTGTTTTTGAGACAGGGTTTCTCTGTAGCTTTGGAGGCTGTCCTGGAACTCACTCTGTAGACCAGGCTGGCCTTGAACTCACAGAGATCCACCTGCCTCTGCCTCCCGAGTGCTGGGATTAAAGGTGTGCGCCACCACCACCTGGCTTGTGTTGTTCAAATTTAAGAAACAAAAATATCAAATGTAAGAGAGGAGTTGCTAGTCTGTCCTGGAAAATAACACAGAAGTATGACAATTTTTATGTATGTGCCCTTTAAGAGTCTTGATTATTTTTTCCATTTTGTGAGATGTTTTAGAGATATAAAATTTCCTTACAAATCATTTCAGAGGCCTTTTTATCCCAGTTAATCTAATTTTTACAGTGATGGGAATTAGATGGATCTGCTGTTCAGCCATAAATAGAATTAGGGCAGGATAGTGGTTGAGAAAGGTACAGTTGTCTGCTAAAATGAGTTAATGAGTATGCTGTTGCTGACTATACATTTTCTGTGCTATCTGGACATATCCAAACAAGATCACTGTTAAAGACTGAATTATGACATATACTCTAAAATGTATACGTCAATATTGTAAGCCCTGGTTCCTATCATGTGACTGATTTTGGAGATGCCATTTAAATTACTCAAGAAATCTTATTAAAATGAAGCTATTGAGATAGACTTGTGTGAGAAGAGATTAATATGAACAGAGACATCAGTGTCATATACAGCCAGAGGGACATACCAAGATTCATGCACACCTGAAGAAGAACAGAAGAAACAAAGCAAGAATACCGTCATCTATACAATAAGGAGAGACAATCCTCAGGAGAAACCATCCATGATGAAGTAGTAACCTTAAACTCAAAGAGTCCAAAACTGTGAGAAATAAATTTCTTTCTGTTTTTTTGTTGTTTTTTTGTTTGTTTGTTTTATACTTTTAGCTGCCAGTTTGTTGCTAGCAAAACTAACTCAGCTACAAATTTTTATCAGCACAGATAGGAGTTGTCCCAATTGCTTACCAGTTTTCAGACTTTAATATAGTCAATATTCCAAAGAGACACATAGAAATGGATTAATAACTGCTGGGTGGTGGTGGTGCACGCCTTTAATCCCAGCACTCTGGAGTCAGAGGCAGGCAGACCTTTGTGAGTTCTAGGCCAGCCTGGTCTACCAAGTAAGTTCCAGGAAAGGTACAAAGCTACACAGAGAAACCCTGTCTCACAAAACCAAAAAAAAAAAAAAAAAAGGATAAATAAAAGTCCTATTTTCATTTTTTAATGTATAGAACTCCTTTTATTTTGAAAATTGAAGCAAGACAATTCCCATCATGTAAAATTAGTAATTTATTACAAGGGTGCTAATTATACTTACATTGCTATAATTAAACTATACCATAATTAAGAGGCTGCCTATATTTCCCAATTACTAATAAATATTTTTATATTTTTTTATGAAAAAATATTTTCTTTCCTTTTACATAACAACCTGGTTCCACTCCCTTCTCTTCTCCCACTCCCCACAAAGAGCAAGTGGGGGTCAGAACCATGATGGGAAAAACCACAGAAATAGCTGACCCAAACTAATGGGAGCTCATGGACTCTGGACTGACAGTTGGGGAGCCTGCATGGGATTGAACTAGGCCCTCTGAATGTGAGGGAGAGTTGCTTGACTTGTATTCATGGGCCCCCTGGCAATGGGACCAGGACTTACCTGGAGTACACAAACTGACTTTTTAGACCCATTCCCTATGGTGCAATGCCATACTCAGCTTTAATGCAGGAGGGAGGGGCTAGGTATAGCCTCAACAAAGTCCTATTTTCAAACTTGTTGACTCTCTCGTTTTTCTTTTAGGTGGCTCTTCTATGTGTATTCCCTTAATTTTAAGATAAAATTTATTTCCTGTTTTCCAGTTCTACACAAGTCTTCATTTGTATGTTCTGAGTGTTGTCTATCATGGCTCAGATACTGATTCTATTATGTATCTTTCCCTCATCTCCTTCTATATTATATCTATATGAAATTGCATGTACTACACCACTACATTTAATTTCTATTTTTTATGATATTCTTAAATCTAAAAGTCTCCAAGTTTTGTTTCTATCTTTCTTTCTTTTGAGTCTGAAGAGATATTTTTCTACAGGTTATATTATCATATAACATTTAAATATAAATATATATGTATATAAATGGGATGGAAATAATATGAAAGGATGAGTACCAGGGTTCGGATCTTCAAAATACATGGAAAAACTAGGCAGCCATGACAGCAGCCTGCAATTTCAGCTTTTGGGCAGCCGAGGCAGAGAATCTGCACAACAAGCAGGCTAAACTGACTAGCCCACAGGGTCTGGCTTCTTCAAGGGACACTGTCTCGATAGATAAAGCACAGAATGATGAAGGAAGACACCTGACCTCAACTTTTGGCTTCCATATTCATGTGTATACATGTGAGTATGCACACATATTCAACTACACGTATACAAATAAACATATGTATATGTATGACATACATACAAACACATATAAACTATAACACGATGGCTACAAATAACCTAAAAGCCTAAAGTTGTCTTCTGCTTTCTTCTCACTTCACCATTTGTTGACACGGTCACACATCTCATTTATTCAAGCTTTCTCAAGCTATCTAGTTCAGCCTATTTCAGTGCTGAGTGAGTCCTGCCAATTAGGAGTTTGTGCCTTACTGTTTTGACAACTTCCCACTTGTTTTCCACCCCAACATCTCTTCCTCATGTATTCTATATTACTCATAGTATTCTTAGTATTTAGTGATTTCTGTTTGCCTACTTTATCTATTTTGCCTACCTTATTTAGTATACCAGATTCTTCATTACCAAATACCCGTTTCTCTGTTTCAAGGCAAGAAACATGACTTTTCTTTTTATGTTTGGAACCTGATGTTTAGTCTGTGGGATGAAATGCCCTATATGTTGCTTGTTGGTCTAGAACTTGCCATATAACAGCAAGTTCTCTTCTTTTTAGTCCGTCAAAATCCGTTTCTCTTATCACTTCAGATATCCTTCATTCCATCCACACTATCTCATTTGGTGTCTGTCTGGAAGCTATGCCCTATTGTTACATGTTATCTTCATATTTATTAGCATATCTAACTTTCAAAGATTATTCAACAAGTATTTATTAAGAACAGTGTATAATTCTTTGATGTAGCTGGGAAAATAAACTCATGAAAAGGAAAAAAAAAATCCAGTTAAGCATGTAGCAAAATGATACAATGTATGCTCATGCATGAAGTCTTGTTTCTATCTTTACCAATAAACACCAAACAAACAAGATTGAAACTGAAAACCATTTCTATCACATGCAGTGGATGTCGTAGTCTAGATGGGGAAAGACATATTATACATGCACACAATGTGAATTCTCTTAAAATAAGAGTGTAAATAAGTATCTGTGGAAGAATATGTCAAAGACAAACAACAAGAACTTCTTGTTAGAAAGAACGATATTGATCTATGGTCTTGAAAGAATAACTCTAGAACAAGGGAAGAAGAAAAAAAAAACTGAATTACTCACTCTTGGTTGTCTGTGCCACTTGCAGGTAAAGAAAAATTTATTCCTTCAATACAGATTAAGTGAATGAGGGAGACTCCTTCCAGACAAACAATCTTACCTTCTGTATAGATAAAGTTTATTTTGCTCCTGTAACATATTATAAAATACAATAAATGAGCTTTGTGTTATCATGATCCTTTGACATCTCCTCAGCTCCCTGGTCCTCCTGATATCTTGATAGAAATCACATGAGACAGAGTGTAGAGTAGAAGACAGGTGGAGTTGGTATTCCATGGTAAAGTATGTCAATCTCAATGATAAGATAATGTCCTGAGAGATCACTGTCATGAGATGAGAATGGATAATGACCAAATGGACCACTATGCCAAACTACATTTTTAGGTCAGCTTCATACGAATTCTTAAAGTTGGCCCAGGAAATGTCTTGAGGCACTTTTTCTTTTCCAAATGATTTACAAGCCCATTTGGATAAATTATTAATAGGAAGGACAATGTTATGGTTTTGTCCTTTAACAAAACAACTCTAGCTAGACAATCATCATTTGACATCTCAGTTTATGATGCTATGGCTCCACCTAGGACCAGAGAAACAACTCAGATTCCGTTCTTTTACCAATAATGAAAGCATTACAGTTTCATGTACTGGTTTGCCAGACTTGAAGATTTGAGAGAAGGGATTATCCTCAGTAACCTTCAGATCTGTTAATATTTCATTGGCTGTGCAGAACTACCAATCATCAAAGGTAACCAAGTTTGTGTAGAAATCAACCATCATCATGAAGTGTGTGTGTGTGTGTATGTGTGTGTATGTGTGTTGTGTTTGTATGTACACATATTTATACACAAAATTATAAAATATAAAACATTTTGTCTTGATATTTAATATCAATTCTTAAACTATCCACTCTTCATTTATTCACTTACAGATTCATTTGTGTATATCTCTTTGTATTTTTTTGTGGGTCAGCTATTGAAGGAGTTGGGTAGTGAATAAAACAAGAAAAGAATAAAACTATTTAAGCATACCCCTTTGAGTTCAGTCCATTAAAGGACTGCTGGCATTGTGCCACACAGATGGTTGAGTAAAATACAGGGTGTTTTTTGACCAGATCAATAAGTATATATGGATTCTGTTTCCAGGATGCAGTCTGTACCATAGATAGAGAATAGGATGAGATTCCATGAGGACCTACACATGCTTGTAAATACCTAGAAGAAGGAAGAGAACCCTCCACAACATTATTATCCAGGAAATGTTCATTCCCGAAGAAGGAAAAGGTGGTTTTGTGTAGTTTTGTCTGTGTTTGCTGTTAATTCAGTAAAACTGAAATTAATTGCATGTTGTCTCATAAGTTAATGAAAGTGTTTGCTAGAACATGACTTCATTATACAGTGAAATTTAAAAGGTGCTTTAGTATTTTGCTATGAGATTTTTAAGTAAATTTGTTTGTTCTTCAATCAGTTAAAATCTATTCAAAGGTGGAAAGGTTTTGGGTAACTATTCCTGTCAGTGTCTTTCTGAGAAAGTTGCTGGAGAGTAGAATTACATTTCTTCAAAACAGCACCATGATTGCTATTCACACACACAAAAAGCTCCATTTTAAAAAATGATGTTGTAATCTCTGACTCCATTCAACATGTCATGTGGTTGTTGTTAGCCACAGCAGAATCAGGAGGTGGAGGCCGGAGGGAGCAGCAGAAGTAAAACCATGCTGCCACCTGTAGCAGTCTTAGGAGTCCTGTATGGGATCATTCAGGTGAAGCCTAGACCCATGAACGAGTCACAGAAAAGAATGTCAGGACACGTCAGTGTGAAGCGAGGTTGAAATATATTAAGAAACATCTGTAATACAGATTTACACATGGAGACTAGGTAAGCGAGGCACACTTAGGAAATGGTTAGTACATACCGAAGGCATGAGTACAGACTTCCCATGGGAGAAAACTCCTTAAGCGTTGTAACATTAGCCACATAAAGGGTTGGGCTGGCTTTTGAGGTTGCACAGTTTAAAAAAGCTTTTAAGGAGACTTTTTCTGTTTTTGTAAATGAGGGCATATGGTGGTTTCTGAGGCACGGTAGTTAGAAAAACAGATTGATTACAAGATAAAACCATAGGTCACTGGAGTGGAAGGACCTCTTACCATACATCATTAAAAAAGAGTTAAGGTGTGATTTGACAGTAAACCAACTCAAATCTTTGTGAGTTATAGGCTTACAACTGGAAAAGGAGAAAGATTAAACTCAAAGGTATTTCTTCTATGGCCTTACATATGGTTCGCAGTATTTAGCTTTCCTATTTGAAAAAATAAAATAAAATAGAATATCGTTTCTATGTAGGAAATCTTTATGGCAAAGTTTGTGCTGAAACTTCACTTTTCTGGTGATGAGAGACTCCAGGCCAACTCCTACAAGAGCTCATTTATTTTGCCATGTCCACTTCATTGCCCCTGTCTTTTTTTTTTTTTTTAAATCTTGCCTCTATCGTTATTTTATATGTAATAACACTAAACATGTAGCAGAATATCTGACTTTTGTAGTTCTCAAAAAGGGATTCCAAATATGGAGGCTACACAGTTTGTGTATAAAGTCAGTATCAAACCAGAACTAGAAATCCAGACTAATTTATAGAACTAAAAATAATTCTTCAAAGGGAAGCAAGCAGAATGTACAGTTTTGGCAGGACTGTTACCATCATGAAACAAAGCTGCTCTGGTGATCTTCAAAGGACCTGCAATCATGGGGACCAAAATTCACAAAAATGCATGTAATTGTTAGGCTTGTGTAACATCAATGAGTACATCCTTCCTTCCAATCAGAGAGAGTCCAGCACACGTTGTTACGTTTACTTTGCCGCGATTTTGCTTGGATTGTGATGTCTTGATGGAGATGCTAAATGACATATCAAGTGGAAGACCGACTGTGTACTTAGAGGCATTCTAGGAGGAATTTTTTTTTCCATGCTCTTGAAGAACCTGTATAATCTCATTGGTTCTCCAAGCTGAACTAGAACAGAATCTTTCCTTTGTGCCCTCTCTAGAGTAAAGAGATGTTTCCTTGCATCTTCCCAGCAAAAGTCACACCATGTAAACAAATACGGTTTCATCATTTGCAAACATGACATGGATTTCATTTCTACATATGGCAAAATTTTTTTGCATTGGAAGTTTTCATAAACACTAGAAAGAGGAAAAGTATACAATTTTTCTACAGAAAAAGGCATGATTTTAATAGATTATATAAAATGTGCTAACTGAGACATAAAACAATGTACAGAAGCTGTTTAAAATAAATATGACCTAAATTTATATTTTTATAAAACAGTCATTTTTTTTCAAAGCATGAGAAAGAATTTTAAAATCCCCTCTGATTTAAATGCAGACCGAGAACATTCACACATCTATATTTTAGTGTTATATTTCTTTCACTTTGAGATTGCTTTTGGGAATTGAATATGCTTTTTATCCAGTTAATGCAAGGTGAGCAACTCAATGTTTGTCTTACCTCACTGATACATAATTTTACCTCTTCAGCTATTTGTTATTGTCTCAAAGCTTTAGAATGATACAGATTTGAGGTAAGTAGATATTTGTTTATGTCTACCCAGAAAAAAATCACATAACACAATAGCTTATATGATTAAACTATGTATAGCCCCACAGCCAACATAGGCAGGTTGCAGAGGAAAGAAACCCCTTGGCTGTATAAGCCAATAAATCATAATCCTCACAGCAATCAAGAGGCAAATGGAATATTCTGAGTTTGAGTCTGAAGGGGTAAAACACTCTACTGAACCCCTGGACAATCACTCTTATAATGCTGTACTCAACATTGGACAACTGGGGTGTAATGTCTGTGGGTAGTAGCTAGAGAACAACAGTCACTCAAGAGAATGGAACATACCCCTATTGATTTGCTTCATTCATTCTGAGACTTGGAGGATGCTGACCACACTCAGGAAGAACTATCTACACTTTATTTCACTGATTCTGTGCCATTATTTTCTGCAAACATCTTGCAGACACACCTAGAAGAACAGATTACTAATTTTCCAAACATCTATCAGTTCAGATAGACAACCAATATTAACCATCAAGTTTATCAAAAGATACATGTAAAATGTATCTCTAAGAAATAATGGAACATCTTTTTTTGATTCAAATTTTAGTACAATAATTGGTAATCTAGTTTAAGTATATTCCAATTTTATCAAGAACAACAATTGGTATATCAGTTACATGTGGCTAATCCAAAAGTCATCATAACTTGGTGATTTAAAACAAGAAGATTTTATTCTGCCATAGGGTTGGAAGGTCAGAGTCAAAAGTCATTTTTTTTTTTTAATGAGATAAAATGATGGTGTTGACAGAGCCAATGGAACCCCTAGAGATGTGTAGGAGAAATCCTTTTTTCTATTTTCCTAGCTGACCTTGATTGATTTGGGGCTACATCAATATACCACTCACTGCTTCAGTTCACAAGACCCTGATTATTTTATACTCATTTCTTCATAGAGTGTAAAATTCACTCTGGCCTTCCTCAGCCTCCATTGTATGCAAACGCCATTTTGTTAGCAAGAAGTGTTGCATACAGTTTGAGATATCTCCAAGCCAAGATTCTTAATCAGTTCAACAAATTCCACTTAAAATGTATTTAAATATAAATGTCCCTTGTACTTTCATTGCTGTGTTCTTGACAAACAATGAACTGAACACAACAGATCAGTAAGTCTTAAGTATGCTTTTGATTGTAAAGATACCATCATTTCATGATAGTTATTGCAGTGTTTCATCTTCAGATTGCTTTTCCTTCTTTTTATCTGAATTCTGTGACATTTGATGAAATTCTGATTCATGAAACTTCCCTTCCCACTTGTCATTCATACAAAAACAGAACATAGCTGTTCTTGAGTCCCTTTGGCCATATCACAACCTATCATTACTATAAAGTGTATTTTATTTATTAATTCTACTTCATTCAGTTTTCCTTTCCTTGTTAATGTAAGACTTTTTAATTTCTACTGATACAATATTCCTACATCTGTCTTGTATGTACTTCTAGAATTCTACATTTGAACAAGCTTCTTAAAGGTGTTTCATCATAGTGTCAAGATCTACCTTCTATACCAAATTCTAAAATGTCTTCCTTAATAGATTTTGGGCTGTGTTTTAAGCTATTGGCCACTACTTACCTTCACCATGGATGATGATCATTTTTTTCCAACATTTCTTCTGCATTCAATGAAATGCTCTTGGGTTATTTTAGGTTAATAATTCATTTAGAATATTCTCATATCTTCCCCAGAGAGAAAAGTTTTGCTTTGGAGAAAATTACATTCATATTTTATCTGCTTCTCTGCAGTTTGTAGCATTTGTGTGTCAGAAGAAATCAGGGGAAATCACATTGTATAGTTATGTGTAGTTATGTCAAATATAATTCACTCTCTGTGAGCATTTGTATCTCTCACTATTAAAGTTCATTTCATTTATACATTCTTCCACAAAACACATCTTTGTTTTCTTCTAATATGGAAAAAAGCAAATGAAAGTACAGTAAAGGGGAAAGGCAGCATTGATTATTTAATAAAAGAAGTAGCAAATGAAAAGAAATTTTCTTTCCATGTTAATTAGTATTGTAACACAATTAAAATTTCTGGTTTTCATGTTGGGATGTAATGGTAATTATCCCTTTTAATGAGAGAAAAGAAAAATGTTATATCTTAAAAATGCAATATGTATAGTTTCCCCTAATAGTATTATTTAAAAAGTAAATGTTAATGATTTTTTCATAGACTTTTATAATCAAGGAAAACTACTGAAGCAAGAAGTAAAACAAACAAAAGACGAAGCACTTAAGAAGTAGGTCAATGGGCTATAGAACTAAACAGAGAATTCTCAACAGAGGAAGCACAAATGGCTGAAAGACATTTAAGGGATTGCTTAACATGCCTAATCATCAGGGAAATGCAAATCAAAATGACTCTGAGATACCACCTTACACCTGTCAGAGTGGCTAAGATCAAAAACACAGAAGACAGCTTATGCTGGAGAGGATGTGGAGCAAGGGGAACTCTCTCCTCCACTGCTGGTGGGAATGCAAGCTTGTACAGCCACTTTGGAAATCAATATGGCGCTTCCTTAGAAAATTGGGAATCCATCTTCCCCAAGACCCAGCTATTCCGCTCTTGGGCATATACCCAAGGAATGCTCAATCATACCACAAGGGCACTTGCTCAACTATGTTCATATCAGCATTGTTTGTAATAGCCAGAACCTGGAAACAACCTAGATGCCCTTCAACTGAAGAATGGATAAAGAAAATGTGGTACATATACACAATGGAGTACTATTCAGCAGAGAAAAACAATGCCATCGTGAGGTTTGCAGGCAAATGGATGGATCTAGAAAAAAAAACATCCTTAGTCAAGGAATATCTAAAGAAACCCGCTTCTCAGATGCCTTCCAAGAAATGAATTCTAATATAATTTTTGAATATCTACATTTATTAGAGACAATAGTAAGATGTTTATCATATCAGGTCCATTTTGTCATAAAATGTACCTTTCTACTTGTTTACTGAATTCCTAGCTCCCATTACTTTTGGAGAATAGGCTACAAAAGTATAATATGAGCAAATTAACTTTTTAACATGTATACATGTGGCCCACAAATAAGAGTGTTTTTCTGAGACTATACACACAGAAAATTCAATTAGTAGAATCATTGTGATTTTATTTGTTTTGCATATTTAAATGAACTATTTTCATACTGTTTGCTACTTTAATACAGAAAAGGAGAAATAGTGTATTACCTATTGAACTCATGACTATGTTAGCATTTAATAAGTAACTATGATGATATAAAGACTAGGGGTTCCTGTTGCAGATTATATTTATTTTCTATTCCTTCTTTCCTGTGTATGGATTTAGCCAGACACAAGTATAACAAGTCTCCATAAAATGTAAGACAATGAGAGTGAATCAGAAAACAGAGCTACCTAAATATTTACCAACTTCAGGTTTCTGCAAATCCCAGCTTAGGTCTTCTTATTGAAGCTTAGTTTCAACTCTTGCCCAAGGACTAATGACAAATTCATATTCAAACGATGGTCTGAGAAGAATGTTTACTGTAAGGATGTAAACCTATGATCTTCTAGAAACAAAGAAAAAATAGGAAGATATTAAGGAAAGAAAAGGCAGAACACATAGGGAGTTTCGGGGCATTGAAACTACTGTGTAGGATATTAAGGTAGTGGATATAGAATACATTTATCCAAAGATATAGAATGGCTAGATATTGTGTTGCATGGCTTTAATATCAGCACCTAGGAAGCAGAACCAGGCAGATATCTGAGTTTGAGGCTACTCTGGAGCACCTACATTGCAAATTGGAAGGCAATATGGTCTACAGGGTGAGACCTTGTCCAAAAACCAAATGAATAAACAAAGAAAAAAGCCACAAAATTTTAATACCTACAGTGAATACTAACGCAAACTGGATTTTGGAGCATATGCAGCACTCAAGGAGGACAGGTCTGTGGTAGAAGAGGATGTGCTTATCTGGGCCCATAGGCAAAGGGGAAGTCCTTGTACCTTCTTCAAGGTTGCTGCAAACCAAAACTAATGTTAAGGAAAAATAATCACTTCTGCAGTCTAATTTCTCTACATGCGTTCAATTTGAGTTTGAGCTTTACTCCTCACATGGGGTTTAGAGACTGGGTTAAATTCTAGAGTTCTACCATCACCTTTGAGTTTGGTTGTATTTGCACATTAATTTCAAGAATGAAGTCACATTAATGGGTGTAACATTTTCTTTCCTTCTTGTATCACACTCATGACCTTTTTTTTTTTTTTTAGGCTCTTAGAAATAAATGTTTTAGCTCTGTATTTCTACACTTCATATTCATCTTTATCTTCAACCTTAATCTCAGATATCACTACCACATGACTTTTAGAGAATCTTTCCAATTCTGAAATTTCTGCAATTGTAGAATTTGTTTTCACTACCTGATAATATTCTAAAAACATTGTTCTCTCACTCTTTTATGTTATTCACAGCACCTGCTTCATTGCTATGAATGTCAGTGGTTTTCTTTATGTAACAGGCAAGGTATAAGATTAACAGAAAATATATAAACTAGCACTATATGGATGATTTCCCATGAGCAAATGGGAAAAAAGCATGTCTAACTCAACACACAATTTTTTTTCTACATAATATAGAGCAGTTTTCAGAATGCTCTATGGTCCTCTGAAGTTGTTCAAATAATATCTGATAAGTTGGTTTCACATGAGCAGTTATTTACATCATCCGCATTTCATCATTTGAAATACATCAGCTTATTCTGTGGGGAAAGTGACCATTGTGACTGAATCAATAGCTTCATATTATGTAGTTAAGACTAGACTGAGATTCTTAGTTTTTAGTATGTCTCACCTTGAGTTTGGGGACTTTGGGCTCTGATGAGTAATTCTAACTTCATAATACATCATAAACTGATGTAAGTCCTTTTATACCAAAGATCAAAGAAATGGAATACGGTTTGCCTCACAGCATTTTGAATTTTTTATTATAGTTATTACTTCTGAGTGGTTTTTTTTTTTGTATTTCCATGGAAATAGAGACTTGACTGATAAGAAAACGTAGCCATACAAAAAGATGAGTGATAGATGATGTGCAGACACAGAGAACATGTGACACGTGCTGCTAAAATATACTTTCAAAGACCTATGAGAAAATACTATTCTTATTAAATTATTTATCTTATTCCTATTTTAGCTATAAAATTAACACTACTAGTCAGGTGGATGGTTATTCCTAATTAAAACACAGATCCAGTAATTATAGTTTATATGTTATTATCCTGAATCTATACTAGATGAGTTTAAACAGCCAAACAGACACTAATTTTACTGTTCAAGGAAATGCTCATAATCTTTTTTAAATGTCATATAAAATATTCATTTCTAAATGCCCTATGGTGATTTCTGAATTTATTTAAAGTGGGCTGTTGATAGCACTTTTTATAAATAAGCAATTACACTGAGTATATCATAGCCCATCACATTATACATTCTATAATTTCATGGATGAAAGGCCTACAGCTGATCTGCATAAATGCGGTACATATCACAGCAGGTGAAGGATTTGATTACACAGATAATCAGCGTTATTATTTATAGTAACTATTTATATCTGTTATTTATTAAATCTCTACAAATCAGGTATCTATTTCTGTAGAAGCTGTATTCAAGGAATATTTGTAATAAGAAAGATCCTCTGACAATTTTGCAGAATAGCTTCGAATGTGTCCTCTTCCATCTGAATCCCCAGTTGCTGTTAAGTGTCATTAAATTGGATTTTTAAATATTTTTTTCTTCTAAAGTACTGTTGGAACTTATCAATCTATGTTTATCAAATAAGAGCTTTAAAATTTGATAAATTCATCTACTTAGAATGAGGTTGAGCTTAGAACTCATAAAACCACGCAGGTTTTTTGTGTGAAAAATTTTATTCATTTTACCATTTCAAATCATTCTCTTAAATGAAGGCAAAACTTGGTACTAAAAAGTCTGGTCACTGCTATGATAAACCTGACTGTGATGCCATTGTAGTAGTTTTATGGCCTGAAACATGGATGAGTTTCAAACTTTGGGTTTGCAAAGGTATCATGTGCTTTGTTTTTGTTTGTTTGCTTGGTTTTGCTATGGGTGTCCAGTTCCCTGGAACTGGAGTACTATGAGCTGCCAGGTAGGTGCTGGGAATTGAACCCAGGACCCTGGCAGTGGGACCTGGTGCATGAACTGGCTTTTTGGAACTCACTCCCTATGGTGGGATACCTCAGCCTTCATGCCGTGGAGAGGGACTTGGTTCTACTTCCACTTGATGTGCCAGACCTTGTTGACTCCCCATGGGAGGCCTTACCCTCTCTGAGGAGTGGATAGGGGAGTAGGGGGAAGGTGGGAGAGTGAGAGGAGGGGAGGGAGGGGAACTATATCTTCTATGTAAAATGAAAAATAAAATAAAATAAAAAAGAATAGATCTTAAATGCTAGAAACAGAGTTTAATGAGCCCTTCTAGAGGCACCTTACATAACAAGAATGCAAAAGGAAGTACAGGCAGCGAGGGGGTTGACTCATAAGTGTTCACAGAGGAACATGGACTATGGGCCATAAACTAGGCTAGAGCCCTTCCATGTAATATTTGGGGGCCAACAATGTGACTTCATTCTGTCTGTGTCCTGGGAAGCTGAGTTAAGCTGAATTTCAAAATAATGAGGAAATTTGTTTGGTAGAGACAATTACAACCTTGGTAAATATTCTGGTTTATTCTGAGAAATGTACTGTAATTGTTAAAGAAACCAGCTCGATTAAATCGAAACCATTGGGTAGCACTGGGACTATTAGAGAGGTGTCTTGATTCCTCAGAGGCTCTGTGAAAATACACTGTGGGCTTGTTTTGTAAACATGGGCAGTTCAGCATTAAGGGGATAATGCAATCTTGCTCCACAGTTTCTAAGAACAGTTGAAGTCAAGTGATAGATCGCAGGCCAGAGTACATGCAAAAAGGCCCTGATAGGACATTATGTATTATTGTGAACATAAATCCTAAGTTATAGTGTAGATTGTATTGGAATTTCCAAGATCAAGTAATGTGTCAAGGAACGCTACAGCGATGGATTTGAGCCAGCTTGCCTCATGAGCACTGCAGTTGGGAGAGATGGAGGAAGGGGGTTACTCAAACACTTCAGAACCCACTCAGTTACATGATCCCAGTGTGCCAGACATGGAACTTCAAAATGTGTTTTCTTGATGGGTTTTTAGTTTTGGTTTCATCTGATAATTCCTTAGTTGTGCACTGATAATTTCTCCCGAAGGGGAAAAAAAAAGTTTAATCTGTGCCATTACACACTGGTAGCAACTTGGCTTTTATTCTATAGGTGTTCAGAATTAAGTGCTGGGATTGTTCAAAACTATGATGATTTTTAAGGTTGGAATGAAGACAAATTACATTAAAATATTGTCCTGAGCCAAAGGACACAATAAATGTAGCTTAAATATTTGGGTGTAAAATTGACAGTTGGTGGGAGGTTATATTTAACAGCAAACATAGCGGATGGGGTGGGGCTGGACTACTAAGGATAATTGGTCAGTAAATGGATACAGTATAAAATTGCCTTATAAATAATTTTGTTCACATAGATTAGCACCACTCTTAGTTTTAGTCAGAACAGCCTCCGTTTGCAGTGGTCAAGGCACAACACAGTCCCTAATTTATCAATGTGCTGCTTCAATGGGGCTGTTGAATGTTCAGTCCCAAATGAGGCATCTATGTGGCCCTTCTCAGGTCCAGAAACATGACGGGAAAGGTGGTGAAATAAAATTTGGAGAGAGGGAAGAAGCACTGTATGCTGCTGTCGACTGGACACGGCATGACTGTTGCTCTCCTTACTCCCAGCAGTGGTGGCTACTTACACATGACCTGTATGTGAATGTGAATATCTGCATTCTATTAAAGATGGGCAAGAGGCACATAAGACTCCACTAGTCCCAGAGAGCACTATAGGAAGCTAAAGGGTGAAAGGGAATGAGAAGTCTTACTCAGTGTAGTTACTGGTACATGGTCCTGCATAGGCAAATAACTGAAACACATGCTCATGAAATTAAACCTAATTGAATCCAGTAGGTCACCAAAAGTAAGACATGAAATATGGAGAGGGACTTGGAAAGAAGTGACTTGGTGGAGAGGGTAGGCAGTTAAGAGACAATGAATGAGGAGACTGATCCAGAAATATATTATGTATTTTCATTTTATGTTTATCTATATAAATAGTAGGGATATTAATAATAATGTAAGTAGTAGGGATAGTAATGATAATGTATAAACAGAACCATGAAAGAAAAATGAATTGAGAGAGCAAGAGCAAGACAGAGAGAGAGAGAGAGAGAGAGAGAGAGAGAGAGAGAGAGAGAGAGAGAGAAAGTTTCACAGGAAAAAATACAGTCCAATTAATTATAAGAGGCTATAAGTAACATAACGACAAAGTGAAATTCTATGTATTGGGGGTATTTGTTAAATGTCATTTATTCTACATGCAAATTATTTGGTATCTAATCTAAATGATTCAATTATTGTATACAGGAAGGGCCTCCTAACACTATTGACAGTTGTTAAGATACAGAATAAGCATATGATACTGATTTTTGAAGAACTAAAAACAGTTATTATTATCTCCTTTCCTAGAGTAGTGTGTGTGTATCTTCATAAGTTTTCCTAGCAAACATAAAACCAAGTGTATTTAAATACCAAGTTGACATGATAGTTATGACAGTTAACATTAATTGTGAACTCACAGAATCTAGAATCACCTGAAAGATGGCCTTCTGGGCATGCTAGTGAGGTGTTATTTTTATTTCATTAACAGCTAGAGGAGTATCCTTCCTAATTGCAGGCAAAATCATTTACTGGGCTAGGAATTCTGGACTGTAGGCTGAGCATCTACAGATTTTGGTGCACTCTGAGGACTGACTGTTTCTCCTCATATAAGAACTTAAATATATTCACAAAGCTATTCCATGAATATGGCTTAGAACACAGGCATGATGGGTCAAAAGGAATATTTCGTTATTGGTGATGGAATTTTTCTTCTTAGTATTTTGATTTTTAACCTAATAGTGTTTCATAACATATTTTTTATATTTCTTATTTATTTTTCAAAAAGGATTTTTTTTTCATTTTACATACGAATCCCATTTCTCCCTCCCTCCCCTTCTTTCCCTCTCCTCCCCCATCCCACCCCACTCACTCCTCAGAGAGGGTAAGGCCTCCCTTAGGGAGTCAACAAAGTCTGGCATACTAAGTTGAGGCAAGACCAAGCCCCTCTCCCTTGTATCAAGGCTGACTGAGGTATTCCTTATAGAGAATTATTCCAAAAAGCCATTTCATTCACCTGGGATAAGTTCTGGCTTGTGGGAGCTCATAATAGACTCTGGCTTCTCAGCGTGGGACTGAACTAGGCCCTCTGAATGTGGGTGACAGTTAGTTATGTGGCTAGTTCTCTTTGGGGGGCCCTACCGGTGAGACTAGGCCTATAACTAATTTCTTTTAACAGACTATATTTTATTGGTTACAGATTACAACTTACATAGTATGCACTAAATATTATACTTGGAATAAGACTTTTTGAAACATATTCAGGGACATTGCTGTTTCTCCTTATGGTGCTAGGATATGATATGCGTGCATTATCTGTTTATATATGTGAATTGGCTCCAAACACCACTAATGCTTTAATTAAAAAAGCCTTAAACCTTTACATGTCCCTATAAATCTGCCTGAACAAATTATTGTGGTAACCAAAATGCATTTTCTAAATATGCCACTGCAAAGATATGCTCTTAATATTCCAGTGATTGGAAACTTTCAAACCATGGTAGTACAAAATGCTCGCAAGTCATTGTCCCTTTACTTACACAATAGCAACAGAAACTTTTTAAAGCTATTGACTCAAACAGTTGACAATGATGGTTTCTTACTATCAGCCTCTGTAGCACATAATTTAATACAAAACTATCAACTGATTGATTTACACATGTATTAGATATCTTGTTACTCTTTTGCTGACTATATTGTCTTAATCACTATGGTAAAAGGATTCTACAAAGCTGTGCTCACAGGACCAGCATCACTGTCTTGACTTTGTATCTTTCGTTTTACTCTGTCGCTGTGGCACTCAAAACTATAACCAAAATTAATTCCAAAAGAATAAGCAAACAAACAAACAAACAACAATGTGTACTAAAGCCTGTCTGAGCCATTCTTTACACACATTTGGATATTCCAATCAACTGATATTCTTACGCTTGTCTCTGGAATACCATTTCTAGGTGTGGAACAGGAAGTCTAACAACAACAATGAAACAAAAAGCCAAGAGAATGACTATTATGATATTGAGACTAAATAACTATAAAGTACATCTGAAGAGATAAATATCTTTTGAACGTTGTGTTTTCCACGTGTTGCTGCTCCTCTGATTCTCACATTGATGTTTCTTTGAAGGAAGGATGAATTGGAACATCACTCATTTCCAGAGAAATCTGTCAGCAACTGGATGCTGTTAACACTTCTTATCTCGGTGGGGACAAATCAGTATAGACAAACAATGTGGTTGGATAAAAAGCAAAAACAAATGAACAAAAAACTCAGGATGTTCTTTTTCATGTAAAAACAGAATTTTGTTTATTCACATTTGTTTTGGGATAATCAAGCCTTGATAACTTTTATAAACTTATATTGGAATAATGGCAATTCATCTTTATCAGTGACACACATTCCAAACATATTGCTAAAGATATAATTTGTCACACACATCATTTATCAACCCTTTAAAATAAGAGAGCATTCCTCAGAACCTTCCCTCACAGTTCAGAGATCTCTTTGGAATAGGAGGCAAAAGACTGAAAGAACCAGAGTGTAGTTGGAGGTTTTCCTGTGCCCTGCCCAGGCTCTGTGGTTGGGACAAATCTCTCCCACTTATGTCCCTCAAGTAAACACAAAGAGGTTTACATTAATTAAAACTGCTTGGATTAGCTCAGGCTTATTACTGACTAGCTCTTACCTTTAAACTAACCCATAATACTTATCTATGTTTAGCCACGTGGCTTAGTACCTTTTCTCAGTTCTGCCTTGTCATCTTTCTTCCTCTGTGTCTGGCTGGTGACTCCTGACTCAGCCTTCCTCTTCCCAGAATTCTCCTTGTCTGCTTATCCCACCTATTCTTCCTGCCTGACTACTGGCCAATCACCATTTTATTTATCAACCAATCACAGCAACACACATTCACAGCATACAGAATGACATCCCACAACACTTCCCCCTTTCTGTCTAATCAAAAAGGAAGATTTTTAACCTTAACATAGTAAAACTACATATAATAGGACACTTATTAAGCAAGAATTACAGTTACAATATCTAGTCTATTTGTATTTGGCAAAATTAAAGAAAATATTCTATCCTATATTTGTGATTCTAAAGTTTCATATCTAATTTATCTTTTATCATAATCAAAGAAAATTATAACTATCTAGTCTTCAACTACATCAAAGACCCCAGAAGGATATAGTATTACCTAAGTAAACAGGCAGAGCATTGTAAGCAACTTCCAAAAATCTAGAATGACAGAAACAGCTGTCTGCCTGGACAGTCACCCAAAGTTTTTGTGCAATGTCGGGTCATCCTTCTTCAGCCTATAGTCCTAGAGTCTCTCAATTGCTCTTCTCTTTGTCTTGTAGAATGTCTGGCAGTTTATTCTGTGAAGCAGGAAATTGAAATACCATCTAGCCTTGCAAAGGTCAGTGATCACCTTTATATGGGTCCTGCATATCCAGTTTATACAACATACTGTCAATCAGTCAACACAAGGGCACTTTTTTGACCAGAGGCTAACTTTTGTCACAAAGAAAGCAAATTCTATAATGAGTTTATTCAGTGTTCATCATTCTCCTTGAAATAATTGGTGCTGCCAGGAACAGATGTGTCTCATTGTCCAGAAAAGTCTAAGTTTTTAAAACATTTTAAATGCTGTATTCTGTAGGTCTTTGAAATGTTTGAAGATTACCTACCTAATCGAAATATATCTATGTATACCTAGAAAACTTAACTAACATGACTATAAGTTTAATTATCATAGATGACTAAATATTAATCTGTATTTCTCAATTATACACTACAGTCTTAAATGAGTCGCACAAACAAAATACTTTAAATAAGAGTAGAAATATACATGCAGTATAAGAAATTTTACTTTAAATTTGTATCAAAACTAAAATCTATAGCAATTTAAAACAAGTTGCTCTTTAAAAGTAGATTCCAGCCTTTCATTCATCCTATTGTATACATATATAATATATATATATTTATATTTATATATATATTTATATTTATATTTATATTTATATTTATATTTATATTTATATACATATAAAACCAGAGAGCATGGATAGCTCTGAGGAAACAGTGTCTTCCAGACATAATAGAAATAACACTCATATGAACTCACATGATTAGCAGCATGCACAAAACCTTTGTATGTAGGTTCAAGCCATAGGAGGCCCCAGCCCAGATAGGCTGAAGTTGACATCCCTAACCAGGAAGCTATTTCCAACTGACACCTGATTGCAAAGGAAATAAGATTTTATCCATATAGTCTCAGTGGGTATATAAACTACACTGAAGGTAGTTTCTATTCCTGGAAGTAGATGGCCAAAATTAACTTTTTTTTTTTCAGACTTTATTCTCATATTGCTTTACTTGAACATTTTTTTGTCTTGCTGGTCTTTTACTTGTTTATTTTTGTTTCCAGAAAGCAAAGAATGCATTGAAAATACAGTCAATCTGGGTCTGTGGATTTTAGAATAGTTATCTTTTTTATGAATGAGTATATGCCATGTTTGTCTTTCATGGCCTGGCTTAACCTCACTCAGGATGATTTTTTTCTAGTTCCATCCATTTGCCTTGTAATTTCCTGGTGGCCTTGTTTTTAATAGCTGAGTAACACTCCATTGTGCAAAGGTACCACATTTTCTTTATCCATTCCTTGGTTGGGTGGCAACTAGGTTGTTTCCAAGTTCTGAGTATTACAAATACTGCTATGAACATAGTTGAGCAAGTGTCCTTGTGGTATACTTGAGCAGCTTTTGGGTAAATACCCAGGAGTGGTATAGTTGGGTCTTGTGGTAGATTTATTCTCGGTTTTCTGAAAAACCACCAGACTGACTTCCAAAGTGGTGGTTCAAGTTTGCACTCCCATCAGCAATGGAGGAGTGTTCCCTTTGCTCTGCATGTTTTTGATCTTAGCCATTATGACAGGTGTAAGATGGAATCTCAGAGTCACTTTGATTTGCACTTCACTGATGGCTAAGGATGTTGAACATCTCCATAAATGTTTCTTGGCCATTTGAGATTCTTCTGTTGAGAATTCTCTGTTTAGGACTGTACCCATGTTTTAATAGATTATTTGGCTTGTTGATATCTAGTTTTTTGAGTTCTTTATATATTTTGAAAATCAGTCCTCTGTAGGATATGAGGTTGATGAAGATCTTTTCCCATTCTGTAGGTTGCTGTTTTGTCCTTTGATGGTGTCCTTTGTCTTACAGAAACTTTTCAATTTCATGAGGTCCCATTTATTGATTGTGATGTTCTGTTCAGGAAGTTGTCTCCTGTGCCAATGTGTTTGAGATTATTTCTCACTTCCTTTTCTGTCAGATTCAATGTATCTGGATTTATGGTGAGGTCTTTCATTCACTTGAACTTGAGTATTTTACAGGGTGATAGATATAGATCTATGCACCCTATTCCTAGTACTGGGTTGCCTTGCCCAGCCTTAATACATGGGAAGGTGCTTAGTCTTACTGCAATTTGACATGCCATGTTTTGTTCATATTCATGTTCTTTCCTAAACCAAAATGAAAGAGGAGTAGATTGAGTGTGGGAACAGAGTGGGTTGGCAGGGAGAGACTGTGGGGAGAGGACAGAGGGAAAATTGTGATCAGGTTGTAAATTTTTTTAAAAGAAGTATTTAAGCACAATAATGACATTCATGAAAATAAATATGGATATTTTTCTAATACCATACTTTTCAATCAATTTCAAGGATAGTAAAAGTTGAATTGGACATAGGAAAAAAGAAAATATAGTCTATAAGACAAGAAAATCAAATAGATGTGCCTTTTCAAAATATATTCAACCATCATAATCATCTGAAAGGCTTTTGATAGTTGAACTTTATAGTTATTAACTTATACATTTAATTCCTTTGATCTTTGTTTATTTCTTTGGCTTTGCCATAGGATTTTAATGGCACTAAAGTACTGATATTGTTCTTAACAAATTAAAGCTAAATTATATTATGAGTAGTTGGACAAATAATTTTTTTAAAAAGAAATATGTGTCAAGAGTCTAGTAGTCCTTTCATGGCAGGGGTTCACAAAATATAGATTTGAAACTTAAAAAAATCCACACTTCTATTTTTAGACGTATTTAACTTTAAACACTCACAGTTAACAATGACTTCATTAAAACATCTTCATTTGTCACGTTACATTAAATATCTTGACTTGTTTAATTTAGTTTCATTTTATTAACTAACAGAAGATACTGGAATAAGCATATCCTGTGCCAATTCTATTTAACAGTAATTAGTAAAACAATTAGTCATTAAGTGAACTTCATGTTACTTTTCTACTTTAAATAAGAATTTGAGCTTAAGGAATTTTATAGCATTAAATTTTATATTTATAAGATATAAAATGTCAAGGCAATAATCAGTTTCCTCTTAAACATTTCATGAAAATAAAATGGAAATGGAACCAAAGCAAGGAAACAGAAGAAAATGTAAAAGAGAGTAGAAAGTAAGAGAATAAAATACAAAATACACTTATCTAGCTTTCTTTTTTTCCAGCTGCATTACCTATAGTCACCAAGTCTTCAACAAAATAATGGAATCATCTTCTGTGGCTTGGATTTTAGATTTCCCTTCTGGATTCAAGTTGAAACTTAATCAGAATGCAACAACTTTAGGAGATCTGACAGTGACTGAGTCATGAAAGTTTCTTTCTACAAATGGGATTTAATGTCCCTATAAATCGTCTGGGCAGATGGAGGCTATTCATCCCCATGTCTGCCTACTCCTCTCTATCATGTGCATATATGCAATTCTCCCTGTCCAAAGGTACATCTCTAAAGCACTGTCTTGGAAGTAGAAAACAGCTCCCACCATCATGCCAGCCCCTTCATCTTGGACTTGTCAGAGTAATTTCAGATACTTGGATCTCTAGCACAGAAGGATTAAGTCACTGTCTGTCTATACGTGTTTCTCCATCTCCAGAATAGCTCACCTCCAAAAGTTGTCAGGAGAATTAAATGAAAAATTATTATGAGTAAAATATTTAGAAATTAAATACAAAGTGCCACATTGCTGAGGGCATAGAATAATAGAATAAAGGCAGAACATGTGTGTGCTAAAGCCAGATCATGTGTATGCTATTCAAATGATGGTATTAGAGAAATATTTGAAGATGCTCTCTCCAGAAACCAAGCATTTCACCCCTATAAATGTCTGCCAGGAAGAGGAAGTATATTTTCAGTAACATATATTACTAACATTTTAAAATCTATTTAAATGTTCATAAAATATTAGTAAATATATACATATATATTGTTGAATTTTATGGATTTACATATATGCAGTACTCTAACACTAGAAACAATGATTAGGGGCAAAAAGCAAATTTCAGCAGAATACATACTTCATTTTTTTAAAATTTACAATTCAAACCAAAATAGCATTTTCTCTAAAAGGATCTTAATTTTATAGCAGAAACAAGCAAAACAGAGGTAATGGTGAACACAAATTCTGGGTGAGTAGGGCAGAGGAGGATAAGATTGTTAAGGGAACACTAGGAAACTTCATGATGGAGCTCTGCCATTGCTTTTCAATCTATTTTTTCTTCTTTAGCATCTACCTAAATAGCATTTTACCTAGGTGATCATTCAACTGTGATTCTTTATATCTGACAACATGTAAAATATAAAAATTATCTTGAATAAACATATTATTTAGTGCACATAAAAGTATTCCTTCTTCAAAACTATTTTAAGAACTAAAACAAAACACAATGCCTTTTTCAGTAACCTCCCTTAGAAAGATACCAGCTCTTTCAAATATCTATTTCTGATCGTTTCTTCATGTGCAAATCCCATTTCACTTTGTCTACCCTTGATGGAACTCAGAGCACATCTGAAACAGTTTGTTTACTTTAACAATGCCAAACAATTAAAAAATCTTCGCAGATAAACTTGTTCTTTCATTTAGCAATTTAGTTAACTATCAAGTATGTACTATTTTTAAGTCCCTTCTATATGCTAACCAGGAAGGAGGTTATTGCCCTCTCAAAGTTTACAGTTTTAGCAGGAGCGATAAGACTGATCCACAGACAGCTCTTTGCAAGAACGTATGAAATGAGTCCTGCCTAAGGAAGAAAAAAATGCAGGTGCTGTAAGAGCTGAAAGGTGGAAGAGGGATTGCTGGAGTAATCACACAGCTGTTTCAACACTAGAGCAGCCCAGGGAACATTCTATGCAAATTTCTGGGGCTGGGATCAAGAATTTGGAAGAAAATCGCAGGAAGGAAATTGGAATGTCATAACAAGGATGTGAGGGAAATGGAGGGTTCTTTTAAACAACAGCTGTATGATTCTCTCCACTGTAGCAAAAACCTTGCCTGAGACAAATGGAGTGAGCTTAATTTAGAGTGACATTCTGACCCCGTCTGACTATGCAGACTTTAGTAGTGTGACATGCTGCATATTGTACTGATAAAGATAAGGCTATGGAATTGAATATGTATGTCCAGACATATGCATGGATCTCTCATGTTGTCTGCTCAAGTAGTGATTAGAGATATAGAAATAAATGGGACTACGGAATGGAAACAGAGGTATTCTTAAAAAGAAATCTTAATAAATGACATTTTCAACAAGTTTACAAATAAACAACAACCTATTTATATAGTCTTTCTCTTGATGTTCAAGTACCACATCTTTAAGATTAGTGATGCTGGAAAATGCTGTGCAAGATACTGGAAGGAGAAAGTTAATTAGCAATACTATCATGCTTCAAACCTTAGCATCTGTAATAACTACTGGCCTGGCAAGATAGTCCTACTAGTGCAGTAGTGGCATAAGAATCATGGGGGTAACCAAACACTTTCTGTTTAGTGATGCTAAAGTCCAATTCTCCATGAAGCCTATACCTGACACCACTGTTGATTCAAGAACTTGTGGCTAGATTAATCATGGGCCTATGGGGAGAATTATTACTATTATTCTGCTAAGTGGACATAGTATTAAACTGACATCTAATAATTTATCATTATGTACATCAATTAATACATCTCTCAACAATCAGAAAAATTCTATTTGTGGTAGGTGGTGTTTAACACAGAGACCCACAACTAGACAAGGTGAAAATACTAAAAGAATGTGGAATGCTAAGGTTTAAATTAGATATCTATGTCACATCCCCCCACAGGGGGGAAAACCCCAAAACCCTCAGGGATCATTGAGGAAGTGGGGACAGAAAAAAATTGTGAGTATCAGAGGGAGTGAATGAATACAAAGAAACAATGTGTCTAGATAAAGGAGAAAAATTGGTCATATGAACTCACAGAGGTCCTAAGAACATGCACAAGCCAAATGCAAACTCAGCTCATATCAAATCCCAGCATGAAGTGGGTAATTGAGCATAAAGCTACACCCTTAGCTGATGAGTTATTATCAAGTAGGAGCTGTAGGGAGATGGAGAATCAGTTTCTTCAAGAATAATGCCTCTTTTGTAAGTTTACCATGCCCTAGTGGAAGGCCACATGACTTGGGGTAACCAATGATCTTCCCAAAATAGTAATGGAAACAAAAAAATATACCTCATTTCTAGATTTCAAATTTCCTCCCACTCTGAAGTCTACTCATGGTTTACAAACAGACATATGCACTCAGCAAGACAAATTCCTCACCTGCACTTCCTGGGATACCACCTATCTTCTTAAATTTTAGCTTAGTGTCATAGTCTGTGTCACCTTCTTAACACAGTTTTCTGAAACAATTTGTTTTTACTTACCACTCTATTTAGGGGCCAGTGTGAGGATTGTGTTGTTTGTCTCTATAATTTATTTCATTTTTATTGATATTTATTTTTTTAAAAAATATTACTTTATTTATGTATTCCCTTATTTTTTTGTGTGTTTGTATGAGCTTATGGGCCTATGTGGATGTTTTGGGAAAGTTTGCATGCCTTTGTATCCATGGAAAAGGGAAGGGGTGTCAAATCATTTGAAGCTTGAACAAACAGGCATTTCTAGGTGAAGTAATGCAAATCCCAGTTCCTGTGACTGTACAGCAAGTGCTCTTGATCACTGAGCACAATATCAGTCAGTTTTTTCATCTTAGTAAACCTACTTAGTTTGTTTTTTTGTTTGGTTGGTTTTGGTTTTTCGAGACAAAGATTCTCTGTGTAGCTTTGCACCTTTCCTGGAACTCACTTTGGAGACCAGGCTGGCCTCGAACTCACAAAGATCCGCCCGGCTCTGCCTCCCGAGTGCTGAGATTAAAGGCGTGTGCCACCACCACCTGGCTAAGTTTAGTTTGTTTTTGTTGTTGTTGTTTTGGTTTTTTGTAACCTACATATATAGGTTAATGTTTTCAATATTTTTCTTGATTATGTTTAGTGTCCCATGTTCCTCCACACTGGCTTTCCATCTAATATTCTTTATATATCTCTGAGATACTCTGAGTCAAAGATAAACCCAATTACATTTAATTCCTATTAAAATCCTCCTATAAGAAGTCTCTGAACTCTGAATACCCATCCCATAACAATGTGGCCATCTTGGTATTTCCCTTTGTCAAGGCTCTATAGATTTTTTTAAATTAAAACATTTTTGTGCAATACACTTTTATCATATTCCCCTATTCCTACCCACCAAATTTCATGTTGTTTCCTTTTGTAAAACTAAACCAACTAAGCAGAAAAGTGCACACACACACACACACACACACACACACACACACACACACACCATGAAGTGCATTTTATGTTGACTAGCTACTCCCAAGCATAGATCTTCCTTTCCTGCTTTAGCAGCTATAAATTGCTACTAGCTTCTTGTACAGGGGTGGGTTTTGAAAAAAAAAAATAACCTCTTGGTTAGAAGTGTGATTTTGTGCCCATCTCCCTTCCTCCGTGTTCGGATTTCTTGTCTAAGCTGCCAGAGTCTCTGTGATTTTATTTGTGTATCAGTCCTTTTGTGTCTGGAACATGCCGTTTCCTTGGGCTCTTCTACCACCTTTGGCTCTTAGAATCTTTTGGTCTCTTTTTCCAAAACTGTTCCCGAGCTTTGAGGGGAGGAGGGATTACAAAGGAGACATCCCGTTTGACAATGAATTCTCCAAAGTTTTTCACTCCCTGCACGTTGCCTAATTGTCCATCTTTGTTTTAACTGACATCTACTGCAAGAATTTTCTCTGATGAGGGTTGAGCTATGCACTGCTATACAAGCAGTAATATTAATTACGAGTCTTTTCACGTCTATGTTCATTGAGCAGTATAATAACAGTTGGTTTTCTCCTAGGTTCTGTTACCTATCCCTTTTCGTGTTCATGGACTCGTTAAAAGTGCCAGGTATGGGTTCAATCTCGTGAGGTAGGCCTGAAATTACCCAAAAGGTATTTGGTTTTCCCATAACACTTTTTGCCACTACTGTGCCAATTGGTATATCTTGCCAGCAGAGTACTATGATAGCTCCAAGTATTCATAGCTGGGTGAGACTGCTGACTACTGTTTTCCTCTAGTGGTATGGATTGTACCTTTTGGCCCTGTAAATGCTAGTCAGTAATGGGGACGACTATTTGAGCACTAGCTTTATTTCTCTGTGTTTGATATTATAACTAAGTGCTATCTTCAGAAGTAGGGCCTTACCATCAGACTGTGGGGGATAACTGTGGTGGTCTGAATGAAAATGGCCTCAACAGACTCGTTTATTTGAACTTGGTTCCCAGATGGTCAAATTGTTTGAGAAATATTAAGAGGTGTGGCCTTGAAAGAGGAATTGTGTTACTGGGTGCAGTCTTTGAGGCATTAAAATAAGCTACTAATATAATTTTGCATAGCACATATACATGTATATACATATATATGTGCTATGCAAAATTATATTTGCTCACTTTTCTATAGTAAGCAAACAAAATCAGAATTTGGCAAAGGATATTAAATTTGAGGGGCAGACATACAAGTTTTCTAGTTGGTCATTTATAGAGCAGGATGCCTTTTTTTGTTTGTTTGTTTGTTTTTGGTTTAATCGAGACAGGGTTTCTGTGTGTAGTTTTGGTTCCTGTCCTAGATCTTGCTCTGTAGACCAGGCTGGCCTGGCTGTGCCGCCTGAGTGCTGAGGTTAAAGGTTAATTGTCCTTTCTAGTGCTGATTACACTTCATTGTCAACTTGACTAGATTTAAGACTATCATAGAGATTGGTGAAGTGTGCCTGTGGATGTGTTGTTTACAGCATTGCCACAGGGAACGAACAGACAGGGAAATAATTGCCCTTAATGTGGTAGGAATCTTCATGGAATAAAATGGTGGGGATTAAGGAGAAAATAAGCTGAGTACCGACATTACTCATCATCTGCTCACTGACCATCTTATACGACAGGAACTTCTTTGCTCTGTATATCCACTCTCAAGGATATAATGGCACTCCAGAAATCAAACCTTTAAGCCAAAATCTCAACAACATCCCATATTTTTTAAGAGCTATTTGGTCATAGTCATATTTAAAGTAACTAAAATACTTACGCTAAAGATATCCATGAGTAGCCACTAATTGGTAGTGTTGTCTATGAAGAGAGAGGCAGAGAAAGTTGTTATGGGCATCCCTCTGTAGAGGAATGTCTTGCTGCTCTGTAGTCAAGTAGACCTACAGTAGCATTCCCAGGCTACCCACAGTGAGTTTCCCATTGATCTCATTCCCGGGAGCACATGAACCATACAGGTGGGATGTGCATCTTTTCTTTTGTTTTGTCTGTATGCTTAGTTTTTTTAGACATCTAATGTCCTTGCTTTACATATAAACCATCTAAACCATGCGGTCTTATTACCGAGATTTACTTACATCTTTGGAAAAGAAAAGAAAGTATGATTTGCCTCAGTTTCCTTTTATTTTTTTAATTTATTTTACATTTAATTTAATTTTACATATCAGCCATGGGTTCCCCTGTCCTCCCCATTCCTGCCCCCACCTTCCCCCCAGACTCCCCATTCTCATCTCCTGCAGGGCAAAAACTCCCCTGGGGATTCAGCTCACCCTGGTAGATTCAGTACAGGCAGGTTCAGTCCCCTCCTTCGAGGCTGAGCAAAGTGAGGAAATCCAGAAAATCATCAGGTCATACTTCAGTTTCCTTTTAAATGAGTCTATACATGTATCAAAACAAGTATGTTACTTTTGTTTCATGGGAATTTATACATGCTGATTACAAAAACAAAAACTGAAAAAAATTTAGTAAGAAATAAAAAAAATACAGAAAACTGATAAATATTGAATTCAAATGAAAGTATAACTCTCTTTCCAAATGATACTTCAACTTAATTAATCAAAGGACTCATTTCAGGTCAAAGAAATCAAATACTCTCTAATTATAAGTGTGATTATTTTTTATAATATCATCTAAATACATATAAGCCAAAAAATTAAAGTACTTTAAAATAGTATACTGTTTACAATTTAAAAAGTCAAAATTGATAAAAATAAAATCCTTATAATCATAGGGGTACACTATCACTAATATAGTTTTCATTTTGACTACTTTTATACTATAAATGAGAGTACCACCTTTTAAGAAAATAATTTTAAAATATCTTTTAAAAAGTCTAATAGTTTGTACCCAGAAGAGTGCCATTCTGAAGATTCAGTCAAATCAGTTGTATTCATGAAATGACAATAATAAAGGTGTGCTCTGAAGTCCCTTATTGCGTATACAATGAAACTCCACAGAAACTGTACCTCTACCACACGTCTTCTGATGGCTTGATTTCAGTGTTGGTGGCTACAGTGCAGGTTCTGTTCACCACAAAATTCCAAGACCATATGCTGCTTGATGACTTAATTTCCCCAGGATTCTGCCTTATGTAAATGACCATAAAGGTTTTATTTGTACAGCTTGCCATGAGGTAATTCATCCTTTTTCTTAGGGCCAATGCAAGTGTAACCTCCGGAACTGCAGTAAAGCAGCCGCACACGGTTATAAACTGGCCCTGAACACAATCTCTAATATCCTTATGTGCAGTCTCTAACATTACTAAAATAATGATAAATACTCTCAGAAAGAGAAAGTCGGAGTCTAGAAATAAACAGAAGGAATGCACTAACACCTTATTTGATATCCACTTCTTGGTAACTCATGCTTAATTATAAAGCTGTCTTAAAAAAATATAAAATGCAAGTCATTTAAGAATATCTGGATTTGAATGTTATTTATGGCTCAAGGTAGATCCAAATAAAACTGAGAGCTTTACTGTTTTGTACAGGAAATATCTACTTAGGTCATTTCCTAACAGTTACATAATCCAAAGTAAATTGAATGCATGTTAAATATTTAAAGGAGGTTTAAATCAGAAAAGAAGAAAAAAAAAGAAATATAGGTTTATACATGATGAGCGTTTATGAATTTAGTCATTGACAAAAATTGATTCCCATCTTAAAGTTTCCTGTTTGCTCTATGGCATGCGCTAGCTCAAGTTTTTATAACTTTAAAGGTTTGTCGAATTGACACAAAATTAGACAAACTTTTAAAGGTAAGTAGGTGACAAGTAGAGGGATTCTCAGGCATGATTCCCATCCTAAAAACAATTTAAATTTAATAAATAGTTATGGTGAGAGTATGTCTAAGATATTTTGGGTCTATGTTCAATAATCCCATTCATACTATACACTGTTTTATACTTCTTTTCTATAAGTATTTTATCATATATGTTATGTGAAACTTGGGAGACACTGGATGGAAATTACAATTTCTGAAATAGTTAACTTCTTTGAATTCTAGACTGGACAAGGGAACCATATTTGCTCTTTATATCTTGGTTCTTGTTGTATGTGAAGAGACCCATTTGTGGTAAAACATGGGGTTTTAACCCAGCCCCTGGGAGACAGGTAGATCTCTCTGAGTAGGAGGCTGTCCTGATCTATGTAGCAAGTTATGAGCTAACCAGAACTTCATAGTGAGAACTTATTTAAAAAGCTGGAGCAGGCCCTCTGGATAAGTGAGACAATTGAATAGCTTGAACTATTTGGGAGGCACCCAGGCTGTGGGACCGGGACCTGTCCTTAGTGCATGAGCTGGCTGTTTGGAACCTTGGGCTTACACAGGGACACTTTGCTCAGCCTGGAAGGAGGGGACTGGAGCTGCCTGTTCTGAATCCACCAGGTTTAAATGAATCCCCAGGGGAGTCTTGGCCCTGGAGGAGATGGGAATGGAGGGGAGGGGCTGGAGGGAAGGTGGGGGCCAGGGCGGGAGGTGGGAGGACAGGGGAACCCATGGCTGATGTGCAAAATTAAAAAAAACAAATATAATAAATTAAAAAATTAAAACAAAAAAAAACTTAAAAAAGATAGAAATAAAAGAAAAAACAGACAAACCAAAGCTGTATCAACCCTTCATTGTAATCCTTTAGATAACTAAAAAAAAGTATTGGTTAGAAATGAGAATACTGATGTTTTGTAAAGAATTTTATTTATATCATTTCATATATATTAATTTTACAGGAATGCTTTGTGACATTAAATTTTAATTTATAAGCCAGAGACACTGCGATCATTGTTTGCCCTAGTTTTCAAAGTAAATATTTTCCATTTAAATTAATACCATGATCCATCTCCCTCTGATTTTTATGGCTACCACAGAGCAAAGTTTGTTATTGAATTGTATTTTATACATTTCCTAGGCAGGTTAGTTTTGAGTTGCTATGACAAACAGCCCAGGAAAATCAGCTTAAAGGAAGGACGTTTCATCTTGACAATGCTTATAGAAACACATGCTCTGAACTTGGTGGTTCCTAGTTTTATTTAATTTCACAGAGAATTCAGTAGCAGAGGAAAGGGGGTGACGAGCCTGGGGCTTCTCCAGCGGATGGAATTCGCTCTCCTCTTTCTCACATAGTTCTCCATTTGCTTAAATGTGACTCTTTACTTTGTTTTGAAAATACAAAGCCATATAAATAGTGCAAATTATCAATAGAGAGTACTGGATTTAGACATTCTAATTGCCTTTTTAAGTCCTGTGGTCTCCTGTAGAGGCTGGCTGCCCCTGCTCTTAAAGCATCTTTTGATGTTTAAAAATAAAAAGCAAAACAAACAAACAAAACAGAAGATAAGTTGCAACAATGAAGCAAAATTTATGTTTCAAAAAAATGACAAAAATCTCAACAATTTTCTTTTAAATGAGTCCTGTTTCATTCAGAATTATGAAGATTTTTGTTTTTCCTACCTATCCTGGAATTTAGTTCTGGCTAAGGCACACTTTTGTGACAATCATCAGAAACACACATGTCTACATTAAGATGTTGAAAAACTAAGGAAATGTCCTTCCTGAAATTTTATGTGATCATTTGTGTGTGTGTGTGTGTGTGTGTGTAAGAGAGAGAGAGAGAGACAGAGAGACAGAGAGAGAGACAGAGAGACAGAGAGACAGAGAGACAGAGAGACAGAGACAGAGACAGAGAGAGAGACACACAGAGAGAGACAGAGAGAGAGATTTTGTTTCTTAAAGTGTGAGGTTAGTTTTCAATTTCAAGGAAGTATTGAGATGATGTTTCTGGTAGTTGGCATCTGGGTAGCTGTAGTTACGTGGCTTGTGTTTCCATTTCATCATGATCTGTAATGCCCATACCGGGATTTCAAAATACTTCCTATCTCATATGGGATGTTGCAGGCGTGAAACACAAACATCTCAAAGACTGGTTCCCTGTCAGTGCTAGAAGCGTGGAGGAGAGTAACATCTAGGAGGAGAGACTTGCTAGACTACTTCGAAGCTTAGAACTTGATTCTCCTCCAATCTCCTTTGTCATCCAATCTCCAAAGCGCCTTATCCAAGCGTACCTTCTTTTTCACCTATGTGTTAAAAAAAAAAAAAATCACAGAAGCAGTTATCTTTAATGATTATGATTCATTTTTCATTTAATTAAAGTAAAAAATGTAAATGTCACCATTCACCAAAAGTGGCCAATAAAGCCAGCAGCCTGGGAAGAAGGAAGAGGAAGTATGTGTGTGCGTGCTCTACATTGCACGTGCACACCCACACACACACACTCACACACACATGCAAGACAGCCAAACAGGTGTGGGGAACCCTGCCAATCTTTACTCTAGGCTTGAATGCTGAAACTTTAGAAGAAGGATATTTTTCCTTAATTGCCAGTAGATGGCTCAACCCTAGAGAGAAAATAAAAACAATCTTTTAATAAAATTAAAACTAGCAAAACATAAAATATTAATGAGAACATATTTATACAAAATGCAAACATCAGTCTTTTAATAACACAGGCAGAGATTTACATAAAAAATTAAGGCAAACAGAAAAGGGGATTCCCACTGACAAAATTAAAGTATTTTTCTATTAATCAAGCTAAAATTAAATTCACAACATATTGAGCTTTTACATGTAATTTAGCAACAAACAAAAGCTAGTGTGGTTGATATATTGTGTACCTCAATAAACTTATCTGAGGCCAGAGAACAGAACAGCCACTATGTTAAAAAAAGAGGTTAGACAGTAGTAGCATTCGCCTTTAGTCCTAGCATTCCAGAGGCAGAGAGAGATCCGTCCAGATCTCTGAGTTCAAGGCCACACTGGAACCAGCCAGGCATGGTGACATATGCCTTTAATACCAGGAAGTGATGGTAGGAAGCAGAAAAGTATAAAAGGCTTGAGGACCAGGAACTAGAGGTCCTTTTTAAGCTTTTAGGCTTTTAGCAACAGTTGAGCTGAGATTCATTTGGGTGAGGACACAGAGGCTTTCAGCTTGAGGAAACAGGATCCTCTGAAAAGTTGGCAAGGTGAAGTGAGCAGTGAGTGGCTTTCCTATTCTTCTGATCTCTCTCAGGTTTTAACCCCAATTCCTGGCTCCATGTTTTTCTATTTAATAAGACTGTTTAGAAACTCATCAACAAATCGGGCAGCAGTGGTGCACGCCTTTAATCCCAGCACTCAGGAGGCAGAGGCAGGTGGATCTCTATGAGTTCGGGTCTACAAAGTGAGTTCCAGGAAAGGTGCAAAGCTATACAGAGGAGAGAGAGAGAGAGAGAGAGAGAGAGAGAGAGAGAGAGAGAGAGAGAGAGAGAGAGATTGAGATTCATCTATAAATTAATTTTCATTTTTTAAAACAATGATGAAAAATAGGAATTTGCACTTAGTTTCTATTCCTTAAGGTGAATAAATCAATAAAATCTAAAGTCAGTTACTTTCTTTTATATCACTTATAAATGAAGCCTTATGTGTACATAATCTCAAATCTTAGCCCCATCAAACAGTTGTTTGAAAGACATTTGTAGTTAATTCACCAAAGGCTCAAAGACATTGGGAATTTTTTTCAGTATATTTTCAAACATATAGTACATGATGTTTGAATTAGTTTTGTTGCATTTATGTATATTGCAATGTTCACTGCTCTCTTTTACATATTAGTTGTAGAATCATTTGTTCTCCTGTCTCTGGAAGGGAACTGAACAGGTTCCATAGTAGAAATAGACTGTTCTAGTTGTCAGGGAAGAAAAGGTACCCTCCTCTGGTGCCTGAAGCTCCTCTGTGGAATTGGGCATGCCTATGGCCAATTTGGAAACTCTTCCTCAGTATTAACAATGACTAATGTTCACATATGGTGTAATGTAGTCCAAATAATTTAAAATAGCCAATCACCATTAGAAGGATTCATAATAATAAAAATAGCAAAAATCCCTGTGGAACACAGATAATTAATTTTTATAAAGCAGTTTTAATAGGACTACCTCTATTACTGGTTAATATATTAACATTAGTTAGCATGAACCCATGTCTCATATGAGAAATGGTGTATAACTGATATTAACCTCATATCCCACATCTATGTGGTGGGCTTAGAAACTCATATCACAAATTAATATCAATGTGTGCTGTGGGATAATGCTCTTGTACACTGGTTTAATAAAATGCTGATTGGCCAGTAGCCAGGCAGGAAATATAGGTGGGGCAAACAGACTAAGAGAATGACCAGAAGAGGAAGGGGCTGAGTGAGAAGATGCCAGCTGCCATTGAAGGAGAAGCGAGATGCTAGCAGACTGGTAAAGTCATGGGACAAAACATGTTTTGTCTGTGGCAAAACAGAGATTAATAGAAATGGGTTAATTTAAGATATAAGAGTTAACAAGCAAGAGGCCTGCCATAGACCATACAGTTTGTAAATAATATTAAACCTCTGAATGATTATTTTGTAAGAGGCTGTGGGACCAGGCAAGAATGGAGAAATGTGGGACTGTGGGGTGGGGCAGGACACAGGAAAACTTCAGACTTCAAATGCACATTTTTGTAGCCAATATTAATGCAGCTTTATTATCTCTTAAGACAAACATCTGGAGATGCAAATTTCTCTTGGTATAATACTGATTCTTACATATGTCTCTCATGAATGCTTGTGCAGTGATGCAATACACAGTATTATTAGAATAAAATATTTTCCAGTTTGATAAGTGAAGATGATTTATCACCAGTTTCATAAAATAAGTACGATATAATTTAATATACAAGTATGAGTTGAAAATTAATAGGAATCTTATCATGTAAAAGAGAATATTGAAATTCAGGTATGATGACAGACTTTCAATAATTTATAGTTTCCATGATGCTGAGAGCAGAACCAAGCAGAGAAGAAGGATGGGACAGGGAAGAAGAAGGAAATAACATTCCCATTGTTATGCTTGGCTCTTTGTTTCTACTGTAATGATTGTACTGTATGGATTTGCTTTGTGATTTCGTTCCAGTAGGTCCATGATTTAGCTTTTACATATTAATTAATTTCTCTAAAACTTGTTTTGATACACAGCATGCAGCAGTAACTTAGTTTTGAAAATAATTTACAATTTATGATACATTGGGCTAATCTTTTTCTTCTATTTTATGAGTAGTTTCCTCTGCTCTAATACCAGCAATGTTTCATTCGCTAAATTTAAAATATCACACTCCATCTCATTCTAAATAAAGTCTAACTAATAATTTCTTTTTCAAAATGTTTTGTCTGTGTTTACCTCTGTTTGCACCCCAGATGAAATCTGGAGTCAATTTGTTAAGTTAGAAATGTTTCACTAGAATTTTTTGTTTGTTTGTTTCTTTTGTTTTAAGGCAGAATCTAGTTGCATATCTCAGACTGCCCTGAAGCTTACCATGATGGCCAATCTGTCTTTGATTTTTCAGTGATCTTCCTGCATCTTCTTTCCTGCATAAAGATGACATGTATGCCACAATATGTAGCTTTCATTAGCATTTCCATTAAAATTTGTGAAATTTTAATGACAATGACCCCATAAACTCTATGTTTGAATATTTGGTCCCCAGTTGGTGAATCTGTTTGGGAAGATTAGGAGGTTTGTGGCTAGTGCAGACTCTGAGATTTTAAAATCCCATATCATTCCCAGGCAGATCTCTGCCTCCTAATTTGGATATGGATAAAATTTCTCCTATACTGCTACAGTGCTATGCTTGCCTTCTTTCTGTTTCCCACCCTGATGGTCATAGACTCAACCTCTAAAACGATAAGGGACATAACTTCTTTTTTCTATAAATCGCCTTTATCATAGAGTATTATACAGTCATAGAGAAGTAGATAAGATAAACATTACCTTGAAAGAAGAGAGTACTTTAAGTAAATGTTCTCTTCATGGAATTAGCTGTCATACAGCATTTACACTAACTTCCTGGTACCTTAATACAGTGCATACTTGTTCTATTATAGAGGTGTGTTCATTGTCTCTCCAAGTTTGTTCTTTGATAGGCTCTTTATTGCATTTATGATTTGCATTTTTGTCTAAAATAAATCATCTTTAAAACCAATATTTTTTTCTTATTTTCATTCCTTCTCATCTGATTCTCTTCTGACTTTATTAACAATTTGTCTTTGGGTTATTCCCAAAAGTGATGAATGTGTTTACAACAATAAATTTGTTTTTCTCTTGTATTAAGCTGAATGATGTTTTGTATTACATGTGTGCAGTTCATTCCCTCATTAATCTAAATAAAAAATTCACCAAGGTCACTTGTTGAAAAAGTATATACTTCTTTCTTAAGGAATGGCATGCAATTGCCACTAATTATGATAATCTAGATTTTAACATTGCTGAAATCTTATACTTGTTATATTGTGACCAAAACCAAATCTCTCATTGAATAAGTGGAAGAGAACATAGTTAAATGTCAAACAGAACAAAGAAAGAAAAATATTCTGAAATATATAGACTGCATATGATTGGTGAACTAGCAACTGACAAACAAAAAAACAAAAACAACAACAACAAAAAAAAAAACGCAGCTAATTCTAGAACTTTCTCCATCTTTGACTTTAATTTGTCACTGGCTGCTATGAATACTTGTATTTTATATGAATCAATGTAAACATATTTGCAGAGATGTCCAAGGGTTTCGGTTATTTGTTTTCAGAAAAGTTGGGTAAAAGTAATGCTAGACAAGTATTTGTAAAGATATTGAGCATTCTTGTCTTCTTTGTATTTTTTTCACATTATCTCAAATGTTATTTATGATACTTTGGTTTGAGATGAATACGGTTTATTACATGAAAGATTCATTTTTATTAACTCTATGCCAAAGATTTATTGAAAGCTATTATGGCAACTAAAAATGTTTTCTTCCTTGACCTGTGCATATGACTCTAAGCTTCCACAGTCCTGAATTGTTACATAGAAATCCTGAAGTAATTTTCATTTGATTTCAGTGTATTATTCTTTAATATATGGCTGGAATCATTTGACACTAATTTATTAGAGATCACTTTGCTCTTGTTCATAAATAAAATTGAGCTGTGATTTATGGTAGAGCTCTGTGTTTTGACTTTGACACTGTCACATTATTGTGCAATAAATTGGCGTAAGTTCCACTCCTGACCATGATAAAGTAACTAGAACTGTGTTTGTCCTCCCACTGTAACCAGGCAGGAAACAAATTAAACAGAGCAGTAAGCAAACACAGATTTCTCAACAATGGACAACCAAAAGTAACAGGATTCTGAATGGGAAGAAAAAGAACACCGGTATTCTTTCTGTATGATCTATCTTGATTTTTTATTTTTGGTTAGGGGAAACAATCCCTTCACAAAGATAAGAAGATGCAGACCAGAGTCCATGAGGGCTGGAATTTGTAAAAGTGTATTCCAAAGAAGAGCTGATATTTTTTTGAAGACTCCACATTTTACCTGAAGATCTTATTAAATCCTCCACCAAAAAGAAGTTATTAATATTTTTAATAAAACTACACCAAAGTGGGCCTGAAAACCTACCAGAAATCACTAAGCTAAACAGTTCCAAAAGAAAATGTGCACATTAGAAATATTTGAAATACTGCTAGACAAAGAATTGGGATGTTACTGAATACCCATGTCATCAAGTAAACAGACAAGTTGCATGCAGGTTGATGGGAGTGATCTTACCAGAATTAAACTAGTTCCCTGGTATTGGCTAGTCAAGGCTACTGTAGCAAACAACAAAAGTAATCCAATAAATAAACAAGCATGTTAAACTACTTAAATGATTAAATAAATAAATTTCCATACTCAATAAGTTGGAACAAGTCCTAGATAGGAACCAATGTAAAAAATCTCAGTACACCCATATTCAAACAAAAATAACAGGGCCTGCAATGAGGCAGGAAAATGTGACCAATAAATAATAGAGAATAAATCTCAGAAGTATAAGAGACAGTAAAAAGAGTGGATAAGCACTTTACCATGACATAATTTAAAGAGCTTCAAGTTTCAATCTATGATTTCAAGTCTTGCTCTAAGTTTCAATAGTCTACAAATAGGTATTGGCATGAGGTCAGGTAAATAGATGACTTCAACAGAGTAGAGAAATCAGAAATATGCCCACATATAATGGAAAATTGATTTTTAAAAATTCCTATTGCAGTAAGAACACTTGACATGAAAGTGTCTGCCTTGTTTTTAACTGTATAAAACATTACCATTGATACAGATTCATCATCATACCATAGATCTATTGAGATTATTCATCTGGTTATACTGAAACATTGTACCCATTGTTTAACAATAACTCACTTTCTTCTTCCATTCCCTGGAAACTACCATTCTATTACTTTCTTCTATAATTTAGAGTATTTTATGTAGTTTATATAAGTAATGTTACAACTTATATTTCTGTGACTGGCCTACATAATTAGAGTATGCGCTCAATTAATCCAAGTTATTGAATATTGTTTGGTTATCTGCTTTTAAGTTATGAATAGTATTCTAAAGATAAGGATTCACTGTATTATTTTTATTTACCTGTAATAGACACTAAGGTTGATCCTATATCCTGGATCTTATGACCAGTGCTTCATTAAACATAGAAGTGCTAACAATTTTTTGCATCTTAATTTCCATATTTTATGTTGACACTTAGCAGTGAGTTTGCTGGATGACAAGGTATGTTTATTTTTAATTTTTGAGGAACATTTATATTTCTTAGCATAACAACTATATTATTTTCACTCTTAGCAGCAGTATGTAGAAAGAGTCCCACATACATGATTACTGGCAGATCTTGTTTTTTGTGTGATTGTTTTGTTTTGGTGTATTTTTTGAGTTTCTGTTTTCCAATTTTCACTCTGCTGAGTATTTTTCATATTGGTGTAAGGGCAAAAATATACCTTTCTTTAAGAAAGATATACAAATGTCCAGCATATGCATGAAATTAACCTGAACCTTAATGTTACTACTTGTACCTGGGAAATGAAAAATCAAATTTACAAATAGCATTCAGTTTTAAAGACCAGGTCCTGAACAATTCAAAGGAAGAGCCTTGTGAAAATGGTGTAGGAGAGAATAATATTTATAATATGAAATATTAAAATGACCCATAAATGATACATTTACCAAAATTGGCTCAAGGATGAGATGGGCATATATACCCATGTATGCACAAATATTTACAAATTCAGTAAAACTATGAATGCTCTATAGGAAGAACTTTACAAAATATTGAACATTAGAATATCCTGGATTTCTTTCTTAAGCAAGATACTAAAAATAACACCAAAATTTTTAAAATTGTTTTCTATTCATTTTACATACCAACCACAGATCCCCCTCTCTTTCCCCTCACCCCACCCCCCAACTCCCACTCTCACCCCCACCAATAGGGCAAGTTCTCCCATGGAGGAACAGCTAACCCTAGTACATTCAGCTGAGAGCTGCGACAGGACCAAGCTGGTCAAGGGCGAGCAAGGTGTTCAACCATAGGTAATGGGATCCAGAAAGCCAGCTCATACCCCAGGGATAGATCTTGATCCCACTGTCATGGGCCCCTCAAACAGACCCAGCTACACAACTCTATCCCATATGCAGAGGGTCCAGTCCGGTCTCGGATGCAGGTTCCACAGCTGTTGTTCCAAAATATGATAAATCAGATTTTAGTAAAATTTGACATTACTGTGTTTCCATTAGTTGGGCTTACACAGGGACACTTTGCTCAGCCTGGAAGGAGGGGACTGGACCTGCCCGCACTGAATCCACCAGGTTGAATTGAATCCCCAGGGGAGGCTTGGCCCTGGAGGAGATGGGAATGGATGGGAGGGGAGGGGGGGATGGTGGGGGGGCGGGAGGGGGGAGGACAGGGGAACCCATGGCTGATGTGTAAAATTAAAACACAAATATAATAAATAAAAAACGAAAAAAAAATGACATTACTGTTATTTCACAGATATCATTAATTTAATGAAAATGTAAAATAGAAACTGGGGCTTAATTTTAGAACATGTCCATGAAGATATTAAAATTACAATCGTATCTATATATAAGGAACTTAAATCTCTTTACAAAAAACAAAAAAACAAAAAACCCACCTCCCACTCAATTTTAAAATAAGCAACAGCTTGAGGAATTGACACAATAAGATGGATGGATTTTGTGTATACATAACAGGATTTTTTAAAACATGAAGCACATCGGAAGTCTAATATGTGTGGGAAAATGAAACTCTGAAGTTGTTAAACAGAACAAAATCTACAACGGAGCAGTCCCTTTAAAAAGCATTTTTATCGCTTATGCAGAGGGCATACTAGAATCAGGATCCACCCATGGTGCATGAGCAGGCTTTTTCGAACTCACTATAATCCTGGGACACCTGGCAGTCTTGATGCAGGGGGCAAGGCTTAACCTGCCTCTATTGAATGTACCAGGCTCTGCTGACTCACCATGGAAGGCCTTACCTTGTAGGAGGAGGGAATGGGGAATGGCTTGGGGGTGGGGGAAAGGCTGGAGGGGTGGGAGCAGGGAAGAGAGGATATCTGTGGTTGGTATGTGAAATGAATAATAAATTCTGGGGTTGGGGATTTAGCTCAGTGGTAGAGTGCTTTCCTAGCAATCACAAGGCCCTGGGTTCGATCCTCAGCCCCACCCCCCAAAAAAATTCTTTAGTAAAAAATAAACTTTAAAAAGGCATTTTTCTTTCTTTCCTATTTAGAACAAATAGTTGTGAGGGCTAGAGAGATGGTTTACTGGTTAAGAGCATTTATTGCTCTACAGAGCAATTGGGTTCTGTTCCCAGAACCAATATAGCAGCTTAAAACTATCATAACCTCCAGTTGCAAGGAATCTGGCATGCACTTCTGACCTCCAGGCATACAAGCAGTGCAAATACTTACATGCAGGCAAAACACTCAAACACATAAATACAAACAAGTGTCTCAAATTTAAAAAAATCAATATTTATATTATATATGCTACTTTTAGCATTAATGTGAAAATTTTTTCAATAATCCAACAAAAAGGCAAACATTTTCAGTAACTCTTGTCATAGTAGGCCATAATTAGAAGCCATACAAATATTGATCAGTATTTGAATGAATAAATACTTGCATAGCTATCCAATAGTGCCATGACATTAAAATAAAAGTATTACCCTGTATCAGAAAATAATGAGGGAAATTATCAAGAAAAGAATTCAGTGTCAACCTCTGGATGCCACATGCATGTGTACACACACACACACACACACACACACACACACACACACACACATATATATATATATGTATAACACAAATGGTTATACAACACAAAGCAAATTAAAAACTATAGGAAATGGAATTATAAATTATACATAATGAATTTCAAAACATATTAAATAATTCTATTTTTAGGATTGAAAAGGTAATGAATAACTATAGTAACAGAAAGGTTATTACTTATTGTTGGAACCATGTGTTAAATATGAAAAATATGTAGTCTAAATGGGGAAGTATAGTATTCTGAAAGTGAAAATTAAATATGTTAAATAATAGAGATTATATTGGGGTCAAACACATGTAAACCCTCATTATTATGTAGTCTTAGAAGGAATGTTTTTTATTATAAACCAGTGGTTTTTCAATGGCTTTTTTAAAATACGTAAATGTAAAACATGATCTTTTCCTCATTTAAAAGAAAATATCTAATTTCTTGAGTTCTTTATATATTCTGGATATCAGCCCTCTGTCAGATGTGGGGTTGGTGAAGACATTTTCACATTCTGTAGGCTGTCACTTTGTCTTGTTGACCATGTCCTTTGCTCTACAAAAGCTTCTCAGTTTCAACAAGTCCCATTGATTGATTGTTTCTCTCAGTGTCTGTGCTACTGGTATTATATTTAGAAAGTGATCTCTGGTGCCAATGCATTCAAGACTACTTCCTACTTTCTCTTCGATCAGGTTCAGAGTAACTGGATTTATGTTTAGGTCTTTAATCCACTTGGACTTAAGTTGTGTTCACAGTGACAGATGGATCTATTTGCAGCCTTCTACACGTTGACATCCAGTTATGCCGGCACCATTTGTTGAAGATGCTTTCTTTTTCCCATTGTACATTTTTGTCTTCTTTGTCAAAAAATTGTATATTCACAGGTGTGCGGGTTAATGTCAGGGTCTTCAATTTGATTCCATTGGTCCACATGTTGGTTTTTATGCCAGTACCAAGCTGTTTTTATTATGGTAGCTCTATAGTAGAGCTTGAGGTCAGGGATTGTGATGCCTCCCCTCCAGAGGTTGTTTTATTGTACAGGATTCTTTTGGCTATGCTGGGTTTTTTGTTTTTCCATGTGAAGTTGAGTATTATTCTTTCCAGATATGTGAAGAATTGTGTTGGTAATTTGATGGGGATTGCATTGAATCTGTAGATTGCTTTTGGTAAGATCGCCATTTTTACTATGTTAATCCTGCCTATCCATGAACATGGGAGATCTTTCCATTTTCTGACATCTTCAATTTCTTTCTTCAGGGACTTAAAGTTCTTGTCATATAGGTCCTTCACATGCTTAGAGTAACCCCAAGGTATTTTATATCATTTGTGGCTATTGTAAAGGGTGATGTATCTCTGGTTTCCTTCTCAGCCTGTTTGTCTATTGTATATAGGAGGACTACTGATTTTTTTGAGTTGATCTTGTATCCTGCTATGTTGCTGAAAGTGTTTATAAGCTGTATCAGTTCCTTGGTTGAATTTTTGGGGTCACTCATGTATACTAACATGTCATCTGCAAATAGGGAAAGCTTGACTTCTTCCTTTCCAATTTGTATCCCCTTAATCTCCTTATGTTTTCTTATAGCTCTGGCTAGAACTTCAAGTACTACATTGAATAAGTATGGGGAGAGGGGACAGCCTTGCCTTGTTTCTGATTTTAGTGGTATTGCTTTGAGTTTCTCTCCATTTAATTTGATGTTGGCTGTTGGCTTGCTGTAGATTGCCTTTATTATGTTTAGGTATGTTCTCTGTATTCCTGATTGCTCCAAGACCTTTATCATAAAGGGGTGTTGGATTTTGTCAAATGCCTTTTCTGCATCTAGTGAGATATACTCACTCATAGTAGGATACTAGATGTAAAACAAAGATGACTAGACTGCTACACAACTCCAGGGAGACTACCTAGAAAACAAGACCCTAGGAAAGACACAGGGATTGCCCAATGACAGAGAAATGGGTGAGGTTTACATGAACAACCTGGACGACAGTGGGAGTAATGAAGGGCAAGGTTTGAGGGAAAGAAAGCTTAGGGGAGCAGGAGATCCCAGCTGGATCAAGAACAGAAAGGGAGAACAAGGAATAACAGACCATGATAAATGAAGACCACATGAGAACAGGAATAGGCAGAGTGCTTGAGAGGTCCCAGAAATCCACAATGATACATCCTCTGTAGACTGCTGGCAATGGTCGAGAGAAAGCCTGATCTGACCTAGTCTGGTGATCAGATGGCCAAACACCCTAACGGTCGTGCTGGAACTCTCATCCAATAACTGATGGAAGTGGATGCAGAGATCCTCTGCCAGGCCCCAGATGGAACTCCAGGAGTCCAATTGACAAGAAAGAGGAGGGACTGTAAGAGTGTAAATGTTGAGACCAAGATTGGAAAAGCACAGGGACAAATAGCAAAATGAATGGAAGCACATGAATTATGAACCAAAGGCTGTGAAGCCCCCAGCTGGTTCAGGCCCTCTGGATAAGTGAGACAATTGAATAGCTTGAACCCTTTGGGAGGCACCCAGTCTGTGGGACCAGGACCTGTCCTTAGTGCATGAGCTGGCTGTTTGGAACCTTGGGCTTACACAGGGACACTTTGCTCAGCCTGGAAGGAGGGGACTGGACCTGCCTGTACTGAATCCACCAGGTTGAATTGAATCCCCAGGGGAGTCTTAGCCCTGCATGAGATGGGAATGAGGAGTGGGGGAAGGTGGGAGTGGGGGTGGGAGCAGGGAGGACTGGGGAATCCATGGCTGATGTGTACAAATAAAACACAAATATAATAAATAACAAAAAAGAAAATATCATGTATGGAAATTGTAATTATTTGTTTCTTTAAAGCATTAAATAATCCATGAGACAAACATATGTGTTTAAGAAATCAGAATGGGGCAGTTCTGTTTTGTATTGTTCATTTTCTCTGATGACTATCATTTATTACTTTATGAATATTTCATAAATCTATGTTATAATATCAAAAAATCTATTTTTTAAATTAAGTTTTCATTTTACATTAATAATAAAATCTTAATCTAATAAAATCTCTATAACATGCTTCTTAGTCTCAATATAGCATAACCTTGATTTTAAACATTTTCATTGAATGAGCTACTGTATAATGATTTCTAGGCAAAGTAAGAAACACATGGTTTTGACTGAACATCCTGAGGCATAGGCTACCTTCCAACCTCCTTCGCCTCTGATAATTAGGATAATAGAAAAAACAATGTGTCATCTTTGGCTCACCTGAGTGTCCACAAGCAAATTCACACCCTCTGTCTTCTTTTTTTTTCTCTCTCTTCAGTTTTGCTCTAATGTGCCAGCTCTGCAGCAAGTGTTCCCTTCATGAAGAGGATTACTGTCCTGCCAGACTACCTTCTTACACTTCCCAGTTAGCTTCTGAAGACAAAGAACTACCTGAGTTTTAACTTAATCATTCCACCTGCATCCAAGACTTTGTCAATATTATTAAGCTGTGAATTGAACTTCCCAGAGGAAAGTTTCGTGTGTGTCAAAGAGTCCACAGAGCTGGTAAATTGATTAGAAGTCTCTTGTTTGTGAAGAGCTAGCTGAAGGGTAGCAGGAAGTGCCAGAGATCTTCAGCTCACCCAAAAGCCATGTATTGTACTCCTGTGCTTATTCTAGGATTCACACTGTTGACAATAACATAAATCCTTTTGAAACATGCAAATAGTTCAAAAAATTATCTAAAAGGCTAGAAATGTCACCAGATAGCCTGTATCAGATATTTTCTCCCTTATTGTAACTTGTCCACTTGATTTTTCTGTCAATGTGCTTGCAAAGTGTTTCGGTCTATGGTGTTCTTTGTTCTGTTACTATATAAACATCATTATTATTACCACACTGTAATATGATAATTGAGGTAACTTCAGTCTGTTTTCTCTAGGCCACAGTCATTTGCATTTGGCTCCAGGAAAAAAAAAACAAAAACAAAAACAAAAAAACAAAGCAAAAACAAACAAACAAACAACAACAAAAAAAGAAACCCAAAACTTTCTGTTCCCTTTGGGGTGAGAGTTGTGTTTTGCATTAGGAACTTTTAAAGAATGCCCATAGTGACTACAGGGTAATAGTTGTTTCTTCAAAGCTTTTTTTTTCTCACCAGTAGCCTACATACTGTTGAGGTGCACTAATTGCTTGATAATTCTCTGTGGTTTTACAACAATGCCTTAGAGGCACAGGCTACTGGAGATTAAACCAACCAAACCCAATATGCATCAAAGCAATAGTCACAGAGATTAGGTATTAAGGTCTGACCTTAATGCAGGAAAGGCCTTACTCCTTGTCTCTTGAATGTGGTCTCCAGTCAAGAAGCCAGACAAGTCAACATTCTAGCATTTATCTTGAATGGAACTATTAATTCTCTCCTAATCTCCCTTTATTCTTGTCCCCACTGTTTCTGACAGAATATTTAGCTCTGTCTTCACAATTATTGCAAGTGTAACTAACTACTTTGATTAACTTTATTTCATGATTTTCTTCTGTCCCCACAGCCACTTCACTTGCATGTCTGGGATCCACATTTTGGAACAGAGTTTCTGGTCAGGAGAGTTTTCTTCTTATTGGCATCTTGGCTATGAGAACTGAGTGCCAGGGAAAGGGATACACACAGTGTCTTCAACTTTTCGAGGCATATTGTTTTAGAATACACTAACTGCCATATAAGCATGAGAATTGGTGTTTCAAAACCCCATATTTTAGTAGTGATACTCAAAACAGGGATTCCATCCACAAGAAAAAGGAAACTCCTCCTTTTGCTCAAAAATGATGCAGCTTCATGACTGCTAAGATGAGAAATACTGAATATATGGGTTCTCCTAAAAGGCAGGTCTTTAGCTGAGAGAAGGGAACATGTGTTTTTGATTGGACCAATCTGTATTGGATTTTCCCATAGGCAGAGCTGGGAAACGATATTGAGAGAACAGTCTTAATTCAAATACCTTAGACTCTCATGATGTTATTCAGATCTTCTAGTTTTACACAAACAGATATGTTTTCATTGTCTATATACACTTTGACAATTTGATATTTCTAGTAGATGAATTTTCTTTTCTATTATTTACTTTCTTGGGTACTATTAAAATTTTGAAAAATTGCTTCAAATATTTCTAACTGGGTGGGGGGAGGGTGTTATGACACCAAGGCTAGACAATAGCTCAGTCAGAAATAATCTTTGACAAACAAGCATGAGGACCTGAATTTTACCTCCTTCCTCTCAATCCACCTAAGATCCAGGAGAAATAGCTGATTTCTAATCCCATCTTTGAGGACATGGAGGTAGATAAATCCATGTAATTTCTCAGGAAGCTGCTGTAAGCTAATCAGATAATCTCAGGTTAATAAGACCCTGTCTCCAAAATCAGCTTGGGAACATCTGAAGTTAATGTCATTCCCTCACCACTACTCACATAAATACAAGTAACCACACTTTTGCACCCACACATCAACAAACTTCATTATTCATTCTATGTTCTTTGTTTGGAATACTACATTAAATGATTATAATAAGAAACTCAAATATATTTATAAGCACCAACACATTAATGTCAGCCTCATCACTAAGAAGTGTATTGTTAAAATGCAGTAATATCCTTTCAGAGGTTTACAGAGGCAAATATGTTTGCAATAAATGTTGAACGGTCTTCATTAAGCTCTCTTAGCACGTTAAAATCATTGGATATTGTTACAATAATTAGTCTCTTTAACAGCAGAGTGAGCACAAGTAGGCTTGATCACGTGCCCAGATTTCTCAATGAAGCCCCCAACATTTTGATAACTTTCACTAATAACAAAAGCCACAGTTGTGTAGCGAACAATCATGTCAAAGGAATATCAATTTTGAATATTTGTATTATACAGACACAATCATACCAAACAATAGATGAAATATTTCAGCCCAAGTATAAATAGAGGATCAACATGCTACCAAAAAAATATTCTTCTGTAACTAACCTAGCATGAAAAGCAAAGGAATAAAATAACAATCTTAGCTGCCGTGGCTGGCACTGCAGTCACTTGGGTGATTATGGGCATTTGAAAGATGGACATATTTTGACCATTTCAATCATAGAAGTTACGGTCAATTGACTTGTAGAAAGGAGTAGAAATGGAGTTTCAGATCCAACTGTTCTATTTTTACCAAACTAGAGGACAAAAAGCCATTTGTGGCATATCTTCAGAATTTCAAGATTGTTTTATGGGCATCTGAGTTGCAAATAGGCTATTATCATGGAATTTCACTGAAGGTACTTTTGCAAAACACATTTTGAATTTCATGTAGGAAAAGAGATAAAGTTGCAATCAAAATAAATGTCCTAATATTGGCCACCTATCTCCTAAGGCAAAAGGAATTTAAATGTCTCTCTTTGCTTAAACAGAAACAGCACCAATTAGTCTCAGTAGTAATAATGTAAATCCATATTAGTTCTGAAACTGAGGTAATTTAGCAGGAAGCATCAAAAGACCAATGGATGCTGATAGTATTCCTTTACTAATGGCTTGGATGTGCACAAATGACTCTCAAGGAAATGGTGCAGAGCACTTTTCTGAATCTATAATCTGTCATATAGAATACACCATATATTGTCCAACAAAATACTACTATAGGAATTCCTTCTGAATTTTTGCACGTTTTTCATATAAATATGAAGGTTTTGTTCATCTGTGAAACCTTGCTAAACTATCTTAGATATGTTTCAGTCTTTTTCCAAAACCTTTTGTTATGTAGAGTATCTTTTAACCTTTGAAAGCCTGAATAATTAACTTGAGAAATTCTTCTTTATTGTGATTAAAAGGACTAGTTATTTTTTTACCCCCATCTTGCATAAATTAAGCATCTCTGAGAAAACTAGGTAATGATTTTTTAAATATGCAATTTAAAATTTCAAACCATATTACCATTTTCCTCTCAGAAACTTCACTGTCAGTGACTTGGTAAAACCATCATTAATCACTAGATAAGCTACAGTCATGTGGTGATTGTAATTTGGTCCCACGGAACCAAAGACAAATGATATGGAATACTATTAGCAATGATAGCTTTAATGTAGACATTCATCATGGACTTGCGTTCACTTGATGTGACTTTAGGATAAAAACTGGGGGGAAATTGCTTATCTGTTTAAAAAAAAGAAAAAAATTACTATTAAATCATAATTTTGGCAAATTTTCAAAAATTGCAAGAGATAGATTTTACATTTTTTTCTGTTAAAAGACAAAATAGCAGGGATCTCTCAAGAAACCAGATGCAGTGCAATTAGAATAGCTAGTGCTGATTAGTTGTTATCTATCTAATTACTAATAATAGAAGCTAGAGGTTTTGGCAAGTTATCTATTTATAGGAGCCACAAGGCTGCTGTGGTTCATCAGAATAGGTAGACTGCTAACAGCACCTCAAGACACACACCTACACACTCACACACATACAAGCATGTTAACATTACATTCTATTCATTTGTGATATATTTTATTGATTATTAAATACACTACATTATAACCTCAAACATAATTATTAAGAAGGAATTCTTGTTATTAATTTAAGTGAACTCATTTGAGAGATTGTTTAGATTTTTCAATGACAAAGACAATCATTAGTAAATGTATCTCCTCTAGGAAATTCTTAATGTGAACAGGATATAGCATGGAAAGTGTGAATGTAATCCACTGTAAGTAAATATCTATTCTGGCTGCAGCCTTGTCAACTATAAAAAGGATGATCTTTAAATTTCCATGTGAAGAAGAAGAACAAGAACAACAACAAACAAGGCATGAGGACTAAACTCAGTATCATTGTACATGGTCTTTATTTCACTTAATAATTTTTTAATGTTTGTAGCCTGCACCTAGTTATGAGGATTCCTCAGTTCTGCCCTCCTCTGTCCCCAGTTACTTGTTCCCTATACAGTATTGACTAATGGAATTGTCTACTCCACATTGTACTTCAAGGTTACAGATAATCCTGTGTCCTACACGGAATAGATGTTTAGTTAAATTGTAAGAATGAATTAAATTTGAGATCTTGCCCATCAGGTACTTGACTCTTCAAGATTTGAATTAGTAAACAGAATAAGAAAAACTCTACTATTTTATTTACTTGAACATTTTCAGATTTGTTTGTAAATGTGTATATATGTGTATAAAAATTTCAATATTTCCATGGTATTCAGGTTGTATACCTATCTATAGCAGATATAAAAACTATTAATATGTCTAATACACTTAGTATTTGTTTAATTTTATCAATATTTTCTACAACTTCTTTCGGTAGAAAACATGATATTCATGTTTATAAGCCATGAAGAACATGCCCTACATTTACATTAGTGCATGTAGATACATGAGTCTGAGATCTCATTCTCAGTGTCATGGAAAGGTTGCATTATCTACCCAGTCCATAAAGAATGAATTATTTATAAAATGTTGAAAACATCCCAATGGTAAAAGAAATTTGAAATAGAAGTTACCTAATTTAGAATTTCCCTAAAAGGTGTGGTTGCTATATATAGTACTATGGAAATTGAAGTCTTACATGCCTTGTGATAAGGACTCCTGCTGGGAGCCTGCAGCAGAGTTATTACAGACATCTAAATTTCAGATGCTGTAAATCTGGAGGAAATATTTTGTACAACACATATTTGAGCCACACTATTAATTTTCCAGCACTACTGTAAAATTATAGCACAGACTGAGTAACTTAAACAATAGCAATTTACTTCTTACTGATCCGGAGGCTTAAAGCTGGGGAAGGGGTTGCCAGGGTTGGTTTCTGCTGAGGCTGCTTTTCTTGGCCTGTGTGTGGCTGCCTTTTCTTTGTTTTTACATGATCATTCTTCTTATGTACATGTATATCAAAGAGTATACTTTATATTTCTCCATACTTCCAAATTCTGTTTTCTTACAAGGAGACCAGTCAAATAGAATTAAGCTCACCCCAACAGCATCTTTCATCCAATTAATCTTTTCTTTTAAATACAGTATCTCTTAATATAGTCACATCCTAAAGAAATAGGGAATAGAGAGCACAGGAATTTTGGGAGGGGGGGTTCAGCAATCACACACCTATAATATAATAATGGAAATTTAGTACAGAATAATACAGATAAAACTCCTCTGCCATACCATTTATATTATACAAATTATGCTTCAAAATTTTGAATTGTTACATCTAGAACTCCAACAACCACTGTTAGAATTACATTAAATAACAGTGGTAAAAAAATCACAAAAGCTTTGCCCCTGTCAAGTACAATAAAATATTAAAATTTTTTCTAACATTAAAACATGTGAATAAACCTGGCCAGTCTGATGTAGGGACTATTCTTCACATTCTCTTTTCCTGGATTTGAAATAAATGGCTGTTCTTCATGTGATGGTTACTGATGAATTGGTTCATTGTTTTTGGTGACTATTTTACAAAACCTTCCTAGGATGTTTGTCTTTACAATGGCTATAATCATGTCTTACCACATTTTATAGATTATGTCAGGGCATTTCATTGGGTCAAATACTTAAGCTATTCTAGTTGCTTTACTCACAAATTTCTAGTTTATTATATTTGATTCCACATTAATAAGCCACAGATCTCTTTATCCCTCTAAGTCCTCCAATGGAGGGCTTTCCCATATAGTTTCCTTGCTGTCTTTCTGATGCATGGCCTGTTTTTCCATTGTTTGTGTTGTTGTGGGTGGTGTTGGTGTGTGTGTGTGTATGTGTGTGTGTGTGTGTGTGTGTGTGTGTGTGTGTTTATGTGTGTATGTATGTGTATACATGTATACAACTTGCTCAGACTGTATAATGCTACTTTTATATAGTTTCAGGGATGACCATTTGATAGTGGATAACTAATTAGTGTGCTTTTTCTCTTGAACACAAGATTCCTTAATTGTGTAGGGTTTTTTTGTTTGTTTGTTTGTTTGTTTTTTTTTTGTGGGGTTGGGGAATCTTGAGCTTTCATCCGACAACATTAACATGTCTATTAATGTTGTCCTTGTTCAGATCATGTTTAGGCAATTGTGTAGGCGATACTTTATGGGCTGTAGTTTCTGACATTCCTAGGAGACACTCTCAAAGAAAACTTTGCGTTCCTTTGACTTTTACAATCTTTCTGTCCCTTTTTCTTCAAGGTTGTCTGAGCCTTAGATGTAAGATAGGTGCTGCAGATGTATCAGTTGGATCTGTGCACCACAACCCTTTGTTTTATTGGTTGTGATTTTCTGCTATGGTTTCTGTCTGTTGTCATGATGAGTTTCCTTAAGGAGGGACAAGAACTCCACTTTCAGATACGGGAAGACAAATGCTGCATACATATTTCCTCTCATCTGAAGATTCTAGCTCACAATCTTCACATGTGAGGACACAGCTTTGAGTAAGTAAGAACCCAGGAAAGTAAAAACTGCTGACAGTGTGGGTTTGAGGGCAGTAACAGGAAGGGGAATAGCAGAGTACAAGTGCTTGGAAAGGGTAATTTGGAAAAATTGGGGGCTCAAATTAAAGAGGGGGCAAATAAATACGTAAGTACAAGAATGTGGTTAAAACAAAACTAAGGATGCCTGAAAAAAGTCATATTATTATCATCTATCTACCTAAATATACCTACAATTGATGAAGTCAGTGTAGATATATACATATTTTAAATGAAATTTCCCTCTGGGATGACAATGACAACCTGAAGAGCCATAGATCATCCATCAAAAACCCAATGCGATGTTTGAGAAGTCCTCTTTTGAGTTGTTGGTAGTTTTCCAAAAGACTCCCAAATATTATATGCTAGTGTTACTACTATTAGTTGCCTTTGAGAGGTGGTAGGTAGGTTCTCTGAGCTGTAACTGACCTGAATACCACATTTGCAAGGATTAACTTTCTTGTTAAGAGCTAGCACTACACAAGCTTCCAAGGGAGGGAAGAAACCAACAGTCCTACCCAGGTATGATGAATCACAATAGCAAGAAGGTCATAATAAACCCATGGGTAGAGTAGTGGTACACGTACCTCAGCAGTAACTAACAGCTGTATAATTGAGCTTGAGACTTGCTCATTAAGAGAGAAAACATGCCTGGTACTGGAAACCTAACCAGGGTTATGAACCCATGGATCTCAGAGGAGAACATACAGATGGCAAGTTATTAAAGCAGTGTGATCTCTAACTACATTCTTTTATTTGTTTTTATATCTACAATATCATTTAAAATATGTGGTCATCTTATCTGAAAAGTAAAGTGTAACAGTTTGTTACATTTTGTTTATGTACGTTATTCTTGTTTTGTAATCTAAGAATAAATATTTTAACTACAGTTGGTCAAGAGTTGTTTGTCCAGACAAATATTTGGGATGACTTCTTTACTTACTACTATCGTTTATACTTTTTTTCCCCATAACAAAGGTCATACAGCTAATGCCACAGCCTACTTGCGATCATGTCTCATGTATATAATTTTTGAGAACTGAAAAATATTTTTCAATCTACCAGCAATTCAGTGGTATCATTTACTAATATGTTGGATTCCCCTCATCAAGGAGACATGTTAACTAATACAATGTAGAGCAAGACACTCTTTCTGGGATTCCAGAAAAGTATACTCTCCAATGGCTTGGCTTTGATGATATGTTCTATCATCCACGTCACGAAGCATGCAACCACAGCTAAAACACAGAGATACATCACCTCATAACACACGCAGGGAAAGATATTTAACAGGATTTTCCTGAGAACACTCCAACCTCACATTAAGGTTGTACCCTTCAGTATGAACTTCAAGGGCAATGACCTCCTCTACCCACACCCTTTAGATTCTTTTGGTTCCTAATAAGATGTTATTTGTATTATATATTTTTCCTGAAGGTAATGGGTGTGGTGGCATATTGTGTACTCCAGTAAAGCATACCTGGGGAATCAGAGGACAGAGCCAGCCACTAACTTAGACATAGAGGTCAGGCAGTGGTAGTATATACCTTTAATCCTATCACTCAGGAGATAGATCCATTTAGATCTCTGTGAGTTCAAGGCCACACGGGGCTGCATGAAAGAAACAGAACCAGGCAGTGGTGACACACGTTTTTAATCCCAGGAAGTAATATGGCAGGACACAGAAAGGTATATAAGGCATGAGGAAACAGGAGATTGCCCACTTAATGCTGAGGATTTCATAGAGGTAAGCTAGTGGCTGGCTGTTTTGCTTCTCTGATCTTTCACCTTTCACCCCAATATCTGGCTGTGGGTTTTTTATTATAAGACCTTTTAAGATTCGTGTTACATTTGGCTGCCCAATGTGGAGCAAGAGTTTCTACCTAAAACCTGAGAGAATGGAATGAGAGATTCTAAAACAGAGCCAAAAACAGCTTTCTAATACATATCTCATCCAGGCCCAGGTACAGAGATGCCACAGCATTTGTTCTTCAGTGCATCATGGCAGATTCCCACATGGTACACAGAGCTGTCTCCAAGCTATACAGCATGCTGCATGGCAGATTTAGCTTTTACTCATACAGACAAAAAGGGTTTATGGGCCAGCTGCATGCTACCTGGTGGCAGCATGGACCCCAGAATTGGTGGGGGAGCATGACTCACCCGTGTACCTCTGCCAGGATGGAAAAGTGAAGTGAGCAGAGTCAGCAGCCAGGATGGCCACTTCAATCTTAGCCATATTGCAGTTTGCAATAATCAGAAAAGTATTATAGATACACAAAAGACAGATTCTGATGGAATAAACCTCTAAATGGTTTATATTATGTATAAAAATGTAAGTAGGCTTAGAAGAGAGGAAAAGAAGGAAAGACAGCTATGTAAAGAAATAGATACTTTAAAAAATATTCTTTAAAGATACAGTAAAATTAATATAAATATATTAGCCATATAAAGATGGAAATCACACAGAAAGTCTGAATTGTGTTGTCTTTGGGATTTTTAACTGCAGAAAGACATTTGATTGTAAAGGATTTTGAGTTAAAGTAATACACACACACACATATATGTGTGTGTGTGTGTGTGTGTGTGTGTGTGTGTGTGTGTGTGTGTGTATTAAGGTATCTTAACTTTAAAATTTGAGTCTAAGGATACATTGTTTTGGAAAAGAAATCCTGCTTTTGTTTCCAGAGAAGTTGAGAACATATGGATTGCTTCAGGCTAATGTGGATTGATCAGCCAAGACCCCCTGAAAGGTCTCCAATGACACCATGGCCCAGATGATCCAACATCCAAAATCAGCTTCAAAGCAATTGGCTGAGACAATCCATCCTCACAGGCTACTACAGCTAAGGTTTAACAATAATTCTTAATATTCTCAGGAACCCCATAAGATTACAAGTGCCCCCAGTCAGCAGAAAGTGGTATGAGAAGCTATACCCAAATTTCTAAAATATTGTTTATGAATATTCATTTTTATTTAATGGGGATTGATTATAAATGCAATCTCTTTCTAAAGAAGAAAAGGGGATATAGATAGGGTAATAGGCTAGATTATTGAATCTATTCTAAAAATAAAAATGGGGAGGATATAGAGATAAGATTTAAAAGGTAGATTATTGAATCTACCTTTAAAAAGCAACTGCTAGTTTTAAATACGTTAAACTAGATTGGAATTTTGTATATTGTATATAAATTATATATATTGATACAAATTTGAAATTGATTTTCTTAGAAAATACTGTACATATATTTCTAATCTTGTTCAAGATATTGTATCTATATAATTCATTTAATAAACTAATGCAAATTGCTAGTTCTTAAAATTTATCATCAATGAATTGGGATATAAGGAATTGAAGTTATTAGTCATTACAATCAAACTTGTAGTCTTATTAGGTATGTTTTCAAGGTTAAACAGAAATATATTTTAGATAGGTCATTTTCAAATACTTCAGAGATTTGTAGAATATGGCATTTAAGATGTTTTAATAATATACATTTTTTTCTTTTTTTTTTATGACAATGATACATGTCTGTTCCTGGCAGCACCACTCTACTTCAAGGAAAATGATGGGCATTGAGGGAACTACATATGGAGTTTACTTTCTTTGTGTCAAAAGTTAGCCACTGGGCAAGAAAGTATCCTTACATCAACTACTGACAGTATGCTGTCCAAAATGGACAAGCAAGACACAAAAGAAAGGAGTGCTGCACCTTGCTAAGACAAAGTAGGACAGCCCTTCAGAAAATCCTGCTTCACAGAAAAGTCTGTCAGGTATGCTGGCCCTGTCAGCCAAAGATGGGTGCCTCAGTGTTGCAGAAGAACCTTGGGTGACTGTCCAGGCAGCCAGCTGTTTCTGTCATTCCTCACATTTTTTGGAAGTCGCTTGATTGTACTTCCTGCTTATTCAGTTAGTATTAATTCCTTCTTGAGTCTCTGATGGAGTTGAAGATTAGATAGTTATAGTTATAGTTTTCCTAGTTAACAAATTCAGAAAAGAAACTCACTAAAGAGGTGTAAAGTGTATAAGTTTGAAAGACATCAAAAGATAGTTTTGGGTTGGTAATGCAAATTAGGATAGAAGGTGAATTAGATACAATCCCTTGGATTCACAGCATTTACTCTAAATTTGTCAAATTCCAATGGACTAGATATTGTTGATGTATTTATTGCCTATATATTGTATATAATTATTGTATTTATTGCATTTTTTTTCTTATATTAGTTATTACCTTATTTTATTCTTTTAGAAAAAAAATGGGGAAATGTGCTGATATATTGTATACTCCAATGAAGCTTACCTGGGGATCAGAGAACAGAGCCAGCCACTAAATTAGACATAGAGGTCAGACAGTGGTGGCACATGCCTTTAATCCTATCACTCAGGAGGCAGTGATCTGTCTGGATCTCTGTGAGTTCAAGGACACTCTGGGCTTCATGAGAGAAACAGAACCAGGCAATGGTGACACATGCCTTTAATCCCAGGAAGTAATATGGCAGGGAACAGATAGGTATAATAAAAAACAAACAAACAAACAAAAGAAACCAGAGCTAGATACTGGGGTGAAAGCTGAAAGATCAGAGAAGCAAAACAGCCAGCCACTAGCTTACCTCTATGAAATCCTCAGCCTCAAGAGAGTGAGTCCTTGTTTCTTCATGGTATTCTGATATAGTAACATCAGGTGGACAAGAAGGGTAATTTTATAGCTTGTAAAATCCTTCACTGGTAATTGCTTCTTTTTCAAAACATTGAATGGGTATATCTACAAAATCCTGTCTTCCAGTACTGTTGATCTCTTAGGGGGGACTTGTTCATGAAAACCCTTCATCATCTTGGAATCTCTAAAGATTTATTTTTATCTCCAACTTTAATTGGTTACCTAAGATGAATGGAGAAAGTGATGGACCTTATTCTACTCAGGACTTTTCAACCTTTTGGAATATGTAGACTATGAACTGTCTACATTTGGGAACATTTCTGCTATTGTTTATTCAGTTTCTTAGATGCTCTCCTACTATTCCCATTTATCCTTTATACTTGTGTGCCTGATGATTTCTCTGTTTGTCTGCTTTCTGAAGCTATTGCAGAATACCAGAGACTAGGCTTTTTCTTTTTATAATGAATAGAAATGCATTGCCTTGTAGTTTTAGAGACAGCAGCATTCAACATCTGCACATGTGCATCTGATGGTCCTAAGTATATAAACATAAATGCTTATGTCTAAGGATTAAAGAAGAAATATCACATTATCATTTCAATTGAATAAAAATAGACAAAATCCAATACCCATTCATGATAAAAGTTTTCCCAAAATAAGCAATAATGTGAAATTTCCTTGACTCAATGACTAATATCTAAGCAAATTGCATTATAACATTATTGTATAAAGTACATTATAAATATCATATTTGATAGTGAGAAATTAAACAGTTTTCTCAAAAATCAGGAACAAATCAAGGATTTCTGTTTTGTTTCAGTTTAAGTAATGCTTTCATGTCCTAATTAGTTCAAGAAATGTTTCAAAAAAAATGAAGAAAAATACTGACCACCATTTGGATTAATAATACTCTCAAATTAAATACCAATACAATAATAATCTTAGAAAAAAGAATAGTGAAGATGCACTTTAATAAACTCACTGAGAGTTTATAGAATTAAAAAAAAAGGAGCACCAGCAAAACACTCACAACTCAAGTGATGTGAACTGCTTTGATTTTAGACATCAGTGTAGCACAACAACAATGTAGCTCTTGGGACAAGAGCTTCAGTCGAATAATTATCACAATTTGGTTGGTACATGAGCATGTCTATGGAGGATTTTCTCAATTGTTAGCTGACACAGGAAGACCCAGTGCACAGCATAGTGTATCACATAGTGGGCTCGACTCTGGATTTCCTAAGAGTATTGAAAGCTAGTTCAGGACCAGCAGAGAGTTACTAAGCCTATGTGTATTTCGTCCTTGCTCTTACCTGTGCATGTGATGTAACTAGCTGTTTGAGTCCCTGACTTGGCTTCCTCAAAAAGCAAAACTGTCACCTGGAATTGTAAGCCAAATAAACCCTCTTTCTATATGGTCAGAGTTTTTTTTTTTTTTTCAACAATAATAAAAGTGAACTAGAATGTGATAAATTACAATCATAAAAGTTTTTACAGTGAGAAAATAATCTTTATTAGCTTCCTGTTCCGAGTGTAACAAATTACCACAAATGTGGCATTTTACCTAACAGAATTATTGGTTACAATTCTGAAAATGATTGACAGTTAAGTGTTGCTTCTGAAAGCTTCAGCAAAGAAACTACCCCCTTCCTTCTTCTGGGCGTGATTTCTGATGAAGACTTCTTCCCATCTTGGCCACCATCATATTTTTACTGACTCTGATTTTCCTCTCTCCTTCTCTCAGGTATCCACTTTAATGTGTTGAAGCTACATAATGAGTTCAGGTTAATTTTCTTCAATGTATCAACTCAATCATGCTTGCCAAGTGTAAAGTAGCCCCAGGGTTTAGGGATTCAATAATTGCTATATTGTGAGGTTGCTTTATTTCCTAAAAATAACCAAATTCACCTGGAAAAGGCTGTGAATAGATGCATTATAAAGAGTATTGATGCAAAGAGCACATACACGAATGTTTCACTGTGTATGCTCAAAATTATTTTCGTTGGGGAAGTACAATCAAAACCACCAATCTGATAAGATGCCTGTTGGAACACACGGTAGTTAAAAATAAAACAGTCAGAGCAGCTGCTGGAGATGATTATCAATGACATGCTCAGATGTGTTGTACTCATTGTTGGTGGCATGCTTAGGCATTTTGCGTAGATGAGAGTGGTATACAATTTGGAAGAAAGTATCAAAGTGTGACAATTACTGAGAGGATGTCATATTAGGACAGGTTTAGCCTGGCTGAATCTGTATATAGCAAATGGAAATTCAAAATGTGAGAACAGAATAGATAAAAAGTAAAAATGGCACACAGATTTTAAAACAAACAAGTGCTAAATTGGGATTAGATCCAAGGGCAAAATAAAGAAGTAAATAAGGAGACACTAATGATAGAATTTGTAATATCAAAATATTTTCCTAAGTTTAGTCATTGATAACAATAATGAGAAGAAATTAAGTGATCTTATCTCTCACTTTCTTGTAGACTATTACTCCTGCTGCCTAGGATGAAAACATCACTAGATCTTAGACAGCACAGATTTCCTGTGAAGCACTGGGCATTGGCACATTAGAGCAGTGAACAAGTTTAGTGAAACTGTCATAGTTTTTGCTTTGTTATTCTTGTTTCTTGCTCCTTACAGTTGTAGGTAGAGCTACGGGACAATCTGAAGGAAGTGTGAAATTACTTCAGCTTTGAACAACCAGAACTAAGTGTTCCTTGCACAGGATACAGTAAGAGCTTTTACTGTGCATCTTCCTGTTCTTTGGTAATTTATCTGACTTTTCTGATTTGCTGCTGTGAGACACAGCATAATAATTCTACCACAGAAGTAGGGCTTTGACGTCATTAGATCTAAAAACAGAAGTGAAACATCTAATCATAAGTAAAATCATTCTTTAAATCACAGTAAGAGACTGTCCAATGATTTTTATTCACAGTTCTTTTCTTTGAATCTGTTCATTATTTTACACACGTTTTTAGACTATATATATATATATATATATTACACCAGAGATTTTTTTCTTAAATGCAGTATAACCTATGGTTACTACTGAATTTAAGACATTTCTTAATTTTTCCAAAGCAATTCAGTGCAAATTCTCAGTTCTATTAAAGCATCACCACAGTGTCCTATTTTCAGATAATAACATTTATTAAATTTTTGCTTTAAAAAAGGCAACTACAACATCCTTCTCTCCTTGATACTTTATCTAAAGATGTTCCTTAGATGAATCGTGATTTTCTTTAAATGTGAAATCAATTTTTATCAAGTAAATAAGGAGAGAGCAGTGTTAGTGTCCTTTCATTGATTATTTTTTCTCCTATAAATTTCCTTGTAAAATAAATCTTCGCAAATCACTGACCTTTGAAAGGAATTACAGTGACATCACAATTGCTATTTTTGTGCCTGAGCGATAATAAAGAGAACTAAACACAGGTCTCTGCCTGCTAGTTTGTTTTTCTTCTGTTGTTGCTGTTGTTCTTTTTTGGTTCTTGAGATGCAGTTTGTGGAATTTTTATTTTTACTATTTGCTAAATGCACAGTATAAAAATAGACTACTTCTGTGGCGTAAACCTCTGCCAAGGACTTTGTGTTCCAACGTCATGACAAAGGCAGATTCTTCATTAAATGCAAATTTCTCATTTTGTTGTTGAATCAGAGGATACTTAAAATAATGCTGTTACTTAAAATTACTTGCTAAGCAAGAGAACAGATATGCATACATGAGAGCATGGTTCCTGTTTTCAGTGTCATTCCATATGAGTGTAAAATAGTTGTGTTAATCACTTACCATAGAAAACCAAGTAATGTTTGGCATCCGTGTTTTTTCAAGACATGTCTTATTCTACTCAGCTGAGAAATATGAAGCCCTGGTTCTGGTAAAACTGAATGAAGCCAGTATTAAAGAGAAAATACTTAGTTGTATTATTTTGTTTTCATACTACAAAAATCTTTGGACCACAAATAGCACGTCTTAAAGGACACAGACTGAAAAGTCAGGGGCAAATTCTATCACAGACAATTGTTTAGGTTCTCCAAATATTTATGTTATGTTTATCTACAGCTTCCCTGATAGATTGTTTAGATAGCACTTTTACTAAATATGTTTTCCTACTCTTCAAAGGAAAATTTTCCATATAACTAAATATACAACTCCCATGTGAAAATGTTGAATTAAAAAATAAGTCAGTGTATCTAATCATAGCATAGTCTTAAAGGGTTCAGTAGTTGGCAGTTGCTTCAAAGAGTAGGATACTACTGTTACTGGCATTTGTGCATTGCCACAAAATTTGATTATGGAGCATATGGATACCAAAGTGATAGGAGATGGCTCTTATGGGATAGGATTGTCACATATGCACATATGGTATTATTATTACTAACTTAGGGGTTAGGAATAATAACCTCTTATAATAGGAAGTATTTGAGAATACTTTTAGAAGGTATATGGTCAATAAACTAGAAAGTAGGCTCCCAGCAGACACTAATTTTGCCTTCATTTTGAGTTTTGGCCTCCAGAAGAGAAGAAATAAATTTAATTGGCCTATAAGGACAACGCATATGTTATTTATATGCATGAGTCCAAAAAGAGTGGGGAACCTATGATGACAGTCAAGTCAGCATTTTTCATAACATGATGTGTTGTGGGCAATGTGTTAAAAATGATCCGTGGGGACAATATGATCACTAAGGTGTAAGGTCACTTGCTGCCAATTTGACAACCTGAGTTCTGTCCCCAGGCCCCACATAATAGAATGAAAGGACAGGTTTCTGCAAGTTTTCCTCCAACGTCCACACATATGGTGGGCTACATGAACACTGTGGTACTCCACCACACCAACATTTAATAAATAAATGTAATAAAACAGTTTTTCAATGATCATGTTATTTTGCTTAATAAATCACAGTACTAACACTGAATATACTGCCAAGTATTGTTTCTGTTCAGACAAACATGATAACCACTGGGGAGGAAAGCAAGGGAGATAATAGATTAATGTTTTGTATTCAAGCCCTTTGGACATCACAAGCATTAATAATTGATTTGTAAATAATCTTGAATGAAACTTTATACAAGGCATGCTGTGCTGTGTTTAGGCACCTGGACAGACTCCCTATACTTCCAATATGCAATTCCCTACTGGAATCTTATTTTAGTAAAGCAGTCTCAATGACTTTTTCACATATTGTTATTGGAATGACTTTCAAAAATATTTCAATTCAATGGTTTTTTTTTCTTGTTATGTATTTTTTTAACAGCAATGGCATACTTCATCTGTGTGCTAGCCATCAACATCTGTTATAAATAATCAAGAAGTTTTTTGTTTGTTTGATTTGGTTTGATTATTAACACATTCATCTGTCCTCATTCATATAGACTATTCATGCCCCTCATTTGCAAATGACTGAAACACTGCTTGCAAAAAGAAAAAAAAAGTATGTGAAAAGAATAGAGAAGTCTTCCTTAATAATGAGCTATTTATGTGTTACATATGTATTATGGTTAACTACATCTAAAAAAACTTTAAGTTGTATGATGTTATTTTTATCCATATTAATTTAGAAAGACAACTTCTTGAAGAAAGTCACATGTGGGAACTGATTAGTAAACACGGATTAAATGCTAATGTATGAATTGTTTGCTAATATTATGTGAATTCCCTAACTTTCAACATATATTATTCACCCCTGAACTGATCCTTAGACAATCAGCCCAGACATGTGAATGTTTCTGCCATAAGATAAATATTTAATGTGGCAGAGAATAGAGAACAGCAAAAAAATTGGGTAGTGTTTGGCATCTAGTTAAGATAAAGATAAGTAACTTACCCCAGTACTCAACCTGTTACTAAACATGGTATAAAATAGTATGGCAAGAATGCTAAAGCAGTGCAGTGCGTTTAACACAAATTTCCTCCTTTTTCTCTTCTTTGCCACTATCAATAAATGTCTTTTAAGATTTTCCAGAGTTGCTAAGTACACACTTCTCTCATATGTTCCACATGGAAACACTTTAGACTATGGTATGTGGGTATAGCAGAGCAACTTTCAAGATCCTTGCCAGCTGGCACTGAAATGAACCCTCAAAACCATGGCTTCCTCTATCTTGAAAGACTCCCTGTGGACAGCACTGTAAACAAACCCGTCTTGCCGTCTAGCACAGTCTGTGAGTCAGCTCCAACCTGCAGTGTGAATTTCTGCCTCGTGTTACCCGGAGTCGTGCAAGGCGCATATGCAGGAGACAGCTTCCAGGATTCATGTTGTACATATGAAACACATGTGCTAGAATGCTGACACTCCTGATGTTTCCAGTGTGTGCTGTGATGGGTACAACTGCCTGAAGTATAGGGACAGACTGTTAGACTATATGTGGTAACGTTAAATAGTTCAAACATTTCAAATCAAATCTCTCATTGGCACTTATTTTGCCACATTAGTGTTGGTTTTAGAGAGAAATAGATATCCTGCTTTCACATTCTCAAAATATATTCTCTCTTTTGCTTTTTATTTTCTAATTGGATATATTTCTTTTCATTGTGTCTTTATAGCCATATTTTAATCTGAAACTGTCTTACACATTATCTTTCATGTTCAGATAAGTTCCATTAAAATGTTTTATGTTATATGTTAAGTACTTTTATATCTATGGCTCGCCTTTGAACATTTAGAGGAAAAAAATGTGACATTTTCCTTAAGTTAAGAAGACCAAAAGTTGTAGTGTTTGATATAGAAATATCCAACCAAATTTGTTAAGTTATTTTACAAAGTATAATTGAAATATCAAGTTTTTAGCTACTATTATCTTTTTTTTGCAGACAAGAATAAGCTTTCCTTGCTGGGCGGTGGTGGCACACGCCTTTAATCCCGGCACTTGGGAGGCAGAGCCAGGTGGATCTCTGTGAGTTCGAGGCCAGCCTGAACTACCAAGTGAGTCCCAGGAAAGGCACAAAGCTACACAGAGAAACCCTGTCTCAAAAAACCAAAAAAAAAAAAAAAAAAAAAAAAAATAGGTTTTTCTCTGCCTGATAGGGTATTTAACTGTATCTTGTCATAATTTTCCATTAAAGTCCTCCCATATGATTTTGCCCAGGTATATATCAGCAAATCATTTACACTCAGTCTTTGTTTATTCCAGCATGTAGATGTCCAAGTACAATTTTTAAAGAGATCAATTTCCTATGGTTACAAGTTTCTGAGGTTCTTAAATGATAATCAGTTTGACTTTCATAGTCATTTGAATTAGTGTAAAACAATGGATTATGAGTAGTTTCTTTCTTATTAGTATCAATTTTAGGAATGGTGTTAATATTACTTTGAAATTCTGTTTTTATGAGTATAGGCACTGAGAAATGGAGCACACATATAACGTATATATGTATATACTTTCTTGATTAGTATCATTCTTATCACGACCTTCTAGGTAGGCAAGGAAATATCACACAGTGGAGATCTAGCAAAAATATTTTTAATTTCCTATCAACTGATAACTCTAGTTTCAAAATTAAGAATCTCTCAGTCTTCCATAAGTGATTGTTCATTTTTCAAGGTCGATTTAAATATCACATATGCCTGAAAGTTCCTATGACTTCCTAGACAATTGTTAAGTATTCTCCCATTGATTGCATTCCTCTGTCTTGTTAGTCCATAGGCTGTCTAATAAAATATTCAGACTTCCTGTTTCATTATTAACTTCTTAAAAATGAACATCATATCTTATATATATTGAATGAACATAAAGCTACTTTATGCACATCTATAAATGTGCACAAAAGACATACATTTAAATTCCTTAGTAAGATTCTGGAATTTGTTCTTTTCTTTCTAATCTAGAGTTATTTATTCAAACTTACAACCTTTCATTTTCCATTTTTGAGTTTATGTTGCACAATTGAGATATTTTGAAGGTCATTTACCTCTAATAGTTTTTTAATGTAACTGAAGAACAGTAAGCACAAATCTACTGGATAAGGATATGTTTCTGTGATTAATATACTAGATACTGAATTCAGACAGACTTTCTTCCAGTGACTATTTGAGGAAACTTAAACAAATTATTTAACCTCTGTTTCAGTTTCTTCAGCTACAAGCAGAAAGTAGTAACAGCCCGTTATTGTTGAATAAATTAAATCATGAAAGAGTCAATAAAATTAGGTGACTAGCTTCTGTCTGTCTGAAACATTGTAAGTCTTTAGTATAGGTATTTGCTCAATCTGACATAATAAAACACAGTAGACAACATGGCTTCAATAATAGACATTTATTTCCTATAGATCTTGGATCTGGGAAGCCCAAGATGAAGGTTGCGAGCAGATTTGATTATACTGCTTCACAGGAACAGCTTTCTGACTATAATATATCTTCCAACAACAAAGTTATATAGGGAATTATCTGTTTCAAGGATATTGATTCTATTATATGGGACCTGGCTTCACAATCCTAGGTAAACTTAGTTATGCTCTAAAGTTTCCACCTTTAAATACCATTACTTTACAGTTTAAGCATCAAATATATTGTGAGAGAATAGTTCTTTAGTCCATAACAGTAAGCCAGTCTTGACTTTGCTACCTTTACTAATGCCATTACTATTATCCATTGTTATGAGCACTGTCATACTTCATTATCCTAAATATACATGGCTAATCTTCAATGCACAAAAGAAAAAAACTTGAAAATTAGAGGAAGTGATGGCCAGATATGTAAAGATAAATAATAATATTGAAATTCTATGTGGTGAAAACTTAAATTTTTATATAACTCATTAAATATAATTTCATTTACAGTTATCTTGGATGACTGAAAAAAATGAACAAGCAGATTGGGTGTAGCTTAGTTTAAATACCTATATTAATTAATTATAATTAGTGTGGAGTAATGCTTGTAACACAATCTCAGCATTCAAATATGAAATATTGTATTGTTAATATTTTAACAATATCCTACTTGTATGGCTGACGATTCCTGAGGAAAGTGCAAAAGAAAAGCTTTTGATTACTTTTCCTTTTTATTTTTTAATTCTCATGTGTATTTAATGCTCAATAAATAGGATTTATGAGAGCAAGTTCAGTGGGCTCTCCTGAGCAATGTTACTTCTAGCAATCTACTTGCAAACTTTACATTAGATACTCCTTGATGGTCTGCTCTACAGATACAGAATCTTCATTTCAAAAAGAAGAAAAGTTTTTAGTAGGAGTCAGAATGAAAATTCCATTAAGGAAAAAATAATAATACTAATAATGAAGACTTTGGGCTGTTTATAACTCTTAACATGCAAAACAGATACTTTTCATGCTGGCTGGATGATTGACCTGGACTACAAGAAATAATTGGACTTCTTATGTGTTGAGTCAAGTATCAAATATGTGTGCCTGTTAGAATAGTCTGTCATGAATACCAAGGGAGTATTGAGTTGTATTATTTTTATTTCCTTATCTGTGATTCATTACTTGATAAATGTGGTATGATTAATGATGATGGTGATGTTGTAATGATAATGATAATGATAATGATGATGATGAAGCCAGAAAACCCTGAAAGAGGTTGAGTTTCTTGAAATCCCCATTAGAGCAGTGGACTTCTTCTACTTCTATTACTTCAGACTATGGAAGAAGTCCAGCACCTTTGAAATGAAAAAACACCTTCAAATTACAAGCCTTGAATTTTTATATATACTTGTATGTACTTTGCGAGGACTTTAAATGATTGAATTCATGAGAAAGATCGCTGTGTTGAAAATATATAGAAATTTATAAAAACAATCTGTTCATTGACTTATTCTCATCAGTTTATTACTAAGCAACTACAATGAAAATGTCACAGCTTTTGTGAACAATTGATGTATTTTTCAATTACTCATTAACATAACCCATATTATTATAATAATAAATGGTCTATAACTGAAGTTAATCATTGTAAATGAATAGCAACAGGTAATGAAAACATTTTAGTCTTTCATGAACAATCTTTCACCATTATTCTTTAAAAAGATTCATTATAGTCTGAAGTTAATTGGTTGGCAGGCAAGAGCATTATCATCATTGCACATGCATTATCTAATTCCAAAGATCACCATTCAGATTCATTTCAGGCACTGGAAGAACCTAAGACATTTTTCCTCTTATTTAAGGCATGTCCAACCCATGACTTGTGAGCCATATGTGGCTACATTCAGTCAAGGATAGCTATGAATCAGCCAAGCAGAAAACCATAAGCCCATTTAAAACACTATGATTTCTTTTTGTCTTTTTGCTTCCCTTGAAACTTCTTATATTGTTCTTCAATGAGAACTTTGTAGATGGCATTGATGTGTCCACTCCTGGTCTCTGAGGTATGGGAAGAAGCATGAGAATAGACAGTGAACTTCACTGTTTTATGCTATATGCTGAGTCTTTAAGGAGCATTTATAGTAGTTTGTTCATAAACTATTAACTTAGCTCTGTGCTGTTTTGAAGTGATTTATAAGAGTCAAGAAGCACATGTGTGGAAGAGTATGCATAGCATGGATTTTTGGTTTTTTTAATTCTCTCATACATTATATCCTGACTGAATATTCCTCTCCTTCTACTCCTCCAGTCCCTTCCTCCCACCTCTCCTCTTGCCTAGGTCCACTCCTAAAATAGGTCTCCCAGGGATATCAATTGAACATGACCTAACAAATTACAATAAGACTGGGCACATAGCCTCATATCAAGGCCAGACAAGGCAACCAGTAGGAGGAAACAGGATTTTTAAAGTATATAAAAGATTGAACTTCAAAAGATTGAAAATGTACATATTCAACTGAAACAGAACCCAGTTTTTATAAGAGAAGAACAGCTTCCAACACTCAATACAAATTCCTCCCAGTCCACATTTTGCAAAGTCAGAACTCCTCTGTTATCTGTTCCCACATACGGATTTGGCATAATATTTAATTTTTTTAATGAAATTATGCGTTATCTATGATTTTGAGTTGGTTTATTTTCATTCAACATGCCCATTAGACCAATAAAAGTAATTATACGTTGAATAAATATGTTATTTTCTCTTGCTATTTATTATCTTGTTGTATTCTGTTGTATCCCATGATTTTACATATGCATTTTACTATTAGTAGATATTCATACCATTATTTTAAGCTATTGGATTACAGACTCTATGACAAATTTGTTAGTGATTTTTTTGTTTAGTCTCATGTTCTATAAGGATTTATGTAAAGGTTAGCATTTGGATTTAGTGGATGAGTTAATTAGAAAGTTCTTCTCAGAATGGTTGGACATCACTCCTTTTATTAAAGACCTGGGTAGAAAGAAGTAAAGGCAAAGAACATCTCTGCCTATGCTAAAGTTATGATGAGCAACTAATAACTCTGCTGTCAGTTCTTTTAGTTTTGGGGGATTCAATGACATAGGACCAGGATCTTTACAATCAGCTCTGGGAGACTCAGGCTGTAGAACTGCAGCTTCACACTGTAGATGGAAGATCATGGAACACCTGAAGCTCCACAATGTGTGCAATTATCTTATGTTCATTGTCTTTGATATAAATGCTTAGGCTATTTATTTCTAGGATATTGTTGACATATCTATATCTATAATTAATCAGCCTGGCTATCTACTTATCAAGCAAGCATATGCTTCAATTTCTGCAGTCAACAGAGGAAATTTATGGCCATGTATCCTTTGAAGGTTAGCTCTGGCTATAATTATCTGTTGACATTATACTGAGGCTTTAGTTAATGTTTTTCCCAGATGACTAAAAATATTGAATATTTTGGGTGAGTTGGGGGGTTGAAAGTGGGAGGGGTGGGAAGAGGGAGGAGTGTGGGATCTGTGATTGGCATGTAAAAAGAATTTAAAATTTTCTTAATAAACAAAAAAGCCAAATTTTAATTAGCCAAGTATATATTTTACTTGTTTGACAAAAGCCTTTATATTTCCATCAGGATTTTAAATTTATCTTATTAATACATTATTAGTTTATTGTTGAATTCTCTGTATAAACTGTTTCCTTGAGACTGGGCATAGTATAACAGAGATCTTGTGACATTCTGTGCTTATCTATTCAATGGGCTAGTTAGTGGTCTTTCATGATGAACAAAACCATCTAAATTTAATTATGAAACTGAACATACTAGCCTTTTGTAATCAAAGTACTGCTTCTATGCCCTACATAGCAAACTTGAAACAAACTTGTGAAAAAAGATATTTTCTCCTAAAAAAATGTAGCATTTTACTTCTAAGATAGGTTTATAGTGAAATTTGAATTAATTTTTAAAATGTCATGACATAAATGATCAGTCTTTTATTTCTCCCATGTGGTTACCTAATGGATCTAGAACTACTTATTAAAAAGTCCACTTTTACATCTAACAAGACCACTCTTCTCTTGAAATGAGTAAAATCATATATTTATTAACCTCTTTTCTATTTTTTCCATTTGTTGATCAATTTATTGGTTTCCCAGTAGCACTTTATTTCCATGAGCAGATATTTATAATAATTATTATTGGTTGAGTAGGATTCTTCAATGTTTTCCTCTTCTAGTTGACTAGAATGATGTCAGTGCACTGTATGTATGTATATATATATATATATATATATATATATATATATATATATATATATATATATATATATATATATATATATTAGGATTAACTTACAAGTTAACACATGAATATACCTACAGGCACATGGTTTTGAAAAGTTATCATCATAGACATGAAATGAAGCTAAGGCTGCCTCCAATACCTTTATATTGTCCTGTTCAAAATTGTTCAGCAGCCTTGTGATTTATAGTCTGTCATTTTGATCAGTTATTTGTAGCAAATTGGAGCCCCTTTTCCTGTGTTTCTCTTTTCATTACAAAAGTCCTTTATAATTTGCTGCATCATTCTTCCCATTATAATTTAGGATAATGAATTTTCTGATGTTTAGGCATGTTAATTAATATTTTATATAATTTGTTATATGTTATATATTATGTAGATATATAATTCTTATGAAGTTTTGAGAGAATGAAATTCATAATTGCTTTTTTAGAGGGACTGAAGTTTATTATTTATTTTACATAGGGCCACAATTTCCCATCCCTCCTCCTCCCATCCCCTTCCCCACCCCTCTGTTCCCACTCCCCAATTCACTCCTCTTCAGTTTGTGTTTAGGAAAGTGCAGATCTCCCCTGGCTATCAACAGAACATGGTACATCAAGTTTCAGTAAGAGTAAGTACCTCCCCATTAAGGCTGGGCATGGTAACACAGTATGAGAAGTAGAGTCCCAAAAGCTAGTAAGAGAGTTTGAGGTAGACCCTGCTCCCTCTGTTAGGAGTCCCTTGAGAGGGCCAAGCTACACAACTATAATATGTAAGCAGAGTTGCTTTTGTAGAATTTTATATAGTTAAATTTTTTTTATGAAATAAGGTCTTCCTACATGACACAGGAACTTACTTTCCTGTTTCTCAGCCTCTTCAGTGTTGAGATTCCAAGAATTTGTTATCACACTCACTTGGAATTAATATCTTTAATATACACATAGTTATGATTTTTATGTAATATGATGATATTTTATTTGTGCTAAAATGTGATTTTTATTTGTATGTTAAATAAAAGTGCCTGGGGGTCAGAGCTAAAAACAAGCCATTTAGCAGATGTCTGGCAGTGGTAGTACACACCCTTAATCCAGATCACATGAAAGGCAGATCTCCGTGTGTTCAAGGATACAGCCATCATGGAGACACACGCCTTTAATCTCAATACCAACCATAGAGACCTGGAGGTCTGTATAGACAGGTGGTGATGAAGAGGTCATGTGGTTGGGTTTACAACCAATGAAAAGGCAGAACATAAAGTCAATAAAAAGACAGACACACAAGAAGTAGGTCTCTTTCTGAGGGGAAGGATGACAGCGACAGCGAGGGGTAAGAAGGCTGTCTTGGTCTTACCTCCTGGCTGCTGCTCTGACCTCTTGTGCTTTTAACTCTGTATTTGGCTCTGTATTTCTTATTTAATAAAACTGTTCAGAATTACATCTACAACGTAACTTGTTTATTTTAAACACACTGGATATATTAAATTTATTCCAGTGACTTTTAAAATGAATTTTGTTTAAATGCATAAAAATTCATGTAAAACACTTCAAACAATGTAGTATATGTACAATGATTACATCATATGATAGGACACTAATGATAGCATCTCCTTTCATAGAATGCCTACAAAAATGTGTGTGTTTTACTTGGTTGACTTTAACCTATTGGATATATGATAATCTATAATTTTTGTGAATTATCAATAAAAATATGGAATGCATAGCAGTTAAAGTATATTACAACAACTCCTTCAGCATCTTTTAATATCTAATATTTCCTGAGAGATATTTGTTAAGTCATAATATTTTATTTCATTATTCCATGCTTTAGTTGTTTAGGAGTCAGATGTCTGAAGTTAGATATAAATTAATAAAACTTCTGTGACACTACATGAATACACTATACTATGTAGAAAATTTAAGATGTAGTCAGTGTAAATTGAGCTCAACAATTATTTCAATAACCAGGATGAGTCCTTGGAAAATAAAGGTATAACAAATTTTTCCCTTTGGGACATGACAGTCAACCTTATTGGAAAAATCCTTTCAGGGCCAACATATTTATTTTATGCTGAGGAACAATAATGACATCTTAAAAAGTCCTTTTGAAAGGGGTTTTATAGAGCAAAGAAATATGTTAACTTTATTTGACACGCAATTCAATGCATTTAAATGTAAATGTACAGGGCAACATTGATCTGCTTCTAAAGGAAGCAAGAGGCATAGAAAATTGCATTATTTCACTGATGTCTAATGAATAATGATGTCTTACCACAAATCCTAGAAATGATGTTTCCTTGTGTGGATGTCGTCAATCCAGGCTAAAGCACAGAGCTACTTATTTACCAAAAATTGAGGATATAAATAATAATTAAGGAAGAATCTTCATAGCTCCTATAACCATTGCTATATAATTAAAGTCTTAGTGGGTTTGCAAGTATTATTGGTGTGCATTATTTCTTCTTGTAACTTTGACTTGGATCACAGCCTCAAAGCCAATGATTTCATTTTTGGGGGATCAATATTGACTTTTACTACATTTCCTTGAGATTGATAATACTCTCTTCCATGAGCCTAAAACATTAATGTAACTTGCACTAAAATTTCTGTTTTCTTGTTTCTGGGAATCATTTTGAGGGAATTATGTAGTCTCATGGGCAGATAATTTTCTTATATTGAAAAGAATTAACTTTTTTTTCATTTATTTTAATGTAGCCTGGTTGTTAATTTGTAGCACATTGGTGGGAAAAGCCACAGCAGGAAGCTTCCGGCTCTTAGTGAGATATGTAAATTGCAGTAATAATCTTTGCATTAAAAGTGATAAAATAAACTTACTGGGTCCAACTCCACAGTTCTTATTTTGTGCAAAAAAGGAAAATGAAGAACTTCATGAATAAAACTGGCAATGTTCAAAAAATTCAGTAGGTTTTTCCATAGATTATATTCCTCTGGTTATTTTTAGTACTCTCCTATGAAAACAGTGGAAAAAATTAAAAATAAGCTGGTCCGTTCCTGGCCTGAGGTTTTATCTCATCATTAATAGGCATTTTCACTGAATAAATATCATATGCATATAAATGTATATTATACTAACTATCTGGTTCTCCTTTACATAAAAATAAAAGTGTGTGCATTATGTGTGTGTGTAGATGCCCAGGTGTGGTTTTTTCCCTTTGCAGAGCTTGCCATTTTACATTAAACTCTCAAGAAGCAAAAGGAGTTTCACAAGGAAGAGTTTCACTATGTTTCCCTCAGATCCTTGCAAAAGAACATAAGGAAAAGGAAACAGGAACACTTTAAACTATTATTGTCTTGTAAGGAGCATGGAGAGGTTTTCCTCTCAATTGTAATCACAGTGAATTGAAAAGGGGAGGGAGGGGACATAGGGTGTGAACTATTGGGAACATGCAGAGATAGTGCATGGACCAGGCAAAAGAGCATGGCTGACACCATGAAGTACCAGTGAGGTAATGGCTTTTTCATTTTCTGGTCATCATGTTTGCTGTCAATCATAACAAGAGCAATGGTAACAATGAAAGCCAGCAGAGAATAAAGAAGTAGTGGTATTCTCCCAGGACTTTCTACTTAATTTTAATGCTTAAATCCTTCACATGAATTCTATCAGCTGACAGGATCAAGTAAGGATCTCAGAGAGAAATTACAGAATTTGTAGTATGGGACACGTGATTCCCGAAGAAGGCGTTTATTTCACTCTAGTTGGTCTTTTCAGGCAAATGGTAATATCATGTGATAGGTCAGTACTATTAATATTTAACATGCACGACTTTTACAGTCAGTATCAAAATCTACATGCTCAAAAGTGTCACATGCCTAAAATTAGCTCCAGTCCCAGTTTAACTTTAGCCACGACAATGGCTCTTCACATATCATCCTGTGGGAAAATAAAACAAAGTCTGGAGTAAGTTCTTCTTCCATTTGTGTTCAGAAAAGACGATTTTTGAAACTACCATGGTGCTTAGAGGCAAGCACTTTGTCCTTTTCATGAAAACTTAGTGCAGCCAGAGCCAGTTCTAGCCAGGTTGTGAAGCTTAATTTTTGTGGGTGTAGTCTGTTCTGAATGGATTGTGCTCTGATTGGTGGGCACCTATTATGCCAGTTGTTATATGCATGATTTTTAACAACAGCCAAGAGAATAAATGACAGAACACTTGGAAGTAATTGTTTCTTCATCCAAAAATCCAATTATTTAGAAACTTGTTTTACAGTTGAGGCAAAGTTGTTGTATACATCAAACATGAGCATCAGTCACCCACTTTTCTACTGCTTTCTAAAGAACTAATAGCTCAAGGGTGCCCAAACTCCTGTGCTAATACATTTAAAATGCTTATCAAACTTGGTATGTAGGATATGATATTAGCTTATATTATTACCCAGACTTAACGTATTGAGTTAGAGTGGGTCCAATGATTTTGCAATTCTCCTGGTTCTTTACAAAGTAACAATTAATTATTGCACTTTAATAGACTAAAATTTCTATCTCAAATTTGTTTCTATCAGTTTAGCCAAATAGTCTAAAGAAATTAGATTCACAATAACTATTCAAAAAATGTTTGAAGGTCTATTTTTATGAACATGTCTATGTTTGCTAGCAATGAACAACAGAGAACTGACAATAGCCATGTCATGTCTAGAAAACAGCATTCCACTACACTCTTCCCCACCCACCAGCTTTTACATTCTTTCTGACACCTCTTCCAAGATGTTCCCTGAGCCTTAGGTTGGGGGAGGGTTGATAATGGATGTATCATCTATGTGATGAAGACTTATATTACTTCAACAACAATGTGTCTCTACATTAACCAGTCCTCACTATAATAAGAATCTTCTAAGATCAAGGTTGGGAGAAGCACACACACACACACACACACACACACACACACACACACACACACACACACACACACACATTTAGAAAGCAATATGGTCATAGAAAAATAACATCAATCAATTGTCTTCAATATTCTCTGCTCTAGTGCCTGTAACTTTGCAAGTCACGTTTTGTTTTGTTTTGCCCCATATTAACAGACCATGCATTCATACCCTCTCATGGAGAAGGCCTCAGATTCAGTCAAGAAAATTCTTGCTTTGCCTGTGAACAGTCTTGCCACTACTTCTGACAGTGAATGAAAGCTAGCTGCTTACCTGATGGGTTCAAAGTCATTAGATAGTTGAGAGACTATGCATGTGTATTGTGGGATGGCTCATACCTATCAAGTTACAGAAGCACCCAAAGTGATTAAGAGCCATTTGCTCTTCCAGAGGACCAGCTTCAATTAGCAGCACCCACTCATGACAGCTCACGGCTGTCTGTAACTCTAGATTCAGGGATTGAGACGTCACACAGATGTACGTTCAGACGAAACACCAGTGAGCATAAAATTAAGAAAATAAGAAAAAGAAAAATCCATTTTTACTTTTACACAGAGCACATCAGGTTAAGCAAAATCAATGAGATTAAAAAATAGAAGTCAAGGGGCTGGAGATATGGCTCAGAGGTTAAGAGCACTGATTGCTCTTCCGGAGGTGCTGAGTTCAATTCCCAGCAACCACAGGGTAGCTCACAACCATCTGTAATGAGATCTGGTGCCCCCTTCTGTATACATAATAAATAAATAAATCTTTAAAAAAAAATAGAAGTCAAGAAAAGATAACTAAATTCTTCCTTTATAATATCTTTCTATGTATGAAAATAAAATAATGTGATACACCTTGAAATAGTTCTACATATCTTTAATAGGTAGCCTACAGAAACAAATTTTAATTTTTGGAAGAAATAATTAGGTAAATGTTTAGAAAACATCTTGTGAGTTTGATAATGACAAGTAGTATTTGCTTATAATATACAGAAATAATGAATTTTAAAAAGTATTTATTAATTATTTTATGTGTATGTGCATTTTGCCTGCATGTGTGTTTCTGCACTACATGTAGGCCTGGTGCCTATGTACATCAGCAGAGGGCAACAAATGTCCTGGGACTGGAGTCGAAGACAGTTGTGAGCTGCCATGTGGTCGCTTGGAATCAGAGCCATGTCCTCTAGAAGAGCAACAAGCATTATTAATCACTGAGACCACTCTTCAGGCCAAGTTTTAAATCTTGGCTGAATATTTGATACCTCAGAATGTAGGGCATTTTTAACACTATTCAGAATTGAATGATGTTTTGAATTAATAATTGATCCTGAGACTGACACTTTGCATAAATTCATAGTACAACATGGCCAACTTTGTCTAGGACCATTATGGAAATTAAGTCCTGACCACAGCGAAATTCATTTAACAACGTCTTTATGAAACTTTCTGGTAATTAAAATATCTAGTTTTAAAAAATAATCATTCTAAAACAGCACAATCCTTAGACATTAATTTAACATTTACACATTAAGGAATGATGGTACAAAGATATTAAAAACCCCATTTTCTCCATAATAAACCATAATGTATTTATAAGCACAGATAACACTGCAGTTAGCAATATGCAATCATCTCTAATTTGAGCTAAGGTATGTTATGTAGCATATTATCTGCTGTACAGCATGTTGCAGTTCAAGTATACATGTTATGTGTTGAAACATGAGATGTAATCCATATGATGATATTGTCAGAACTAACTTGGGTCCATCACATATTTGATTTTGAGTTAATTTTCCTTACTGTCATTTTGTTGTTGTTGTTGTTGTTGTTAACCCATATTCACAGTGTGGAAGGTCGTAGTATGGATGAGTAGTGATCAAAATGCCCTACAGAGTGCTACACTATGTGAATAAATATTTATTGTCTAAGTGGAATTTTTAAATATGCTGACACATAAAATGCCTCTTTGACATTCTCTTATTATCTCTTTCTGTCTCTATGTCTCTGTCTCTCTCTGTCTCTCTGTTTATCTCTCTCTTCACTTAATTATCCTAAACCCCATGCAACAGGTTTTAAAATATTTAAAAATACTTTAAAATTTTATTTTTAGCTAACATATTGCATCATTTCAACCTGCTCCCAACACCTTCCATGTCCTCTCACTCTCTCAAATTGATGTCTGCCTAACATATTTTAATGTTACATAAGAATATTTATAATTATAAATGAATAAATACATGAATATAGCCTGCTAAGTCAGTTTAATATTGCTTTTATGTATGCATGTTAGGGGTGACAACTTGGTATTGGATAACTAATTATGAGAGTCATTGCTGAGGGAGACTAATTCTCCATCTCTCAACAGTCACTAACTGCTTGTAGCTCTTCTTCTATGGGTGGGACCTCTTGAGATTTCTCCCATCCACACAGACGTCTCATTGGTTCTGAGTTTGTTCAGTTTTTGTTTGATGAGCCATATTATTGAGGTTTCATGACTATAGCTTCCTTGTCATTTCTAGAAGACACAATCTTACAGCAGATTTCTGCAACCTCCGACTCTCACAATCTATGCAGTAGGTAGCATTTTAATGCTCATTTTAGAGAAAGTAGAACTGAAGTTTTGATGTTTGCAACACATAAATGCTCTACAAGGTGCAACTCATCCATTTCTGGAGAATTTGTTCAGAAAAGGGAGTCTTTGCTATCTTCCGATTCTTGAAATTACTTATACATTCTAAGATTGATCCTCAAGTAAAATCTTATATATGGTATTTAAGAATACAAAGAAGTAGTGAACAGGAAAGCAGCCACAGTTCTTCTGGAACATGCTGGGTATATTCCTCTGATAAGCATAATTTTTTGGAAAAAACAGCAGAAGCAGAGGCATTGATGGGAACAGCATGGGGTATTGGTAGTCATAATATAATTGCTCATTATTTTTATTTAGATCTTTGTATTTCCTTGTTTCCTATTCCCTTTGTTCTTTAATCATACTGGAGACCTTGCTTCAAAACACATTCATTTTATTGCTTGTGTATTTAGCCTGGTCCTACAGCACATCTCATTAAGAAGTCATAATCAGTTTCTAATATCATTATAATTTCCACAGACACCAACTGGGCTATCATAATCATAGGAATATGACTTCAGTAGAAACAAATAAACTAAAAATGAAAGAATAATTTTTTTTGTGAATATTCTAAGCAATAAACTAGCAGAATAAAAAGTACAAAATTCTAACTCTATTCCTAGTGTAGGCCCTTAGTAAGGTCTTCATTTGGTGTCCTCTTAGCACCCCTCCGATGTTTGCTAATATCATTTACAGCAAACCAAAAGTTACCCTCAGATTCAGAACCTGGAAGCAATAATGCTATTCAAATTTAATAACACTTTTTTAGTTTCCTAAATTTGCTTTTACATTTATGTAATTGTAATTTCCCATGTAAAATATGAATATGTTCAAATCTCTTAACACATGCACATAAATAAATAATGTTTGTTTAAATACTAAGTCAGTGGGTGCAGATAACATGTAGTCCTAGCCCATTAAAAGCAATTGCCAATAATATTACAGTTTAGATAACTCATCAATAGTCACTTATGGAAGAGAAACACAGATAAACCTGAATAGCAGTATACTATAAATAAGCTAAGTGTACTCAAAATACTATATAAACTCATATGTGGAATATTGAAAAAAATAAGACCCATATTATCAAAAAATGTTGATAACTGCTAGCGGGAATGTATAGTTGTCTTATGAGAGACATTGATGGGTGGTGTCAACTTGCAATTATGCAGGGTATGTCCGTGGATCTAACACACAGGAGGAGACCTGTAGTTCACAAGGATGTGTTATAGAGAGTGGTAGACAGGCACTCTTTTTAAGTTTGAAATTTATTTTAACTTATGGGCATGTGCATGCATACCTACTTCTGTGTGTTCCCTGTGTGTGCAGGGCTTGTGACAGAGTCTGAAGGACAGCATCAGAATCCTGGGATCTAGAGTTACCTACAGTTGTGAGCTGCCAGGTAGGTGCTGGGACCCAAACCCTGATATGATACTCTTTCTGCAAAAGCAGTAGATACTCTTAACGACTGAGCCACCTCTCCAGTCCCAGTGTTAGGCACTCTTACCTGGTTGGTTTCAGTCACTAGAGCTAAGAGAGAGTGATGACTTGTTTTATAGTACTTACCTCCCATTAATGCTACTGTATCGATATGGAAATCCAGATATCGTGACACTGTGTACTGCTAATTTCTACAGTGAAAAGCACATGTGAAAAAATACTCCCTAGCTGTTGAAGTTACATAAATATTGTATTGAAAGTTGACTCACTTTTTTTTCTGACAATCATCATCCATACGCATCAACATCTGTTCTGTGCCTTTTTCAGTAATGTAAAGAAATTACATTTTAAGATTCTTAAGCATCAATGGTTTTATATATACTTGGACAAGTACCTGAACATTAGAGGTTATAGTTCAGTTCTAGTCATTTACAAAATATAAGAAGCAATCAGTAAGTTATTTTATCGTTAATTCACATTTGTGCAGTGTTTGCAAATGACAACAAACTATTACAGAGTTTCTTAATGATGCATGTTTGACCAAAACTCTACTATTTACCTGTCATAACAGAAAACAAAAGTGTTTTACCTAATATAATTTGAAAAACACAAGACATATCCATCTGATCTACTGTGTTTCACTGTAGAGACATATAAATGGATATTCATTATCTTCTCTAAAAATCATTTAATTCAATACAGCTAACATTTGAATCATAATTTTGCTTTTCATTGGAGTCAGATTTAAAGATATGTTCATTACAGCAGTTGGTAAAGGTGCAATTGAGTCTGAAAGCTGATGGATTGAGCAGCAGATAAAGATAAGTAGTTGTGATACAATAAAACTGAACTGAAAAGAAAAGGGGACGAGTTGATTTGCCATTTACACTGATTTAAGAAATTACAAATGGGAAAATTTTTTTTATAATTTCCTTTAAATTACCTACCATAAGATTTATTTGATTATTGAACAGGATGCTACAGTGTAAACTATGGAAAACAAGAACATTTTATCTGTTCCTGATAGCTTTATGCATACTCGTTAGAAAGCTAAATGGTTAAAATGCAAATGTTTCAGGAGTACAATTCAAGTCAACTTGCAGTTCATACGCTGTCTGCAGATTTAAGAGATGAAAAAAAGAAAAAGAAAAAGAAACTTCTCTCCTAGTTAGTACTAACTCAGGAACCCTGCATCTCAGCTGGTCCTGAAGCCAGGCTATGCAAAATGTACAAAGTTCCAAAAGAAAATTTCACCTCTCCTTTCTTATGAAAAAGGAAAACTGCAACAATTGTTCAGTGGTTCTCAACTTGGTAGTAGAACGACCCTTTCATAGGGATTGAATGTCAGACATCCTGCGTATCAGATATTTACAACATGATTCATAACAGTAGGAAAATCACAGTAATGAAGTAGCAGTCAAAATAATTTTATGGTTGAGGTCACCACAACATGAGGAACTGTATTAAAGGGCTGCAGCATCAGTAAGGTGGAGAACTTCTAGTCTAAGCAAAACAGTTTTAGAAGTCCTTCTGATGCAATCTAATCTCAGAAATCAAGTCAGGCTCAATTTGGAGACAGGAAGTTTTAGGCTATGTTCAAGGACTCTATAGAGGACCACAATTCACATTGTTTTCTACTAGTTAAAAAATTGCTTTCACAAAGTGAGCCAAGATTTATTTTTATTATTTTTATTTTTTGGGTTTGTTGGTTTGTTTGTTTTTTCTTTTCTCATACAGTAAAATGCACAGTAGCTTTCCCTCCCTCAAGTCCACCCATTCCCTTCTTCTCCCCCAGATCTACTCACTTCTCAGTTTCCCTTCAGAAAAGAGCAGCCCTCCCAGAGGCCAAGATTCTTATGGAAATTGTTGGCTTTGAAAGGTGACATACCCAGAAGAAGCCTTGGTAGGAATGCAGCTTCCAAATGAAGTTCTCTAAAGGGGAATTTTTTGTCTTTTAATTTTACAATTGCTTTGGTTTTTGTAACTAAATGCACATCTAAAGGAACATTCCAATGACATCATATGAAGTTGGAAGAAGACAGACACCATCTACAACATGCAGCATGCCAGATACACAGATTTTAATTAGATCAATTCCAACACAAGTCAGGAATCTTCAGGGGGATGAATATTTTCACTTATCCTACATTATAGTAAGAAAACAACAACATGTGATATACTTTATAATATTCTAAATAAAGAAATGTATTGTGTCTTTCATTGATGGTGCTCTCTTACTTCTAGCAGGAGTAATAATTACTTGTTAAGTAACATATTGCTGAGGTTCAAAAGTCTCCCCCTAGGATAATTACAGGGATGGAATGAGTATAAATACACTGAATTCATTTAATAGTGTGACATTTAAGCACATTAGTGAGAAACAGGATATTGTTCTTTCTCTATCCCTGTTCTGTGTTTATGAGAGATACAGTCTTTCCTACAGATGTAAACACATTTTATTGTTGTTTTTTATGTGTTAGAAAATGTTAACAACCTATTTCCTTTATCAACAAACCTATTCATTTTGGTATATATGTCTTTTTTGTTGTTGTTGTTTTGTTTTGTTTGTTTTTTGAGAGAGGGTTTCTCTGTGTAGCTTTGCGCCTTCCTGGAACTCACTTGGTAGCCCAGGCTGGCCTTGAACTCATAGAGATCCGCCTGGCTCTGCCTCCTGAGTGCTGGGAATTAAAGGCATGTGCCACCACCGCCCAGCCTATATGTCTTATTGTAAACATTGTAATGAATATTTTTAATGGAAAATTTTCATTTTATTTCATTGGAATTTTCATATATATGCTTACTGTCAAAATTAATGGCCTTCTAAATGCCCTTTACTCTTTTATTTTTTCTGCTATATCATGAATGTCTATAACATAACTCTATCAAATAACTTTAAAAATAACAATGAGGGGGCTGGCAACGTGGCTCAGTAGGTAAAGGTACTTGCCACCAAGCCTGGGGACCTGAGTGTGATCCCTGGATTATACAGCAGGAGAGAACCAACCACTCTATACGTGGTCCTCTCAAGTCTACATGAAAATGTGGTAGGTACATGCACACTTATACAAACAAATGTTCAAAATAAATAAATTTAAGAAATGTTTAAAATATGTATCCACCTAGGGTTGCTAATTTTAATAAAAATTAATATGCTATATTTATTATTATGTTCTCTGTTGAAAGTCAAGTTACTTTATTATTTGTTTGTTTTTGTTTTCTGATGCATGTCTTCAAATCTGGGGCTGTGAAGATGCTTGTTAAACACTCTAAAACTTCAGTGTCAATTTTAATTTAAATGAAAATACTCTTTGTTAATCTTTCTTTAGATGTTTTTGAATCATAGTCTATGTTTTCATTTGTCTAACCTTAAGGGAAAATGGTTTTATTTAATTTGTTGACATAGTAAGTTTTTTAAATAATAAGTTGGTTATTTGAAGCTTTATGGACAAGAAATGTAAGTAGCTGTTTTATACGAGATGCTTTTATACTTCGTTTATATAATTATGAGAGTAACAATTTTTTTTTGAGACATGATTTCTCTGTGTAGTTTTTGGTACCTGTCCTGGTTCTTGCTCTGTAGACCAGGCTGGCCTTGAACTCACAGAGATCCACCTGGCTCTGCCTTCAGAGTGCTGGGATTAAAGGCGAGTGCCACCATCACCCGGCTGAGAGTAATAATTTTTAATCATGCTTCTATATTTGTGCTAATTATTTATAAACTACATATCAATCTTTCATATTATTATTTCTTTGGCTCATTATCTGATGACCCTAAACATTGCAGAAAAAGCTAGCTAATTCATTCTGTGAAAAAAAAAAAAATTAACAGTGAGGACGTTTTTGTTTTTCATTCTTTCTCTGTCACTGATTCACGATGTTGCAATGTGTAAACCAGTAGTTCTCAACCTGTGAGGAGTGACGCAATTGGGGTTCGAATAGCAGATATTTACATTATAGCTCATAACAGTAGTAAAATTGCGGTGAAGTAGCAAAGAAACAATCTTATGATGAGAGGCACTATAAATGAGGAACTGTACTAGAAAGGCTCAGCATTGGAAAAGGTGAGCATCACTGGCATAAACCATTTATTTACTTACTCTCCATTCTCTTGATGTCTATACATAAAATTTCCATGGATACAGCCATATACAGTTGACTTTATTTGTGGATATTTCTGTTTTACTTTTTTAGGTTGACAGAGTTTCTGATTTGTTAGTGACTGATTTGGTTCTAAGGGTTCGTATTAGACAGAAGTTGAAATTTCTTCATGGTCACAAATTAGTGAAAATTACCAATTCAAACAAATTACCCAAATAAAACTCACATATACAAAAATACTTTACCATTTTAAGTGTGGAGTTTGGTGACGTTTCACTGAGGTAAAATATCAAAGTACGTTATGGTTTCATTTTTTTTTTTCATAGTAGATTAGGAGATGCTCTGTTTCCTTCCTTTTCTCAGTACCCAGCCACCTCCTCATTTCTTATCAAGTGCATCATCTTCATATGCAGCACTTGTCAATCAAGTTCTCAAATGATGCCATTTTCACTGTCTTCTACCTAACTTCCCCCTTTGAATTATTAATTAATTATTCCAAATGAATCAACTTGTAAGCCTAGTAGCATCCAATACTTCCCTCCACCTAGAATGCAGCATCTGCAGAAAGTAAGAGTGGGAGGAGGCAGATGGACAACTTTGGTTGGCTAGGACTTGCACATTGTAGCTGCTCATTATTCTTTTGTCATTGTCATCTTCAGATTCAAATTAAATCGCACATCTCATAAATAAATTAATGTACATGAATCTGGTTCTTATCTGTGTTTTATTTTATTTAATCTTTGTCAATTTTATCTTTTAATTGGTTTCTAAGCATGTTCCAAACAGTTGCTTAGTTTGCCATGGCTGGCCAGGAATCCATCTACATAAATTATTGCATTTGGACACAATTTGTATTAAATTATAAATATTCCCTATGTTAACACAGATTGTGTTGACAGAATTTGTTTGCCTGAGTTGACCATCAGTTTAATCAAACTAATTACTTTATTAACTCAGTAAACAGGCTTATATTTGGAAAATATTTTATGATGCCATTTAACTTAAAGTGGAAATCTAGGCAGGGCATTGGAGTGTAAGAAAATAACATTTAATTAACTGCAGGTATTCTCCAGAAAAATTGTATATATCACTTCTTTTAAAAATTTCATTTACATTGATATTTTACCAAAAACTATTAAAACAAAACAATGAGCTAGTGGTTCTTTCCCTCTTCCCTCCCTCCCTCCCTCCCTCCCTCCCCCCTCCCTCTCTTCCTCCCTCCTTCCCTCCCTCCCTCCTTCCCTCTCTCCCTCCCTTCTCTTCCTTTCTTTTTTTCCTTTCATCCTTCCTTTTGAGAAAATTTGTCATTTAAACATCATATAAGATTTGTATAGGTGTAACTCTAATCAGAAGCTAATTAGAAATTAGTATTTTCCCATGATATCAAAATGTCCTGATGAATCTACAGGTTTTTGTTGTTGTTTGTTTGTTTACTAAAACAACATTTCCAGGTAAGTTATGGTTGCATTCACTTGAAATCCCAGCATTCAGGAAGTTCAGGAAAGAGGAATATAAGTTTGATTCTCACCTGGGTTATGTAGAAATGAAAAGAAAAAAAAAAAGAAAATCTTTGCTACCAATCTGCCTCACTATATCTGTTAAAAACGGATCTATTATTAAACACTGAATATAACTTCCAATCAAGTTATAAACATTTTCTCATTGTCAGGTTATGATGCATATTTGATTCATGTATATCTTATTTCTGAAAATAAATGTTCCATTATTGTAGCATTTTAAAACTATTTTTATTTGAATCATTTTATTAGTTCAATGAGGTTTCTGTGCATGCATACAATATATTTTAATCATGTTTACTTCCTCTCTTCTCTTTCATTCCTCTGAGATTCAACTCCATCTGTTCCAAATCCATGCTGTCTTTATTTTTCTATAATACAGGGAGTCCAATCTGTGCTACCCATATACACATGGCTGTAGAGTCTTCCACTGGAGTGTAGTCAACCAACCAGCAGCCACACCTTTAAAAACTGCACTGTCCTTCTCCTAGAAATCATCAACTTTCACTAGCTCTTTAACTAGGGGTTGGAGCTCAGAGTGCCTCCTCTCCATGCTTTAACATTGATGGGATGGATCTTGTGTAGGTCTTGTAAACTAGTATATGTACATGGTTATACAGATACACAGCTTATAGATAACAGATAATAGGTATATGTTTATAGTGATCCTTACTTAAATTATACAAAATTTAAACCTATAGTCTATAGGTCATTGTGAATTAAATAGTGGTCAGTCATCTAATTACTATTAGCTTTCCATAAGCTATAATATTTGTCTCATACAAAGTCTTTTAATGTATTCTCAAAATCTTTAAATTTATCTGTTAATCAACATATTATATTAAGTGGAAGAAACAAATACACAAGGTTGCAAATTATGTGACTCCAATGTCTAGAAAATATACAGACCATGTGAATACACAGATAAACAGCTAAAATTAGTATGGGACAGAGGCTGAATACAGGAATCAGTGCAAGAAAACTTGAACTTCACATTGCCCTGACAGAAATGTTTTATAATTGAATATAAATAAGAGTTGAGCAACATTATAGCTATTCTCAAGGTCGTCATGCTATTTATGTTAAAATGTTTAATTTAATATTATGGGAGTCTTATCTTTATAACAGCATTACAAGAAGGTCTCCTACGCCATAGTGCTAGTGCAATTTCCCATAGAAGAACAGGATATTCTGACGTAGTGTCAGATCTCTGTTCAAAGCTGCTGTACTTTCGTCCGCCCCTGCACAAGCTACATTCCTGATCATGTGGTCCTCTCCTCCCTGAAGACTGCTTTAAGGATCAGAGTCAAATGTTTTGTCACTCCTGGCTCCAATAAGGTGCACAGAAATTCCCAGCACATCTGATCCTATCCAGTTAATCCACAAGTGAGAATAGTCTTCAAAAGATGCAAATTGAAACTCTGAGCATAAGAACTTATTTTGCTGCTCACATTCAGGACAAAGAGATACTGCAGGACACTGCTGGTGGCTAGAGGCTTACAGAGCAAATGGAAAGATAACAAACAGCGGTAGAGGGCCAAACAATGTAGTGATAACAATGATTTGAAATGGGTGCAAGTGACCGTTATGCAGCATTGTAGATGTTTACAAAACTAGGTACCACCATAGGCTGAGGATGTTATGATAAAGGTATTTTCTGTACTTTGATTTTAAGAATAAATAAGGATTTTGCAGGAAGTTTACAGAACTTGAAATTCTAATTCTCAGGACAGACACAATCTTCAATGGTTTGTCATGTATTTCTATACTTTCGGAGTGCTGCTATCGAGATATTTATTAAATTAATAGTAAAAAATAACATGTAGGGCTGAAAATATGGCTTAGTGGATAAGATCCTTACTTTAAAAGGTTGAGAACTTAAGCTTGGATCTCTGGCACCCACAAATCCAAGCTTTGTGGCACGCAAATTTAACCCCTGTGCTGATTGACAGATAGATACCAAGGGATTCTCAGGACAGCCTGTCTAGTGGAAAAGATAAGCTCTAGGTTCAGTAGTGGATACCAGCACCACTGGACACCAAAATTTGACTTTTGCCCCTCACAGAAGTAAGTACTGCTGAGCTGAGCATACCCCCATATACATGTGCACATGGTATATATCACACACACACACACACACACACACACACACACACACACACAATTAAAATTTAACAAATTTTCAAACTAAGATGCTACTCATTTTATTCTAAAATTTGAATCCTCTCTAAGGTAGTACATGACTTTTTCTGATTTTAGAAGGAATAGCAAGTAGAAAAAATGTGGCAATTTAAACCATCATTTACATTAAGATAATGAATTTTATTTTGAAATCATGAGAGCTTTGAACACTGGATTTGTTTCCAAGGGTTAGATATTTAGAAAATTAGCCTAACTGCATAGATGATCCCATGATAATTACATTCTCAGTTTATTTTATGTACTTAATGTTGAGAGTGGCAACTTGAAGTTCAGGGTGTTGTCTAGAGGGATAGTCTCATTCGGAGAAGCCACTAGAATGCAACAACACACTTAACAATCCCAAGTGCTTGAGGAACCCAACTGGACTAATGTAAGATCTGCAGTCTTGGCATAGAAGATAGATCAGGCACCCTGGCTGTTGACAGTAGATACTCTGTTAACAGCACAGTTACCATAGTTAGGGTTTTGCAAGAGTGTTAACACTGTCATACATTTCCGTCTTCATACTGATATTGAGACATTGCAGACGTTCCCTTCATGTGGAATCTATAACCGTCCATTCTGAATCTGACTTGTTTGTGAATCTAGCTAGCTATGCTCGACAGAACATGAGCTCATATGAAGTAATTAGAAACTGAGAACTTGCACATAAACTGGACAACCTAGATTCAAGTGCTGAATGATGAGAGATTATGTTGAGGGAGAATTGACTGACCCTAGTCATTACAAAGACAGTTCTCAGAAACCTGATCAGTCCACCATCTCACTAAACATTTCTGAACAAACCCAGCTGCAATGCACAAAGCCTAACCCGGAAGTGGAAAAGAAGAACAACAATGTAAGTTTGCATCCGATTCAGGTAGCCAACTCACAACTTGACAAGGTAAAATTATGCTTTGGTGTAATACTATGCTTTAGAATGTCTTCCTTCTATGAGTTAAATAGATGATATTCAAACTTTGTAACTCACTTAACTACTGCATCCCAAATTTTTCAAGAAATAAAATACATTTGCATTGCCAGATATAGGACTATTGCATATATTTAATAAAAAGGTCTTTTAGGGGTTTTGATAGGGACTGTGACACTTCTACTCAGATTTTATAGTCTCACCAAAGTTACTAGAGTTGGTTAATAAGATCTATGGGGAGATGTGAAGCTAAAACGGGTCATAAGCATTACATTCCAACCCAGTATGAACAGTATCTTTGTATAAGATGAATCCAGAAACACGTGAGCACACACGAAAGACTATGTGAGGACACAGTAAGAAGATTGCCATCAGTAAACTAAGAAAAGAATCTCTGGGAGAAGCTAGACCTTGTGCAACTTCATTGCAGACTTCCAGCTCTTATTATTATGATAAAATTAATTTGCTTAATCAACCCAGTTTTTAGTTTATCTTTTCTTTAATTTGCCCCGTGAAAACTAACAGAGATTGGGTTATTTTTAAAAAACTACTTTTAGACTGATGTTTGTTTTTATTCACATTATATGCATTATGCAAAATAACAGGGTGACTCATATTAAAGGACTTTCTGCACGAATATAAAAATATAATGAAATTTTATTGAAATTACACTGAACTATAATGTTTCTTAAAGAAGAGGGAGCAACCATCCTCTTTTATATGCAAAAAGCATATTTATCGGAAGGAGATGGTAAACATGCACTTTGTCTCATTTTCTTTTTGAATGTTTTTTGAAGTTTTCATATGTGAGTGCTGTATTTACATAATTTCTGTGCCTCCTTGTGACCCTTCTGACTCCTCCATATTCTGTACCCTGATGCCTCTCAAATTTATGTCACCTACAATTATGATCGCAACTCACAGGCACACACACATGCGCACTACTGATTCATTTGTTATTGCATCTGTTTATAAATGTTTAGGGCTTATAATTTAAGATTGCATAACCTAAAAGGGAACTCAGTCTTGAAGAAGGATAATTCTTTTTTTTTTTTTTTTTTTTTTTTTTTTTTGTGTGTGTGTGTGTGTGTAGCTGAGGATTGAACACAGGGCCTTGTGCTTGCAAGGTAAGCAAGCACTCTACCACTGAGCTAAATCCCCAACCCGAAGAAGGATAATTCTTGATTCTTCCTCTCTAAGCAGCCATTTATTGCCTGATGCCCTACACGTAGGAGTAGAACCATGTATAATCTCTTCTTTCCACATTGAATTGAAATTGCCATTTTTATAAGACTTCTTTAGGCAACAAAACTGTTGAAATTTTATGGTTACAGGTATTTACTTTTAAATTATGCGTATGTCTATTTAACCTGTGCTCATGAGTGCCAACACCTATAAGGACCAAAGGCCTTAGAGACTTTTGGAGTTGGAGTTACATTTGGTGGTGAGTTGTCCAACATAGGTGCTGATAATTGAAATTGGGTCCTTTTAAAGAGTTGTACAAGCTTTTAACTTTTGAGTCATCTTGCCACCTGAAATACTGGATTATTGTTCTTATTATTTTTATGTAACTATGACATATCAGCTTTAAATGTTTATTTTCATAACTGGTCCACCATAATATAAATAGAGCTAAAGAGAGATTTGACCTGCAAGTGTATCATTTTGATGGTGATGAATGGTTCCTTCCACCACAAAGAACACGAAGTCTGCCTGGATGTGAGAGTGTGCTGAAACAGCATTAGTATATATGATCAGTGCTCCAAATTGTAAAGCAAATATTCAAGAAAAGTACTGCATTTTGTAAAAGAAACTGAAAGACAAGTCACAAACACACATGTATACAAGAGCACACACATACAAGCATGTGACACACACATGCACATATGAACATCGCTAGTTAACTAAATCCACATATAAAACAGAAATGAGGAGGTGGGAATGAGAAAGGTCAGCATGAAGTCACTAAGAATAGATACTCTGTAGACCTTTGGTTTTTATTTTTTTCTTCCTCTATTTCATGTTGGCCATTGTATGATCATACCACCTTGATAGCATACCATGTTTAGTTGTTTATCCATTGTGTTTCACTATTTACTTAATCTTTGAGATAAAATATATAATTATCAGCTTAATTTAATGATTATAGAAGTTGGTTTTATTTAATTTCCAAAATTCCATTTGTGCTACATGTATTTCATGTTTAGGTCACATAGATGACTCTGTTTCCTTAATTTGTAAACACCATTCTATTTTACTTAGAAGAATTTTCTAAAAGGAAAGAATTTTCTAAAGGTTCCCTATCTTTTGGTCTCTGGGTATACTTATCTGTGTAGATTACCCTTGGCAACAAACAAACAATCATCACAAATAGGTTAACTTATTTATAAAAAAAAAATTAAGGATAAGATCCCTGTTGTTCCCCAAATCAAACATTTCTCAAAATAAATCAATGGTTAATTAAAAGTAGTAAAAAACACATTTAATAATCATGATTAATGATTTTTAGAAAACACTGGATTGATTGCAAACCAAGTAATGACTGTGTCTGAAACTCTTGTTTTCGTCAATAACTAAGCTTGTTAAAGTTACATACTAAATAATTTTGTGTTTAGTGTGCATCATTAAGTATAATTTCTTTTTAATAAAGTCTAACTTCATAGAGTTAAGAGGTTTTGTTTTTAACTTGAAACTAGCTGACTGCTTGGAAACATTATTTTAACAATTCTGTCAAAAAATAAGTACCTATTTTCTATAAAAACTTAGGATGGTATACTCACCTTCTCAGGCCAGGGAAACAGACAGACAAACTGCAAATCTTCACCTCTCTCACTCCTTCTACACCAAGTCCAATCCTCCAGTCTCATTCCCAGCCCTGCAGGAGACCATCTGCTGAAGCTTCCCCCTAACTCGCTGCCCTCATGTCCAACAGACTATTTAGACCCTCTCATCCAACCTTTCTTATTTCTACACATTGGTTTATCCTAGCCTCCAACTCCAGAAGGCATTCCTGCAGGACACTATGGCCAGGGGAGCTGTTAGGTAATCTGGAGATCATCATGGTTTCCCTTCTTTCCCCCAAGTCCAATCTCCAGGTCTCATGTCTAATTCTATAGCAGGCTGCCTGCTGCCCCCCCACCCCCATCTCTGACCTACTATTACCATCAGATCATTTAGATAGTCCGCTGGAGCTTTCCTCTCCACTCATCCTGTTATGCCAGCCCAGACTCTAGGAGGCTTTCTCTGCCACCCTCAAGGAAGCCTACCAGAGAAGAAAACAGGCCAGCTGAGCAGGTAGGTGAACTTCAAATCTCCAGTCTCCCTCCTCTCCCTCGTATCCAAACCCCCCAAGTCTTACCCCAGCTCTGTAGTAGACTACCTGTTGTGGCCTCTCCTCACTCTCTGGACCAGTCTAAGCATATCCTGGTAGAATAGCCTGCTTTTCTTATTCCTGTGATCCTCCTCAACCCACCCAATCCCAGCACATCTTTAATCCTAATAGTCAGCTCCCAGTACCTAGAAACACATTTTGCCTGAAATTCCATGTGGCCATACCGTATGTATCAGGATCCGAGAAGAATTTTCTAAAAGGAAATATACAACCACCATACTCTCCTAAGAAGAAAAGAGGGCACAGAAACCAAGGAAACAAACACCCACACAACAAAGACAAGAGTATATATCTCCCCAAACCCAGATGCCAGTATAAAAACACAATAATAGCCTGGATAATATGTCTCCTCTAAAGACAACAGTCATACCACAGCAGGACTTACACATTGCAACATAATTGAACTACATGACAAAAATCCTAAAATTGCCTTTATGAATATGATTAAAGGTTCTTAAAGTAACCCATGAAAATACTAGCAAACAGAAGGAAATGATTTTAAAAGTATAAGACCTGAGAGTGAAAATATAATTAGCAAAGAAGCCCAAACCTCAGGAAATCTGGAAATGAAAAATTTTGGAACTTATACAGGAATGTTAGTGGCAATCCTCAACAACAGAATGCAAGAGATGGAAGAGAGAATCCCAGACACTGAACACACAATAGAAGAGACTGATACCTCCATCAAGGAAAACCTTAAATCTAAAAAAAAAAAAAAAAAATTGGCACAAAACATCTAGGAAATCTGGAACATTATGAAAAGACCAAATGTAATAATAATAGGAGTAGAAGGAGAAGAAAATCAAGTCAAAAGTACAGAAAATATTTTCAACCAAATCACAGAAAAAATTCTGTAACTTGAAGGATATGCCTATCAAGGTACGAGAAGCATAAAGAACACCAAATAGAGTGTATCCGAAAAAATTACCTTTGGTATATAATAATCAAAACACTAAATACATGAAAGCAAGAAAGAATATTGAAAACTTCAAGAGAAAAAAACCAAATAACATATTATGGCAGACTAGCAAAATAATAGTTAACTTCTCAATGGAGATTTTTAAAATAAAGGAGGGCCTGGATGGACATTCTACAAACTAAAAGAGACCACAAATGCAGGCACAATCTCCTATACTCAGCAAAACTTTCAATCACAGTAGATGGAGAAAGTAAGACTTTTCATGATGAAGCAAAATTTAAGAAATATGTCTACAGATCCAGACGGAAAGCTCTAGAAGGAAAATTCCAACCTGAAGAGATTAACCACACCCAAGAAAACACAATGAATAAATAATCGTGGACAAGCAAATCGAAAGAGAAGAAACAAGTACACACACACGTGCACACACACACACACACACACACACACACACACACACCCCTACCTCACAGACACTCACACACCACCACCACAACCACCACCATCACAACAACAACAACAACAACAACAACAACAACAAAATATGAAAATCAACAAGTACTGCTTATTAATATCTCTTAACATCAAAGGTCTCAATTCTCCATTATAAAGATGCAAACTAACAGAATGGATGAGAAAACAGGATCTATCCTTCTGCTGAATCCAGAAAGCATCATAACACCAGTGATTAGCATCACCTTAGGGTAAAAAGATGGAAAAAGATATTCCAAGGTAATTTATGTAAGAAGCAAGCTGATGTAGCCATTTTAACACCTGACGGGATAGACTTAAAACCAAATCTAATCAGAAGAGAAAGGAGGAACACTATACAGTCATCAAAGGAAAAATCCACAAAAAAGGTGTTGCACTTTTTGGCATCTATGCACCAAACACAAGGGTGCCTGAGTTCATGAAAGAAACACTACAACTGGTTAAATCACATATACTTATTGTGAAATTTTTTTCTGTTTCATTTTTTTCTTTAATGAAGATAGATTCTTATCTCATACATTATATCATTATTATAGTTTTGCCTACCTCTACTCATCTCAATTCCTTCCCATCACCCCTACCCTCAAGGTCCACCCCCTTTCTGTCTCTCATTAGAGGCTTCTAGGGTTTAACAAGCAAAAATGACAAAAATAACATATAATAAGATGAAGCAAAATCTAAATATCCACTATTGCCTAGATAGAACATCAAGACAAAACCAAAAAGAAATGCTGTAACTCACTGCTCATATAACCCAAATGGACATAACAGATATTTACAGAGCATTACATCCAAACACAAAAGAATATACCTTTTTCTATGCATCTTATGGAGATTTCTTCCAATTTGAATATATACTTAAATACAAAGCAAGTCTCACCAGACACAAGAACATTGAAATAACACCCCATATTCTATCTGAATACCACAGACTAAAACTGAATATCAGAGACAACGGAAAGCTTGCAACCAAAAACTTAACAACTTTCTACTGAATGAAAAATGTGTTAAGAGAAAAATTAAGAAAAAAATTAAGAATTTCTAGAAGTCAGTGAAAATGAATACACACCATATCCAATCTTAAGAAACACTATGAAAACAATTCTAAAATGCAAGTGTATAGAACTAACTGACTTAAAAATATTTTCAAAGATTAGTACACCTTCCAGCATACTTTGAAGCTCTAAAATATAAAAGAAGAAATCAACCTAAAAATATAGATGTAAAAAAAAATCAAATTCAGAGATGAAATCAATAAAAGAGAAACAAACAATATAAAGAATCAATGAATTGAAGAGTTGCTTCTTTGAGAAAATCAATAAGATTGATAAGCCTTTATCCAGATTAACTAATAGAAGGAGAAAGAATATCCAAAGAGCCAAATTAGAAATGGAAAGAACACATTAAAAAAATCATTTACCGTGATCAAGTTGGATTCATTCCAGAGATGTAGAGATGGGTAAAAATAGGAAAATCAATATATTTAATCCACCATATAAGCAAACCGAAGGACAAAAAAATTTGTATAATCATCTCATTAGATGCAGAAAAGTTCTTTGGCAAAATCCAACATCCCTTCATGACAAAATTCCTGGATATTAGGGATGGAAGGGAAATATGGAAACTTAGTAAAGGCAGTTTACAGCAGTCTGACATCAATACAAATGGACAGAAACTCAAGGCAATTCCTAAAATCAGGAATAATTCAAGGTTGCCAACTATCTCCATAGTTAGTCAATAGAGTACTCAAAGAGTAACAAGACTACTGAAGCAGATCAGGGGGTAAACACTGGAAAGGAAGAACTCAAAGTAACTTTATTTGCAAGTGATATGATAGTATACATAAGTGACTCTACAATTTCTACCTGGGAACCCCTACTACTGATAATTACTTTGAGCAACATAGCTGAATACAAAACCAACAAAATCAGTAGCACTCCTATATACAAATTCCAAAGGGACTAAAAAGAAATCAGGGAACACCTTTCACAATAGCCTCAATTAATATAAAGTATCTTGGGACAACTCTAAATAAACAAATCAAAAGATATGTGTTATAAAAACTTCAATTCTTTGAAGATAAAAAAATTGAAGAATATATAAGAAGATGTAAAGCTCTTCCATGCTCATGGATCAGTAACATTAATATAGTAAAAGTGGCTATCCTACCAAATGCAATCTACAGATTCAGTGAAATCTCCATCAATATTACAACACAATTCTTCAGATATGTTTTTAAATTAATTTATTTATTCAGTTTACATCCCAAATAAAGCCTCCCTTCCACCCTCCCCTCTTCATACTCATTCAGAAAGGGGCAATCCTCCCATCGGCATCAGTGAAGCATGGCATATCAAGCTGCTCTAAGATTAAGCACCTCCCCCTGTATTCAGGCTGTGCAAGGCAATGTAGCATGAGGGATAGATTCCCAAAAGCCAGTCAAAGCACCAGGGACAGGCCTTGCTCCCATTGCCAGAAGTCCCATAATAGACCAAGCTACACAACTGTCTCATATATGCAGAGGGCCTAGGTCAGTCCCATACAGGATCCCTGGTTGTTGGTTCAAATTCTGTGAGTTCCCACCAGCAAGTCTAGCTCTTTCTGTGGGTTTTCCTGTGATGTTCTTGACTCCCCGGCTCCTACAATCCTTCCTCCCTCTCCTCCAAGGCCTATCACCCTTGGTATATACCTAAAGGATGCTTTATCCTACCACAGAGACACTTGCTCAAACATGTTCAATGCTGCTCTGTTTATAAAAGCTAAAAATTGCAAATACCGTTGATGTCCCTCAACAGAAGAAAGGATAGAGTCAATGTGATACATTTACACAACCCAGTCACTAAAAAATAGTAAATCATGAAATTTGCAGGTAAATGTGTAGACATAGAAAAATAAATATCCCGAGTAAGGCAACCCAGACCCAACAATCCTTTCCTTAAATTGTTTTATCAGTATTTTGTTGGAGCAACAGAGAAGTAATTAATTGAGCTTCCAAAATCAGCTTCAAAATAGCTCCCACTTAAAGAGTCTGTGTATTCTTTAGAAAGAAGATAAGAAGATAAAGACCATCTGGTGTGACCTTCACAAGAAACAAAAGTTAGACCCTGGCAACATCTTCATTTCCAGAAGAGTCCTCCATGCTTATTATTCAGAATCTACTAATAAACCAAGATAGATTGATTTATTCCTATAACAATGCTAAATGTTCCTGTAATTTTTATTTTATCACCTCAATTATGAAACCATAGGGAAAATTCGAGAAAGATGAAAAACCAGTAATTTTAAGCTACTTTCATTCTTTACAGTTCCATATTTGTGAGACTAAGTGGAATTGGCCATTATAATGACTTACATTTTGGTGTATTTGAAATACTTTCAGCAAAAGAAATTGTCCTCATACGGATATCATTTATTTCCCAGTTTCTTCTCTCTAACTGCTCATATATTTTCCTAGATGTGTCTAATTTTGCCAAGTGCACAACAAAATAAAGAGAATATGGAACCACTTTCATCAAAATAAACAATTACATATACCTCAAATTTTCTTCTGTGAAATGACTACATGGAGACTCTCAAAGGCCACTGTAAAATACAGCGAGTTAAAAATAGCCAATTATAGGAAGAGAAAAATGAAGGAAATAGTACTTGTCTCTTTGATCATGAGGGTAGGCATGAGGCTTTCTCAAGGCCTCCCAGGCCAGTCAGGCTCAATATACCTTTCTCCTTTTCCCATCTGCTATGCATGAAAGTGGCTATTTATTCTGCACCCCATTGACTTTGTGACATAATTTATTAATATTTTCATTTTAGACTTAAATTTTTTTCTTATCCTTCATGTGGCATTTACAATTTATTAGGTATTTTGCCTTAAATTTTCATCATGTCTTAGAAGGTTTTCCATAATAGAGAAGATCTCAATTTAATATATATATATATATGTATATATATATATATATATATATATATATATATGTATATATATATACTTCGTTGACACACCACTCATAGCACAATCACCAAAACAACTTCAAACAAGGCAGGCAAGACACTGATAATATGTTTCCATTTCTGTTGTTCACCTTGAAAGTAATCAGCAGAAATGAAACAGACTCCATCATCACACTAATTATATTTGAAAGGCAAGTTTATTATTAAATCTCCAAGGCTGTAAATTATCAGTTTAAAACCAAGCGAAGATGTTATTATGCATTAAGGTGCCTTTACACGATGATCCGAATGACTTGGATAGGATCCTATGTCTAAATGTTTCAGAAGCCACCTGAATAACTTCACTGCTTTCATTACTATGACACTTCACATAAAGGAAGAGGTTAAAGGAACAGTGTAAAACTACTTTTGTGAGAGCTGTTTAGCACATACAGGGTAGGTAGTGAAAATTCAGCGTTAGCATACTATGTGAGATGGGATCCAGGGTGGGATTAGGTCAGGTATTCTCAGTCATCGCTGTCAGCTTCTCAAATATGGGTCTTGCTAAGAGCGCTTTGGAGACCACTGTTCTGGACCATTCATTTTGCTAAATAGAGGCAACAATTTGTGACTGTGGATACTACCTCCAAACTCTCCTGTTCCTTCCTACAAACTCTTTGTGCCCTTCTTTGCAGAATCCAGTTAAACTCGCTGTAACCAAACTCAACCTATGACATATTTCTTGGTTTTCTGTGCTTCTCTTTCAAGTATGTTGTTTCTGTTTGGGGCACAGAGTAAGTGTCTATTTTTAACAAAAGACTGAGTTTACATCATTATTATTCAGAGAAGCATCAAGTAGGCAACCGCTAATCTTTGTGCTGTGACATGCAGAGAATTCCTGGGTTTTGTTCCTTAAATATAGTAGTTTTACTTCAGGAAACAAGGTCATTGTGACCTTCAAACCTATATATAGGCTTGTATGTAGCTGCAGTCAATACAGAATTCAAATTGAGTTTCCCTGCAAAATGCAATTTGAAAGAAGACATTTCTAGAGATTATAGATGGTTCAAAAGCAATTTAATGCTGGGTACACTTGGGGTGCTGTCTGATTCATGAATAATGAGGACACTTACGTGTTCACTTGATATATGGCATTCATACAGAACTCACTGAATATTTTCTATGGAGATGGTGTCAGCTGCAGTGGTTATGTTTGGGCAGCTGGTCACAAAGTGTTCAGAGTTTAAATTAATGTGAAATAAAGCTAATTCTCTTTTCTTTTAAGTGGAAATATGTTATTTTGCTGGAGAGATGGATAAAAAATGAGCATTGTCAATGTTAAATATTAATGCAGATACAACTTTATAAATATGAAATCAATCTTTACTATAATTGTATGGAATGAATTTTCATAACCAAAGTTTAGCAAGCAAAATGCATACTATTTCATTTTTAAAAAATTATTAGAAACATTTAATATCATTCAAATGTTGTTGGAAAGTTTGAATAATTTTGAGCAAGTTTACAATAAAGGAAGTTAATCTCTACACCATATCTAATCTCCAGATATTATCAAAACAAGACATATCCAATACTTGTTAGATTAGTAAAATCCACTGAGTCCATATTTGATATAAATGTATCAAGCCTCAGGGCATTCATGTTTGTTAATTATGTTCTGATTTATTTGTATGTTTTCTTTTCCATGTTTCATTTCCTTGAATTAATTCTTTACATTTGATTTTTCTTTTATATCTTTATAAACTAATTAATTTGAAAATTATGCATAGCCAGTTTATTAATATTTTATACTGCCTTCTTCAATGTATTTTCCTCTATTTGGCATAAAATGGTAAGGACTTGCAAAGTACAGATTGATCTTAGGAAATGTATTTAACAATTAAATAGTGTAACATTTTCATAAATATTTATATCTTATTTGTGTTATGAAGCCTTCAACCATCTCTGCTTAGTTCTTTACAAAATATAATTCTTTGATACAAACTTTGGTCAACATTCATTGCAACAGAACATGGGAACTTGTTCCTTCTAGTCTGGAGATAAAGTTCAGTTGTAGAGCATCTGTCTGGTATGTGCTAGAGGCCCTGGGTTCACTCTACAGTACTAGGAAACCACAGCAAAAGCACCACCTCCCACATAACTATGCTATTCCATTGAAACCTACTATCCACTCTCTGCTCTCCTCTTCTAACAACTGGTGGCGACAATTCTACCTTCTACATTTATGGAACCTGCTCTTTTACCTTCTAAATATCAACAAAATCATGCAGCATTTCCCATTCTGTGTCTTGTTTGTCTCATGTAACACAATGTTTTTCATTTCCATCTATCTTGCAGCAAAATGACAGCATGTTGTTCTTTTTATGGATGGATAGATTTCTATTATGTCTTGTTGAGCTGTCTTAAAAATTATCATTTGGAATTTTTTTTCCAGGAAATTCACTAACCAAGGCAACCTGGTTAATCCATGTGTAATTCTATCAGAGCTGCTGGACATGGTTATCAGGCTGCTTCACAGACTCCCATTTAGTGTTGTAAGGGGCCTGCTCCTTCTCCATCAGCTTATATTTCTGGTGTCTACGGTATTGTTGGGGATGAGTCTCTCATGCTTCGTGTTTTTTTCCTCCCCTGAACAGATGGTATTGTACGTGGTGTGTGCATGATTTCCTTCTTTATCCAGCCATTGAGCATGTTGAAGATGTCTTTTGCCTCTACCATTTGCACATTGCATTCTGTGGAGGAGCCTCAACCTCTCTGGTAAGGTGGGTGTTGTTTTGATCCTATTTGATTTCTTGTTTTATGAAGGGAAATATGCCAGACACCTCTAGTCAAGTATGTTCCTGATAACATCTCAGTTACTTACTTTTTAGCATGTGGAAATTTCAAAAGTGCTGTATACCAACAATGCTATAAGCTCATAGCTGGTGTGCTTTTGGAAAGGGATACTCCAGCACATGTTAATGTAATCTTAGTTCTACACTATTACAAGTTTATAGTGAAATAAACATGTTTCTTAGAAATATCATTTTTTGTATACTACAATTTTACTTAAATTAAAATTCTTTTGTGTGTTCTCTGCATTTCCATATTCTGTATTATTTTTAAAGTACTTACTTCCTCCATACATCTCATATTTACTATCAGTGACTTCTCATTTTGAATATAAATTCTTATAAATAGGCATATATATCTGCTTTGTTCATCAATCTGTATTTAATATCTAATAGATTTTAGAGCACAAAAATGTGAATAAATGCTTGTGTGGATATATGAATACGCAGTGAACTTTTAATGGGGAAAGGTTTTATATGCAGCTGTTGAAATTCAAGTCTTTACATATTGTTTATTATGAAAAAAATTTAGATATTACTACTTTAATTTTTATGATATATATTTCTTATTTACTTTTGAGATTGTAATTTAATTATAATGCTTTTGTCTTTCCTTTCCTCCCTCCAAACCCTTCTATGTACCCCTTCCATATCTACTACAGATCCATGACCTCTTTCATATTAATTGCTATATGTTTGCATATATATATTTGTACATACATATATATTCCTATGAGTAACCTGTTGAGTCCATATAATGTTGCTTTTATATGTTTTCCGAACTGAATCTCCCAGGTTTGTTCAGTTACCTGCAGTTCTTTATGTAGGGTTGCAGCTTCATGGGCTTTTCCCTATCCAGTCTAGCATCTTTTTGGCATCATCCTTGTTCAGATCACACTTGGACAGCCATGTTGGTGAGACTTTACAGGGGATAGCTTCTTATCTAATTAGGAGGCACCATCTTACAGCAAACTCCCTGATCCTCTGGTTCTCACAATCTTTCCATGTCCTTTTCTGCTATGGTTTAAGAACTGTAAGTGTAAGAATGCTATTCAGATGTATGCAATGGGACTGGTCTCCATAACTCTTCATATTGATTGGTAATGGTTTCCTGTAGTGTTTCCTGTCTGGTACAAAGAGATATTTACTTCTTATGGGGTGCTAACTATACTATACCTATCTGTGGGGAGAAGGACGAATATCCATAGAGTGTTTGTAAGGATTTTACTGGTTTAGTAAGTTAGTGACTGTAGATTTTTCCAATAAGCATGATTTCACTGGCACTGAGTGCTAACTAGATTCCAGCACCAGATGTGGTTTCATTCTGTTTGAGCAGGTATTAAATCCAACTAGAGCCAAAAGATATGAATGCCACTACTTCATCCATAGGGTTATCTTGGCACATTGGCCATTCATGTATTTCATACACACATCATTGGGTGCATCTTTCATCTGAAAGCTTGCATGGTGCCTTCTGGTACCATGAGAAGTAGTCCTTGGGGAAGAAACATTTATGTAAATTCTGTCTCAGGAGACCATGGGCCCTGTTTCTGAAGGACAGCAATAGGCTGTATGTTTGGGGGAGTGTACTGGATACCCCTAACTAACAACTCAAAAGAGGGCTTCTCATGCCTTGGTACTGGTGATTTTCAAGGTGGTCTTCTGCTTTTGGAGAGAGGTGCCATCAGCACAGATGAAAAGAACCCATTAAAACTACAAATATGTATTTACACCCTGAGTCCCATGCACTGATTTCTTTTTAAAGGTAAATGATTAATGGTATGATTCCTTGAGGCTTTTTCAGCCATCTATATTGTTACTTTCCCTACCTCAATCTTCCCTGAGGATGCCTCCTTATCCATGTCCCCTATGAGATCACCTGTGTGCTTGGAGCACATGAAGGCCAGAAGGAGGGCATCAGATTCCCTGAAATTGGGGTTATGCACAGTTACTAGCCACCAAGTGGGTGCTAAGAGTCAATCTTAGGACTCTGGGTAAACAATCATTTCTTCTAATTGCCAAGTCACCTCTCTAGCCACAAGATGACTTTTATAGTTTTGAACCTACTTAGATGTTAAGAAATATTTTTAAAGATTTACTATATTTACTTTTTGTTCTTATTAGTAAGGAATTGCTTTTGTTCAAAATAATCACTTATTCAATGGCTCTTCAACTGTATTTAAGTTTATTCTATTTTAAGTGCATATTTCCTTTGAAGTCTCCTGAAATCTTAAGGATTCATAGATATTGTCCCATCCTTATGAGCACTGGCAATCCATGTAAACAATTATTAGATAACTTGCTGTGGAATTTAAAATTAACAAGGACCATAACCTACATAATTAGCAATGTATACTATTTTATCAAGTACTTAAAGATATCACTGATTAATCTACATTCTAAAATGTGGTAATATATTGTGTCTCTCAAAATATAATATACCCTAAAAAAGCTTATCTGAGGATAAGAGGAAAAATCCAGCCACTCTATTAAACATAGAAGTCAGGCAATGTTAATACATGCCTTTAATCCTAGCATTTGGGAGGCAGAGATCCATCTGGATCTCTATGAGTTCAAGGCCACATTGGGGAACAGAGATAGGCATGATGACACACATTTAATCACAGCACTAAACATAAAGGTCTGGAGGTCTGTACAGACAGACAGGAAGTGATGTATAGCTGGACAGAGAGGGGAAGTAAGATGCAGAACAGAAAAACATATAAGCGTGGGTATACAGGAAATAGGTTGCTTTGGAGACTGAGGCATCTGTAAGGTGAGGTTGGCATGGCTTGTCCTATTCCTCTGATCTCTCAGGTTTTAAACCCAATATCTGGCTCCAGGTTTTTTTTTTTTTTATAATTAGCAATTCATGTTACATCTGGTGCCCAGAAAAGCATAGGTTATAATCTACACTGCATGAAGAGTAACTTTATCTACAGCAGAGTGACCAAATCAGAGGTTGCTTAAGCCTAGGAGCACAGGGAGGGCTAAGGGCATAGAAAGGATGTGGGGAGAGGAGTGCTTAACGTTTCTATGTTTTTATTCTAGTACTGCTTTCATGAGTTTTTCTTCCTCTGAGCACACTGTCATACATTTTAAATAGATGTGATTTATTATACATAAATTATTCTTCAGCAAATTGATGATGAATGCCAAAAGTCAATAAAGACATTTTAGATAAATTAAAGTTATGAGAACACATCCCCAAGAGATGCATGCTAAAGGAAATACTAGAAAAAATACAAGCAACATAAATAAATTATCATTTTGGCACTTGGAGAAACAAAGAGAGTAAATCTAAATAAATAAAGATGGTGTAAGTAGTAAGCATGTTTTATTTCACTTAGATTATCCATCAAATTAAATATAAAACTGCAATGACATAGAAGTTGTGGGAAAAATTACGGACTTTAAATTCCTCCACATTGCTTACATTGTACAAAAATAAACTGAAAGCATACTGAAATTCATATCAATGATCATTTAGAAAGTATACAGTAATACCTTGACTATGTAAAGAAACTATTATGGAAGAGAAAACATTCTAAGATACCAGGTTCTCCTCTCTCTCTCTCTCTCTCTCTCTCTCTCTCACACACACACACACACACACACACACACACACACACACACACACATCATTCTGAAGAAGGGAAAGAGAAAATATATCTAGAACATATAAAGGAAGTAAAAAACGAAGAATAATATTAATGTATTTTAATTCATATATATGAATACTCATATTAATTTTTAATTAGCTAATCTTCTCCTTAAAAGACAGTGCTTGTTGGGACAGATAGACATGCACAAATTTAATAAAACATGCAAATGAAACATATCATTATGATAAAATGTTAATTTTACATGAATAAACAATACATTTAAAGTCAATATATTTTTTAATCTCATTGAATAACTTGAAAAAAAATTTCAAAGCCTAATGTTATATCCATAGTTGCAGTGAGATACTTTAAGAGGTATCTCCTAGTAACTGAAAAATTAGATGAAAGGCAACAAGAAAAAAACGTAAAATATGATTAGAAAATTTGGAATCTTGATATATGTGAAATATTAAACACACACAAAAGTAGAATATGCAGTAGTTTAAATTTCACATGAGGTTTTAAAAAATTGACTGTATGCTTTTCAACACAGCACAGCAGGTCTCAATTAATTATAAGGGAAATAATTATAGAGTGTGTTTTATGGGTACAATAAATTAAGCTATTAATCAAATACAAAATGATAGCAAAAATGTCATAATTTTAAAATTAAGAAATATTCTTCTCATAAGCTATAGATCAAAGTAAAACCAAATGGAAATAGTAATAATTCATATTAATCATAACAATTCACTACACATCTGATTCAGAAAAGCTATTTAAGAGGAAACATGGCTTTGATGCACATTTCAGGAATAAAGAAAAGCTAATGGTGAATGAGCTATAATCTTAGTAATTTAGGGAAAAGGTAAGAAATTGATCATCTCAAAATGCAAGAAGGAAAGTTTAAAATGAGGCATGTAGTAATGAAACAGGAAATGAGTGGGCAGTAGAGAGTTAATAAATTGAAAGTTTAGCACTTCAAAGATTTGATCAAGTGGAGGTCATCCAGGATAGAGGAGGATCCTCAGGTCAATGTCAGAGAGGAGAAATGAAGATGTTGCCAAATGATGGGAATTTTACATATTTGTAACATCTTTGACATCAGTTACTCACGCATCATGAGATCCCAAACAACTACCTCTTACTTTTTCTTCAGGAAGCTTGAGAGCACATCTCTCTACATAGCCCAGGCTGTCCCAGAATTCACTTTGTAGATAAAGATGACCTGGACTCCAGAGAGATACACCTGCTTCTGCCTTCCTAACAGAATGTGTCATGACACTCAGCTCAACTACATATTATTTTAAATTCAAATTAAAAAAAAAATCATTACTTAGAAATTCACATACAAGTCAGAAAACAATTGATTGTTATCAATTACCTGAATAGATTGTCTGTCAAACAAATGACAATTTAATGAAATAAGAACACTATACTTTCAATTACTTATAACATATCAGAAACTTATATAGAAACATAAATTTTATTGTAAAACATGAAAATATCTATCAACAAGGAAAAAACTATAAATATAGATATTTTGGTCTATATATACATATATAAATACATATATACATATATTTAATATGTTACATGAATACAAAATAAAATTAGAAATTAACATAAAATAAGCAGAGGATGAATTATATGATATTTGTCATGATTATAAGAATATTTTTTCTTGAAAATACATTACTAAAATTTTCAAATTAATTTCTTAAAAGAGAAATACCTTTTATTTTTTGCTAAATACATTTTTAAATGTTTGACTAATAGAAATTAAATATTTGTATTTATGGGGTCCCACATGCTGTTCACATGCATGCATCTAATCTGTACCAATCAACTTTATCCACCCATTCTATGAACTCAATCTCACACACCCTTCTCAACATACTGAAGAATTCCATTTTCAAATTAGTTTAGTTAGCTTCCACCTATGAGAAGAAGCACATGCTAACTGTCTGCAAATGGTTCATTTTGCCAAACTAACATTTTTAAGTTCATCCATTTCACTGCAAATGGCAACTTTTTCCATAGTTTACTGCATTCCATTTTCTATATGTGTAGCATATATCTGTTTCCCCACCAATATACATACTATATAAGTAAATAAATATATAAATGCACTAGATGTCATATATATGTATATACACATATATACATATCTTTTGTATCTTATTCATATGGCATCATCACTTCCCACCACATTCTAAGTAATAGGTATTTCAGATTACCCAATTAAATGTATTTACTCAAATCTATTTGGATTTTAGCAGAGGCAGTATTTTTATTTTAATGTGAATCAAAATGTTAACATTTTTAATTGCAATTATTTAAATAAATTAGACATTTTTTATACTTTGCAAGACTTTGATGTTTCAACACTTATCATTAACATAAATTATATTTGTATAAGACTTAGATTATTATAGTTATTGGACAATTTGATAGTGTAATTGTTGTATAGTAAATACTAAATGCATTGATTATGCATTTGAGAGTGATGCATAAACAGTGCAGAGATAAAGTAGTAATTTGTGAGTTTTAAATATCCTTTTATGTACACAATCATTATTTGTAAGTAATGCTTTTCCAGTTCTGTGTATTCCATAGTCCAGCAAGATAGCTGTTTATATCTGCTTATTGTAATCACTGAATTCAGGATAAGTTTATTTATTAGTTAGGATTATTCAGAGAGATGATCTATTGAGTATATAAATAAATAAATATGTAGGTGGGGGCAGGGATTCCTTGGTTGGCCAGACCTAGTCATAGATGCTGACAGGTCCCACCACCATCTGGAAGTTAGAGGCTGAGATGCCAGTCACACATTTCTTTACAAGTCCAAAAGCCTCAGAACTTGGAAGCCCATGATAGGATTTTGTTAAAAGCTGTAAGACAGAGAAATGTGGGGTGTTAGAGAGGTGGGAAGAATTATTGTGTGAGTCTTGGCATCCAAAGACTGTAGATCAGTGAGTTTCAATGTTTAAAGGCAACAGAAACACTGAGTGCTAGCTTAAGGCAATTTTTTTTTAAATGCCATTTCTTTGCAGCTTTTTATTAGTTGGGGATTACTTCACTGAGTTCAAGTCTCCCCCATTTATTTAACCAACTCATTTGTTGGTTTCTCCAGAAATAACCATATGAAGTACCCAGAAGCAACTTATGAACTATTTAGATATTCTTTACTTTGTCAAATTGATTCCTAAAGTTACCAATAATTAGTTTAAAAAATGACCTTTGTGTAGATATTTGGTCCCTAACTAGGTAATTCAAGTGAGCAAAAACTACTATTGAATTGTGAGACTATTTCTGAAAACTGAGAAAGCTTTCAATAGATAGAATTTAACATACATCACCAGAAGTAATTCTCACCATTCCATGAGATCACAAATTATCAAATATGATCTAAAATGATTATAGTCAACTGTTTTAAAGCGTAGCTCCAGAACAAATAACTTTGTGAAGCCTCAGTGATAAAAAAAGGCTTTCAGTCCATGCCTGTATTGCAAAATTGGAAATGATAGATATGTAATATAAGAGTTGATATGTAATATAAGATATGTAATGTTGGTTTTAAGGTTCCTTGGCGATTTGTGATGAGAACAATCCCCAAGAAGGAGATGAACCATCAGAAGGAAGTAAGTGGATAATTTCTAATCATCCAACCCAGGTCCAAGGTGCCTTCTATGATTCCTCAAACCAAACCCAAACATTCAGACTGGTGGTCTCCTTTTTTGATGAATATATATACAGTATGATAAGTCAACAGGCTTTTGTATATTTTGTATATATAATTTCAGGGCTTATCATTTGTATTTGTCTCATTGGGTCTCCATTAGATTTGCTTTCCTCGTTAGAAGATCTATTAATAATTTCATTCTTTGGGGATTTATTTATTTACTTATGGTAGGATACACAGTCTATTTTCTGAGATACACAGCCTCACAGTAGACTTCCTGGTCCTCAGGCTCTTCCAATCTGCTTGCTTTTCCTTTTGTGATGTGCCCTTAACCTTGAGTGCAGGAGCTGTGCTGCAGACACATTTCCTCAGGCTGGGGTACTCATAATCTGTTGATATCTGCATTGTGTCCAGTTGTGTTTTCTGTAATAGTTTTCATAAGTTGTAGAGAGAGGAGTCGTTGTTGAAGGTTGATTATTATGCCTATATGTGGATGTAGGATGTATTTTAGAATGCAGGAATTATTCTGGTCTAGTAAAGTGACAGTGGTAGTTTCTCTTCTAAGATGATGATCTTACTAGTCCTGGGTAGTTGGCTAAGTTTCTAGCACCAGGCATGATTTTGTCCTATTGAATGGGTGTTAAGTGCAATTAGACAGCTGCTGGTTAATATGATCAATCCAATCATATTAAATGGGTAACAGAATTTATTAAGATATAAACTGAAGAAATATATTCACAATTATAGAATGGAGTAGACAGTAGAAGTCGTCCTCTGATTTGACTGGGAGTGAGACCACCTTGCAGCCAGGAGCTGGGAGAAGGGACCCATGTCCCTTCTTCAGCTCCTTATCAGAGGTCATTTACCATGGTAGCAAGCACTCCCTCCTTTGGGCCCTATAGCCCAGGGTCATGGGCAGAGCAAATACCTCTACAGATTACAGCCAAAATATGAGTGTTCCTATTGCACCATGAGGGATAGCTTGTCAGCCTCCTTCCACAGTCTAGATTTCATAGTACCAGATAATGCTAAATTAGCAGTCAAGAAAGGGATAAACATATAATAGTCTTATCAAGCTGTGATGCCTAACAAATAACTTACTCTTCTTGTTAGGACTAAAGTTGATAACTCTTACTCAAAAGCTGACAATATCTCTGGATTTTTGTGATAGTTTGAATAGCTTTAGAGGTTCCCTTCAAATTTCTTCATTTCAAAAATTATGAAATATAAAGTCTCTGATACATTTATCTCTTCATAAACTCTGATACATTCATTTCCTTTCCAAACATCACCATTTACATGTATTTAACCTTCATTTAATGAAAGATTATCACAGTAGAACTTGGCTGTGATTTTATATATACATAGTAATTTAATCCCCCCAAAGGAATACACACACACACACACACACACACACACACACACACACACACACACACACACGTGTGTGTGTGTGTGTGTGTGTTATTATGACCAGATTTTGCACAGAAATTCTATGCCATTGACTCAGGTACTGGGACAATAGAAACTTTTCACTACAAAGTATCCTAAGAATGCAGATCTTCCAAAGGCAGTATAACAGTTTTTAAATTAGAAATTCATTTTTATTTTTATTTATTATACCACAGTAGGAAGACTTAGCATGACATCTTCACTCATTAGAAACATTTAAGTATTTAGTAAAATATTGTTATTTGAATAAGCTCTCCTAAATCCTACAGACAGTCAATGTTATGTTCTCATGTTCCTTGGTTTGACTGGTTTAGAGATATAATAGAATGAAATAATTTTGGAGGTGAGCACTAAGGAATGGGTTAGTGCTTTTTTTTTTTTTTTTTAAACTTGGCCATGGGTTGAATGTGACAACAGAGAAGGGAATAAATCACTACCCTGTAGCCAGAAGGTTTCTACAGTCCCACCTGGCCCCACTGTTCTGTAGCCACTTATAAAATAATCACACAGAGGCTTATATTAATTCTGAACTGGATGGTTGATGGCTGAAGCTTCTTGCTAGCTAGCTCTTATAACTTAACCCTTTCCTATTAATCTATAAGCTGCCACATGGCCATAGTATTACCGGTCTGCAGGCATGTTGCTGCTCCTTAGACGATGGCTGATGGTGTCTCCTTTCTCTTCTCACTGTCTCTCTTGGATTTTCCCACCTGGCTCCATCCTGCCCTACCATAGACCAATGCATCTTTATTTATCAACCAATCACAGCAACACATATTCACAGCCTACAGAAAGACATCCCACAGCACTCCCCAGTAGAATTTCATGTTAATTTCCATCTTCTGAAAATGATGGATCTGCTTTCACTGAAGTAGTTAACTTCCCACTGAGCTCTGAATCTTCATTTTGTAATTCTGAACTGAAAAAGTTTCAAGAGACTATAGTATTATGTGAAACTCCAGTGGATGCTTATCAGGCCCTAAGAAGATTATTAATGAATTTTTTTTACATTCTATGGTCTCTAAGGTAGAGGAAACTAGGATTTGACCTGCCAAGATTTTCTACTGAGCTTTTCTTTCTTTCTCAACTGATACCTCTTAAACCTTAGACACTTAGTGATTTTATCCTTTCCTTTCCCTATTTATCTATTAACCCCTGCATCCAAAGACTCAAATTTAATTTATTCTTCAGTCTGAATATTTGTTTAAACTTTTTTGTGTTATTCTCCTCTGGGATACTTGTATTTTATAAAGTTTAACTTATCATGGAATAATACTTTTCTAGTGGAGTAAGTAACATAATGTGTCTGGCATTGTTTTGGAGGAATAATGGTTTTCCCATTGTCAAATAACAGCAGTGTGTGCTGACAGTTCTAGAATTAAATACTCTGGAGTATATAATGAGCTATTGCACATGAAAAGACACAGAGAGGAAGGAAGTAAAGACCATTGCATGCACACGGCTACAAGGAAGCCCAATAAGTGAATTAAGAATGTTGAAACAAAATGAGAAACGTATGTTCTATTTAATCCTTGATTGGTTACTTCTCCATAAACACATACATTACCCCATAAATCAAAATGCAAAATTTACAATCAACAGTTTAAAATTCCTTATTTCTATTGCATAGTGCACATTATTACAGATAATAAGGTATTCAATGTCTCCAAATCTTATTTGAATAAAGATTTTTCTTTTTAAAAATTACTGTTTAAAAGCCTAATCTCCTCTGCAGAAGGCCAGTGTCTTCTCACAGTTTTGAGATTCTCTCACAATCTAAGCCATGTGTTTTTACAGTCTGTAGAGCTCTGCAGAAGTTAAACATCTGGCTCTTTGCCTGAGCACCTGATGTTGTCTCAAGAGAAATTATATAAATCAAAGACAGACACAGAAGGGTCTTTTAAAATAATATATAATATTATATTCAGAAGAAGAGGAGGAAAAGATGACAGGAACCAGTGGTCTTAAGTCTGGAAACCAACAAAATGTTTAAATAAAATACACTGCTCTTTTTTTAAGATTTATTTATTTATTATGTATACATTGATATTTTATCTATACAGTGTTCTGCCTGTATGTCAGAATAGGCATCATATCTCATTATAGACAGTTGTGAGCCACCATGTGGTTGCTGGGAATGGAATTCAGGATGTCTGGAAGAGCAGCCAGTGCTCTTAAACCTCTGAGCTATCACTCTAGCCCCTAAATAACATAAAAAAGGACACATACATTTATATATAATGAATGAGACAATATACTGTGTGAGCCCAGAAGAATATCAGAGTTAATCTTTCACTCTTATAATGTAGGTTGGACTCTCACTACTAACTCTTTCCTTCCCCACTTTTTCAGATGTTTCAAAAAGAGTGAGGCCTTGGAACAACTGCCAAAGCTATTATGTTTACTTTCATTGCATCTGCATTTGTCGGAGTTGTCCTCTAACCCCATGTTTACTCCTTAATCCTAAGCTGATTGTCACACACAATATCTATAGGCTATACATTATATATATATATATATATATATATGTATGTGTGTGTGTGTGTGTGTGTGTGTGTGTGTGTGTATATATGTGTGTGTGGGTGTGTGTACTACATATGCATTAATTTTTCTACAGTTTAAGTATAGTTTAAAATATACCCATATAATGAAAATATTCATTAATACATTTGAAATATAATATATTTTGTTTATGCAGTATAGTTAATATTATATGATGTATTTAATGTTTTCTAATTATAACATTATATAGACTGATTTACATATCTAGATATTTATGTAGATTATATATACATTTTACATATATATTCTTGTAGTCCTTTTGTATCTTTCTTTGTCTTCCTGTGATCTGTTCTCTCCACCTCCCCCACCCCCCAGTTTTTAAAATCTAGACATGAAACTGCTACCTCTGAGAAGTAGCATAGCTTCTTAGGCACTATGCTGCAGGTGATGCAAATGTAAACGTTTCCTTGTTCAAAACTGACTCTGCAGAGTTGGAAATTGGATGGGTCCACAAAGCTTTAAATGAATGACAGAGTAGGACATAAGAATAATACCAGCTAATGGAGAACCATGGATGACATCTTTTGTTCTCACAAGGAGAGACGTGTCTGCATAACAACAAATTCTAAAGTTAAAGAATTCAGATGGAACTTAGGTTGTGAAAAACGTACACTTTATTGTGTGTCAGCACTTACAATGCTAGGTGAAGGTATCGATCTTTTTGTAATTTAGATTTATTTTGTTGATTTGGGTATGTATGTCTGTGTTAAGGTATGTATGTGTATATGTGTAGGTTAAAGCATATCAGAGCTGGTGTCTGGGGGTTAAAGGACAACTTACAGAAGTTGGTCTATATTCACTGTACGAATTTCAGAAATTAAACTCAGGTCATAGCGTTACAGTGATTTCTTTATACTGATCTATCATGCTGGCCCAAAGATTGTGGGGTTTTTTTTTTTTTTTTTTTTCAAGCATCACTGCATCTCAAAATGTGTCACATTCATAGTATGTGTAATTTTGTCTGATTAGCTAAAATATTTTGGGTAAATGATGTATCTGAACAGTTGTATGTCTACTCTATTATAAACTTTCTAATGGACACCATGAAATAAATAGCACCTAGCAGTTCTTGGATACTTACTACATCCAAATTGTCTTAGAGGTGAAGTCTTTGCTTTCTTTCAAGTGTGATAATTAATATACATGCAACATTAATTAAATGACAATATTTTACCCACTGATCAGTTTGCTTTCTGATTTATCTACTGCCATCACATCATCTATATCTCTACTGTTCTCCACAACCATAGTTAAATGTTGAAATAACAGCTGAATGAAATAAAATGACAGATCTACAGGCAAAAGTCATATCTCTGAAAATAAATTGCTGAAATAACTCAATATCTAATAAAGGTATTGCAATATACAATAAAATAAGAATGAATGGGTTTTATATGATGGAACATCTCAGTGACAAAGCCATAATTTTAATTAACAGTAAAGTATGAAATTTATTCATCAAACCAGGAAAAAGGCAAGCATTTCCACTTTCTTTACCATCATTAAACATTGTACTAAAGAATTTAACTAAAGAGGCAAGAGAGATTTGTTGCAAAACATTATTTTAAAATGTATTATATTTGTTTATTCTTTGGAACATTTGTTTAATGATGCAAGGATGTGTTACATTTTTTATGTTATATTTGCTTAATTCTGTGAAGCTGTGTAACTGTGCCTGTCTAAAACACATGACGTTCTAATAAAGTGCTGAATGGCCAATAGTGAGGCAAGAGAAAGGTACAGCTGGCAGGCAGAGAGAATAAATAGGAGGAGAAATCTGGGAGGAGGAATAAGAAGGAGCAAGAGAAACAGGAAAGGAGGACATCATGGGCCAGTCACCCAGTTATATAGTCAGCCACAGTATAAGAGTGAAAGTAAGATTTACAGAAATAAGGCAAAGGTAAAACTCCAGAGGCAAAAGGTAGAAGGCATAATTTAAAGTTAAGAAAAGTTAGCTAGCAACAAGCCAAGCAAAGGCTGAGCATTTATAATTTAGAATAAGCCTCTGTTGGTGTATTTATTTGGGAGCTGAGTGACAGCTGCCTCCCCCTCCCCCCAAAAAAAAAGTGTCAAAAGAGCAAAAACAACCAACAGCAGAGATTAATCAGAACTATGATAATAGGACAAGATATAAAGATCCCTCCCTTTGAAAATTTGTGTTCTCCAGGAATTAGATACAGGTGCACAGATTTGTGCTTAGGAAGTTTTAGGAGTGCTTTGGAGATCAAAACTCATAAGTAGATAGGAAAATGTCAGTGAGCAAAATGGGGTGTGGAACTCTTAAAATGAGATGTATTTCAGATAATTTTTTAGAGAGTTTTGGATTTGGAATAATTCATCAGGTATGTCTTGTATTCAAGTACAACTGCCTGTGCTTACACACACTGACATCAAGCTTTACTTTGGACATTGATCATCATCAAACAGGATATGTATCTTTGAGCAAAGCAGCTCCCCTGGAAGTAGGGAAACAAGAAGAAGAAGAGGCAGAGGAGGGAGAGGAAGGGAGGAGGAAGGGAGGAGGAAGAGAGCTCAACTTTTAGCTCTGTCATTTTCCAGCACTCCAAGCAGTCAGAGAATGAATGGTTTCTGATGACTCAAAACTGAGTAATTCCAGTACACTCCCTGCACAGAAAAAGGACTGCTGGATCTGGAAATGTCAATGAGGGTAAAACAGTTCCAAAGTAGACTAAAGATGATGCTCAGCTTCTACTATGAGAAAAAAAAGTACACTGGACCACCATTTCTAATCTTGACATACCACTTGCTTTAGAAGCCGTATACTAATAGCGACTCACATAATGCATTCTAGGATCATCAACACAGAATGGCCACTTATGAGTCTGCACAATAATATGCTTTTATATTTTACCTGTCATCAGATTTTTAGATTACAGCCCTAAAATGAACACATATGCACAAATATATTCAATTGGGCATTATTTACAATTATAAAAGCTAAGAAACTGAAAACCTTAAATGTCCACATGTGGAAGATTACTTCATGAAACAATGGCACATTTTTTACACAGATGGAAACCCAAACAGGAAGACCTTTTTGAAGTGATCTAGACTGTCATTTCAATAATGCATAATTTGGGGTCATTATAATACTCAGCAGGTGAAGTGCTTGCCACTGAGCCTGACAGCCTGAGTTGGATTCACAGAACCTACCTAATAGAAGATATGAACCAAGTCCTCTGACCCCTACATGTATGCTCTTACCCCTACATGCACACCCAACCCATCTACCAAACTACATCCCTTCTTTACTCAATAAATTAATAAATGGGTGCTCCTCAGTTATAGCTATCAATTTCATATAACCTATTATCAGCTAGATTCTTCATGAGGAATTAATTATCTAGATCAGGTTGATCAATGGGCATGTTTGTGGGGTTTTAAATGTTAATTAATATATGAAGACCCAGACCATGTGCAGGAGAGAGTGGGGGTGGGGGAGAGCAGAAGAGAAGTGAGGAGTCTGTGTCTAGCTTTTTAAGGATTCCCCTGCACATGAGCAGGTGGGATTATGGAGCTGCACCATTGAATGCACTGATTGCATGACCAAGCTCCATGCATTTCCACAATCATGAAATGTACTGATGACATAAGACATCAGACTCCTTGCTTAGCTACTGAACTGCACATGTGTGGTCATATAACTGGAGTGGCAGAATCCTAAAAGTCACATCTCTTTTAAATGTGTAGTTTGCTGTTCACACATCAAGGAAAGGAAAACAATTCACAGCAAATGAATATATATTAAAACAACAACGACAACAACAAAAAATATTTCAGTCTACTTCTAAAGGATACTGCCAATATCCAGAGGCAGGAGTCACTCAAAGACAATGGGCAGAGATGGTATGAAGGGGGTCACAAGTCCAATGGCCCAGTGTACAAGTTACCATATCCCTGTCCACTTGTAGGAGAGACAATGCAGTAGGTGTTGGCTTATAGCAAATGCTTCCTGAAAGACAGTGATGTTCCTTGAGAGCAATAAAGACAAGGCGGTTACTGATTCCTTTGTGTTTAGGCCCAGTGAACCAGTGTGCCAATGAGCCATGTACACTAGCAACAATAAATTTTCCAGTGACATTATTTCCTGCCAGGATCTCCTGCCTCTGCCCAGCCTTTTCTATGGTGATGGCTGAATGTCCAGCACCGTTGGTGGATGGAAGCAAGTGACCTAAATTAATCAACTCCAAAGACTTTTATCTATTAGTCACAAGATGGTAGCTCTGACACAGAGATAGCCCAAACTAGGTGTTCAGTGAGGGAAAGCTATCAAAGATAAGGTGAATAGGCCCTTATCATCATTCTAATCTCTCTGTATCAAAACAGTTCTAGTCAGTGAATCAGTACTTGCAGACACAGCTTCTTTCCAGAAATTCCCTTGCACAAAACAAATAGCAAAAAATTTTAAAACTAATATTATTAATTTAATATTAAATATTAGTAGCATGACATAGGTTAAAATTTATCATATAAAGTATCAAAATTTATTAATTTATGCTAATGAAAATAAATGAATTAAAATAAAAATTTTCATGGAAAGAATTTCATCTGAAACTGGACAGAAATGATGAAATTAAAGAGAACATCATTTGGAATTTATGAATAATTGATTTGGGTAAGGCTCACCAGTGGGGCACTAGGTACTGAAGAAAAACTTTATGAGAAACAGCATACTTTATAGAATCTCATAATATCTCCACAAAATAATTAAAAAGTATAAAACAGCAATTTTATGGCAAAAGAAACTGGCAGAATCCACCATAAAAATGTGATTCAAGTTACCAATCCCCTAATAGGAAGAACAGTTTAATGACAACAGACAGCATGTAGGTCAGGGCATGACATCCTGGATAACAAGAAACTGGTGCTTACCTCTGTTCTGCCCAAACAACTAAAACAAAACCATCACCTGAGGCTAGGTCTGAGGCATCATCATGAAAGACATAATGAGAGGGATTGTTCTATGTATGTGGCCTGCAGGGTTCAACTTTGTCAATGTCATGGAAAAAACAACAACAGACTGAATGACAACCTTGGAGATGGTGCAACAGCAATGCTTCTCCAGAGTGGCCCAGAAACAGATGCTTGTGCATCACCTAAGGATTCTCTGGAGATAGAAACTCAAGGACAACCCCAATGTTTAATTGAACCAGAGTCCTTTGTGGTGAGTGAATTCTTAAATCTCCTTTCTTTTTCTGAGGCTTGCTAACCTGCTAAAGGGCCTTAACAACTAACTAGGGGAAAAAGAAAAGGAACCATACTCAGAGATGGTCTTATTTTACATTGCTAAAAAGGACACTGTTGGAGATATTGGAATAATGTCTATAGATAAGATAATAACATGATACTGTCTTTATGCCCTCTTTGTGTGCAACAAATTACCATAAACTTACAGCATAAAGCAACAGCTGCCCTCTGGCTCCCAGCTCTAAAGGTCAGGAATGTATGCACAGCATGGATCAATTCTCTACTCAGGATTTTGTAAGGCTGGAATGAAGGGACTGGCCAGCTGTTATCTCTATGTGGGGACTGAGGAAAAGCTACTACTCCTGCTTTGTTGGAAGAATACAGTTCTTTGTTCTCATGAGACAGGAGTCCCATTTACACGTTATATGTCTTTCAGCTGGGTTTGATCTTCTGAGACCAGTCTTCTAGAAATTCCCTGAATTCCTCTCAAGTAGCTTCCCCATTTTCAGAGCCAGTTACAAATTAAACTCTATATGCAAATCACTATTGCTCTGTGGACCTTTTTCCAACCTAGGCCCTAGGATTAGGTCATTTCTAGCAGGATTATCTTTCTATGTTAAGGCCAATTACTTGGAACTTTGGCCACACTGGCAAAGTCCTTTCACACCACTCTAGAGTAGGGTTTTATTGTTCACTAGGGTCAGCAAAATTGGAGGCCATTTACATAATTTTTACTAAAAGCACCCTCCTATATTCAAAATTATGTGAGTAGATAGAATGTCTTATTGTTAGGAAATATACAATAAGGTATTAATAGGTATTAAATGTAAATCTCATACTCAAACGATTCAACAAAAATAATCATTAAAATAAACAGGTAAGAACAGATAGATGGATAGACAGATAAATGAGTAAACATAACAGACATGACAATTGTTAGTACAAACATTAGCAGAGAGTCAGTTTGTCATATGGCTTCATGTAACTAAATATAGACTGGATTTGTACATATATGCATAATACAGAACATGGAAACAGACATTTCTCTTTAGATACTAATAGGTTTTCTGTCTCCTACCCACCACACCCATAATAGGTTTCTCCACAGATGCAGTAAGCCAGATCAAGCCAAATTGAAAAGGTCTAACAACAGGCTTATTTGAGCAATGTAACTCCCAGTTGGGTTCTCCAGTCCCAGAGATCAAGGCAGGAGAAGCCATACCCACAAATGAAAGCAGGAAGACTTTATTGATTGTGGGTGAGGTGTGATGATGTGTCTGCCACAAGCTGTGTTTGTGCCCATGTATGGTCAAACCTGAGCACTTTAGGTAAGTACCTGGTTGCTGGTAACTTCAGTGAAGAAGCTACAGTAGCCTCCAAGACTAAGAGACTGGGCTTTTTAGCACCTTTCCTTTGTTCAGATTCTGAGTGGGAAGGGTTTGTAGACAGAGACAGGAATGGGGCTGCCTGGATCATGCAGTGGCTAGCTGGGTGTTCCAACAGAAGAGAAACACTGAAGGATTTCTTAGATATAGTATATGCATATATGTTCAGATTCTTAAGATACAAATTTGTTTTCACACATTCCTGTGTGCATCAGTGGTATTTCAAGACTTATCAGTCCTCCATCTTTCATAATCTGAAATATTCCTTCTCCAAAACAACCCTAGACAAATGTCAGCCAGTCAGGGTCTTGAACCCTGGAAATCCCCTCACCCTTATCTTCTACTAAGATAAAAACCCTGGGCTCCTCGATTTGGGCATAAAAACTACCACATTCCACTCCCTGACTCCTATAGGCTTACAGCCATATCATAATGCAAAAGTACATGCAATCCAATTTCAAAAGTCCCAATAGGCTTTTCACAGTCTCAACACTATTTAAAAGGCCAAAGTTCAAACTGCAACTCATGGCAACCTCTTTACTCTGACCACATATAAAATCAAAATAAAAAAAAAATCACATTTTTCCAAGATATAATGGCACACAGAGAATATATATTACCACTCTGTGGAGGCCCCCAGAGTTTCCTAGTGAGATCTGACCTTGCTTTACCCAGCAGGGCTGCATTAGAAGATTGCTTGACCATGTGTGTAGTTACCAGGTGATTGGAAAGGGTCTGCACTTGGCTGTGCTAGGGAAAGGTCTTTTGCTCCACCCCTTGACATTCCTATAAAAGACTCCTTAGAAGAGACAGAAGGGGCCCCTGGATTAGGATCCAGTCCCTCCCAAGGCTATTCTGTGTTTCTGTCTTTTTTTTTTCACACATCTACCCTTCTTTTTTTGTTGTTATGTTTTAAGAACATTTTTGTTTATGTGTTTTGTTTTTGTTTTTGTTTTTGTTTTTTTTTGTTTGTTTGTTTTTTCAAGACAGGGTTTCTCTGTGTAGCTTTGTACCTTTCCTGGAACTCACTTGGTAGCCCATGCTGGCCTTGAACTCACAGAGATCCACCTGCCTCTGCCTCCAGAGTGCTGGGATTAAAGGCTGGCTCCGCCAACGCCTGGCAAGAAGATTTTTATTCACTTTGCATACCAATTAAAGATCCCCCTCTTCCTTCCTCCTGTCCTTCCAGCCTCCCTCTCCCAACCCACCTCCCATTCCCTCCTACAAGAAGGTAAGGCCTCCATGGGGAGGTACATTTAGTAGAGGCAAGCCCAAGTGCCTCTCCTTGCCTCAAGGCTGTGTTAGGTGTCCCATCATTGGTAGTGGGCTCCAAAAAGCCTGCCCATCCACCTGGGATGGATTCTGATTCTATCCCCCACCAGGGGGTCCTTTAAGCAGATCAAGCTATACACAACTGTTTTGCTTATGCAGGGGGCCTAGCCCAGTCCCACACAGGCTCAACAGCTGTAGATACAAACTTCTTGGCGTGCATCACCCTGGGGAGGGGAAATATATGAGATCTCCATGAGTAAACTGGGGGTGAGGGGTGGGCAATGGAGGGGAGGGGATGGGGGGGTGAGAACATAATGGAACAGGATCATCGAGTTGCAACAGGGATGGAGTTGGAGAGCAATGAAAGAAATACTATGATAGAGAGAGACGTCATGGGGATAGAGAGAAACCCTTTACCCTTCTATCTAAATCTCTTATCCTTCTCTTCTCAAGAGTACCCTGCAGGGTTTGGAGGGTGGGGGGAGTGGGAGCTGTTATCTCAAAAGAGGAGGAAAGGCATCATCATAGTGAGAAAATACTGGCCCAAAGAAAGTCTGAAAGTAAGTGGTGCAAACTCCCATTTCTGCATTTCTACAACTGATGTCTAAGAACTCCTCAGATCTCCAACTCCTTTTAGCTTTGTTGATGCAACACACTTCTCACTCTTGAGTGGTTCCTTACCACATCTGGTCTGTGGCTTTCTTCAGTAGTTATCCCACGATTCTGGAATTTCCCATATCTTGGAGTTTCCTATACCATCTACAGCTTCACTTGATGGCCTCTCTGGGTATCCATGCTAACACAACCCTGACACAGGACTGGCCTCAGTGGCTTTCCTTAGCTGTGGAGGTAGAGTCCACAACCCTTCCTTGACACTAAAGCCTGAACCATGTGGCTGATGCTGCCAAATTCTGTTGCTTGATGAAGCTAGTGCTTGGCGCCCTCCTTTACTACCTTTTTATTGTTGATGGTTTCCTTCAATACTTGAACTCCTCTTTAGTTGCTTTTCACAAGTTGGAAGCTTAGGTACATGGAGTCTTGCCCCAAAGTCACCTTTCACTTTGTTCCCTTTATAATCAGGCTTTTCTTTGAAGTGATTTTATCTCCCTGAGCACAGGACTTAGCTCTTTTTACTTCCTGGTACTACTTTTCTCCTCAAACTGAATGCTTTGCATTTTCCTTGCTCAGTTTTCTCCTTTTCATAATAGATCAGCATAAGATTGGCCACTAATAATCACACAACACAGTCAATACTAGGCTGTCTTAAAATTTCCTCTGCTAATGCCGTTAATTCAAAATTCTTTAATTTAGTATCAGGCAGATGTTTAGGACAAAGGCAAAAAGCAGCTATATTCTTTGCTATAATAGCACAAGAATGTCTCTAGATCACTTACTAATATGCTACTCTGTATCCTCTGGAGCTAGGCTGTGATAATTTACTTGGCTCGCAACACTGCTGTCTTCCATGCTCCTACTAGAACAGCCCATTAAATTTTGCTTGAAGTGTTCAATTGCTTTTCTAGTCCAAAGTCCGCAATTCTTCCGTATTTACCCAACAAACAACATAATGAGACCTGCTACAGTAATGCTTTATCCCCTGCTACCAATTTCTGTCCTAGGCACTGTTCTATTACTGTGAGAAACACCGTGACAAAGGTAACTCTTATAAAGAAATCATTTAATTATAGGTTTGCTTACAGTTTCCAAGGGTTAGTCCATTATCATGGCACAGTGGCATGCAGACAGTTGCTGGAGAAGTAAGTAGCTGATAGCTATATCCTATATGAAGGCAGGTACACACACACACACACACACACACACACACACACACACACTCACACACTCACATACACAGAGAGAGGAAGAGAGAGACAGAGACAGACAGAGAGAGAGGGAGAGACTGGCCTCTCTTTTATGAAACCTCAAAACCTCAAAGCCCACCCCCAGTGACACACTTCCTCCAATAAGACCACACCTCCTGATTCTTCTAATCCTATTAAAGAGATCCACTCCCAGGTGACTAAACATTCAAATATGAACCCATGTGAGGCTGGTTTTATTCAAAACCACTGCAATATGAGTCATTTACATATTGTGAACAGAGGTTATTTTATATTAGAAAACTATAAGTTTGGCAAAATCCATAGCTGCTGCATCATTTTCTTGATGCTTTCTATGAATAGCTGCCAATTTAAATAGTATCTATTTTGTAAAGTACTGCATTTTAAAAACTTGAAAATTCTTATTATTTATTAGAAGGAATCTTTGCCTAACCTGTAGACATTCATGTATTTTCACAATTTAACTTCTAGGTTTTTGTATTCATAAAAGAGAATGCATTTGAAATTAATTTTTGTTATGATATAGGAAGCAATTATCATTCTTTTATGTGAAATATAATTTCTTTGTCCCATCTTAGTGGGAATTCACTTTCTACCATTAAACTGAAGTGATGTCTCCTTGATCTATGGTTCAGGTGACTATGTATGAGCTCAGCTCTAGCATTAGCTCTAACTCTCTGAACTCCAGCAGATTTTTGTGCTTCTATATATTACCAAAAATGTTTTGTTCTCTTTTAAAACATTCATAGTTTACATTTATTTTTATGTAGTCCTTATTTAATTGTTTGCTAGTATTTGGCTTAAAGGTATACTTGTCTATCACAATAAGCATTCTTTTAGCTTTCCACAATTAATTATACTGGATAGTAATTATTTTTAAATCAATTTTAAAGTTAAAAATACTCTATTTCTGGTTTAATAATATTGTGTACAGTAATCTTTTTTTGTTTTCTTTTTATCATCTCTATTAACTGCATCTCCTCACAAATTAATAATCTTTCAGAACATTGAGTCATGTGTATGATAACTGTATTGTGACAAAGTACGTTCTCAGCTTTTAGTTGAATGGTGTCATTGCTCAGCTCTGGTGCAAGCAGTCCTCTTTGGGGAATAGAGCTTAGTAATGGTAAAGACTCATGTTGGAAACGACAAAATCAAAAGTGTTTCTAGTATAGAACAGATAAGTGATAAATACATTCATCTCATCTTTTGAATTTTCAGATGTTCAAGTCTCTTCTGAGAAAATAATATTTAACCAACGGCTGTGGAGCCCCCAGCTGGATCAGGCCCTCTGGATAAGTGAAACAATTGAATAGCTTGAACTGTTTGGGAGGCTTCCAGGCTATGGGACCAGGACCTGTCCTTGGTGCATAAGATGGCTGTTTGGAACCTTGGGTTTACACAGGGACACATGCTCAGCCTGGAAGGAGGGGATTGGACCACCTGTACTGAATCCACCAGGTTTAAATGAGTCCCCATGGGTGTCTTGGTCCTGGAGGACATGGGAATGGAGGGGGAAGGTGAGGGTGGAGGTGGGAGGGGGGAGGACAGGGGAATCCATCATTGATGTATAAAATTAAAACACATAATAATAATAAAAAAAGAAAATAATATTTAATTATGTTCATCTCTTGATAGCCAGTACCTCATTGATTGGTCAACCAAATGTCACTAAAACATACTTTATACAATCTAGTAGGACACCTGCATTAGTTTCATAGGGAATGTAAAAAGCCCAGTAAATACATGCATAATAAAGACCCCATTACAACCCTCATCTTAGCAAAGTCATTTTGTTAGAAAGGAAGTAGCGAGAACAGATAATGCTAGGGAAAGAGCTTGATCAATGCCTAGAACACACACTGAAAATGTCTCCACCTGAAAGTTCTGATTCTTCCTCCACATATAATACTTTGTGAATATTTACCTGAGATGAAAATATCTTCTCCTCTCTTTTAGAAATATCATTCATCCTTCCTAGGCCCTCTTGTTATTGATATTATAATCATTTTTTTTTTTGTATTCTCCAATTGTACAGCAAAATCATTAGGTAATATAGAGAGCTATAATGGTTAACTTTCTGCTCATTTGGGCAAAATAGACCACAGATATAAAGGCATAGTATCAATCTATCTGTTCAACTTATCAACACTCATTTTTTAAAGGTAAAATTTCAATTATATTAATGAGCTCTTTGTTCAACTTTGATTATACCCACATAGTATGTAGATCATATGTAAATTAACTGAGTCTAATATTACACCATGCTTGACCCCTGAGGTTATAAATGTGGGGATAGAGCAGTGGTTCTCAACCTTGCTAATGCTGTGACCTATTAATACAGTTCATCATGTTTTAGTGACCCCCAACTATAAAATTGTTTTCCATTGCTACTTTGTAACTGTAATTTGTTACTCTTTTTATGAATCATAATGTAAATATCTGATATGAAGGCTATCTGATATGTGGTTCTTAAAGGGGTCAAGACCCACAGGTTGAGAACTGCTGATTGAAAAAGCAGGAAAATTAACTGAGGTTAAACCATGAGAACATGAGCCACATACTCGGGTGACATCTTCGTGGTACTTTTGGAAATTTCTATGGCCAAATATTTCATATAAAAGTTCAGAGTTATTTCTTGTCCATGCATGATATTAGTGCTTTGTGAGTTCCCTTCCAGCCAGCTAATAAAAAAAAAAAAAAAAAACAGAATAGGGCCCCTGGAAATGTGAAGATCTTCGCCATTTATTCATTTTAGTCTTCTAGAAAATTACTAGCTTTATTGAGATTTCTAAAACCAAGTTTTAAGATTCTTGTTATTCTGCATATTTATTGTTCTTATTTTTGTATGTTATTTTTCTCCTTCATCTTGCTCAATTATTTTATTCTACCTTAACTGTAACTCTGAAATTGAACAGTGATGTGTTAATTCAGATCACATAGAATTTACTATACTTGAGGCTCACTTAGCTTCCCATATTGGTAGGTACATATCTTTTGTCAAATATGGAAGAATTTTAACTATTATTTTCAAAAACATCTTTTCAGCTCTATATTCCTTTTCTTCTAGTTGAGAATTCCAATTACCTGAATATTAAATCTTCTCAGTATTATTACCAAAGTCTATATAGATTTTGCTCATACCAGTAAGCCCGTTCTCCTTGTTTCCAGATTGAATAGATTGCATTGATCTGTACCCATGTTCAGTCACCAGTTTTCTGTAAGTGTTATACTATTGTGGAGCTCATACATCAAGCCTCTATCCTACTTCTGAAATAATATTTTCAGTTTTATATTTCCTATTTGGTTGTTTTTATATAAGTGTTCATTTTTTGCTGATGTTTCTAGTTATTCAGTCAAAATCATTAATTGTTCTTGAAGTAATAATACAGTAGCTACTTAAATAATTTTTACATATATTGAAATATTGATGGATCTTATAGACTATGACTGGGATTTTCTCTAAAATAATTTGAGTACTAGGAACGAGAACAAATAAAATAGACAATGTGAACTTAAATGGTTAAAGTCAGGTTATCAATAGATGAATGAATTTTACCATACTACTTATACCAGCTTTTTGTATTTTGTTAAAATTTTACATGATAAAATAATAGGAAAGCTTCAAAATATATATAGCCCTGTTAGAAATTATTACTCTTCACTCTCATATATATTACATATACATTTAATATTATAAAACATCCTATGACAAATATTACTGTTACTTAGATGAATTTCTCATTTTATTAGAGATAAAATGATATTTAAGGCAAATACACAGTATACTTAAAAATGCAGTTTTGACCTTCTGTTAATTGGAAGGGGATTTCACCTGTTCTTAGAAAATAATTTTTATGATGGAAGTCTCCAGTGTTTTCATCCCATAAGATTTCAAGACTACAGGGAATCAATACCTTAAATTCAAAACATTTAACATTTTGTGAGAAGAAACTAACTGTATAAATATTTCATATATATGCCTATATACTTATAAATCTCTCTCTATATATGTATGTATCATTAATATATATATATATATATATTTTATAAACAAACAATAAATTTTATATGAAAACCTTGCCTTTATACTATATTTACTCCACAGCTTGTCTTGGCTTATCTAGTTTATTAACCAATGCAGTCAATGAGAACATTGTCTATACAGAACACATGTTTCTGAAAGTATATAAAAGATAGGAAAAATAAGTTATAGTACTTTCCCAAATAAAATCTGTTTTTCCTCTTTATGTATCTATAAATTTTTTATCATCCTCTCATATGGTATCTATAAGCATTGACTTGTTAGATGTAAAAAGTCTTTATCCACTATAAAGCAGGGAGAGAACTATTTTTCCACTGGTATTGTTTGTGAGTTGTACAAATAAGTGCAAAACAACTGAGAAGTTAGTAAGTGTTGGTTAATCTACAAGCTGCCCTGGTACTTAGGCAAAACATTGTGCTCCCATCTGGGTAAGAAGACCATCTCCAGTGAGCTCTGCCCTTGGGGAAGTCTTGGAGGAGAAGGTGTTCCTCTGATCTCCACCTGCTAAACTCTAGGGACAGAAAGATAGTGTGTAGAAGGTAAATGAAGGTCATTCAGAGGTGACTAAAGTTCAACCAAAGGTAACTCAGGCTGTGAGAAATTAATCAAGGGATCTTCAGGGAAGGCTACACTGAGCCCAATCTAACTACCTTCATCTTCACACTCTAATCAGCTAACTAGTAGTTCCCCACTTAAGACTCAATGCTCGTATTTATACACATTCAGAATAACCTAGACTAAGTGAAGCATTCTTGAAAGCAAATTTAAACTTCTCATTAAAATACTAAATTTGAACATCTATCTTACTCAAGAGGAATTTTAGCTGCCTTATGGCAGAAATTATAGATGAGAGATCATTTTCAGGGAACATATTTCTAAAAATACCTTCCCAAGCAGAAGAGTAGTTCATTAATAAGTGAATGAATAAAATTGAGTGCCACAGTGCAGCTGTTACAGTCAAGAACTGTGCATAAAAAAATAAACCATAGGAAATATATATATTTAAGCCTCAAAAATAATGATGTATAAAATGATAATTTATACATACTCTCAGATTAATAGTTATTGAGAAATTCTTTAAAATATTTCATGAAAAACTATTATAATCACAGTAAGAGGTAGTGTAAATCTGACTTAGTATCATTTTGGATCCAATAAATTTGTAAGAGTCTTATGACAGCACTACATGACATTTAGGTTATTTTATCTATCACGAAGATTAATATAATTCCTCCAGATTATAGTAGCATTTAGAATATTGATGATTGCTATGTCTACTATTGATTATATTATACCATCAATCACCACTAACATAGCTCTGTTCCATAAACCATTGATCTGTCGAAAAATGAAACCATAATCAGCTGACTACAAGGCTTTCAGCTTTGTAAATGATTTTCTCATGCATTAGTACCTGGATTCATGTTCTAAATATGAACTGGAAAAGAAGCCCCTTCCTGTGGTGATATTTTATTTGTACTGAAATGTGATTTTATTTGTATATTAATAAAGTTGCCTTGGGGTCAGAGCAAGCCATAGCAGAAGCTGGGCGGTGGTGGTGCACGCCTTTAATCCCAGCACTTGGGAGGCAGAGCTAGGCATGATCTCTGTGTGTTCAAGGATACACGCCTTTAATCTCAATACCAACCATAGAAGACCTGGAGGTCTGTACAGACAGGCAGTGATGAGGAGGTCGTGTGGCTGGGTTTACAACCAATGAGAAGGCAGAACAGAAAGTCTATATAAAAGAAAGGACACAGGAAGTAGGTCTCTTGAAGAGAGGAAAGACAGCAACAGCAGTGAAGGGTAAGGTTTTCAGCTCTCAGCTATTGCTCTGACCTCTTGGCTTTTAACTCTGCAATTGGCTCTGTGTTTCTTATTTAACAAAATGGTTACATCTACACCTTCCTGTCTCCTGTTGGTGGTCTGTGACAAACAAAAGCATGGGAGTTTCAAAAGTCAGAAAGTATTCTTGGCTTCCTCTCCAATATTGGTTGCTATACTATAAGGCTTTAATTTTATAGCCTTGCTAATAAACTTTGAAACTAAAAATTAACACTTTATTGATCAAGATCAACAACCAATGTAAGCATACTGTTCAGGCAGGCTTTCGTGTAGCTGAGAATCAGGGGTCATTATAATGTTGCACACATTTACAATCAATTTACTTAAGACTCCAGACTGCATCTATTTTGGGTCAATAAAAACACTAGTAAAACAAGTTTACATACGCGTCATTTATCCAGTTGGATTGTACTTTGGTATTTTACCTCTAGTTTCATCTCGAGACTGACTAGCAAGAAACAAGTGGCACACACCTTTAATCCCAGCACTCAGGAGGCAGAGCCAGGTGGATCTCTGTGAGTTCAAGGCTAGCCTGGGCTACAGAGCGAGATCCAGAACAGGCACCAAAACTACACAGAGAAACCCTGTCTTGAAAAATAAAAATTCAGAATGGTCTGTGCTCCTTCCTAGATCTTTGTACACTTAAGTCAATGTCCTTAGAGAAATATCGAACGCTCATGCATTTAGCTTCATGAATGTCAGAGATGCTCCATATGCCATTGTCAACTCCATAAGAAAGAGCAGCTCTGATAATACCATACAGCAGATGCAATTTACATTGTCTCTGATTGTATTCCCAGGCTTTCTATAAATTCTGGAAAATACAGACATTTATGTCCATCAACACATCTTCTTTGGTGGCTCTATAAGATATATGCCCATTGTGAAAACCAGAATTTAGTTTTATACATTTATTTTTATCCCCAACATTGTATTTATTTCTTTCTGTATTCAAATTTTCACTTTATGAAATAGAATAATGGTTTTTCTAACAGGACATTATTAACTAATGAGTCCTGGCAAGTACTGTGCATGGCTGCCAGGATTTAAATGATGCATTTATTAAAGATAGATGAGAGATAAAAAGGTAGATTAAATTATTATCTCTAATTTACATATATTTATATTATGTATAAACATATATTTTACATTATATTCACATATTTAATATATTATATAATAATATTTCTTCCAAATATGTATGTGTGCTCTAAGGCTGCCTAGATTAAGTGTATTAACTTGTGGTCTCACTGAATTTTTAATCTATAATATAAAAGATTCAAAATTGCAATTTTTGTAGATTTTTAATTTTATTTTTCTGATAAGAAAATTTTGTTACTGAAATCTATTATTTAAGTAGACAATAATTATGACTCATTATATCTTTATGGTATTTATACATACTAAAATAGAATTCATGCCAGGCAGTGGTGGTGGTGCACGCCTTTAATCCCAGCACTCGGGAGGCAGAGCCAGGTAGATTTCTGTGATTTCAAGGTCAGCCTGGTCTACAGAGTGAGATCCAGGACAGGCATCAAAACTTGAAAAACCAAAAAAAAAAAAAAAAAAAAAAAAAAATTCATATTGTGCTTTTTACTTCCTGACTTTATTTGCTAGCATCCTTGATATTTTTACAGTCACTAAAACTAAAGCTGTTCTACTGTGGGTCTTAGGCTACACTCATTTGATAAAACACTGCCATCTTAAAAAATTAATAATTTGCCTCCCTATTTTACTTCTTTTAGAATATTATACTTCCTGAATTTTTATAGTTAGCTACATGCTACATATTAATACAAAAACATGTAAACAATGATTGTCATCTAAATTTTCAATCTGGATACCTAAATGTTTATATAATAAATTGCAGATATTTAATTTTCTAAGAAACTGAAAACTAATCAACCCATAAAATTAAATTATGTGCCATAATCAATGTCATGATATTACTAAGCACTTTAAGACTTCAAGTTAATAAAAATGGAAAGGATCAAGCACATTGTAAGATGATTTTAAGACACTCTTTAATATGTGATACCACAATAGTGTTGTATGATGTAATTCATCATACTGGTTATGCCATATCCTATAATACCTGTCCTGTCCTATCAATATCACATATAGCACTCTTCCTTAGTGTTGAGTATATTGGTGGAGTGTTGTCCTTTTATTAAATTGGTGCTGCCTTGTAAGCCACAATGGTCTGAATCAGCAACTGTGACTCAGCTGTTACCAGCAGCAGTTAGGCAACAAGAGCTGTAGCTGGAGGGAATTCTGTTTCCTTAGGTACCAACTCTTTCAGAGCTGCTACAACGGGAACTTCACTAAATCTCTGTCCCTCTAAAGATCTCAAGATTCAAAGGTTGAGGTGGAATTCTGCTCCTCAGAGAGGCTGAATAGCAAGTCTCTCACCTCTCCTTGCTTGTGTCCTCCAAAAAGCTCTCCAGTGACTCCTGGCCCCTCCTTTAAAAACCCTTCTCTACCTGGCTCCTCCCTACCACCTCCTGTCAGCTAGTTGCTGACTCAGCCTCCTGGCTGCAGGTGAATTTTATTTAATCAAACACATCTTTGCATCTTTAAACAAATGTTCCAGAGAATAAACAAAAGTAACACACCTTAAAATAATATTTTACAACAGTGGAGGGATTCTAAATAGATTGTCTGTGTAGTAATATAATCCATGCCTGTGTCTTTAAGAAGGACCAATATATCCCATGAACAGGTACTGTGTGAACACGCAAGGAACTGAGCTCACTATGTGCCTTTCTTTGGATACGTGTCCTGTCATGTATCTCTGTGTGCTCAGTCTTGTTGGATTATCAATTTTCTGAACAGTGGCATTTGGACAATGTCTATATCATAAGATTATTGACAGAGGTTACCAAATACTGAAAGTGTTGGACATGGTTGGTGATGATCTGCTTGACTATTAATATTAATTATCTACAGTCAGGATCTTTAATCACTCCCCCCCAAAAAAACCTCTGGGTGTTCATGGAAGAGAATTTCTAGATTGGGCTAATTGAGGTAAAACACTCTCAATTTGGACAACACCATTCCATAGTTTAGGCTAATGCACTGGATTAAAAGGATAGAGAGTTGAGCACTGAAGTTCATTACTTTCTGCTTGCTGACTATGAGTGTAATATAACCAGCTACCTCAAACTCCTGCCGTCAAACTCCCACGCCATAATGGTCCATATAATTTAACTCACATAATGCAAACTGTCTTACCTTAAGTTGCTTTTGTTAGGTGCTTTCTCATAACAACTAGAAAAGTAACTAATGCAAACTATAAATCACAATTCTATTACAAGTTACCATAAATTATGTATGTCATTGCTAGAACTCCTGTTTAAAGTCATTATGCTGCTTTTTTTAAATCAAAAGTAGAAATCTAAAACCTCCTCCCTTGGAGTATTTTTGCAAGTAAGTATACATTGCAAGCCAATGCCAAGAACTTCAAATACAATTGGCATGCAGTGTGACTTTATTCGATTATTGCTAAGCCTCACTCAATCATTGATGTTGCAAAAACCAGCCTTGGTGACAGAAGCTGCTGACAGAATTGTCTTCCCACTTCCTTATTGTCCCTTGCCTAGAGCTTTCTTAAGGCCAGTTCAGTCATGGTGTTATCTGTGCTACTCTTCTGTATGTTACCTTGAGCCTTATCTCTCCAGCTCCTGACACCTCATGAATCACAACTCTCATGTTTTAAGAAAAAATTCATAGTATATGAACAGTCAAGTCCCAGATGTATAACCTAATATATTTTCTTTGTTATCTAAGTATGAGTGAATATTTCTAACTTTTGGTGTCTTAGAAGAGAATTGATACTTTCATACTTCTAAATTGTAAGTTTTATGGAAATAAATCCAATGATTCACTTCTTAAAATTAGGAAGCTTAAGAGTAAGAATAAAATAACGTAACCCACTTTCCCCTGCTTACTAAAAATACTGAACATATTTGCTAACCCCAAATTTTACAAAATAATTAGCTTTTCTTCTAAATAATGTTTAAAGGGAAATGATATGTCAGCCTTACTTTCTTTATATTATCCTCAAATAAAACTATCTTACCAACAAAGATATTAAAAAATATAGCACATTATTGTATTTTAAATGGACATTTTAATTATTCACAACTTAAGTATTGGATTTGTCAACCAAAAGATGCTTCATTTTGTAAATGGAAAACATGAAGATCAATTGTAGGTTTCTTTTCTTTTTTTCCGAGACAGGGTTTCTCTGTGTAGCTTTGTGCCTTTCCTAGAACCCACTTGGTAGCCCAGGCTGGCCTTGAACTCACAGAAATCCACGGCTCTGCCTCCGGAGTGCTGGGAATTAAGGAGTGCACCTCCACCACCCAGCTCAATTGTAGGTTTCTAACAAGAAAGCATGAGTAACTGTAAATTGAGAAATCCTGGGATTCCTTTGAACCCAGATCTCTGAGGAATAAGGGGAAGAAGTTGTTGGAAACTAAGATTGTATTCTTACAACAGGAATGTCTTCTTTGACTGCTATAGTCTTTAAATTCTTAGACACAGATCACTAGCTCAGTGCCTCATTGTGGTTGGATCTGTTGCTTTGCCATATATTTAAAATGCCATTAGAGGGGATTTACATCAAAATAGAGTGAGAAGTTCTATGAATTTCATCTCTGGCAAAAATCATGAAAACTACCTAATAGCAACAATGTAGGAAATAATTTTAGATAATAATAATAGAGTTAATAATAAAAATAAAACAAAAACAAACAAACAAACAAAAAACATAGCACTTAATATCTTCTCAAGGAAATATTTGAAAAAAAAAAGAAGTTTAAGTCTAAGGATCTCAGAAATAATGAAAATGGTAGAGAAAGCAGAAAAGAATAAGGTCAGAGTTTTAACAGAATGGAACACATGGAAGGTAGGCCTGATACTTTGTCTGAGAAACACAGGAAAATATTAGTGGGGTGAACTGACCTAGAAGCAGAAATTCCCATTGTCTCAAGAATTGTTTTTCTTCTAAGGAGTTCAAATTTGATTTTTTTAAAAAATTGGTTTTGGATCAATTTATGACCAAATACAATAGTAGAAACTACAGATAAAACCTATATAGGATAATTCCCCTGTCCTTGTGGCTGATATGTGAAATTAAATTAATTATAAAATTAAAAAAATAAGAAACATAGCAAAAAAAAAAAAAAAACCTTAGAGGATAATCCATTGAAATTGTTAGAAAACAAGTAGGCTGAATCATATAAAATGAAGTACGATAGAGCCTTGTGTATAACACAGTTGGTTCTGTTAGAGCAACAGGGCAAACTTAAGGCTGTGATGAACATCGTGTGTTAGAGCTGCCAGGATAAAGCACCCTATACGAGAGACCAAAGATCTGCTGCCCCTAGTCCTGGGGCTAGATGTCCAACATCTTGCTTCTTTAGTGCTTTTGGAGGTATGCTTGTACTTCCTTATCTTATAGAATCCAGACTCCACTCACTGATTACATGGTAATGCAATGTTCTGCATGAGGACAGTTGTGCTTCCAAAGACTCGGTTTCAGTAAATACATCACTCACGTCAGATTCGGGGTTCTACCCTGTTCCAATAATCATTCAACTAAATTTGACTGATTACATCTGTAGTGACACTATTTCCAGAACAGGACGCAAGCTGAAGTTATGGTGGCACATCTTTGTTAAGTATTTGGAGAAGTGGGATGCGATTGTATCCACCTTAGTCTCTATGGGTCAGAAGTTTTTAAATATGGGAGTAGCATCAGGAGATGACTCAGCCCAAAAACATTTGGTGTGAAAGCATGAAGACTTGAGGTTGGAAGCTCAGCACCCATGTAAAGGGCAAATGTGTTGATATGCCAATTGTAATCCCAGGTCTGGGTGCACACAGTTATGAAGATCACTGGGATTAAGATATTTAATTTGAAACAGAAAAAAATGAAGAAACAAAACTTCTAAGAAATATGGACATCATTACATCACTAATGTAAGTATTAAGGGAGTAAATAAAGGGAGACAAGAGGGAATTGAACAGAAAATTATTAAAAGATTAATGGTCAAAGTCTTCCCAAATTTATTGTTTGTTATTATATGATTCTTTTAGAAACAGAATTGTCCATTATTTTATTATTAAGTTGTTTGCTTTTAACTATATTTCATCTTTATCTTTGAAAGTTAGCTCTGTATTCAGAAAACCAGGTTGGTGGCTACTTTGAGTGAGATCTTACTACACCCTCAGATTTCTTGTTTCTAAGGTGGTTGAATCTTTTCCCTGGGCTGCTTTCATGATTTTCCATTGTCTGCTTTTGTTTTGTTTTGTTTTGTTTGTTGTGTGTGTGTGTGTGTGTGTGTGTGTGTGTGTGTGTGTATTTATGTGTGTGACAGTCTCATGCACTCTTCATAATAGCAAAATGTGGAAAGAACTGAGATACATTTCAGTTTAAATATAGATAAATAAAATGTGATATCTTGATAAGATGGGATAATGATTTAATACTCCTTTAGGTGCAATATTACATTTATAGGTTAATTTACCCAAGGTTAACTATGTTCTAAAAACTGAAATAAAAAATGCTTGAGATGAAGAACTGAGATATTTTAAACTGAAAGATGTTATTGGTACCACTTGAACCTAAGAGTATCTTGCTCTGTCCTGTAGAGGACATCTACCATTCTTGTGCCTACCATGACTAATGTATGCTACCTGCCTCTTGGTGATTTTTGTAGTCACTGTGGTTATTGTATCCTCTGCCTAGTGGTGAAGTGTTTGTGTTCTTGTAGACCTGAAGCAGTACTCCTTGGCTACATCATGGAACCAGAACAATTCACTTCTTTTGTCTGATTAGCCTTGTATCATTTCAAGTAATCATAAGAAAGAAGGCTTGGGTAGAATAACACAATCTGAGACAGCACTCACTAAATTTTTTATAGTTTATTATTACAGTTTTTCTATTTTAATCATAGTTATCATTTTAATATCTTAATATGCCTGAATTAATTATCCGATTTCATAATAAATATGCAGCTATAGAGAAAAGCATGATATGGTCCAGAACAACCTTCTAGTTGTGCTAATCACCAGCCATCTTGGCATCTATTCCAAGTAGACTAGGGGAGGATTTCCAGACAAGCTTCAACATGGTTGAACTGTGAAAATGTCTTAGTACAAGAAAGAAGCCAGTTACAAAAATGCATGTTCTTTAAGTCTATTTCTGTGACATATCTGTAACAGGCCAATTTGTAAAGACAAAATCCATATTGGCTTTTGCTTATGTTTAAGAGACTAGGGAGTAATTGCTAAGGATCTCGAAACTTCTTTATGAAGTTATGGGAGAGTTTAATAACTTACTTGGTTGATAATTTAATATATCTGTGAAAATGCTAAATACTAAATTGTCCCCTTTAAGTACAAGATTTGACTACAATGTGAAATAAACCTCAATATTGCTTAAGAGAAACAGAAATAAAGACTATTAACTTGCTTGCAATCTATATTTATTTAAGAGTATGCAATGAGAGTTTAAATGTTTAAACTCTATGAAATATGTTTATACTCAGCTGTTTTGCTCTATCTAATACTATCCATGCATTAATTGCTTCTTCAGTTACCAGTAGCATTAATGTACTTAGGAAACAGTAGCCTTTCTAGCATTGTGCAGAATTTCAGATCTATCACATTTACCATTTTTTTGAAAATTTTCGAATGTTGCTTGTCTTTAATGAGACTCAAGTTTATATCTCAAATGGAGCTAAACTATGTATCTTACTGATTTTATTTCTGTGAAAAGGGAGCAAATAGACCATGAGACAATGAGTCTATATTTGATAGAGTCTTCTTTTTCATAAACACGGGATGCACATTTTTCATTTGATTTACTATCAGTGAGAAGTTATAAATAAATTAAATATGAATCACGACAGGAATTTGTTCCCTTTGCCTTTGCAAAATGAGAACAAATAACTTGGTGTAATTCTGACTACTTACTATTAATCTGTTGCCACTATAAGAATAATAATAGTCATTAATTTTAGCTTTTCTTAGTCACAAACTGAAAATCTAAATAATTGAAGATAAGAGCAAAATTTCCAGATTCATTGATTGTAGTTTTTATTAGAGAGTCCTAAGCAAATCATAAACTTTATCTTACAAATATTAGATTGTTTTGTCTCTGTTGTTGTGTGACAACTATTTTTAAGATACTCACTAGATGCTAAGGGTTAAATGCATCTTTTTCTGTTTTCTTATGTAAAATAAACATGGTTACTTGCTGGCTTCTTGAAAATAAAGTACTGGGTAAAATCTTGGTCATGTGTAGGCATTGATCATAGAGTCAGTCTGAAGGAAATGGAAGAACAGTCATTTTCAGAACCTAATTCGACCTATATTAATGAATAGACACATATCTGTGTCCTTCAAATGATTATATTTTATTTTACAGCCTATCATTTTGATCTCATAACCTGTAATCTATTTGCTGAGGAAGCTTTATTCTTTCAGAATATAGGCAGAAGAACTTCATTTTCAGATACCCTACACAACAGAGCCAAGCCTTGTAGATTGCACACCTTTGCTGGACTAACGGTGGCTTGGGATTCTTTTCATTTCCAGTTTGAACACTTGTCCCTGTAAGTTTTTCCAGCACTGCAGGAGGGCCATTGTGTTTTATTGACTCCTTTGACTTCTTGTCTTGGTTGCTTCTTCTCCTCTCAATAAACATTAATTGATGGTAATTCCACCACTGAAGCCCTCTCAACTGGGAGAATTGTTTATCCTGTAATATTAATGGGTCCCATCAAAACTATGACACATAGCTCAGACTTTTTATTTCAACAATTTTCTATCCTATTTACTTTAACTGGCACCCCTAGCATTCTGTGCTTTATTGGCTTACTTTCAATGTGCTATTGTTACTTATGAGTTAAGCAGGTAGGCTGATTGCATTAATAAAAATTGATAAGTAGGCAGGTTATCCTTCCTAATTTATTTCTATGGCAACAGACAAGCAACGGTGCCTTGATTCTCTGGAGCAGAATGTTAATATCAAATATGCCTTACCCAAATGAATATATAACACGGCTTACTAATATAAATGTCTTGACATTGTATATATTACAGAAGGAAAATGCACATTAATTCTACATCTAAGTCGCAGGGTGCATATGCTCAGGAGAATGATAAAAAAATGAAGATATTCTTCTGAAATATCAAAATTGGTCATTAAAATAATGTATTTTAAATAGTATAGACAGTGAACAATTTAATTTCTTCTGGCATTCATATTGTTTATTTGGGGAGATGCTACTATTACAGAAAAATGTGGTATTACATAGTTATTTTGACATCTCAGAAAATAATGGGTCCTGCACAAGAGTTCAATTAAGCAATAATCCCTGGGAAAATGGTCATTACTCGCAGTTCATGATTGGTTTGTTAGTTAATGGCCCAAAGCAAAGCTGAGGGCGGTTAAGACTCTAACAAACGAGTTGTGAATTATAGCAGAGAGGGATTTTAAAGGATTCCCCCCACCTCCCCCACCCCTCACCCCTGGTTATAAACCAACTTTAATGGTTTATGATAGCACTAATATGCTTTTTAAGACTTATTTTAAGACAGGACTGTCTGAAACAACTGATACTTGCAATAAGCTAACTGTTGATTTTCCACTGACACTTCTTAATATTGTACGTTTGCAGGTGAAATTTTTTTAGGGATGGAGACACTTATACCCTCACAGCACTCATTTTTTCTAGGGAGGCACAGCATTAACCAAGTTATAGACACCATACTCTTTGGATAGTTTTAGTGGTTACAGACATTGTTTGGATTCCTATTTGTGATAATTACATATCTTCTTTAGGTTTCCTGTCTAACACATTTAACCTGTAATGTTTTAAGTTTATCTTGAAATGTGATCATCTACAGAGCTTTTACTTGAAGGCCTTAAGATTACAGGGAGATCTCATTCTTGAATTCCACATGTCATACAGCTCCAACAGGAGCAAAATGTCAGTGGCTTTTTTTGTCTGCATCCATGTGCTCATGTGTTCACGAGCAATTTAACAGAATAAATGTGCTACATATAAGATTTCTTTACCTAACATCAGTGATGTCTTATCACTTCTCTCTCTCTCTTTTAATCTGCAGGAAATTAGACTTCATTAGTTTGGGTACTTGCCTCACCAAACTGCCTGTAATGAAACCGTAATAGCTTCTGGGATATGGGGCAGCTTCATCTACAGTCAGAAATGGGATTTTGTATTCAGCTTCAGTTAAGTGAGGGAATGGATCAGTAGCAATCACTACTGGTTAACTGATGAACTGAATAATTTTGACCACAGCTATATTTTTGAAAAACGTGTATTAATTGGTGTCTTTAAAAACAAGTTTTGCGATTAACGAAAAAACATTTTTGTAGCTTTTGGATCCTACTTGTCATATAGGTCATGGAGATGAGAGATTCATCTATTCCTATTTACATGAACTGGGCATATATTAACAAATCATTTGATAAATATACTACAAACTCAGAGCATATTGCTAATATTTTTCTACCACCTTGACATGAGTAATTTCCTGTGTGGAAATTATGTCCCATGGGAGGATCTGTTTTGGTCTAAAAATAAAACAACAAATATCTCTGTCTTTTTCTTTCTTACTTACTTTCTTTCTTTCTTACTTTCTTTCTTTCTTTCTTTCTCTCTTTCTCTCTCTCTCTCTCTCTCTCTCTCTCTCTCTCTCTCTCTCTCTCTGTTTCTTCTTCTGTATGTGCATGAACATATAAACCTACAAGTATACACATATTACTGAGAAACTAATATTTGATGACAGAAATTTGATTTCTTAACTCTGCTAAGAACTGAGTGAGCTCCACATTCCTCACAATTCTCTATGATGCAGTACATATGTATTCCTGACAGATACGGTATTAGAACACTGATGCTGTGAATTTGAATCCTGCCTTTCTTTGTTCATACTACATAAAGAAAAACAGAGGAACTAATGACAATTACCAGAAAAATTGATCCAAAACAGTAAGTTTGTAAACAGCACAGTAGTTTGAAATTAATCTTCTAAGATTTAGAACAAGTCTTTACAATTTGAACAGAGCACTTATCATTCTGAAGTGTGATATTAAAACATTGTATCCCTAAGACTAAGCCTAATCTAAACACAGCAAGAATTCTTGTATGCATCAAAATACATTTCAGTTTCCATATCAAGGAAATATAAACTGAAGCTCAATAAAATTGCCTCTTATTTAAGGGCACATGGGGCTCCCGAGGATGGCCTAATCATACACAGTTTGGACACATAATTTATACACTGTATAGTTCTGCACTGGGTTTTTGAGGATTCATGAATTTATAGTACGTTTTCCAATCATTCCTTTTAACTTATACAATCTATTACCCATTGTTACTTTTGTCTCTTAATAATGTCTCTTTGTGTTCAGAGAGACAAAATACTTTAGATAAAGAGTTGATGATACGTAAATAATGACTATTAGCCCAATAAAGAAATGCTGTCAGCAGAATTTCTTCTGAGTCTCTCCAACTTAATTGGGAATGCAATGCAGTGTGTACATTATGTTGCTCCAATTAATTCAAATCATTCCTAATTGGGATCTCTTAAAAAACTCCCTCCTGGGTCTAGAGAGGAAATTGAATCAAGCATTAAATCAGGAAGTCAGCTCTATCTTTAAATATATTGTTATTCATAATCAAATATGCTGATGGTGATATTACTAAGAAAAATCCTCTCTTGTCCTTTGTAATTAGGGTAATCTTAGTTGCTTGAAATTATGGCTAAATACTAATAGTAAAAAAAAAAAAGCTGAAAATTCATACGAATATCTATTACTGTGGCCAAATGAAATTACTTGGAGTATTTAGGATAGAGAGCTAGTGATTGAAATCCAAACTTGGCAAAGTATAAACTGTTTAACTATGTAAGTAAAATGGGATCCATTATTGTGGGTGAGGGTATAGAGAAAGTGCTAGGAACATGGTATTCCCAGGAAAATGTGTAATTGGGAAAGAAGTTTAAATCCTTAATAGTAATAATAACTATTTGGAAAAGGTGGCCCTGCTTAGTAGGGGGAGCCACAATTGGAGGAGAAGATATAGGGAAATATTTGTGATCAAGAATATTCTTCATCTATTTCTTGGTGCTTACCTTGGAAATGACATCTTATAGCAAAAACATTTTCAGAAGATATTGGGGTAGATACAGTCTCCAAAAAGAACATCATGTAAGAGACGTGTAAATGACTTGTAATTATTTATTTCAAAACAGAAGCAGAGTTGGCTATTAACAAATGTTTTAATGTGATTTGAAATAATTATATTTATATTATTTTTCCCAGACTTCTGTTAGAAAACAATACTTAAGAATTAAATGGAGACAAATTTAGCTTAGTGTAGAAATACTGTTTTTACCATTAGTAAAATGATCTCCAAGAGATTTATGCAGAAGCTTAATGATGCAGTTTGCTATAAGTATGAGAGATTAAGCCCAGTAATCTCTTCCATCCCTACTGTTTTTCCCCACAAGGCCTTAGGATCTGAGGGTTTGTACTGCCAGAGCCAGAGTGGGGAATTTTAAACAGCAATTATGAGAATGGCTATTATTTTTTCTAATGTAATATTCTTATTGATTATTTGGGAGTTCCTTGGGAGTTTCACATAATGTACCCTGATCTCATGCACTTCCCTGTCTTCCTAGGTCCAGCTCCTTGTCTCTAAGGGAACCCTTAAAAATTGTTATAAGGATCCTGAAGTGTAACTCTTCACGGAGAATGACCATTATTTTACCATTACATTTGCTCTCTAGTCTCAATTTTCTTAGTGAAAAAAAATCAGTATAATAGTTCTTTATACTATGCCTATTTGAGTTGGCAGCGGGATATGAATGAGATATCTACTGTGCCTACAGGTAACATTTAGTATGTGTGGGTATGTTTACACATATCACTACCTACCCAGACTTCCTAACTATTTGTCAGAACTGTGAGATTTTTCTGTTACTCCAGATAGTGTCCATTTGTTAGTATCTCTTTAAGTTATTATCTATAAAAATGAGTACAATTCAATAGGAAAAGCCATAGTACTATGCATCATACTCATGTTTGTCCCTTAAGTCTAACCTACATGATTTCTTTTGCTTTTTTCCTGATGGAAAAATGTTAGAAACAGTGGGGTTTTGCAGGAAATCTGAAGGCCAAGTGTCAAAAAGATTGACCCTCAGGGCAAAAGGGAACATGTGAAGAGTGACAACATATATTTGTACATTTATATCAAGAGCTAAAGTTCAAATTATTGTCAGCATATTCTTAGAGTTATAACAGCTTGCACTATCTTAATATAGGAGTCAGGAATCCTTTGGATGAAGCTTACAAGAAAGTAGATGTTAGAGTGTGGACAAATGATGATAGATATCTGGGAAAGATATGGTCCTTGTGTTGAGCCTAAAGCAATTAGCATAGAATTTAGAGTTTGGAAAAGCTATTCAAAATACAGCAGCTGGTGAAGATTATATTTATATGAATATAATTCCATTCATAATAAAATAGAAATTAAAAACCTCAAAGCAGAAATCATAGGAAAATCATTCAGATAGCCTTTATTTTCAACTATTATTTATCCAAGTTTCAATAAAAATTTATTACAATCATATATTTCATTTTTGCTTAATATATTTTTAATTGAAATAGATTTTTTCATGCAATATATTCTGATTATGGTTAACCTTTCCCTTAACTCCTCCAAGATCCTTCCCACATCAGCACCCACCCATATTCAAATCTTTTCTTGCTCTCTCTCTTTTAGGAAACAAATGGGCATCTGAAAGAAGTCATCTAAAAAATAGGCATCTAAAAATATTTTTTAAATGGTATGAACTTCAATTGTTAAAACTGTTCTTGAGAAATGGTCCAGTCAATTCTTATTATCTAGTGTCAATAAATTTTATAATCACAATATTTTTTGAACTTCATAAGAATAAGAAATAGATTCCATTTGTTTTACACCATCCTTGGGGTTAAATGTGGACATGATTTTCATTAAGCCAACTAAGGCACATGGCTATCATTTTTATTCAGAAGTACCAGTTCCATTTAATTGCTCCATTGGGTGACAGGGAGTTCCCCCTTCAGGCTTTCAGCACATTTTGCCATCTTCAGCTCTCTTCTGTCATCTTGTGTTTCTCTTAGCTCTACAGGACCATCATCAGTTGAGACACTAATGCAGGAGTTAAAGGTAGAAGACTGACTTTCAGACTCAAAGGTTAGCATAAAGCTAATATAAATTTAACTATGTAGAATCAGGAGAATTTTAATTATCCAGAAACAATAGGTCCTCACAATTGAATTGTGTGAATAATTAACAGCAACTGTAGTAACCTCAGAGCAGTTACAAAGCAGAGAAATTGACATATGCACCAGATATGTGGCATTGAGTTACCTGTGTCTGTTTATAGGTATACAGATACATCAAATAATGTCCTTTACCATAACTATTGAAAGTGTTGGTAACATTCAGTTTTAAGGCCATAGTCCAAGAATTCTCAAGTTCAGAGTTATCCTTTTGCCTTGGCATGGACATGTAATTTTTAAAAATGAACCTACTTGTCTGGGAACTACAGCTTTCCAGATCATATATCTGAGCAATACATGAAAGCAGGAATTCCCCAAGATAGTCTTTGTCCACTGATCTCTTTGCTCCTTCAGTTTGATCATTCATATCTGATTCACACTCAACTTACAAAGCAGTACATATTTTAAATGTTCCTTTTCATATAAGGCCCTCTGGAGGAAGAGGACCTGGACATGGAACCTTTAGGATTCTTCTTCAGATCTCATGCTAGCTGAAGTCTACCATTTTTCAGCTACAGCATGCCAGGGGCAGCTTTTGTTGGCATTTTCTTCTGACAGTCTGTTCTTAGAAGTTATCCTTTTCATCTTCTGCTTAGTGTGCTCCTCTAAACTTGACATGCACATCTCAGATGATTCTCCTTTGTGATGGGCAAGCAATAATTTTGTGTGTAGATAGATCCCTGCTCTTAAATTTTAGTCCAGTTGCTTAGAAATATGAACAACTCACAAAGGCACTGATGAATGTCTTAGCGACCCATGTAGAACAACTACCACTCTAGCAGTGAGGATTCTTGGTGCTGTGACAAATACCTAAAGAAACGACTTCTAAGGAGGAGAGACTTATTTTGGCTCATAATTTTGGTATGTTCTGTGGAAAGTTAGTGGAATTCATTACTTCAAATCCAATGTGAAATATCATAATATGTCAGTGGGTCAGAGGTTCTTACATCACTCAGACAAGAAAACTGGGAAAGAGAGCAAACAAAGGGGAGAAGAGGGCAGGAGACAGCTTCCTGGGGCACAATGCCGTTGACATACTTTCTTCAGCTAGGACCTACCTCTGACCATCTCCAAATATCACATTTTGAATCCATCAATGGATCAATGCACTGAGAAAGTCAAAGTTCGTAGAATTTAATCAATTTCCCCAAAGCCCATAAACTGGCATTCATGATCTTATTACATGATAAGTCTGTGAGTCAATATTATATTTTATATTTTTCCATGTATTCAAAATATTTTTTCTCACGTAATATATTCTGATTTTAATCTCCCCTTGTGTCTACCCTCAGTTCCTTTCACTTTCACTGCTATTCAGACCCAACCCCCTTCCTGCCTCTGTTTAGAAAACAAATGGCATTCTGAGGGATAGAAATAAAATACAATATAACCCAATACAATACAGCATAATATAAAGATACAACAAAACTAGCACATTGGAGTAAAACAAAAGAAAGAAACAGAAAGAAAAGAGCCCAGGGAAAGTCACTAGAAACAGACATAGATGCTAGGACCCCCGCATTCTTACACTGAAGAATTGCATAAAGTCAGTAAACTGAAAGACATTATATACATAATGAAATAAGATAAAATTTAAAACATAAAAGGAAAAGCCCTGATATGACATTATGAAACAAGAAAACTTCAAAGGTGTTGCTAAGTCCATTTCCTGCTGGCTATCTACTGCTTGGTATGCAGCCTACTCATGGTAGTCATCAATTCTCGCCTTAACAATTTACCCAAACACTGTCATCCTCAAATCCAACTATCCAGTTGTTGGATTCAGTCAAAAGTGCTTCTATTTTTCTGAAAACTAATCTATAGCTTCAGCGTTATATCACATCTAGCAAGAATCTTAACCATTATACAATTTTTGTATTTGCTAATTCTCTGACATGCATGTAGTGGATCTCAGGCATTTCTAACGGGTACCTTCTCTCACTCTCTTCTTTCTTCTACTGAAACTCTAGTTTCCAATATGGCCATCCATATTTCATCAGATTTTAGTTTATTCTTGGACAATTCCAAACATATGCTTAGTACATTCTCATCCTAACCATCCCAACACCTTTAATATTTCTCCAACTGTCATTATTCTCTCACTTCTCTATAAGGCCCTTTCCTACATTCATGCATTTTTCCTGCTTTTTGTTTTTGTTGTTCTTTCTTTCTTTTTTAGACTCATTGTTACCAGGATCATGTCTGTGACCATGGGTTTGAAATTATTCATAGACCTGGTGGGCTTCCTAATAGTTATATAGCTGAAAGCAATGACTATCCTTCTTCCAAAGTCATTCGGAAGTCATGGACTCACCAGGGAGTGGTAGGACCTGATAAGGACACCCCTGATACATGATTGACTTTTGAGAACCCCCATCTTGTTTTGGTCCAACACATGCAACAATGACTTCTCTGAAGTCCTGACCACATGGCTCTGTTTCATTTCCAGAATACAATATTTCACATCTTCTCCCTGTCTTCTTGCTCCTACATTCTTTCTGTGTCCTCTATGATGTTCTGAGCCGAAGATATTGTGATATAAAAGTTTTTCATGCAGAACACTCGACTCTCACTCTTAGAGACTTGAGCAACCATGGGTCTTTGCATTAACCATTGTTTATTACAAAAAGAAACTTCTCTGATTAAGACAAGTATCGTTATTTATATATGGCTATAAACATAGACACTTAGAGGGCTTCTTAGTGCATTGACAATTTCATTCAACAGTAATTGTAAGTTTTCCTACCTAGTGTTATGTCCATGTCATGAACTCCCCAGAGAACACCAAGAGTCAGAGTTCCTACGCAAAAGCACAGAGCCTTTAATGCAAGCTTGATCTTGGGCTCCCCGTCTGTTCTGGCACAGTGGTTGGATCAGGGGGAGCTCAGTTATGACAGGGTCTTTAAGGAGTAAAGGATGATGGGGTAGAGAAATTCCAAATTCAGATGGGGATTGAACTGCAGATTGGGCAGGAGTGGGGCAACAGAAGTCTTGTTAAACAGAGATCTATATTGACATTGCTGCTAGGAAATTGGCAACCTATATACAAGATACATGTAAGCTATCCTTAATATTCTGGAACATCTAGTATGTGTTCATCTCAATTCTGATTGGTCCCCTGCAGGGTACAGTTTGTGTTTTTTTTTTTTTTCCTGGTTATTGTACAAGTAAGGCCTAATTCCAGTTTTGTTATTCTGCAGCCTGTCATGGCTATACTAATGTTAAGTTAGGCCTCTCTTCACTAGCTTCTGAATTTTCCTCAGCTGTGATTATTTTTGGCAAGTTATACAGTAATAGTCATGGATTTCCTCTTGTGGAACAGGCCTCAAATCTAATCAGACTGTAGTAGGTTACTCCCATAGTAATTGCGACACTATTGCACTTGTGGGTACATCTAGTCTGGCAGGTTAATATTGTATTTTATAGCATTCACAGCTGGATAAGACTATTGACACCACTTCTTCTCCAGCAGCCTGCCTAATATCCTTTAGCATTATGAAAGCTAGCCAGCAGGGAGGAAATTTCCAACTCCGTTACAGCTTAATTACTTTATTCTTTGCAAAGCAAGATTATCTTCAACAATATTATCTTACCAATTAATTCTGGTAAGCAACCAAAGAGAGTGACAAGAGCCTGTACTGTTATGGAGACTCAGGACTTTTTGGTTATGTCTTGGTGTACATGAATTTAATTAGGGTTACTTACATGAGTGTGGGTAGGAAATTATTTAATGGATCATGAGCTACTTTTTCAGTGAGTAAACCACTGATGAAAAAGGTACTCTTTTCCCTATCACCTATTAAGTACCAGTAGTCCCTTGGGACTGGAAGGGCCTCACGCAGGTTTCAATGAAGCTTAAGGAAACAGTGAAGGCATTTACTTAGTGCAAATTCATAAGGAAATTAATGATACTACTTCATTAATTTTACCTCAGCCCTGCCCTTCTTTCTATTTTTGTCATCTCTTTGACAGTGAGAAGGTATGTTGTAGTGGGTAGCCATTCCAGCCTTGGCCTGGAAGTTCCAATCCTCATTGAGGCTGCGGTAATGGTCACGCCCACAAGGCGGGGCTGAGGGAGGAAGCAGAAGACCCAGGGTCAGGAGAAGAGGCTTCTCTTGGTTCCAGGACCCTGGATGCTGGAGGTAGACTGAGTAGAGTTCTCCAGAGAACACTGATGGAATGCACCATACCTTTCCCAGACCCTGCAACCTATCCCTTCATTTGTAAGCTACCCCACAAAATAAACCTCCCTTTTAACTACATGGAGTGGACTTAATAATTTCACCAATAGTGTGTGTCTATTTTATTCTGTCTATCTCTGCTTTCACTAGGGATAAAAACATTTCAAGATTCTTGTAGTCATGGTTTTAATTTGTGATGATCGGGGACTGTTCTCCCATTCTCACAATAGGATTTGTATTTCTCTCAGTCCAAATTCAGTTCTTACTTTTGTGTTTTTGCATGTATCTCAGGATTTGTGTTTATTAGAAGACAGAACTGGGTGTTCCGGATAGTGTCTTTATTTCATTTGGAAGCTATCCATGTATTACTACTATATTTACTGAAGTTCACTCACAATCCAGCATGTTCTCTATTAGGAGGTCAAAGGGAAAAAATTGATGGTAAGGGAAGAGGGGAGGGAAGCACAAGATTGTAATACAATGTATACATGTAAGAATTCACCATAACTTGAGAAACAATAAAATATATTTCTGGTGTGTCTCTCGATATCTTTTTTTTAATTAAGAAATTTTCTATTCATTTTGCATACCAACCACAGATCTCCTTTCTCCTCCTTCCTTCCTCCCATCCCCCAGCCTTTTCTCCAAAACTCACCCCCCCCCATTCCCACCTCCTTCAAGGCAAGGCTTCTCATGGGGAGTCACCAGAGCTTGGGACATTCAGTTAAAGCAAGTCCAAGTCGATGCCCCCTGCACAAAGGCTGCTCAAGGTATCCGATCATAGGCACTGAGCTCCAAAAAGCTTGCTCATGTACTTGGGTTAGATCCTGATCCCACTGCCAGGGGGGGCCCCTGAACAATTCAAGCTAAACAACTGTCTTGTCTATTCAGAGGGCCTAGTCCAGTCTCATGAGTTTCCCACAGGTATTGGTCCATAGTTCATGAGTTTCCACTAGTTTGGCCTGGTTGTCTCTGTATGCTTCCCCATCATGATCTTGATGTCCCTTGCTCATAGAATCCTTTCTCTCACTCATCCATTAGACTCCTGGGGATCAGCCTGGCACCCAGCCATAGATCTCTGCATCTGCTTCCATCAGTTACTAGATGAAGCCTCTATGATGACAGACAAGGTAATCACCAATCTGATTGTCAGAGTAGATCAGTTCAGGCATCCTCTCAGCTATTAGTCTAAGGTGGGGTCATCCTTGTGGATTCCTGGGAACTTCCCTAGCACCCTATTTCTCCCTATTCCTATAATGTCTCCATCTATCATGGTATCTCTTTCCTTGCTCTCCCACTCTGTCCCTGTTCCAGCTCAAACCTCCCTTTTCCTTATGTTTTCATCACACATCCCTTGCCCCCCATTAACAACCCCCATCCCCAATTTGCTCATGGCGATCTCACCTATTTCTTCTTCACAAGGCAATCTATGTGTCCCTCTAGGGTCTTTATTGTTAGCTAGCTTCTCTGGAACTGTGGATTGTTGTCTGATTATCCTTTACTTTACATCTAGTAACCATTTATGAGTGAGTACATACCATGTTTGTCCTTCTGAGTCTAGGTTACCTCACTCAGGTTGGATATTTTCTAGTTCCATCCATTTGCCTGCAAATTTCATGATGTCATTGTGTTTTTACTGCTAAGTAGTACTCCATCATGTATATGTGCCACATTTTCTTTATCCATTATTCAGTTAAGGATAATTGAGGTTGTTTCCAGGTTCTGGCTGTTATGAATAATGCTGCTATGAACATAGTTGTGCATGTGTCCTTGTGGTATGATAGAGCATTCCTTGGGTATATGCCCAAGAGTGCTATAGCTGGGTCTTGAGATAGATTGATTCCCAATTTTCCAAGAAACCACCATACTGATTTCCAAAGTGGCTGTACAAGTTTGTACTCACACCAACAGTGGAGGAATGTTTCCCTTGCTCGACATCCTCTCCAACAAAACCTGTCATTAGTGTTTTTGATCATAGCCATTCTGATAGGTATAAGATCATGCCTCAGAGTCACTTTGATTTGAATTTCCATAATGACTAAGGATGTTGAGCAATTCCTTAAATATCTTTCCATCATTTGAGATTCTTTTGTTGAGAATTCTGTTTAGCTCTATAGCTCATTTTTAAAATTGGATTGTATGGTATTTTGATGTCTAGTTTCTTGAATGTTTTATATGTTTCAGAGATCAGCCCTCTGTCAGATGTGGGGTTGGTGAAGATCTTTTCCCATTCTGTAGCCTGTTGTTTTGTCTTATTGACTATGTCCTTTGCCCTACAATAGCTTCTCAGTTTCAGGAGGTCCCATTTATTAGTTGTTGCTCTTAGTGTTTGTGCTACTGGTGTTATATTTAGGAAGTGGTCTCCTCTGCCAATGCATTCAAGACTACTTCCTGTTTTCTCTTCTATCAAGTGCAGTGTAACTGAACTTATGTTAAGGTCTTTGAACTACTTGGACTTGAGTTTTGTGCATGGTGACAGATATGGATTTATTTGCAATCTTCTACCTGTTGACATCCAGTTATGCCAGCACCATTTGTTGAAGATGCTTTCTTTTTTCCATAGTATAGTTTTGGCTTCCTTGTCAATAGTCATGTGTTTACAGGTGTGTGGATTAATATCAGCGTCGTCAATTCAGTTCCGTTGGTCCCCATGTCAATTTTTATGCCAGTGCCAAACTGTTTTTATTACTATAGCTCCAGAGTAGAGCTTGAGGTCAGGGATCATGATGCATCTAGAGGTTGTTTTTTTATACAGGATTGTTTAAGCTATCCTGGGTTTTTTATTTTTCCATATGAAGTTGAGTATTATTCTTTTCAGGTCTGTGAAGAATTGTGTTGAGATTTTGATGAGGATTGCATTGAATCTGTAGATTGCTTTGGGTAAGATTGCCATTTTTTACTATGTTAATTCACCTATACATGAGCATGGGAGATCTTTCCATTTTCTGATATCTTCTTTGATTTTTTTTTTCCTCAAAGACTTTAAGTTCTTGTCATACAAGTCTTTCACTTGTTTAGTTAGAGCTAGCCCAAGGTATTTTATATTATTTGTGGCTATTGTAAAGGGTGATGTTTCCCTGATTTCTTTCTCAGTGCATTTATCATTTGTATACAAATGATTTTTTTTTGAGTTAATCTTGTATCCCGCCATGTTACTAAAGGAGTTTATCAGCTATAGGAGTTCCCTGGTAGAATTTTTGGGGTCATTTATGTATACTAACATATCATCTGCAAATAGTGAAAGTTTGACTTCTTCCTTTCCAATTTTTATCCCCTTGATCTCCTTATTGTTCTGGCTAGAACTTCAATACTATATTTAATAAATATGGGAAGAGTGAACAGCCTTGTCTTGTTCCTGTTTTTATCAGAATTGCTTTGAGTGCCTTTCCTTTTAATTTGATGTTGGCTGTTGGCTAGATATAAATAGCCTTTATTATGTTTAGGTATGTTTCTTGTATTCCTGATCTCTGTAGGACCTTTATGGTGAAGAAGTGTTGGATTTTGTCAAAGGCTTTTTCAGCATCTAGTGAGATGATCATGTTTTGTTTTGTTTTGTTTTTCAGCTCTCAATTTGATTATTTCCTAGCATCTATTCCTTCTGGGTGAGTTTGCTTCTTTTTGTTCTAGAGCTTTCAGGTTTGCTGTTAAGTTGCTAGTGTGAGATTTCTCCATCTTCTTTATGTGGGCATAGTGCTATGGATTTTCCTCTTAGCATTGTTTTCATAGTGTCCCATAGGTTTGTGTATGTTATACATTCATTTTCAGTGAATTCTAGGAAATCTTTAATTTCTTTCTTTCTTTCTTCCTTGACCCATTGGTGCTTCAGTTGGGCATTTTTTGGTTTCCACGAGATTGCAGACTTTCTCTAATTTTTCTTGTTATTGAATTCTAACTTTAAGCCATGGTGGTCCAATAAAATATAGGAAGTTATTGCAATTTTTTGTATCTGTTGAGATTTGCTTTGTGACTGAGCATGTGTTAGATTTTGGAGACGGTCCCATGGGGTGCTGAGAAGAAGGTATCTTCTTTTGTGTTAGGGTGGAATGTTCTGTAGATATCTATTAAGTCCATTTGAGTCATAAGCTCTGTTAGTTCCCTTTTCTCTCTGTTAAGTTTCTGTCTGGCAGACCTGTCCATTGGTGAAAGTGCGGTGTTGAAGTCTCCCATTACTAGTGTATGGGGTTTGATGATTTAAACTTTGGTAATGTTTCTTTTACAAATGTGTGTGCCCTAGTATTTGGAGCATAATATTCAGCATTGAGACTTCATCTTGATGGATGTTTCCTGTGATAAATATGTACTATCCTTCCCAATCTTTTTTGATTGATTTTAGTTTGAAGTCTATTTTATTAGGTATTAGGATAGGTACACCAGCTTGCTTCTTAAGTCCAATTGATTGGAAAGTCTTTCCCCAGCCTTTTACTCTGAGGTAGTGTCTGTCTTTGAGCTTGAGGTGTGTTTCTTGTATGCAGCAGAAGGATGAATCATATTACTGTATCCATTCTGTCTATGTCTTTTTATAGGTGAATTGAGTCCATTGATATTAATGGATATTAATGACCAGTGATTATTAATTCCTGTTATTTTTTTGGTGGGTAGTGTTGTGTGTTTCCCTTCTTCGGTATTTGTTGGTGTGGGATTATCTATTGCCTGTGTTTTCATGAGTGTATCTAACTGCCTTTGGTTAGATTTTTTTTCTTCTAGTGATTTCTGTAAGGGTGGATGTGTGGATTGGTATTGTTTAAATCTGGTTTTATCATGGAACATTTTGTTTACTCTGTGTATACTGATTGAGAGTTTTGCTGGGTATAATAGTCTGGGTTGGCATCCATCATCTCTTAGTGTCTGCAAAAATTCTGTCCAGACCTTCTGGCTTTCAGAGACTCCATTGAGAAGTCAAGTGTTATTCTGATGGGTCTGCCTTTACATGTTGGCCTTTTTCATTTGCAGCTCTTAATATTTTTTCTTTATTCTGTATGTTTAGTGGTTGAATTATTATGTGGCAAGGGGACTTTTTTTTTTTTTTTGATCCAGTCTCTTTGGTGTTGTGTAAGCTTCTTGTATCTTCATAGGTATTACCATCTTTAGGAAAAACTTTTTAGGGAAAGTTTACTTCTGTGATTTTGCTTAATTATTTTCTGTGCCTTTGAGCTGGTATTCTTCTCCTTCTTCTATCCCTATTATTCTTAGGTTTGGCCTTTTCATCATGTCCCAGATTTCCTGGATGTTTTATGTTATGACTTTGTTGGCTTTAGTGTTTTGTTTGGCTGATGAATCTATTTCCTTTGTTTTGTCGTCAATACCAGAGATTCCCTCTTCCATCTCTTGCATTCTGTGGGTTATGCTTGCATCTGTAATTCCTGTTCATTTACTCAGATTTTCCATTTCTAGTATTTCCTCAGTTTGTGTCTTCTTTATTGTCTCTATTTCAGTTTTCAAATCTTGAACACTTTACTTCACCTGTTTAATTGCTTTTTCTTTGTTTTCTTAGCTTTCTTTAAGGGATTTATTGATTTCTTACAATTTTTCTTTGTCTTTTCCTCAATTTCTTTAAGGGAATTTTTCATTTCCTCTTTAAAGGTCTCTATCATCTTCTTAAAGTTATTTTTAAGGTCGATTTCTTCTGCTGCTTCTGCGTTGGGATGTTCAGGTCTTGCTGAGGTAGAACTACTAGGTTCTGGTGGTGCCATATTGACCTTTATGTTGTTGACTGTATTTTTGCACTGGCATCTACCCATCTCTTCCTCCACTCCATGAAAGTGGTGTCTGTGTCTGAGGGAGCCTGTCTTGATCTGATTGATATTCTTGGTCCAGTGGGAGCTCTCAATCTAATTGGGGCTCTTGGTCCAATCAGTGCTGATGGACTCTGTGTCTCAGGGAGCAGTTGTAGTCTTGGAGGTTGGGTGGGAGGTAGAGCTTGTAGGTTACAGGGTCCCATGGGGTATGGTGGTTGTCCAGCCTGCTTGAAGGTGACCTTCCTGCTGGCCCTAAACTGGGACTGCAATAGGTTCTGGTGTCGGAGTGCAGGGTTGTGCCCTCAGGCCCAAAGCCTAGAGGCTGGGGTGTTCTGCTATGAGAACAAAGACCCACCTCTTAGTCCAGTTGGTGCTGGCAGGCCGCAACTCAGGGAGCACCCACAGTCTCAGGGGTGAGTGGGTTTGGAGGAGTGGGGCTTGTAGGTAACAGGGTCTGGTAGAGAATGGTGGTAGTCCAGCCTGCCTGCAGGAGACCTATCTGCTGGCCTGAAATTGGGACTGCAATGAGCAGTAGTATGGGGTTGCAGGTCTGAATGATGTCTGTGCTTCCATTTGGACAGAAAATCAGGCACATGTCTAAGTGCTTCCAACTTTCCAAGCAAATATGTCTCAGGTGTCCTCTTACCCTCAAATATCTTAAAGTGCATCCCTAGACCAAAGAATTTAAAACAAAATTGGTTTGCATAGACATTTAACTAGTCCTTATCCTATGAATGTTACATTAAGTTTGAAGGAAAATTACCATTTTTAGGGGTGGGCAGCTCTTACAGATCTTGTGAAACCTCAATGACTGTATATTTATGGAATATAAATTATTTGTAAAAATTCTGTGCCACTAAGAATATTTTTCTGAAACATTTGGGTGGTAGATTAGGGTAATAAAAAAGTGCTTCCCCAAATAGAAAAAATTGAGACACTTAAAGAATATCCCACTAGGGCTGATTGTAAACAGTTGCCAAGAATGGAGGATTTAACCCTTTTACCCTTAAATAATATGTAGTACATAACCATACTAGTAGAAAATGATCAGCTCTGTCTTTGGAGATATCTGTGAACCTCTTTTCAGATATTTTGCCTTCTGGATTATAGCTGTAGTAGATCAACTGCCTTTGAATATATACTAACAAATTGTACTAATTAATAAAATGATCCATGAATCTATGTGGCCACTGTGGGAACATTCTGACTCTTGAGACATGGTGGCTCATTGTTGTAGAATAGTGGTCAGATGACCTGAGACCCAACTAGCTCTCCTTACTTTCAGCCTTGGTGTTTCCAACAGTAATAATAGCGTCATAAGTGCAATATATTTAGATGACATCTCCATTCTAGCCACCAGTACCACCCTCTCCATAACACGTCTTTCAAGGTTATAGCCCAGGGAATAATGTGAATTTGAGTTATATAACCTGGACAAGCTGTCTCTTCCAATGCATCAACTATGTGAACTTCAGGGTGTACACATGCTGACTCTGTTTTTTGTCATTATCCCTGAGCCTTGGAGATCAATTCACTGTCCGATGATGCCTATGTAGAGTTTATTAACATGCTCAGTTTTTTGATACTCGTGTTCCACACCATTAGTAATTGGCATAGAGTGGCCCCCCATTCACATGTCTCAGCACCAGAACTCTTTGCTAACAGCATCTTTCTGGTTTTGGATCCATGCCAAGGTCTCTGAGACAAAGCATTTCTTTATCAGGGTGCTAGGATGGTGCCTCTTTACCTAACATCTTATTCAGCAAAGAAACATTTTCCTGTTTAACTAATGTCCCTTACGTGGAAACATTATTACAGGGGTTTCTTTACTAACCTATGTTTCTATTCCATCTTTCTTACAGAGACCGATCCTGCCCAGGGACCCATGATTTTCTGGTCAGTGTCTTCCATTTGGAGTCTCCAAATCAGATGCAATTCCAGTGGCATGTTCCCAATGAAACTTGCCAAGAACAAAGGAAAGTATTAAAATGGTCAGAGTTTTCAGCTTCTCCTTAATTGGGTTCCAGTGTTAATTTGAGGTAGATATAGCTCAGTGATTGAAAATCAAGCTGTATTTTGAACATGTCTTTGCTTAATGCTGCAGAATTACATTTTCAGTGACGGAGAGAGGTTTATAGAGAAAAAGAAGCATGTCTAATGGGTATTGAAATGCAATTTCACAGACATTCTTGGAACAGTTCCTCTAATAATATTACTTTGCACTTAGCTAATTTATTTGCTTAATGCGAAGTTAAAAGAAAACTGAAATCAAGAAAATAGTATGTCATTTTCTGACATAAAACATTAATAAAACAAAATACATATATACATATGAACATATATGCATGCACACACATGTATATATATATATAAAATATCTCAAAGATTGTTTGTGGTAAGGCTGTGTTTTATGGTGTCAGTGATCCCTAGAGTTTTGACTTCTAAGACACAAGTTCCTAAAATACACAGGACAAAGTGTCACACCTAGGAAATACAACAAAATAATGTGTACAGGATGCAGTGGAAATATTCCAGCGTAAGCAGGGACATAAGTATCCTTTAGAATGCCAATTTTAAAATTGGAAACAAACAACAAACAAACAAATACAATTAAAAAAATCTGGATATGTATTTATGAGTTTTAATTAGAATTTCTCCAGTATTACTCAGTGAAAGGCTGTCATGTTTTTTCTTTTCTTTCTTTAACTCCTTTTGAGATTATAATATAAATGCATATATGTATATGCATGTACAGATATTCCTAAATATAACCTGCTCAGTCTGTATAGTGTTACTTGTATGTATGTTTTCACAGCTGACTGTGTTTTTTCTTGACAGCCAGTTGGAGTGCTCTTTCCTGGGGAGAGCCGCCCCTCTGTTCTCAACTTTCCTCAGTTGCCTATAGTTCTTTTTGTAGGGTTGATGCCTCATGAGCTTTTAACTGAATGCTTTAGCATGTGCATTAGTGTTGTCCTTGTCCAGCTCATATCTGGCCAGTCATGTTGGTGAGACTTTATTGGTATACCTTCTGATATTATGAGGAGACACAATATCACAGAAAATTCCCTGATTCTCTGGTTCTTATAATCTTTCTGTCTCTTCTTCCTCAATGTTCCCTAAGCCTTAGGTATGGGAGTGTTTGTAGTTGTATTTGTCTGGCACTCTCTAAGTTTCCAAAGAAGGTAATGCACCTGACAATCCTACACAGCTCTGATTCTTAAGAACCTCATCTGTGACCATCATGACTAGATAACTTCAGTACTGGTATATGTACCTTGATGCTAACCAGTAGCTCTCTAACCAGAATTAAGACTTTCTAAGGAAAGGGAAACCATAGCTACTGATACCAGAAACCTAGACAACTATTAAAGTCTCAGTAAAATTATGTTGGTTTGAGGGGATGCTATACCCACAAATTTACCAAACAAACACAATCTATAACAAAAATCTATAAATATTTGTTCTTATTCCCACAGATCAATATAGCCTTAATGTCTCATCAAGGAAACTTTGCTTTGTCATGTTTTTAGTTAAAGAAAATACTAGAAAAGATTATGTAGATTTAAACTAATATTCTACAACATTATTCACTTTCATAATGGATTTTTCCTCTAAAATTAGACTGGGGACAGTCTGGCAGATATACCAGAGACTCTTTCCTTGGTGATTGTAAATCCAGAGGAGTTCACTCTTGTTTATGCATAGGGTAATTTTTAGTGATGACTTTGATGGAGATTGAAGGAACGTTCTTGTCCCTAACATGCACAAATGTAAACCATCTATCAACGCTTTGTGTTTCTTACTTTTTTTTTTTTTGACTCAATCTTGGAATGTTTTCCTCTCAAATTATAGTCAGTTTAATTGAAATTTTGATTAGCAGATCAAGAATTAACCAAATTGCATTGTCATCAAAGCTGAATTGTAGTCAGCATATTGCAAATGGTCTATTAAAGTGGAAAAAAAAAAGATCTAAAGGTAATTTAACCAAATACTCTCTTTTAAGTTTAATAAACATAGGTCCCACAGAAAAAAAATGGCTTTCTTAATAAAGTTGCTGTAATATTGTTTGTGTTTTTCTCTACTTGTGGGTATCTCATATATATGTAACTGCAGCAAAACTTATAGTTGTTAATCAAGTTGTATTAACTTACTTCATAAATAAACATTTAACACAATCTTTCATAACTATAATCTTTTGAAAGAAGAAGTAAATGCCAGATAATCTAATTTTAACCTTTTTATTACTTAATATAAAATTGTACCATAATACTTAGTATTGGGGGACATAGAAATACTCTCTATAACATTTTCTCACTTAGAAATTGGAAATGAGTATGTGAAACCTGGGATCTACCTGGATCTCAAAAAATTCTAACCTTGGAGACAGCTTTATCACACTATTGGCTGTTGACTTGGTTCTTGGAATAATTGTGTATTCTTATTTATTTTTTAAGTTGAAAAAGAAGCAAAGAGAGTTCATGATACAATGATCTGTTTTTCTGGATACGTAGAAATAAGTGAATTGGTATCAATTCTCTATGCATATGTAAATTATTATATAAAAGGCCTCATAAGATGGGTAGCCAAATCCTGTGGAAAGTACTGGTGTTCCCTTATAAACCTTATGAGATTTTCATGAGGTCAAATTTATTTCAACACTATATTTTTGTTTTTATTATTAAAAAAAAAACAGCAAGAGAAAATTAAAGTCAGACTCAGCTCTTTTTACTATGGAATTCATAGGATTCAATGATCTTAATGGTTTGTTTTTAGAGAAAGCCCCCAGTTGAAAATTATGAGAGCTGATACAAAGGTCAGAATTTATATCTAATTCTCTCAAATCCATGATTATATTTTTGATGAATACTGTTCACCTAAAATATTTTATAAAATGGAACCTTTGTGCTAATTTTCTTCTTGTCATATTTCTGTCATTAGAAATCATAATTACAGAATCACTATACACATGGCAGGAAGGTGGAATGGATGTTAACTAATTTCATGAGTCATTGTAATGTAGTTGCCACTCACAGGATCAGGTTTCAGAAAACATTCTTTTCCGGTCATGCATGCCAAAGAGTCTCAGATTCTCATCTCTATCTTTAATTAGGTGGTTGAGATTTTGAATAATTACAACTTTTAGAACCTTAGTAATGCATAAGGATATTATAGTAATTCAGTGATCATATGGATACATACTGTGAATATGAATCTGGTCATTATTGGTACAGACTACTAGAGACTGAAAATCACCCCAGAAATGAATGCCTTTTCATATGTAACACAACACTCTTGGGCAAAAAATGTGAAACAACAAAATAGAATATTACACTAAATTTAGCCTATAGCTGATTATTGGATATTCAGTGTAACTTTAATCTGTGTGTCATCAAATGAGAGCTTGGTTCTAGATCTGATTAGTATGAGTTATCTCTTCAGTTCATGTTGCAGCACTAACTAGAAAGGGCTGGTAATTTCTTCCTCATCTATAAAGCAGTGGTTTCCCTGGCATGGATAGAAGTACTTCAAGTACCATCTGAAGATAGGTGTGGGAAATATCTGGAAAAATATGTACAGAAAAGAAAGGCTAACACAACACGGGGTCGCATGACTGTGATCATGCATACAATGTGAACAGGCACTTCCTCTTTTCTTCATTCCATAGACAATTAGAATGCTTCTCGTCTAATTAATACATCACTTAAGTGAACTGAGCGGCCAGTTTCAAACAAGTGTCTGATTGATTCAAAATCTTCCACTTATGTCTCCCTTTCCTGAAGAATCTAATGGTTGTTGCATTTGATCACACCATCAGATACATTTAGCTGTACTAACACAGCTTTTATTTTTGATATCAGAAACTTGAGAAGCAGAAAACCGAGAACTTATCCATCCAGTGGAATGGATAAGGTGATCAGTAGACCCTGTCCTTTTCCTTTGAAAAGTCTTCCTTTTGTCATACCTCATTCCCTTCTCTCCTCTTTACTCTCCTCTCTTTGCTTCACAGGGTGGGCCCAAGGGACACAGCATGGGGTACACGGCAAGGCTGTGTCAGAATGAGGGAGCTGTGCAATGGGCTCCATATGTCTGCTCAAGAAAATAATAAATTGTGTTACTTCTTTTCTTTAACAATGAAAGTTACCCAGCATCTTCATATTTTAATGAGGATAAAATAGTAATAATGAATATATCATTATTCAGTCCAGCAACTGAATGAGAAAACAAGTCTTTGTTGAACTTTTATGATCATAATTACTGTCATAAAAAAGACACATCAAAAACAACAATTAAATTGCAAGTGTTTTATGTTATTCGTTTGTTTGTTTGCCCAGATGAAGCTATTTTAGCGTCTCTCCTAACGCAGAAAGATGATCCAGTCCTTCTATTTTCGCCATCTCTGTCTTTTGCTTCCTTTTCATCACATTTAGAACTACACATTCTAAACAGGAGTTAGAACTAAATTGAGCTATCTATTGAAAATCCTTGTTTTCAAAATACAATTCTTCTACACAGTATGTTTGGATCTCACATATTAGAGAGGTTGAAAGACTGTCTGCCTGATAGAATTTTTTTATAATTTCATTTTTAATAAAGAAGCAAGCAAACAGAAATCCGATCTTTGAAAAAAGAATAATATAATTTTAAGTCATGTTGCGTTAATTGCTAAGGACGGGTAGCACAATTAACCAAACAGGAAGAGAAAATTGTGTATAAGGGTAATGAGTGTGATAATGCTAATAAAGAGCCATATAACTTTAATAACTTCAGTGTGATTCAATTTTCAATTTTAGCTTTCAAATGACTCACTATCCTAATTATCACATTTTCTGCATATCACAATTTCCTTTTTGGGATTGTTGCTCACACAATTTCCTGATTAGCACATTTATCTTATTTTTGACTCATTCAAAAATATAACTACTTCCATATAATAATTTTCCATCTGTATTCTTTGCTTGATCACTGTTTATCAACAATGCTAGCTATCAACAATTTCACATCTTTAAAACATAATAGGTTGTTTCCTCTCATGTTTAGTATGAATTTGCTATTCACCTTAACCTCACATCCTCAAAACATTGAGCATACAGAAAGACTTATGTTCTGCTTTCTGTGTCAATTTTCCTCATTTCTATTCTTCATAAGAATACATAAAGCTTTTATACATTATTATATAAAGTTCAAATTATATAAAGTTTATATTTAAATTATGTAAATTTTATACTTTGTATGGATTTCCAGTGTTGGTTTTGTAAACCCAAGAACAACTATTCCTTTTTTTTTTCCAACTTATCTCTCAGATACTTTACCAAATGCCTCCCCACCATGTTTTCCTTCTTAAAAATTCTTTTAGGCAAAGTGTAAAATATGCTTTTATTTAGTAATAGTGCAAATACATATTGAACCAAAATCACACACAGGCTTTTATTTTTGACAAAAGATCATAGTACAGTAGCTTTGAATGGCTCAGAGAAATATGAGCCATTATACAATTTTTCACTTTTCTGTGTAGCAACTTGTAAAGATTCAAAATTAGTATGAAGTTCCAAAACACAGTACTTGAAAATCAATCAGTTGCCAAACTGGAAAGTGCTTTACAATTTCTTGGCTTATGAACCAGGGGGAAAAAAGAGAAGGAAGGAAGGGAGGGAGGAAGGCAGGAAGGCAGGAAGGCAGGAAGGCAGGAAGGAAGGAAGGAAGGAAGGAAGGAAGGAAGGAAGAAAGGAAGGAAGGAAAGAAGGAAGACAGATTAGCTTTCTTCTCCTGCCTCTCAACCTACTCAGTTGCCCATGCAGTGTTCTGGATTTTTGCATCCTCTCCTGCTACTTCCCTCATCCTACAGATTTTACACTCAGTGGTTCCTCAGTCTGTCATTCAGTATGTCTTTCATCCACTGATGGTAGCTATTATATTTTACAACTTCATTTACTGACACCATGCAGATAGCGAGTGTGTATCATAAGAAAGGTAGAAACATTTATCAAATGAATTAATTGATGAACCAATAATCAATTAGATAAATGCATGAGTTGTGGATCAATGAAATTTTCATTAATTAGTGGAATAAATGGTATATGTTCTGTAACACATATTTGTTACATCTATTGATTCACAAACACATCAACATTTTTCTTTGCAGCCCCTGGCATCACCAGTCTTCATATCTAGTTTTATTTGTAATTTACTAAATTATTTTGTCAGGCCCCATTTGAATGCTCTCACAAATTTGTGTATTATAGAGTATTCAACTTGTGCGGAATTTCAATGTTTAATCTTTCTTAGGTGATTTTCTTCATTAAGGATAAATATTTCACATTTCTAAAATTAAACCCAGGAGGAAATATGCTCTTTTCTCTTATCATTTCCCTCTCATGAGATTATAGCAGACATGAAATAGATCCCAAAGCATACATCTATTGCATTTCACTAACCCATCTTCTCTGTATTCCTCAACTTGCTGCTGACATCCTTCCCATGTCTATATAACATGTCACTTTTTGTTATGATTAGATGACATAATAGCAAGCATGCTGATGATAATGACAGTAATAGACAGGCAGTGTTTGCCGTAGGTGAGGACCCCACATGCATACTGTGAATTAAAGACTGACTATGAAGCACAGTTTAAGTAGAAGGCCCTGTCACCTGTGACAAAATAGTAGTTGAAAAACCCACACCCAAACCTGCTGGACCACTCTCACTGTTACGATCCATGGTTAAAAAAAAATTATTTGACTTTTCCCCCCAGATTATTATTGACTCAACATTTAGTCCCACAAACAAACAAAAACCCTGGCTCTTTTATACATTTTGCTGAAAATGTTGTCTTAGGGTTGCTTTTCTCTCCCATGATTGTTATCTTTGAGCATACCAGTGGTTCTTTTTGTGTCCTTTCTCTCTAAAGGTAAATTATGGTGTTTCTTGAAATTGTTGCCAAGTCTCTCTTTTCACTCCCATTCCAGGGACCCCAGGCTTCATCTACATGTAGCTAATAGAGGACTCCACTTCTTTGTCACTTCTTTAGTACCCAAAGACATATTTCATCCCTCAGTGATGTGGTTTTTTTTTTCTTTTTGTTTTCTTGTTTTTTCTTGAGGTTAAGTGAATTTTCTTCTGGCCTGTGTAAGACTCCTGGCTCTTTTTTCCACATACCTTTGAAGCAGGTTAGCTTTTCTTAAAATCGCGGATTTCAATTCTCTTCTGCAGGTTGTCCATACTGAGTTCGACATGATAGGTCTTTTGTTCACTGGGAGATGAAAGGGAAAGTATTGGTAGAGGGCCCCATGGGCAAGTTCTCAGCAAAAAGGAGATTTGTTTGCTCCAGGAGGAGAGAAGGCTGGAAATAATAGACAGAAATGGGAGAAAGAGGAGGGACAGGGGTATTTGTCCCAGAAGGACAAAGGACTGCCTCTGGATAAAGAGGAGAAAGACACGGCACATAGGAAAATGGTGGTTTATAAAGGCACAAGGGAAAACCCTGTGTTAGCATGAGGTGTGCAATTTCAATTGGGCATGTTAATTATGTGAGCCAAAGTGGGGCTTTTGATTGCTGGACTTCAATACTTTGAAAGCTAGACCATGGTAGTAAGCCTCACTAGGAGGAGGTGGTCAAATAGACCTCTATGTCTAGCTTTAGGAACGTAATCTAGTGGTTTTTAGCAAGGCAGAGGGAATCAGGAGAAGGGCAAGGTTTGCCAGACCCATGCTCACCATGCTTGAATTGGCCAAAATTCTTTCACGAAAGCATATGGGTAGGATTCGTTAAGATCTTCCCAGAGCTAGTTTAATTGCTTGGCAAAGCAAAGCTGGGTGCTTATAAACTTCTTATCTCAGAAAATTGGAATCTTATTCCACATGATGCTGCCTGTGGCTGTAGTGTTGATACTATAGCCTGTTGGTCATCAAGGTCAACACTAAGATGTAAGGCATCTTACTTTCATGATGCAAGAGGCTGTTCAATCTCAGTAGTGCATCCAGGACCATAATGCTGGTATGTGTGTTCCATGTGCATGTTTAGAGTCTCCTTCTGTGGTTGTAGGCCTGGATATAGAAATTTTCCCTAGTCTGTTCCACGACTACTAAGGTTGGTACTACTAAGGTGGACTCAATAGCTTTCGGCTATAAAGATTTGCATATTCTGAGAAGGTGCAAAGCTGGCTAGGCCACCTACAACTATCACTCCAATTAGAACTATTTACCAGCCTGGAGCAAGAGTGGGTCTATAGACTCGATCTTTGAATTCTGGTCTGATAGGCTCCATTTTTAAATTCTGACATGGGTATAGGCCTTTATTTTCTGTCTGATTTTGGACCTCTCATTATTGGGCCTGTCTACTGAACTCAAATGCTCTTTGCAAGTATTGTGCCCTGATTCTTAGGAAATGGCATCTTGCTCCACATTCTGCTATATGAATTTCACAGATGTCTGTTTGACATTAGCTGATAAGGATAATTCAGTTCCAGTGGCTCACTTTCTGACTTTTGGGATGGTTGTGGGACTCTACTCATCACTAGGTTTCCCCTCATCATGTGTTACAGTTTATCCACTGCAAGACTTTAACATCTTCACTTCTTCTTCTCCAAGCAGAAGACCTTTCTCTTCATGATGCTTGACTACAGACATTGTAAAGCAGATAACATTTCTTTCATGTATTCTTCAATATATATTCTACTACTATTATCATTATAGTAAAAGCTAGCATCATGATATTTCATCTGGCTTCATTAGTACTTAGAAGAATTTGATGCGTGATGATAGGTATTCCAATCCCTATGTCTATGGAAAGATAATTGCATGACCATAGCCACAACTTTACTCTTTCTTCACTCCTGGTAGATTTACATAGATTTCTCACAGTCCTGCAATTTCAAATGTCTAAAAATAAGAAACAGTGCGGTGAGCTCCTCGACCAGCGAGGAAGAACGACCACCACTTGAGGATTCTTCTCAGATCACACTTTATTGGAGCACCTCTTGATTAAGGGAGAGCGGGAGGTGAGGGGCCCCGAGAACAAAAGAGCAGCTGTTTATATGGAAAACCAAGGGAACGGGTTACTCTGTGATTGGATTCCGCCAGAATTCAAGCATGGGGAGCCACGGGATAGGCTTGGGGACACAAGGTCATGATATCAACACTCGTGCAGGTGCAGTGTAAATCAGCCACAGAGCTCTGTAATTGCCTTATATGGAGTTATTTATGAACTGGCGATTCAAGGCCAGCGCCATCTCGGAATGGCGGTTGGCGGCTCCTAACAAAACAGATCCAACAGTAGAACATATAAGATTAAAATGCTTCGGAACACTGAGACGTGTCTTTACAAGTTCATTAAAGAATTCAAATATACAAAATATCAAAGAGAACTTAAACAGTGACACAAATAGAGAAATAATTCCCTGTCTACTAATGAGTTTTAGAAGAAACAAAGTGTCTAGCCAGATATTATGAGGTATTATTTAGTCTGGTATATTTTATCTGACACCAAGCCAGAAAATGATTTTTAAATACAGCAGGGATATCTTATTGAGTGGAAAATCACATAAGACTACTATCAGGCATATCTGAAAATTACAAGTCCATTTTTAGAGCATGTGGATCACGTCTGTGATTGATTTCTGCTATACTGAGTCTACCCCTTAATCACTGACATGAGTTCATGAACATTTTAATTAGTTGAATAAAGAATTAGCCAATATGTTTTTCTTTAATTTTGAATTCTTGTATTCATTTATTGGTCTACGTATATGGGTATGTGCATATAGAGGCATGTGTGTGGAGATCAAAGGCTAACTTGCAAAAGTTGGCCCTCTCCTTCCACCTTGTGGGTCTCAGAGATAAAATTCAGGTTGTTAGGCTTAATGACAAAAGCCCTTATCTGCTGAGCCATCTCACTGGCCTCAGAACTAATCATTTTTCATAGTTGATCCAGCATCCTGATATGTTCCTACCATCCAAAGGCAGAGTGTCATATCAGAACAGTACTACATAGAGGAGTTGGAAGAGAGCATACTTTTGCAGTACAGTGAGAAAGGAAAATATTCCCCATTTGTAGAATTTTGAGCAGTATAATTTGTTTTCCATTTTCATCGGCCACTTTGCTTGGCCAAGAACATAAATGTTCTCTGATTCACAGACAGCTGTTAATAGTTTGTCTGAAAGGTCAGACACTTGGAAGAAACATAGTTGGAAAATTGGAATCTGGGGCAGGGGTATGATACATCTTTTAGAAGGAGCACAGAATTTGAAGGTATTTATATTTCATATTAATAATCTGAGAAAAATGATACACTGTAGAAAAAAGACTCAACAACCAACTTGGCATAGTGACACACACTGTGGATCTCAATAAGCTATTCTCTCCAGATCATGAAGTATTTGCTTATAGAAACTAAAAAGCTAATGTATATAGCTTTAGAATAGAAGATATACATTGTCTAACAAATACATTCTTCCTTTTACCAAGGCTGATCTTGCTATTCCTAACACTAAGAGGCTGGTATTTCAATGACACACACTGTTGCTAAGCTCCAGTTATGAATCCTTTCTTCAAGGGTAGCAGTGAGGCAGTAGGTGGCCAATTGTTTATGTTGAGTCTGTTCTCAATGGAATCAAGGGCACTTCAATGTATTCATGAATTCTGAGCAAGTATTTCAGCATGCTTCCTCAGCATTATAATCTGGTTGCTCAAGATATATATATACATATACCTTCCCGTGAAAATCAATCACATATATCACTTCTTATGAAGATATTTACCTTACAAAATATAAAATGAAGTGATGGTGTATGACCATTTACCTCATGTGAATTAGTTCAACACTAGGAAGTGACAGGAATGCAGGAAGATGAATTGGAGTCCTGACGGTTCAATTACAGTGCACACTGGAAGGCAATGCTTAAATCAATCCATTGCCAGGATTTTGTGCTGTCTTCATCACTGTCAAAATACAAGGCGAAATGAGAGGAAACCTTTGTTATTGTACCTCCTCACCTGTCTTAAAGTCTTTACTTCATGTCTCCAGAACATCAACTTCTGATAGTGTGGAATTAGGTCTTCTACAAGAAGGATGTCACCAATCTGGTGCAAAACTGGCTGTATCAAACTAATCTACCTGACCAGATTTTGTTCCTTATGACACTGCCTCACCAAGTTGAAAAAGGAGGGCTTTTATTTTTCTTTTTGTTTTTCTTTTTTGGTTTGTTTATTCTGTCTGACTGATTAGCCATGATTAAGAAGATTTCATAAGTTCTCAGTCATAAATGAGACCAAAGGAGAATGAGTATGGGACCTATTAGGAACTTCTGAATTACTTCATTTTGATTTAAAGACTATTGTGAAGATTACTAATTTAAAGATTTATAGTGAAGATTGCTGATATAATGCATAAATGAACAAAGGCAGTGTGTAGGAAACTCAGTTGTGATGATGGTATTGGAAGTCCTTCAATCTAGAAAAATCTTGGCTAGATGAATGAAGAGTAAGGGGCTGTGAGGCAGTGTGTAGAACACAGAAGTCACAACAACAGCAGGAATAATCAAAGGTGGACTAAAGGATGTAGCCAATACTGCTTTTGAATTCAATAGATTCCTGTCAATGCCTCTTAAAGGCTCCAACCACAATGATTGGCCCAGAAGTCTGCGTAAAATAGAATAGAATGAAATTCATGGCAATTATCCTACTTATTACCACCCAAGTACTTGGATCATAGACCTGTGGCACCATAGCCTGTAGCTTGATGGCTCACATTTTTAAAGGGGTTATGTTATAATGATGAAATACTAAACTATTTCCACATTGATTTTTAGATTTCCATATACATACATATTATTCATCTATTTGTGCTTTTTAAATATATGTAAAGAATAATTAATAAAATTATAAGAAAAACTAAATAAAAGCTTCATTAGAGCCTAAGAATTCAAAGTGTTACTATCAAATAGGAAAAAAGAAACAGAGAAAAAAGAATTAACATAAGTTATGTTTCCTATAATATTACTAAGTTTTTCCTTTATAATTACTTATACACATTGGACTCAGCTTAATAAATTCTTTACATGTTTGGGGATGGCTGTATTATTTTAGCTTTTAATTGTTTTATGTAGTAAATTATGTTAATACTCATTGATGTTAAACTGACTTGCATTTCCTTTCTAAATGCATTTAAAGTAAATGCCCTTTATAATGTGTTGATCAATTAATTTCTTAATTTTTATGGTACTATATCAAGATTCATAAATAAAATTAGCCAGTATTTTTTTCTTTACTGTCATCTAGTATCAATAGCAACAATCTCCCTGTACAATAAAAGTAGTTGAGATGGATAACTTCTTTAGCCTTTGGTAGAATTTATGTTAAAATCAAGTGTTTTGTTCTTTCAATATTTCCAAAAGTAATTTCAAGGGCTGATGACTTATTTTTAGATTTCTTTTCCTCATGTTTGTTGAGAAAAAGTCTCACCATGTTTCCTATGCAGGCCTTGAACTCATGCTTCTCCTGTCCCAGCTCGGTTCCTGCGTTAATTATAAGCACATATTACTCTACCTGGCTATGTAGAGAGTTTTAACAAAGGACTTAATTGGTTAGATCTAGCAGGGATCTTAAATGGCCTTATTAATAAAATCAAACCTGAAACCAGGTATTGGGGTGAATACTGGAAGATCAGAGAATCAGAACAAGCCACAGCTACCTCACCTCACCCGTTCCTCAGCTTATCCTGTTTCCTCAGACTGGAAGCCTCTGTGTCCTCATCTGAGTGGGTCTCAGCTGAAGTGCTGCTCAAAGCCTGAAAGCTTAAGCAGCCCTAATTCCTGGTCCTAACACCTTATATACCTTTCTGCCATCACTTCCTGGGATTAAAGGCTCACTTCTTGGGATGTTTCCAGTGTGGCTTTAAACTCACAGAGATCCAGGTGGATCTCTGCCTCCCAAGTGATATGATTAAAGGCATGTGTGCCACCATTTTCTGGCCTCTGTATCTAGTGGCTGTTCTGTTCTCTGGCCCCAGATTAAGTTTATTAGGGTGCACGATATTTTTTGGAACACAATACCACATTTCCCCTTTTTTGGTCTAAATTTTTTTAAAAAGCTTATAACTAATACAAGAAAAACTATCCAATAAGAATACACAATATATATATATATATATATATATATATATATATATATATATTCAAGAATTACATTAACAATGTCTCGTCCATAACATTTAACAGATTCAGACAAAACCTCCATTTTATATATATATATATATATATATATATATATATATATATATATTAACAATGTCCAGTCTAGTAACATTTGATAAACTCAGACAAAAATTTTCATTACTTATCCTATTTAAAACAAGTAGTTCCTTTTTAAAAGTATTTTTCTTTTCATAATAGATTCAATAATCTACCTTTTGTCATTTTTATATCTTCTCCTTTTTCTTTTTAGAGTAGATTCAATTACCTACGCATTTATCTTATTATTTCTTTATCTTTTCTTCTCAGAGCAGAGTCAATGATCTACCTCATATCTTTATTTTCTTCTTTCTTTTTCCTTTTTTTAAACAAAATCTCTGAATCTAATCTCCATGTTGAGATTTTTTCCTGACCATTAACAATTAACAACTTGTAACCAACCATTGTAAACAATGACAATATCCAAAACTCATTAAATGACCAAAACCTCCCATTCCACCTCTTGGGAATGTGGACATCTTCTTTTTGAAATTACTTCCTGCTTTCTGGAGGTGAAGGCATCTTTATGGAATCCTGAAAATAAAATTTTTGGGTTAATTGTCAAGTCCTGTATCATTTGTCTAGTCACTGTATAATGAGAAAGTGCAGGGCTTGTCTCAAGTCCTTGTTCCAGTAGTCTGTCAGGCTGGATCATCTCAACTAGCCATCTTGAAATTGTCCTCAGCAGTTTGTAGTCCAAGTCCATCTTTCAGTGATGTTAATCAGCTTAATGGCTATACCATAGTCCATGTGGAATCCATTGTTGTGGGATCCTGTCATCTTTTTGAAGATTTCAAAGTTGCTGTTAGGTGTGGTCATAGTCCCGCAGATTTTTATTTATTTATTTATTTATTCTTATTTTTATTTTTATTTATTTTTTTTATGTGTGCCCCTCTTCTGTGGTTTGGAGCAATCACAGTCTGATAAATGTCTGTCTCTCAAAATCATAAACATTTTTGCCTAGAAGAGAAAATCTTGACAGCAATTTCTCCACACCACTTGTCTTGCCAAAATTTTCCAAACTGACCATTGCTGATGCTTTCTTGTAACACGATGGCCCAGACAATTCTTCTCTGAACAAGCAGTAGTAAACCCTTTGTCCCAGGAAGCAGCATCCCTGCAGTCATCAACATGATGAGAAACAGCCAGCAACTCAGAGCAGCAGCCTCTGCCTCCATGGTCCCACCATCATGGCCGAAGCTTTTCCTTAGTAAGCCTCGTAGGGTGGCCTCAAACTTGGGATCCTCCTGCCTCTGCCTCCTTCAGTAAATCCTACCAGTGTGCTCCACCACAACTGGCTGAGGGTTGGGAAGGCTACAGGCAAGAGGCTTTTTCCAAGAATTCATACCAAGAACATTGGGCGCCAGATGTAGCATGAATCTTAAAGGTACTTATTAATAAAATCAAACCTGATGCCAGTTATTGGGGTGAATGCTGGAAGATCAGAGAAGCAGAACAAGCCACAGCTACCTCTACTCACCAGTTCCTCAGCTGATCCTGTTTCCTCAGCCTGGAAGCCTCTGTGTCCTCATACTAGCTGAACTGTGCTGTTCTAAAGCCTAAAAGCTTAACCAGGCAAATGCTTCTAGTTCTTGGTCCTCATGCCTTATATATCTTTCTGCTTTCTGCCATCACTCCCTGGGATTAAAGGCATGTGTCACCATGCCTGGTTGTTTTCAATATGGCCTTGAAATCACAGAGATCCAGAGGAATTTCTGCCTCTGGAATGCTAGGATTAAAGGTGTGAGTGCCACCATTTTCTAGCCTCTGTATCTAGTTGCTGATCTGTTCTTTGACCCCAGATAAGTCTATTAGGGTTTACAATATTTTGTGGAATACAATACCACCACAGTTAGATAACCACTGAACTTTCAAATTTGTACTTTGTATGGACTAGATTTTGGTATGTTGCATTATTTTTTTGTCCAGTATTTAATCAGCCTTTCATTCATAGTGCTAGAATTAATTAGTAGAATATATGAAAATAATACACATATTTGTTAATTATATTCAGAATTTAAATTTTCAATGCTTTATTTTCACTTCTAGTAATATTTGCATCACTATTTTTTATTATTTCCACAAGAGACATAACTTAATTTCTTTTAATACAGAATAATCATAGTTCTCTCTCATTATTGTAACTACGGCATTATAGCTATGTACTTTTATAATTATGTTGTACTTATAACACTGTTTTTCATCCTATTATGTGATTTTACCATCTCTGTGTCATCTAAATTTTGGACTTATTCTAATTATTACTGATATTTAGCTTATTAAGCATGAACTTTCCTGGATTCTATACATTTTGACCTACTACTATTTTTATCTTATTCAATTATGAATACTTTCCAACTTTCATTATTTCTTCTGTGGATCTTTTGTGTTCATTTTAATTAAAATGCAACATTCCTTAGTTCCTTAGTTGACTAAATCTTAAGCATACAACTTGATTATCATTCAAAAATGTAGTGTTCACACATCTGCACTTAGATAAAATATAAAACTTATTTATATTTTTAAAAATATTTTTCTTTTTAAAAATTTTTTCTTTTATTTATTTAGTTTGAAGGTGAAGGATATTCCACAGCATGCATGAGGAGGTAAGAAGGCACCTTTTGGGAACAGATTCTCTCCTTCCACCATATAGGCCCTCAAGATCAAATTAAGGTACTCAGACATGGTAGCAGGCCCTTTTTCTGCTGGGTCATATAGCTACCTATCTCTCATAAACTTCCTTAACAGCTCTTCTCAATCAGTCTCATTTCTAGGGGGACATATATGGAATCTTTTGGGCCTAAATTTTCACTCAAGATTTCATCTTTTTCATTGTATCCCTCCTCCCTCCCTGTTCCAGTTCAGCCATCCCATTCCCTTAGGCTCTCATCCCCTATGCCCTACCCTCCATTGCCCACCCCTCATCCCAAGTTTACTCATGGAGATCTCATGTATTTCCCCTTCCCAGGGCAGTCCATGCATCCCTCATTGGGTCTACCCTGTTAATTAGCTTCTCTGGAGTTGTGGGTTGTTGCCTGATTATCCTTTGCTTTATATCTAGTATCCACTTATGAGTGGATACATACCATATTTGTCCTTTTGAGTCTGGGTTACCTCACTCAGGATGATATTTTCTAGTTCCATTCATTTGCCTGAAAATTTCATGTCATTGTTTTTCTCTGGTGAGTAGTGCTCCATTGTGTAAATGTACGACATTTTCTTAATCCATTCTTCAGTTGAGGGTCATCTAGGTTGTTTACAAGATCTGGCTATTACGAATAATGCTGCTATGAACATAGTTGAACATGTGTCCTTGTGGTATGATTGAGTATTCCCTGGGTATATGCCCAAGAGTGGTATAGCTGGGTCTTGAGGTAGATTGATTCCCAATTTTTCTTCTTTGATGATCATGCAGAAGTTCTGTTTTCCAAGAAACAGAGTGGGACCATAAAAATTCCACTTGAAATACTACTAATAGAATTTAGAGAGTTTTTGTTATTGTTGTTGTCTTTAAATTTTATCTGAGCATGGTGGCACACACCTTCATTCCCAGTACTCAGAAGGCAGAGGCAGATGCATCTCTGTGAATTCCAAGCCAACCTGGTTCACAGAATGAGTTCAAGGATAGCCAGGTCTAGGTAGAGAGATCCTGGCCCAGCAAATAAACAAACAAACAAATAAATACATGAATGAATGAATAAATAAATAAATAAATTTATTATTTGTGTGTATGAGTCACATCCACATATGTATGCATATTTCCCCATATATGTCAATGGGCTCTGATGGAGCTCAAAGGACAACTTACAGGAATATATCCATAGAGTATCTTCTTCCACAATGTGAGTCCAAGGCATCTAATTCAGGTTGTTAGGATAGGTGGCCAGCAGCTTGCCCCACTGAGCCATCTCTCCTGCCCCCAACTGCAGAGTTTTTGAAACATAAAATGAAATTTGATGTTAGCGATAGATAAATAATATAGAATATATACTCTTAAAATTATTTGGCATGGGATTGGGGATTTAGATCAGTGGTAGAGTGCTTGCACAAGGCCCTGGGTTCAATCCTCAGCTCAAAAAAAATTATTTGTTGATAGTGAATTGTAGAGTAACCAGCCCATAAATAGTCTATTAATCACATTTTGTAATATTCTTTGAGAACGCTGATGATGTGAATCCTGACTTAGTGAATGTCCCAAGGTTCCTTTTTTTAACTATGCTTCTAAAATATTACATAGTGTTTTTGAAAATTTGTCAATTTAATTTACTTCTCTTGTATGTACTAGAATGTATTCATTAAATTTGTACACTTAGTGTCTTTATCTAAACAGTCTCATAGGCTTGTCTTTAAATACTTAGCTCACATCAATGTTATCATTCCCATTAGAAGTATTATATTCAGTTGAATCAAAATTTGAACTTTTATGAGGTGATGTTTTTTGTACCTAGTAATCATAATTACACTGATTTGTTTCCCACAACATCTTTCACTTGATTTGCTTCTGATTGGCATCTTTTAACCTTTAGGATTTAATTTTCTTTCCATTATTGTTTAGGCTTTGTCTCTTATCATATTATGTGTATAAATTGAATATTTATATTGGCATAGACATTCTCATTTTGAAAGAAATTTATATTGTTTTCACTTAATGTGATGTAATTAAATTTAATTAGCTTAATGTAATTTAAAGCAATATGTTTTTATTTATTTTCAATCCAAGCCATTTCTTTATACCTTTAAAAAAAAACTTTGAAAATGCTTATATGACTCAGAATGCCTCAAAAATCTTTCTCTGTTATTAATAGTTTATCAGCATGGCCTATGAATTATGGATATATTAACTAAATAATTTTCATTTTTAATACATAATACTGTATTTTCTGTGAATTTATTTATTTTAAACAGCTGCAAAATTATTATTGATATTTTTCTTTATTTGCATTTAAAATGAATCAATACTGTAGTTAGAAAAGGGCTCTACTCTATCTTTTTAAAATATTAATAATGTAACATGAATTGCTAAATGGTCTTATTAATAGAAAAAAACCCAGAGCCAGATATTGGTGTGAAAGCTGAAAAATCAGAGAAACAGAACAAGCCAGCCATGTCCTTACCTCTACAAAATCCTCAGCCTCAAGAGCTTATATACCTTTCTCTGCCCAGACATCACTTCCTGGGATTAAACTCGTGTATGCTTCCAAGCAAAGGCATGAGATCTCAAGTGCTGGGATGAAAGGTGTATGCCACTACTGCCTGGCTCTGTTTCTCTTGCGTAGCCCAGTGTGGCCTTGAATTCACAGAGATCCAGATGAATCTCTGCCTCCTGAGTGATAGGATTAAGGGTGTGTACAACTGTCTGGCCTCTATGTCTAATCGAGTATCTGGCTCTGTCCTCGGATCCTCAAAGCAAGTTTTTTGGGTACACAATATATCACAACATAATATTAACTGTCTATTTGTTTTCTAATATTACTTTGCTTCTCTAAAGGTTTGACACACATTTACATCATTGAGGATTCAAATATAATATATTCTGGAAAGCAACTGATGGGAGCAGATGCAGAGACCCACAGCCAAACACTAGCCAGAGCTCAGGGAACCCAGCAAAAGAGGATCAGAAAGGATTGTATGAGCTAGAGGGGTCAAGAACACCACAGGAACACAAGGAGCCTGCATAGGTCTGAGCTAGGACATCTGCATATATGTTATGGTTGTGTAGCTTGGTGTTCTTGTGGAACCCCTAACACAGAAGTACAGAGAGTCTCAGACTCTTTTGGCTGCTCTTGGGACCCTCTTCCTCCTAATGAGTTGCCTCTTCCAGTCTTGATATGAGGGTCTGTGCCTAGTCTTACTGTAATTTGTTATGCAGAATTCTGCTGATAAAAGAAAAGAAATAAATAAAACAACAACAACAAAAAAGAAAGCTGGAGAGATGTTTCAGTAGCATGCCTTCTCATAAAGTGAGATAATATATATTAATTTATCAAACATTAAACAAATATTTAAATAAGGATTCTTATTTAATGTCATGTACTATTACAGCATGAGGTGGGTCATTATAATCCAAAAACTACAATAATAAAGTAAAAACCCCAAACCCTAAAAGTATAAACGAAAAAAAATCATTAAAAGTATAGCCAAAGATCTATTTCATGTAAAAACTCATAAATATAAAACATCTGAATGCTATGTTCAGAGTCAGTGTACAACTCATAGAATTGCATGAGCGGGTTGCTTCCATGACATTCTTTATATCTACATATAAAAGTTAGATTTTAATCAAATGCAACACAAAGTTTATCTATTTAATACAAAATGTATGGTTCTTGTTGCACAATTATTCAATGTTGCTTCACTTTCAATAAGCATATGATTATTTTCATTTTTAATTTAATATTTAATGAAAATAAGCCAGTTGTTTTCATTGATGGGGATCAAGCAAGTAGATAGTCATCTTGATGTAGGTAGTCAAAGCTTACACCAAAATATGGAGGCACAAAAGAACACTCTTTCTCCCCCCCAAAAAAAAGTAGGTCTCTAAAGGCTAATTAATAATGTCACAGTTGAATGTAGAAAATTGAAGGCTGTAACATCCATCCTCTCTTTTATTGTCAAATTAAAAAGTGGAAAAGTAAACAACAGAGAAATATTTTGGCACCAACTATATATTGAGAAGGAAGGAAAACATCCTTTTAGATTGTTCTGGAGTTTTCCAAGTGTTTTCTTTAAGTTTTAGGCATTATGCTTCTTAATTTTTAACTTTTTTGAAAAAATGTTTCAAATTGTCTTTTGAAACATGACTTTTATTTATAAATGCTATTTCTAAGTAGATGCTTTTGTATTTAAAGAGTCTTGTTATTTATAATATAATCCAGGAAATATTTTCTTCTCTTATAGTCAAAGCACTTACTAATCTAGCAGATTTCTGTAGCCATTCTGCATTTTAGAGGGACTTTGCAAATTTGGCAAGCTTTCCTGTAATCCCAGTTGAAACAAACATCATGGATGTGAACTCCCCATCCGCTATGTTCCTTTGTACAGAGGGAAGGTGTGAGTCTATGTGTGTTTGGTGTGTATGTGTGCTGTGTATTTGTGGTGTGTGTGTGATATATGTGCATACTAACCATGGCAGTATTTTTGTGGTGTGGATAGTTTGTGGGTAAGCATAGGTGCATGCGCATGCTCGTGCAGCACGTGTTTGTAACAGAAAGTGAGAGAGAGATTAGTGTAGTATGTGTATATCTGCATGAGGTGTGTACATATGTATGGTGTGTGTGTCACTACATTTATCTGTGTGTGTGTGTGTGTGTGTGTGTGTGTGTGTGTGTGTTCAATGTCTAGAATTTTGTAGGTATAACAATTCTTGAGTTTGCCTTAGTTAAATAAAGCTTATCTTTCTTTTATTTTCTTTTTTGTTTTTTTTCAGTGTTACCACAGATGTATTTTATCTCCGTGAATCCTTACATTTGTTATTTAGGTGAATAAAGCAATGATGCCTAATAATACAAATGAGCTTTTCAAGAGCTGACTGTTACTAGAGTGCTTGCATGCAAATGCTAATGCAATTGTTCCAAGATAGAAATAAAACAATGAAAAATTTAAAAAGTGAAGAAGATATGATTGTTAGGGTATGGTGTGGTGGGAAAAGTCAGGAAGGAGGTAGAAGGGGAATCAGAGATGAGGTTGGTAAAAATATCTTGATTTCATGTATACCATTCATAAAAAGGGGAAAAAAAATCCATGAGGGTAATTTGCATGAATATTTAGAATAAACTTGAAACCCTTACACAGGGAAAGGGACTGTACTTCATTATCAATTACAGAACAGCAAAGCTACACAGGCACTGAGTTGGATGGTGAAACTAGCTATGAAGTTGCTGAGAGAAGATGTTGTATCCAAGTACAAATGTAGGCCTTTCCAGGAGCTGTCTCACTAAAGTGGGGCTACTCACTGTCTATTCTAGCATCCTGTCATTGTTAAAACTGTACTAAGATGTGTCTTGTCCTTTCCTGAGAAAAGACAGGTTATTTGGGGGTCAGAATTTGGAGAAGGCCAGTTTTCAGGAGAGAGCTTGCTGGTCATATTGTATGGATAGTTCGAAAAGACGCAGCAATGAAAGCTTTTGCTCAGCTATTTTTCACATTTTATGTAGTCCAGGATATCAACTCATGGAACAGAGTCACCACCTGCAAATCGCCTAATCTAGAAATACCCCACAGACATGCTCAGAGACCGTTTACCAAGACAATTCTAGATCCTACCAAGTTGGCGATGGATATATTATCACATTATGAGAGATAATCTTAAACAAAACTACTCTTGAATTCTAATAGCATTATATGTCTAATAGCTATATGCTATATATTACACACACACACACACACACACACACACACACACACACACAAAATCTCATAGCATTAACTTTCGAAAATGACTATTATTGTCAAATAAATGTCTCTAATTTTTTTCTTGGAAATGTACTTTAAATTGCCACAATAGGGAAGGAAATATTAACTATTAACTTGTTTAGAGCCCAGTGACACAGAGGTTAAATTTGTGTCCCATTCCATACCAGGGCATTGAACATTTATAATTCATCATCAACAATTGTTATCAGATTCATTGGTCTAGACCTAGAATCTTCCTGTTCCATTTCTTATCTCATCTTAGCTGATCACCATACTTATCCTCCTGACACATACATGAAACCTGAGAGCTAGTAAAATACAAAAGAGGAAAACCATAATTTAAAACTACCCTCTCACAATTTAGCTTTATAATGTGTTTCAGGAAGAGAACTAGCATCTATTGCTACTATCTGCCTGGATTTCTAACCTGGAAACATGTCACATTAAATTCTCCTAATTTTTCCTCTGGAATGTAAATTATTTCAAGTTGATTTTGCTACATTTTTCTAAAGATTGACTCAGATGTAAAGGCAGTATCCTGTGATAAAAAGGTCTTTTTATCCAATGCCAAGGATGAGAAAGGCAAACTTTCATGGTGTCACCTCTGAAGACAATTAGAATCCTGTGATGACAAACATTTACAAAGATGTCTTTCATTTGATGATCCTTTCAACAGATCATGCACTTTATAGTTTGCCAAACAGCTACAATAATTTACTTTTGAGTTTATAAAATTTTCTTATTGATTCACATTTTTTATACAAAAATTGAAAAATGTTGCTTTGTTGTATCTTTCTTGCCTTCCTCTCCCTTTCAGAGTCCTACCTCTCACTCTCTTTTTCACTTCTATGTCACATATGATTTCTTGCTTGCCCCCAACTCTTTCTCAACACTTGAGCTTCTCTCTCTTGGTTTCTTATCTAATTTCATCGGTTATATCCATCTCACTACGCCTTGTATATATAACTATAAGCATATGAGATTGATTTGAAATCTCTTTGTTTTTATTCTAACGGTCTTTACAATACTTTTGTTGTAATAGGTGTTTCCAGTGTGTATAAGTGCTTATGCACCTTATGCCACACTGTAAACTGATTTTTTTTTTAACTAATATTTGGTTATAATATGTTCATGGCCACAATATGAAACCCTTTGTTCATGGGATTATGTATGTATAAATATATATATATATATTCAAATAGTTTCTCTCATCATCTCCTAGAAATAAATTGTTACTTTTCTTTTCTATGTGAAAAATCTTAGTTTTCAGAGAGGGTTCTGGTACTCTATTCAAGCAGTACTTACCTTCTTCCCAGAGATTTTTGTATTTTGAATACAGTAATTTGAATAGCCACTGAGGCAAGGGGTTACCTTTACGAGAAGTACAAGAAATAGGTGAGAGAGCATAGTACTTCTCCTCTGATAATATAAGGGAAATATATTGGAAAATGTGGTAGGGATAATTTCTTACATTAATCCTACCTCAACTCTGAGCTGTACAATGTGCAGTGAGTACACTCTCACTTGGGAGACGAAATAATCTAGTAAAGAAATTAGACCCTTAGACCCACTGAGACAATGGCAATGGGGACCATTGGTAGAAAGACAAAATAGAACAACTTCAACAAAACTGCTTAGAATTTCCACACACACAAAAAATAGGGACAAAAAGGCCTGATTGTGAAGATTATGATCGCCACATAGTCCTTTAATGTGTAGCTATTGACATGGTCCAGGGAATGTTAGACTGTAGGCATAGGCCTATAATTGTATTGGGGGGTAGTGGTAGGTGGATCATTAGTTTTAGGCTAGCCTGGGCTACGTAGTAATGTGCTATCTCAAACAAAAAGACATTGAAAAAAAAAAAAAAAAACAAACCAATAACACCCCCACCCTGCAAAAAGACAACAAGACAAAATTAGCTAACCAAACAAAAATAATACTACCTAAAGCAAAAAGTTTGGAAGTATAAACTAAGCATAAGATGACAAATATATCATGTTGGACTGAGAATTTAAAAAGATTTGTCTTAAAGACAATCAATATACTTCAAAGAAATAAAGGGTAGTATTTCATTATTCTACAATTCACCAGAGAAAAATAAGAGGTGTAAAGTACATTTAACAATGAGAAAAAGAAATTCTTCAAATGAAAATACAGCAAAGAAAATGAAAAAAAAAAAAAAAACTAGACAGAAGGTATCAATAGTAAAGCTGATTAAACAGAAGAACAATTACAGAGCTCAAAGCCAGATAGCTTATGATACAGAGACTGTAGGGAGGCAAGAATAGCAATGCTGACATCAAGGCACTGTGCAGACTGTTTGTGAATCAAATACTAAGATTATCTAAATTTAGAGGTTATTTAAGAATGTCAAAGAGCAGCCAAGTTTATGGAATGATACAATGATTGAGAGTTCTCCAAACCTACAGAGGGATACAGAAAAGGCAAAAAATGCTGACTACATACACCTGGCTCAAATTTATTCCCAAGAAATAATAGAATACACTTCCATAAAGTAAAAGAAAACAAGAGGATTCCACAACCAATAAGATGTGTAAAAGTGCTAATATTTCAATTTTCTAATGTATCTAGCATACTTCTCATCAGAAAACTTACAAAGGGACATGAGTGCAGAAGTTCTCAACCTGTGGGTTTTGACCCTGTCATGGTCACAGATCAGACATCCTGCATATCACATATTTACATTATGATTCATAACAATAGTAAAATTACAGTTATGAATTAGCAATGAAATGGTTTTTATGGTTGGGGGTCTTGGTCTCCTCAGCGTTAAGGACTTCATTAAAGGGTTTCAGTGTTAGGAAAGTTGAGAACCACTGCATTAGTAGGAGATATTCAAAATAGGAACTGGGAAACAACCACAACACCAAAACAAAATAACAACCAGCCGAGAATACTGTTCTTCATTAAGATCCCCTTTAATGCTGGATTAATACATTTCCAAGTGATTTGCTTCTGAGCTGCTTATAAGAATTCGGGGGAGGGGGGATGTGTTCAAACTGAAAGACAAATCCATGTAAAAGAAAAACAAAACAAAACAGACAGACAAACAAAGACATTGTGTGTAGTTAGAGTTTTCCTGCCTGGCCCAGTCAGGACAAATCTCTCTCACCCGCCAGTCCCACAGTCACTCAGACCCAACCAAGAAAGCACACAGAAACTTCCATTTGTTTAGAAACTGTATGGCCATGGCAGGCTTCTTGTTATCTACTTCTTCTATCTTAAATTAACCCATTTCTGCTTATCTATACTTTGCCACATGGCTTGTGGCTTACCAGTGTCTTTACATGTTGCTTCTCATGGCGGCGGCTGGCGGTGTCCCTCCCCAGCCTACTTCCCAGAATTCTCTTCTCTCTTGTCCTGCCTATACTTCCTGCCTGGCCACTGGCCAATCAGAATTTTATTTACACAGAGCCATATCCACAGCACTTCCCCTTTTCTTTTTTTTTTTTAAGGAAGGTTTTAACTTTTACATAGTACAATTACATATAACAAAACAATTATCTAGCAAGAATTACAGTTACAATATTAAAGAAGATATCCTATCTATCTTATATTTGTGAGTCTAAGGTTTTATATCTAACTTATCTTGTATCATAACTGAGGAAATTATAACTATCTAGTCTTCAACCACATCAAAGACCTCAGAAGGATATAATATTACCTGAGAACCGGGAGAAGGATGCAAGCATTTTTCGGGAGTCTTGTAAGAGTAGACAGAGACAGCTGGCAGCCTGGACAGTCACCTAAGGTTTTTCCACAGTGTTGGGGCATCATCTTCAGCCTACAGGCTTAGCGTGTCTGACAGACTCTTTTGTGAACTAAGATGTATACAAGGTCAACAGTTTGACCTCATTTTTGGTGAGAGCAGTCCATGTACCAGAAACACCTGAATTCCATTAGTGTCATGTCATGATTCAGGATTTTAAATTCTGGAAATTATTGATGTCTTTTCAATTTAGCTGTCCATTTTTCTTGGCTGTGTATATGTGGCTTCATCTTGGCATCTTGTTTTTCTCCACATCTCTCTATTAAATGCCAGTCTACTATTGAGAGAGGTGAGCTTAGTTATTCTTCAAGAATAACTGTTTCATCTGCTGTACCATTGCATATCAGAAGCCATTGGCCCACTCCCTGTTCAGCTGCCTTTGAAGAAAAGGGCACGGTACCTTTTACAGATTGCAAAGGTCATTCACTTTAGGGATGGTGCCATATTGTCCTGGCTTCAGAAGATGCCTTTTGTTAAAGCCACAACCACATTTGTTTTGGCAAGAATTGGTAGTCCTTGGTTTCATGTCCTGTCTGTCCTGTTTGTCAGCAGTTGATTCGAGGATACTTTGTTGTCCAGTGGCTGACTTTTGTCACAATGAAAGTTAGCTCCATATGCAGTTTCTTCAATGCCCATATTTTCTCTGAAGTAGATTGGTACTGCCAGGAGCCGTCATGTCTCATAGTCATAGCAAAAAAGAAAAATTCTTGTTATTAAAACATTTTAAATGACATATTCTGTAGATCTCTGAAGGGTTTGAAGATTACCCGTCTATCTGAAATATCTCTGTGTATACCTAGAAGACTTAACTAACATGGCTATGAGTATGATTATCATAGATGACCAGTTATTAATCTATTTTTAATTATCCATTACAATTTAAATGAGCTATACAAACATAATACCTTAAACATGATTAGAAATATACACATAGTATAACAAAATTAACTTTAAGATTGTATCAATAGACTAAAATCTATACCAATGTAAAACATTTTAAATAAGTTGTTGCTCTTTAGAAGTAAGTTCCTTAATCTATCCTTTCATCCTATTATATCTGTATCATATCCCCTTTTCTTCTTTAGAAAGAGATCACATTTATAATCAACCTGCTTTAAAGAAAAATATTGGTTTTTCTCTGTCCCACACCAGAGGGCTCTTCTGATTTGGGACATAAGAATCTCTTAACCCTTTTTTTTAGCAATATGTCTGGGTTTAGAGAAGGAGTGAGCCAATTCCATCTCCAAAGCCAGCTTGATAATTTTGGGAATGTGGGCGTAGTTTCTCTTACTACTTCCTGCTGGAGGGGGGTCGCTGTATCTTATGGGGACAAAAAGAAAATTTTAGGATTATGGAGTAGTCCATTAGGGTGAACCTCTGAGCCAGTTGCCTTGAAACCATTGTGGATGTTGGATCATCTGGGCCATGGTGTCATCGGAGACCTTTCAGGTGGTCTTGGCTGATCAAACCTGATATATCTTAATCTGGAACAAATCCACAGCCTCTGGCTTTCTGTGGAAACAAAAGCAGAGACTCTTTTCCAAAGCAACATATCCTTATATCCAAATTTTGAAGTCAAGTTACCTTTAAAATTTACATATTTATTTAACTCAACAGCTTTTACGATCAAATCTTTTTCTTTAGTTAAAAATCCCAAAGACAACATAAACCAGATTCTCTGTGTAATATCCATCTTTGTAAGCCTGAAATGCCGCTGTGGCCGCTGGCTCCGCCCACCTCAGCTTCCCAACATGGCGGTGGTACAGTTTACCGCCAGCTCTGGGTCTGGAGCCATGTGTACCATCAACTATCAGAAGCAGTTCTATCAAAGCAGTGCATAGCCCAGAAACTTTTTTTTTTTTTTTTAACTAGCAAAGGCTAAATCCACCATGCAGCAGAGTAAAGTGTCGCTTGTAGACTCCTCATTCCCACCACACTGCAGGTCAGACGCACATGCCAGGAACCTGCCATAGTAGCTCAAACCGGCAGGCTGCCGCTAACTTTAGAGAGACAATTAGGAAGCTGTTTTTAGCTCCGTCTTAGAATCTTTTTTGTCAGGTTTTAGGTAGAAACTCTTGCCCCACGTTGGGCGCCAATTGTAGTTAGAGTTTTCCTGCCTGGCCCAGTCAGGACAAATCTCTCTCACCCGCCAGTCCCACAGTCACTCAGACCCAACCAAGAAAGCACACAGAAACTTCCATTTGTTTAGAAACTGTATGGCCATGGCAGGCTTCTTGTTATCTACATCTTCTATCTTAAATTAACCCATTTCTGCTTATCTATACTTTGCCACATGGCTTGTGGCTTACCAGTGTCTTTACATGTTGCTTCTCATGGCGGCGGCTGGCGGTGTCCCTCCCCAGCCTACTTCCCAGAATTCTCTTCTCTCTTGTCCTGCCTATACTTCCTGCCTGGCCACTGGCCAATCAGAATTTTATTTACACAGAGCCATATCCACAGCAATTGTGCTGGCCACTCTTGGTTGTCAACTTCACAACATGTGGAATTAACTAAAATAAAAAATAAAAAAAATGGAGGACACGCTTGTTAGAGATTTTTGCTTAACTTGAAGTAGGAAGATTCACTTTTAATCTGGATCTTTGAGGTAGGAAAAAGTGCCTTTTATCTAGATCTTTTGAGCTGGGAAATGACACACCCTTACTTTAGGTCACACGTACTGCTAGAAGCCTATCTAATACTGTGGAAGAAGGAAGCTTTTGTTCTGTCTGCTTGCTCTCAGATCCCTAGCAATTCCATTCCTTCACTGGTACTAGAACCTATTTCTCTGGGATTCCAGCATATACTGAAGAGCAGCTTAGACGTCCGGCCTCATGGATTCTGTAATTACTGGATACGTGGACTTTTATGATTATGGTCCACCATTGTTGTATTAAATGGATTGCAGCCTGTAAGTCATTCTAATAAATATATATACTTATTCTATAGATTCTGTTACTCCAGAGAACCCTGACTAATACAGGCATGTAAGTCATTGATTAAAATAACTGTACCTTCAAACACATTGTAGAAATGCTGTGTAAATCACTCATATTTTTGGTAGAAGGATAAACAAACAAAAAACAATTAAAATACAACTACATTAATGAATTCAAAGGAAGAAATTTAAAATGTTGGAAGAAGAAAGCCATTTTCAGCTTTTTTTGTCATTTTGCTTTTTATTTTGTTACAGATAATTTTATATTGCTATCATTTGAAAATTCAACTGATTTTTGTAAACTTTATAGTAAGCACAAACCCCAAGTCACTGTTAGAAATAGTGCTGCCATTATTTTGACAATTTGCTTCTGTAAATTCAGAGTTAATACTTTTAATTGAATAAATACCATGATGATTTGAGTTTTTTGCCTACTTCTTTACCTATTCCTTACAAATCAGTCCCAAAGCTTAAACCCAATAAAGACAAATGAAAGAAAAATTCAATATTAACAAAAAGGAACAAAGTATTAGGTATATTTGTCTTTCCAGCTCCTAAATTTCCAGTATAGCTAAAGTTTATTTCTGAAGAGAGAATTGCCTTGGTTTTTGTGCCTCAAGCAATAGAATTAGAATACATTCTTTATCAAACAAGAGAAATGTGTTTGAATGTTTCTGGAATCAAATATTTTGTCATGCCATAACACACACTAGTAGAAAAAGAAAACTGTTTCACAAAGCCATTAAAGTTTGTCCTGGAAGGGATTGAAAGTCAGACCTTATTCATCTTAAAATGACTTCAGAAATACAAGATAAGATGAATGGTAAATTGCACCCTGTACATCTTTAGATGGAGTTGTTGTGGTTGTAAGTTGTTAGAGAACTGAGAAATTAAAATCATATACACAAGAGGCTCATTACTCACACTAGTGCAATTTTTAAAGTTTCTATGAACAAAAATTAGGAAGTATTAAACCAAACCAACAAAGAGAAAGATACAGGATTGAGTCCCTGAAGTCTTCAGCTACAATATTTTTTTATTTTTTTATCAAAGATCAATATGATATATAACCTTGTTTAATATGTGTGTGCTTCTACTTAAAGCTGTTATTCATTACATAATGTAAGTAATTCTTTAATACTGGGTTCACAGTCAACAGCATACTTACTCAAGCCAGAAGGAGAAAACAAATCCACCCCTATGATTTCTTCCTAAGCCACAAAAAGCAATAGAATAATCAATAGCACAGAGTTTCAAAAAGGAAAGTGGAGGAAAAGAAGACATTTTGCAACTTGCTTGACTTCTGGTGAGTTCTGCTCCTCTGATATCTGTTAATGACAATGACATTGACTTGGGGGTAACCCTCCTCCTCCTCCTCCTGCTCCTCCTCCTCCTCCTCTTCTTCCTCCTCCTCCTCTTCTTCCTTCTCCTTCTCCTCCTCTTCTTCCTTCTCCTCCTCTTCCTCCTCCTCTTCCTCCTCCTCCTCCTCCTAATAGATACCATAGATACTTATAGATACCATATTCCCAAGGTTGACAAGGTCTCAAATGTTTCATTTGCCCTCTAACAGTGTTGTTGCAAACTTTGACAAGCATTTGACTTAAGTATTGCTCAGGAGGACTTTGTGTATCTATTGTACTCTAGTTTGAAAGAGACCACATAGTTCCATCTACCAAGATCTCTCTTTCATTTCTCTCCTGTTCAGTCTCTCCCTCCAATTGACCATCGCAATACCTCCTGTTCCCATCCCCCATCCCTTACCTTCTCCCTTCTCCCTGTTTACTCAGGAGATTTTAACTATTTTCCCTTTCTGAGGCTCTTCATGTATGTCTCTATTAGGGTCATCTTTTTTTTATCTAGCTCCTCTGGTGTTGTGGATTATATCCTGGTTATCCTTTGCTTTGAGTCTAATATCCACTTAAGAGAAGGAATTAGTAGGGAGAAACCTGGTTCTAGGGAAATTCCCAGGTATCTACAAGGATGATAACAGCTAAGACTCCCAGTAATAATGGAGAGGGTACCAGAATTTATCTTCCTCTATAATCAGATTGATGACTACCATATCTGTCACCATAGAACCTACATCTAGTAACTAATGAAAGCAGATGCAGTGATCCACAGCCAAGCACTGGGCTGAGCTCCTAAACTTCAGCTGAAGAGGGGGAGGAGGGATCACAGTAGCAAATGAGGTCAAGATCTCATGGAGTTCCCTGTCAGCTGAGGAACATGCATGACACCTAACTAGGCCCTCTGAAAGTGGGCAACAGTTATTTGGCTAGATTTGGTTGGGGGAGTCCCTGGAAGTAGGACCAGAATGCATTCTCTTGAGTGCATAAAATGGCTTTTTGGAACACATTCCCTAAGGTGGGATACTTTGCTCAGCCTTGACATGGGGGTGGGGTGGGGTGTTTGTCCTGTTCCAACTTAGTATGCCAGCTTTTGTTGACTCCACAAAGGAGGCCTTACCCTCTATGAAGAGTGAATGGAGGGAGTGGGATTGGGGGAGATGGGGAAGGAGGGAGAATGGGTAGAAAGGAGAATTGGGATCGGAATGTAAAATGCAAAAACAACTATTTTTTAAAATAAATTAAAAAAAAGAAAGAGACCACATAGACATTCTTTACAGTCTTTCTTTACTAGTATAACACCTTCCCTGAGATTGTGTTATTTTCATACCACACACAGAATTTCTCAATATTAAAAAAATGTAAATATCTGAAAAGATGAAGCTAGGATTTGGCACACAATTTCACAATTCTGTGCTTCCATCCAGTGATCAGGACTTCAGTTAACCAGGAGGTAGTCTTCATTTGATGTAGTACATTTGTAATGTTCTTGAGAAATATTCCAATAAGAAAATGGGATTGGATAAATAGTGGGATCCAAAGCCTTCACTAGCAGGAATACAGACTGGAAGGGTGGGAGTATGTTCTAATCACAGTAGCACATCTATTCCTTCATATGCTAACAAAAAGGACTTTAAGGAACAGTCCCAATCTCCCATATTTAAAACCCTGAAAGAAATGATCAAAACAAGTACATAATAGAGAAGATGACTTGGTAGATTTGTGAATCATATTATTTGGTTTTCCCCTTTAAAGGTTAGTGAAAAGAAATCATAAGTGAGGATTATCCTAATTCTAGATTGAACACGAACAAGATAATGCACATCAATACTCCTAGGTATATGGTCTGCTTAATTACCTGGCTCTTCCAGTCTATTAGGAAACAGATAAACTCAAAATGGCCTGGAATAAATAAAGCAAAACCAATTTTACTAGGAAGGTTTTGGCAATGGCAGGTTTTTGTTCCCAGTTGATGGGCTGCTGTGAATGTCATGATCTTAACTTCAATTTAAAGAAGTGAATGAGCAGCAAATTAATCCAATCATAGGTAATTATGGATATATGACACAAGACTACTGACACTAGAAAGACATTTCTGTCATACAAATTCAGAATATAGTCTCCTATGATTTAAACAATATGAATCAGAAAACTTGTGTGCCTGACATCACATACAATATATAAGTATTAACTAGGAGAAGAGATCTTTGGGTGAAGCTCAAAACAAGGGAAAAAAAGCAACTGGTTAAGATTAAATAAGATACGTGAAATTATAGAAAGATTACGGGGAATTTAATGACTCATATTGGGACAAATGTATTTTTTAAGCATCAAATTAAGACATGGAACCTGTCCTAAAATATCACCAGTAGTACAAGGCAGAGAAAATAAAAATTATTAAAAGATGAAAAATTAAAACTAATTACTAGAGACAGATAATTGAGATCTAGGCTAAGTACCATGTTGTCCCTGAGAAATAAAGATATTTGAAACAGAATCATCATTAAAAACTCCAAGAAGTAGACAATTAGAAATATGTATTTAATATTATCTTATAAGAACCTTTAGTCAAATTTGAACATAGAACATATTAATTATGTGTTTTTAACATTATAAAGTCTTGTGGATTGTTTAATGAACTAGTATACATATAAACTGTAAATGATAAGTGCAAGGACAAGTCACTGATGATGGCAGCCAATGGTTTGTGCCCTTATCAGCCATTCACACCTTGCTTTAAGTGTTTTCCCAGGTATTTCAGCATTGCATGGCTAGTCAGGTTGTCACACAGAATAAACTTTCACACAAACCTGTGTTTTGGACAAGAAAATGGAAGGAAGGGGATGTTGATGGATTTGAGTAGAAGATGGACAGCTAAAACATGGAATGCTTGGAGTACCACCTGGCCTCTTGGCCATCCTTCCTGTTCAGAACATCCACACTCTAGGAGGAGAACCTACATTTTTTTTCTATGGCATCCTTTGTATTTAGAAGGATAAGTGACACATGATTAAATGCCCCTAAATCCTAAGAATAAACATATATTTTTACATAACTATAATTTATCAATATTTCATCTCTATAATCAAGTACAAATACTAATGCATTTTTAAAATATACTTCTGAAGCATTCCCCAAACATTTAATCATGTGTTGTTTTGTATATGTAGTACTATATTAGCAAAGGGCATTGCCATTCATGGGTATGAGTTTTTCCATTGATTTTTTTTTCATCAGAAAATGTTATCTAAACATTTAATTTATGGGGTAAAAATTTCACAGATAGCTTTAAAAATGGCTTTATTTTGTTCCTGCCTATTACAACCACAGCATTGCAATCATTAATTACAACAACACAATGTCATTCTTTTCTCTTTCTTTACATTTGTATTTATTTAATTTGTTTATTGATTTTACATCCCAGACACAGTTTTTCCTCCTTCCTCTCCTCCCGTTACCTCCCTCCTCCTCTATCCACCTCCTCATCTACTCTTCCTCTGGTTCTCTTCACAAAGAGGCAGGCTCCCATGGGTATCAACAAAGCATTGCATATCAATTTGCCTTACGATGAAGCTCACCCTTGTATTTAGTTTGGGTAAGGCAATCCAGCATGAGGAATACGTTCCCATGAGCCAGCCAAAGTATTTCTCTTTCTTTAAAGTACTATGGTTTATCCAGCCACACATATAAACAGATTTACTTGCAAAATACATTCACAATTGGATTATATCTGATATTTCCACTTCCAGTCATTGCCCAAATTATCAACCTCTATCACATAGATAGTTCTGGTAGCTTGTTCTCAGCATGGGAGAAGAAGAATCTAAGTTTTGTATAACTTGATTACATTTCACTTTTATCTTATAGTATTTTCTAACATAATTATTTTCTGATAGATTGGGAAAAAAGATATACTTCATTAAAAATAATTTAAAATATATTAAATATAGTAAAAGATATGAAAAATAGAAAGACTTGTTGGTTCTTTTATCTTTTTAATTATAATTATTTATTTTATGTGTGAGCGTGGGTGAATGTATGTGGAAAGATGAATGTCTGAAGGTCAGTGGATCATATGTGGGACTAGGTTCTCTCTTCCCACCAAATGTTTCACCAAGACTAAACTCAGGTCATTTAGCTTAGCAGTAAGATCTTCTATCCACTCTTCTTCCAGCTGTGTTTTTGAAACAAACAAACAAAAATCTGATAAACATTAACACATTAAATCCCTTTAACCACTATTTACCAAATTTGAAGTATTGAACTAGTTGGGTTTAATTTTTTCTACAAATATTTGTATATATGTTTATATTTGTAGAATGCATATATAAATTCTAGGAGATGTGTGTGTGTGTGTGTGTGTGTGTGTGTGTGTGTGTGTGTGTGTGTGATTTGCCTATACATCCAAAAAAAAAAAAAAGGTAAATTGAGTTTTAGAGTTCATGAGAAGCAAAATATTCAGCATTCATGTACCAAGGCACAAACTGAGACAATTAGATAATTCAATGGGTAAAGGCACTTGCCATCCAAACATGGAGACCATGTAAGAAGCCAAATGCACACATCTTTAACCTAAGCACTTCTGCAATGAGATGGGAGATGGAGAGAGGAGACTATCTTGGAGCTCCTTGGCCAGCTAGCCAGAAAGAAAGATAGCTTCAAAAACAAACTGGAAACAGAGAACCTAGTCCTGACAATTGTCCTCCAACTTTCACAAATGTAGCATGACACCTACACATTCATAGTCATCCACATTCACATAGCAATTCACACGGCAATACACACACACACACACACACACACACACACACACACACACACACTCTAATTAGTACAACTACTTTAAAATATAAAAATAATGGATAATTTTGTTTGAAACCACAATATTATTATATCACCTAATAAATCTGTCAGTCCTTCTATCATACTTTCTGTGATCAACTGTCCTAGATACTGTAAGAGGTCATTGTTTGGAGGAACCTGATACATTATTTCAAGAATCCAGAGTCAAGTAGAAATCTGAAATTGAAGGTAACTTTTCTATAGTAGTATGGAATTCCATTTTAAAATGCCTTACATTTTCTGTTGGTATTGAGGTGTTACTTTGAAGGGATCATGTTTTAACTTTTGCATCAGCAATATTTTTCAAACTGATACAGGTAGTTAAGCACTTTAATTCCATCACTATAGTCTTCAACATTATATTCCTCTAGCCAATTCATTTTTTCTCAAACTTTTTACCACTCATGCAATTCTCTGTCAGATTATATGGAAAAGATCCAACACAGTATTTTAATAAAAATATGTTCCCTGACATATTTAAACCATTTCTGCAAATCCTATCCTACAGTGGTTGCAAACATGGTATTAAAAAGAAAACCAAAGCACCATTTTAAATATATAAAATTTATATGTTTCAGCATATTAATTCATCCTTCATATTAAGATCAATCTATATAAAGATGTGTGATACTTTCCCTAAAAATGAGTTCTATTCTATCATCTATTATTTTTAACTGTTTTGCTGAAAATGGTATATGCATTAAGACACATTAGTTAGAACTAGAACACATTAGTTAGAATCTTTTTTTCTTATAGAGAAGAGGAGAGCATTTTTTCTTTTATTATAAAAAGGTATTTAATTCAGGCTAGGATACTCTCTTAACAACACATTTGACAAGTGTATATATAGATAATAACAGAGAAGTAAATAATATAATAATATATTTTTTAGGATAAAGCAAAGGGAAATAAGAAACAGAGGAGTTGACAAGAGTATAGATAATCACCAAGAAGTAAATATACTCCTCTACAATTGTGTGAGATATAGAAAAATGGACTATCTCCATCTAACTTGTCTGCATTTGAATTTTGTATTTATTTGAATAAGTCAAGCTACAGAAGTATCCTGCAGATGTTTTCTAACTCGGTCACTTGCAAATTTTAAAGAGAGCATCTTGGTGGTTTAGATTTTATACATATAGGATTTCTGAGTGCTTTCCTAAGGAGAAACTCTTAATTTGAAAAATTACTGGCAGGGCTTATTTGAGTGCGACAGCTTATGCACACTATGTTGTGTCTTCCTTGGATCTGCACACATTGTTTTCCATCCTCTTTTGGATGTGTTTTTGAAGAATGAGTAGGTCACTCTTAGCAGGAGGGCTCATCATGTGACTAACAGATACAGGAGGTCTATGAGTCATCGCTTCACAGACTACAAATTATGCATGCTGGATAAATCCATATTCATGTTTGCACTTGACCTAAGCTTCAACTTTAAAAATAGATTTAACAAAAAAAAAATTATACGGAAATTCAAAAATTGTTTTGCTAGGAAGCAAACAAGTTATGCAATGCAATTTAGAAAAAGAATGTTCCCTCTGCTAGAAAGAGATCACATTAGCAGTGAAATACTATATGTCAGTCTGAGCTTAAGCCCAAATTCAAGAACATATTGTACACAAAACTTCTGAAATCTATTTATCTGCTGTGTGATTGATAGCTATTGCTGCAGCTCAGAGACCTGAGGGCGATTCTGACTCCCCATTATTTGTCAGGAAAGAATATGCTTTAAATGGAAAGCTGTGTGCCATTCAGAGCCCATAGAAAAGAGCCCAGGTATCTGTGCTTTGGCTCAACTCTAATAGCATGAGTTCAACAGTTAAAGGACATTTTGCAGTTCCTAGCTCACTGCTAAATTGATTACGTATACAAATTACACCTGTGTTATTTTATGCATGCATAAAACATGAATGCTCTGACACTTGCTACAAAGGGCAGAGTTGAGGCGTGACTTGCTCGACATAATCTTTGGTACACATTCTTATACCCCTGCACACACACTCCAATCCAAATATATATGTATATATGTGATTTATAATCTGTGTGTTTTGTAATTATGTTTTGTTTGTTCTACTGAGAATAAGCCTGCCCTGTGCTGACTTTTGTTTTGTATATTAATTCATTTCAAGATCTCAGAAACATTTTTCTGTCTCTGTTTCCAGAACAGACATATTGAAAAATAAGCCTCTTTTTAACAAAGAGCTTCAATAGACTTAGAAAAATAAATCATCAGAAAGCAAGGATATAATGCTCAAATGCTGCCATTCCTTTATTAACTCTTCCTTGGCAGAATAAAGGAAGGGCTGGATGGTGTGTCATTTTGGAATGACTGTCTTTTTTATGTTCCTAATCTGATTTGATAGACCATTATTTTCTTCTAACTCGGAAATGAGAAGACAAACTCATTTGGTTCTAGAATCAGCCAAAGCTTACAGATACACAACTATATTCAGATATATCATTCCTTATGAATTAATGTTAGTAATATTTTTGAAGATTTTACACAACTAACTCTCACAGAAATAATAGGATCTGCACAATTTCATCTATATTCACAAATGAAAAAGAAACAAAATTGATATCCAGTAGCATAAAGATATATCCTAGGTTTTTGTAGTTAAAGAATTAGAATACAGATGTAATCAGTATTACCTTACTATAGGAAAATAAGGTTTATAAAAAATAAAGAATCCAAGCTCTCGCTCTGATATATTCAGGTAACAAAGATGTTTATTAATTCCATCTTTTTTCTGAAGGTAAAGTTAACTAGATACCCACTCACAATTTTATATGTTCTGATCAAGGTTTGAGTTATTTAGATAGAGAAGCCAGTGTCCCTAAAACACAGGACTTTCATTTTATTATTTTATTTATTTTATTCTCCTCTCATACATTATATCCCAACTGCAATTTCCCCTCTCTCCACTCCTCCTAGTTCCTCCCTAGCCTCCCCTATCTCCCAGATCCACTCTTACTCTGTTTCCATTCAGAAAAGAGCAAGCCTTTCAGAGATATCAACCCAATGAACATGGCATAACCAGTTCCAATCAGACTGGGCACAAATCCTCATATCAAGGTTGGATGAGGCAATCCAGTAGGAGGAAAAGGGTCTGAAAAGCAGGTAAAAGAATTAGAGATACCTCTTCCCACTCCCACTGTTAGGAGTCCCACAAGAAGACCAAGCTACACAACCATAGCATATATTCAGAGGAAGTAGCTCACACCCATACAGGATTCCTGATTGTCACTTCAGTCCCTGTGAGCCCCTATGAGTGATGCTTAGTTGATGCTTTGGGCTGTATTCTCTTGGTGTCTTTGACTAACTCTGGCTCCTACAATCCTTTCTCCCCCTCTTCTGTTGGGTTTCCCTGGCTCCACCTGATGCTTGGCTGTGGGTCTTGGCATCTGTTCCCATCAGTTACTGTATCACACATCTCTGATGACAATTGAGGTAGGCATCGATCTATGAGCATAGTATAATATAAATAATCATTTTATTGACTTTTAAATTTTTTCTTATTGTGTTTGGTTCTATCCTGGGTCCCCTGGCTGTCCAGTCACTGGTTCCTTGTCACACAGGCTGTATAAGTCTTGGGCTCTCACTCTAGTCCTGGGCCTCAAGTTGCACCATTCATTGGTTGGCCACTTCCACAAGTTCTGAGCCACCATTGCCCTAGCACATCATGTATGCAGGACAGATTGTAGGTTGATTTTCTTTCTCCTTTCTTTCTTTTCCTTTCTCTCTCTCTCTCTCTCTCTCTCTCTCTCTCTCTCTCTCTCTCTCTCTCTCTTTTTGCCTGAGTTGATGTTCCAGTCCCACTGCTAAAAGCCTGGTCTGGTTTCAGAAGATGGCTGGTTTGGGTACCATGTCCCCCATTTCTAGGAGTCTTCATTAGGGTCACTCTCATAGATTTCAGGAAGTTTCCACTACATTAGATTTGCACATCTCCCTATTCCAGTTGCCTCTCTCAATATTCTCTCCTATTCCCAGAACAGCCTCTGCCTGATCTCTCTTGTTCCTATCCCCACCTGCCCCTAGTCCATTCACAAAATCTATTCTATTTTCACCTTCCCAGGGAGATCCATTCATCCCTCCTGGAGCTCCCCTTGTTACTTCGTCTCTCTGGATTTATGGATTTTAGCATGATTAGCCATTACTTAACAGCTATTATCCACTTAGAAGTGAATACATAACAAGTTTGTATTTCTGGGTACAGTTTACTTCACTCAGGATGATTTTTTTTTCTAGTTCCGTCCATTTGTCTGCAAATTTCATGATCTCATTGATTTTAACAATTGAGTAATACTCCATTGTGTAAACGTACCACATATTTTTTTTATCCTTTCTTCAGTTGAGGGACATCTAGGTTGTTTCCAGCTTCTGGCTATTATGAATAAAGCTGCTATGAACACAGCTGAGCAAGTATCCTTTTAATATGATTGAGCATACTTTGGATATATACTCAGGAGTGGTATAGCTGGGTCTTGAGGTAGATCTATTGCCAATTTTCTGTGTAACCACCATATTGATTTGCAAAATGGCTGTAACACATTTGCACTCCCACCAGCAATGGACGAAGGTTCCCCTTGCTCCATATCCTCTGCAGCCTTTGCTGTCACTTGTGTTTTTGATCTTAGCCATTTTGGCAGATGTAAGATAGAATATTGAAGTAGTTTTAATTTGTATTTTCTTGATGGCTAAGGATGTTGAACATTTCTTTAAGTGTTTCTCAGCTGTTTGAGATCCCTCTGTTGAGAATTCTTTGTTTAATTCTGTACCCCGTATTTTAATTAGATTACTTAGTTTGTTGTTGTCTAGTTTCTCGAGTTCTCTATATATTTAGGAAACCAGCCCTCTGTCCTATATGGAGTTAGTGAAGAGCTTTTCCTGTTCTGTAGGCTGCAGTTATGTCCTATTAACAGTGTCTGTTGCCTTACAGAAGCTTTTCAGTTTCATAAGGTCCCATTTATTGATTGTTGATCTTAGTGCCTGTGCTCTTGGTGTTTTATTCAAGAAGTTGTCTCCTGTAGCAATGTGTTCAAGACTGTTTCCCATTTTCTCTTCTGTTATGTTCACTGTATCCAGTTTTATGTTTAGGTCTTGAATCCACTTGGACTTGAATTTTGTGCAGGATGATAAATATGGCTCTATTTGCATTCCTCTACATGCTTATGTCCAGTTAGACCATCTATTGAAGATGCTTTTTTTCCATTGTATACTTATGGCTTCTTTATTAAAAAAAAAAATCAGGTGTCTAAAGGTGAAAGACAAGACTTTCTAATGTTAGTTATCATATACAGACAATTATATCAAGAACTTTGTGTAGCAAAAATCTGAAATTTGATGATACAGTTGTTTTTCAAAGGGAAATATTGATATCTACACATGGAAGGATTTCATATAGGACACTAAATCTTTGTTCTAGAACAACGTTTTAGTTTGATTATCTTGCCATATGCTATGTCTTTCTGTAAATATTCTATCTCAATTTTAATTCCTTGTGCTATCCAAGTAATCCATTTAAATATTGCAGATGAGTCTTGGCTGGGCTACAGAACAACATGTTTTAAAGTCATTAGAGCACATTAAGGTTTATGAAAGTGGCCAAAAATTCCCCTTAATTATCTAAAGTGGAAAATTTGAAATTTACCTTCTATATACATTATAAACTACTTAAAAATATTCAAAGGTACAAAAAATAATAATCAATAGCTATGTAGCTCTACCTCACAGTGAGCAAATAAAATATTCCTAACTGCAATGAAAACCACTCCTTCAGCTTACTCACTGCTGTAAGGCTTCAGTACACCAACTTTCATGTTCCTTCTGTGCACAGATTTTTAAATTGTTGTACTTGTTTAGTTAAAAAAACAGAATGTTGTTTAACTAAATTTTATCATTTGAAATGCTGTACTCTTAACATTATGACCTTATGCCTTTTGTGTTTTTTCCCTGAATTCATATAATATGCTAAATAAATAAATGTCCCATTCCCTTCCCGAAAATCTCACCCCTATTATTCACACCACTTTTCCCTCTCCTCTTCATGTGTTCTCCTGTCAATTAAAAAAAAAGACACCCAAACAAAAAACCTGACTGAATGTACCAGGCTTTGCTGACTCCCCATGAGAGGCCTAACGTTTTTTTTGAGGAGGGGATGGAGGGCGGGTTGGGGGAGGAGTGTCAGGAGGATTGAGAGAGGGGGATCTGTGGTTGGTATATAAGATAAAAAAAAATCTTAATAAAGATAAATAAATGTCTAAAATAACTGACTATAGATGGGTTGGATGGGTGTAGATTCATTTACTATATAGACAGACTCACAGGGTCTGCATTCCTGAAGAACATTGACTCTCTACTTCCCAGAGGCCATCAGTTCCCAATATGTTCTCAGGCAGACTTGGGACATCATGAGCTCTTTTCTTATCCATGCTAGCAGTTTCTCTATCTTGGCCTCCCATAGGTCTTGAAGATGCTAACCTGTACAGTTGTAAATACATATACATATATATGCATATCTATCCTGCTTAGTCTTATTTTGCAACGATCGTATGTATGATTTTAGCACTCACCTCTTGGGACTTGATAACCCGTCACAGATTTCATCCCTGGAAAGTAATTATTCTTCCTCTCAGAGCAGCCCTTAATGCCTATAACTTTTATGTAGGAACGGGGCTCTGTGAGATGTGCCCCCTCATGGATGTCAGATAGTGTTGTCATGGAGGTAGTCTTTTTGAGGTGACCATGCTGCTAAGATTCCATGAGTACATCTCCCTGTCAAATGTATAGAAAGCAATCTCATACTGGATTTCTTGGTCCTCTTACGACCTTTCTAAATGTCTGTGTGTGTTTCAGAAACTTGTTGTCCATATGTGTTTTAGGTATTTTCAAAAATGTATATAGATTAATTTTCATTTTCTTTGGCTTTTCCTTGTTTTCAACCAGAGTCTCTTGCAACCCATGCAGACTTGAACTTCCTGTGTGTCCTAGTTAGGGTTTATCGCTATGAAGAGATATCGTGTCCATGGCAACTGTTTTTTTTTTAATTTAATTTTTCTTTTAATAATTTTTACTCATTTTACATATCAATCACAGATCCCCCCTCTCTTTCCCCCTCTCCCTCCCTCGAGCTTCCCCCTTGACCCACTCTCCATCCCCTGAAATTTGTAGACATACGGATGGAATTAGAAAATTTTATCCTGAGTGAGGTAACCCAGACTCAGAAATAGATCAGACCATGGCAATTCTTATAAAGAAAAACATTTAATTGCGGTAGTTTACATTTTCAGAGGTTTTGTCCATTATCATCGTTAGTTATTTTGGCACTCTTATCCCACAACAAAACATCCCGAACAAGACAAGACCACAGAAGAGCTGTTTATTAACATAGAAGAGACGTGACATGGCACCAGAATCTTAGTTATTTTGGTGCTCTTACCCTGCGAGGAACACGTCCCAAACATGACAAATCCACAGAAGAGCTGTTTATTAATATAGGATAGGAAGAGATAGATGTGACAGGCCTGTGTGAAACACACACGTGGTCAAGAGAAAAGGAAAAGAGGAGAAGAGAAGAGACCTGTGCAAAATGGCGCTGGCTTTTTAAAGAGTGCCCGCACATGCGTACAGGAACGCATGTGGCTACTCCATGCATGTGCGTAGATTACATGACCATGGCCGTGTGCGGCTTTACATAGCCATGCAAAGCCACAGAGTCCTAGTCATGGGAGATGTTTTGACCTGGAAATGGCTATTTTGAACTGGAAATAACTAGGTGGTCCACCAGGCAAGCCCAACCATGTGGTCATGTTGTGACTTTCTATCAATCTGGTGTAACATGATGGTGTTTAGGCAGACATGGTGCTGGAGGGGGAGCTGAGAGTCCCACATTTTGACCCACAGGCAAGAGGAAGTGCTCTGAGACTATACTCAAAGTGACATACTACCTCCAACAAGCCTATACCTATTCCAACAAAGCCACACCTCTTAATAGTGCCACTCCTTATGGGCTTATGGGGGCCAATTATGTTCAAACTACTACATGATGTAATCCAAACTGTAGAATTTCTGATCTCTTTGCCTGCCCACCTGCTGAGTTCTTGGATTATAAGTGTGTGCAACCAGGATAGATTTTTGAAAAATTCCATATATTATCCCTTTAACTGCTGAGTAAAGTCCTTGTAAACTCCTTCAATTATTGAAGTATTTAGATTTATGCCAAATTCTTAATTTTATCTTTTTATTTCTCTGCATTTTTTCCTGAAATTGCCATCATTCCACATCATCAAGGTGTTTTGGACATCATACTTCACATTGTAATTCTTCTCATTCTATCCTTTATATTTATATTATCTTAGTAAAACTTACAGACTTTATGGCTATATACTCTTTTCTTTAAAAATGATAGAATACTTGAAATTTTAATGTCAATTTTATTTTATGCAGTTTGCATACTATTAAAAACAAATTTTTAGTTCTAACATCTTTTAGATCTAATATTAGGTTTTATATAATCATTTTAATTATTCAAGAGTTATGTAGATTTTATTGTATACTTGCCTTTTTTTCTTTTACATTAATCTTCATTATTACAACTTTCTTCTTGATTTGAATTCTCTCATTTAAGTCTCTTCTTTGGATGATGAAAATCTTTAATAAATAATTTCTGTTTTTTTGTCCTTGATCTTAAAATAATTGTCTTTGGTCAATCTGCATTCTTAAATTATTTTGTAAATGACTGCTGATGTTTTATGTTGAAATAAATGAAATTGATTTCTGTACACTGTTTTATATTTTTGGCTTTTTCTTTTTTTAATAATTAGCTTCAAACTGAAAAAAATAGGAGATATTTGTTTTCTGATCATATTCAAATATTGTTTGGGACTTTATATTTTATTAATGCATACATCATTATATATATATTATATACATATATTGGCTGAGAAATTCCTAATATATATAAAAGCCACATTTCAATGAAGATGTTCTCTTGTGGTTAAAATAGTGCACTATAGTATTTTTACTATGCCCTCATTTCAGGCCATATAGAATAATAACACATTGTTCTCTTACTCTGCCTATTTTTTGTTCCTGGTCCACCATAGAATTATGGAAGATGAATGTTGAATACTGCTACTGTAAATTGGAGTCTCAATTACACCCCTCTAACTTCTCCAGGTAGTAACCTCTTTCTGCACACCTGTTGATATTTAAATCTTTAATTTTTACAAAATGAACAAAAAATAGTTCTTTTTATTTACTCACCATGTTTTCATTTTGACCCCTAAGAAATTTCTTATACCCATGCTGTCTTTTTTTTTTTCTCGGTGAAAAATTTCAAGGCATATATTTTGCTACATTGCAGATAAAGTTCTGTGCCTTTGATTTTATTAAGATAACGTACACATATCTTTGGTGAAAACATCTCATCTTGAGTATAAAAAAATTAGCTTTTTATATTGCTTTTACAAATGGCTTTCCCTACCCTGCCAATTTCCCTGCATTACTTGAAGATCAAAAGAAAGAAAAATAAAAGCTGCAGAAGGATATTGTAAAAACTTCCAAAGGAGACAAAACTGTAAGAAATGCTTGCATAGAAAACCCACTTTGAATGTTCAGCCTCTGTGTCACCCACACAATGGGGCTTATTAAATACTACTTAGTAACTACAGACTAAGCCAATTTGTCACTCAATCATTTAAATTGAATTTCATACTGGAAGTGATGGATTTATGTTAAGATCTATATGATGAGGGAGCTAACACCTGGGAACAAAAAGAAATGTTTTCACTCTCAACATTGGTTCATAAAGTATGAAACCTAATTGACTGGCTGAGTTTAAGATTTGTATATGTCTAGTACAATTTTCCACCTAAATAATACTCCAACATCTAAAAATCAAAAAATCAAAAAAACTACTGATGTATTTTTTAAAAATATGATAGGATTCAAAACATAATGAAGATTTTTAATGTTCCTATATTTGATATCAAGCCACAATCATATATTGCATGGAAGATTCTGGATGAAAAGAAAATTACACAAAGCTATTATTCTTTTTCATTTTCTTGCTTCATGTTGTAGATAATAAAGGGACTATTAAATTTACCACATTTTGTTTTAAGAATGTGATGCAAAACATTAGTAAGAAATGTTCTAAATCATGTTACTACACTAGGTCAAAATTACATATTCTCTGAGAAAATAGCATATATTCTTAGAATACATTTTCAGAGCCATGACATGCTGTATGTAGCTGATATCATATGAGTCTGGAATGTAGATCTCTAGGGAGGGGCTGGTGTTCTACAAATAGCTAAGCAATTACAATAATAAAAAAACATAGTTTTTTTTACAGACAACAGCTACTAAGATAATAATTAAGTATAAGATTTGGGGGTGGGGGAGAATACAGTCAAGACCCTTGTAGTATCAGATTCTTTACAATGAAAATTAGAGAAAGAGAAAGAAGTGTCTATGTGCCTTGGCAGCTAGAAACATGTATGTGACTCCAAGATATATTTACAGGATTACTTAGCAATCCAATCTTTGAATCAATGGCTAGGAACTCTTAGAAATCCATCTTGCCCTTGAGTGTAAAATATAAAAGACAATGTATTCCTGTAAAAGGAACATACCTGTCATGTTTCTCGGATGGTTGAGGCCTATGAGCTCACACCAGCTTCATAAGATTCCTTTGTAGGCACATAGCTATGATGTTGACAATTTCTTATTGTGGAATCTAAATTTAATCTGAACTGAAAATAGCTGAGATGTCTGTCTACCAGTAAGCTTCTATAGAGAAAATGCTACCTCATTCACAAAATGGAGAATTATGCAACTATAGATCAAAATAAGGTATAATATACAGGCTGTCATCAGATCTTAAAGATACAAAACTATGCACAAAAATGAGCTAAAGAAAATGTATACCATTTGGTATTATTTATATAAGAAAGTAGTTAGTGGTTATAAATATATTTGTAATTTCTTACATTTTTAGAAATGTAATTCTAAATCATAAAATGAATGACATTTTTGCTTATACATACAGGAAAGAATATAGAGGATTCAGGAGTAAGTAAACTGTGTGAGGCTATTTTACTGCCTAGAATTTACTTTCTAAATTTCAAACAAGAATCAAGTAAATATTTTATATAACTACAAAACCAATTTAAATCAACATAAAAGCCTTGAAAGCAAAGGAACTTAAATTTCCATTGGGTTTACAGCTCAAAATAAAGAAATTATTCCAAGTAAAAAAACAGAGTTAATTGACTGTAAAACTTGCTAGGGACATATAAGCTAAAGAAACAAAAAGAACTGCAGAAAATTTTAGAGCTGTACTCAGCAAGAATATCTTTAGTAATAATATTGGTGTTTTTTTCCTTAAATCTTATGTGTACATGAGAGAAAACTCAAGGAATTATGTGAAATCTTTGTAAAGGAGATCTAAAATGTCACATTTGAGTCATAAATATTGTCAGGAATCTGAGAAGTAGGTTTGCTAGGTGTTTTTCCCTCTGACCACTAAAACATGGAGGAAAAATACAGTCAACAGAGTGAGGTAGACACTGTATCTCTATCACAAAATCTGATTTTAGAAGTAAACCCTATCCCATTCTCTGGAAGAAAGTGAGGAAGTCTAGAAGTTTATCTTGCTTTGAGTTATAAAAAAATGCATGTATGGTCTGGAGAGATGGCTTAGCTGGTAAGTGGGCTTGTCATATGATCCTGATAACTGAACCCACACAAAGGTAAACATAGAGAATCTATGATCTTGACATGCTGTGGCAAGCAAATGTGTGTGTGTTTTGAATACACACACACACACACACACACACACACACACACACACACACTGGGAGAGGGAAGAGGAGCTAAAATTAATTTATATAATGCACACACATAGGGGTGTGTGTGTGTGTGTGTGTGTCTTAAGTACAAGAAAACCATACTCTCCACTCAGAGTCTCTCACTGATAAAACATGGGGTAACTTGAGTTTCAAATATAACAGCAATGGTTTGATAGTGCATTGAATATACTGCAAACTCTAAGTCTAAAGCAAGTGTACTAATGAATGAAACCAAGCTCCCACTCCCCTACAAATCACCTTTTGGTGTGTATTGGAAAGTTAAGCCTACAATATTAATTTAATATCAGTACAAAGATTCAGGCAACCAAGCTTTGGATTTTGAATACTGATCTTTCACCAGGATGTCGACAGGTGCAAAGTACTTTCAAATATGGGTGTTGGATGCCAGGTCCAGGTCCCAGCCATATGGTGACAGGAGAAGAAAAGCAAAATCACAGTGCCACATGCCACAGAACTCTAGTGCTTGGTACTTTATACGTATTAGCCAGTGGCTAACTGGATTCATCAGGACCTCATCCCATTATGAAGGAGAGATGCCTGTATTCAAAAGATGCTCAAATTAAAATCATTATCCTCAGGAAAAATGCAGAGAACCAATAATTTCTGCTTTTTCTGTATGAACAGGAGGTTTGTTAATGCCGTGCTTTCTTTGAATATATTTCAAATTTTTCATACTGAAGAAAAGAGTCATCTGAAACTTTACTTTTACTTCACTTTACACAGCTTGCCAGTTATACTTATCTACTGTTTTCTTGTCCTTTATCACCAAATCATTTATCTAAGGCTCAATACAGTACAAAACAATCCATCTAACCGATAAGTGATGAACTTTATAAAATTTACAAAATGGCACCAGAACGCAATCATTTCTTAATTTGTATCTTTGATGTTCACATGTATGGAGGATGTGTGTTGTTGTGTTGTGTTGTGTTGTTAGTATAGATCTACATGCATATATGTACAATTGATTGTGATTGTGAAGTCCAGAGGTTGACATCAGATGTATTTCTTGGTCACTTTCATCTTTATACTTTTGAGATTATTGATTTGGCTAGGCTGCTAACCAAGGAACTTCAAGGATCTACCTGTCTCTTGATCATTCCCCCAGAGCTAAGATTATTTCATTATTTCTGGTTTGTGAGTCAGGTGTGTTACTGTGGCACCTCCCCAGCCCCAGAATGTAGCAATTTTTACTCCAAGTACTGTTCCCCTTAGAATGAGACCTTATAATGGCAAGATTCATCCACTATTCTATACCAAAGTTTACCTCAGGACTTAGGTTCTCTATATATTCAATGAATATTTTAAGTAGAGTGACTAAAACAACTTAAGTCATTAATTCAATATCATGTCCTGATTAGTTAATTGAATATCATTTATTATTTTGGAATTCTAATCCATGCAGTCACTAAAATAGCTACAAAATATGTAGATATATGAAATATGATGGTTCTAAGCTTTATCATGAACACAGTTGTAGTTTATAACTTTTAAAACAGTAGTAGTCTGTTTGTTTTAAGAAATAGTAACCATTTTGTCAACTCACAATATTTTGTACTTAGTTTTCCATAGAAAAAGGTCATAGTTCTCAGACAATATGTCATTCCCCTTTGATTAAAATACTGTTAAAAATGACTAAAGAGTCGAAAGAAACAATAATCAGAAGAAGAGTAGACAAGAACAGTGGAACCTGGGTGTTACCATAGCTAAGAAATGTAGGAATCTAGTGTAGTTGGAGTTTTCCTGCCTGGCCCAGTCAGGACAAATCTCTCTCACCCACCAGTCCCACAGTCTCTCAGACCCAACCAAGAAAGCACACAGAAACTTACATTGTTTAGAAACTGTATGGCCATGGCAGGCTTCTTGCTATCTGCTTCTTCTATCTTAAATTAACTCATTTCTATTAGTCTATACTTTGCCACATGGCTTGTGGCTTACCGGTGTCTTTACACGTTGCTTTTTCATGGCGGCAGCTGGTGGTGTCTTTCCCCAGCCTTCTACTTCCCAGAATTCTCTTCTCTCTTGTTCTGCCTATACTTCCTGCCTGGCCACTGGCCAATCAGAACTTTATTTACACAGAGTGATATCCACAGCAATCTAGAAAAGATATTATTTGATTAACATTATAAATAAGACTAAACCAATAAAATGTGGTATATTTGAAGACAATATATATTAACCAACATAGAGGAGGGACAGTGTATCAAATTATGAAGATGAGTGCGGGGTTAACATGACTATTGTGCTGGGCCAATGGGGAAGAAACTTAAGTGCCCCTAATCAAGTAGAGGCTAACAGAAACATCTCTGTATTATCTCTAAACTCAATAGTCAATATCAACACACAAATTGCAGTAGGGAGGGAAACAAAGGATTTACTGATAAAGCTAATAAGAATTTAATGTCCCGCCAGGCAGCGGTGGCTCATGCCTTTCATCCCAGCACTTGGGAGGCAGAGCCAGGTGGATCTCTGTGAGTTTGAGGCCAGCCTGGTCTAGAGAGGGAGATATAGGACAGGCACAAATCTATACAGATAAACCTTGTCTTGAAAAGAAAAAAAGAATTTAGTTTCCCTCCAATGTTAATTTTGATTTCAAAGCATTGGTCAGTAACTTTCTTTTAAATTATTTTAAGACAGAGTTCCATTGTAGCCCAGGCTGGTTTTGAACTCACTATGTAGCCAAATATGACCTTTAACATCTGATCTTCCTGCCTACACTTCAGAAGACTGGAAGTACAGGTGTATGCCACCAAGCCTGGAGTGTGCTGATCTAGGAATCTTTCTAACCCTGGACTGTATACATGGCAGGCACACACTCATCAACTGAGTACTCTGCCTAGCCCTATATATTTTGTTTTGGTGTGTTTGAGGAATGAATAACCTCTAAATGTGTTGATAATAACTTTATTTTCATAACTTCCTTAGTAAATTCATCAAAAACCTTCCACATAGTGAGGCTTCCTTGGAACAACCTGTTTAACCTTGTGAATGACCAACCCTAATAATTCAATCTTTAAGCATTACAGTCATATCTTCTGGGTCCTGTTTGTGACTTTTTGGATTTCATAACTTCTAATTTATAATAATCTCCCATTTCCCCATTTATAAATTTAATTTCTAAATATTAATTAGCTTTATTATTGTCACTGCTTTTACATTCATAGCCTCCTTAACTTTTTACTGGTTGTGATGATTCATTTAAACCATTCTGAAATAAAAGCTTTTAATATTTCACTAAGATATTTTTCTCTTATAAATATTTATAGATTATGATTGCCAATGAAAATGTGCATAATTTGAAATTTTTTTTTCAGAAGAAGCAAATAAAGGTTGAAAGGAATGGAAATATTGTTTAAAAGTTTGGGACATTTCTGTTCAAAATTGTTACATTTACAGGAAAATAGTTCTCTGAATTTTGATGGGAATATTATTTCATGAGATGCTAATTTTCTATGCTGATAGATGTTGGTCAGTAACTTTCTTAGTAGTGATATTGTTAACTATTCAAATGGAATCTTGATGCAACATCCATGCTCTATGTACCTCAAAATACAAAGGGGTAGAAAATATTCTTTGTGTTCCTAGTCCTCACATACTCATGGCGCTCAGTGATCTAGAGTTGACAAAACCTTTCCAGCTTCACTCGGCATGTAAAATACCTGAGTGCACAAATCTAACCTTCTGTCACACAGGTTAGTTGCTAGCATCTGTGACTAGATACTTAGGTGTGAGAGAGTCTCCATCAAGTTACAAACAACGCAATACAGAAAAATCACAAAGAGAGTAGAATTATCAAGACAGACAGTACTATATGTAACATTAATTTTGGAGGTTGCTATGATAGAGTTTCATTATAAAAATTGTGTATTGAAGCTATTGCTTATGTGGTTTTGTCTTTTTTTGGAAACAAGATGTGCAGGAATCTGTATAGGTCTTGAAATTACACAATTCTTATTATATAGGTCTTTGCCTCCATGGGATTAGTATGAATGTAAAAGGAGAGAGCAGAGGGCGCTCCCCCATCACACACACACACACACACACACACACACACACACACACACACACCTACTATCTCCCAAGCACTGGGACACACATATTAGACTACAGCAATACAAATGGACAAAAGACTGTGAGGGCTGAATCTCTAGGAATCCAGTCCAACCAGTTTTGAATTTGGATGTACAGATTTCAGAATTGTGAGAAAATACACTCCTGTGAGTCCATGGGAGCCCAATCTGATACAGCATTTGACTTTTGCTTAAAAGCATCAGTGTCTATGTATTACCAAACATGCAGATTGGAGCTGGAACTTTCTCCAGATCCTGAACTCTTACCTTTATTTTGCTTTGTTTGTTTTGTTTTTTAATTAATTTTTAAAATTCATTTTACATACCAACCACCATCTCATCTCTCCTACCGCTCTGCTCGCCCCGCCCCCCTGACCTCCCCCCCAACACCCTACCCTCTCTCCCCCCTACATCCCCCCATCCTGTTATCCAAAAGAGTAAGGCCTCCCATGCAGAATCAGCAAAGCCTGGTACATTCAGTTGAGACAGGATTAGGCCCCTCCCCACTGCATCAAGGGTGAGTAAGGCATCCCACCATAGGTAATGGGTTCCAGAAAGCCAGCTCATATACCAGAGACAGATCCTGATCCCACTACCCAGGACCCATTAAACAGACCAAGCTACAGAACTGTCTCCTGTATGCAGAGGGCCTAAATCCAGTCCCGTGCAGGTTCCACAGCTGTTGGCCTAGAGTTTGTGAGTTCCCACGAGCTTGGTTCAGCTATCTCTGTAGATTTCCCCATCATGATCTTGATCCTCATTTCTCATATATTCCCCCTTCCCTCTCTTCAACTGGACTCCCAGAGCTCAATCTGGTGCTTGGTTGTGGATCTCTGCATCTACTTCCATCAGTTACTGGATGAAAGTTCTATGATAACAGTTAGGGTACTCCCCAATCTGATTACAGGGGTAAACCAGTTCAGGCACCCTCTCCTATTGCTCCTAGTCCAGTCTGGCGCAGTTCTTATGGATTCCTCTGAATTTCCCTAGCACCAGGTTTCTCATTTACCCCATAATGTTTCCTTCTATCAAAATATCTTTCATTGATCTTCCATTCTGTCCCCCCTCCCTCCATCAGCTCAACCATTCCATTCCCTCAAAGTTCTCATCTCCCATTCCTTTTAAAATAGTGCTCATCTATTATATTCAATGTGCATGTCCCTTTGTGTATTCCCCTGCCCTTGATTTAGTAGTTCCTGGGTAAACTTGACAAAGTACATTCCACAGGTACAGGGCCAGTCTCTTTCTCAGCCCTGGGTGTTGGAGTAACAGAGAGATAGCAGTCCCCTTCCATTTCGGCTCTTCAGAAACCCCTTCTGTGTTTACTGTTTGGACACGGTGCCTGGTGATAATAGACAGGCTATGATTTTCTGTCTTTGCTCTGAACTAGAATGCAAATGAAGGATATGCTAAACACAGCTGCTGCTGTGTATAATGACATTCGGTGTGTGGATGCTGTATCCAGATTCCATTTTAAGGCAGCCATCTGTCCTTTAGCTGGCAAAATAACGGAAGATTTATACCTTAATAAAACCACACACAGAAATGCAACCCGTACTCCTTCACACGCCCTCCATGCAGTTTCACATTCATTAGTACATTTTCTTCAGGCTTCTCCTGGTTTTAAGTCTGTTTGGGGTGAGAACCTGTTAAACCTGAACACAGCGATTTATCCTGATGTATTTTGGACTCATTATGGTTTTCAGTAAATCTTCACAGGCTGACACGAGTGCCATTAAATATAAAAAATTAGGAAACATTATTTTACTACTTTTCAAGACCTACACAGACTCATTTTGTTGGGACCTGCAGAGTTTATAAAGGGGAAAAAAAAATCACCTTTTTCCCTTCTTATTTAATTTAATATCTTGACCAACCTGTGGGTTGCTCAAGGTCACACAACCCATTAGCAAAGAAGCAGGAACTGAAAATATGTTTTCTTCATGTTCCTGAACCTTTTCATCACCCCTCAGAGTGACTTATTAGCTATGCGCTAGGTTATTTTGTAGTAGAGATATTGATAATAAAGATATATTTTAAACTCATATTGCTAGACATTTCAGTTTGCCTTCATACCACAGTGATGTAGACACTATTCTCTCAAAACATGTCATATCATATAAAAAGTTAAAATCTGTATATACGTAGAATATATTTCCAGGATTTTACCCAAATACAAATAAACACATCTGTTATATTGCCCATTTTCTTGTTTGGTCTGTTAACATCTCTCCAGTCCCCAGTTGTTCATTTTGGCTCTTCCCAATTAATTTATTTAAATTTTTCCATAATAAAAATATCATTTACTCAGGAAATCCATTTGTTTTGTAATTAATTTTATAATTTCTTTTAAATTTTTAAGGCACCTCTTTTTGAGTGCCTATCAACAGAAAAGAATATTTGACTTTTAGAATATTGATGAACCATATTCATAACTTTATTTTATTTTATTTTGGTTTTTCGAGACAGGGTTTTTTCTGTGTAGCTTTGCGCCTTTCCTGGATCTCACTCTGTAGACCAGGCTGGCCTGGAACTCACAGAGATCCACCTGCCTCTGCCTCCCAAGTGCTGGGATTAAAGGCTTGCGCCACCACTGCCCGGCCATATTCAGAACTTTAAAGTGTGAGGATATACACCTATTACTAGGCAATCACCGTTATTTCTCTTAAGGAGTTATTCAGAAAATAAACAATCAAGGAGGATTTACCATGTGATCAGCATTACAAAGTGCATTGAAATTGTAGAAAAAAATGGCTAACACACCTTACTTTGTGTAATATTTATTCTGAAAACATCTTTTACGTGCAAATATGTCTGTTCTGCTGTCTTTTGGAGGGTTGGGGTATTATTTTGACTATATTAGGAAAGCTGATTTAGAGCACTTATAGATATCTGCCTCTTACACTCAATTTGTGACCTGCAGACCACCAGCCTCAGAACAATTTTCTTACAGACATCAAATCATAGAGTATAAAATGCATCTAGTGAATAAGACTCTCTTCTTAAGTTGTAATCACCATTGTGATTAAATTAATGTGCTTGTGTATGGATGGCATCATGATCGTTAATCTTGAGTACCGACCTGATGGTATGTAGTGACAAAAACAACCTCTGGGCATGTCTGTGAGGGAGTTCCAGCACTGCCTTAAGTGAAGCAGAAGACTCACCCTTAACTAGGACAACACTACTCCATGGCCCATAGTGCTGCTTGGAATGATTGGGAGAAAGCAAATTAAGCACCAGCATGTATCTATTTAAAGTCTTGACAGTGAACATAGGTGTCTTGTGATCTTGCCAAGGTACTTTATCCACTGTGATGTGTGGTGGTATTGTGTTCCCCAAAATATTGTGTACCCTAATAAATTTATCTACAGTCAGAGAAGAGAACAGCCACTAGATACAGAGGCTAGAAAATGGTGGCACTCACACCTTTAATCCTAGCATTCCAGAGACAGAAATCCCTCTAGATCTCTTTGAGTTCAAGGCCAGGCTAGAAACAGCCAGGCAAGGTGACACAAGCCTTTAATCCCAGGAAGTGAGCCTTTAATCCCAGGGAGTGATGGTAAAAACAGAAAGATTTATAAGGCATGAAGACCAGAAACTAAAAGCATTTGGCTGGTTAAGCATTCATGCTTTTGAGCAGCAGTTCAGCTGAGATCCATTTGGATGAGGACACAGATGCTTCCAGTCTGATTTCTTCAGACTGGATCAGATGAGGAACTGGCAAGGTGAGATAGCTGTGGCTTGTTCTGCTTCTGTGATCTTCCAGCATTCACCCCAATAACTGGTCTCAAGTTTGATTTTATTAATAAGACCTTCTAAGATTCCTGCTATGGAGATGAACTAGTGACCTTAAACTGTGAACGAAAAATAAATCCTTCCATATTTAAGTCACTTTTGTCAGGTCACCACGGAGCAAATGAACTTAATCTCTGCTTTAGCTTTTTGTTTCTCTGACAAATAATCCAGAAGAACAAATTAAAGGAGGAAGGATTGATTTTCTTTGTCTTGGAGTTTCAGACAGTGGTTGATTTGGATATTTTGTTTCTGGGTTTTAGTAAGCTAGAACAGCACAGCAGAGGGATGTGCTGGTGTAAACCCCTTCACTTGAGGAAATCCAGGTAACAGACACCCAGAGACAGGTGGCAGGTGGCATTGAACATTTTCCCAACCACACCATGTTGCCCTCCTTCCTTCACATAGTCCCCAGCCCATATTTTCCACTGCCTATTAATGTGTTTGTTACTACTACTACTGGTGCAGGATCTAGGCTTTCAACACAGGAAACTTTTCAATACAAGCACATTTGAGGGTAAAATAATACCAATCTCTTAGGTTATTTCTGCCACATTGAAGTATTAAAAGTATTAATTTGAAGGCATTAAATAATTTTTCTTTCACCTAAGACAAATTTTTTCCTCAGTGGTCTTGAAATCTCCAAGGTCATCGCTATATGATGATGGAAATTTATACCACTTATGTCATTTACTTGACTGCATTGCATGAGTGTTAAGACCATTGTTAAATTTGTAAGAGGTCAGTGACAGTAACGTAATGTAAGTAATGAAGTATACAATAATCAAACAAAAATCATTCTTCCCAGGTTCAGGGATTATTAGAGAATAAGGGCAGAGTGTCCATCCAGAGACTGCCAAGAAGGAGAGTTTTTTGAACCAAGCAAAGTAGCTGCATATAGGATTTCACCTCAAATGAGATAGCATGCACAAGACCTGTCAAAGCACAAGCAATTCAAAATTCCAGTAGGAGAGTGGAAGTAGGCACAAAGTACAACTCTCAGATAAGAAGCTATTGACAAGATGAGCATGGTGATACATGTCTTTAATCCCAGCACTTGGGAGGCAGAGGCCTGTGATCTCTGTGAGTTTGGGGCCGGTCTGATCTACATAGTGAGTTCCGGGACAGCAAGAACTACAAAGAGAAACTCTACTTTAAACCTATCCCACCAAAAAAGAACAGGAGGAGGAGGAGGAGGAGGAGGAGGAGGAGGAGGAGGAGGAGGAGGAGTTATTGACAGTTGGTAGCTCTTGGGAGAGGGATAGGCAGTTTTCCTAAGGGGATGGCTGACTAGACTCCAGTGAAGGACGAACATCCAAGAGTACACAGACAACATAACTAGACTTGATGAATTAAACACAAAGTTGGATGGGTGGAAAAGGGAGAGGACAGAATCAGGAGCAGTGGGAAAGGGGTAATTATAATTAAAAGACATTGTACGAAATTACCGAAATCCTACCAAAAATGAGGAAAATGTATTTTAAAATGATTTTTTGTTTAAAGTTTTCACTTTATATTTTATTGTCATGAAGACACTCCACGTCCATAAAGTCCTCATGAGTTATGGATTCCAAAATATAATAAGTGCTGCCAAAAGTTACATATTTTCCTAAACCTGGAAAATATAGACACCTAATATTTGTGTCTCTGTCTACCTGTATTTCTTTATTTTTTTTAAAGCAAACATTTTCTACCATACACACGCATAAATAACAGAAATTGACAAATGACCCAGAAAAATACATTCATGTTTTCGATTACCTTTCACACTCTTAACCTAAGCACACAAAGCCCGCTCCTCCTTGCAGCAGCAATTTTACCGAGCTCTATTTTTAGGACAGATAGCTTCCTCTTTCTTTCCACACTACAGAGGAACTGAACATTTGGGGAGAAATCTACTCCATTAATTCTGCTTAATATCAAAGACTCACACTGACAATTAGGAACTGGGAAAGGAAGGAAACAAACTTTTCCTAAAAAAAAAAAAAAAAAAAAAAAAAAGTGGTGACAGGACCTGCCTGTACTGAATCTACCAGGTTTAAATGAGTCCCCAGGGGTGCCTTGATCCTGGAGGACATGGGAATGGAGGGGAGGGGCTGGGGGTGGGGGCGGGAGTGGGGAGGACAGGGGAACCCATGGCTGATTTATAAAATTTAAAACACATAATAATAAAGAAAAAAATTATTTATTAAAAAAATGACAAAGGAGTGTAGTGTTTGTTTACTCAAATATAGTTCTGTTTAAACAATGAAAATTTGATGAGTGAAGACAACTGATTCATGATTAGAATGAAGACTGCAAGATAGGAAAGGACTCACGTTTCAAGCCGTAGCAAGGTCAAATGCTCGTGGCTGGGGGCAGGTGAGGGTCACTCTAGTGTGCCAACTATGCCGTTGTGTCCTTAAATGGACATTTTTCCAAACTGCTTTCTAAATATTTAGATTTATATCCATGGACTACAGATGCTCTCGGCTTTGGTTAGAGAAGCTCATCTTTGCTGTGGGTAGTGTGAATGTTGGGCCTCAAACTAGTCATAGTGCTGAGAGGCTATGACTCTTGTGTACTCCGTCCCCAACAGGGCATCTATTGCATCTACTCCAAGGTTTAGGGAACATCACAGATGAGTGAGTTGAAAACATATAAGAGTCCAAGGAGAGGGAGGAATGCTCCACAAACCTCTCTTCTATGCATTGTACGACACTTGCATTCATAGACATGTTAGAGCTACTGATAGCTGCACAAGATTTGGCCTATTGACATATAATCATAGATGGAGAGGGCCTCATGTTGTACCTTTTCTGCTTGAGGGACAACTTGCCCTTAAGGGTTACTAGGTGTGTGTGTGGGGGGGGCTGTGGTGGTATTGTGTTCCCCCAAATATTGTGCACCTAATAAATTTATCTGGGGTCAGAGAACAGACAGCCACTAGATACAGAGCCAAAAATGATGGCTAGAAAATGGGTCAGAGCAAGCCTTAGCAGAAGCTGGGAGGGGGTGGTGCAAGACTTTAATCCCAGCACTAGGGAGGCAGAGCTAAGCGGATCTCTGTGTGTTCCAGGATACAGCCAGCATGGAGATCCACGCCTTTAATCCCAGAAAGCAAACCTTTAATCCCAGGCAGTGATGGCAGAAAGAGAATGATATGTAAGGTGTGAAGACCAGAAACTAGAAGCATTTTGGCTGGTTAAGCTTTTAGGCTTTGGAGCAACACAGTTCAGCTGAGATTCATTCTGGATGAGGAGTAAGAAGCCTGCAATCTGAGGAAACAAGACCAGCTGAGGAACTGGCAAGGTAAGGAAACTGAGGCTTGTTCTGCTTCTCTGATCTTCCAGCATTCACCCCAATAACTGGATCAGGTTTAATTTTATTAATAATACCTGTTAAGATTCATGCTACAGGGGCCTGTCATTTTATACAGGTTTTCAATCTTGGTATGTTGTCCTTCCTCCAGGAAGTGACTTTCATCTTGTTCATACTACCAATCCTAATTAAATCCCATGAGAACACACACTGCACTCTCTCTCTCCTTCTCTGTCTCTCTGTGTGTGTCTGTGTTCCTCCACACAGACACACACCTACATGAACAAATGAAGATGTTTTGGGAAGAAGATCTGGTTCACCAGGAATAAAGAAGGATTTAAGGAATGCTAGATAGGGTGAATATGGTTAAAATGTATTTTGTACTAGCAAAATTATCAAAAATGCATTTTTAAAGTTTTGAAAGTAAAATATTTAAAATTACTACTTCTTTCAATTTATTTCTTTACTTTTGTTTTTCTTCCATGCTTAATCAGCTCACTACAATGAATTTCATTAAAATCCAAATCTAAAAGATTGAACAAAATATATGTGACATATTCAGAATGATTCTGCTCCCATTTCTAAATTGCGTGTCATTTTATAAATTAAATATGTATGCTAAAAATATTTATTATCAAGTAGTACATGTAACATTTTTAATAGAGCAATTAGTGGAAACTCTTAAGTACAAGCTGAATTGAAAAATATTTTAAAAAATTGAAGATGTGACAAAGACAGCATTGTTCATGGCATATGAGGCAATAATACCTTGCCTTCCCTTGATACTATAACACCTTGCACATAACCATGGTAACAATAATTGAATCTAAGAAACGTGCATTGATATTAATTAAACTACAGCCATTATTCAGAATCTTTTTGTTTCTTACTTAAACATTTCCAATTTTGTTTTTCCTGATCAACTTCAGGATGTCACATTAAATTTACTGGCATGCAAGACTTACCCTCTCTAATTTGTGACAATTTTCTTCTTTGCTTTTTATCAATTGAGTATTTTTTTTTTGGCATGCCATACTCATTAAATTAAATACACTTTAATTTGGTGGATTTGACTGATACAGTCCCAGGTCAGTTTGAGAGTAAGGATTTGTAAGAAGCATAACAGAGAGGTGAGAGCAGGTATGATATTATTTATTCTGATATTTACTTTATGTAATACTAGTTTAGATTATGATATTTTGTTCTTAGGATTAATAACATTGTAGGCTTCCCCTTAATCCTTCTGTATCTTAAAGACATTATATTTTTAGTCATGTGTGTTTGTTTGTAGGGGTGCATATGTGTGCTTACAGATGTCAGAAGAAGGTATTTGACATTCTAGAGTTTGTGTTACAGGCATTTCTAGATGTTGGGCAACTTTAAAGAGGAGTAACCTCCCATACCTGTTAAAATGGCCAAGAGCCCAAAACTACTAGTTAGGTCATGGACATATGTGAAAACCTACTACTATTATTCTGCTAATGGAACACAGCAATAGAATAACTTCTAATGATCTTCTTCTTCTTCTTCTTCTTCTTCTTCTTCTTCTTCTTCTTCTTCTTCTTCTTTTTCTTCTTCTCTTCCTCCTCCTCCTCCTTCTTCTTTTTTTTTTTTTTTTTTGTTTTGTTTTTTGAGACAGGGTTTGGTGCCTGTCCTGGATCTCAGTCTGTAGACCAGGCTAGCCTCAAACTCACAGAGATCCACCTGCCTCTGTCTCCCAAGTGCTGGGATTAAAGGTGTGTGCCACCACTGCCCGGCTAACTTCTAATGATATACTTCTACACCCAGAGATCAGTATATTGGTTGACCTTCATCAAAGAAGTTTCTTCTTGCTGTAGATGGCAATTAGCACACAGGCTCATGATTGGCCAATGTTGAGAGAGTGAGAGACTTTGGTGCACTACACTCTAAATGTGACATTTTCATCACACTTCTTCCTTCATGGTTCAGGGATCCATAAGGAAGAGGGGAAAGAATGTAAGAGCCAGATTTGGTGGATGTCACAAAGAAAGTGTTGTCATTCAGACACAACATGTCTGATGCTTGTGTGAACTCACAGAGTCTGCAACAGATGCACAGGAACTGCATAGGTGCAAACCACACAAAATCCACCATTAATCAAGAAGCTATTTGTGATTGATTCCTGCTGGAAAACAGAGAATTAGTTTTGCCAAGGAGTTTCTCTGGATATAACAACCATTCTCCAGGGAAAGCTCCAAGGAGTAGTTGACAACACACACACACACACACACACACACACACACACACACACAGACAGACATACACACACAAAGACTTTATGATGCTTGCTTTATTTATTTACTCATTCATTCATTCATTCATTCACTTACTAATTTTGTGAGTACTGGGAATTGAGATGGTGGTCCTCTGTAAGAGCAATAAGTGCTATCAACCACTAAGCAATAACCCCAGCCCCAGGTTTTATTTCCCTTTAAGCTGCCTTGTGTATTGTAATTCTCAGATCTACAATTTGATATCTGATTTTTAAAAACCAATTCACAGTAAAAAGTTTTCAGCCATTTCCAGTTTATTTCCCCTTTCAAGATCCTACCAAGCATGTGTTAATGTACACAATATTGTCCTACAGTTCTAGCTCTTCAACTCTCCATTTTCTTAGTCTTTTCCCATTCATATTTATTGTAGTTTCTTTAATAAGTTATCTTCAAGTCAATAAATCCTCTCTGAGTTGTGCAGAATCTACTTACAAGCTTTTAAAGTCAATACATTATGGTGTTTTGATTTCCAGAATTTTCATTTAGTTTTTATTATGAAACTATATTTTGGAAATAATGCATTCAACCTTTCATATGTTATATCTTGCCATTAGAGCCCCTAATGAAGAAATTGTCATGCTGTTATACAGTAAGAGGTATTTCAAGAGACAGGCCTTAGAGATAGGATATTCTAAGAAATGCAGCTTTAACATGTATCTGTATCTTTTTTTTTTTTTTGGATTTTTCAAGACAAGGTTTCTCTGTGTAACTTTGCGCCTTTTCTGGAACTCACTTGGTAGCCCAGGGTGGCCTCGAACTCACAGAGACCGTCCTGGCTCTGCCTCCCGAGTGCTGGGAATTAAAGGCATGTGCCACCACCGCATGGCTAACATATATCATTTTTTTTTAAAGTCTGTTTTTTAATTGTGGTAATGAGTGCTACTAAACAGAAATTTAGATTAAGCCCAAATGTTTTTCAATGCAAACAAAGATGAGAAAATAATTGATTTAATTGTTATGTAGATGTCACAAAGATTAAATCTCTACATATAATTAACATGATGTTCAAAATGGAGCAATGAAACATACCACAGGAGTGGAAACAACCTTATTTTGAGTCCCACCATTAACATATTGTGTTTTGTATTTTGTAGTTTTACATTATTGTCTTAGAATTAATATTATGGTTATGTTTCCCAAAAGAGCATTCAACAGTTTAGGATGATTGGCAGGTATGGCAATTCAAATGAAAATACTGCACAGTTCAGAGCCTGCTCTTTAAAAATGTGCTCGGAACAATAGCTCCAGGCTAAACTTGGTTCAAGTTGAAGTTTGTTTTCAATTCCATTACTTCCCTGATGAGCTGAAATAATATACCCATCGTCATCATTGCCATCCTCACCCTCCTCCTCCTCCTCTTCATTGTCTCTGGAATGATCTCATTGACACCATCATGATCACTACTATTGTCATTATCACCATCATGCTCATCATCACCATCATCACAACCGGATGATAGCATATTTTGAAGAAAAAAAAACCCTGCAATTAAAAGAATAAAGTTCTAAATAATAAAAATTCTTGGGTGGAACTGTAAGCCACTCAAAAGTACAGTGTTTGGAATATGAATTGCTACAGAATTCCTCCTATTGTGTCAACTGGAAAGATTTTCCCTTTGTTATTGTCATAATAGAGTGACATCATAGTACTATGGTGTCTATCAATATAGTGACACTATTAATATATTGTCACTGTTAAAATCCTGACAGTATTGATATAGTGACTTCATAGTACTGTTCTCTACATATGAAGTCGTTTCATATTAGGCTGGAATGGCATATTTTGTTGACACTTAGAAGAAACCTCATGTTTTTATATCATGTAGACAAAACAGTTTCTCTGAGCACAAACATATTTGATGACAGTTGTAATAGTAACAAAATAAATAACTAGGCCTAAGTTTTTACCTAGTGGACATTTTTGACATAAATTATAATTCAGAATTAGTTTTTCAATTTTTTTTAATTTTTGATTTTATAGTATAATTACATCATTTCTTCCTGCTTTTTCCTCCCTCTAAACCTTTCCATATACTTCTTGCTCTCTTTCAAATTCATGACTGTTATTTCATTAGTTGTTATATATATATATTTGGATATACATATATTAATAAAAACATATATACAACCAGATAAGTCTCTATAGTGCTATTTGTATTTGCGTTTTATTATGAGCATGGTATTTTAAAGTGATTGTGAAAACTATTTAATTGCTTTTTATTCCATTTTAATGACTATAAGTTTCTTAAATTGAAAAATGAGTTAATAAATCCAGGAGTAGTAGTGCATACCTTTAATCTCAGCACTAAGGAGGCAGAGGCTGATGGATTTCTGTGAGTTCCAGTATAGCTTGGTCTGCATAGTGAGTCCCTCAACAGTGTGAGCTACATAATGAGACACTGTCTTGATTTTTTTTTTCAAAAGAAAGAAAAAATTAATTAGTAAGGCAAACATAAAGATAATTCCAAACAGCCCTGAGTTAATGTCTTCAACAAGTACTTGTTATGTCTCAGCTATTTGGGACAAAAAAATAATAGAAACAATAGCTAAAATTTGAAACATTAGTATAATACACTAGAGAACTCCCTTGGCTCTATTCTAGAGAAACTGTGTCACACAACAGTCATCTTTTAGAATAATCCCTTAAACAGCAGTCATACTTATGATTGGTATTTGTCATATTATATTTTTAGAAACAAGATAAAACTTTTTTCTAAATGTAGGTAAATAAAATGGGGCCCTTAGCAATGATTCAATCACAGAAGACCATGGACTGATATTCCTGATTTAATCCACAGGACACTGGCCTTCTGGACTGAATGATGAGACTATTGTCAACCTACATGGGGCATCAACAATTCTTGAAGCACTGTTCCCTATGCTGGGAAGACAAGGATGAGCAAGACAGATAAAAAGCTGTCTTCAGTGATTTTATATCCTAATATCACTATACTGAAGCTTTCAAAGCAGTTGAAGACTTCATCTCAATACACCTTCTTTCCCAATATTTATATAGATTTCCACATAATATTACTAACCAACAATATAAAGATATCAACCAGTTTTTGTGAGATTCATACAACAGATAGTGTTTTTTATGTAAAATCTGATACTACATATTTTATAGATAGCTGATATGACTGGACATACTGTTTTAACATCATTAGACAAGGAGAAATATTATATAGTGAATTATACATAGCTATTCAATTAAAACAAACTACTACAATTAAAAATTGTATATGATGAAATAAGTGTTCATAAAATATGTTTATAATGCTTTAATATATTATCAATAGACTGTAAACATATATATCTAGATACATGCTATCTATAGTTACATATCTATGTTTATACATTAAATAATATAGCAGATCTACCTTGATATTTGAAGATTTATTGTTTAAAATAAATTTATTTGTTTATTTTACACCCCCATTGCAGTTTCCTCTTCCTTCTCTCCTACCAGTTTCCCCACACAACCTCCCTCTGTTCCCACCTCCCCCAGTATATTCCTCCTCTATTTCTGTTTAGGAAAGGACATATCTCCTTTGAATATCAACAAAACATGGCATATCAAGTTGCAGTAAAACTATGTATTTCTCATGTATTAAGGCTGTTCAAGGTGACCCAGTATGAGAAATAGGTTTCCAAATGCTTGTAAAGGGGCTGGAGAGATGGCTGAGCTGTTAAAGGCTAGCCTCACAACCAAAAATATAAAAATGTAACAGATAATACTTATTTCCAGTTTCTAGAAGAACATGAAATCATTCTGTAGCCCTTGGTTACACATAATCTTACAAGAAGAGTAGGATCCATTCACTTTCCAACAGTTTTCTTCTTTGGTTTTTCGAGACAGGATTTCTCCGTGTAGTTTTGGTGCCTGTCCTGGATCTCCCTCTGTTGACCAGGCTGGGCTCAAACTCACAGAGATCCACCTGGCTCTGCCTCTCAAATGCTGGGATTAAAGGCATGTGCTACCACTGCCCAGCCCAACAGTTTTCTTGTAAGATATGTCTTCATTTTACCCTCTCCACCATTGCTATGAATCTTAGCTATCCTTGTGGCCTCCTGGGGATTCCCTAGCACTGGATTTCTTCTTAACCCCATAATGGCTCATTAAGTCAAGCAGTTGAAGAGAGGGAGGAGGGACTATAAGAGTAAGTGGAAGTTGGGGATTTAGCTCAGTGGTAGAGCACTTGCCTAGAAGGCCCTGGGTTCGGTGTCCTCAGCTCTGGCCAAAAAAAAAAAAAAAAAAAAAAAAAGAGTAAGTGGGGACATGACCATAATCATGAACAGAAGAAACAGAGACAGTTGACTCAAGCTAGTGGGAGCCCACGGACTCTGGACTGATGCTGGGACTCTGGTCCCATGCTGGGGAGCCTGCATGGGAGGGACCACACTAGGCCCCCTGAATGAGGGTGACAGATGTGTGGCTTGATCTGTTTGTGAGTACCCTGGCAATCAGACCAGGAGTCATCCCAAGAACATAAACTGGCTATTTTAGAGACCATCCCTATGGTGGGATGCCTTCCTCAGCCTTGATGCAAGTTGGGCCTGCCTCAACTTGGTATGCCATTCTATGTTGAATACCCAAGAAGGCCTTACCCTCTATAAGGAGTGGGTGGGACTGTGATGGGGGGAAGTGGGGGAGAACAGGAGAAGAGGAGGGAGGGGAAACTGTAGTTGGTATGTACCTTCTTTTATTATTTTGGACAAAAAAGGGGAAATTGGTGATGTATTGTTTAACCTAACAAAATTTGCCTGAAGATCAGAGAATAGAACAAACCACTCGATTAAACATAGATGCTAGACAGTGGTGGCACACACCATTAATCCTAGCACTTGGGATACTTTTGGATCTCTGTGAGTTCAAAGCCACCCTGGACAACATGAGATTGACTCAATCTAGGAGAGAAATAGAGCCAGGCAGTGGTGACATACACCACATTTGGAAGTCATATGCCTGTAATCCCAGGATTAAGAAGGTTGAGGCAAGAAGTGATATGGTGGGTGAAGAAAGGTGTATCAGGCATGAGGAGACAGGAATTAGTTGGCTGAGGGAGCTCATTTGGCTAGAGGCCTATGGGCTGAGGCTTTTCAGGCTGAGAAGTCCTAGAGGTAAGAGGTGGCTTGTTCCTTTGTCTCTCTGATCTTTCAGCATTTACACCAATATCTGGTACCAGATTTTTTTTTATTATGAGAACATTTAGGAAATCATATTACAAGACATAAAGCAAGTCTTAATGAATACAAGCAAAATGAAATAATTATTTGTATTTTGTATGTTGACAATGGAATGGGCAACAAGATAATGTATAGAATATACACAAACTCAAAACAGAGAAGCAACACACTACTGAAGGATAAATGGGTCATTGAAGAAATCAAGAAAAGATATATAAAGGTCACTAGAATAGAATGAAAAATGGAATGGAAATACAATATTGACAACTTTGTGGGACACAATGAACAGTTGCAATAAGTTTTAATCCCAAGCCCCTATAATTATTCATTTAACCCTTATAACACCAAAATCCAATACAGTTGTCTCTTTTGTAGCTGATATAATGATTTCATATGCATTGTTACTACTGTGTACCCAAATAAAGTTCTAGCACATGGATTCTGAAAAAAAAATTAAAAGAAATCTCAAATAACAATACACCTTAGGATATACCAATATTTTTCTGTGATATCTAAGACAAAATTCTATGAGCTTTTACAGCTCTATGTGTTGTCCTTTTTGTATTGTGTTATTGGGGGGGTCAGTTTGCACTTGATCCCTGAATGTTATGAGCTGGTCACTATGAGCAAGTAGAACTGCTTTAGGAGGGTAAATGACACTGAAATAAGAACTTAGACTTAGCCAAAAGGATATTGTCACTATCTTATAATCAGGATTCAGGTCTAAATACAATTCTTCTTATGCCCTCTGGAAATATTTCTTTTCAAATCAAGATAATAGACTAGATAGTCTCTGCGATTAAGTCCATATGAATATTATATTTATCACTTGCAAACAAACATTTTTCCAACACTGAAAGCCACAATTACTCATGCATCTGCCAATAGAAAATAAACTATTGGGAGGAGAATTTATTTTAAATATTCTGGACACATAAATGCATGGCATTAATGAAGAATAAAATATAATTTAAAATAATCTGTTACTACCAGATAGAGAAAATGAAAACATCATATGCTCTCCTCACCCACTGATATTAAATCAGTATTATTTAGTTTCTTTATCCTCATTGTTTAAACACTTCTTATTCACTCTTACAGTTTGTTTTCTGTCTTCACATCTATGTGAACATCCACTAACATATGTAACCTGTCCTGTTCTGCTAGAGATCACAATCTAACTGCAGAGCAGTTTAGAGTGAACCAGAAGCCCCTTCATGTACTAAGTGAAATGGCACAATAGTGAAATTTCTTCATTTTAGCATTATATAATAAGGAGAGAAATAAACTACAGTGACAGAAATATTTTCCGATTATATTAGTCAATAAGGAAAACACTATTTCAAAAGAGGCAGTGTGAAGAGCATGTAATGGAAATGTGCAGACTCTAGTTGTCTTCAGTGCCCAAGGGCATTTAACATATATTAACTCAAAGACAAAGAGTCTGACAATATAGAATTATGAATTAATTCAGCCATTTTTAAAAGAATTTGTTTATATATACAATAAAGCATACAATAAACCAGTGACCTCATTATGTTCAGTTCTAGAGAAAAAGTCTAAGAATATTAATGAAAAATCACCTAAAAGGAGAGCAAAAGAGGCATCAATAGAAACATGCACCCCTATAGGATGGATAAATAGACCAGGGTGTAATCATAGTGTGTAATAATAATAAACAGCAATAACGTAAATAAGCAGCAAGTTCAAGTGTCAACCTGTGAATAAAGAAATGTTTTGAGTATAATGCACTTCAGAGGAAACTACAAACTATGAGACTGTATAAAGTTGAAAATGAGACATAGAAAACAGTTGTACTTAGGAGTGGATAACTCAGGGAGGAGAAAATTAAAGTCATACCCAGAAACTGTTCATGTCCAGTGTGAGAAAGAGACATGTAACTCAACACAATCCCATGGGTTTGGTACTTACAACTTCTCCAGTGACCCCATAAGTAAACATCTTCAGTTTGTGATAATTCTCTAAAATATATGAATAATATTTTCTGAGACATACTAGTTGCCAAATAAAATAATTAATAATAAAAACATAGAAGGTAATGCTTCAAAATATGATAAAAATTGTGGGATTGTTCCATGATAAATCATATGTCAGACATAAAACAACTTCAGTACCAGTGTACCAGGATGCACCTGCAATTACTTTTCAGAGGAGCATTAAATTTTTACGAAGCTTAGCTTAAAATCACTAGGACTTCACAATCACATTGTTTTGTAAAATTTTGCAGTGTTTTAAGTTACATTAACTCTTAAGTCATTCTAAATTATAGATTGGTAATATATTCACAAACAAGAGAAAATTCATTTTCAACAGCAATAGCAGCAGGGTTTAAAATTTCTGAATAAAATATTAATATTCACTTCATTATTTTACAATATGGAAGTATATAATTAGGTTGCAAAGTAAGAAATAATAGAGTTCTTCTGGTCCTAAAAAAGTACAATGAAAGGGGTAATGTCAAGAAATAAGGCTGAAAATAATGGTATATGCCTTGCATGTAAGAGGGATGCAGAAGCAGGTAGGTCTCTATGGATTCAAGGGCTAACCTGCTCTTCATAGCAAGTTCTAGAACAGCTACCACTACACAGAGAGATACCCTGGCTCAAAACAATCCAACAGCAACTACAGTAAAATAAAATAAATGTGGCTGATGTGAAATAAAAATTGCATTTTATTATTTTTGTTTAATGGCAGAGCACTTTAACTTTGCTGGGGTATTTATTTTTATGTGTTGCTAAATTACTTTAATTAACATCTGAATTACATAGCATATATTGGTTCAGTCTCTTTTTGAGGTGAAATGGTCTGTGTACAATTCACAACATTAAAATTAGCAGAAAGGTTAAATTAAGATTGAGCTTTTAAAGATTCTAAGCTTGGTTTTTACTTTAATAGGGAATTATCTGGAAAGGAATAAAGTTATTTCAATTATTACTCTGAAAAGAAGATTTTGAGCTGGGTGGTGGTAGCACACGCCTTTAATCCCAGCACTTGGGAGGCAGAAGCAGGCAGATCTCTGTGAGTTCGAGGCCAGCCCTGTCTACAGAGTGAGATCCAGGAAAGGTACCAAAACTACACAGATAAATCCTGTCTCAAAAAAAAAAAAAAAAAAAAAAAAACCAAAAACCAAAAAACAAAAACTGATTTTGGTTAATAGTTTTTAAAGAATATGTGCCTACAAAAGTTTAGATTTCAGGAAAATTATAAAAAGAACCTTTCATAAAATGTAATTCTGATTATGAGACCATTGCATTAAATGGTCACATTATATTTTGCAAGTTTATTAACATAGCACCTATTAACCTGATGATCACAAACATTTTCACAACCTTATTTCTCATCCGAGGCAAAATTCTCTATGGGAAAGAGCAGATCAATTAGCGGCGTGAGTGATCTGGTTGTTAATGAGGACATGGGGACTGTTGAAATGGAAACTGATACAGATATGAATACAAGAAGGTGCAAAACATCTTTACATTACAGATTAAATTATCCTTAACATTAAATTGATTGTCATTTTCATTATGGCCACACATTCAACACTTTACACCAGCTGCCAAGTCATTCAAAAACCTTCAGATCAAAGTATATTATATTGTACTAGTAAAATATTCCAGTACATAATATTTTGTCTACTAAAACTTAAGCTTTTTTTAATGCCCTAATAAGGTAGAAATAGCAAAGCTTGTTAAACAAATGTATTAGCTGCTTTTCATGTGGCTGCAACAAAATACCTATGAATAATCAGTGGGAGGGATAGGAGGAATAATTCATTCTGGCTGAGGGTTTAATAGATGGATGGCGTGGTGACTGTGGTTTCATATGTAGAAGGTGATGCTTGGGGTAGAGCCTGAAAAAACTCATAAACCTGGCCTCTGTGACCCAATGTCTGCTGGCCAGACTCCATTTTCACCAAATCTCCATAACCTCCAAAACCTCCACCACAAGGTCTAGACCAAGAGTTCAACATGAGTTGGTGGGAGTGGGAGACACTTGACATTCCAATTAAACCCAGGACCAAAACTAGTAACTTAAAAAGAGATGAATTTTTGCATGTAACATCTTTGTCAAAAGTCAAGACGCTTTTTCAAGAACATGTACAAAATGATACAGACATTTTACCATCTGCTTGCATAATCTTCCCCCATTACTGATGGAACTTAACATTTCTTTATTTCAAGTGGGAACATCTTAGTTCTTTGGTCCCTAATTATACTTATCAGCTAAAAAAAAATGATGTCAATATCAATGATTTTCTTGACAACACACTAGTCAGTTTTTTAAACTACAAAATTGATGTGTAAAGAAACTAGTTCTGAAACAAAGTAAGGGTGAGTGAAATGAAATTAATTTCCCTTGTGTGTAATCAATCTCTTAAGAAGGATTAAATATGCAAGGCGGTGGTGGTGCATGCCTTTAATCCCAGCGCTCAGGAGGCAGAGGCAGGCAGATCTTTGTGAGTTTGAGGCCAGCATGGGCTACTCAGTGAGTTCCAAGAAAGGCGCAAAGCTACACAGAGAAACCCTGTCTTGAAAAAAAAAAAAAAAAAAACAAAAAAACAAAAAAAGAAGAAGAAGGATTAAACACATATGTGCAACAGTAATTCTGAAACTGACAAGTTATTTCTAGAATACCTACAGCAAGGAGATACAATTTAAATACATTTCCATTGAAACTATGGTTCAATATCTGTGATACTCAAGTGTGTGAATGGGAACATAATGCTTAGAATTTATGAAACTAAGGAAATTCAGTAACTTTTTTTTCAAAAAGCTATCTATGAATTCAAAGGAAATATAGGTAGATTAGTATGCTTTTTTTCCTGCCACAAAATGAATGGAACATAATAATTTCATTTTAAAAATATAATTAGCTTTTAATTCTGGAGACACAACAAGGCATGGCATATGAAACCAATTGGTTTTGTTGCAAACCACAAGACAGATGAGTATGTAGAACAAAAAGAAGAAAACTCCAAGGACCCTTGGGGGAAGGTCATTAAGTCTGTTTTGGATATGATCTTGTAAAGAATCCACATACAAACATCAGCATGCTGGATGAAGCTTATAACATTGGAATGAAAAAAACATATATATATTTAAGCCAAGTTTCAACAATAGCAAGAGGTAAAAATCACAGAAGGCACTGTATTATCAAACTACATAAATATTATACAAAAAATATTAGTTCTTTTAAAAATTCTACCAAGTCACTAATGAATAAAAATTCTCATTTTGAATAGAGTTTTTTCAATAGAGAAAATGTACATGTTGTCTTGTTAGTTTATGTGTCTGTGAAAGCCTTTCCTAAATATTTGGACTACCCAAAATATGGAATTTAAAATTCAGGTAAAAACTCATCTAGGGATTGCTTAGAAATCATGACCTAGGACTTGGCTCATAATCTTTTCTCTCAATTTCCAGGGCATCAAGGATTTTTGTCAAGTTGTCTATGCCCAGATAGAACTAAGAGAGTGATAGAGGTTGAATTAGAACTACTAATATAGCCAGCTACTTGGGTAACAAAAAATGAAAAGTGAAGAAAGACCATGGTTTTAATATAAGGTCATCATGTTGGCCATGATGCTTTCCTTCTTCATGTACAAGGTACTGGTTGCAGTATCCCGCATGTAAATTAAGATAGATATGCAACTCCAGTCTATAAAATGGTGGTATTTTGCATGTTACATGCACATACCCTCCACTATACTCTAAACCATCTAGAGATTAATTTGAATGTGCGATATTGTGTAAATATCATATGTAGGTGGTTTAATGCCATATTTACTGACAGAATAGTCATAAGAAAAGTTAAACAAAAGCAATAACAAGTCACATCTGTGCATTTACTCCCAAATGCACAAGCATCTATTATGAGCTTTAGCACATAGTGCTTTTCTGGAAAGGATTAACATTTTTCTCAAATATTTTTTGATCTGCTACTGACTACTAGCATACATAGGTTCCAGAACCTATAAATATAAGCAGGAAGCAAAATGTAGTTTTATTTGCTTAAATATAAGGGGAAAGAGAAAACATTTAAATAAGGTTGACAGTGCTTCAATAGACAATGAATTAGGTTTCAAACAAAAATATTAATAGTCACTTATAAATGCTGTAAATATGCATGCTTGGTAAATCTAAGGTAGTAAAATATTATTTGGATGTGAAAGAAAGAAACAAACAAAAACAAGGGGACCCATGACTGATGTGTAAAATTAAAACACAAATATAATAAATAAAAAAAGGAGAAAAAAAAGGTCTACTAGACTTTAATTACAATACAGAGAGTAAATTAGTAATACTGTTAATATTCCTCAGACTTCTTGGAAGTGACTGAAATATACTTTCAATATTTCAGTAGCAAAATTCTGTCAGAAAACATAAAATATAATGCAGAAGGGTAAATGCAACACAGTTTTTTTTTTGATGTGGCATTAGTATGGTATGTTAAAAGAAATGTAATGTAGGCAAAGTACTTTAACTGATTTTCAATAATATATAATTATGTTAGGAAGCAATATGCATCCATATTATCCTGCTTGGAATAGTGTGTGGGGGGGAATCAGGGGGAAAAACAATGGAGTGTGATTTAAAAATTAGACCTTTGACCTCTATTATCTTTGAAACTGGTTCTGTTTATATTGCATGCTGTGGTTTTGTAGAAATTTCATGATGTCCATTCTGCATGCAATGTAGATTAAAACATTCCTAATCAAACTTCAGTGTCCATACAATTCAGTGATGCAGAGGCAGTTTTCATATCTCCTTACTCCACCACTCCAGCCAAATTGACTATTTATATGTTTAATACCAAATAACTCAAACACTGTGTTGAGGTAGAAAACTTAGGCTGTTACTCTTTCCATTCTCCTCCATTCTTTTTAAGCACACCATTCTACATAATTTCAAAGGTGGGAATGAGCTTCCTATAATGTATTTTAGGTGATGAGGGGTTATTCATGTGTTTTCATGAGCCACATTCACTGTTAGCTCTCTCTTAGCACTCAGCTGGTTTCTAGATGAGTCAAACATTGCTCTTCCACTTGAAGAACAGGCCTTCTTATGTGATGCTTTCCATTGTTACTCAATGTAAAACAAAAAACATAATTTAATGTATCTTTTAGCCTACATTGTCGTGATTAACCCTGATAGTCCCTGAAAATTGTTGAAAGTCATATATATATACATGTATTTTTATTAGTTGGTTATTCACAAACATTTGCAATCATCATAGAAGCAGGAGTAACATCAAATGTATATAGAAGCCTATAGCCTAATTTGATGAGAATTAGCAAAACTATTCTGACAAAGAATGAGAGAGTTTTCGCTACCTGTTCATATACAGCATTTAATTAATGGGTGAATTTTCAAGCACTTACTCTATTTCTGGTCTTAGGACAACTATTAGAAGAGTATATATCTGTGTGGTTATTTCATAACTTAGAGCCAAAAATCTATTTTAAACCTGGAGACCATTCTTGTTAATATGCCAGGTTATTCATATTTGCAAATGTAATGTAATACAGTTCTAGACTGATAAGATCAAATAATACCATGAGAGGCATAATGAGTGAACATACAGATGAGAAGAGGTGGCTGCTTTGAGAATACCCTCTGATCTGGGTACCAAATGAACCAGTGCAGGAGAGCAGTGATGATAGTCATGAGATGTGAAGTTGGAGAATGGATTGTAACTTTATTCAATAGAACTTTACTTTTTAGTTATTACATTTTTATTGTTCAAAATAAATGCAACATTAGCAATAGGTTTCAAATAATATACTCCTAGTGAACTCTATCCAGAATCTTTTATAAATGACTTGATGTGAAGATATAACTACATTTTTCTTACTTTTAAAAATGACTCATCATTAACAGCAGCTCCACATTTTGTATTCATTATGCCTTCATTTGTATTCACTTCTTTTAAATTCTCATTTCAGAAGGAATAGAGAAACAATTTACTGAGCTAATGTTAAGTTCCATAACAGACTACCTCTAAGGAATTTTTCTTATTACACAAAATTGCTTTGGGTAAAATGGTACAAAGGTCTCATTCATTTCAATGAGATTTTGCTTATTAAAAATAATATGCACTTACAATATGAATTTTCTCTTTTTAGCAAGGGGATGCTTTTTAACTTATTTTCAAACTACATTCACTATCTTTAAACAATTGGAATTTTCATTTACCTTAAAGTCAAATGTTATTGTGAATAGTATTTGAAAAATAGAAGCCAATAATAATGTACAAGAATGATTGAAGTTACCTACAAATCATTACAGGATTTCAGAAACAAATTGACCAGACTACAATTAACCTTGTAATGAAGAACAACAGCCAAGCAGTTCAATGTCATTGAAAGCCCTGTGAGAGAAAGGAACAAGTTTAACTGCATGTACAGAGCTAGATTTAATGGTTGTATTACAATATTACCCTTCACTGACCACTTACAAAATTCTTCTTATATCTAATTTTTTTCTGAATCTCAACAGTAAGTGTAAAAAAGAAGACACATTTATAAAATTACATGTAGTCAATTATACATTATATTAGCTCTTACATGTAAAATGAAAATATCCTTAGTCATGTGACCAACATTATCATTGTATGTGAAGATCTGTATCTTTGACCCTAATAATAAAATATTGAAAATATTATCATTGCCATACAACCAAACAACAAATAGAACATGAAATATTATCCATGATGATGATTACAGTTATTCTAAAATATTTAATCTCTGCAAATGAATGGGTGGATATCTCTATGTATTACATTATTTTAGCCTCACAAAAGCCAACTATAAAGAAATACTATTATCATCTACAATTCATCAGAATCACTTTGGAAATTAAAATTCAGGTCATGTCACCTATGTTGGAATGAAAGATGACAGGAATGCATGGAATTTCACTAAAAATTTGAAGGTATGCTTTTATGTGACAATAAAATGTTAGCTCAAAAAGATTAAGTACAGCATGGATTACAGTATTAAGAAGGATTATAGAAAAGACAGTCACATAAATTACCAGAAAATAATAGATCTTGAATAGAAGTTAGAAAGGAGGAAATTTAAGATAAAAAGGATGATCTAATAGTATTAACTTAGAGATATGATGTAATATGTAGCTGATCAGTATTACATAAATTAGGTTAAATTCAGTAATACAAAGGGAGATATATCCAGATTGTGACATTTCAGCAATATGTTTTCAACAAAGCATATTTAAACAATTGCTGCAGATAAAAATATTGGAAAATTAGATGGGGGACTTTATATCACATGTAATAAACAACAAATGCAAGAATAATTAATAAACTATTATATAACATGCATTTTAAATACAAACACATTGATAGGAATTTGATTTCCACACTGTCAATGGAAACGTAGCTGAATTTTTATTATTACAATGTTCATATCATTGGAACTTAAGATAGGCTTTTAAAAAGACCAGGAACAAATAAAGGAAGAAATAGATTAATCAAGTCCTACAGAAAAATACAGATGTGAGTACAGAAATAAAAACCTTCATATAATGTACAGGTCGTTTCATATTCCAGAATTCATGTTCTTTTAAAACGCACTTACAAGCTAATATTTTTTTCTGTAGCTCCCAAGAGTATCATTAATGAGTTCCAGAGAATCAAATTCTTAAAGATTACATTTTTGGATAGCATATATGAATTCCGACATTAATGCAGAAGTTATTTCTAGAAACTTTTCTGCCCTGAAACTGAAAAGCATATGACTGAATATATCAAAAGCAAGTAGGTAGGGGGCTTTAGTACAGAGGCAAGAGTTTAAAAAAAATCAGGTTTGTGGAGAAGAGGTTGGAATGGGATGTGGAAAATGAAGCGATAACATGTAAGTAAAGTATCTAAAATACCTGGAGGGGGTACATCTTGGAGAACACTGCCTCCACTAGGTGAATAATGTAAAGGAACTGTTCAGAAATGAGGTCAGAAAGGAATGGAGGCTTGACTGAGTGGAAGCCCAATTGTGTCGCATGTGCAAGGCCCTGTGTCCAGTCTCCAGGGAGGAAATGGGAAGAAAACATATCAGGTCAGGGAGGTAAGGCTCAAAATGAACTCAGCATATTAGGTTAGCTTCCAGGGAAGTGAGGCTCACAGCCAGTGACAATCTCAGCAAATGAACTTCTCAATGTAATGGCTCAGCACATTCACATTTGATTAGACGGGCCAGGCAGAAGCTGAAGATGCCTCAGTGTTCTAGTATCCACCCGAGTGTTATGGAACGTTGCTTTCCACATGGCAGAAGAAAGAATCAGTGCTTGGAAAAGCATTAGCAAGTGAATGAGAGTGAGAACACTAACTTTAATGGAAGGATATGTGGTGTAATTTTGCTTTTGGAGTTGCAGACAATGGTTCCAACATCTAAGCATGCAGGAAGGAAGGAAGAAGGGAAGGAATAAAGGAAGGAAGAGAGGGAGAGAAGGAAAAAGGAGAGAGGGAAGAAAGGAATGAAGGAATCTCAATTGGAGTAGCACCATACAAAACAGAGATTAAGATTCATGAGATAGGTTTTTTTTTTTTTAAAGAGCTTGTTCCCTTGGGACATTGTAAGTAAAGAGGCAATGAATATATCAAATATTATAGCCAAATGACACCCCAAAATTAGCAAGTTAAAAAACAGTTTAACTCACTCAAAAATGTAGTACATATACACAATGGAGTACTACTCAGCAGAGAAAAACAATGACATCTTTAGGTTTGCAGGCAAATGGATGGATCTAGAAAAAAATCATCCTGTGAGAGATAACCCAGACTCAGAAAGACAAACATGGTATGTACTCACTCACTCATAGGTGGATACTAGACATAAAACAAAGGATGGCCAGACTGTTACTCACAACTCCAGGGAGGCTACCTAGTAAAGAGGACCCTAAGAAAGACACAGGGATCGCCCAATGACACAGAAATAAATGAGATCTACATGAGCAAACTGGACGTGGTGGGGAGGGTTAATGAAGGGCAAGAGTCGGGACAAGAGAGCTTAGGGGAGCAGGAGATCAAAGTCGGATCAAGAAAAGAGAGGGAGAACAAGGAAAGAGAGACCATGATAAATGAAGACCCCATGGGAATAGGAAGAAGCAAAGTGCTAGAGAGATCCCAAGAAATCCACAGAGACCTCCACTATAGACTAGTGACAATGGTCCAGAGAAAGCCCAAACTGACCTACTCTGGTGATTGGATGGCCAAACACCCTAACTGTCGTGGTAGAACTCTCATCCAGTGACTGATGGAAGCAGATGCAGAGATCCACGGCCAGGCCCCAGGTGGAGCTCCAGGAGCCCAATCAATGAGAAAGAGGAGGGATTGTATGAGTGAGAATTGTTGAGACCATGACTGGAAAAAGCACAGGGACAAATAGCCAAACTATTGAAACACATGAACTATGAACCAAAAGCTGAGGAGCTCCCAGCTGGAGCAGGCCCTCTGGATAAGTGAGACAGCTGATTAGCTTGAACTGTTTGGGAGGCACCCAGGCAGTGGGACTGGGACCTGTCCTTAGGGCCTGAGCTGGCTGTTTGGAGTCTGGGGCATATGCGGGGACACTTTGCTCAGCCTGGATGAAGAGAGGAGGGGACTGGACCTGCCTGTACTGAATCTACCAGGCTGAGCTGAATCCCCAGGGGAGTCCTTACCCTGGAGGAGATAGGAATGGGGGTGGGCTGGGGGAAGGGCAGGAGGGGGGCAGGAGGAGGGAGGATAGGGGAAATCCGTGGCTGATATGCACAATTAAATTAAATTATAAAATAAAATTTAATAAAAGAACTGAAATAGCCTGTCTAGGCAGTTCTCAATTCTTTTTCTCCACAAGTTTCAGACTGATACCACCTGGGGTCCGGTCGCCTGAGGATCATTTGGGTTGAGTATCTCTATAGCTCACTCTTAAGACAAGGATTGATCCTGATTATTAACTGAGCTTTTAAACAGTGTGTCTATGAGTGTCGCTTCCTGCAGTATTCCCAGCGCTGCTCTAACTGATTGGTAAGATTTTTTACATGACACTTCATCATGAATTAATGTCACAGACAGCAAAGGTTGCTTCATCAGTTTTGATAGCAAACTTGTCACATGGCGTCATCCTACAGCCATTTTTTTCCTTAAATCAACACCCTCTCCTATTCTAAAAGAAGGGGCAAAGACCCTATACTTCTAATGGTAGTAGATAGGAGTATATTTGACCTGTGGACATATTTTAAAGCTTGTCAACCGACTTCTAGCTCATTGGACTGTAACAATTTGTAGAAATTAATAAATAGCAGTAAAACAATAGAGATTTAGCACAATCGTATTATCCGCTGTTTAAAAATATAAACCTCCTAGGGTCCCGTTTTCTAGGTAGCCTCCCTGGAGTTGTGTAGTAGTCTAGTCATCTTTGTTTTACATCTAGTATCCTACTATGAGTGAGTACATACCATGTTTGTCCTTCTGAGTCTGGGTTACCTCACTCAGGATGATTTTTTTCTAGATCCATCCTTTTGCCTGCAAACCTCATGATGTCATTGTTTTTCTCTGCTGAGGGGAGTCTTGGCTCTGGAGGAGATGGGAATAGAGGGGAAGGGCTGGGGAAAAGTGGGGGTAGGAACGGGAAGGGGGAGGACAGGGGAACCCATGGCTGATGTGTAAAATTAAAACACAAATATAATAAATAACAAAAAAAGAAAAATATAAACCTCCAATAGTCAGAGAGTTCATTCACTTTGAAAATACTTTTTTTTTTGTTACACTGTAAAATAGAGTTGAATCCAAGGTGATTTTTTTATTTGAATCACAAAGTCCCAGAAATAAATGGAATATCAAGGTTTTGCATTTAGATATTACATTTAAATATTGATATAAATATATTGTGTAATTTTGGAGTATTTGGATTTAACTTGCCTAGGATTTTAATATATGTGAAGAGTCATGATATTCAAATAACTATGTAGCAAGCATATAAAAATCAATTGTTTCTACAATAAGCCTTAACTTATACTAAGTATGAAAGAACATTCATATGAAAAGACACGGAAAAACATGAAAAGTAGAGAAAATATTATATCCAGTTAAACTTTTGTATGAATTACCTTTTAAATGTACATTAAGAATTAAATTAAATGTACCTTAAGAAATGAACATTAACATGGGCCCAGAATCCTGCAAATGGACTTCATCTGCCACTGTGTGGGCACTAGTACTCATGCACATGCCCCCCACACAAACATACACATATGAACATAATTTAAAAATAAAATCTTTAAATATGATGTGTAGAACACCATCGGTGCTGTTAAAGTTTGATGCCACTGAACATGACCAGGGTGACCTGCTGACCTATGTTTTATAAAAGAAAAGAGCATGTCTTTGGACACTCCTCTTCCCTCAAAGTTATGTAATTATAAATATACACCATAGAACTGATTTTAAGTGACAGTTTCTGCATGAGTCACTGTTCACAAGTGATATAAGAAAAATGCTTGTTTACAGCGTCACACAATTCTTATTTGCTGTACAATAACATTCATTTATGAAGTCTATTGTAAATACACAGTGCATTTATGTCATTCATATCTGATTAAATTTGTCACTTACAGACAAATTATTTTCAAAGAAGATTGTATTTTTCCTTTAGAATATATATGAGTCCTTCTGTAAGACCATTCTTAGAACAGTAAATAGTAAAAACAAAAAAAAATATTAAGGATTAATTTCTTACTTGTTTATCTGATGACTCTGGTCCTATATGAAAATTAATAGGTTTATAAAGCCCATTATTTACTCATTTATTAATGCTACCTCCCAGTTACCTACTATGCCTTCCAGGGAAAAAGCTACTTCTGTAGATATAATGGGGAATTCATTTGTGAGCGATGTTTTTGCTCTGTGTAGTACTAGTGACAGAAACATTTGGTTTGAAGCCAACAGATACTATTTTGGGCTTAGTATAATTTTCCAGCTGTTCTTGGGGAAAGCATGGTGCACTTCCCTACCCATTACACTGACATTCTCATCTATACATTTATATTTTGCTGCTTTTTCAAATCAGTAATGCAGCTGCCACAATATGCCTCCTCCTTCCAGCAGGTGGTAAATTATTCTCTGCACAAAATGACATCATTCTCTATCTTGCAGAAAAACATGCCCTCGAAGCAGAGGAAAGGGCAGAACCATTACAGCAAACAAGATTTAGACGACTTTTCCACATCATAGTTAGTGAAACCATATTGTAGATTTTAGAGAATTAATACCTAAGGCGATGAAATCAAGTTATCAATGATACTTGAAAAAAATCAGCAAGATGAAAACAATTAGGATCTGCATAGCTAAGGCACAGTTTGTCTATTTAAGAGACACTGAACAGAAGCAGAATTGATTTCTTTTGCCCTGTTCCTGGCCTCCTCATCCCCAACAGAAAGGAAAATATTTATATTACACTTAAGATAATTTCTTTGCTTGGAAAGCTGCACTTTACAGATGATTTTCTTACATGTTTTATTGAGTCAATCCATAATATAAATATCCACTAGTGTCACACTAGCTTAAAACTTTTAGCTACACAAAGAGAAACCTGCTTAATAATCAATAAAGATGAATTTGGGCTAGCATTCAATTTTGAAAAGAAGAGGTAGTATTTCTTTCTTTCTTTTTTTTTTCTAATCCAGATAAAAGGGGAAGTGGTTTTGCAAAAATCCCACATTAATGTTGCTACCTTGCACTACACTGTCGAGGTGCAAGTCCATAAATGAATTTGTGATGTCAAAATATTTGCCATAAATTAACTCAACAAACATATATTAAAAATTCTGTGGTGTACTCCCCCAAGACCCAGCTATAGTACTCTTGGGCATATACCCAAGTAATGCTCAATCATACCACAAGGGCATTTGCTCAGCTATGTTCGTATCAGCTTTGTTTGTAATAGCCAGAACCAGGAAACAACCTAGATGCCCTTCAACTGAAGAATGGATAAACAAAATATGGTATATATATACACAATGGAGTACTACTCAGAAGAGAAAAACAATGACATCATGAGGTTTGCAGGCAAATGGATGGATCTAGAAAAAAAATCATCCTGAGTGAGGTAACCCAGATTCAGAAGGACAAACACGGTCTGTACTCACTCATAGGAGGTTACTAGATGTAAAACAAAGATGACTAGACTGCTACACAACTCCAGGGAGGCTACCTAGAAAACGGGACCCTAGGAAAGACCCAAGGATCACCCAATGACAGAGAAATGGATGAGATCTACATGAACAACCTGGACGACAGTGGGAGTAATGAAGGGCAAGATTTAAGGGAAAGAGAGCTTAGGGGAGCAGGAGATCCCAGCTGGATCAAGAACAGAAAGGGAGAATGAGGAATAACAGACCATGATAAATGAAGACCACATGAGAACAGGAATAGGCAGAGTGCTGGAGAGGTCCCCAGAAATCTACAATGATATATCCTCTGCAGTCTGCTGGCAATGGTCGAGAGAAAGCCTGATCTGACCTAGTCTGGTGATTAGATGGCCAAACACCCTAACAATCATCTTGGAACTCTCATCGAATAACTGATGGAAGTGGATGCAGAGATCCTCAGCCAGGCCCCAGGTGGAGCTCCAGGTGTCCAACTGTCGAGAAAGAGGAGGGTCTGCAAGAGCGTGAATTGTTGAATCCAAGATTGCAAAAAGCACAGGGACAAATAGCCAAATGAATGGAAGCACATGAATTATGAACCAAAGGCTGTGGAGCCCCCAGCTGGATCAGGCCCTTCTGATAAGTGACACCATTGAATAGCTTGATCTGTTTGGGAGGCACCCAGTCTGTGGGACCAGGATCTGTCCTTAGTGCATGAGCTGGCTGTTTGAAACCTTCAGCTTACACAGGGACACTTTGCTCAGTCTGGAAGAAGGTGACAGGACCTGCCTGTACTGAATCCACCAGGCTTAAATGAATCCCCAGGGGTGCCTTGATCCTGGAGGAGATGGGAATGTAGGGGAGGGGCTGGGGGGTGGTAGGTGGTGGCTGATGTCGTGACGGGGGAGGACAGGGGAACCCATGGCTGATGTATAAAATTTAAAACACATGGTAGTAAAGAAAAAAATTTAAAATATATAAATAAATAAATAAATAAATAAATAAATAAATAAATGATGAGATATGGCATCCAGTTTCATACTTCCACATTAAAAAAATAATAAAGAGTTCATCAAATGATTTGTCCATTGGTAGATATAGAAAGGTTGATTGTTTATTATTATATGCTATTTATATGTAAAAAAATTATGGGAACAACACTAACAGCTATATGATGTGTATATAAATTTGGTTCACTACATTTTCAAATAAAGGACTGGTCATATGAATAACTTTAAAAAAATTCTGTGGTGTAGAAGAATCACCATATCTGTTAATTTTATTATGAATATATTATGTAAAAATATTCACAGATTAAATCACGTTTGGGTATACCATACATTTTTCATCTACCTCATTACATTTATTAATTACTTATTTCTAAGCCAAAAAAAGAATCCCATGAGAGATCAATTATTATCTCTATAATGTTAGCACTTATCAGATCACCTATCTAAATATGAAAAATACCTTGTGATATCAGGGTTTTATAATAAGATTTTTTTTATTACATATACAGCAACGACACTGTACCCATTACCTTGCATATCACAAGAACCTTTTTTAGAAATGAAGGAGATCTTTTCCAAGCCATACTACTGCTGGAAGGCATTCAGTATCTAACACTGGAAAGCTATACAGAGACATCAGAGACATATGCAGTATTGAAAATCTGCTGCTAACTAGGCTGCACGATGTGCCTTGTGATAGAAAATTATTACTTATTTATCGTGCCCCTTTCAAAAGATAATACAGGGTTCTGTGAAGGAAATATTTTCAAAATACAATACTTCTGTGTGTGTGTGTGTGTGTGTGTGTGTGAGAGAGAGAGAGAGAGAGAGAGAGAGAGAGAGAGAGAGAGAGAGAGAGAGAGAGGGAGAGAGAGAGAAAGCAGGCAAGGGCCAGAGGAGATCACTGGGAAGGCCATTCTGTCACTTTCCACTTTATTCCCTTTAGACAGAATCTCTAAACAACCTTGGACCTCACTGCTTTTTGTTAGATTTGCTGGCCTCAGTTCTGGAGAGCTCTCTCAGTCAAGCTTGCAACACTGAGGGTATAAGCACTTGTGTCTATTTCAGGCTTTTTATGTGAGTATTGGGACTTAAATCAGTCTTCATGTTTGTGTAGAAAGCATCGTGACCCAATGAATCTTTTGCTCAGTTAGTAATACTTACGTTTTCTGATAACTTAAACTCAAGATTGTGAAAGATAACAGATGTTAGTAATATTTTGTCTAGAGAAGCAATATCTTCTAAATAGTCCTTTCACAAAATAATTCCCAATCAACTCTATTAAATGCATGGAAGAGTGAGAAATATTTGTTCCACATTCATTTACAATTTACCAATTTATTCTGTTACTTGTGTATCTTTATTGTCTTGATATTAAATCTTTAATACAAATTTTCAAAACATGAATATCTGTTTATTATAGAAAGAATGCACAATATAAAAATGTCAAATTTCTACTAATTATTCCACAGCCCCAATTCCTGTCATATATATAGCAGCACAGACAGACATGCAAAAACTAACCTCTCCAGATCCCAGTTATTTTAAAACATGAATAGCATTGTAGTATGCTAGGTATCATCAAACATTGTGGTTCTCTACTTACTTACTTTTGGCAATGAAATGAATGGATCTAATTAAAGTCTCCATTCATGAGAGATAAACATTTTAATGCTGAGCACCACTCTGCCTCCTCAGGCCATTTACTAGTTCAGATATCCTCCCGGTAACTCTGTGATACTGCAAATTTCAACATGGCTGTATGGCATGGTGTGAATATTGGATACCTTATTTATTTAACAGGGCCTCTCTATTATTGCCTGTGCAATAATCCTGTAGTACATGTCCCTTTGTATACACTCTATGGCCAGAAACACAATTTTGTTGATGAAACACTCAGAAGCTGATGTTTCTGTGAGGATCACATCTCCTTTAAAACCTCTAGGGTCTTTTAATGTCCCATAATCCTTTCTCTGCTCTGATGTAATTAAATGTTCCTAGTGTAATTTTTTTCTGAACAACATCCATTTGCCTCTATGTGTTTACTTGGGACTGAATAGCTACAGGACATAGGAAAACTTCCATCTACAATCCGTGATTTATCAGAACAAAAGATACAGCCAGTAAGCTATTATCTTATCAATAATAATGTTTGCATCTACTTTAGTGTCTATCAAAGATTGACACTTGTTACGTGTGTACTGGATTGGAACAGAAAAACCAACTGAAGGCACACAGTGGATGGGTTCACGTAAGTCCCTGAAGGCAGAAACCAGGCCTTGCCAGTCAGTGCCTCAAGACTCTACTTGATCACTTGCTTTGCCCCTCGGCCTGGGAGGTAGTGAATATATTATCATCCTTTCTTATGTTAGAAGAGATACAAGATGAGCAAATTCTTACTTTGCTACTGAATCCTCTCAAGAAAATGCAGGGAGTATAAAGAGCAAGATAACAGAGGAGTGACGATCAAATACCAGCCTGCAGAATTAAAGTCGCAAAACTGAGGAACATTTCCATTCATTTGGGTTAAAAATGAAAGTGTATTCCACAAATAGTTTATCCCTCCACCTTTTCCTCTGCTTGGTCAGCTGCCCATCAACAAAGCCCTTTACAGAGTTTGCACCACATTTCCAAGACTTATCATTGTACCTCTCTGATAAGCCAGTAAGTCAATCTTGGAAACCAGTGCTGCCAATACTGAAAATAAAACTTGCAAAATTATGGTGCAGATTAAGGTCATAGCTATATTACATTGGGAATAAATTATCCATGTTTATATTGTATATGAAATATCCAAAGTATTTGTGCACTAAAAATACATTTAGAGACAAATCTAAAGAATTCCCACAAACAAATCTAGGAATCTTCTATGATTTCATCAACCAGATAAAACCCTTATGACCACAGGAGTTGCAGCCTTCTGCCCTCTTCCTAGGTATATTTAATCAACCAATACTTTCAAATTTTTAGGCTTATAATCCTTACTGGTTTTATTTTTTCATAGTTGTGGCCATTATTAGTTCATTTAAACCAACCCTGGCTTTACTCTCTGTACACATTTCTGACTCACATACTCATATTTTTATGAGTAGCAGTCCCACCCATGACATCTTGGGGTGATGCATACTTCTCGGAGAACCTTAGTCACTAGGCTAGAATGACAGGATGATTATTATTCAAACTCAAAATTGATTCAAAGCTTTGGTCCCTGTCTTTTGGCATAAGTAAATTAGTGACTTCATTTTCCTAGAACAGAAGAGTAAGGACCTAAACCTTGCACTGAAAATTTTCTTTCTTTTTCTGTTCCTTACTCCACAGGCTTTATACTTGGAGTGATGAAGATGCCAGAGTCCAACCTTGTTACTTCCTTCCGTTGTGTCAATGTCAAAAAGGCGCTCCTTAGTAACACTTAGTTACAGCTCTGGGTCTTTCACATAGTTATGGTTTTTCACGGCCATTCACACAAAATATACATGCACACCTCTTTTATTAAATGAAGAATTAGTATTGTGTACTATATACATTTCCTGGCACCTGCATTCCCTATGATTTCACCGATGTACTGTTTATCTATATAACTATAATTATGCAGTTTTCTTTAAACAAGTGAAATAGCATATTAGGGATTGTATAAACACCAAGCTAATTACCTTTCTCTATTTTTCTTCCTAATCTTATTTGGATAACTGATGATAATAGCTTCCTATGTGTACTTCCTCTCCCATTTTCCTTTTTTGTAAATATTTATATAGTAACATATTTTCATATAAGACACTATTTTACTCATTATTAATTAGAGTTGTATGACATAAGCGAGATTTGGAAATTCTATTTTCAAAAGCCTCCCTATGTGTTAAAAAAGAGAGATTCAGAAGTCTTGAAACCATCTATAGTAAATACAAATATACAGAAACAAATACATTTTTTACAGCAATTTATTTATTTTTTCTCCTGGACACATCTTCACTGCCATCTGGGCAGTCTATTTTGTTTTTCAATTTATATGGCCATTTATTTAGGCATACTTACATTCCCTTTTCACACTCTTATATATGTCTCATTACCCACCCCCACCACACAAACAGACAGACACACACACGAGTGTATAAAACAGAAAAACGGATAATGAATAAATCCCATCACCCACTGCTGTATGTGACCTTAAAAGTATCAAGAACAAGACTAAGATCCTCTTCCCCTGCCTTTCCCTCATCTACTCTTCTTCTCCATTTCTTCTCCTTTGTCTCTTCCATTTCCTCATTATCATCATTTTCCTCATCCACTTTCTCCTTCTTCACACCCACGCCTCCCAAAAGACACAGTGATTTGGTGATTATTCGAAAGAATTGGAAGGAAGCTCGCATTCCCCTGGCACTCTGGATGGCCACTTAAATGAAGTCTATGTGCCCTAATTCATCCATGCTATGAAGAATTTTAAACTCGTGCTGAGAGAAAGAGAGCAGGGAGAGGAAGGGGAGAAAAGGAAAAGGACAGGCAGACAGATACACATAGAGAAACAGATAGATATTCCGTTCCTGACACGTCATCTAGCAAGACATTTCTGTAGACAAGAGAATGACTTTGTTTTCCATTTGTAATGGAAGAACATCGTGAGAAAAATAACAACAAAAGCCTATGTTCTTTCACAGCCTCACAGCACAACTCTGAATCTTGCTGTAAAACATAAAGGTGCAGCAAAAGTTAATTACTATAAAACTCATGATCCTACCTGCTCTTTTCCTTCCATAGATGCATGGAGGAAATCACTCTCAAGTCTCTTCTGTCTGCCTTTTGAAACTTTTGCTGATATTGTAATTTTCATATCTTGCTGGATCTACACCTGGTATTGCATTTCTATTATCTCCTAAATTTTCAGAGTTCAATACAGACTTTAACATGGTGTTCCTTATTCCCAGAGTTGAGAATTGATCAGATAAACCAATTTTCATATTTCTGAAATCTAACTGAAAGATAAACATGAGCAATATCTGACACATTTGCCATAAGATATTTTGATTTTTCATTAGGACAACTTGTTCTAAAGACTTATTAATGTAAAGCATAGAAGTTTTTAAAAATGTCTTTAATCACTGTTTTTGAAGACCTATTAGTTAATTAAAACATAATTTTAAATTTACTTTTTCAAATTATAGAAGATGAGCAAAATGTCATGCAAAGTTATTTTCTAACTACTTAGATTATAATATTGAACAACAAGAAGTCAAAACCTGCCTTCATCTCAATTTTAATTTTAACACAAAAAAGCAAAAAAAAAAAATGCACAAAATAAACAAACAAACAAATGTCGTTCCATGCTGTGTTTTCTCATATGGTGGGTGCTGACCATGATGAGCAGTTGTTGAAATTTGAATTGAATTGAATTAAAATTAAGTAAAAATAAATCAAATTTGGTTTCCCAGATAAACTAGCCATCCTGAAAATGTACAGAAGCCAGAAGAGCCAGTTACTACAACATTGCAGAGTAGGCATCACAGAACCCTTTCATCTTTGCTGAGAATCCTGATTGGAAAAGGAAAATGACATAATTAAGAAAGGAGAATCATAGTAATTGGAACACCTAGCAGAAATATCATATCATTTTTCATATTGCATAGATTTCTTTGCTTGGTGTATCACAAACATTAGACTATTCAAAGGATGGCAAATTTTTCTTAAAAAGTTGAGAAAGGATGTGGCCTTGTTTCTTAGGTCTGCCAAAGGACATAGAACATAGCACAGAAGTTTATCATGTCAAAAAAATCCCTTTGCAAGGAAGAAGCAGCTCATCAACAATGCCCCTCTTCTGTTCCTTCTGTCTTTTGCTGTAAAAGGAATTACATTAAACATCGGGAGAAGCTGTTAAGGGAAAAACAATAATGATTGTTATTGATTACAGAAACAGTGAGTGAGGAATGGAGAAATAGCTTCATGATTAAGAACACTTATTGCTCTTCTAGAGGATTGACATAAAGTTCCCAGATTTAATCTCAGCTTACAACCACTTATAACTCTAGATCCAGGTTATCTTATACACTCTTCTGTCCTCCTTGGCCATATCCACACATTGGTACATACACACACACAAACACACACACACATACACTCATGTATGCACACATACACTAACACACATGTGCACACAAATAAAAAGTAAATAATATTTTTTAAAAAATAGTGAGAGAGGATGTTTTAATAATTCAGAAAAAGAATAAGGGCTAAACTTTATCATGTTTTATTCAATATGACTTTCAATGCAAAACAAAATTTATAAAATGTTTACTTCAGGAAGATAGGATTTTAATTTAGTCAAGTACTGTTGACTAAGAAAAATCAATCTTATGCTTCTAGCTTATTAGATTTTGATTGCTATTGTGCTATCATCTTCTACATTTGGTTCATGAAAATGTCTACATGTGCATTCAAATTGGGATGAAATCATTGTTACATACCCATATTCTATATTGCAATCACATTTAACTACCACTTAAATATTCACTAGATGAAATGTTAATAAAATGGAAATGTTTGATAATCTGTCATTGAATAAGAAATATTAAAACATATAATGATGCCATAAATTCAAAAAGACAAGGACTTATTACTGATACACATTACAGAACTTTTAGGATAGAAAGCCATACCAAATTTGAAACAATTGGAAAGAAAGTTCCTCGACAAATTAAAATAACTATCAACCTTCATTGGTGTCCTGTGACATTTTTTTGGAAGAAAGTAAACACAACTTTTATCTAGATAAGACAAAGAGTATATTAACAGACAATAGAAGAATCTATCCAAATCTGTCTTGATGAACATTGATTCAGAACTATATTCAGGATTATGAGTGACACAGACATCTATGTACCAAGAACTATTATGAGCAACATAATTGTGTATGATAAAGGGCACCACTCTATTATTCACTAGTTCACAGAAAGCTGCTCTATTCAACAGTTGCCCAGGCAAGTCACCAAAAACTATTCCACCTAAGAGTCTCCATCCTCATCCACCTAAGAGTTTCCATCCTCTTCCATTGTTTGTTTCATGAGATATTGTGTACAAGAGGTGCTTTGTGAGGATCTCATGATGTTCTTCTTGGGAGCCCCAAGAGTCTTGCAAAGCCTGCCCCCTCCCTCTGAAAGGGTGTATTAGTGGTCCCATCTCCTGAGAGTTGGTGATAGCTGCTTATAAATAGTGATGCCTATGTCCAGCACAGATGAAACAGATACATTTCACTTAGTAATCTCATTTAACAGTAAGGCCAAATTACACTAATGTTTATTTTGTATATTACATTTTTTTTTTTTTTGTTTAGGGACAGTGTTTTGCTACAACTCTGATCTTAAACTCATGAAAAACCATCCTGCCTTAGCCTTTCCAAGCACTAGACTTACAAGTGAGAGTCAACATAGCTGGCTTTACAATGAGATATCCTCACTTTGACAACTATACTATGAATAATGAGGTGTTAATCCTTAGAAAGACTTAGGAAAAAATAACATGTTCATTTTCCCAAAAATATGTTTTAATACAAATAGTAACTTTGAGCTGGGGAACTGGCTCAGCATTTAAATGAGACTGTTCTTTTTGCAGAAGCCTGGAGTTTACACCCAGCAGCCACACAAAATTTTTTTGGAAATGTTAAAAAATAATTACATAGATTGGTATTCAATAATTTAAAAAAAACCCTAATTTTGGAGAGATTTCATTGATGATCAAAATTATTTAATGAGATAGTTGTGAGTAAAACTTTTTAGATGCATGTGTCTTGTGAATGGCCTATTTAAATATGGTGAAAGAAACTAAGAAATTTGCAAGTATAGGAAAAGGAACTTTCTGTTCAAGGATGAAAATCTTCTTTCACAAAGAACTGTGTTTTCTTCAAAGTAATTCCAGAATTCTAGTCAAAACACAAGTTATAGGCACCAATCATCAAGATATAATATGAGGAAGGATGAACTAAGAATTTTTAAGCCTTGTTGAAGGAAGATGAGAAGTCCTGCTGGGAAGGGAGGAGGCAGGTTCGGCATGGAAATATCCTTTACAATGTCGTAACAATTAAAAAAAGATGTTTAGGGTTAGAGACAAATTCAGTATTAGAAACAATAGAAAGAAGGCAAGATAAATGCAGATGTTGCAAAGATTCAATTGATAACTGTGATTATTCAATAGATAACTAATGAGTTAGTTCTCGCTACATAGAGTATGGCTACTGTCTCAAGACATGCGTGATGTGGGAATTAGTGATTCTCATGAGGTTAATAATTTATACTTATACCAAAAACCAGGCCAAAAGGAACATTCAGATAAAATAAGAAATATTTCAGCCTCCCAGGTAGGAGATTATTGTTCAGACATAGAAAGCCTGAATCCTCAAGTTTAATGTGTTTGACAACATGAACAAAAATAGAATGTATTAATCAAAAGATAAAATACAAAGCAAACCTCACATGAACAGATAATCTTTACAACACCAGAAAATAATTTTTATTCAAACTATGTACGTAATTCTTGCAAACCAGTAAGAAAAATGTCTGCACTGCATAGAAAAAAAAATAGACTGCATATCACTGTATAAACACAAAAGGAAACGTGGGTATTGTTTTCATCATATATGTTTACAAGAAATGCAAAATAACTTTGTAATGAGATCTTATGAAAGACTAGGTTTGCAGACGCTAAAATATACTGACAATACAAGATGTTGTCAGGTATACTAAGCAGCAGGGACTCTAACACACCAATGATAGGTTTATAAATTATTACAAATGCTCTGAAACTGTTTGACAGCATATAGTAAGGGTAAAGTAAGTGAAAATATTTAAATACCAAAGTTTACATTTTAAAAATAAATTTTGTTCATTAATTTATTGATCTTACCTCCCGGTCACAGTTTTTCCTTCCTCCTCTCCTCCCAGTCCCTCTCTCCCAACCCCCTTCTCTTCCCACACCCCCCAATCCACTCCTCTTCCATTTCTGTTTAGGATAGGGCATGTCTCCCATGAGTATCCACAAAACGTGGCATAAAACTTGTAGCAGTAAGACTAAGCACCTCGCCATGTATTAGGGCTGGGCAAAGTGACTCAGTATGAGGAATAGGGTCCCAAAAGCCCTGTTCCCACTGTTAGGAGTCCCACAAGAGGACCAAGCTTCACAATCTGTGACATGTATGCAGAGTGCCTAGGTCAGTCCCATGTTTCGATCTCTGTGAGCCCCTATGAGCTCAGGTAGAATTCTGTGAGTTTTCTTGTGGAGTCCTTGACCCCTCTGTCTCCTACAATCTGTTTTCCCTCTCTTCTGCAGGATTCTGAACCCCGCCTAATGTTAGGGTGTGGGTCTGCATCTGTTTCTATCAGTTGCTGGATGAAGCCTCTCTGATAACAATTGAGGTAGTCACCAGTCTGGTCATAGGAGATAGCCAGTTCAAGATCTGAAAAATTTACTCTTATACAGATAAACTTTTACATAAAATATGAAAATAAATGTATATATGGGAGTTTTTGTTAATGGTTAGAACTGAGAAAAACTTCTGTATTAATAATTTAATGAACAGTAATATGTTGATACAGTACTGCAATAGAACATTATACACGAAAGGAATGAATTGTGGTGGTACATCAATATAGTCACAATATTTATAAAATAATGAATAAAAATATAAAAGAGTGTTCATTGTGTGATTTTTATCTGTGCAACCTGAAAAAAAAAAAAAAACGAGCAATATATTATTCAGAGAAAGACAGGTATATAAGCTTGTAAAATGTCTCCTGTTTGCTTTAAAAATTTGGCATGATTAGTAGTTTTTTAAGGAGCAATATATATTTACTGGTATCAATATATATGCAGATATATATGTATCATATACACACATTATATATATATATTATTGATCAGTGAGGGATACACTGTCAAGATTTATTTTGAACCACACTAGTGAATGGTCTCAATGAACTGGTATAAATTTCTTGATAAAGATAACTATGAATATATGACTCTCTCTCTCTCTCTCTCTCTCTCTCTCTATATATATATATATATATATATATATATATATATGTATAATGATAGATAGATAGATAGATGATAGAAAGATAGATAGACAGAAAGATAGATAATCATGTAGGTACATAATAGATGCATCTATACTTGGAACCCCCCTTTAAAAATCATGCCTTTAAAGAATAAATGAGTCACCAAAGTGTGTAAAGGAGAAAGGAAACACAACAGTAGGCCATTATGTATGGACAGGACTGACTGAACAAATAGGCTGTCGGGCTCCTGTGTCTATCCGTAACTGCCTGAAACCATGGAGCTGTTGAGGATGGCAACTTTAGTGAAAAGTTTAGGTTGAAAAACCTCAGAGGGTTGCCTTCAAGGAAGACAAACAAGATTAAAATGTCCTTTCATGCAAACGATCTGTGTTTCTGTGACTCTAGACTTTACATAAAAACATATAGTTCAGGGATAAGAGAGAAACAAACCAAAGTTTTCTATGGTAGAACACATCACTAAATGCCATGGTAAGATTCATTTTTAAATACAGTAGCATTACACAAAAACAAGTTGTTGTATTATCTTTAAAAATAAAAGACAATAAAAAATAGGAGAGTGGTGCCTAAACAATATAAACATGCTTGATTGTTTCTAAGCATAAAAAGATCAAGTAATGAATATTTCGACTGGGTGCTGAAGAACTAGGTTAGCTGTTAAAAGTATATGTGGCTCTTGCAGAGGTGGGAAGAATCCATATCTGGTGACTCACTGCTGTCTGTCCCTTCAGTTAATGGAATGCAATACCCTTTTCTGGCCTCTTTTGTGGTGCACATTACCTACATGAAGTTATAACCCTTATACTTATAAAGTTAAAAAGAATGTGATAAAGCAAATACATAAAAATTGTACATTAAAATATAAATATACAATTAGGAACACAATGAACACATTTACCATATAGTAAATCCTAATGGAAAAAGCAATTTGCAGCATGAAGTTAGGACAGTGAGAACTATCCAAGATTAAGTACTCACCAAAAAGCAAATGAATCCATACAAGTAACATGGTTGAGATCCAGGAAGAGGGATTGTCAGAATTGAGAGTAAATCACAGACAGAACAGAGATAATGTTAACAAAGCGGTAGATTAAGGAAACACCACAAATACTTTTGTATGGCTATAGTCATCATACTCTAAGCACTATATCCAAGTAAGGATATGCTGGGCGGTGGTGGAACACACCTTTAATCCCAGCACTCGGGAGGCAGAGGCAGGCGGATCTTCTTGAGTTCGAGGTCAGCCTGGTCTACAGAGCGAGACCCAGGAAAGGCACAAAGCTACAGAGAAACCCTGTGTCAAAAAACCAAACCAAAACAAACCAAAGCAAAACAAAACACCAAGTAAGGATAAACAGGATAAGGATACATAGTTAAACATTGGCCAATATTTTTAGCAAAAATGAAAGGAAGGAAGGAAGGAAGGAAGGAAGGAAGGAAGGAAGGAAGGAAGGAAGGAAGGAAGGAAGGAACTAAAAATGAGGAAGCTCTGAGGATTGAGAAGGGCTCTAATGCAGAGCAAACCCTGCTGCAGACTATACACTTCATGACCATTATCAGTTGATCAATTACAACCAGGACACAGAGGAAAGAAGATGCCAATAATTAGGGAAAGCCTGCTGACATGAAAAGGAGAGTCTGTGCTTCCTGTTTAATTTGTTTTTTAAATGTAAAGCTTCTCCAAAGTCCACTCAGGAGGGACATTGTCCATTGGACACTCATCATACTGCATAAGGGCAAGTCTTTAGACAGGGGTGGGCTCTGCACTGTTTGATTATTATTTGGAAGTCATTGAAAATATTCATCAATATTATTACAATCATTGCGGCTGTTGTTACTATTTTTGTTGTTGTTAATTATGTGTGTGAGAGAGACAGAGACAGGGGAGAGAGAGAAACATGATAGGCTGGGAGTTGCACACAAGCATGTACATGCATGGAGATCCGAGAAAACGTTGTGGGTGCTGGGACTGTTCTCAAGTCACCATGCTTGCACCCCCTGTGATTTTACCGACTCTGAGCCATCTCACCAGCCCTCATTAGCAGGAATTGAATAAGAACTTTTTGTTTCCAATTCAGAATGCCTCATATATTGAATAAAGATAAATGTAATAAATATGTCTTAGAAGCTTCCGATCATGCATCTCAAGAATATGCCTCTGAAAGAAAGGGGAGTGCGTGTCTGACAATGGCTTCAGAATAAACAGTCTTAACACAGGGAGGATACCTAACACAATTTATTAATAATAATGAACTAAAAACAAATATCTGTAAGTAGCTTAATGGATAAAGAAATTATAGTGCATCTGAATCTTGGAATAAGTATGAAGGATTAATCAATGACATATAAAATGATAAGGGCACAGATCATAAACATTGCACTAAGTATGAGAAGCCATACAAAACAGAGTAAGCCTGCATTATTTCTTTCAACTAGCCATTTAAGAAATTTAACCTACAGTGAGAAACATACATAATTACTCCATGCCATGATTATCTGGAAATTAGTGAAAGGAAAATATCAGGGATAGTGGGACTTTATATGTGGTGGTAGTTATGCAATGCATACTTTCTTAAAATGAATTAAAGTCCTAGGATACAAAGATTTTCTAACAACTATACCTCAGCACAGACACTTTTAAATTACAGTTTAGGTCCTGGATAATCCATTTTAAGTGAACAAATATTGTAAGTTAAAAAAAAATGCATCTAGTGGAAGACACATGGACAATCAGGCTTAGTAACAAGACACTGTCTGGTTTTGTGGCTTATGGAAAGAGAAATTCATCATTTCTGTTCCACCTAGTAAGAGGATTGGATGACATATCACTTGACCAGGAAGAGAGAGCAAGTTCAAAATGTATAATTCAATGCATAAAATTTTAACATCACCAATCTGGATAGCTAATTAAAACAAAACAAAACAAACAAACAAACCAAACAAACTAAACAACAGATAGCAAGATTACTTTATAAAAGAATTTTTTTCTAATATTCTTACTATTGCTTAATAATTACTTTTTGTTGTTCCTATTGATGCTTATTTTGTATTGCCTCTTATTTTCTTTCTTTTTTTTTTTTTTGAGATAGTTGTTTTACTTAGGCAGCTTCATATAGAAGTGACTATGCATTTCAGAATGGTCTCAAACTTACTGCTTTGTCCTTTTGAGTTCTGTGATCATGAGGCTGTGCCACCACATTCTGTTTGGTAGATTTTATTTTGGAGCAGTTTTATACTTTAAAAAACTGTGTACAAAATAAGATAGCTCCCTTTTTCTGTTGACAGAGTTTCCCCTTTTATTAGTCTTTCCAATTGGTCTAAGAAATAGCTACAAATGATTAATTAATATTGATTTATTATTACTAAAGTGCACCATTCACAACATGATTTATACTGTATGCTCCAATTCTATGGATTTCTGCAATTGCAGTGATGTACTAAATCCTTTCACTTCCCTAAAAGACCCTGTGAGATACCAACTCCTTTCTCTTTCCTCACCAATAATTACAGACACCCTCTGTCTTTTATGGCTTTTTCCTACCCAGAACATCACGCAGTTGTAGGCACAGAGTAATTTCCAGATTAACTTCTTTTATGTAGCTAATCTGCATCTATGTTTCATCCATGCCATTTTGGGGCTTGGCAACTCGTTTTCTAGAGTGCAAATCATTCTTTGTTGTATGGTTGCACCAATATTATCTGTTATCTGAATGGCTTTGATTTTTTGTAGTTTTAAACAGAGCCTTCATTTACATTCATGTATATATTGTTAGTATGTTCATAACCTTCAACTCATTTCAGTAAACATCAAAAAGCATGATTGTAGATCATGGGATAAAGGCATTTAGTTTTGTGAGTTAATGCCAAGCTGAGCTTTAATGTGGGTGGGCCAGTCATTATAGAGGAGTCCTGTAGCATTACACCCTTCAATGCACTTGGTGTTGCCAGTGCTTTGGATTTGGGCAATCAGATTGCATATGGAGAACAATCTCACTGTTGTTTTCATTTGCAGTTTCCTAGTGACAGATGAGATAGAATATCTCCATGTGAGTTTATATTTTATATTAAATAATCTCTAAGTATCTGAACTTTGTTTTTATCAGTCAACATTAGAAGTTATCATCGCTAAGCAAATTGGTATTTGTCAGAACACAGTCTCTGTGTGAGGAGAATTTTCTGAGAGCTTGTGAGAAAACTCCAAGGAAACAAGACTGGAGTTTACATCTGATACCCTATAATAATGGTTGTACTTGGAATGTGGCTTTGTGACATTCCCAGGTTCAGTAACTAGGAGTGGGATGTTTCAGATTACCCATCATCTTACCCATTATTATTCAAAATAATGTTTCTAAGCACAAGTTGTGATCCTGACTGTATACAGCCTACACTCAAGTGACCTCGCCTTTGTAACTGTATACAACTTGAACTCAAGTGAACTTTGCTCACATAACCTTGCTTAATCCTCAGACTGTCCTTGGAATATAAATGGTCTGATTTTCTGAATAAACTTGTAGAATGCATGAGACTTTTGTTTGCCTGGTTTTTAAGCTCCACTCTCCTAGGCTCACACCGCCAAATAGAGCAATAAGTATAACAATATAAAAAATACATATAACTAATAAAAATAAGAGCAAGATTACACAATACAAGGTTTTGAGGGCATGGCTCAGTTGGTAAAAAGTCTCATGTTCAAGCATGAGGATTTGAGTTTAGAGACCCACAACCCATAGAAAACACCAGACTCAGTGGCATGGGCTATAACCCTAACACAGAGGGGAAGGTGGATACATATAGCTTATTGGCCAGTCAGTATATTCAAATGGATTAGCATAAAGGTCATTGAATAACAATGTCTCAAAACTAAAGTGTAGAAAATCATGGAAAGATACTCACTGTGAACTGTCTGGCCATCATACTCATGCACAAGTGTACACACATTCACACTAGCAATACATTCACTATACATAGCATACACAGATAAAACCAATACACAACATAAAATAAAATAACAAAGGAGACTACATCCTTCAATATAATGGAATAATTTATTAAATATAAGATAAAATATTTAAATCAATCAAAGCACAAAGCAAAATCAGTGACAAAGAGCTACATAATAGATGTTCCAGAAATATGTGCAATTTTTATTAGCCCAAATAAGATGAGAGTGATTGTATTATCTTGGATAAAATGTAGTTGATATCAACCAATACTAGTGAAAATGAGCTATGATAACTATTTTAATTTGTTAGGAAAATATAAATTTATATAGTCTTAATAATACAACTTTAAGGCTTATGATGCATCAAGTTTAAAAAAGAAAAGATTAATCAATTTTCTGCAAAAATTGGAACAGTAAAAAAAATCACAAGAAGTAATAAAAGGAGGAGGAATAATAAAGAATGTTATTGAATGTCAAAGGCAAGCAACTTACTACTAACATACATTAATAAATTTATAAATTATTAACACAGAACCTTAAGCAGAGATGCATATTATAACTGTACCTTTTTAGTATTCTCCCTAGAAGACTAGTTACTAAAATAGGCAACAGAAAGTAAGTACTAACAATAAGAAAGACTCTGATTTATGGTATGTCCTGATTCTTTGGGTTGCCAAAAAAAAATACCCTAAATTGGATGACTTATAAAGAATAAAAATTTATTGTTTACAGTTCTTGATTCTGGAAATGTAAAGATCAAGTTCCCTTCAGACATTCTGCTTAATGAGGGTCAATTTATTTATAGTCAAACTTGTAATTTTAAAAATTTATTTATTTTACCTTATAAATATAAATGTTTTGCCAGCATGTGTGTATGTCCAACCCGTGCATGACCACCACCCATAGAGATCAGAAGATAGCATCAGAACCTCTGAAACTGGAGTTACAGATGTTTATGTGCAACCATGCAGGTGCTGGGAACCAAACCTTAGTCTTCTATAAGAGGAGCAAGTGCATTTAACCCCAAAGCCAGCTCTCCAGCCTCATACAGACAACTTTTTGTTTTGACTCTAGGTGGTGCTCTTCTGGGTCCTCTTTCTTAAGCAAGCAAAATCAACCATGGCCTGGCAGAAGCCCACCTACTGACCCCATCACTTTGGAGGTTGCAGTATCTATGTACAGACTGGGAGAGAATCCAAAACTCAGCTGATAGCGAAGACAATGTTTATCAGAACACTTGACTGTGTTTTGTGCTTGTGTGTGTGCATGTCAATTCTCTCCAAACTGTAGTATTGTAAGAAATCCAAATAAAATCCAAGTAGTGGTGTGGACATGGGTGCTGTCACCCTTCAGAAGAATTGTAAGCTCAAGAAAATGCAAAATCCACGTATTATCAACATGATCAAAAGAGACAGACATTAGAGGAAGTATCCTCTCAAGTGTCATCTCATTTAACATCAACATTGACAACTTTTTTTCAGTAATTGAGATCCTTTTTATTTAGGTGCAAGAATACACACAGACATAATGAAACATCAAAGACATGAGTCAGAAACAAAAATAAACTGTAAATGAAACTATGAATTTACATATTTTTTATGTTAATGGAATTAAAAACAAAAAAAAATAGTGTTTTCAATAAATGCTCCTGAGATGTAACGGCCACTTAGAAAGCAGAAACCCTGTACCTTCCAATGACTTTCTGCAAGGCCGATGCACTGAACTTTAATGATTGTTAAGAGATTGGAATAATGCCAGTCCAGAGGCTAATTACATTTATCTTGCTTGTCTAGAGTCTAATTACATTTATTTTGAGCTATTTTTAGCCCCCTAAAATATCCATTCCTCTGTGTACATTGTAACAGCATTGGGTAACTGACAAAATCTTCTAGAATCTTAATAAAGATTCCACCAAGCAAAAAGCCAAGAATGGCATTATATTGCATCTGAAGTCTATAACAGAAGAGTTCTCAACTCCATCTTTGCTTTAATTTACCTATTTATGCTCTTAGTAATTTACTTTAAAAGCACTTTATGATTTATAACATTCTCTATTTTGTAACTTCAAAAACTTCATGAAACTGCTACCCCATTGAAACATGAAATTTGTCTTAACCTAAATCCATGTTCCTAGCCATTGGTCATCATATATAGCTTTAGAATAACCTATCTCTTTCCCCCTTTTAAACAAGAGTAATATTCTGAATCAATATCATCTACATGACAAAACCAAATAAACTAAATCCTCTGTCTCCCACCACACCCTTTCATTTACAGATAGATTACAGGCTTAAATGAAAAGAGCATAATTTATATCTACGTTAATATGAGTATGGGGATGTAAAGTGGTTGAGAGCCTGCCTAGCATTATTAAGCCTTGAACACAAGCTCAGTCTCTAAATATATGTAATTTACTAGAAAAAACTCTTGAGTACCTCATAGGAAATGTTTTCTTAAATGATATACACAAGAAAGAAACTGTATATATGAAAGGTTACCATGTTTGACTTAAAATTTAAAACGATTCACTTCTAAAAACAGCTATAAAAAAGGCATAAGACAATCAAACTGCAAATATTTGTAACACATAAAAGCACTACAATGTCTGCGCTGTGATTGATTACAAGCACAGACACCTAGGATACCTGATCCATATATTATATACAGGGGAATTCATATTATCAAATAACAACAGAGAAAAAATGTGTTGAAACTGGTTGAAAAAAATGAAAAATTATAGTGTTCTCTGAAATCAGATTGTCACAAACCAGCAAAATTAAATAACTCCAGCTCCAGGAAATAATTATGACAAAAAAAAATTTTAAGGGATAATACTGAGTAAAAGAATGTAATTAGTGCAAACATGAGCTCTTCTTTTAAAATGTGGATAATTAGTTAAAAACATATAAAATATAAATAAGTAATGGCAAATGTTTGCAATAAGATGTTTGCCTGCATTGCTGCGAACCACACTGAAGATCTACTCGTCCTTCTCAGCATCCGACCCTGTATCTGGGTAAGTCCATAACAAACTCCACATGTTCATCCCTTTGGTCCTGGAGGTATCCCTCCCACACAAGTTCTAAACTCTGAATTATGTGTCTCACAGCTTCTTAGAATTAATAGCCAGGAAGGCATATGTTCTTGCCCTTTGTATAGCTTTATGGACCTGTTTGGAAGATGTGCAAAAAAGCTTTGTTCTGAGAGTAATGACTAAATCTCTGATGGTACTCATAGTATGGTTTCCCTCAAAATCCAAACCTAATTTAGGCTGAGATTTTTTCTTTTTCCTATGGCAAAGTGGCATGTTTTACAACTCCAGAGGAGTCCTTATAATACTTATTTCTGCAGACCAGGGGGCTGGCATTACCAGTATTTCACATGAATGACATGGGGACTTCTGTCTCAACATGAAAATTTGCATTTGTATACTATACAATTTTAGTGCATGTGTGCGTGCATGCGTGTGTGTGTACATGTGTGCATTTATAAATTTTAGAAGAAAACACACAGAGAAGGAAATGACAGTGGAATCTGGGAGAGTGTCAGTTCATCCCAAGAAAGCAGAAGACTGGCCCTAGAGGCAGGAACACGGGGCCTTTCTCAGCTTATGGGTCCACTGATGCTTATTATCATTTTCAAAACTATATTTGAGCATCATGAATGACATCTACTAAGTGTTGTTGAACAAACTACGTTTTCACAATGACAAATGTAGCCAAGGTTGGGGCTTGGTTTCTGCCTGTAAGCCCAGGGGTCGGGAACAAGAAGCACACAAGTACCTATAAGTTTGATGCCGGCATGGTCTGCACAGTCAGTTCCATAATAAACATTGTTACACAGGGAGACCCAGTCTCAGAAAAGAAAGCATATAACTGATGTAATTAGATTAGGGAAAATATTTCTCTAAAACTTTCATTTCACATACTCTCTGAGAAAGCAAACCAAGGTCATGAGGTTTTTGGTCCAGCATCACATCACTTTCTATTCACCATAGCATATTTATGTTTCCTTTGATAAAGATTTAATTCCAATTATTGTTTCTATTTTAGTATAGGAAGAAGATAATCTAACAAAATTATGATGCATTTCAAATTTAGCATTCAGTTCCACTCCCACCAAGTTAAATTCTCCTGAGCACACCTTTCCTTTGAATGTTGGAAATTGTGAAGCTTAGTAGACTACATCTTAATTTAGGAATCTATTTTAGAAAGAGTAGATTCTTTTCAAATTCCTTGTAGGAGAAGTGGAGTATAAATTCATAAATCACAGAAGTTAAATTTATGTAGCCTGGGTTTAAAGAACCATATTAAGAAGAAGTTGATCCAGAATAATAATCTAACTTAATAATTTGTTTTCTATTCTAAGTTATTTTTTATCGTGATTCTTAGTTGAAAGTAGAAATTGCCAGAGAATAGTGTCCTTCTTGGCTGTTAATTTAGATGACTGAGATTTAGGAGCAGTTGTGGAGAGATTGAGATACAGGCTAATTAATACCCTGAGTGTTGAAGGCATTAGTACTGGAGTAACAAAGGATTTTCAAAGGAACAACAATATATTTGAGGAAAAAAATTGCAGAGACTATGGTTTTAATAGATGTCTCAGCTTGTCTTTGAATTAAGAGTGAACTAGATTAGAATAATACATGTCTGAAGCTTTGTACCCTAGCAATGATCTAGCCTTAACCAATGATCTCCTCTGAGTTATGATTCCTGCTATTCTTATGTTAGAATAAGAATTTTGTTCATTTATTATATCAGGTGAAAGAAATACTAAAAGTAAAATATACTTTATTGTCTAACAAATGAATAAATATTCTTACAGTCAGTCTCATTATTAGTCTGAAAATATAATGTAACATGTCTTGCACATTGCACTTTAAACATGCATCTTGAGAAATGTGTGTACATAGAGTTATGCTAATTTATTAAATCATTCTCTTCTATTTGTATTCTGTAAATATCTTACAATGTTTTCCCCTAATAAATTATGTTTTATTTCCTTTCTATGTTTATCTTAGTGAAGGGGGGTCCACTTGATATTTCTATAAACTTAAGGATTCTGTTAGAAATAGTGATTTGGCGTCACAGACATATTCATTGGAAAAACTTCAATATTTTCCTGCTATCTTTCACTACATTCAGTAAACCCAGCCTGTTTTAGACAGAGCCTGGAGCATTTTGGAAGAAAGAAACATGTTTTCATATATTTCATATAATTCACATTCAATAAAGTTTTAAAAGGTAATTGAGTGCAGATTCATGGAAAAATTTATGTAAGAAAAGTATAGTCCAGGAAAGTGGTTCCACTAGTAGTTTTGAGAAAATCATGTGACTGTATCACTCAGCTTGTAAAATCAAGTCTGATGAAAGCGTGCTAAGATAAAGCTTATCTAAAATAGTCTGCATAATTTCAAGCCATGAATACATAAACACAATTATAATTCCAAGTTTAAATGTTCTGGTGTCAAATTTGGAGGGGATGCCAAAATATTAACAGAAAACAGAGTATTTGGCACCTAGAATTCATCAGTGTTTCTGAATAATGCTAAAAATTATGGGAAATAGACAATATTTTTCATCATGGAGTAATGTTGGTATTCAGATGTTAAAATAACACAGAGCTATGAAGTGAAAATGAGTTATCATAAGCTTTAACTGTTGAGATTTTAGTAAAATTAATACTCGTGGGGGTAGAAATCCCCATATTGTAAATATTCCAAATGCCTCAGCACTTTCACACATTAGTGAACTTAATGCTGACATGGCTGGCACGAACACCTGTACTTTCAGAGGGGTCGTGGATAGGTTTTAGTAAATCTAATAATTTAGATTTCAAATATTAGCCTCACATTTTATTCTTTTTGTTTCTCAGAAGTGAACTTATGGTTATATTGTAATAAGCACACTGTAGGATTGGAGAGCTGGCTCTGAAGGTATTATGTTTGTCACGCAAGCATGGGGATTCATGTTAGTGCCCAGACCACCCATGAAAGACAGTGTGGTAGTGAGTTTATAATTCTAGGGCTCCTATGGTGGCATGAGAGGCAGTCCAGCTAACCTGGAACACTTAGTGGCATGCAACAGATAATGGGGACTTTGTCTTAAACAAGTTAAAAGTTACCAATCTGTACCTAAGGTTGTCCTCTCACCGGAACGTGCACAAGATATCACGCACATACCTGCACTTACACGCATGCGTGTACATATTAAACATGCACAATATTTTTAATTAAAAATAAATAGGAAAAAGCTTACAAGATTGAGATAGCTAATTGTCAATGTAATAAGCAGTTTTGGAGACTGTGAAAGATTAGAAATAAAAACAGGGCAGTTACAATGAATGATAAATCCACAGTGACATTTATAATCTAAAGTCAAGATGATGTTTCACATTCTTTATGAGGAAACTTGGACTGTTTACCACGGACTCAAACAAATTACCTCTTTGAGCCAAGTTAATATAGAAAGTTTATGAAAGGCTGACATTCCCAATCAAATTGACATGTGGATCCCCTAAATTTGAAATTAAAAAGCTAAAATACACTTTTCTATTTATTAAGCATCATAAGGTCTATTTCAGGTCACCTCTAATTGTACTAGTGAAGGGATTTTTGTTTACATCCAGTTCTTCTGAAACTCCTGTATGTAACCTATGACAGGTTGCATAGTTCATATATTTGTTCTTCTTATATTTGAAGACCACAGAGAAACAAACAAACAAACAAACAAACAGCTTGACAGTCAGTTTTAGGATATTGCTCTAGGCTCCTCCATAGAATAATTGATCAAATATATTTAAATTAATATTTCCATTAAATATGCATCAGAACCAAGGGACACAGTTTTAAATATCAGGTTTATATGGTTATTATTCCAAATAGTCATGAACAAAAGTCAAGTGGTAGGAAAATTGCAGTCCTGAGAATACCCACACAGAAGCCTCAGGATCAGTAAACTTATGTTCTGTAGCTAAAAATGGTTGCTGTTAATTTACTTTAATGAAATTATTGTGGGTTTCCTTATGACTGAGGTCTGACCATATGATACCCAAGAGTAGAGAACATTCTCTGGCTGTAGTGAAATAGGAACAGCAGTAAACTTTGCTGTCAAGGCTGACTTAGGGATGCATGAGTTGGCCTTCAGTTGCTGAGACAGGCTCGTCATTTATAGAAGTAAGGATATTGTGACCTCATGCCCACAACACAAAGGAAAGCTGAATTGTGCCAACCAGATGGATGTGGGTGACGGCAATGTCTCTCCTAGGGCAGCTAGATAAAATCCTAGGTCGACTGGCACGTTGATTATGACCTTGTTATGATTCACAGGCTGAGACAATTAACTGGACTCATCTCCAATATTGACCTCTAGAAGAGTGAGAAAATAACTGTGGATGCCCAGAGCCTCTGGATGTATGATAATTTGTTTGAGTAACAATCAAAAATAAAGATAAGCCAATTAATCCTTTATATACCTCCTACTTTTAAAGAGTCACACTTGGTTTATTTTAAACAAACTGTGGAAAACTCAGTTACTTGACATGGTCAGACATAACAGTTTGATTCCTTGATTAGTTGCTGTAGTTGTTATAAAACTATGGAGGTGCTCTCAGACTTTTGGTGTTTACTGTTATTCATAGATGAGAAGAACTAAACTGTGTGATGTAGAAATTCCCTCAAGGGCAGATAAAAATAAACAAATACAGTTGCTAAGTAATATCAGCAAGCAGTTGGATTAAATGTCTAGAGATACGGTAGAACTTCATAATAATAAAATAAATAGCATTTCTACACTATCATCAAATTATGCCACATTCATAATGTTTTAGTTGAAAGATATGGAAAAATGAAGGACAATATGATCTTCTAGAAAAAATTGACCATTAAAACAAATAATTGGATAATTGTATTTTAGAATACATATGAAAAAAATAAACCCTTCCAAAATTTCTAAAGATATATTTATTTTTTGTCTCTCACAAACACATAATCCACTGTGATCTCATTCAGTATATAAGAAAATTGTACAAAAAGGTCTTTTGCATTTTTGAAAAAAAAATTAGAACAAAATTGGTTTAAAAAAAAGCCACTGTATTTTCTTATACAACAAAAGGCCTTCATATTGTTTTGTGGCTTGCTCTCTGTAGAGTATTTTGGCTTGAAATTCTGGAATCCTTCTGAATGTTGGGATTACAGGTGTATGCCTCTATCCACGTCAGAAAAAGTTTGTCAAGGTTCATGGAAAGGACACTTATCTTTCTCCTATGTCTCACCTTTCTTTCCATGTAAAATTCAAAAAGGATAACTTGAATATATCTTTCTTACTCTATGATCTTTCTACAACCACTGATCATCTGTTAGTGAAGAATATATTTTTATATAATAGAATCTGAAATGTAATCATGTAGTAAGTATTTCTTCTGGAGTGACATCTAACTATCTCTGAGTAATTACTTGTTTTTACTTGTGATATGAATAAATATTACAGTTGAGTTCTGATTGTTTTAAATTTATCAATCTACTCTTAGTCTTTTTAGATTATTTTCAGTTTGGAGGCTTTTCAAGTAAAATTTGTGAACATTCATATAAGTCATGATACAGTACATATACTTTCATTTCTAAACTCTAGAAGTGTCAGGATAGTGAGTATGTAGGTACATGAGTACTTAATTTTTGTTATTGCTATTGTTTTTTTGTTTTTCGAGACATGGTTTCTCGGTGTAGCTTTGAGCCTTTTCTGGAACTCGCTTTGGAGACCAGGCTGGCCTCGAACTCACAAAGATCCACCTGCTTCTGCCTCCCGAGTGCTGGGATTAAAGGTGTGCACCATTAAAACAAATATTCATACTCTTCTTGAAAAGCATTTCTATCAAACTTTCTGAAGTACCTCCACCATTTTACAAAAGCAGTTATGTCAATGTACTATCTCATAAGAAGCAAATACAAGTTTCAGTTCCTCTACTATCATATATGGTCATAGTTTGAGGATTAAATTTGTGTAAAATTCAATTTATGCATCTGTTTATCTTCTAAGTTGATTGTGTGTGTGTGTGTGTGTGTGTGTGTGTGTATGGTATATGTGCACAAGTGTGAGCTGGTAATTATGAATATGCAGTTGCTTAAAATGGACAGAAGAGGTTATCGGATGTCTTGCTTTATAACTCTGTCATATTCCCTTGAGATGTGGACGCTCAGTGAAACTAGAGTTGGCTGGCAGTCAGCAAGTCCCAGCAATCCTTTCTTCCTCTTCCAAAGTGATTGTTTTATAAAACTATATGCAGACACTGATGACTTTCTCAATAAGAACTAAACTCAGGTCTTCTTATTTGCAAAGCAAGTGTTCTCACTGGGTGAGCCATTCCATTCCAGCCTCTTTTGTCCTTTTGTAAAATTTAAATTGTTTATATTTTGCTTTGAAGTGTATTCACTAATAGTGTATTTTTATCATTTCCATCATTTCCTACACACATGCGTGCACACACACACACACACACACACACACACACACACACACACTTTTATTTAGGGCTGACCATTGGGTTTGGATAACTATCAAAAGTGGGTTCTCCCTCTTTCAGAAACTTGTAGCTCTTTGTGTAGAGGTGAGGCCCTGTGGGACTTCCCCCTCACACACTGGCATATCACCTTCTGTCATCACTGAAGGTCTTGTTGAGGTTTCCTGTGTTTAACTTCTTTTTCATGGGGAGAAATAACCAAGCTTTGTCTAAGTCACATGATTTTTTTTTCTCCTGTCCTCCACAGTTTCAAAAAAATTTAGGCTCTATATTTAAGAATGCAATTCACTTTGGTTTATTTTTGTACATGGTGCATAATATTGATGCAAGATTTTGCCTATAACTTAGTTTCTCATATGGTGTTTCCTTCTGTCCAGTGTCTCTATTTCTGGTTTTCCTTTCTCTTCTTTTGATCAGTTTGCCTATGTTTAAGTCAAAAATCAGTTTGGTTAGTGTTTTATATATTAAACGTTTAGTTAGGTGAGTTTATTATTCCACCCTTATTTTTAGTCAATATTTTCAATATAAAAGTATAGAATAGAGTAAGTGTATCAAATGTTGCACTATAAAAGCTTTTAAATTTTTTATAAGGATTGCATTAATAACTTAAAGGAGCAACTATTGAAACTGAAGAAATTTATATATTTATTGATTTGGTTATATATATTTTAATTTTCTGTGAAACATTGTAATTGTTTTCATTAACTAAAATTGTCAAAAATTATCCACGACATTTTATGTTTGGGTGTTAGTAAATTGGATTACTATTATTTAATAGTGTGGGTGTTTGGCTGCATGCATGTATGAATGTGTGGCTACAGAGGTGAGAGGTTGATATCTGATTCCTTGGAATCTGAGTTACAGAAGATGGTGAGCCTCCATGTGCCTGGTGGGAATTGAACCCAGTTTCTCAGGAGGAGCAGCCCGAGCTCTTAATCACTGAGACGTGCTGTGGCCCCTTGTGGTTATTTTAATGAATACTGACAGATTTTATGTTCCTTTTGGATTGGTCTTTGTTACTATAAGTACATTAATGCATGTTTATACTAATCATATGCACTGCATCTTTAACAGATCAATTCACTGTCTCTAGTATGTTTGAGTGTCCCTGTAGGTTATCTGCAGAGACACTTGTATTTCTTCCTTTCCAATACTGCCCCCGCCCTTTGTTAGCTTTTTTCTGCCCTCTTGGAGTAGCAAGAAACTTCAGTGAAGTTCTAAAGAGAAATGATAACATCATAAATCCTTCTCCCTACCCGTCTTTGTGATGAAGTTGTCAATCCTTCTTCAAACTGTAAGTTGTGAGAATTTTTTTAAAAAATAAATTACCACATTCAATAATTATCATTTCTTCTAATCTGCTAACAATTCTGTTGAAAGTAGATTAGGCTGTGTGTTTGGAATTCATTAAGCAACATCCTTGTTTTGTCATATGTTTTCTATTGTATATGTTTATACCTATTAGTATTGGTTAAGAGAAACAATCTGAGCTAGAATATTGAGATGATGTTTTCTACAAACCATCTCCCTAGGAACTGATGAAATTAAAAAAAAAAGTTTAAGGCATAATCATTATAATTTCTAGAATATGTAAGACATAAAACATTCTCCAATAAGAAATCAATACTGCAGCAACCAATGGCATATGTATGACAACCCACCCAAGAGTTATTTGTCATAATGATATCCTGAAATTATATACTCCATTTCAAAATCAGAAGAAAAACATGTCACTACATATTCATGTCGTGGATTTAGTGCAGAGCAATGGAAAACTAATAAAACCATTTATACTCATATGGGTTAGTGTTACAGAAATGAGTGTGGGTAAAAGGAAGTTCAGACATACAAGAACATCTTCCTTCCACGTACTTCCTTTTAGATATAGTCACAAGTCTGACAAAATCAATCAACAATTAAATAATCCTAGAGAGTACTGAACATAAATGGGAATGAAATAGGCTTCTAGAATGTAGAATCTCCCTCCATCATATTCATGGTAACTCAGAGGATATGAAAGAATAACATTAATATTTTTGCTTACCATGTACGAAGTTTACTTACAATATATGAGTTTTACACATGTGCATGCACACACACATGCATGTATACACACATACACACACACACACACACACACACACACACACCACTTGGAGATAACTGCACTTATTAATTCAAATGCCATTAAAAATTCAAGACCGAAAATACATTTTGCTGTGAATACATTAATGAGCATTAATTGCAACCCTGTTCTCTCTCTCTAACTGTAAAGGATATCCCTTAATTTATCTTTCATGATCCAGTACAAAAGAATTATCAAGTGTAGCTTATAGTGTGAAACTTTATTTCAGGTCATGTTTCAGTCAGCAACGGTAAACATTATTTAAATAATAGTTATTCTTGACTTCTGATATTAATTCAACACAGCTTCCAGACTTCCAGGGTTTAGATACATAGCCTGCAAAACATGTCAGAATTATGATTTAAACCAAAGTTTAGAATGCGAGAAGCTATCCTGGGTAAATGTATCTTGAAGTGTTGCTATTTCTCCTCTCAAATAATGGCCTCCATAGACTGGGTAAAATCAAAATGGCAATGAGAAGCTTCATTGCAATTATGTGGAAGTAGGTTGGTAAATACAAAAAGTGATGTCATGTATAGCAGGATCATTCACATGATTGTTATTAAACAATCAAATTCATATATATGCCATTATTTTTTATAAGTCTAATTTCCATATTAAGTCTTTCTTATTCTTGTGCAAGTTTATTTTCTGTGCTTTGTTTGCCTATAGTTGATTCATCCTGAGGTATTACCCACAGGGGTTGTTCTTTAGGATCCTATTGCCAGTTTTTCCAAATACTATCTTTACTAATGTTAATATAAAATAGGCAGAGCTTGTTTTGAAAAGAAAAAACAATAAGGGTATGTCTGTAAAATTTAGCACTAATTGTCGTTTCTCATATGGATAAGAGATCTGAATAAAAGAACAAAATGTATATTTTTCTTGGGGCAACAATTGGTGTAATGGTGTCCCATGAGCTACTATTTCAGTCCAAAGTATTGACTACCTATCCATGAAAAGAAGGATTAACTATCCCTAGGAGTGTGCTATAAAGCCTAGGATTAAAATTGGAAAAGTTGTATAGAAAAGGAGACAATATTAGAAACTCTAGTGTCGAGCAAATGAAGAATTAAGGAAATAGAACCACACATGTAGTGATGGTGGATATGAGCCACTAAGTGAGCCCAAGATCTGAGGCACCAACTCTGTCCCAGCTATCCTGAATATGAGTTATCTAAGAACTGGGGATGCCGATTTCAGCATAGGTAGCATCAAGTTAGTTCTGCTAAGCATTAGAGTCCTGTTTGCATATACTCTGGTTAAAAAGAGAAACATCTCTTAGATGGACAGGAATTTCCAAGAAACAGTTAATTGGGGGCAAATTGGAAGCACAAAGATCTCTGAGAGGAAGACTTGATGTATCCATTATATATCCAAATCTACGTGGGCTAGAAGTATCTTTCTGATGTTGTGTTCATTATTCACTGGGTCTGATTGAAGTAATGCAACTGTACTGGATATTCACACAGGAGCTGATCGTGCATAAAATCTTCCTCATCAACATAGACTCTCAGAATTTCTGTATTTGAAATTGCACCAACATGTCACATCTGCAAGGATCACATCATTCATACATACAGAAATATCCACAAGAGAAGCCCGAATTTTATAAGAAATCTAAATAAGGAAAAGAAAAAGAATTCACCAAGATTAGGATTTTTCCAATTTAGCTAATAAAATAATATCTAAATATCTAGTTATATAGTTGGACCATAAAGAATAAGCAAAAAGAATGAGTACAATAGGCAAGAATGACAATATTTTTGATATGGATTTTATGAGTCACATATTTCAATATACAGTTACCTCATTTTTTCTTATGAAACATGTCTTTTAGTGAGACTGACACATGAATACCCTAAAGAATATTAAGCATCTCATCACAAGGGTGGTAAAAGAGACTTGCTTTATAAATTGCATTAATATATTTCTGAAGTTTGACTTTTTCAAAATCTATCAGACAGCTTGGCTAAGTTAAAATTGACTGTAATTATATCCCTAGTCCATTTATAACATTCACGTTATATGGCATACTAGAATGATTTCCAATATGATTCTGAATAATCAAAGACAGAGGATTCGCTTATATTTAGTTCATATGTCTATGCATCTTTAATTTAGGACTAATGGTCTCCTACAATTCACTTCTATGCTTGATTTTTTTATTAGTGGTTTTAAATACACTCTCTTTCCTTTAATTAAGTATTAAGTTGTTTTATAACATTACTGTAGGCAATTTATTAATGGCTTACATAGCACAGGAAATATATTTTTAATTATGTTCTACTGCATGAATTCTGTCTTCCTTTTTCAATATTCCTTCTCTTCTTATTTGGTTACAGGGTAGCATTCCCTTTGACCTTTTTATATAGACCACATAATGTTTTTTTTCTGGGTTTGTGTAGACTTTTATGAATATCATTCACATTACATATTTCTATAACTTCTGACCATACTGAATTTATTATTGCATCTATATTTAATGATTTGTGCTTATATCACACATTCTTGATGACAACAATGATAAAGCAGACAGAGACATTATTCTTTTAAATATATTATTTGAACAACTTACATCTGGTCTCTAAATAAATGGCTTATTATAGATTCCCATTCTTCCATCCTACCCTAGATTTTTGAATTAGAATAAGTGATAACAAGGTGTCAGTCTGTATTTTCAACAGAATATGAAGGGCTTAGTTCTGAACACAAAAGCTTAGAGAAAAAGATTAGATGAAAACCCCTCAAATGAGAAAGCTAGTAATCATCACATTAGATCTCCTCATCGCTAGACTGCAGAAATAGACCATCCTGAAATAAGTAGCCATATTAAAAGAGTCATCATGGCAACATGCTGTGTTGGCAGGCTCTGGAATCTGATAGTACTTCTATTCAAGTAAATGGGCATTCAAGTCAACAGCTACAAGCAATGGATTCTGCTCATAGAACCCATGCCCTGAGAAACAGATCTGTCACTAGCCAACTTACGATATTGTGTCCTACTGTACAGTTAATTACACATGAAATAATAACAATCTAAAACAGAAGACTAGGTCAAGCCATTCACAATTTCTGACATACAGAAACTATTTCTTATGAGATGAGAATGTGTCCTGTTTTTAAGCAACTCACTTTGTCATAATTTACAATGGAAGGATAGAAAGTGAATAAAACTTAGAAAATTCACCACATACATCATCATGATAATGTAACAGTTCTTTAAGGAAGATTTACTGAAATATTTTCACTTCCCCAAAACAGAAAGAATTAGAGAACCAAATATATGTTTGGTAACATAATTGATAAGTAGCAGAAATATTATTGAGATCAGAACACCTGAATCTAGAACCCAATCTTCTATGTGACCTACAGAAAACTAAGATAGTTTAATATAAGATGTTGGTGTTTTTCTTATAATCATTGTGTCTCTGCTCTTCTTAACAATCCAAACAATATAGTGTTTCATCAGTCCATAACAGGTCAGACTGTTATGCACTTAGAGATTTAAATTAGTACAACACAGATGAAAACAGAGAGGAACTGATGTCTGATTGTTGTCAATCTATTCTGATGTAAGGCCAAGAATACATAGGTTTAACCAAAGGAAATCGTACTCCTGTATGAGATTGGTAATAGGATAGATGATAGATAAAACTAAATGGGCTTCTGGACCCCAGTGGTTGTTCAAGCTAGCATCTTAGCACAGCTAGTATCTTAGTACATAGAGGGCAAATCTGTTGGAGTAAACTAGAAACTTCTTAGCAGGAAGCCATGCTTGTTGGCAAGTACTAGACTATAAGGCATCTAGTTCATACAATCATTTTGTAAATTCTATCATGAGATGAATTATAGAACTGTGGGGTTCCCATAGGCTTCAGAGCACTGTTTACACTCCAACACACATGCACATCTGTATTCTTAATGGAATGCCAACTCTGATCCACAGACTAAAATCTTACCTGCTCCCCATTGTGGGTGACTCATGAACTGAGAATACTTTATACACATAAAAGTTAATATTTTTGCATTTTAATAACTTAAATGTTATTTAATGCAAGGTTGTAATATAAGTTAAGATCTTCTTGAAATACTCATGATATTTTATTTATTACTCATTGCATGCTGCAAACTTATAACAGACCATGGTAAATGAAGACCACATGAGAACAGGAATAGGCAGAGTGATGGAGAGGTCCCCAGAAATCCACAATGATACATCCTCTGTAGACTGCTGGCAATGGTCAAGAGAAAGCCTGATCTGACCTAGTCTGGTGATCAGATGGCCAAACACCCTAACAGTCGAGCTGGAACTCTCATCCAATAACTGATGGAAGTGGATGCAGAGATCCTTAGCCAGGCCCCAGGTGGAGCTCCAGGTATCCAATTGTCGAGAAAGAGGAGGGACTGTAAGAGCATGAATTGTTGAGCCCAAGATTGGAAAAAGCACAGGGACAAATAGCCAAATGAATGGAAGCACATGAATTATGAACCAAAGGCTGTGGAACCACCAGCTGGATCAGGCCCTCTGGATAAGTGAGACAATTGAATAGCTTGAACTGTTTGGGAGGCATCCAGGCTGTGGGACCCGGACCTGTCCTTAGTGCATGAGCTGGCTGTTTGGAACCTTGGGCTTACACAGGGACACTTTGCTCAGCCTGGAAGGAGGGGACTGGACCTGCCTGTACTGAATCCACCAGGTTTAAATGAATCCCCAGGGGAGTCTTGGCCCTGGAGGAGATGGGAATAGAGGGGAGGGGATGGGGGGAAAGTGGGGGTGGAGGCGGGAGGGGGGAGGACAGGGGAACCTATGGCTGATGTGTAAAATTAAAACACAAATATAATAATAATAAAAAAATTAAAATCAATCAGGACTTTGAAAGTAAAAGAAAACTACTATTTCTTGAAATGTGAAAGTTACTGTCAATTTAAATTGTGGTGTTTATGAGGAAAACTGTGTGACTCACAACTACACATTTCTCCTTTGTTAGGAGGTTTTTGTGTCACTGTTGTTGTATTGCACTGTTAAAAGGAATCCAGTGTTCTTTAAAAGCTGAAAACCTTGAATATATAGTCCTTTCCAGGAAAAATAATTGTTAACTTCTCTGGAAATCTCTAGTTAAAATTGGAGCCATATCAAATTTCAGTACAGAGTGCTTGTGAATTTAAGCCTGGAAAAGTTTTAGTTCAGCAAATATCCTTTTTTTTCTAGTTTAGAGGGAGTAAGAAATAGAAGTAAATGTTTACTATGGCTTACACACACACACACACACACACACACACACACACACACACACACACAAATCTAGACTGATAACCAAACACTGTGGGAACTGAGGCAAGAGGCAAGAGAATCTCAAGCTCAAGAAAAGACTCTCTGGACTGTGCTGATAGTGAACTCTCATCTCACAGAAATAGTGAAAATAAAGAGTGATACATTTTTAAAATGTGTTAATTACATATTCAAATGAGAATGACCTAAGCTCATGATCTAAAGTTTGGCAAAACCAAGCAGCTAATGAATTTGAGTTACACTTCATATTTTTGAAAGGATCTATTATCTTTATCTTTAAGACAGTTTTACTACGTTATATCAGGATATGTCACCTTAATTCCTTCAATAGATTTGAAGAACTCAAACTCTTCAACATTTAGAGAAGCAAATAATATTATTAATGGTGGCTATATATGTGTACATTTCCAATATTGCAGGTATTTAAAGAGTTATTTGTTTGCAAATACATATAGATAGTTTTGTTCCTCAGTAGAAGATTGCTTGTTAAAAAAATAATTAGTGGCTTGGGGTAGATGTCTCAGGAGATAATTGCTCGCTGCACAATTGTAAAGACTAGAGTGTGGATCTCCAGAACCTATGTAAATGCTGGGAAGGTTTACTAACCTGTCTGTAATTTTAGCAGTCTCAAAGTAAAGAAAGGAGATCCCCAGAGAAATCTGGCTAGTTAGACTAGTTATACTGGCAAACATCAGGTAGAATTGAGAGACTATGCCAAAAGAGTTAGGTTGCAGAGCAATTAAGGATGCCTTCTGGGGCCTGGTCGAGGATCTCTACATCCACTTCCATTAGTTATTGGATGAGAGTTCCAGAACGACTGTTAGGGTGTTTGGCCATCTGATCACCAGACTAGGTCAGTTCAGGCTTTCTCTCGACCATTGCCAGCAGTCTACAGTGGATGCATCATTGTGGACTTCTGGGGACTTTTCTAGCACTTTGCTTCTTCCTGTTCTCATGTGGTCTTCATTTATCACGGTCTGTTATTCCTTGTTCTCCTTTTCTGTTCTTGATCCAGCTGGGATCTCCTGCTCCTCTATGCTCACTTTCCCTCGAAACTTGCCCTTCATTACTCCCACTGTCGTCCAGGTTGTTCATGTAGGTCTCATCCATTTCTCTGTCATTGGGTGATCCCTGTGCCTTTCTTAGGGTCCTGTGTTTTTTGTTTTTTTTTTAGGTAGCCTTCCTGGAGTTGTGAGTAGCAGTTTAGTCATCTTTGTTTTACATCTAGTATCCTACTATGAGTGAGTACATACCATGTTTGTCCTTCTGAGTCTGGGTTTCCTCACTCAGGATGATTTTTTCTAGATCCATCCATTTGCCTGCAATCCTCATGATGTCATTGTTTTTCTCTGCTGAGTAGTGCTCCATTGTGTATATGTACCATATTTTGTTTATCCATTCTTCAGTTGAAGGGCATCTAGGTTGTTTCCAGGTTTTGGCTATTACAAACAATGCTGATATGAACATAGCTGAGCAAATGCCCTTGTGGCATGATTGAGCATTTTCTTGGGTATAAGCCCAAGAGTGGTATAGCTGGGTGTTGGGGGCTAGGTGGAGCTCCAGGACACCAATTGTCGAGAAAGAGGAGGGACTATAAGAGCGTGAATTGTTGAGCCCAAGATTGGAAAAAGGGACAAATAGCCAAACTAAGAGAAACACATGAATTATGAACCAAAAGCTGTGATGCCTCCAACTGGATCAGGCCCTCTGGATAAGTGAGCCAATTGAATAGTTTGAACTGGGAGGCACCCAGGCAGTGGGACCTGGACCTGTCCTTAGTGCACGAGCTATCTGTTTGGAACCTTGGGCTTATGCAGAGACACTTTGCTAAGCCTGGAAGAAGGGGACTGGACCTGCCTGTACTGAATCTACCAGTTTGAGCTGATTCCCCAGGGGAGTCTTGGCCCTGGAGGAGATGGGAATAGAGGGGAGGGGATGGGGGGAAGATGGGAGTGGGGGCGGGAGCGGGGAGGACAGGGGAACCCATGGCTGATATGTAAAATTAAAACACAAATATCATTTTTTTTTTAAAAAGGATGCCTTTTGATGTAAAACATGGGTTTCCACACACATAAGACTATATGTGCTTACACACACAAGTGAACGTGCATTTACATGCATGCATACAGCACACATACACATACTTTAAAATGATAACTATTATATTTTGATTTGTAAATAATGACCTAAATTTAATATGTCAAGTATAATGCAATTATAAAAATATGTTCAAAGAACAAAGGGAATTTTTAAAAAAAAATTGAAAACTTTGTGAACATAATTTTTTCAAGTTTAAAACTTTCAATTAACATTTTATGTATTTAAAATTATTTGTCTCAATACTCTAAAATTAAATCTATTTTATTGAGTTATATAATTCATTTTTTAAAATTTTGTAATTAATTTAATTTAATTAATATCAGCCACGGAATTCCTCTGTCCTCCCTCCTCCCACCCCCAGCCTCTCCCCTCAACCCTCCCCCATTCCCATCTCCTACAAGGCAAGGTCTCCCCTAGGGATTCAGCTCACCCTGGTAGATTCAGTTGAGGCAGGTCCAGTCCCTTCCTCCCTACACCAAGGCTGAGCAAAATGTCTCAGCATAGGCCCTAACCAGCTCATGCACTTAGGATAGGTCCTGGTCCCACTGCCTTGGGGCCTCCCAAACAGTTCAAGCTAATCAACTGTCTCACTTATCCAGAGGGCCTGATCCAGTTGGGGGCTCCTCAGCTATTGGTCCATTCGTAGTTCATGTGTTTCCACTAGTTTGGCTATTTGTCCCTGTGCTTTTTCCAATCATGGTCTCAATATCTCTTGCTTGTATAATCCCTCCACTCTCTTGCCAATTGGACTCCTGGAGCTCCACCTGCGGCTTGGCCATGGATCTCTGCATATGCTTCCATCAGTCACTGGATGAGTGATCTTTCACCTTGTCATGATAGAACTCTCATATAATTCATTTTTAAGTTATTCTTTTAAAGAACAATAAATCTTATGAGTATATGGATATATCCTTGTTTCTTAACATATCACCAAGCAATTCAGGTGATAACACAAATGTAAACTTTTGATAGTAATTTAATATGTCTTAATAACATATGCCTTAATAACATTATTGCTATTAAGAAGATCTAGTAAAAATACACTTGGAGGACAGAGTTACTGAAGGTATTTTGATATCTTAAAAATTATTGAAATATTAATTTTTAAAGTTTTAATTTTACTTAAAGATACTTTTTTTGGTTTACCTCAAGTTGTCTTTATATGTCGAAAACAAGCATGTTTTCCTGTATTAACAAACATGCACCCCTCCCCACTCCAACATTTACCTCTGGCAAAAACAAATATATCAAATGTGTTTTCCCAGATTTTATATCAAAACATCTTTTAAACCCAAAACAACACTTATCATTCTACTAGCTTGGCCACTTATATTTTGATATTCTTTCCTATCTTTTAAATATTCAAAAATCAGTCTCCTTTACCTTCTTTCCTACTCAACTTCATGTTCACACACACTCTCTCTCTAAAAAAAAAAAAAAAAAAAGAAAGAAAAAGAAAAAGAAACATGAACAGAAAAACAATAAAACACAATTTAGAAAATGAAAAAAAAAACATTCTTTGAATATATGCAGAGTATGTTTGGTTTTCCCAGCAACCCTGGACATGAGTTCTGTGCTTTAGTGAGGTTGCGCTATCCACCCAGGGACACTTCATTATAGAAACCTGAACATCTCTACCTAGAGCTGTCAGGTATTAGTAGCTCCATGGTTAGGGATGAGATTTTGTTTCCACATTTTTTTTCCTCAGTGCTGGAATTTTGTGTCATTTTAACATATACAGGCCTTCTGTGCTGGCACAGACTCTGTGAGTACTATTGTGTCTGAATGAACTTCTTTCCTTTTAATAATCCACACTGTGACTCTTACAATCTTTTTTTCTCCACTTTTCCATAGATCCCTGAGCCTTCACAGGAAGAGCTTGAAGAGGACACCCAATTTAGGACAGTGTGCTCTCAATTCTTTCATTCTGCAAACTTGTCCATCATGGGTCTTTACATTAGTTCCCATCAACAGCAAGAAGAATCTTCTCTGCTGGAGGGCTGAACAATGCACTGATCTATGTGTATAATAGTGTGTTATTTTATTGTTGTACTCCTTTAAGAGAATAATAATAGTGAATTTTCCCACAAGGCAAATTAACTATCTGGCATTAGGTTATTAAAAGTGTTAGGTATGGGTTTCATTTCATGAAATGAACCATAAATTCATTTCTTATAAAGCAAATATCTATACTAGTTTCCTGTGATTTCTCCCCACCCTTTTTTTGTAATCCCCGTCTGTTACTTTTGTCCTGTTCTGGTTTGTTTATGTTTTATTTTATCTTATCTCATTTTTATTATTTCTTTAGATACCTGCTTTTATTCTAATGAGAGGGAAAAATAAAGGGTGTGCATTTGGATGAATGCAAAGTGGAGGGGAACTGGATGGAGCTGATGGAGGGGAAAGAGTAATCAGCATATATTGTATGAAAAAATATTTTCAATTAAAAAATGTGATTAGTTATTTTCATAACATTCATTTTACAATTGCACCAGTATAACTTTTAGGCAGGTGGTTGTGGTGATATATTGTGTCCCCCAATATATTATGCGCCCTAATATAGCTTATCTGAGGATTAGAGGAAAAATCCACCCACTATATTAAATATATAGGTCAGGCTGTGGTAGCACATGTCTTTAATCCTAGCATTCAGGAGGCAGAGATTCATCCAGATTCTCTGTGAGTTCAAGGCCACACTGGGGAACAGAGCCAGGCATGGTGACACATGCCTTTAAGCCCAGCACTAACCATAGAGGACTGGAGGTCTATACAGACAGTTAGGAAGTGGTGTAACTAGACGGAGAGAGGAAGTGAGATGAAGAACAGAAAGGCATACAAGCATGTGTATATAGGAAGTAGGTCTCTTTTACTGAGGATTTCCAAGTGGTAAGAACATGGCTGGCTTCTTTCTGCCTTTCTGATCTCTCAGTTTTTACCACAAAATCTGGCTCCAGGTTTTCTTATTAATAAGAACATTTAGCAATTTGTCTTACAGGTAGCTGAGGTAGTAATGGGACTTGTAGCAAAGTAATAGTGATGATTTATTTATCCTCTAAATAGCATACAAATACCCTTCATCACCGTGACTAAATTACTAATCACTACAGGTGAGACTTCTAGCTGGACAATAGCTCAATGTCATATGTTTGATGACATAATTATTGTTTTCCGCAACAGGGACTATCAATTTTTGGAGAAAAACCCATAGCCTTAGAAATAGCCTGTGTTATTTGAGGGAGGAGTCTATTGGTCTGATGGCCAATGACTCAATAAGTAATAGTATGTAACCCATCCTTGGACACTAGAAGGTTTTATTTTTGTGGCTTAAGATGTCTAGACTGGCTATTGTTTCTCCCATTATTTAAGTTTATATATGTAAATCAATTATTTAAACTCTGTTAAATTCCTTTCATATGTTCATGTAGTTTATTAGGCTTCCTGTCATTGTAAGTTTCAATATGACATTTGAAAAGACTTTTAATCTTTGTTGCCCCTCCCCATATTGCCTCATTTACCTTATACCCCATACCCTCTCCTTTTAATTCTCCTGTTCAAGTTGCTTCTTCATCTCCTTATAGCATTATATTCTATTTCATCTTCCTTGAAAGTCCCCATCTTGCCCCATAGTCCTTCACTACCTAACTCAACTCTGGGGTTATTCATATTGACCAACACAAATGGAAATCTTAAAACCTAGCATCTATGTATAGGCAACGATATGGAATATTTGTCTTTAGGGGTCTGGGTTACCTCATCCAGGAATACTACTTCTAGCTCCTCTCATTTACCTGTAAATTTCATAATCCTATTTCTCATAACAGCTGAATAATGTTCCATTGTATAAATGTGCCACATTTTCGTTGTCCATTAATCAATTGAGGGACATCTAGGCTGTTTCCAAATATTATAAATAAAGCAGCAATGAACATGATTGAGCAAGTATACCTGTGGGAGGACGTAGAGTCCTTTAGATATTTGACAAAGAGTGGTGGAAATGGATCTTATTGTAGATCGATTTTCAGCATTTTGAGGTACCTTCACGCATACATATTTACAGTGACTGTACCAGTGAGCAATGAGAAAGTACACTTATTTCTCTATGTCCTTACCAACATTTGTGGTCATTTTTGTATTGATCTTGAACATTCTGACTGGGATAAGATGATGTTTCAAAGTACTTTTAGCTTGAATTCCCTTAATGGATAAAGATGTTGAACATTTTAAGACTTTTAAGCCATCTGTATTTCATCTTTTGATGACTTTTTCTTTATTTCTATACCCTATTTTTTAATTGAGTTGATTCCTTAATGTTCATTTTTTTAAGTTCTTCATATATTTTAAAACTAATCCTCTATTAGATGTATAATGCTAATTTTTTCTCATGCTATAGGCTGCTACTTTGCTTGAGTGACAGTGTTTTTGCTATGCAGAAGCATATTTAGCTTCATAAAATTCCATTATTAGTTTTTAAAATTTTGAGAGGTTACATTTCAGTGACAATATCAATGCTAAAATATAATTCACACACACATACAACAAAATGAAAGAGGCTTTGCATATAACTCCCTGTGATACAAACAATCTTGTACAATAGCATCATGTATAAAGAAATTGTCTTTAAGAATTAGCATGTCAGCATGCACAGGGCTGCCACAGGGCTACACCAGGTCCTCTGCATATATATTGTAATTTTCAGTTTCATAATTTCATGGGATTTCTAACTGTGTGAATGAGTAGGTCTCTGTGCCTTCCCTTGAGGCATTTTTATTTCTGTTGGTTTGTCTTGTCCAACTTTGATGTGATGTTTTCGTTTTATCATATTATATTTTGTTGTTTTCTCTCAGAAGCCTGTTCTTTTCTAGAGAGAGACAGAAATGGAAGAGATCAATATGGGAGAGGAGGAGCTAGAAGGAGTTGAGGGAGGGAAAACCATAATTAGGGTATATTGTATGAGAAAAGAATCTGTTTTCAATAAAAGGAAAAAGAAGAAGAAAGATCCCTTGCTGTTATCCTGAGATATCAGTGGATAAAGTGTTTGCTACTCAAGAAGGAGACCCAACACTCACACAGAAAACCAGGAACAAATGTAGAGAAAGGGGGGTCCCTGAGGTTTGCTGGCCAGTCAGTCAAGAATTCTGGTTCTATAACAGTCACTGTATGAAAAAAAAGTTGGAAAATGTTTGTGTAAGATAGTCAACATTAACTTCTAGTGTACAATCACATGCACACTCTCTCCCACACGGAAACCTATCCACCTTCTCTGACTCTCCATATACCTACTCTATTAGAGGGAGTAATATTGTTGCCTCTAAATGTTGCTCAAGACAATTTTTTTGTGATTGTTGTTTTGAAACCATATCCTGTGATTGACTCCAGTCCAAGATGGTCTTCAACTCATGATCTTTCTGCATTAGTCTTTTAAATTCATATTTTATAGACCCGAATATACCATACTTAGTTGTCCAAAGTGTCTCTAAGTTGTAGCAGTGACATGTGCAATCCTGATGTCTGATAATGAGCACAAGAATATAGGAACTATGAAGGTTCACCCTGTTGATGTGTGGTTTTGAATTTCCAATACTTGCTCTGCATAAGGGTGAAGGCAAATTGTATAGATTCATGGTATTTTCATTATTTCTCTTTTGGGAAATGGTTGAAATCTCAGCCTCACATTTTGGAGCACATCCCTGTGTCGCATAGATGCTCTGCTGGAAAAATATGCCTTACTGTCTGGCAGTAATACACATCAACTGTACAAACCAATAAAGAGAGTCAGATTTGCCTCACAAGCTTTTATAGATCTTTTACTTGAAAAAGGAGTGAAGTCTTCCAAACTTTGCTTTACTCTCAGAAAATGATAATAACAAACCAATTGGATGTTTCAGAATCCAGAAGGCTGTTTCATAAGCACAGATTAGAATTTGGGTCAATATAACTATATCTAAAATGAGGAAGAAGACAAAACAAACACTTACATGTGATAAATATATGTTACTTCCTAGACTGTAATGGTATTTGTCATATGCATTTGTACATAAATTAGTACTTGTAAAGGAAAGCATTATAATACTTATATATTTAAAATCTAAAATACTCTGCATATTTTGAAGCTACAGTTCATTTTGACAGATAATTTCATTCAATCAGATAAGTATGGCAAACCCAATCCCATTCTGTATTTTTCAAATCTCCAATCACACTGTGAGCCAAATACTTTTGAATCATTTTATAGAAAGAATGATATTCAATTCTACCAACCTAACAAATTTTAACTAGTTTTCAGTGTAGCGAAATTCAGGACTTGGATTCAACACTATTTTGCAGGAAAAGGAAGAAAATCTGCTTTGCATTTAAAACTATGATGTAATGTCTCACATTTGCAGATTATTTAAAATGAAAAGCAGGCTTTCAGCACTTGGAAACCTACATTCTCATTGGTACACATGACAGGGAAAATGTATCTGCGAATGTGTTTATAACTATCCATCTATCTATCTATCTATCTGTCTGTCTGTCTGTCTGTCTGTCTGCCTGCCTGCCTGTCCATCCGTCCATCCATCCATCCATCCATCCATCCATCCATCCATCCATCCATCCATCCATCCATCCCTCTCTCTCTATCTATCTATCTATCTACCTACCTACTTACCTATCAATCAACTTCCTTTCCATCACTTTCAACTTGTGGGCCTGATCACAACAGCTGACCTTAATTAATCAACACTTTTTCATTTTTAAACTATGCTCACTCCAATCATTAATTAATATCATTCCTTAAAATAAGTTGTTTACTAATGCTGTCTCTGAAGTCTGATTTCTCCTCACAAAACACCCTCCGAGACACAACTATGCCCAAGGGATTGCTTTCCCTTCATTGTTTGTTATAACCACAAACAAAGAGCTGCGAAAGCTCATCTCGCCATGAGGCAGCCTGACAATCTGCCAGGTTAGTCACCAATAATAATGAGACCAGCACCAGCAATAAGCTCAGTGCTAATCTAATGAGGGCCTGCTTCATTCTCCCATTGATACCACAGCAGCTGCCAAGCTCTCGATCTTTAGGACATACAAACAAGAGGTGTGTCTCCAACCAGTTGAAAGATAATTGCCCCTATGATACAGCCATGCTAACCCACAGTCACAGCAGTGTCCTATTTCCTCTTTGAGATTTCCTAGAGATAAGATGTATTGTTAAGATTTCAGAAAACAAATGAGATCTTTCTAAGCTAAGTTTGAAATGGGCACAACTGATTGTTATTGTTGCTGATGATTTTGACTGCTATTGTTTTGATTTTTTTTCCCTTCTAGTTATCCATGCAGTTAAGAGCATACATGTGATTTACAAACGTGGATATATAAGGACCATATGATGTCACTTCCTTCACTTAGTTCCCGGAGTGAATGCAATTATGAACAGATGGGCAAATGACACGATTCCACTGCTAATGAACTTCCCCACTGAGCCAGAGGACAGTGCATTACCCTTTTGTACTTCAGACTCTTAATTATCAGGTTTTTTTCTTCCAGTGTGAATATTACATATGCAAACATCTTTGAATTTAAGTCATGTTGATGGAGCATTATGGACATCATTAACTGGCTCTGTTCTGGCTGGGAAGTAACAAATGCTTATGAATGCTGAAGAATAAGATGTATACTGCAGGCAGAATTGTCACATTGGATTCTAAGTTAATTATCTACGAAGAAGATGAGATCTTATTGAACATGTCATTTGTTAAGGAACAAATAAATGCTTTTATGAGAGACGAAAGGGAAAAGATAGATCTCTAAAAAGTGTGCTGATGGTGGGGAAGCTGTGTGGGTGCTAGAGTGCAGATGTCCGAGGCTACTGGTGCTTGAATTGAGCCGCCAATGTTATAATCCATGCAGTTAGCTGAGATTATTCATAATGTGCTGACAATTATCCTTATTGAGTCTAAAACACTTTCCCAGCAGGTATAATGATTACATCAGTTAGTCAAGATGTGGTCATTTCTACAGCAACCATGTAAAGCCTTGACCACACCCACCTAAGAAGTGTATAGAACAGAGGATTTAAGAAACACAGATTGTTTGATGAGTATATTCATATACCTAAACTCAACAGATATATAGATATAGTTTATTCAATCTTAGCATAAAATGGCCTATAGTAAAGCCAAACTGAAACTGAGTATTTGTGCCCTCGAGTGCAATTCTGTCATCAATATAAGATAGGAAGAAGGCCATGCTCCCTGAGATTGAAGTTACCATAGATTCTAAATATAAGACATACAGTTAAACATGAATTTGAGAAAAACAGCAAATAAAGTTTAGCTTACTTACACTAATGTGGCATTTGATACTCTAATCAAAAAACATATTATTTGTTACAACTGAAACTTCACTTTACTTGGCTGTTCTCTATTTAGCAACTGTACTATGGATAAAATAACTCTTGTTTGAAAACTAAAAAATATCCATTTTTAGATATAATATTTTATAGAATAAAATTGAAACATTATGGCTTAAATTTTATTGTAGATTATACTGTATGATTCACTAGTTTCTTTTCTTGATTTGAGCTTATTGGTAGCACCTCCTCAAATTTAGATAAAAATAAAACAGACAAGTAGAGGCCCAAGTTTCTAGGTCCTGCCCAGCCCTGTGGTCTAGACAAATCTTTCCCAAACACAGTCTTGCAACCACTTATAAAATAATTACACAGAGACTTTATTAATTACAAGTTGTATGGCCTACAGCTCCTGCTTATAATAGCTAGCTCTTTAAATATAATTCAACCCATTGTTATTAACCTATGTCTGGCCACATGGCTTCATGGCTTACTGGTACTTTTAATCGCTCTTCTTGGATGACTCTGCCTCTCTTTTCTCTCTATTTCTCTTGGATTTCCTGCCTGGCTACAAGTTTTCATCCCATACTCCAAAACATTTTTATTTATTAGCCAATGGAAGCAATACATATTCACAGAATACAGAAAAACATCCCACAGCAGACAAGGAACATTATTGGTGAGGAAATGTCAAAAGCAAAGCCAAATTTGTAGCTGATATGGAAATGTAAATGCTAGAATTAGAATTCCCAGTTGGGATACCACTAGCCCAGAATTCATTGGGCAAACACATATAGGGGACTCATCTTTCTGAATAATAAAACAAAATGAAACCATTTGAAAAGATATGCTTGTTTTTAGACTACAGTAGTAGTTGTATAAATCTTGTATAAGAATAAAAGAAATGTAACATAAAATGGTTATCTCCTGTCAAACTGTTTCAATTATTAAAAGTTATGGTAATGTGCTCAAAGGACAAGCCAATATGCTCATTTTCTAATTTGTAATGTCAAAGCACCACAAACTTTAGTGACAACTTAATTTATAAGTCAGAAGTTTAAAATGCACTCAGTGAGATAACCTTGAGGAATTTGAAAAACTGAGTTCCTTTCATATGATCTGAGGAAATAGCTGCTCTTTCCAGCTCCCAGATTCAACTTGTATTTCTTTCTTAACTTTTTATTTGCATTCTTCTCTAAAACATTACATCCCAAATGCAGTTTCCTCTCCCTTCACTCCTCCTAGTCTCCTACACACACCTCCCCTCTCCACCAGATCCACTCCTCCTCCATTTCTCTTCAAAGAGAAGAACTACCAGGGATATCAACTGAACATGACACCACAAGTTACAACAAGGCTGGGCACAAACCTTCATATCAAGGCTAGACAAGGCAACCCAGTAGCAGGAAAAGAGTCCGAAGGGCAGGCAAAATTGTCAGAGACACCTCGTACTCCCACTGTTAGAGCCCCAAAGGAGTATCAAGCTACACTACCATAACATATATACAGAAGACCTAGCTCAGACCCATACAGGGTCCATGACTCTTGTTCAGTCTCTGTGAGACCCGATGATCCCTGATTAGTTGATTCTGTGGACCATATTCTCTCGGTGCCCTTGACACCTCTGGCTCCTTCATCCCTTTATTCTGAGTAGTTCCACTGACTCAACCTAGTGTTTGACTGTGGGTCTTTGTATCTGCTCTCATTAGTTACTGGTTTGTGAATTCTCCTTCGATATCTAACTTAATCCCAAAGTATTGAGAATTATCTTTCAGATTCTAACTCCCCTAATCCTTTCCTGTAAAATCTTTGTGATTACAGTTTGATGACACGAGGAGTATAATCTTCTCATTGCAAACCTCCTAATTATGTATCTAAAGATATTTTGCTCTTAAAAGCAACATATTAACAAATTTCAGAAATCAAAATGTAGTAAATTTGCATGTCCTCATTTTACTAGTCCAAAGTACTTTCCAACAATTAGTAATTGTACTAATAAATATTCCAAACCAAGTTTATTTTTCTTAACTCTGTTTTTTTTTTTTAATATGAATGGAAATGGAAGAGAGCAGGGAAAAGTTAACAAACTAGTTATGGAGACACCTGTCAGCAAAGTTCTTAATGGGCCAGCAACCTCAGGACAATCCACAGAATCCACATAAAACCTGAGACTGCTGGTGCCTGGTCATGAATCCAGTGATGGGAACTTGGAAACAGAGGCTTGCAGGATAGCTATCCTAGTCTAATGGATGAGCTTCAGGCCAGTGAAAGCCCTACCGAAAGCAAAGTAGAAAGGAGCTAAAGTTGACTTCTGGTTGTTGAGTTTGCCAAAAATAATGGCATTTCTGCAAAACTAATATAGGCTATAGGCTATTATGTTTAGTCATGTACCAGAACAGATGCTGGTACACACACACACACACACACACACACACACACACACACACACCACGTGGAGAGAGAGAGAGAGAGAGAGAGAGAGAGAGAGAGAGAGAGAGAGGGAGATAAACAGACAGACACAAAAACAGACATAGAAAGAGACAGAAAAAACACACAGACAGAGGCAGACAGAGAAATATAGAGAGAGACAGAGACAGAGATTAATAGAGAGGTAGGGAATATAAACCACCTAAATTAGGTTTAACCTGTAAATGAAGAGGCTACACACCTCTTTTATTTCTGACACCTTAGCCTGTCTTTCCAGTTGATAACAGGCTCAGTGCACATAGATTCAACATGACTATTCCCTCTTTTATGTTGTTACAGGCTTTAACTGGTTGCTTCCCCATGTCTATAAATATAAGAAATAACTGCCTCCAGGAACACTGTGAGATATATAAGGCTCTTGCTTCTTTGCAAAATATTAATTATAGGTGAGCACTCTTAGGCTCAGGGACATACAGATGATAAAATCTGAATTTTACTATTATTGGTTAACTGTAGAATTCTCAAACTTCAAAATATTTACATTGTATATGCTATATGTTTCTATATCGAAATTTTTAGTATCTTATTTTCTTCTCTAGAACTAGGTTTTTGTGTGTAATAATTTAACAAGTAGCATACTATAATTCTTGAATTATGTCCATTTGTAACTCAGGAAATGTTATTATGACTCCTAATATTTCTACTGCTACTGTCTTCATTATATAGAGTAAAATATATTCTTTATTATCAACATTATTTAAAATTTTGAGAATAAACACATAGTTGATAAATTTATTTTAAATACACAAACAGATTTATAGAGAGAAATAGTAAAACCTGCTTCAGATGGAATAATTTCTAGTTTTTCAATCATAAATGTACCATCATAATAGTTCAACAGGAACAGACAAGTATGGTGTTCTTGTTGGTTTTTGTCAGCTTGAACAAACAAACAGACATAACTGGAAAAAGAATGTTAATTGAGAAAATGCCTTCATTAGGTTGCCTGTAGGCAAGATTGCATGGCATTTTCTTGATTAATGATTGATATTGGTGGGCCTAGCCCATCATGGGCTGTGTCATTCCTAGGCAGATGGGCTTTAGTTGTATAAAAAAAAGCAAACTAAGCAAGCTATGAGAAGTAAGTCAGTAAGTAGATTTCTGCAGATGGATTTCTAAATGGTCTTATTAAGTAGAAAAACATGGAGCCAAATATAGGGGTGAAAGCCTTAGAGATAAGTGAAATAGTGAGAGCCACCACCAAACCTTAACTCACTATGCCATAGCTTCCAAAGAGAGAGATACTTCCTGTCTACCCAAGCCTTTATTGCCTTGTGTTCAGCCCTCTCATTGGCTCTTAGCTCAGCTATCTCACTTCCTTGTCACTGTTTATCTGTACAGACCTCTAGGTCTCTGTGGTTGGTACTGGGATTAAAGGTATGTGTCACCACGCTTGGCTGTTCCCTAGTGTGTCCTTGAACACACAGAGACACTGCCTACCATGTGATTGGATTAAGGGCATGCGCTACCACTGCCTGACTTTTGTGTTAATGGCTTGCTATTTCCTCTGATCTCCAGGCAAACCTTATTTATTAGCATACAAATAAAATATCGCCACATTTCAGCACAAATGAAATATCACCACAGCATTCCTCGACAGCCTCTACTTCAGTTCCTGCCTTCATGGCTTCCCTTGATGATTCACTACTGTGATTTGCAAGTGTAAGCCATATAATACCTTCCCCCCTACAAGTTACTGATGGTCCTGGTGCCAACTTTGAGAAGTCTATGGTTGCTGTCCTTATTAAGTTCATGCTTAGTCAGTCATGTTGATGGGACATTACGGGTGTAGTTTCTGATAATACTAGGTGATATGATCTCATACAAACTCCCTGATCCTGTGGCTCTATAACAGTCTTTCCCCCCAGTCTTCTGAAATGTTCACTGAGACTTAGGTGAAGGAGTTGTTCTGTAGATGTATCTACTGGGAGTGGATTCCAGAACTGTGTATTTTGATTGTACTTTTCTATGATGGTCACCATCAGATGCAAGGAGAAGTTTCCTTGATGAGGGTAGCGAGTGAGACTACACTTATCTGTGAATGTAAGGACATACATTTAGAGTATAGTTTGACATTATGCCAACAGAATTTTCTGAAGTGAATGGGAGAAAGGCCACAAGGCTTCAACCCTATACAAAGAACTATAGACAACTTAGGAATGTTCAGATTGAGAGAAACAGTCTTCTCAATGGAAGAACACAATGATTGGATATCACAAACCAAACACTATCTCTGAAAACATGTATAAACACAGACATATGAGTTTGTATTTAGAAATATACATGTATATACATATACATATATGTATGTAACAGCAATTAATGAAAAAGAAGTCATGAATTTGAAAGAGACCAAGGAATATATGGGAGAGTTTGGAGGAAGAAATGGTAAGGGCAAGTGATATGATTATATCATAATCTCAAAATGAAAAGAAGAACAAAAATAGCATTTGAGTTTTGTCACATACTAATTGTAAATCTCTAATGCATTTTTGTTTAATTAATTGTTTGTATGTGTGAGGAGCATGCAGACACATGTGCAGAAGTCAGAGGGTAACTGTGCAGTTGATCTCTCCTTCCACCTTTATGTGAGTTCTAAGAAACAGACTCATGCAGTCAAGCTTCTTAGTTAGCCTTCTATTGTTGAGCCTTAGGTGTGGGAGCTATTTGTTTATATTTTTATGAGAGCCATTGTCATTGTTAATGGTAGTATTATGCAATACTAAATCCTTAGGGATATCATGCCATGCTAGCCATTGTATTTGTAAAATAATTTGCAACATCATTAAAATGTATATCTTATTCATTGCAATGGGAACTCTTCTCCTGTGACTAGTGAAAATCTGATCCAGTTACAAAATAATTTTTCTGTTGGAAATATTTGAAACTATGCTTTCCCATGTTGTAACAGTAAAAACATTAGGTATCATAATTTTAAGTGCTTTTGTTTTAAATGACTTTACATTTTAAATTTCCTTTATTCTTCTTTGTCTTTCTTTTTATTTTTATTGAAAATAGTTTCTTCTCTTATAGAATGCATACATCCTAACCATAGTTCCCCTCTCTCCACTCTTCCTCTCTCCCTCCCACCTCCTCTTTTCCCCAGGACCACTTCCCCCCTGTTTCATCTTCAAAAAAGAGCAGGCCTCCTAGAGACTACAGCCAAACAGGACAACACACGACACAGTAGGACAAGGCAAAAACCCTCATATGGAGGCTGGAGAAGGCATCCAATAGGAGGAAGATAGTCCAATGAGTAGGCAAAAGAGTCAGAAACACACTTTGATCCCAGTACTTACATTACATTAGTACATTGAGTTTTTGAGATATTAATATTTGATCTATAGATGCTCAATATTTACATAATGACAGTTATTAAATGCATTCAAGAAAACAGAAAAAATATCCAAGAAAGCACCCACCTAAAATATGGAAACACAGACATTGGAGACACTATTTTCTTTAAATTTTGTAATATTTGCCTCTTACAGAATACATGCACTAAAAAGACATTTTGTGTATATCTCTCCATCTGTGTGTATATGCATGTGTGTGTGTGTGTGTGTGTGTGTGTGTGTGTGTGTGTGTGCCACATGTATGGCTTCTCTCTCTCTCTCTCTCTCTCTCTCTGTCTGTCTCTTTCTCTCTCTCTCTCTCTTATTTCCTCTCTCTGTATGTCATATGTATGGGTGCTCGGTGTATGTGTGTGTATGGTTGTTTGTGTGTATGTGTATTGCCACACATGTGTGCTCTTTGGGGACAGAAGAGACTGTCAGAACAACTACAACAGGAATTACAGGTGGTTGAGAGACACCTGATATGGGAGCTTGGTAGGAGATTTTGGTCCTTTTGAAGGGCTGGAAATTCTCTTAACCACTGAGCTGTCCCTCCAGCAAAATGAGGACTTTTCAAAATGAAAACAAAATAAAATTTCTTTAAAGGTTAACTAGTGTGTCTTTTGAATACAACATGTATGTGCCAGTATAATACCTTGCACACAATCATGAGAGTCTGATAGCTTGCGTAGGAAAACAAATTATTTTCTTTCAGTGAGACAAATCACTATATAAAAATATCTTTCCGTCCTCCATTCGCTCAGTTGACAGTTATTGAATGGCTTTTACATGCTGAGAGCCTTTGCTGTTTTAGTTCATGTGAAGAGAAGAAAGGCGGGCTTCCCAGGAGAAGAAATACACTCTAGAGAGGACAGAAAGAAATTAGCACATAAAATAAACACAAATAACATGAAGAAATTTGTGTTATGGGATACTCTTTTAAAATACTACCTAAGAAAACCTTATCAGTAATGCTGCGTAGAAACAAAGGTTGTTCTAAAACATAGCTTGCAATATTAGATGTGTCACAAATGTATATTTATGTGGAATAGATTTTCAAGAGAGGCATGCATTCATGCAAAGTTTTGGGGGACTCAGTATGCTCTATTTGATAGCAGAATATAGTAAATCAATATAGAGGATGAAATGGGAATAAAAGGTATGGAAAAAATATTTAAATGTGAAAGAAAAGAACCAATTCTATAAAGTGGTCTACTCCTCCTTGTGCGTTGTACCACATACTCACCCTCACACACAAATACAAAAAAGCACATACACACTTTTGATAGATGGTTTGGTTGTGAGAATATGGCAAAGATGAATGTCATTAATGCACTATTAGTAATAGAAGATTCACCTTTCTACCATGTGAGAAACTAGCAAAGATGTGACATGCATTTAAAAATATGGGACTTTCTGGGGCTGTGGATTGTAGCCTGATTATCCTTTACAGCTATTATTCACTTATGGGTGAGTACATACTATGTTTGTCTTTATGCGTCTGGTTACCTCATGCAGGATCATTTTTTTCTAGTTCCATCCAGTGGCTGCAAATTTCATGATGTCATTGTTTTTTACAGCTGAGTAATATTCCATTGTGTACATGTACTACTTGTTGTTGTTGTTTTTGGTCCATTCTTCAGGTAGAGGCATCTAGGTGGTTTCCAGGTTCTAGCTATTACCAATAATGCTACTATGAACAAAGAGGGCCCAAAGAAGGATGAATGGATTTCCCTGGGAATGGGGAGTAGAAGAGAGCTCTTAGATAAACTGGGGACAGGTGCACTCGAAGTGGAGGGGGAGGGCGTGAAATAGGAACATGTGGGATTGGCTTGGGTGGGTTGAGGGCGGGGTGGACAGGGAGAATAATGAAACAGATGTCTTGATGAGGGAGCATATTTCGGGGTTTGGGAGAAAGCTGGTGCCAGGGAAAGTCCCAGAAATCAACAAGAATGACGCCATCCTAGTTTCCTAGAAATAGTAGAGAGGGTGCCTTAACTGGTGAAGTCTTATAATCAGATTGAACAAATGCAGAGATCCACAGCCAACACTGGGTCAAGCTATGGGAGTCCTGTTGAAGAGAGAGAGGAAGGATTGTAGGAGCCAGGAGGAGTCAAGGTCATGACAGGGGAACCCACAGAGATACCTGAGCTGGACTCCTGGGAGCTCATGGACTCTGGACCAATCTAGTCTCTCAGCATATGTGACAGTTGTGTAGCTTGGTCTTTTTATGGGGCTCATAGCAGTGGGATCAGGGCCTGTCCATGGCACTTGATTTGGATTTTGGGAACCTATTCCCCATGCTGGGTTGTTATGTTCAGCCTTGATGCCAGGAGAGGAGGTTGTTCCAGTCTCAACATGATGTGCCATGTTTTGTTGATGCCACTTTCTGAATGGAGATGGAGGGAATGAGAGGAGATCAAAGAGAGGAAACTGTGGTCTGGATGTAAAAGAAATTAAAATTTTAATTAATAAAAATAAATAAAAATAAAATATAGGACCTCACTAGACAGCAATTACTGGTATCTTATTTTTGAACTTCTCAGTCTCAAGAATATGAGATGTAAATTTCTATTGTTCCTAAAATATGCAATCTGTAATAAACCTAATGAATTTGAAGAATGTGATAAGACCCATCAATAAAAGACTTCAAACATGAAGCAGCAAGGTCATTGGTGAGTAGGCTTGTTAGTACACAAGGCAAATGGGAGAGTACTCACATATACCAGAACAGTGCAAATTAAAATTTGTCAATTTATTAAAAATCTGCATTTAACAAGTATTGTTTTTTTCTTTTCTTTTTATTTATTTATTATATTTGTGTTTTAATTTTACATATCAGCCATGGGTTCCCCTGTCCTCCCCACTCCCCTCTCCCCTGCCTCCCCCGCCTCCCCCCCCCAGCCCCTCCCCTCCATTCCCATCTCCTCCAGGGCCAAGACTCCCCTGGGAATTCATTTCAACCTGGCGGATTCAGTCCAGGCAAAGTATTGTAATAATAACTGATTCTGGTAGGAGATATAAATAACCACTGCAGGTGACAATTATCTAAAGACAGAAAAGTTGGATGTCCTCAACATGCCTCACCACAAAATGCAAATTACTTTTATTTAGCACCAATGAACATTAACTTTGTCATGAGAATATCTGACTGACCTCATATGCCCCAGTAATTAGAGTTATTTTCATAATGAGACACAGCAACAGAAAGCAACACCTAACTTAATAAAAATAATAAGTCCATTGAATAGAAAGTAGGGATGATTCTAGAATAAAACTGATCTACAATGTTCCAATGTATTAAAGTCATAATAGATGAAATATAACAGAAGAACAATTCCAGACATTCAAAATAAAAAACATAGATATTAAAATTAACTGAGCCTGAGGAGCAGGCATTGCATTTTAAACGTATTGGTTTGCAGTACCAAATGTTCTCTTGTTCTCGATTTTGATCGATTGTGGAATTTCATAAGTCTCTGTCTGTTGCAAAGAGAAATTCCTTTGAAGAGGAGAGAAAATGACACTTACATATAAGGACTGGAGCCATATAATAATTTTTAAAGAAACAAATATTATTTTAAAAGATAATAATGCTTTCTCTAGTTACAGACACTGATTTTATACTCATCTTGTGTACTAGGTAATAAGATCAGGAGAGGCTTGCTGCCAAACTCCAAATGGTGCAGCAGGTACACTACTTGCAACAATAATAAACTTGGGCTGAATAAATGAAACAATTACCTTTGAAAAATTAAATGCAGCATGCGAGTTTATATTGAACCATGGTTTATAAAAATAATTAATTAAGTTGCCCAGGAATATGAGAACTGATCTACCTTCAAAATCCAGCTACCCACTCTTGGGCCCCAAAGGACATTTTATCCTATCACAGAGACACTTGCTCAGCCATGTTCATTAGTGCATTATATATAGTTTCCAGAAACCGAAAACAAGCTAGATGTCCCATGACAGAAGAATAGATCAAGAAAATGAGGCACATTTACACAATGGAGTGTTCTTTAGCTGTTATAAATGACATTATAAAATTTCCAGGTAAAAAGATAGAACTAGAAAAAAATCATCCTGAGTGAGCTAAGCCAACCTAGAAAGATATATATGTTATGTATCTGTTTATATGTGGATATTAACTGTTAAGTCAATGATAATCAAGCTATAATCCACAGAGCTGCAGAGGTTAGGCCTAGAGTAAGGAACTGGCAGGGGTGGGGTGGTACAGATAGATCTCTTCAGGAAAGGGAAATAGAAGAGATAGTTATAGATGAGTGGGTGGGGACCAGAAAGGGAGTATCAACTCCAGAGCAAGAAGTTTGAGGGGAACAAGGGAGGGGATATGGGGAGAGATAGACAAAATTAAGGGCCATTTGAGGGGTAGTATGGCTGACTAAAGAAGACAAAACAAGGTGAATATCTATAGGTACACTAACACAGAAGAGGCAAATATCATGGAGCCTCAACTCCAATTAAAAAAAAAAAAACTATAGGCAACTAGAAATATTCTTTTACAGGGATCAGTCCCTTGTTGGCTATGTGGTACCAAGTGGTTAGCCTAAGAAGATATGCATTATATGACAAATAACATTTTATGACCTGGTAAGGTTGTATTTATATATTTAAAAATCTCTTTTGATATAGAAATAAGAAAAATGGTAGATTATTGACTGTACTTTAATCCAAAAAAAACCCAACTATTAATCTTACATGTTTTACATTAGGATTTTGGTTTATTGATACTAATTTAAAGTTAATTTACTATACTGTATGTCTATTTCTATTCTTGTTTAGGATATTATGTTTATGCAGCTCACCTAAAATTTTAATATATAATTAAGGAATAGAGATTAATAGTTATCCATAGTAGCAAACTTAAAAATAACATAGTCACATTAGGTATATTTTCAAGGTCGTATAGAGATATATTTTAGATAGATAAGCAATCTTTAAGCACTTCAAAGACCTACAGAATATGGCATTTAAAGTGTTTTAAGAACATAGACTTTACTCAACAGTGAGATACATCTGCTCCTGCAAGCACCAATTACTTCAAAGAGGATGATGAGCAAAAAAAATTCTCCATAAGGAATTTCTTTTCTTTTCTTTCTTTCTTTTTTTTAATATGGAATGCTTCATGAATTTGCATGTCATCCTTGTGCAGGGGCCATGCTAATCTTCTCTGTATCATTCCAATTTTTAGTATATGTGCTGCCGAAGCGAGCATAGAGTTTCTTTTCTTTACAGCAAAAGCTAGCCATGTAGGCAAAGAAAGTGTCCTTGCCTCGACTGCTGACCAAATTGGACAAGTAGGACATAAAAGAACATGACTACAGAACTTTGCCAAGACAAGGTGGGACAGTGCTTCAAAAATCCTGCTTCACAATTAAGTCTTTAAGATATGCTAGGCCTGCAGGATGAAGATGGATGCCGCAACATTGCAGAGGATCCTTGGGTGATTGTCCAGGAAGTTTGAGGTCCCTGTAATTAGGTAACATTTCACCCTTCTGGGGTCTTTGATGGAGCTGAAGATTAAATAGTTATAATTATAGCTTTCCTTGGTTATAATAGAAAGTAAATTTATGCAAAACTTTAGACTCACCAAGATAGATACTTATGTGTCTTCTCTAAATTTTTTGCCAAATGCAAATGGATTAGATAGTGTTACTGTAATTCTTACTTAATAACATTTTGTTGTATATAATCTTGCTATGGTAAAGGAAAATCTTCCTTTTACATTATAACAAAGAGGGGAAATCCTGTAGAATATTTATCTTGTACACTGTGAAGATTTGTCATTCAAATTGGTTTAATAAAATGCTGATTGACCAGCAGCCAGGCAGGAAGTGTAGGTAGGGCAACCAAACTAAGAATACTGGCAAGAGACAGGGCTGAATCAGGAGTCACCAGCCAGATGCAGAGGAAGCAAGGTAAGAATGCCAGACTAAGACAAGGTACTAAGTTACATGACTAAAGGATGGGGGATGCCTTTCTGTATTCTGTGAATATTTATTTCTTTGATTGGTTGATACATAAAGCCATCTGGCCTATGGCAAGCAGGAAATTCAAACAGACAGACAGGAAGAAGGCATAAAGAGACGCCAGCTGCCACTGGAAGGAACAACATGCCAGCAGACCAGTAAACCATGGCCAAATGACAAGGTATAGATTCATAGAAATGGGTTCATTTAAGATATAAGAGCTAGCTGGCAGAAAGCCTGCCATAGCCATAGTTTGAAAATAATATAAGCCTCTGTACATTTATTTGGGTCTGAGTGGTTGTGGGACCAGGTGGGACACAGAAAAACTTCCAACTACAGCTAACTATATATACGAATTAGAGGCTAACTAGCATAAGAGCTAGTTAGAAAAAGCCTGAGTCACTGGCATAGACTTTATATGTATATTAAGCCTCTGAGTTAATTATTTGGGACGAGGCAGTTGGGATAGGAAATGTCTGCCTACACTCTTTCCCTTTCTGTTTGTATAAAAACAACAACAACAACAAAAATAAATAAAAGGCCACAATTTTTAGAAAGAGTAAGATCAGTCTATAGGAAAGGCTTGAGGAAAGAAAGGGAAGGGCTATAATCATCTTTTAATTTTAAAAACTCTCCTATATACATTTAAAAGATCATGTAAAGGCCCAAAATGAATTTTGGAAGGTAAATGTGAATTCTGTGAATTATGAGTTTGCTATGTGTATTTTGGGGGAAAAATGCATAGTTTAATCAGGGTTTGGTTTGCTTATGGCTGCTGGGAAACTGTAGAACTACCTATATTTAGAAGTGTGTGTGTGTTGTGTGTGTGTGTGTGTGTGTGTGTGTGTGTGTGTGTGTGTGTGTGTGTCTCACTGATAGTTCTGGTTTGCTTTTATGTGGAATCAAAAGAAAGGAAAGGAAAATAAACATTGCCTCCATTAAGTATGCATGTCTGAGGGCCGTGCTTACACAAAGGTGATAGATGAAAGGAATGGTTTGCTAACTCAGTTGCTTGATAGGAAAGGAAGACATAGTAAGGCAATGGTACTGGAGAAAGTGCTCCAAACTGTGTGGTGGAATCTGATCTCAAAATATCTCCCTGCCTGCCAGCAAACCAGTGCAAGAGGCAAGGAAGGCATAGTCGGTAGACGGCCTCACATCTGCCTTCAATCAATTCTTTATCCTGAAATGCTCTGCTTCTCTCCCTTGTCTCTGAAGCTACCCTTCCAGAGCCCCAAGGCCTTGGGAACACATGTGCTTCCCACTTGCAAACATCTCTTGGCTTCAGGAACACTGTCTCTGATAATTTAACACAAAACTGAAAGTACACACAGAATACTTGTATTTCAATTCAGTTCAAGGACTTAATGGCATTGTTCTGAACCTCTTCTCCCAAATTGCTTTCCAGATAACTAGTCTACAAAGCTATAACAAAAGGAAAATCTGAATGCTGTGTTAAATGTGTATGGTTTTATTCAAATTTTATGAGACTGTTTTAATAGCTTATACTAGCTTTCATGATAACACATTTATTTTAATTTGGGTTATTTGAATCTTTAGACATAAACTATATTTGACTTTTTGTTATATCTTTGATTTCATTTCTTCATTGTGATAGTTGAGTTGTGGGCATAGAATACTGATTATGCTGAAGAAATAAACATTAAATATTTTCAGTTTTCCTCTCCATGCTTTATAAAAGACTCAGTGATTCCCTACATAGCCTGACATTTCTGCTTTCATTAAGGAGATTGGTTTAAAAACTATGGTAGATCTTTATCATATTTAATTTTACATCCTTATAGACACAGGTGACATTATCTGTTTCTTAACCATATTGTTGAGCATTTGATTACTGTACTTGCTATATTTGACCTGGTGGACTTGATTCTGTTGTATTAGTTTAGGCTCTGATTTGTCCTTACCTTCATCACCACCTCTAACTTAGTAGGACAATCCACCTTTTTTTAACATTATCTCAGTTCATATTTTTTGGCAAGTGCCCCCAAATCAGGCATTCTTTTATAAGTTCTATATAAGCATCTTGCTTGTGTTGTGATAGGATAGAAAAAATTCTATTTAAGCATCAAATATTCTTGATCATTACCCATCTTCCCTGTGTACAAAACAGTCCATAGTACCTTATTATATAGAAATAATCAGGATTGATGTCTGAAGAAGGACATAGTGTGAAGAGAGATACAAGAAATGATCTAGCAAGACAACAAGGAAAGCCTAGTCTATATCCATGAGTAGAATAATTAGTAAAATCTTCACAATGTTAGAGAAAAAGATCAACCTAGAAATCCAGGATATATTTGACACAGACATGGCCATCTTCAATAGTACAGAGCAGGACATGATTGGACAAACACAGACACTTTCAGTATTGCTTGGTTTCAGCACGAAAAAGGAAAAGGGGAAAGGAGAAGGAAATCAAAAAATGAAGGAGATTAGAAGCACACAAAAGGGGCTTTCTACCATATCTAGGAGAGGAGTAAATAAATTTTAAGGAAATTAGCACAAGAAATTTATAGATCAGAAAGACTTTTGTAACTTCAATAAAGTCAATAATTGAAGAGATTTTTAAAAATGAAAAAAGGCAGGAGGTCAGCTTGCATGCTATGGAACTTAAGGCAGACAATAAAAGTATGAATGCAAAACTAGACACAAAAATTGTGAAGAGGGACAAATAGAAAATGCTTGGGAAGATAGACTCTATAGGATTGTCTGACAAACTAAATATGGAAAATGAGAAGTTGAATGAATTTCCCAAGCTTTTAACATTTTATAAATAAGACAGAGAGTTCCGGAAAACAAAGGAGAGAGAAAATTGTGTGAAAGAATACTTTAAATATGAGTTTGTATAACATTTGACCCTAGACATGTAAGAAAATATCTATTGGCAGAGTTCAGGACTAGATGGAAGTTTGGGAACCAACATTATGAGAGAGTAAAGTATCCCACCACAAACATATTTGTGGCGTACTTTGGGTGGATAGTTCAGAGAAACTGCAAATGTCTGAATTTACAAAAGAAGACATACTATTGTTTTCCAGAGGAAATGTACACATGTTTCAATTATCAAATTGAATTTAGATAAGAGATACAAAAGTTTTTCTTGTCCATAACCCATCCCCCACATGCACACCTTCTTCCTGGAAGAAACTGTCCTTCAGAGGGGAAAATATATGGGTTGGATTATTGGTATAGGGTCTAGACAGATCACCACAGGTAAAAATTACCTGAGGAATCTCATCCACATAACGAGACAAACCCTGCTTGCTAAAGACAAACCCTGCTTGCTAGCTATTCTTGCCCTGACTATTCCTTCCTTCCCTCAGAAGTACAATCTTCTAAGATTACAAACTCTTCATCAGCAGCATCTATCTGTCTTCACTTGGCATCACAGACCCAAAGATTCAGGCATGGAATAGCACTTGTGTATTCTGTTAACTGATAGTGTCTGTATGTTTCGTAGACTAAAATGACCAAAACCACGGAGGGAAAAGAGTAATTTAAACTTTTTCTTCAATATCCACTTTATAGTGGTTGTGCCTATGGTTATGGATGGCACTGTGCAGACTAGTATTGTCATAAGAAGCCGAGTAGGTTCTCTGGGATGGAAAGAGAATTCAGAGTTGGATACAGAGGCAACATAAAAAAGAACCCAAAGAATCACTTCAAGAAAACAAGGACCAAACTGTGTCTCTAAAATTTTTCAGTTTGTGAATATCAGGATGATTTCTAGTGAAGGCTTAATGAGGTATGCTCCACAAGATGAAAGATAGGAAGAATTTGATAATATTTCTAATATTTCAATATCTTCCTAGACTTGGAAAATTTTATCTTAGGGGTATAATATAGTTCAAATATTATAATGTTGTTGCTACTATGATTTACAGTTAGAAGAAAATTGCAAATCCATTTGGAACATGGGAGATATATACCAAGGGCAGTACTGACTCAAACCATGTAAAGGACCCTGAACTAATAGATTACACCATACATAATAACTTGGAACTTTTGAGGCAATCTCTAAGTAATGATGCAAAGGAGGACATTCAGACACAAAAAAGACTCACTTCATCATGTCAATAAAATTTATTCCAACAATCTGTAAGAGTAAATCTTTTTATAAAAATTTGAATCCTACTAACTCCACATTATTTTATCAATTTCTGCTGTTCATCCTGATTTATCATTAAGCCAGTTAATTAGTTTCAATTATAGCTAACAATTCTACGTTATTTTTATTTCTGTAGTTCTGTTCCATTTTTTTTTTGGCTTCTTTTTTTCCTTCACATGCTCTTCCCTGTTTTTCTACTAGACCTGCAGTTTTTCTAACTCAATCAGCCATGTTATAGATGGCAATAAAGAAGATGTTATAAACACTCAGTTCCCTGCTCGCCTGTCACTTCTAAATCACCAATGAAAGGTTCTTTTGAACACTTCGAGGGTCTTCTTGCATACTTCAGTTGGTGCATAGTCATTTTGTAAGTTGTTTATTTACAGAAAAAAATGTTGATTTTTCCGTCTCCTTATCAAAAGAAAAAAGTTCTTGCTTATTCATGTTTAGATGTTTCATTCTCTGCTGTTTGCCAATCTTTGGCTTAAATCATGATTTCATGGCATTTGGCAATTAACTCATGCAAAATAATAATGGTCATACCACCATGTTACTATTCCCTTCAAATTTTCTCTTTAGTATGTTAAAGCATATGTCCTTTGCTTGTTCATTTTTACTCTGCATTTTAAATTAAAGTATTTTTCAAATTAAGGCAAACTGTTATCACTTTTGTTCATTTATCTTTCTCCAAATACCTAGATGAAGCATATTGTAAAATAAAAAATCAAATGATTTAAAAATCCATCATTATGCTTATTTTCTCAATGCACTACATTCTCTTTTTCTCATTTTTTAACTTTGCTATTTCACATATTTACAAGTAGTGAAACCACTACTTCAACTGAATATTTCTTAAGTATTTTATTAGTGCTCTGAAAGTTGTTTGCAAAGCTCTATTAATTCAAACAAATACCTTAAGAATAATTCAGTCCAGGAATGAACTGAGAACACACTTTGGCAAACTCTACTCTTAATGAGCCTTGAAGTAAGTTTGGAAAGAACCTTAATTCTTTTGAGCCACTTTGGTTCTATTTAGGATTTTACAAGTTCAGTGGTTAAATAGTACCTTAGTGGAAGCAATTTGAAACAACTCTATGAGACTAATAGCAAGGACTGGTTTGATGTTTTCTTTTTTCTTTAAATTAGAGAACAAATTAGGTCATGGTGATAGATTCAATCCAAACATATTTTGGCTGATATGGAAGGGAAAATTTGAATCAAAATTAGACAGTGTGTATATATGTACTACGAATATTGTGGTTTGTGTAGACTGAGAAATGAGATGTATTGGAAATCAGGAATGAGAAGAAACAAAACAAATGCTTTAGAAAAGCTAAGCAGAAGCAGAAACCTAGTTCTGTTGTAGGATTTGTATGTTAGAGCTTCATAGATGCCCTAAATACATACTTTCTACAAAGCAACTTGTAACTGAACATGAGCTCATATTTTGTCTAGAGCTTGAAAAAGAATACACAACAAATGTCATAACAGAGAGGAACCTCTGATCTTACATTATACTCAAGGGAAAACTTAATGTGTAGCATTCTTAACTGATAACAAAATTAGATTCAAGCCCTCTCTTCTGACTATCTTTGTATTTTCTTTCTTTCTAATTCATTATGATAGGCTGTTGAGGAATAGACCAACTTTTAAGAGATGCAGCTCTGTCATTGAATAGCAAACCATGTAACTCATGAGAAGTTGACCAATGAACTCAGAAATGTGCTGTAATTGGTTAGTAACCTATATTTCTGCTTGTGAGCATGTAGCCATGCTGCCAGCATTCCAGAAAAGGCCATTATATTTCAAAATGGCCGAGACTATTGAATGTATTTCTGTACAGAAAGGAAACTTAGTATAGGGAAGCATTGTCCTCAGTCTTAAGATTTAGATCTCCCTAAGGACTTTGGAACCTTAGTAGACTCCCATGCCTTACTGGGACTATACTGTGATGTCTTTATTTCTTGCAGATACATTCAAAAATAGTTTCAGCCTACATTATAGCAATTTTTCCATCAGCCAATGCTTATCCCATAGTTGCATGCTCAAAAACCCATAAGCATGCAGCAAAGATAAAGGTGATAATAAGCATAAAATGCAATATAGTTTAACTAAGCTCCTAAGTAGCTTTTATCCTTCAAAATGTCTCCTTTTCATCACTTCTTGACCATTTTACCCCACACCTCCAACAAACAAATCCAACAAGAAAAAAACTTACAAATTTAATATTTAGGATAAAATAAAAGCTAGAAATTTTAATTTCATATTTGTTGGTTTTTGCTTGGATAATAAAAATGAACTAAAGTGCAATTGTTTGAAGATCCTTATAAGTATTCCTGGTTGGAAATAATAATTCCAAGGTTGGTCTTTGACTTCTTATGGCATAACTAAAGAAAACTCATTCACAGATGTTTGCAATCTTACCTAACATAAATTCTAAGCCAAGCCTGACAGCCCATATTTGCAATGTCAGCTCTTAAAATCCTAAAGCAACCAAATCAGAGTTCAAACCAACCTTGGTTATATACAAAAGTCAAGTCCAGAAGTCAAGTCTGTGCTGTGTAAGAACTTTGCTCAAAAAACTTAAACTAACAAATGAACAAACAAGATATTATTCATACATATATCTAATGACATAATTTCCCCTCTGCAAATTCCTTCCAGATCTCATCTTTTTTTAAAATGAACATTCACTTATCATTACACAAAACTGTACCTCTTGCTTTTATTCCATAGAAGTAAAGCCTCTGCATAAAATCCTCAACAGGATCATTTAAAGCAATTTATTTTTATAAGACTTATTAATATTTTTCTTTCTACTTTGTTTGCTCCCAATTCTCATCTGACAATGACATCAACATTTAGCATGTGAATATCTATTTCCACCCAAATTTTTCATTTCCCTGAAACGTTCATGTCTTTCAAATATCTGGACACTGCACATGCTTCCCACTTCCCAACATACAGTTAGAAGTACCTATTCTACGTGACCAGGAGCAAACACCTGTCCACACACATTTTTCTTTTGTTAAATGACCCTTGATCTAATTCCCACATGTAAGAAATGATTTGCCACTCAATACTATGATGTACTCTCAGTGCATGTGTTACTCTGTATGTGTTCCCCCTTCTGTTAGCTTTAAAGTGATTATTTATGTTTTATTGGCCTTTGAATTTATAGTGTGTAGTATATGTAACTCCCCCCAAAAGCAACATTCTCATTAAAAGAATAAATTGCAAGTTGATCTACCAGTGAACAGTTCCCAACTTTTTAATATTCCACATTATAACTACATTTTGTATATAGTTAAAATAAGTGACCTCAACAAATTCATTTTAATGATCAAATTGGCTTTTTCTTTTTTTTATTATTATGTGTTTTAATTTTATACATCAGCCATGGGTTCCCCTGCCCTCCCCCCTCCTGCCCCCACCTTTCCCCCAGCCCCTTCCCTCCATTCCCATCTCCTTCAGGGCCAAGACTCCCCTGGGCATTCATTTAAACCTGGTGGATTCAGTACAGGCAGGTCCTGTCACCTCCTTCCAGGCTGAGCAAAGTGTCCCTGTGTAAGCCCAAGGTTCCAAACAGCCAGCTCATGCACCAAGGACAGGTCCTGGTCCCACAGCCTGGATGCCTCCCAAACAGATCAAGCTATTCAATTGTCTCACTTTATCCAGAGGGCCTGATCCAGCTGGGGGCTCCACAGCCTTTGGTTAATAATTCATGTGCTTTCTTTTGATTGGCTATTTGTCCCTGTGCTTTTTGCAATCTTGGATTCAACAATTCATGCCCTTGCAGTCCCTCCTCTTTCTCTACAGTTGGACACCTGGAGCTCTACCTGGGGCCTGGCCAAGGATCTCTGCATCCACTTCCATCAGTTTCAAATTGGCTTTATCATTAATCATTCATAATTGAGTGGTATTCTGTTCAAAAACTGGAGTTGTGTTGGACACGGTGGACAAATGGGGCTTTACTATGCAGTTGGAACAAAAAATGAAAATGTAATAATACACACACATACACACACACACACACACACACACACACACACACACACACACATGCATGTGAGCACACACACACACACAATTTCACTTGGGTGGATATCTGGTTACTCGGCTTGTAATGGGTAAAGCAGAGGGTGTTCTCATCATACTAGTTTAGGTAACCAGGTGACCAGACCCCCCTTCATGATTGAATGATATCCTCCCTCCCTTCCTCCTTTCTATTTTTCATTCCTCTCTCTCTCTCTCTCTCTCTCTCTCTCTCTCTCTCTCTCTCTCTCTCTCTCTCTCTCAAAATAGACATCTTAGAAAACTGTTTAACCTCAATCCTGGACATAGTTTAGGATCACTGTCTTCTGTCTCCTCTATTGATGTTTAGTAGTAGGTATGATTATTCTCATGCTACGAAGAAAAACTCGAAAAGAAATGTAAATTAAAAGTCTACAGTTGGGCCGAGATTTAATGGAATGTAATTTTCCTATTAAGAAGGTTCATTCAACTATAAGCTGTTTCCTAAATCAATACATTGCCCTGTAGCATATTGTGTTTAAGTTACTGCTGCTTAAATCAATACAATCTCCTTGCTTCCCATTTCAAAATTCATTCACATTGGTTCTTGGTTATGAAATAAACTTTATTTAAAAGGTACCAAAAGGGAGAAGTTGTCAAGAACACATTGGTGACCTCCTTGCAGGCAGTCCACTGTGATCTCTAGCTAGACTCCAGAGAAGGCTTTACAAAGCATGAGATTTACAAATAAAAACATCCATTTCCTCCCTTCTCTTGGTCAGGGAAATGCACCTTAAAAGATTTTACTGCAAATATTTGTTTTAAATATTCCTTCTAAAACACTTAAGGCTCATTCATTTTAATATATTTCTAACAAGACCTTTAAACTTTATGTCATCAGCCAATTTCCTTCCTTTATTATGAATAAAAGAAACATCTCATTTCCAGTCTGATTTAAATCTTCATTTTCTTTAGAGGCAATAGAAATGCCAATTTTCCAAAATAACTCATTTCCTTCCTTTCTGCTCTATCCCTCCCTTTTCTCAGAAAAGAGATTACTCAAACAGCTTTTCTGCATAATTAATAGGTTGTTCTGCTTTGCCTCAGACTAGCTTAGCTACATCTCTGAATATTTTCTAATTAGTTATTTTATAAAGTTATCTGGATAATTTGTGGTTGGAAATATGTCAGAAAATTAAAATTTGAATCCATCAGAGTGCCTCTTTTAAATCACATCACCTTACTTTAACATCACCACTTACACACACACACACACACACACACACACACACACACACATTCACATGTATTTTCCAAGCTAACTTAGACCTTTTGCCTTCAGCATTACAGCTCCCAATAGATTACTGTCTAATTTCACAGATAGTTAAGCCACACATTCAATCCTATACACCTTTAGCTAAATACACATAAGTGGAATCAAATAACCAGGCCAAAAGGCATCAACCCTATTGTCGATTACTTTTATTATTTCTCTGAGCATGTAAAAGCATTTAGTTTTTCCTGTACTTTATTTACCAATAAAAAGTGAAACATCTCCTTCCCTCTATGAAAGTCCAGCCTGCCTAGTTTTGCAGGTTTCTATGTTCGTGTCTGAGCTCCATTCCTATCCAAGACATTTCATTTATACTTTCACTGTCGTTTTTCTGTTATGTTAACCAACTCTGATCTAGAGCATTTAGGATGTTTCTGTCTGTAGCTAGGAGTTTTTAAAGCCAGGCACATTTATGACTTTAGGACAGTATTGGTACAGGAGGCTAGTGAAGAACTACTAATAAATAATGTTTCACAATGTGATCAGAGGCTTGATGCTCAGAACAGGTAGGATTCTCTCACCTTTCAATATCACACAACTGATTCCTAGTATATAAGAAAACTTTCAATGCTTCATCATTATGAGTTTTGTAACTTATATTCTAGGCTTATTTATATTCTCACTGTTATTTTTTTTTCCTTTTTTGGTCAATCAACAAGAATGACTATATGGATTTAAAAAGAGTCAAGAGAATAACATCATAGGGGAAAATAAGCTTTTCTAGTAGCTTTTCAGGAGAAGGGTAAGAAAAATGTTTCAGTGTGTGTGTGTGTGTGTGTGTGTGTGTGTGTGTGTGTGTGTGTGTGTAGATATGCATGTGTATACACACCCCTCTGTACCTGCTTGTATGTGTACATATGTGCATGTGTATGTATGTGTGTGTGTGTGTGTGTGTGTGTGTGTGTGTGTGTGTGTGTTTGCAGAGTTAAATTAAAAAAATATGTCATTTTTTAAATGCACTTTAAGTGAAAAGCTTTCACGGTAATGGAATACATGAACAATGAGAAAAGAAAGAATAGGATTTTGTCCCTAGACATAGACAATTTTTAAGTAGAATGACCTACAAATATCTCTGTGAACATAACAGCTACAAGAAGAGAAAATATGGAGGGTGGGCAGCAGTGGAGGGCGAGAGAGCAATCAAGTGATGAAGCGGTACCTACTCTTGTCTGCAGTAGGTCCGTAGATCTTTGTGTTGCTGCTCTTGAGGGACAGCAGCTGTCCCCTTGCTTTCAATTTCTTTTATCCAGTGCTGTCTATAATGCATTTCACTTATAACACTGCTCACATTAAGTTGTAGGAATTTGATTCCCAACTACAATAAGTAATGGGCTCACTTTTTCTTTTTTTTTTTTTTTTTTTTTTTTTTTTTTTTTGAGACAGAGTTTTTCTGTGTAGTTTTGGTGCCTGTCCTGGATCTCACTCTCAACAGAGATATGCCTGGCTCTTTCTCCTAAGTGCTGAGATTAAAGGCATGTGCCACCACCACCCGGACTCACTTCTTGATAAGACTATAAATTTGCTATGTGACCTTCACAGAAAATTTTGTCCCTTTAGTGTAGGAATAAATTTTCTCTTGGACATTTGCAAAAAATATGAAAATTGCTGCATTAGTTCCATCATCATTCCAAAAGGTTAATATACTTTAGTAGGAAAGGGGAAAACTGGACTGAATGCTGATATAACACATGGATCATGAGGAAACCACCTCATTAATACTGCTATGTATTTTGCATTCTATAGAAATAACACTGTGTGTTCTTTGGCCACAGAATGAAGAAGTTCATATTTCAGAAACCATGATTGAAATTTGAAACTTAGCCTATGTCCGAGAAGAAAAACTAAGGCTGAGAGAGGGCTTGATTCAGAATCTCTTGCCGGTGTCAGAAATAGCATCTATCCAAAATGAATAAACTCATAATGTAAAGTCGTTGCTATCCTTGCTATATGATTCCATTCATAAAGTGTGCATATAATTTTTTTATTTTAACTTGCATCAAATGTATGTTCACTAATAAATATACACATAATTTGCAGGAAATGGTTTTTGTAAATAAAATAATATCAGTATTTCTTTCTCTATGGAGCCCTGCCTCTTTTATTTTTCTACCTCACTTTCACATCCAATGTCCCTTGGCTGAAATACCTGCTTGAAATACCAATGACCTATCTTTGCACATTGTTGAAACACCTTTCAAAGTCTCATGTCTCTGAACCCTCACCAACTCCTTGGCTAACTGTGGTTGTGAAATCATCAGAAGTTGATGGTAGAAGGCCACAGATGGTAGAAGTAAGTTACTAAGGGCTGCTGTTTGGGGATTATAGCCTGCTCCTGCTTATGGTCTGATCTCTATTTCCTCTAGTGTCGGGTACCATAATATAAATGCCATCCTTCTTTTATATGTTCTGTTATGATAGACAGGAATACCCCTTGAAACCAGGGGCCAGAATAAATCTCCTCTCTCTTAGGTTGTTGTTGTCAGTCATTTAGTAACAGTAATGAAAGAAATGTAACTTATATGCACATAAAAGTTTATCTGGCTAACTATATATACAGTCATAAAGATGTGTACAAGATATGCCCCAACTATTCCTAATTTTAATTTCTTTCTTCTTTCACAGTCACAAATAAGTAAACCATATTCAACATCTTAACTAACAGGGAAAAGCTGGCAAAGTTCATCGTATATTTCTTGGAAAATACTATTTACATTTGAACATCTAAGTCGATGGTTTAATATAAATATGTATGTATATACTTGTATACATATGTATGCATATACATATAATTAAACACATACATCAATACACATAATACAATCAGAGATCATTAGGGCAATTTTCTGGCATTATAGCTTTTTCGTTTCTGTCTCATCAGACACATTCAGAATATAGACTAGAGAGAGACACAGTGTTTCAAACCTGAGCTCATGTAAATGTTTCCATGTTGTTAGTTATCTATCCGTGTCAGTTGTGTTGGGACATCCTCTGCTAGGGCAGGGAAAAAAACATCTACTTCCTCAGGGACATTGAGTAGTTGCCTAAAACAGATACAGTCTGGGCAGAGATCTTGCTAATGGACAGATAATCAAAGACACTACTGGAAAAGACAGTAGCGAAGACAAATTTGACAAGGGAGCCTGCTAAGTCAGAGAGTTCTTATAGCAGATATGAGGAGTATGGGTTTTAAGTTGAAGGTGCTAGACAAAAATAAGACCTCTGGAGGACTCTTGAAAGTCAAAAGTAAGCCCTCTCCTCCTTTAGCCTTCTGAGACAGCTTAAGTTCTGAGAGGCTCTGTCTACAAGAGCCATAACCACTTCTAGATACCTGCGCTTCTAGAACAGGTGGAAGGTGCAGTATCAACAACAAAAGAGGATCCTGCAGAGGCTTCACACCAGTTTATTCTGAGAAATTTGGCTGACTTACATAATCATATATATATATATATATATATATATATATATATATATATATATATATATAACCACTTGGGTACGAAACCATGGTGCTTGATTGGTTATAATGACAAGAACAGCAAATCCTACTGTTTATGCAGTGGCTGTGGCATTGCCTGCTGTGGCCATGGCATTGGGAGGAAGCATTACAATGGAGGGAAAACAATCATAGACTTATTCTGAGCCTCTCTGGCCTGTGGTAATGAGATGTTACTGCATAAACAAGGCAAGAGGGAGGGGAGAGAAGTTCTCTTGCATTCTGTCATCAATATTGATGACAGCTATGTTGAGTAATATGGCCTCTGGGTAAAACAAAATAGAAAATGAAAATGAGTTTTAATTTCAACAGGCCAGACCTCTGGAATTAAATATAAAAACATAAGCTTCCAACTGGGTAAAATAGTTTTATTTTTAAAGAAAGAAAAGGCCTATTTAAGGTTGATGACTTAATTGTTTCTACCTAATTAATCTTCCCTCTTCTAACTAGTTGGCTGTTAGAGTTAAGACTCTGATTAATCTAAAATATGTTCAAGTTGGATCCATGCAAACTTATTTTTTTTTTTGTAAAATTTTAATGTCAGAAACTGCTTCAAACCCTGTAAAATAATCCTTTTTGTTTTTTCCTTGTATTTTCTCTCTTTTCCCTTCCTTCCTTCCTTTCTTTTTACTAGTAAATATAGGGACAACACATCGATTGTAATCACAAAGCAAGCTAACAATGTGCTGAGCCTACTCCTCCTCCTTTGGCGAGAGTGGATTTGTAATAAGCATGTAGGGTTGATTTTATGAGATTCAAAATGGCAGAGGCAAGGTGAAGAAGGAGAGGTTATGGAAACGTACTGCTTGATGTCAAACATATGGAAGAAAACAGACAGTGATGGTACAGTTCCAGTCTGGGAGGAGCTACCATGGTAGTGCTCATAATAAAATATGTTGAGCAGCTTGGTCTGTCTCTGTCAGGTTTAACTCTGATCCTCATGCGCTGCTCTTGACACCCACAGTTTCATTTCACTACCCAGGCATCACAGGTGGGAAGATCAGCACCTGGGAACAGTGACAGCCAAAGGGAGGTAAAGCAGGCAGTTAAGGAAGGGACTGATCTGCCATTGCAAAGCAAGCATGGAAAGGACTCTCACAAGGAAATTACTGACCCCATAATAGTCACACAAATCCTTTGTTACACTTGTCTTCTAATTACTTGAAGTTCTAATGAGCTGTGGAAAAATACTAGGTGCAAATTACACTACATTATTAGGGTTACCTCCAGCAGCTGTTACAGGCGTTGAATGGCTTCTATTTTTATAAACAAACCCTTTAACCAAAACACATAGCTAAACTCACAGATATGAAACATGCCAATTATCTATCAAAAGCACTATATTTCTCTTTTTAAAATGTCTTTGAAGCATATGGAACTGAAAATACAAATGATGAATAAATAGCCTTGCTGCTGAGAAAAGCAAGATATTAAAACCAATAATATTTGAGATGCTAATGATAATACTATGACCATGTTATTTCCAAAGATAATTAAATTATCAACTAACACTCACAAATTAACATCTTATAATAAAATTGTGTGCTCTTTACCTAGAAAAGGATATTAAATATTTTTAATAAGATTTTTTTTAAAAAGTATTTTAATTGTTGGAAATACATCAGTGAGTTCTCTGTTCAAAGTACATTTTATTCATATGAATCTTACCAAATGACCCACATTTCATGGCTAAGATAACCGCTGTCATCCTTGTACCCTTAATCTACTAAATATATTGTATAATTCATGTTTTAGAAGGAAGATTGATGTTCCAAGTTAATTCCATTAGTACACATTAAGAAAATGAAATGAGTAGCATTGAACATAATATTTACATTCATATTTTGACATATAGTGTAATGGCTTCTGCAATTTAAGAGAGAAATAAACATAAATAGAAAATTAGAACCAGGTTATTTTTGCTATTTTAAAATACTCATTTGTTTTTCAGAGTCATCAGGTTTCTAAATGCATTTTTGAAGTTTAGATATTGGAAGATATTCACACTAATACCTCCTAAATATTTTCATGAAGCATCTCAACCATAAAAATTAGTGAGGCTTGTATCCTAATGTAACAAGAACCTTAGGATACATAAAGTCTTTCTGTGTTGCAGCTCATCTGTTGAGTGTGACCACACTTACTAATGTGGACTGTGATACCACATTTGCACATTTTATTTAATGGCACAGTTCCTTTGCTACTCCAGGTTTTTGTTTGTTTGTTTGTTTGTTTGTTTGTTGCTGTTTTTATATGTAGAAACAGAATGGAAAACATGTTAATTAGTTGTTCAATGCCTTGCAGCTCAATTGCTGCAATTCTTGGCTTACTTAGTCATTGCTCAATGTGAGGTCAATGTACATACTTATTTTGGTATACTATACTGTATGTCTCATCTAATATGTATAAATATATATATATATATATATATATATATATATATATATATATATATATGTTACATTAGTTTTCTCTTGTTTAAAATACCTCAAATATGTGTTGTAACAAATACTATTTTTCCTTATAATCAAGTATGTTTTTCCTTACCAAAACAGAAATATTTCATACTTTAAAAGTAAGGAATTTTTATGAAACAAATTGTTTTATTAAGACAACATATGGAGAAGTTAAATGTATCTTTTTAAATAAAAAACAAGTTATATCCAAATAAGCAAAACCCAGGATTGACTAAAGATGAGAAAAGATGTCATGAAATTCTAAATTGGTGCTATGCACAAGAAAGGAAACAGGCCTTTGGTCTTCTTTATCCAAATGGGGGCCTGACTTGTTTGGAAGAGTTCTGATGTATTCTCCAATATGAGCTCTCTAACAGAGGCCGTACTTAAATTTATTGACCAGCAAGCAAATATAGTATCAAAAGGAATTTTGGTTATTTTGTTACAGTAGTCTCACAAGGAAAGGAACTGTGTTTGTTTTCACCTGCTTTTTGTTTTGTTTTGTTTGTTTGTTTTGGGCTTGTTCCTGTTGAATTGGAGCAGCACACAAAGCCATAATCATATATTATCAATCCATACCCCCAAGTTGCTTTCAACATTTTTCTTGTGGAAGAGTGTTGCTTCCAAAGAAAGCTCCACTGTTTTTAGAGAATGGTCTCTGGTCTAGCCACCACATTTTATTCACACATACATTCTTCTGAGTCAGGGGCACAAATAACTCTGAAAGGAAATGTAGGGAACATGGTAATATCACAGCTGTGCATTCGGCTGAGCTTGCAGATCATTATGTTGGAAGTCCAAAGCATAGTAAGATTGATTACAATGTTTTTCTTATGTTCAGTTAATTCTGAACAGGTTGGATACAGAGTACATAAGCAAAATGAATACATAGCTATGAATTATCTCAAACCACATTTTTAATTTGGTTACAGTTTGGGTGAAAGTTTCATTTTTAAAGATCAGATTTAAACAGTATTTCTCAGAAAAACCTTTGCCAAGAATTATTGAATAAAACAGCAAAATTAGAGAATACAAATCTAAATCCAAGTCTCTAAAAAATAAAAGTATAAAACTCAACACATCATGTAAGACACTCATAATGATAAAAACAAAGAAGGAAAGCATCTATTCCCATAAGAAGTGACAGATACATAAGCTCATATTTCATAAAGCATGAAGGAAAAATAACAATTAAGAAAAAATTATGTACTTTTAAAATGGACTATTTAGATAGAAATTTACTCAGAGGAATAACTGAATGACAAAGTATTTCACCTTAGAAATTCATCAATACTTACGAATTAAATGATATTTACAATAATACTAGGAAAAAAAAAAGAAATTTTCTATTAATTTGACTGCTGCATTAATGAACACCCAAAGAGAAAACAGCAAAGAAAACATAAAACAGTCCACATCATGATCACAAACACAGAATCCCTTAGACATAACAGCAAGCTGTATTTATAAATACACACAGACCATATGTATTAACAAGGTAGATTTATGTCAGGACTGCAGGGCCCATTTAAGATTTTAGGGATAGTTTATTCAATCACTAACTTTAGAAACCATTTAAAGAAAAGTTCTGCTTCAGTAAGTGCTTTTTAGGCTATTTAATACTTAGAATTAATTGAAACAACTTTTAGAAAACTTGAAACAATACAAACTTCTCTGTTTGAAAAAGTTCATCTGTTGCTGGGCGGTGGTGGCGCATGCCTTTAATCCCAGCACTTGGGACGCAGAGCCAGGCGGATCTCTGTGAGTTCGAGGCCAGCCTGGGCTACCAAGTGAGTTCCAGGAAAGGTGCAAAGCTACACAGAGAAACACTGTCTCAAAAAAACAAAAAACAAACAAACAAACAAACAAAAAAACAAAAAAAAAAATAGAAAAAGAAAAAGTTCATCTGTGAAAAATATTAAGTTAACAATGATAAAGACTGAACAATCCTTATTCAATCCTCTTTCCCAAAAAAACTATGGTGAAAATGAAATTCAATACAACACAAATAAAAACTAAATTGGATAATGATTATTTTACATGTTAATGGCAAATTTAGGAAGATTAAACAATAATAATTTTAATAGAGAAATTAATATATGCATATTATGTATTTCAGTCAATCTAATGCCACCCATTCCAATTTTTCCCATCTCATTTTATCACTTTTTGCTCCTAATTATGTTTTAAACACTCACAACACTCACAACCACTGTGAATCCATGTTTGCAATGTCCACATCATTTCCAGCAATTAATGTTTTACTATAGAAGTCTGAATTTTGCAATATTTCTATCCCTTCTCCCAGAGGATCCTTTTGTGTGTAAGAAGGGTGTGCAATATGTCCCATTTAAAGCTTAGACTCTCCAATCTCTTATTCTTTGCATGAGAACTGGTTAGGGATCTCTTATAGATCATTATCTACTGTCAAATAAAGCATCTTTAATGATGGGTGAAAGATGAACTAATATTTAGGAATAAAGCTAAGAACTTAAGGAGATATTTGAAACTATGCCCATATATCAGAATAATAGTCCTAGATTCTCTCCTAGGGCCCATGACCTACTTGGTATTGAAATCATGGCCCAGTACAGCAAATGAATTTTCTCTTATGCAGCAAGCTTTATATTTATATTTAAACTTTTATTAAGGCAAATTTTGAAATTGAGAAAAACAAATGACCATCAAAATATTGCTTCTTTTCATGCAATTGTAAAATATTTAGTTATATTTAACAAAACACAAGACACATACACAATGACTGCCAATATTTTTAGTGAAAATAATGACTGTATAGTGATTTAAGATATATACAGTGTTTATGGATCAAGTGATTTAACGTTCTGTAGATGGCAATAGTGAAGTTTAAATAGTGGCCACATTTCGGTCTTTTTATATTTGAATAGGGAGTTAGTAATTGTCTGATTCTTAAATTAAAGTTGAAATGCAACATAAATCAAATTAATCATTCTTGTATATACAGAATGTAATTTGTGTGTGTATGTCTATGACACACAATGATAAGATAACAATTATACATTATAACTGTACAAATGCATATGTAATGTTTATATAAATAATGCACACTGGACTGGTGAGCTGGCTTAGCAAATAAATGTGTTGAGGCCAAGCCTGATGACTTGAGCATAAACTTAACAATCCAGACACTGAAGGGAAAGAAAGGACTCTTACAAGTTATCCTCTGACATCCACATGTGCACCATAGCAAAACACACACACACACACACACACACACACACACACACACACACACAAATTAATTGATTAATAAATAACTAATTAAATGTAATTTAAAATATAATGCATAAAGCTAGACACTTTAACAATATGCGAAAACAGTAAGTGAAGTATATCACATTTAGGAAATTTTTCTTAATTGAATAAAATGTATTTTAATGGTGAAAATTATCTAATGAAAACAATTTTATAATATTTAAAGGTTTTTTCCTATTAAAAAAATAAATAGATTAGGAGATGATTTATTGAGTAAAAGTATTTTGTGCATAAGCTTGAAGACCAGCGTTCTGGTTCTCACTTTCCTTGTAAAATGTCAGGCCTGGCAACATATGCCTGTAGCTTCATCATTTGGAGGAGAGACAAGAAGACTTTGAGTTCTCCATGGCCAGGTGGTATAGTTAGTTGCTGAGCTCCAAGTTCAGTCAAAGGTGTTGTTTCAAAACATAAGATGCAGAACAGTAGAGAAAAATATGCAACATCCATCAATCCCATTAGTACACAATACACAAATGTGCACACGTACAACACATGTTTAAAATAATAAACTGGTAAATCATGAACTTGGATAATATCTACATAAAATATGGAATGAAAGATATGTATTCAAAAATCCATAAAAGCCACATGAAGCTACCAAATGTGCAAAGAAATCATTTATAAAATGAGCTACAAATTCAGTCTTTACTAAGGAAGATATGCAAAAGAGAATAATAAAAGATACATAACAACACTGATAATTAGGGAAATATAATTTAAAACATAAGTTCATACCGTTATGTATACTCATGAGTTACTAAAGTCAGAGAAATGAATAACCCTTGGCTTTAGAAACTGGAGTAACTGGACCTCTCACACACAGTAGGAATGAAATAAGGCAGACACACCTGGAAAAACACTTGGTAGTTAACATACACATTGTTACATAAAGAAAAATCTCGCTCGTTGTGGTGGCACATGCTGGTAGGTAGGATTTGCTGAAGTAGGCAGAGGCAGGAGGATCATGAGTTCGAGGCCAGCCTGGGCAGTGCTGGCATACACCTTTAATCCCAGCACTCAGGAGCCAGAGGCAGGCAGATCTCTGTGAGTTTGAGGCCATCTTGGTTTACAAAGCGAGTTCCAGGAAAGGTGCAAGGCTAAACAAAGAAACCCTGTCTTGTAAAAAAAAAAAAAAAAAGATAAATATATAAAAATAATGAAAAAATAAAGAGATATCTCAATTCTTGAAACTTACAAAGATAAATGAAAACCTAACTACAAAATTGTGTGCACAAATACTCATGCTTACTAAATGAATACTAGTTCTAACCTGGAGGGAAAATATTCATCTCCTCATGAAAGCTGTGCTATATCTGAATTTTTGTCTCTCTGGAATGATGTAAGACTATTGAACAATGGCCAGGATTGTCTCTCAGGGATTTAACCAAAGAAACCATAGAGGGAAGAACATTCATCTTCTGTGTCTGTTTATTTAGTGCTGTAGAAATGGAAAATCTCTTTTGGTAGAAGGGCTATAAGGTCTAGAAAACTGGGGAAATCGATACTCATTTTATGGGACCTGTATGGAGCTTTCAGATCATGGGAGACATTTCCTAACAGAATTGTGATGCTAATTATATGGCTATTTACAATCATTGTATTTTGTCAAAAATTATCCTTATGATTTGATGGATTTGGGTGCATATATATTATCTTCCAATAAAAGTATTTAATATAAAACATGATATTAAAGCTACATATTATGTATGCATTAGCTTTTCCAGATAAAAATACAAATAGTTCCCCTAAATAACATCATTCCCCCCCCAAATCACTATTATAATTAATATTGTATTATAACTGCTGGATAGACTCATTGTATTCACACAGATACAAGAATAGGAGATGTTATGGGATAAGTTGTATACCCTAATCAAATTTAAATGTTAATATTCTAACCAGTATATCACAATATGAAATGATTTGTACCCAGGATCACTGAAGATGTATATAATAGAATATTTGTTTAACTACGTAAAGATTGGTTGAATTTGTTTAATTGTGCAAAGATATGCTGCATTTTTTTAATTATGTAAAGATGTGTTGCTGTTTTGCCTTGCCTGCCTAAGGCACCTGATTGGTCTAATAAAAAGCTGAATGGCCAATAGCAAGGGAGGAAATATAGGTGAAACTTTCAGACAGGGAAGGTAAGTAGGAAGAGGAATTTAGGCTTGAGAAGAAAGGAAAGGAGACAATAAGGAAACTAAGGGGCCAACCAGCCAGACACAGAGGAAGTAGGACAGCAGGATGTACAAAATGAAAAAAAAAAAAGTAAAAACCCTTGACACAAACGTTGATGAATGGAAACAGGTTAAATTAAGTTAAATGGGCTAGTGGGACAAGGCTAAGCTAAGACCAAGCATTCATAATAATAAGTCTCTGTGTCCTTATTTGGGAGTTGGTTGGCAGCCCAAATGCCAATTACAAATGTAGGTGGTTATAATCAGGTCATACTGTCACAGTATAGGTCTCTAATTCAATAGAACTGGGACCTTTGGGTGAAATGACAATTTTAAGATAGGTCCACATGCATGGAGACAGCAAAAGTCCAGGTGCCACAGCATTCAAGAAACAGAGTTGCAATAACCACAAGAAGCTAAGGAAGAGGCATCAAGCAAAATTCCCCTCATAGCCTCCAAAAAAATCCAACTCTGGTAATAATTTTCTCTTAGTATTTTTGGGTCCACAACTGTCAGAAAATAATTTTCTGAATTTAATCTAAAAAGTGACTCATGATAGTTGAGTCTGGTGGATTCTAGATAAGCAATTCTGTGGACATCAGCAAGAAATCACCCCCAAAAAATCCTTTGTGAACTCCAGAAATAGGAAGGAGGATTCTGTCTTCAGTTTGGGACTTAAACACATAGTGTGGACAATGTTATCTGTAGGGAACTTATGATTCCTCTGTCACAAATGATGAGAATTGTAGAGATGCCATTACAAACTTACAAGAAAATACCATTATTAATGAGACTCAGATGCAAAATGAAATATAAAAAAAATCAGAAAATACACTCAGACAGTTTTGCTTGTTTGTTTATTTGTTGTTGGTGGTTTTTTTTTTAATCACATCACATTCACAATCAGAAACTAGAAAGGGTGAAAGCAAACTCACTGCTTTCAGTTACCTTTCTTGATGTATGTAATTTTACATTCCCTTCACAGGGAATGGTCCTGCCCATAGTGAGCAAGTATTCTCATATTAGTCAACATGTTCATGATTGGGCACCCCACAGGCATTCTGAAAGGCACATCTCCCATATGAGTCTAGATCCTCTCAAATTGACAATCAAAACTACCACACACAATAAAGTACTTTATGCACTGAGTCATATCCCTGGGTTCCTGCTGTATTCTTCTTTTTTTTTTTCTTTTGATGGATCATCTCTTTCTCTGTAATTACAAAAATTGCATAGTTGTTTGGATAGTTGCAGGCTGTTCGTTATTATCAATTTATCATATAATATTTTCTAATTCTGCATTCTACTGTTAATGGAGGTTTAACTAATTTCCATTTTTGTTGACTATTCCACAAGAGAGAGAGCTAAAGTATACCTACTTGTTCAGTGCTGTTTGATCCTATTATTCTAGGTCACTTAATTCTAATACTTGGAGAGCAAATGATAAATTATTCATATCGCACGTTTCAATATCTATTTTGCTTGAAAATACACACTGTTTGACCTCAAGAAAATATGTTTTGAAAGTTTTAATATGAAATATGCCACTCATTTCCTTAAAAAGACACGTTCGCTCAGCTCAGTTTTTAAATTGCTCTATTCGTTCAAACCTCATCTTGCATCTTAAATCAAAGAAGACTGTGTCTATGGAAGGATTCTGTGCTTATAGTGCATCTCCTACATCCTCAGTATCAAAAACTTACCCTCCAACTGTGGAGCAAGAGATGAGTCATTGCAGGGGAGGCAATGATACTGGATTTCTTCTGATTGTAGTTACTGTCTCTGTAATGGAGACTACTGAGAGGTTGTTAGTTATGTACCATGTAAGGATGAAATGAGAAAGAAGGCTGCATTGTCTATAAAGAACAGATTCTCACAAGAACCTAGTGATGCACCACCATCTTGAATTTTGTAGTCTCTAGAGATATAAGAGATAAAATGCTTGTCATGTATAAGCCATGTATATGTCTTATGACATTTTTATTATTGAAGTCCAAATCAAGTAATACAAAAACATCTAAAGGTTAATAAAGGGGCTCTCTATTGACTACATTTAGAAATTACACAAGAAATTAAATATAATAAACCAACAAATGAGTGAGTGACATAAGCCAACAAGTGTTACAGAATAGCTTAAATATAATACACCAACAAATGTTGCACACTCCTATGGTTACTCCGTCTAACAATCCCAGGTTTGTGAAAGACATGTTTTTATACATTTATAAAGTGCATGTATGAAGGCAAGTGTGCATTTCTTTTTATTAAACATTTTTTTTCAGACAGTATTAAGTTCACAGCAACACAGAACAGAAACTACAAAGAAAGCTCATGTGTAACCTTCTCCTTTTCCCTTTGTAGAGCTTCCCACACTAACATCCTATAGTGGCACATTTGTTCAAATAAATAATAAATATTAACGTGTCATTAAAATAAAAAATCCAATCAAAAATCAATGACCCCCCTCTTCCCTGCCTGGCATGTAAAATGAATAAAAAATATTTTCTTAATAAAAAAAAAAAGAAAGTAAAGAAAAACAAAAAAACTCCAAAATCCATTCAGTTTAATTTGAGTTTACTCATGGTATAAATTTTATGGCTTTGAGCAGTAACCACATTTATCTGTTCTTACAAATACATAATCTACTGTAGATATAACAGTCTTATTAAATAAGAAACACAGAGCTAAATGCAGAGTTAAAAGCCCAAGAGGTCAGAGCAATAGCTAAGAGCTGAGACTAAAAACCTTTCTTACCCTTCCCTGCCGCTGTCATCCTTCCTCTCAGAAAGAGGCCTACTTCCTGTGTGTCTGTCTTTTTATTGACTTTCTGTTCTGCCTTCTTATTGGTTGTAAACCCAACCATGTGACCTCCTCATCACTGCTTGTCTATAGAGACCTCCAGGTCTTCTATGGTTGGCATTGAGATTAAAGGCATGTGTCTCCATGCTGGCCCTATCCTTGAACACACAGAGCTCTGCCTGTCCTGTGATCAAGATTAAAGGTGTGCGCCACCACTGCCTGGCTTCCGCTATGGCTTGCTATTAACTCTGACACCCAGGCAACTTTATTTATTAACATACAAATACAATCACATTTTAGCACAAATAAAATATCACCCTAATCTATATAGCATTTTTCCTTACCCTATACCTCATGTTCGAATATTTCACACCTCCTTTTTCTCAAACTTCTAGCAACCACTGATCCTCCTTCCTTCACAATAGTATAATTCTCCAATTGGTGGAATATTACAGCAGGCAGGCTTTTTATTTTGTCTCCTTTGACTTTGGAGTGATCATCCGGTCATCTCATAGCTTAGTGTTTAATTTCTTTTAATCCTTGAATCATATTCCATTCTAACTATACTATAGTTTATTAACCTACAGGACAGATTTTTGGTTGCTTAACCTTTTGTCAGCTGTGGATGAAGTTGCCATAAATATCTGTGTGCAAATTTTATTGCACCACTCCCTCCTTTTGTTTCATCCCTTCTACCATTTCCATGTGCTCCTTCCTTCCCTGTCAAATTCAAAGTTTCTTTCTCTTTGACTATTTTTGTTACATATATATGTATGTGTATATATATATATATATATATATATATATATGTGTGTAACATATATGTACATACATGCATACATACATACATACATACATACATACATAGGTATATTTACACAGTATACTGAGTCTACTCAGTATATATATATATATATAATTTCAGGCCAGAATGTTTTGTACTGAATAACCAAGTAGGGGCCTTATCATTGTGAAATTATGAGTTCTTAGAATGTTTTAGAGTGTATTTTCATCACAGTCTCCTTCTTTCTCTAACCTTTGCCCCAACAGATCTACCCTGTTTCTAACAATCTGACTTTGTGTCTTAAAAATAAAAATAAATAAACTCATAAGGTCCAATTTCTGCTACACACATGTATTTTTTTTTATGTGTGGCTTCCCATTGGAGACAGATTGATACGCCAGGGGCAACACTCTTAAAAATATGAAATAAAAAACAAATAAAAAACTTTGACTTCAACTGCTCCTTTGCTAGTGTTATGCCTACGTCCCCTCTTATTGCTGGGATTTCTCTTGGCTTGTATTTGGACATACTTTACATAAGCTATCACGATTACTGTGGGTTCACTGTTTCACTGCATTTCAAAGATATGATTTTCATGGGAAATATAATTGCTCAATGAATTTATTTTTCTTTTTGTCTGCTTTTATATGACTCATCCGTTACAATGGAGTGTTACATGCAAAGTCTTAAGGGAAAATAGCTCAATTGTTTTGTCAGAACAAATATAACACTGGAATTATTTTTCAATGTAGTACAACATGGCAAAGTTGATGGGGAAAAGGCCACAGGGCTTTGAACTTACATACAGGTCTACAAGCAACTAAGGAATGCTGAGAGTGGGGAGAAGTTCTATTCTCCAGGAAAGAGCATAACAGTTGATTATACAATGCCAAATATTTAGCCCTGAAAATATGCATACAGTTATATTATGCATATTGGTAAGTATATATTTATGATTATGTATGCATATACATAGATGTATATAACAACTATTAATAAAAAACAGAGGCCGAGATTTTGTAAAATAATCAAGGAGGGAATATGGGAGTGTTTGGAGGGAGGAAAAGGAAGGAAAAATGCTATAATTTTATTATAATCTCAATAATAAAATAAAAACAAAAAATACAGCTTAATAGACTGATATTCACACAATCTTACTTTTGCTACATTTGTGTATCTTGGTAGGATTTATGTATAAGTATACTATATATTAATCTCTGTCCAATCATTTGAGTAACTGTGTAATAAAAGACAGATATAATTTGTGAACCTTGGTTATTTTCTTTTCTACTTTTTCTCTTTATAGAAGTCCACATATTAAACAGATAAATATAGGTAATGAAATATGTTCAACAACCTGCCAGAAATTATAAATTAAAAAGTAATCAATGTTTTTCACTTTGATTAAAGGACATGATTTGATGTAGGAAAAACAATTGATTATTTTAAAGATTTATTCTGGGTAGTGGTCAACTGATCAATTGATGCTTTCTACGCCTCTGTCTAAAATTTTACACTTCTCAAGAGTGTTGTTAGATCTGTATTTTGGAGACAAACATACACTGAAAGAAAATTAAATGAAACAAGTTCTCCAAAATGTTTAAATCATGTCCTCTTACTGGTGTAAACTTTTTGTTATCCTGTGAATCAGTATTTTAGGACACGTTTCCACTAGTATCATAAGTGGATATGTTACCAGCTATCATCAGATGAATAAAAATATATTATGTGTTTTACTCTATTTAATGTATTTTGTGGCCAAACATAAGCTATTTCAAAACAGCCAATCTGTTATAAAATATGTGATCATGCTTCACATATTTTAAAGAAATTTCAAAAGAATGAGTGTCTACATCTAATTTAAAAAACATTATAATTCTACAAAACACACATTGTACTTATTTTACAGAACAAGGCTTATATTCACAGAGGGATTTCTCACAGTCATTACTTTTCCTATGTCCCTGTGTTGACCATAAAATGAGCAAAGAAATATCACTTGGTCCAAAAGGCTGACTCACCTTTCTTCCTTCTTCTTCACTGTGATATAATTTGTTTTATTTTATTTTTTTTTTTTGATAATTTCATTTATTTATATGATGCACTTTGGTCATTTTGGTCTCATTATCCTGTCTTACCACCTCCTTTCCCATGAAAGCTATTGTTCTCTACGATTTTTCCTTCTGTTCCTCTGAATCACTTTCATTTATCAGTAGCTTTACTGAGACACAATTCATACAAAATAAATTTGTACTGTTGTTCTTTGAGAATTTCACACATGTATGAAATGTACTTTTTAATAAATATATTTATTTATGTATTTTACATCCCAGCCACATTTTCCCTTACCTCCTCTTCTCCCAGTTACCCACCCCCATTCTCCATCTGTTCCTATGCCCAATCCACTCCTCCTCTGTTTCTGTTTTGGAAAGGACAGGTCTCCCATGAGTGTCAACAAAACATGATGTATCAAGTAGCAGTAAGACTAAGCACCACCACCCCCACCCCCCACCCCCCGCTGGGCAAGGCAGTCCAGTATGAAGAGTAGAGTCTTAAAGGCCTCTAAAAGAATCAGAGATATCCCCTATTACCACTTTTAGGAGTCCCACAAGATCAAGCTACACAACTGTAGCATATATGCAGAGTGCTGAAGTCAGTCTGATGCAGGCCCTTTGGTTGTCTGTTCAGTCTCTGTGAGTCCCTGTGAGCACAGGTTAATTTGATTCTGTAAGTTTTTGTGTGGTGTTCTTGGCCCCTGTGGCTCCTACTAGCCTTTCTCCTCCTCTTCTGCAGAATTCCCCAAACTCTGCCTAATGGTAGACTGTGGGTCTGCATCTGTTTTTTTCAGTTGCTGGATGATGCCTCACTGATGACAATTGGGCTATTTATGAATTTGGTCACAGGAGATGGCCAGATGAGGCTGTATTTCAGCTATTTCTAGGAGTTCAACCTGGGATCTTCCTTGTAGATCCATGGGATATTCCCTTGCACCAGTTTTTCCCTGACCCGGAAATATACCACCCCGTCCAGTAGTCTCCTTCAGTACTATCCTTCTCTGGCCCTCCCCCACCTGATCACTCATGTTCCCATCCTATCTGCCCTCACTCCACTCACAACCCTCTTCTTAATTTTCCTTCCCAGGGAAATGTGGGTGTTCTCCCTCCCTATGACCTCTCCTTGTTGCACAGCCTCCCTGGGGCTGTGGATTATAGCATGGTAATCCTTCATTTTATAGCTAAAAATCTACTTAAAATTGATTGCATACCATATTTATCCTGGGTCTGAGTTACCTCACTCAGGGTGATTTTTTTCTACTTCCATCCAATTTGCCTTCAAATTTCTTGTTGTCCTTGATTTTAACAGCTGAGTAATATTTCATTGTGTATATATACCACATTTTATTTATCCATTCTTCTGTTGAGGGACATACAAGTTGTTTCCAGGTTGTGGCTACTACAAATTAGACTGCTGTGAACATAGTTGAGCAAATGTCCTTGTGGGATGATTGAGCATCCTTTGCATATATGCCCTAGAGTGGTATAGCTGGGTCTTGTGGTAGATTGATTCCCAGTTTTCTGAGAAACTGCCACACTGACTTCCAAAGTGACTGAACAAGTTTGCACTCCTTGTTTGTTCCCCTTGCTTCACATCCATAGGAGGAAAGTTTAAGTAAGCAATGGATGGGAGGACAGGGAGAAAATGGTTGGAGAATTGGATACCTAAGACTAAAAATGTTTAAACAAGACAGATGGAAACCTACTATCTTACAACCTTCATTATTTTCATGTGCTTTTATTAAGAATCACTATACACAGGAGATAGGGCTCTTCTCAGAAGACATAACTGGACAAATAAAAAGCTCAGTTTCAGGATTAGGATACCCCCCTTGAGTTGATGATGATTGATGAACTGGAGACTAGCAAAACTCTATCTTCATTGCTCTTATTTTTCTAACAGAACTTGATGGTAAGACTCTGTTACTGAAGATACCACACATTTTGGTCACAGAAGACGGACAAATCAAGTTGGTATTGACCAAGAATCTTCCTTCCTACCTTTCCAAGTACAAGATATGCTACATAGACTTCTTAGGGAAAAAGTTGATAAATGCTCTTATCCAGCCATGAGCACTGTGACACACAATTGATTGATATATCTGAACAGGAACCCAAGTTCAGCTAACTCATAGTTCCAGAGGGTGAACCCACTACTACTCTTTAGCTAAACGGACATAGAATCAAACCATATCCTAAATTCATATCTCTCTACCCATAATTGATTGCAGCTCTTGGACTTTAACAGAAAAGTTTCTTTGCTCAGTGGGTTGAAGTTAATGCACAAAAGTCAGGACTGGTCAAATTGAAGAGACTATGTGTCCATGAAGTGCTCAGACACATCACAGTCCTTCCACAGAGGCTGAGCTACCATCATTGATGATGGAGCAATAAGATTGTACGAACTGTGTGGGTCTGGGAAGACAAGATCAATCAGTTTCTGCAAGACATGGCAGGACTGTGGTTCCAATTGGTCACAGCAGCTCTGCTTACCTTCCCAAGACCTTCACAAGCTCAAGTAATCAGCATTCTAGCATGGAAGTGGAAGATCTTTAGTCCCAACTCTTTAAGGATTTGTTGACAGTTTATGTCATTTTTATGAACCCATTAAATTTAATTAGAACTGTTTGCATGTGTGTGGGTGAGATGCTACTTACTGGAGTACAGCAAATTTGCAATATCTATGTAATCCAAGAAAATAATTTCCTGTTTAGGCACCAATTAACTGCCAATCGACTGTCAGCTAGGGGTGGGGCCTCATGAATAATCCTCCCAACAAATAAACATGATAGAAATCTATGGGCCCAATCATTCCAATTTTGTGTAGGTCCTGTGCAGGTAATCAGAACTGCTGTGTGTTCATCAGTGCCATAGTTATATCATGTCAAGAAGACAGCATTTCATAACCCTTTCTCATCCTCAAGCCTTTACATTCTTTATACCCTATCTTCTACAAAGTACCAGGAGTACATTGGCTGCAGGGAGTGATATAAGTGTCCCATTTATACCAGATTAGTTACATGACTCATTGTCATCATTTTGACTACTTATGACTCTCTCCTACTCACAGTTTCCTACTGTAAACACAAGCTTCTCTTACCAAAACCAAAAGTAGGACTAAACAATGGGTACAAAACTAAATATCCATAGGGCAGGTTTTCAACACATTCACTTACAAAAACAATAGTAGTAGACTCCCTCATCTTGCTTATAGTCTACTTAGCCATAAGCTTTTGAATAGGCATGAATCTTTCAAGAGATGTCTTTCAAATAGGTCAGGCTTTTTTACTAATAAAAAGAAGAAATGTGGAAAAGTTTGATTTCTGTAAAATAATTCAGTTTTAAGATTATACTACTTAATATTTTATTTATTTATTTATTGGAGGAGGTTGCAAGGGCAGAGGGAACATACAAAGGGACAGGGGGATGAATGGGATAGAGATGCATGATGTGAGAGCCACAAATAATAAATAAAAAGGAAATTTCTAAAAGATTATATTGCACAGCTTTTATTCCAAAATTTACTTTCTGGTTGTTGAGGTTTTTCACAGGCATCATATATGGGTAGGACTGTTGGAGGCCTCCTTTCTTTGGAAACTTGTATGGCTCATTCTGGTACCATGACAGATAGTCCTTGGAGAGGGTAGCTTTCAGATTAGTTACAGCTTTGAAGTCTCTGGGAACTATTTCTGAAGAACATCGTATCCTCTGCCATAGAGACTTACCTTTCACATCTTGGGGATTAAACAAGGACAACAGTAATAGACTGTATGTTTGGGAATCTCTCTGATATCAACACCCATTGTGAAATGTTAACACTAAGGAGCAATTGTGCCACATATTCCTTGGCATTAAAAAAATAATCTCTTGGGTTGGGGATTTAGCTCAGTGGTAGAGCACTCGCCTAGCAAGCGCAAGGCCCTGGGTTCGATCCTCGGTTCAAAAAAAAAAAAATTAATAATCTCTCTAGTTAGAATTAAGGAATGCTCAATAAGAGGAAGATTATGCCTGGTAAGAGAAACCTATATAAATATTCAGTATAGTTATGATTAAGAGAGGAGAATCTGCAACCACTAATTAAATAAAAGCAGCATAATTTCTAACACTGACATTTGTACTTATACACAGAGGTAAGTTTAGTCTTCACCCATCATTAAGGAAACTTCTCTTTACAAGAGACACAGACCATTAGCAAATACCACAAGTAATCAAAATACAGATTTCTGTGGTCTAGCCCCAATGGATATATAAAAGGAAACAAACAAGCAAACAAAAAAATCCTGACCTAAGGCTCAAGGAACATTGTTGAAGAGGGGTCATACATACGGTAAGTGGACATACACAACAGAGGTTTACAGTTTACTGTGAGGTTGTTTCTCTGGTAATATCAGAAGCTATCCTCATGAGTCTCCCCAACATGATAGCCTAATTGTGAGCTGAACTTGGACAACATCATTGGGTATGCCAAACTGGACAGACAAAAGTCCATGAGGCCTCAACCATATGCAAAGAACTATAGGCAACTGAAGAAAGCTGCTACAGGAGAGTATGCCCTCTCCAGGAAAGGGCATACTAATTAGTTTTCCAATGCCAAATGGTCAGCCTAGAAATATACATATGGTTAACATTATATAGATTGACAGGTTATATTAAGAATATATGTTTATAAATATAAATATAAATATATGGCATAACAATTAGATTTTTTTAAGGCCATGAAATTACAGGAGAGCAGTAAGGGGTATATGAAAGGTTTGGAGGGATGATAAGGAAAGGAGAAATCTTGCAATTAAATTATGATCTCAGAAACGTTTTAAAAATTCCTTTTGATGCAGTTTTTCTAAATAGTTAATCATTTTTGCACATAGCATTTTTAAGTTCAATACTTCATTTTAGCTTCAGCAGAGTAAAAGTAAGGATATATATGTGTCAGTCAACTAATGCATGGGGAAATAGAAGCCATAATTACAGTTGTTGAAATGAATTACCACACTTTGCTTGCCTTTACTTCTGAATATTTAGTTTTTCTTTAGCAAAATCTCACTTTGTGCATGAAAGCATGGCTTTGATTTAAAAAGAGTATGCTATCACAATTCTATCCACCCTAGAATTTACAATTTATCCCCATTTCCTCACCTGCTAAGGTAATCAGTGTGTTTCTTTTTACTTCCCAGTCAGCTGATTAAAATACTGAATAAAATTTGACCTACATTAGGTAGCATTACATGAATTTGGGGTTTTATAATGTGATTTCTGCATAATTATTGTTCATTTCTTCAACTCATTGTCCTTTTCTCAGAATTTTCTACTACATTTGCAACCCATCTGTCTTTTTGTGTGAAACTTAAAAAAAAAAAAAAAAACTCCTTTAATAAATTTTATATTTACATGGAGGTCCATATGTTGTACCCCCAAGCAGATTTTCTGTTGATATCTTTACTTGTTATTTTCCTATTATCCTATTTTACTTAAAAGAAAACACACACACACACACACACACACACAATATTCAAAATCAATTTGCACAGTAAGTCAGCCCAACATGCCTCATTTGATATAAATTACAGGGAACAAGGAATATGTCTGAAGAAGAATTAAGGTTAAAACTTTCTTCCACAGCATGGGAGAGATTTAATAATTTTCATTCTTAAAAAGAAGACTTTAGATGAAAGACAGTGCCCATAGACCCAAGGGGAAGACAGAGAAAGAGAAAGAGAGGGAGTGTAAGAAAGGGGCAGTTGAACTGGGACGGTTTATTGATAGTTGGAGAATTGTGGTGATATTGTGTTCCCTAAAATACTGTGTGCCCTAATAAATTTATCTGGGGTCAGAGAACAGAACAGCCATTAGATAGACCTAGAGGCCAGAAAATGGTGGCGCTCACACCTTTAATCCTAGCATTCCAGAGGTAGAGATCCATCTGGATCTCTGTGAGTTCAAGGCCACACTGGAAGCATCCAGGCATGGTAACACAGAGCTTTTCATCCCAGGAAGTGATGGCAGGAAGCAGAATGGTATTTAAGGCATGAGGGTGAGGAACTAGAGAAGGGTTAAGCTTTTAGGCTTTTGAGCAGCAGTTCAGCTGAGATCCATTCGAATGAGGACTCAGAAGCTTCCAGTCTGAGGAAACAGGATCAGCTGAGGAACTGGCCAAGCGAAGTAGCTGTGGCTTCTTCTGCTTCTCTGATCTTCCAGCACTCACCCCAATACCTGGCTTCAGGTTCATTTTTAATAATAAGCTCTTTTAAGATTCATGCTACAAAGAAATTTTAGGGTGGCATCCATGTATGAGTCAACTTCAGGATATAATATGGGTTCTTTCTGAGAAATACATGAAAGGTGTGCACATAATTTTAGATGAGTACAACGAACATACCTGCATCACCAATGTTTTTCTCCTTAGATATTAATTATTTTCTTCATATCAGGTAGCTTGTAGAGAGCATCCCTCACCTTGGCTATCTTCACCTTCTCTATTGCACATGATGGATTAACCATAAATCTGCTCATTAGAGCATATTTTAAACAGGGTTTTATTGTTTTTCTTCCAAAATTCCAGGATAGTTGGGAAGTTTAGGTAAGTTCTTTTTTCAGGTTGATGCAGTGGGCCATATTCTCTTGGTGTCCTCCATGCCCCCTGACTCCTGTAATATTTACTCCCCTCTCTTCCTGGGTTACCTGAGCTCTAAGGGGAGGGATCTGATGGAAACATTCAATTTAGACTCCCTCTCCATATAATGGCTGTGGGTCAGCCTCTTTGATAATGACTTGACCAGGAATTGGTCTGTAAGTAGAGCTTAACATCTTTAGGAATCATTTCATTTGTTGTTTTGTGTGGGTGGAAGGGAGCAGTTGAGTTTGGTTCTGTCTTAGGTCTCTGAGCTATCCAGACTCCTAGTTCCTAGCTGTCCAGGCACTGTGTGGCAAGAATATGGGACATAAGGAAAAACCTAGAACTTAGATAGCTTATTTGATGACTTCATACCATGGGGATGATTTAAGCTAGAATCAATTGTTCATGCTTAGTTTGTGAGTGTGTATTAAGCACCTACACATGGTCAAGCCCATTTCAAAATTTTTATTATGTAATAAGTGAGTAAAATAGCTTAAAACTTGCTGCTATTTTGTAGATTAAACTGTAAGATGAATCTTAAAAGTTCTTATTAATAAAAAAAAAAAAAAACAACTCAGGAACCAAGTATTGAGGTGAAGGCAGAAAGATCAGAGAAGCAGAACAAGCCACAGCTAACCTCACCTTGCCAACTTCTCAGCTGATCCTGTTTCCCCAAATCAGAAGCCTCTGAGTCCTCATCTGAATGGATCTCAGATGAACTGCTGCTCAAAAGCCTAAAAGATTTAAAAGACCTCTAGTTCTTGGTCCTCACGCATTACATACCTTTCTACTTCCTGCTATCACTTCCTGGGATTAAAGGCATGTGTCTTTCCCAAGCAAGACATGAGATCTCAAGTGCTGGGATTAAAGGTGTGTGTCACGATGTCTGGCTTCTATGTCTATCTAGTAGCTGTTCTGTTCTCTGACCCCAGATAAGTTTATTGGGGTGCACCATATATCAATCACATTAAACTCTAGTAAAATAACAATATATGTGGACTCAAAGACTCTTATACTCTTTTTGATTAGTGCAACAAGGTTTGAATAAAACAGAAAAGATAGAATGCTGTCAGAGAAAGGCCATTTTCACCTTTGTACATCAAACACTGTATCAGATGACATGAATAATTCCAAAGAACTTTAAAGAAGTTTTTAATCTGTTGTGAGATGAACACAGTAAGTAGAACAAGATGACTTTCTGTGTGGGATTATAATAAGAGTCAGATATTGAATGAATGCAGCCACATCATCTTCTTAGACGTGATTATTTCTGATGTCAACATCACCAGTACAACGATAAATGTGTACCAGAAAAAAAAAAAAAAAAACATTATTCTTGAGAAAATTCTTTTTAATAAAAGAGCAGCTACAGTGAGTTGAAAACAACATTGGCACCTCCAGACTTGTGAACTTTAGTTTCATTAGCACTTTACTTGGAGAAGAAGATGCTTTCACAATGAACTTAGCAATGAAATTATTCTTTTCTTCTACATGCTATAAATTGGTTTTGTAGTTAATCTTATAGGCTTACCACAGAAGTATGTCCACATTTCACTATCATCAAATGATGTGGGTACCTGATAGAAAAAAATGAAGTACAGCTTAACTTAACACTTACTTTAATAGTTGGTTTCTTGTGCATATTTATACATTCTCTTTCATAGTAACCTGAGTTGACATTGCATTTACCATTTTTCGTATTAGAATAATAGATTTAGGCATGTTGGATTTAGTAATTTAAACATGACTGCCATAGTCAATTACTGCTATAATAGCAATATATCTCAGATAGGTGGATTTGTAAGTAATAAATATACTTCACATCATAAAGCTCTGGAGATCTGGATGTCTAAGAGCCAGAGGGTAGTAAATACCTTCGTGTTGAAGTCTCAGACTCTCATTTTAAGCTGACTGCTGTTTCCTTCATGATCAAAAATAAAAGAGAATAAAGGGCAATGGCCACCCTTAAAACTTATTTTATAAGATAACTATTTCTATCTGTGAGGTCTGCAGCCTCTTGGCTTAATATTCTCCTAAAGTCTCCACTTCTTAACAACATCTCATGAGCTATTAAATTTCAGTGTATAAGTTTTGAGTAATGCATTGTTATTGCAGTAGATAACATTATCAAAAAGTGAATTCAGTCACTTTGCTTCCTCCTTCTCTGCTGCCTCCTCCTCTAACTCCTTTTCTTGACATTCTCTTGGACTTATTTCCTTAAAATACTGTAGCTATATGAGCATGGCTCTGTGCTACAGATAGTTTGAGATAAATTTAAATACACTGAGGTTTTATTAAATTCAATGAATCAAGAAAATAATAAAGTTTTGTTGACATGGCAGTTTTGAAGCTAACGTAAAACAGTTTTGCTTTCAGTTTTGTTTTTGTTTTTGTTTCTTTGTTTTTGTCCATAACAGTAGTAGAAGTAGACATATTATAGATATTAATATCAACAAACACATTTATATATGAATGTCATAAATGAACAGGGGTAACACAGGATTACAAGTAAGCATTAGAGAAGCAGTCTCAATGATCAACACATACATCCTACAGATCTTTAAATTTGGAATCCCTATGTTTACCAGTACCAGCTGCACCAGTATTAAACCTGATGATGAACACTCTGCCTTAGTACCATAACCTGGACTTTATGTTCTGCATTGTCATACTCTAATGAAAAGGCACACTACACTTGCATAGGTTTTGTTGTACAGATTCTGTATATCCCAGACTGGTCTTGCAATCCTTATGATTTAGTCTTCCTAGTCTAGAAATAAAGGTTTGTGCTACTGCATGTAGATTTCTAGAAATTTTTATTTATTGATCTAAAACAATGTTTCTAAAGTGGTAAATAAGCTGTATTCTTTAGAATTCTATTTACTTAATTAGCTTGTCCAGTGAGGATAATTGCCAGTTAACATGAGGGTCTATGAAAGAAAGTTTCATATTGAGAACAAATGTCTATGCTATGGAATAACAATCTTTGTTGACTGATTATAAATGGATAGTAGTATCTATATAAAATGAACTTTAGTTTGCTCAGCCACTTACTATTCTCCATAGAAGTTTTTCTGCTAACAAAAATAACCAATAATACAGTATATAAACAGAAATGAAGTCATATGCCATCTTTGAAGTTGAAGCTACAATAGCCCCCTTCTCCAGCAAGAACTTTTATTTTGAATTACAGAAAAATGAAGGAACTGTCCACAATTTCTGTTCATTAGACTATGGTGGTTTAACAAAGACTACATTTAGAATTATGACTCCATAAGAAAGAAAGAAAATAAAAAATTACAGAAGTTACAAAATAGTCTGTCTATTGGTATCAAAAAACTACTGATCATTGGGCGAAAGAAAGTAAAAGGTGTACATTTGTCACATGTCCAGTTAAAGTCGTGTGAGAATTACAGTCGTGCCCTGATGTTGCCTGAGATAAACACAAAGACCTACATATCTGGAAAGGCCAAAGGCAGATCTGAGAGGGCGTCACTTTAGCATGCAATGGTGCTGAACGGCCAATCTACACTAAGCCTCTACTTGACCCTGGGAGAGAAAAAATGCTCACACACACACACACACACACACACACACACACACACACACACACACACAGGCACGCACACACACACACACACACACACACACACAGATAGATGATAGATAGAGATCAGAAAGAGTAGAAAGCATTCTCAAGACCCAGACTTATTTGTCTAAAAGTTTAAAATAAACAGATCATGTAACAAAAATCAATCAGTGCTAAATAAGGAGTAGTAAATCTTGAAACACTGGAATAAATATTGTCCTTAATGAAAAGGTGAAAAATTGAGTTACCAAGGAAACAATGAAATATGAAGTAACATCAAAATTTAATATACTCATAACTGAAGTTCACAAGGAAGAGAAATACTAAATATTTGAAGAACTAATAAAAAAGAATGTCCCAGAGTTAATCAAATTACAAAAGGACACTCCAAAGAAAAAAATCTGATATAATAATAAATGAAGAAGAATAGACAAAATATCATTTATCCTCAAAAGTAATTTCTTAAAGCTAATCAACACCAAGAAAGAATCTCCAAAGAAATAAAGAAAAGGAGCACAAAGATCCATGGTTCAAGACAACAGCTGATTCTCATCAGAAACAGTACCTGTGTGATGGCAGGCACCCAATATCTATCAAGTTCAGTAAGAAAAATGCCAAGTCATCCTAGAATTTTTCATCTGTGATTTTTATCATTCGGTGATGTTATCTTCCAAAATGCAGGTAAAATGATAAACTCGAATCAGTTAAAAAAACAGCAGGAAAGCTTAAGTTCAAAAACAGCAAGGAAAAGAACAAGAATGGTAAGTCCAATGATAAAATCATAGTTCTCTCCATCTTGTTACCTGGTATCTCTAAAGGATGATTGGATACCCCAAATTTCTACATGAAATCTATCACTGGGTATAATGAGTATATTCACATGAAATTATTGGAATAAAGATAATTGGATATTTAAATGGAAGTCTAAGCAATATAGTGTGTTTTATTACATTTTATAAAGCAAAATACAAAAGACTGATGCAAAAACCAGGAAGTGAGAAGGATTTAAATTGTGAGTTAGAAAATTAAAAAAAAATGACCATGATGAAGTAAAGATCAATACTACATACACTAAAGTAACCACTACCATAACTCAATAGAATGTTGTATCCTTGAAGTCAAAACACTAAAAATAGAACCATCCCATTCCAAAAGAATTGAGAAACCAACAAACACTGGCTTATCTGATCAGAAGTGGTTTGCAACATGTCAAACTGAAACCCAACAATATATGATTACACTGTGCCCTGATTATACCTAAATAAAGCTGTTTTTAAATGCTGCCCTGGAAATCCTATGCTTTAAAATCAACACAATTAGCATGGATGTCAGTACACTTGAAACTGTTTTCTTTTTTCCTCTTTATTCAACCCACACCACCTCAGGGTAACATTCTAGGCCTTTATTAGAGCTCTCAGCACAAACAGCATAATTTCCAATGTGCAGCAGTTTTCCAAATTTCTGAAAGGGTACCAATTGATACAGGGATCTTAGTTTGGAGAAGTTTTTCTAGCATCCTAAAACCAAGACCTCTGTGTTGTATAGGAAGAGAACATAATTTGAATAGTTCTATAAGACCAATTCTCTCTTTATCATTTGAACAAATATCTAATGATGAGGATAGCAGAGCTGGTACAGAGTAATACTGACAGGAAGAAGAAGAACAAGGTAGCAGTTTGGAAGGAAGAAATGACTTCTTTATTACCCAGCTGTGCAGCCTTCTGTTGGAGCCTCTACTGGAAGAACTGAGCATGGAGAAGCAGGTGATGTAGGGTCTGTATTATTTGCAAATCCCTAGACAAATTCTCATGAGTAGTACATTGTAGGTGCTACTTTCAATGTTTGATAATAACTTGATAACTGTTATATGAATTAGCATGCTTTCAATTATTTTATATATTTACAGAATTATTTCTATGTCATGGTACTTACCCACAGTAAACATGGTACAAGGACTACAATGTTAGGAGCCTTGTGCAATTAATGACTGCACTGCATTTAAACTTGCAATGCAAAATTGGAATACAGAATTTAAAATACAAATGCTATGATGCTGCTCAAATAAAGTATTCATTATTTAGTCCAGGCAGTTAAAACTCACTTTGTGACTGAGGATATCTGTAAGCTCCTGATATTCCTCCTTTCGTCTTTCAAGTGCTGAGATTACAAATAGAAGTCAATATCCTGATAACATGGTACTGAACATAACCCAGAATCTTGTGCACGTTAGGAAATCTATATTAATGTTCTTTTGCATAATCAAAATGTGATATATAATCGCAATAGGATTTTATTTAGCTCAAAATGTGAAAATATGGCACTTGAAGAAAAGTGGTTAGAAATGAAAATGTTATGTTGACTGATGTAGCCCAGGCCCTAAACCACAAACATGAGATTTCCCTTTTATGTGGATCCTAGCAATGGTCTTTTACAGTGGCATGCAAATCTTCCAGTTCCAGTAAGTCCAGAAAGATAGAAAAGAGCCATTGAAGGGAGACCGAGTGTGATTTAGTGGTAAGATAATAGACCATATTGAAAAGGAAAGTTGAGGGAGGAATCCTGGAGGTAAAAGCCCTAAGCAAGAAGGGAAGGGGAAGGTAGAGGAGAGAGGAAGGCAAGGAAGAAATGGTAACATAAACCACGAATGTATGTCAAGGTAATGAAAAACTACTGTTTTAAGTAGAGCAGTAAGAATGTAAGAGCAGAAGATAGAGAATGGTTATGAGCTACGAAATGATGTTTTCTGGCTAAACTACAGCCATTGAAAATCTTACCTGAAACTGGAACATTCCATAGCTAATTATGGAATGGATGAGGAGCACATGGAGCTCTAACCTAGCCTGCTGACATGCCGAGTGATGGTTTCTTGACTCCATAGTCATTAGTTGCAGATGTGTATCCACTAGTGAGCATACATGCATAAAACATAAACTGTATATATATGAAAAAATTTAATTGCTAAAGACACATGCTTTTTTTTCATTTTGTGGTAAATCTTTTTTTGTCCTTTTAAAAAATTTATTAAATTTGTGTTTTAATTTTATACAACAGCCATGGGTTCCCCTATCCTCCCCACTCCCGCCCCAACTCCCACCGTCCCCCCCTCCCTTCCTCTCCATTCCCATCTCGTCCAGGGCCAAGACTCCCCAGGGGATTCATTTCAACCTGGTGGATTCAGTACAGGCAGGTCCAGTCCCATCCTTCCAGGCTGAGCAAAGTGTCCCTGTGTAAGCCCAAGGTTCCAAACAGCCAGCTCATGTACCAAGGACAGGTCCCCGGTCCCACAGCCTGGGTGCCTCCCAAACAGTTCAAGCTATTCAATTGGCTCAATTATCCAGAGGGCCTGATCCAGCTGGGGGCTCCACAGCCTTTGGTTCATAATTCATGTGCTTCCATTCGTTTGGCTATTTGTCCCTGTGCCTCTCCAATCTTGGTCTCAACAATTCACGCTCTTACAGTCCCTCCTCTTTCTAGACAATTGGACTCCTGGAGCTCCACCTGGGGCCTGGCTGAGGATGTCTGCATCCACTTCCATCAGTTATTGGATGAGAGTTCCAGCATGACTGTTAGGGTGTTTGGCCATCTGATCACCAGACTAGGTCAGATCAGGCTTTCTCTCGACCATTGCCAGCAGACTACAGAGGATGTATCATTGTGGATTTCTGGGGACCTCTCCAGCACTCTGCCTCTTCCTGTTCTCATGTGGTCATCATTTATCATGGTCTGTTATTCCTTGTTCTCCCTTTCTGTTCTTGATCCAGCTGTGATCTCCTGCTCCCCTAAGCTTTCTTTCCCTCAAACCTTGCCTTTCATTACTCCTACTGTTGTCCATGTTGTTCATGTAGATCTCATCCATTTCTTTATCACTGGGTGATCCCTGTGTATTTCCTAGGGTCCCATATTCTAGGTAGCTTCCCTGGAGTTGTGTAGCAGTCTAGTCATCTTTGTTTTACATCTAGTATCCTCCTATGAGTGAGTACATACCATGTTTGTCCTTCTGAGTCTGGGTTACCTCACTCAGGATGATTTTTTTCTAGATCCATCCATTTCCTTGCAAACCTCATGATGTCATTGTTTCTCTCTGCAGAGTAGTACTCCATTGTGTATAGGTACCACGTTTTCTTTATCCATTCTTCAGTTGAAGGGCATCTAGGTTGTTTCCAAGTTCTGGCTATTACAAACAAAGCTGATATGAACATAGCTGAGCAAATGGAGAAAGTAGGAAGTAGTCTTGAAAGCATTGTCACTGGAGATCAATTTCTAAATATAACACCAGTAGCACAGACACTGAGAGAAACAATCAATCAATGGGACCTGTTGAAACTGAGAAGCTTTTGTAGAGCAAAAGACACGGTCAACAAGATAAAGCGACAGCCTACAGAATGGGAAAAGGTCTTCACCAACCCCACATCTGACAAAGGGCTGATATCCAGAATATATAAAGAACTCAAGAAATTAGACATCAAAATGCCCAACAGTCCAATTAAGAAATGGGCTATAGAACTAAACAGAGAATTCTCCACAGAGGAAGTTCAAATGGCTGAAAGACATTTAAAGAATTGCTCAACATCCCTAATTATCCAGGAAATGCAAATCAAAACGACTCTGAGATACCACCTTTCACCTGTCAGAATGGCTAAGATCAAAAACATAGAAGACAGCTTATGCTGGAGAGGATGTAGAGCAAGGGGAACTCTCCTGCACTGCTGGTGGGAATGCAAGCTTGAACAGCCACTTTGGAAATCAATATGGTGCTTCCTTAGAAAATTGGGAATCCATCTTCCCCAAGACACAGCTGTAGCACTCTTGGGCATGTATCCAGGGAATGCTCACACATGACATTTTTTTTGCAGCTACTTCTTTTACATTTATTTTATTTAAAAATTCTTTTCATTTTACATACCAACCACAGTTCTCTCCTCCTCTACCCCACCTCCAACCCCATGCATCCTCTACTCCTCATAGAGAGTAAGTCTTCCTTTGATAGTCAACACAGGCTGGTATACCAAGTTTGGGTAAGACCAACCCCTCCCTCCTAGATCATGGCTGAGCAAGGCATCCCACCATAGAGAACAGGCTCTAAAAAGCTAGGTAATTCATGTAATCAGGATAAGTCCTGGTCTCTCTGCCACGGGCTCCACAAACAGATCAAACCACACAACTGTCACCTACATTTAGAGGCCATGTTCAGTCCCTTTCAGGCTTCCCACCTTTCAGTCCAGAGTCAGTGACTTTCTACTAGCTTGTGGCATCTGTCTCTGTAGTTTTCCTTATTGTGATCTTGATACCCCTTGCTCCTATAATCCCTCCTCCCTTTCTTCAACTGTACTCCAGGAGATTTGCCAAGTGCTTAGCTGTGGGTCTTTGCATCTGCTTCCATCAGTCACTGGATTCTATGATGATAATTAGAGTAGTCCCCAAACTGACTACAGGAGAAGGCTAAGTTAGTTACCCTCTCCACCATTGCTAGGAGTTTTCGCTGGGGTCATCATTTTGGATTCCTGGGAATTTCCCTAGCACCAGGTTCCTCCATAACCCCCAATGGCTCCCTCTGTGAAGATATCTCTTTCATTGCCCTCCTACTCCAACCCTCCCCTAGCTCAACCATCCTGTTCCCTCATGTTCTCACCCCCCATCATCTCTCCTCTATTCCCCCCCCTTCCATAGTTTACCCCAGAGATCTCATCTAGTTCCCTTTCCCAGGGCATGCATCCCTCTTAGAGTCCCCCTTGTTAACTACCTTCTTTGGAGCTGTGGGTTGTAGTCTGGATATCCTTTGCTTTGTGTCTAATATCCACTTTGAGTAAATACATACCATGTTTGTCTTTCTGGGGTTGGGATACCTCACTTGGGATAATTTTTATTTCTATTTCCATTTATTTGCCTACAAATTTCATGATGTCATTTTTTTAACCTCTGAGTAATACTCCATTGTGTAAATGTACCACATTTTTTAATCCATTCTTCAGGTGATGGGCATCTAGGCTATTTCCATAGTTCTGGCTACTATGAATAATGCTGCTGTGAACATAGTTGAACAAGTGTCCTTGTGATATGGTTGGTGAGCTTTTTGGTATATGTCCAAGAATTGTGTTACTGGGTCTTGATGTAGGTTGATTCCCAATTTTCTGAGAAACTGCAATACTGATTTTCTGAGTGGCTATACTGATTCCACTAAAATCAGAAACAAAACAAGGTTGTCCACTCTCTCCATATCTATTAAATATAGTACTTGAAGTTCTAACTGGAGTAATAAGAAAACAAAAGGAGATAAAAGGGATACAAATTAGAAAGGAAGAAGTCAAACTCCTGCTACTTGCAGATGATATGATCATATACATAAATGATCCCTAAATTCTACAAAGGAACTACTACAGCTGGTAAACACTTTCAGTGGGATATACTATTAGCTCAAAAAAATCAGTAGCCCTACTATATACAAATGACAATTGGGCTGAGAAAGCAATCAGAGAAACATCACCCTTTATAATGGTCACAAACAATATAAAATACCTTGGGGTAGCCCTAACCAAACAAGCAAATGACCTGTATGACAAGCGAAAGGAATTGAAGAATATTTCAGAAAATAGAAAGCTCTCCCATGCTCTAGGATAGGTAGGATTAACATACTGAAAATGGCAATCTTACCAAAAGCAATCTACAGATTCACTGTAATCCCCATCAAAATCCCAACACAATTCTTCACAGGCCTGGAAAGAATGACACACACATGTTATTTTTAAGAGGGTTTTAGTGGATATACAGTGTGTGAGTGTGTAATGCCTCTCCCAGAATCCATGGATTATTAAACAAACATCTCAGTGCCAAGTGTGGGATGTCTCCTTATAGGTCCAATACATGAATCATGGTTCCTACCCACAACTTGATAGTAAGCTGCTTTGGCTGAAAATACCACATGCTTTGGCCACAGGCTAATAATAAATCAAGCTGGATTTTTTTTTTTTTTTTATTGTTGCTGGCAGTGGCTAATGAAGAAGCCAGTAACGGGCCAAACTGTAGAAAATCAGTGATGCTGGGGTGAATAGTTTTAAATGTTATGTCTGTAGCATGCCTCCAAGATGTAGCAACATCACAGAAAAGGTCTGGAAAGAATATAAGAGCCAGATGATGTGAACATATTCAGCAAAAGATAACTTCTGGGTGTGGCGTAACTGTTGTGCTGAGAAGCTCACTCTAGCTGTTGTTTTCTGCACAAGATATCCACAGAGTTGGTCCATGAAGATTCAGTTATGGAGGATAGAGGCCCCTCATCCATCCATGAGGGATTATTTTAAGCAACAGTTGCTGTGGGAAAGAGTGTCATTTTCTTCCATGGTGTATCGACTGATAAGTTTTCTGTACTTTAGTGCCCTGCCATGCTTATTCTAGAAACTCTAAATTTGGTGGATCTTACCCCACAAGAAGTCATGAAAGTGTGAAACTTATTGAGGAGAAGAAGATTTCAGCACAAGAAGGAGGGAAATGAGAAGAAGAATGGGAGAGGAAAATGACTAAAATGTATTATATAAATAGATGAAGCTGTCAAATAGTAATAAAAAATTGAAAATATGTGTATATCACATATCAATCACTAAACAAAAAATATGACCCATAATTCAGAAGATAAACTACAAAACTTTAATATGCAAGTAATTTACAGTTACAGTCACAGTGAATGTGAGTGAGCTTACTACATTACTAAAGGAAAGTGATATTTGATACAACCTGTTTCTTCATATAAAATCACGTGATAACAAAATAAAAATTTTAAGCATTGTTTTTACTAAGATATATTGCCAAATTGTGGGTAGAAGAGTACTATCTATCTGATTACACTTTGATTGTCTGTATTCATCCAGCCATCCTGCTAGAAAGAGAAAGCAAAAAAGGGGACTGCAACGCCACGGTAAAACTAGAACATTATTCTACTAGTATTTTTTGTTTGGAAGCTCAGCCTACTTACTTACCCCCAGCAAATAGGACTGTGTGATTCATGAGTAACAACTGGTTTTTAAACAGCAACCTTAGAAAGTGATAAATGCTCTTTAAACCAGGAAAAGTAGAGCAGGATAAGAAGAACAAGGCTTAATGAGGCAATTTGCAGAAAATTCGATGATAATGGGCTATCTGAGAAGAGGAATGGGATAAAGGTCTTTGTGCTGCAAATGTTTATTTGAAAATGTGATTTTCTTCACAACAATCAAAAGGACACTGTTAGGCACAAAGAGTGACTCTTGGTAATACTTGTGACTGACAAAAGATGTCCAACAGCTGGAGGAGGGAGGAAAATGGGAAGAAAGAGAAAAAGGTTGAGGCAATGAGGGACAGCAAGGTCTGAATTTCATACCGACATAAATTATCACATATTTCCAAAGCATTACCCTGGCTACTGTGTTGAGAATAAAAGATAGAAAATCCAAAAATCAAATAAACAAGGTCAGGTTAAGTTCATTGAAGATATCTACAGGAACATGTTCGCTCAGGACAAGAAAAAGTTGTAAAATAGATTAATGAAACTCAGGTGGATTCTAGTATTTTGAAGGTGGACTTGAAGGAGAGAAGACGAAGCTATTGTAAGATTTATACTTAGTGACACAAAGAGTGACATAAGGGTGATCAAGCGGCCACAATGGCTATTTGAAGTCACCACATCTTCTGTGGCACAAACAGCTTATGATCTCCTTTGAAAATCTGAAACTTTACTTTTACTTCTTTTTGGAATATTTTAAAAAAGGAATTATGCATTGTTGTTGGGTGTATCTGGTTTCTTTTGGTTGACATGCTATTGCACTATTTCAGTGCTCGGGTATGTATTAGCAGTTCATTACAAAAACAATGTTCCTTTTGACATCTGTTCATCCATTCATTCAGCAGATGGGCATTTGCAATCTCCTATTTGAGCTCATATGTACAAAAGTGCCATGAGCTTTCTGTAGAAGTCCATGTTGGGCATTTGATATTATTTTTTGTGGGTATGCAGTAGAGAGAAATGATAAATGTGTTTAATAATTCATTAAATTGTGTTCTAAGTTATTTGTACTATTTAATATTTCAATGTTCAGTGAAACCTACTTACATCCTCCTGATCACTTAATGTGCTTTTTTATTTTAGTTTTTAAACTGAATATAAAGTAGATACTTACTTTAGTTTTCATTTGTAGTTTCTTTTTTTTTTCATTTTAAAAAATTTATTATATTTGTGTTTTAATTTTATACAACAGCCATGGGTTCCCCTGTCCTCCCACCCCCACCCCCACCCCCATCTTCCCCCATCCCCTCCCCTCCATTCCCATCTCCTCCAGGGCCAAGACTCCCCTGGGGATTCATTTCAACCTGGTGGATTCAGTACAGGCAGGTCCAGTCCCATCCTTCCAGGCTGAGCAAAGTGTCCCTGTGTAAGCCCAAGGTTCCAAACAGCCAGCTCATGTACCAAGGACAGGTCCCCGGTCCCACAGCCTGGGTGCCTCCCAAACAGTTCAAGCTATTCAATTGGCTCAATTATCCAGAGGGCCTGATCCAGCTGGGGGCTCCACAGCCTTTGGTTCATAATTCATGTGCTTCCATTCGTTTGGCTATTTGTCCCTGTGCCTCTCCAATCTTGGTCTCAACAATTCACGCTCTTACAGTCCCTCCTCTTTCTAGACAATTGGACTCCTGGAGCTCCACCTGGGGCCTGGCTGAGGATGTCTGCATCCACTTCCATCAGTTATTGGATGAGAGTTCCAGCATGACTGTTAGGGTGTTTGGCCATCTGATCACCAGACTAGGTCAGATCAGGCTTTCTCTTGACCATTTCCAGCAGTCTACAGAGGATGTATCATTGTGGATTTCTGGGGACCTCTCCAGCACTCTGCCTATTCTCATGTGGTCTTCATTTATCATGATCTGTTATTCTTCGTTCTCCCTTTCTGTTCTTGATCCAGCTGGGATCTCCTGCTCCCCTAAGCTTTCTTTCCCTCAAATCTTGCCTTTCATTACTCCTACTGTTGTCCATGTTGTTCATGTAGATCTCATCCATTTCTATGTCACTGGCTAATCCCTTTGTCTTTCCTAGGGTCCCGTTTTTCTAGGTAGCCTCCCTGGAGTTGTGTATGAGTCTAGTCATCTTTGTTTTACATCTAGTATCCTAATATAAGTGAGTACATACCATGTTCATCCTTCTGAGTCTGGGTTACCTCACTCAGGATGATTTTTTTCTAGATCTATCCATTTGCCTGCAAACCTCATGATGTCATTGTTTTTCTCTTCTGAGTAGTACTCCATTCTGTATGTGTTCCATATTTTCTTTATCCATTCTTCAGTTGAAGGGCATCTAGGTTGTTTTTAGTTCTGGCTATTACCAACAATGCTGATATGAACATAGCTTTGCTATGATTTTAGCATCTTTTCATGGGTTATTATATCTTTTATGAAAATTTCTTGAATTTTTTTATGTTTAGCTTTCCTCCAATCACTGGTTTCTAATTATCCTTTGAGTATTTTACACAGAAACACTTCAGAAGGTAACTTGGCAATATTTACTCACATCATGTAGCTTGTGCTTTGGTTTTCTAGTCATGTATTTTGAAGAAAATTTTATGAAGATTTATATACTTCTATTTCATGTGTATGAAGGTTGTGTATCATGTACATGCTAAGCCCAAAAAGGCCAGACATCAGCATTGGATTACTTGGGACTGAAGTTCTAGGAGGTTCTTAGACACCATGTAGGTTCCCACCTGGGAACACAACCTTGGTCTTCTAAAAGAGCAACAAGCACTTCTATCCACTAAACCATTTCTATAACTTAGAAATTCTTAATTGTATGAAGTGGTTCTTATAGACACTTCTTTTATTTCTTTGTATAACTCTCAAGTAAGTGTGTGTGTGTGTGTGTGTGTGTGTGTGTGTGTGTGTGTGTGTGTGTGAATCCAAGGCTCATATTAGAAACAGTTTTCATTGCTCTCCTACCATATCCTTTTTAAATTAGAGGCTCTCCCTCAAATCCATATCTTGCTGATAGAGCTGTTCTTGCTAGCCAGCTTGCCCCAGGACTCATACACATACCTGCTGGGGCTATAATTACAGGCTGGCATCTGCAGTCAACATTTACATGGGTTCTAGAAATCCAAAGTGATCTACTTGTTGATATGACAAGTATGGAAGTGCTGAGCCTTCTCCACAGGCATTAAGATTAGATCATGCGATTGAGGGTGCAAATATCATATTTTCTAAAAACCATAAATGTTTCCTTAAGCTTTATCAAAGAATGATTTATAGCTTTAGCCATATATATTTGTGATCCATTTTGAGTTAATTTTTACATAAGACATTAACTACTGGTCTAAATTCCCTATTTTACAGATGATTATACGATTGTTCTAATACTATTTTGTGAAAGTGTTGTTTTTAACCAACAAATCCACTGACATCCCTTTTGAAAATCAATAGACAATAAATATAAGAATTTATATCAGAACTGTAAGTTCTTTTCCATAGAACTATATGTCCAATTTATGAGTTTATTAAGCTATTTGGATTATTTCAATTGTTTACAACATTTTAAAATTGGTACAGAGAGGGCTGTCCAAATTCATTCCTAATTTTCAAAATTATTTTGACCTTTTAATGATAATTTTTGTTTCCAAAGTCAGGTGCAAAAAGACAAAGATCTTGATGAATGTGTGATAAATTTTGATAAATCATGATTCTTAGGAAATTGTAAAGACAAGTTCACATATTCATTAGCTGTATTTGTTTTCTCTTACAGAAATTCTTAAATTTCTTATGTGTTTATTTATGACTTTTTCCAGTACTACGTGAAGTTAAACTAGTTGATAATCCTCAAAATATTTTACTTATAATTATTATTGTTGTTGTTGTTTTTCCCCTTTGAGACAGGGTTTCTCTGTGTAGTCCTGGGTATCCTGGAACTAACTCTGTAGATCAGGCTAGCCTTGAACATATGAAATTAAAGCTGTATACCACTACCACCACCTGGCTATTCAAAATATTTTCGTATTAAGTTTTTGTGTCTAGATGACACGATGGCTCACAGCTGTAATTCTGAACTTCGGGGCTGAGGCAGGAGGATTGGCATGAGTTCAAATCTAGTAGAGGTTAAAGAATGAGATTTATTTTTAAAAATTCAAATAAATTAATCACAGAGTTTCTGTGGTTAACCCTCAAATTAGGGCATAATTTTCAGTTATCATCTATTCTTAGTAGCGATCCAGGTATTTCAAAGGATTTTAAATTGTTCATTTTCTTCCTTTCCTCCCTCCCTCCCTCCCTCTCTCCCTCCCTCCGTTCCTCTCCCCATCCCTCCCTCTCTCCCTTCTCTCTCTCTCTCTCTCTCTCTCTCTCTCTCTCTCTCTCTCTCTCTTTTATTCTTTTAGAAAATTATGTTTAAATAATTTTTTCTACTGTGGTTCTGCTTTTTTTGTTATAGCATATTTCTTATTTCAAAAATAGATTTTTCCATAGGAAGTCATCTTATTACACATTCAGTTAAGAAAGTTTATTCTACATTCATATTATGTATATTTAACATGGGAAAATGAATTGACTTAAATATACTTAAAAAGTCTTTACAGAAGCAAAAAAAAATGGAAATAACTTCCTGTGTGAAGACTAAAACAATGTTAACATGTAATGATTTCCATTACTTTAAAAGGCCTCAAAAAAGATAAAGAAAATTATATTATCATGTTAAAAGTTAAAAGTAAAATGAACTATTTTTCTTTGGAAATAGTACGATTGTTTCTATCTTATGTAAATACTGAAAAATATTGTCAATTTTACAAGCATATGAGTGTGTACCAAAATGTTCTTCCCCATGTCTCCATCCAAAATCTACTGCCATAAAACATAGCAAAAACACTAATAATTATTAGTGTGTTCCAGGATCAAAAAGTGTTTTCTTGGCCAGTGGGAGAGAACAGCTCTGTTTTCTAACAATTACATTTTGCCAACCATGTGGATAGAATAATGAGAGAGATGCTATTTCAATTTTTCCATCTTCTTTGGATGAGTTTCTTAAGCAGTCAAAAAAGGAAGAGTGCAGATATTTACAGACTATGGGAGTGTGTTCCCAGGATTCTCAGACATTCCTGTATGTCTACAGAATGATTTCATATGAATTCAATTTGAACATTAATCAATAAGCAAATGATATTTTGTTAGCCAAGTCCGTCTTGAGGATGATTTTGTCTGCATATTCTGGGATGGGTAATGTAAGTAAACTCAGTATACTGTAGAATAGTAAACATTTCATTAAAACGGTCCTAACTTTTAAATACAGTCATTTCCTAGTGGCAATCTAAAGCAGACTTGTTTTCCTAGGGTAACTACATGTGTGTAGGTGGCAGTGTTCATAATAATTGGTAGCCTAAGATTTTGTGGGTAGATTAGGAGAGTTGTATTTGGAAATTGTTTTATAGTCAGGGAAATCATTAAAGTATCTCATTTACTCATGTTGTAACCTGAATTTTCTATGGTTAGCTGTCTATTTCCTTGGCTTTAGCACATTATCATGACCATTTTAAACAGTTTTGAAAAGAAACCCAAGACATAGGTAGGCCCTTAATCATAGCTATCATACTTACTACTACAATTTCCCTTTGTGTATATCAAAATATGGATGACCTAGATTTCAGGCAGTATTTGTGCGTATTCAAATAATTCCTACTTGGTCTCTCTCGATATGTTGATATTTTTTGTCTATTGTGACTTAAGTGATTGTTTTTTCTTCTAGCCTTTATTTGTTAGAACTATGTATTTAAAATCTATGTTCCGCACATCACACAGCTCACATTCTAGGGGACTGGTCACCAGACAAGGTATAGGGTCCATTTTCCTGAGTGTTGGAGCTGGTAAAGGGGAGTGTCAGCTCCCTTGCCAACTGGACAAGAGGGAGGGCATCTTTCCTTTACCCTCACCACCACACCACAGATGAGGGAGGCAGTACCAACAATACCCACCTCATGCCCTCAGGGCTGGCTCACCTGTACCCCTGTTTAAAAAGGGTCAACTCTATTGTGCTTGCTACTTAGGTGTTGTATAGGACTCTCTCTCCTGAGTGCTTCAGCAGGTGAGGGGCATGACCGGTTCTACCTAGTGTTGCAGCCAGTGAGGCCTGGGGCCAACTTTGTACAGCCCTATCCTCTCTTCCTTCAGTGATATCAGGAGCCATGGACATCAACACCATGGCTGCATCATGGCCATGAACCCAGACAGGGGCTCCAGAAGTAACCCATGCCCAAACAACCCCCAGGTGGCAATCAAACTATCCAACTCAGCCCACTCCTCTCCTCTTGCTTTTACCTCTTCAGAAATGTCTCTGTCCACAAGAAATGAACCATTCTCTCTCTCTCTCTCTCTCTCTCTCTCTCTCTCTCTCTCTCTCTCTCTCTCTCTCTCTCTCTCTTCCATACCACACTATACATTTGCTCAGCATAAGAGTGCCCTTCTGCCCTCACTGCAAGGAGTCTGGTGTGCTTGTGTTTTTTTCCTCAGAGCCCAGAGCACATTGCTCTGGGAATGTGTGTGAGTCATTTTACCCCACTCATTCTGTCAGGGTGCTGGGCGGGACCATGCATCCTCCTTGAAGCCTGGAATGGCCTGCTCCAGGCTTGTGCTTAGGTCTTTATCAGCTGGGTAGTTTTTAAAGAGTTGATATTGATTTGTCAGGACCTTGAAAACTGACAGTCAGAATTCAGAGTATGAGGCTAGTTAAGTTTTGGTCAAGACTGTCCTCCAGATTACTATCTTTGTTATATTCTCATGAGACAGAAAAAAATGTATAAGAAAGATCTCTGTGAATATTTTCATAATTGTAATAGTTGCTTTAGTGAAAATTTTATTCTCAAGGCTAAATCTCCTACCAAAGTCCTCACTATCAGATAATTTTGAGAATTAGGATTTCAACATGGAAATTATAAGGAAAAAAAAAAATCTCAGTTTAAGACACCAGACCTTCTTCCAACAGTGCTAGGATTCTGGTATTGTTAGAGGTTATCAGTGTGATATTTAAGCAACTTGGATGATCTTGTTTTAAAGATGCCTGTGCTTGGAGAGTAGCTTCTGTTTCAATGATGTGTCCAAGATTTCTGAGTAGCAATCTGAGCAAAATCAGTAGAGAGCTATAATGGAACTGGAAGAAAGTGTATATAATAATAAAGTAATCTCTAAATTCTGTATTTATGTGTCATTTGTATTGAGGAGTTAGGGAAGGGACTGTAGAAAATAAAACATGCACATGAGCTGAAGTTTCAGATCAACTGTCTTTCATAATGTTTAACTTTCATGTTAAGTAAAATAACTTCTATTTTATATCTGTACAAAATGTATATCCCCAGAGCTAAAAGCCCAAAAAGTTGTAACTTTATGCAAGCTGTCATTCAAAACTCTCCTCAATATTAATTTTGCTTTGCTATCTTTATTATAATTATATAATGATTCTTTTTTCTTTGTGGGTATAGTTTACAAGTTTAAATGGGCTCTCTAGATATATGAACATACACAAAATTATATGCATATACCAATATCTATTTCCTTTCTATATTTAAATCTATCTACCTATCTCTATCTATCAATCATCTATCCATTTACCATTCCAACCATCTATCCATCCATCCATCCATCCATCCATCCTACCTATCTTCCTAATTACCTACTTAGCTATTTAGCTTTCCAGCTACCTATATACCTGTATATCCCAGGATGTTTTTCAACCCCCCTTGGTTACTAGATGTAAAAATCCTTGAATTGGCCGACTGCTTGACACAGGCCACTCTGGGAGGACCTGACCAACTTGGCCCCAGTTTCCTGCCAATCAGCGGGCCCTGCGGGAAGGCTCCCCTTTACCAAGACTGCAAGCAGACACTGCAGTCTCCACACCCTGCCCCCACACCCATTTGCCCTAAAACACAGCCACTTCTTGAGACTCAGAGACCAGCCCCCAGCTTCCATCCACCCTGGAATTCCCATCTGGACCAGAAAGACCCCAGCCACTTCCTGAGAATCAGAGACCAGCCCCAAGCTTCCATTCTGCTCTGGAACTCCCATCTGGACCAGAGACCAGAGGAACTCCCATCTGGACAAGAGGAGCTCCCATCTGGACAAAATAAGGAGACCCCAGGGACTTCCAGAGACTCAGAGTCCAGCCGCCCAGCTCCTATCCAGCCAGCACTCTCATCTGGACCAGAGCTCCCATCTGGCACAGAACTTCCATCTGGACCAGAGAGAGGCTCCCTAAATGTGTCAACTTTCTCTGGACCAAATACACTGATAAGACCAAGAACGAACACAAGAGGAGATGGGCAGACATCAAGGCAGAAGTATATACTTCAAAATAAAGAGCAATACAGCATCACCAGAACCTAGCCCTTCTCCAACAGCTAGACCTGATCATCACAGAATAGAAGAAGAAGAAGAAGAAGAAGAAGAAGAAGAAGAAGAAGAAGAAGAAGAAGAAGAAAACAACCTGATAAGTAACATCATGAAGAGGCTAAAGCCTTATATAGAAGAAATAAAAAATAAAGTAGAGGAACAGACAAACAAAAAATGGGAAGAATGCAATAAAAACTAGACGAAAGGACAATTAAAGCAGAAGAAAACAATAAATACTTGAATGAAAATCATGAAAAAGCAAGGGAGGCAATCCAAGACATGAAGAAGGAAATAGAAGAAAATGAAGAAGACACTAGGAGAAGGAATGTTGGAAATAGAAAATCTGAGTAAACAAACAGGAACTTCAGAGGCAAGTATAACCAACAGAATGCAAGAGATGGAGGAGAGGATCTCTGGTGTTGAAGATACTTTGCAAGAAATAGATTCATCAGTCAAAGGAAACACTGAAACCAACAAAGTCATGACCCAAAATGTCCAAGAAATATGGGACACCATGAAAAGGCCAAACCTACAAATAATAGGGATAGAGGAAGGAGAAGAATACCAACTCAAAGGCACAGAAGATATATTTAACAAGACCATAGAAGAAAACTTTCCCAACTTAAAGAAGGAAATGCCTATGAAGATACAAGAAGCCTATAGAACACCAAACAGAATAGACCCCCTCAAAAAGTCCCCTTGCCACATAATAATTAAACAACTAAACGTACAGAATAAAGAAACAATATTAAGGGCAGCAAAGGAAAAAGGCCAAGTGACTTATAAAGGCAAACCCATCAGAATAATACCCGATTTCTCAATGGAGACTTTGAAAGCCAGAAGAACCTGGACAGATATAATGCAGACACTAAGAGACCATGGATGCCAGCTTAGACTAATATACCCAGCAAAACTTTCAATCAATATAGATGGAGTGAACAAGACCTTCCAAGACAAAACCAGATTTAAACAATACTTATTCATAAACCCAGCACTACAGAAAGCACTAGAAGGAAAATTCCAACCTAAGGAAGGCAGATACACCCATGAAAACACAGGCAATAGATAACACCACAGCAGTAAACCCCAAAGAAGAGGAGTACACACACACTACCACCAAAAAATAAAAATAACAACAGGAACGAACAATCACTGGTCATTAATATACCTTAATATCAATGGACTTAATTAACCTATAAAAAGACACAGACTAACAGAATGGATACGAAAACAGGACCCATCATTCTGCTGCATACAAGAAAAACACCTCCAATTCAAAGACAGACACCTCATAAGAATAAAAGGCTGGGAAGACTTTCCAATGAAATGGTCTTAAGAAACAAGCTGGTATAGCCATCCTAATATCCAGCAAAATAGACTTCAAACTAAAATCAATCAAAAGAGATGATGAAGGACATTACATACTCATCGCAGGAAAGATCCACCAAGATGAAGTTTCAATTCTGAACATTTATGCCCCAAACACAGGGCAACCACATATGTAAAAGAAACGTTACTAAAGATTAAATCACATATAAAACCCCACATATTAATAGTGGGAGACTTCAACACCCCACTTTCACCTCTGGACAGATCGGCCAAATTGAAACTTAACAGAGACATAATGGTCTTAACTGATGTTATGGCTCAAATGGACTTAATCGATATCTACAGAACATTCCACCCAAACACAAAAGAATATACCTTCTTCTCAGCACCCCATGGAACTTTCTCTAAAATTGACCACATACTTGGCCATAAAGCAAATCTCAACAGATACAAAACAATTGGAATAACCTCCTGTGTTCTATCAGACCACCATGGTTTAAAGTTAGATTTCCACAACAGAAAAAAGTACAGAAATCCTACAATCTCATGGAAACTGAATAATGCTCAATTGAATGACCAGTGGGTTAAGGAAGAAAGAAAGAAAGAAATCAAAGACTTCCTAGAGATCAATGAAAATTAATACACCACATACCCAAACTTATGGGATACTATGAAAGCAATGCTAAGAGGGAAATTCATAGCATGGAATGACCAAATAAAGAAGCTGGAGAAATCTCATGCTAGTGACTTGACAGCACACCTGAAAGCACTTGAACAGGAAGAAGAAAAGTCTCCCAGGAGAAACAGATGCCAGGAAATTATCAAATTGAGAGCTGAAATCAATAAAATAGAAATAAAGCAAAAAATACAAAGGATTAATGAAACAAAGAGTTGGTTCTTTGAGAAGATCAACAAGATAGACAAACCTTTATCCAAACTAACCAAAAGACAGAGAGAGAGCATCCAAATTAACAAAATCAGAAATGAAAAGGGGGACATAAAAACAGACAATGAGGAAATCCAAAGAATCATCAGGTCATACTTCAAAAACTTCTACTCCACAAAACTGGAAAATCTAAAAGAAATGGATAATTTTCTGGATAGGTACCACATACCTCAGTTAAATCAAGACCAGATAAACCATTTAAATAGTCCAATAACCCCTAAGGAAATGGAATCAATCATTAAAATTCTCCCAACCAAAAAAAGCCCTGGACCTGATGGTTTCACTGCAGAATTCTACCAGATCTTCAAAGACTTAATACCAATACTCTTTAAATTTTTCCACACAATAGAAGCAGAAGGTATATTACCAAACTCCTTCTATGAGGCTACAATTACCGTGATTCCTAAACCAAACAAAGATGCAACAAAGAAAGAGAACTACAGACCAAACTCCCTCATCAACATGGATGCAAAAATACTCAATAAAATTCTGGCAAACAGACTCCAAGAACACATCAAAACAATTATCCACCATGATCAAGTAGGCTTCATCTCAGCGATGCAAGGATGGTTCAACATACGAAATTCTGTCAATGGAATACACCATATAAACAAACTCAAAGAAATAAAACACATGATCATCTCACTAGATGCAGAAAAGGCATTTGACAAAATCCAACACCCCTTCATGGTAAAGGTCTTGGAGCAATCAGGAATACAGGGAACATACCTAAACATAATAAAGGCAATCTACAGCAAGCCTACAGCCAACATCAAATTAAATGGAGAGAAACTCAAAGCAATACCACTAAAATCAGGAACAAGGCAAGGCTGTCCCTCTCTCTCCCTACTTATTCAATATAGTACTTGAAGTTCTAGCCAGAGCTATAAGACAACATAAAGAGCTTAAGGGGATACAAATTGGAAAGGAAGAAGTCAAGCTCTCCCTATTTGCAGATGACATGTTAGTATACATGAGTGACCCCAAAAATTCAACCAAGGAACTGATACAGCTAATAAAGACTTTCAGCAACATTGCAGAATACAAGATCAACTAAAAAAAAAATCAGTAGCCCTTTTGTATACAGTAGACAAACAGGCTGAGAAGGAAATCAGAGATACATCACCCTTTACAATAGCCACAAATGATATAAAATACCCTGGGGTTACTCTAAGTAAGCATGTGAAGGGCCTATATGACAAGAACTTTAAGTCCGTGAAAAAAGAAATTGAAGAAGATGTCAGAAAATGGAAAGATCTCCCATGCTCATGGATAGGCAGGATTAACATAGTAAAAATGGTGATCTTACCAAAAGCAATCTACAGATTCAACGCAATTCCCATCAAATTATCAACACAATTCTTCACAGATCTGGAAAGAATAATACTCAACTTCATATTGAAAAACAAAAAACCCAGGATAGCCAAAAGAATCCTGAACAATAAAACATCCTCTGGAGGCATCACAATCCCCAACCTCAAGCTCTACTATAGAGCTACCATAATAAAAACAGCTTGGTATTGGCATAAAAACCAACATGTGTACCAATGGAATCAAATTGAACACCATTACATTAACCCGCACACCTATGAACATATAATTTTTGACAAAGAAGCCACAAATATACATTGGAAAAAAGAAAGCATCTTCAATAAATGGTGCTAGCATAAATGGATGTCAATGTGTAGAAGGCTGCAAATAGATCCATATCTGTCACCGCGCACAAAACTTAAGTCCAAGTGGATCAAAGACCTCAAAATTAATCCAGCTACTCTGAACCTGATAGTAGAGAAAGTAGGAAGTACTCTTGAGTGCATTGCCACCAGAGAGCACTTTCTAAATATAACACCAGTAGCACAGACACTGAGAGAAACAATCCATCAATGGGGCCTGTTGAAACTGAGAAGCTTTTGTAGAGCAAAGGAAACAGTCAACAAGACAAAGCAACAGCCTACAGAATGGGAAAAGGTCTTCACCAACCCCACATCTAATATAGGGCTGATATCCAGAATATATAAAGAACTCAAGAAATTAGACATAAACATGCCCAACAGTCCAATTATGAAATGGGCTATAGAACTAAACAGAAAATTCTCCACAGAGGAAGTTCAAATGGCTGAAAGACATTTAAGGAATTGCTCAACCTCCCTAATTATCCAGGAAATGCAAATCAAAACGACACTGAGATACCACCTTTCACCTGTCAGAATGGTTAAGATCAAAAGCACCAAAGACAGCTTATGCTGGAGAGGATGTGGAGCAAGGGGAACTCTCCTGCACTGCTGGTGGGAATGCAAGCTTGTACAGCCACTTTGGAAATCAATATAGCGCTTCCTTAGAAAATTGGGGAATCCATCTCCCCCAAGACCTAGCTATAGCACTCTTGGGCATATAACCAAGGAATGCTCAATCATACCACAAGGGCATTTGCTCAGCTATGTTCATATCAGCTTTGTTTGTAATAGCCAGAACCTGGAAACAACATAGATGCCCTTCAACTGAAGAATGGATAAAGAAAATATGGTACATATACACAATGGAGTACTACTCAGCAGAGAAAAACAATGACATCATGAGGTTTGCAGGCAAATGGATGGATCTAGAAAAAAATCATCCTGAGTGAGATAACCCAGACTCAGGAGGACAAACACGGTATGTACTCACTCATAGGAGGTTACTAGATGTAAAACAAAGATGACTAGACTGATACACAACTCCAGGGAGGCTACCTAGAAAACGCGACCCTAGGAAAGAGCCAAGGATCACCCAATGACAGAGAAATGGATGAGATCTACATGAACAACCTGGACAACAGTGGGAGTAATGAAGGGCAAGATTTGAGGGAAAGAAAGCTTAGGGGAGCAGGAGATCCCAGCTGGATCAAGAACAGAAAGGGAGAATGAGGAATAACAGACCATGATAAATGAAGACCACATGAGAACAGGAATAGGCAGAGTGCTGGAGAGGTCCCCAGAAATCCACAGTCATATATCCTCTGTATTCTGCTTGTTATGGTCGAGAGAAAGCCTTATCTGACCTAGTCTGGTGATCAGATGCCTAAATACCCTAACAGTCGTCTTAGAACTCTCATCCAATAACTGATGGAAGTGGATGCAGAGATCCTCAGCCTTGCCCCAGATGGAGCTCCAGGTGTCCAACTGTCCAGAAAGAGGAAGGTCTGCAAGAGCGTGAATTGTTGAATCCAAGATTGCAAAAAGCACAGGGACAAATAGCCAAAGGAATGGAAGCACATGAAATATGAACCAAAGCCTGTGGAGCCCCCAGCTGGATCAGGCCCTCTGGATAAGTGAGACCATTGAATAGCTTGATCTGTTTGGGAGGCACCCAGTCTGTGGGACCAGGATCTGTCCTTAGTGCATGAGCTGGCTCTTTAAAACCTTGGGCTTACATAGGGACACTTTGCTCAGTCTGGATGGAGGTGACAGGACCTGCCTGTACTGAATCCACCAGGTTGAAATGAATCCCCAGGGGTGCCTTGATCCTGGAGGACATGGGAATGAAGAGGAGGGGCTGTGGGGAAGGTGGGGGTGGGAGCGGGAGGGGGGAGGACAGTGGAACCCATGGCTGATGTATAAAATTTAAAACACATAATAATAAAGATAAAAATTAAAAAAAAACAAACAAAAACATACTTGAATTGTATTAATGCTGTCTTGACTTAAAAATAAGAGAGTGAGTGGAGCTTGAGGAAGTTAACTCATGCAAATTATGTCTTAGTACCAGTGGACGCAGTTTGCTGGCTACTCTTATGTCCTCTTGACACAAGCTAGAGTTATCTGAAAAGAGGCAACTTCAATTGACAAAATGCCTCCATAAAATCTGGCTGTAAGACATTTTCTTGATTAATTACTGATGAGGGAGGACTCAGCCAATCAGAGGTTGTTCCCTTCCTCAGCTGGTAGTTCTGGGTTCTATAAGAAAATAGTCTAAGCAAGCCATGAGGAGCAAGCCAGTATGCAGCACTCCTCCCCTCCATGGACTCTGCAGCAGCTCCTGCCTCTAGGTTCCTGACCTGTTTGAGTTCTTGCCCTGACTTCCTTCAATGATGAACACTAATGTTGAAGTATAAGCCAAATAAACTCTTCTCTGCCCAACTTGGTTTTTGGTCATGTGAGTTTTCTTTAAAAAATTATTTATTTGTTTGTTTGTCTATTTATTTATTTATTTATTGTCACAGGAAGAGAAACAATGACTAAGACAGTGGACTCATGGGCAGATTTCTAACAGTACTTGCAAAGTTAGAGCATGAAACTTACATGCACATGATTGTGTATGCTAATCAGTATATTCTCTACAGACTCTGCATTAATCATATAGTTCAGAATGGCATTACTAAGATAGCTAGTAAATGTGATTTTTTTTTCCTTATTGAAGCCATAGTGGTATAAACTGACAGACTATGTGCTGGCAGAGGGATTTGAAAACTTAAACATTTTTGTCTGAGAGGTGCAATCTACACTAAATGTAAGAAATCCGATATTGGTGATATAGACTGACTGGCATGCATATGTAATTGGGCTCAATTTGTAGAACAAAGATCAGACTCTCTACAATATGAGTTTCAAGATAGCAATACTTTACTCTTTGGAGTCATTGGGAAGATTAATTACAGTAGGGTACATGGAGAATGCTGAACTAAACACAAAATCCCTACAGGTAAATTAAGTGTGTCCTGAACAAGCACAGTACTCAACATGTACCAAAAGAAAACATTTCGGGTAGATTATTACTCCTAATAGTAAGTGATAGTTATCTAATTACAAAAGTCTAAATCTGTTTCCCTATGTATAGCTTTGTAATTGTAGCCTGTTAATCTCATTAAGTGTTGTCCGCAGATAGAAAAACCAGCAACACTCTGACATATGTTCTTCTTGCAGTCAGGATGTATTGTGTGAGAGAAGAATACATAAAAATTTAAAAATAGGTAGGTGGTGGTGGTGCATGCTTTTAATCCCAGCACTCCAGAGACAGAGCCAGTGGATCTCTGTGAGTTCAAGGCCAGTCTGGGCTACAGTTCGAGATCCAGGACAGGAACCAAAACTACACAGAGAAACCCTGTCTTGAAAAACAAAAACAAAAACAAAAAAAACTGAAAATAGATGTATTTAGTCCTTCTCTGGATACTTCCTCAACAAGTATTCACATAATTGTGTATTCACAAAAGCAAAACATCCCCACAGTTAAGTGACATCATATCACAGGGTATATATTACCATTTATAGAGACAAGGAGATTCATTATTCCTCTCTGTTGAGTTAGGACCATCTTGGAATCAGCAAAAAGTGAAGTTTTGGGTAAGATCCAGATCAAAGATCCACAGCCCAGAGTCAATCAGTTACTGCCACTCGGGTTATAACATTTAAAATTAAACGGACACATTTGACAATTATATGACCTTCAAATTTCTTTGATGTACGAAGTAAACTATTAAAGTAAATTAAGATAAGTTTGTGAATCTTCCTATTCCCAAATAATCCAATTAGCTATTTATAAGGAGTAAACATATCTAATTACTGTCTTGAAGTCCCAATGAGAGCATAGAAAAAAAATGCCAACAGGTAGGAATATTTATAATGATGTTCAATATCCTTATCAATCATATTAATGAAAATAAAAGGTACTGATATTTTTCTTGTCTCTTAACATGAACATCCAAAAATTAACATTGCAAAGCATTAGCCTTATAAAACTTTAACATGCCTCAGACATCTATTTGGTTGTATAATCAAAATTATTTTTATTAGTTAAATTTATACATCTAATTTTACATCCTGACTGCAGTTTCCCCTTTCTCTTTCCCTCCCATTCTCTTCCCCCACCTCTCCTTTGCTCCTTCTCAATCCACTCCTCCTCCGTTTCTTTTGGAATGCAGCAGGCCCTCCATGAATATCGATAAAGCATGGTATATCAAGTTGAGGAAGGACTAAGCTCCTTCCATGTATTAAAGTTGGGCAAGGTAACCCCTATGAGGAATAGGTTTCCAAGAGACAGCCAAAGCACTAGGGACAGCCCCTGCTCCCTCTACTAGGAATCCGAAAGTAGACCAAGCCTCACAACTATCATTCTAACGTAGAGGGCCTAGGTTGATCCCATGCAGGCTTCCTAGCTGCCAGTCTAGACTCTGTGAGCTGCTATGAGCCCAGATTAATTGTTTCTTTGGTTTCCCTTGTGAGTAAAATTCTTAATGCAGAGAGACTATATTTTCATCAACGGAACAAGAACCTTTTTTGACATTTCCATTTTGAACTATGACTTGTACAATTTAGATTTCACCAATGAAGAGACCACATATCATCAGAGTAAAAGCAACTATCTTGGTTACAAATATCTAGTAACATTTCTGATTTTTAAAAGACTGTAGATGTACTATTTGCTAAGATGTGGTGATACTTTATTTGTGCTGAAATGTGATATTTTATTGGTATGTTAATAAATAAAGCATACCTGGAGATCAAGGGGAAAAGGGCAGCCATTTTTAAGTAAACATAAAAGTCAGGCAGTGGTAGCACATGTCCTTAATGTGATCACTTGGCAGGCAGTGTCTTTGTGTACTCAAGGTCACACTGGGAACGGAGCTAATCATGGTGACACATACCTTTAGTCCCAGTACCAACCATAGAGACCTAGAGGTCTGTACAAACAGGCAGTGACAAGGAAGTGAGGTAGCTGGGCTAAGAGCCAATGCGAGGGCAGAAGAGCAAGGCAATAAAAGCTTGGGTAGACAGGAAATCATGGCTTTTCAGTAGCTGCAGAGCTGGAGAGGTAAGGTTGGTGGCTATCACTATTTCCCTGATCTCTAAGGCTTTAAACCCTATATTTGGCTCAGTGCTTCTTATTTCATAAGATAATTTAGAAATTCAGTTATACTAAGATTCAACAGTAAAGATGGGAGACAAGTTCTTTGTCCTTCATCTATTATGTCCAAATAAATTATTTAAAAAATAACAAATTATAACAATGGTATATAAAAAAAGATTAGTGAAGCAAAGGTACATGAGTGAGATTATATTTTGAAAAAGTAACTATTTAAGATTAAAATATGATAAGGGCTGAAGAGAGTTCAGTGTGTAAAGTGCTTGCTTTCAAGCCTGTGTACTGAACTCAAACTCTAAAACTCAAGTAAAAGAGTCAGGCATGATGGTCCATGATGGCAAGTCCACAAATGGGAAGTAGAAGTAGGTGGATACATGTCCAGTGAGAGAACTTGTCTCACAAACAAGTAAACAGCATCTAAAGAATGAAACCTTAAGGTTGTCTACTGGTATCCACATATGCTTGCATAACACTCATACGTTTTACCTCCTGTGCAATATTGCTATGCACAGGTAAATGAATATACCTGTACACATGGCTGAATAGCTGAATAATCTGATAGGTAAAAAGCCACAGACCCCATCAGATTAACAACAATAACAGCAATAATGAAGAAGACATTTATACCATCACACTAAGATGATGTTTTAATATCTACCTTCACTCTAGTTTGTCATAAAAGAAAACCCAGCTCAAAAAAACAACAACAACAACAACAAAAACCTTAATGTTCATTTCAGTTCTTTTAGGCAAACTTGCCTACTAAATATCAATTTATGTTGTAAAAGTAATAAGAAAAGCATTTTGGTAATATTTCTTCTATTCACTACATCACTTCTTTTATTTATCATAGTATTTTATTTTTGTAGACTCTGTACTTCAGTCTTGTAATTTTTATATTCAATGTCTGTTTCTCTACATGAAAGCACGCATTTTTGTGTTGGGAAAACTACCAACAGTATCATGTATAAAGCTTTGCACCGACTATTCAAAAGTAAAAGAACATACACACTAACACCACCATCACCAAAACCAAAAAAAAAAAAAAAAAAAACAACAGGAATTAACAATCAGTGATCATTAACATCTCTTAAAAATTGCACATAAAAAGACACAGGCTAACAGAATGGATACAAAAGCAGAATCCATCTTTCTTCTGCAAACAAGAAACACACCTCAACTTCAAAGATAGACATTACCTCAGAGTAAAGGGTTGGGAGAAGATTTCCCAATCAAATGGGCCTAAGAAGTAAGCTGGTGTGGCTATTCTATTATCTAACAAAATAATCTTCACATTAAAATTAATTAAAAGAGATGAAGTATATTTCATATGTATCACAGGAAAAAAATCCATCAAAATGAAGTCTCAATTCTGAACATTTATGCTCCAAATACAAGGGTATCTACATTTGTAAAAGAAAAACTACTAAAGCTTAAATCACACATCAAAATCCACACATTAATAGTGGGAAATTTCAACACCCAACTCTCATCAACGGACATGTCTGCCAGACAGGAACTTAACAGAAATAAAGGAACTAAAAGATGTTATGACTAAAATGGACTTCACAGATATCAACAGAATATTCAGTTAAACAGAAAAGAATATACCTTCTTCTCAGCACCTCATTGAACATTCTCTAAAATTGACCTCATACTTGGGCACAAAGCAAATATCAACAGGTACAAAAAATCTGAATAACCTCATGTATCTTATCAGATCACCATGGTATAAACTTAGAATTCAACAACAACACAAACTATAGATACCCTACAAACTCATGGAAACTGAACAACTCTCAGCTGAATTATCACTGGGTTAAGGAAGAAATAAAGAAAGAAATTAAAGACTTCCTAGAATTCAATAAAAAAATGAATGCACAACATACCCAAACTTATGGGCCACATGAAAGCAATGCTAAGAAGAATGTTCCTAGCACTACTGCATAAAGAATTTGGAGAAATCTTACACTAGTGACTTAACAGCACCCCTGAAAGCTCTAGAATAAAAAGAAGCAAACTCACCCAGGAAAAGTAGACATCAGAAAATAATCAAATTCAGAGCTGAAATCAGTAAAATTAAAAAAAAGAAATAATACAAATATGAATACAATGAAACAGAGTTAGTTCTTTAAGAAAATCAACAAGATAGACAAAACCTTATCCAAACTAACCAAAAGGCAGAGAGAGAGAGAGAATATCCAAATTAACAAAATCAGAAATGAAGAGGGGGACAAAACAACAGACAGTGAGGAGATTCAGAGAATCATTAGGTTATACTTCAAAAACCTGTACTCCACAAAATTAGAAAATCTAAATGAAATGGACATTTTTTTGTCCACATACCAAAATTAAAACAAGACCAGATAAATATTGTCACAGGAGACCACTTCCTGAATATATAATCAGTAGCACAGATACTGAAATCAACAATTAATAAATGGGACCTCCTGAACCTGAAATCTTCTGTAAGGCAAAGGACACAGGACACAGACAATAAGACAAATGTGCAGCCTGTAGAAGTAGAAAAGATTTTTACCAACCAGACATCTGACAGAGGGCTGATCTCCAAAATATATAGAACTCAAGAAACTAGACACCAAAATACCAAATAATCCAATTTAAAAATGGGGTACAGATCTAAACAGGGAATTCTCAACAGAAGAATCTCAAATGGCCAAAAGACATTGGAGGAATTGCTCAACATTGTTAGTCATCAGAAATGCAAATCAAAATGTCTCTGAGAGACCATTTTATACCTGTCAGAATGACTAAGTTCAAAAACACTGATAACAGCTTATGTTGGAGAGGATGTTGAATAAGGTGGGAGTGCAAATTTGTACAGCCACTTTGGTAATACATATATGGCAGTTTCTCAGAAAATTGGGAATCAATCTACCTCAAGACCCAACTATACAAATCTTAGGCATGTACCCAAAGGATGTTCAATCATACAAGGACACTTACTCAACTATGTTCATAGCAGCATTATTCATAATAGCCAGAACCTGGAAACAACCTAGATACCACTTAACCTAAGAATGGATGAGAAAAATATAGTACATTTACACAATGGAGTATTACTCAGCTTTAAAAAACAATGACATCATGAAATTTGCAGGCAAATGGATGGAACTAGAAAAAAAAAAATCATTCTGAGTGAGGTTACTCAGACTCAGAAAGACAAACATGGTATGTACTCACTCATAAGTGGATATTAGAAATAAAGTATAGGACAACTAACCTACAATCCACAGCCCCAGAAAGGCTAGATAACAAGGAGGGCCCAAAGAGGGATGCATGGATTTCTCTGGGAAGGGAAATAGAAGAGATTTCCTGGATAAACTGGAGATGGGAGAGACGGATGGAGGGATGGGAACTTGAGGGATCAGGTTGTGCATCTTGGGTGCAGGAGGCAGGTTGGAGGCAAGACAAAGGGGGAAAGTAAGGAAAGAGATTTCTTTATGGGGGGAGCATTTGGGGGTTATGGAGAAACCTGGCACCAGGGAATTCCCAGGAATCCAAAAGGATAACCCCAGCTAAGACTCCTAGTAATAGTGGTAGTGGAAAGGGTGCCTGAACTGGCCATCTCTGTAATCAGATTGGTGACTACCCTAATTGCCATCAGAAATACCCTATTCCACAACTTATGGAAGCAGGTGCAGAAGTCCTCAGCCCAGCACTGGGCTGAGCTCCAGGAGTCTTGCTGAAGAAAAGGAGGAGGGATTTTATGAGCCAGGGTGTTCCTGACGGGGAACCCACAGAGACAACTGAACTGAACTCTGTGGGAGCTCATGGGTCTGGACCAACAGTTAAGGAGCCTCCATGAGACCAACATGGGCCCTCTGCATGTGTATGGCAGTTGCATAGCTTCATCTGTCTGTAAAGCTTCTTCCAGTGAGATCAGGACTTGTCCCTGGCACTTAGCTGGATTTTGAGAACCTGTTCCCCTGCTGGATTATATTGCCCAGCCTTGGCTCAAGGGAAGGAACATTGTCCTACCTCAACTTGATGCACCATGCTTTGTTCAAGCCCATGGGAGACCTGCTCCTTTCTGAATAAAGACAGAGGAGGAGTGGAAGGGGAGGAGGGTAGAGGGGAAGTGGTGGGAACTGGGAGGGGTGAACTATGGTTGGTATGTAAAATAAATGAAAAAAAATGTTATTTAAAGAAAGAAAGAAAGCAAAAATGCTGAGCAAGCCAAGCAGGCAGACCAAGTCACCAAGACACTGGGAGCAATCCAGTAAGCAGCTCTCCTCCATGGCCTCTGCACCACATTCCTGCTTTTGCTTCCCTTGGTGGACTGTGGTTCAGGATATGTAACCTAAATAAAGCATTTCTTTCCCATAAAACAAAAAAGAAAGAAAAGAAAAAAATTCCCAAGGAAACATCAACCACTGTAGTTCACTGCTTGTATCTATGTACAACCAGCAATAAACTTTACTCCAAAAAATACATTTAGGTAGAACAAACCACCTTGAAAATACTTAGTATTTTTCTAATCTTCTTCCATCAACTAAAGGATCACTTTTCAAATCCATTATGAAATCCTAAGACTAGAGACTATCATAACAACTGTTTGTCATAGAAAAGCCAAAATTTCTGTCATGAACCATGGAAGAGATAAAATTAGTATTTGAGAGTTACAGATGTAGAAACATTGTCAAATGCTAAACGGAAGTTATTGTTTATAAAATAAACTTTATGAAATCACAAAAAAAGAAATATAAAAGAAATACTTGCCAGAAAGTCCAAAATGTTATAAATAAATAAATATGTAGGCATTTGAACAAAAAATCCTTTCATTTTTCTCTATAGGATAGCATACATCTGTGAGCAGAATTAGGCATTTGAGGAGAAAAGTAACACTTACCAATGCTTTGCAAATTAGGTTATTTTCTTGTTATTAGCTTAATAATTATATTGATGTCATCAATTTTTCCCTTAATTATGTTTTCCTTGTGAACAATAGTGAAATCTTTAAAACAAATTCAGCAAGGAAAATCAACATTATTTTATTTATTTCAATAAAATATATTTTAACATTGAACAAAACAAATATTTTTTAAAAATATTTAGAAAATGTTGGACTATTACATCCATTCTGGTGTATAATATATCAATGTCTAGCAAATGTACTTTTTAATTGATTGAATGTATTGGGTATTATTCAAAAATAATGAAACAAACGAGTTTTTCCTCTCTAAAGGGAGTCAAAAAGGTTCATGAATTCTAGAGATGCTTGGAATTGCAGATTGACATTCTTGACATTTAGAGACTCATTTTTTCCACCGCCTGGCAATGTAATTATCTTGCTAACATATGGAGTCTAAATGTCTTGTCAGAACTAGCCCTGTAAAATGCCCAGTGGCAATCTCAGTCTACTTATTTTCTGTCCAGCCCAATTTGTTTTTCTTTCCTCCTAGCAATTGATTCAAACGCTCTAGCCAATTGTAATAAACTGCTTGCTGCCTTTGCACATTGTTACAAGCTCTTCTCATTTACAGTAGCTCCCCTTGAAACAACCCATGGTTTCTGGACCCTGAGTTTGTTTTTGTTTAACGGGACTCCACTTGTCATTCTCTTCCTTTTATTTTAGTCATTTCATCACTTTGTGCTTGAAACTGAATCAGTCTCTCAATTCCTACCACCAAGGTAGGATGTTAACAGAAGTAAGGCAGGAAATTGAGAGAAATCATTCCTTCATAGACTTTACAATAAATTACATAATAGGTAATATTGTGTTAATCTCCTACATATTTGACATTAGTTTCAAAACACTAATATTTTATTCATATGATAATACCAATAAAAGTATATTATGGAGACTCTACATAAGGAATGTTTATTTTATTTGTTTTAATAAGTCATAAATAAATGATTAATTTATACCAAATAAAATGATTAACTTATTGCAGTGAACAAAATAAGTGATTAGATCCTTTCCTCTCTTCACTTTCTTCCTTCCTTCATACACCTGCCATCTATAGCTTGTTCACTCTCAAAGTCACCCTGTCTTTTTCCTTAATTGTTATTGTGACCTTTAATATATAAATACCATGTTCTAAGATCTCTTAGTATTACTTGTACGCATATTATTTCAGAGCTAACCATCAACTATTGGATAACCAGTTGGGAGCTTCATCTTTGAGGAAGGTTTCAGCATTCCTTAATTCCCTGTAGTTTTTTGTCTATGTGTCATACCTTGTGATAATCCTTCTTTCACGCAAGTGTGTCTTTGGTGGTGTACTTCTTTAGGTCTTTCTTAGACAGTCATATTGCTAAGAAGTCAGGGGTGAGGCTTCCCCATCATTTCTAGGGGACATAATCTCAAATCAGATTTCCTGTTCCTATGGCTCTCACAATCTTTAGAAAATTTTTAAAAATATATCTTACCAAGTGGTAACTGAACTTTTTAAACTTATACATATATAAGAAGCACATAGAAACTCCAATAGATAAGATGAAAACAACAACAACAACAAAGTCTCCACTAGATACACTACTTAAAATACTAAGAAGCATCCAGAACAAAAAAGGTGCATTGAAAGTCAGCAGAACGTTGATGCTTCCCTAAAATAGAGCATATCCTTGGATTCAAAACAAATCTTTAAAATTTCAGAAAAATTGAAATGATACTGTGTGCCCTATCTGACCATGATGCAATAAAACTTAAACTCAACAGCAAACGCATTTCTAATAAATATACAAATTACTTGGAGATTAAACATCTCAGCAATGATGCTCACGGATATTAACCAATTTGTCAGTGATGAATGAGTTAAAGTTAAATCAAGAAGAAGAAAAATGTCCTGAAACTAGTTGAAAATGAAAACAGGGAAGGGCACAACCTTTGGTACACATTAAAAGCTTTCCTGTATGATGGAATTTTATTGCTCTAAGTGTTTACACTGAAATATCTAATAGAGCTTAAATAAATGACAGAATGATTCAACTGCCAAGTCTGGAAAAATAATTAAAAAAAAAAAGAAGCTCAAACTCATCAGATGGCAAGAAATAACAAAAAAATCAAAGCAAAATTAGTAAAATAGAAAAAAAGAAAACAATATAAAGAATCAAAAATTCTTGGAGGGGATAAAAATGATTGACACACCCTTGGCCCAACCACCAAAAGAGAGGACACAAATTAACAGACTTGGACATGAAGAAGAAAAATTATAAGACAAAACAAAGATAAACAAAGATATAAAAAACTCTATAAACACTTGCAAATGAGGAAAGCAACAGATAGTTCTAGCCAGCTTGAGTCTATGAAGAAACTATTGACCCACATAGTTTGGTGGCAACAAAAAGCTCTATAATTAGACTTTAGAATCGCTCAGCAAGAGGGAAACCATGTTGTCTTGGTAAACCAACCAAATACCTGGAGCTAGTGAAGGCATGGATGTTGGAGAAGAACTTCCCAGCATAATCTCTAATTATGTATAGTTATTCATATATATACTGATAAATGGTGAATTCAGCCCTAATCAAGAAAAATTCTCATTGCAGCTTATGGGCCATTACAGAAAACCACAACCAGTCAATATGCATAGTTGTAGAACCTAGTCCCAACATCCATATCTACAACACAACCCTTATACTTAAGTCTCATGGATCCTTGCAGAAGGAGAGGTGGTAAGATTGTAATCACCAGTAGAACAGGAAGTTTCCTGTTTTATTGTGTCTCCAATCATCTCAGAGAGGCTATGTCCATGAAGTCTCACCAAGACCTGAGCAAGGATGACACCAATCGACATACTAAAATGGAAAGAGGAAAGCTCATGAGTCTTCACCCCTACTCAAGGAAACATAGGCAACTAAAAATTGCTGTAAGTGGAAAAATTGCTTTTTCCCTGGTTAAGAAGCACTACAAACAAATGGTTATCCAATACCAATCCATGAAAACATAAGCATACAAGTAACACTGTAGGCCAGGCGGTGGTGGCACAGCCTTTAATCCCAGCACTTGGGAGGCAGAGCCAGGCGGACCTCTGTGAGTTCAAGGCCAGCTTGGGCTACAGCGTGAGTTCCAGGAAAGGCGCAAAGCTACACAGAGAAACCCTGTCTCAAAAAACCAAAACCAAAAACAAACAAACAAAAAACAAACAAACAAATAAACAAAAAAAACTTCACAAAAAATAAATAAAAAATAAAAAAGTAACACTGTAGATTGAACAATGTATGCACATACACACAGACATTTAGCAAAAATAAAAGAATAAAAGAGGCCATGAATTTGTGACAGAGCAAGGCGTTACATGCAAGGCATTGGAAAGTGGTCAAGGCAAATGATTTAATTCCATTATAATCTCAAAAATGAAATAAGTCATAATAAAAAATAATGTTCCCAAATTTTAGTATGTCTCGAATTTTATGAAATAATAATGTGGGTACCAGAAATTCTAACAGTGTTAACCTCTGGTAGTTGTATTTACTAAAAATGTACACCAGAATGTTAGGTAAAATTCATTTTAACCATCTCATAAATAAATTTAGCAAAATTTCAAAGGAAAACAACTTTAAAATAATCACAAAGTTATTTTTTATGGTGTTTTAACTTCTCTGCTCCTAATTTCTTCATTCGAAAGAGAACACTGTCATATCTCAGGAACTCATTCCCTAAGTAGCAAAGCAGAGCCACACTTCAGATATCACACTTCACACCCACAATCATGCTCTCAGGTTTGAGTAGGTGCTGAAAATCTCAGATACAGATTTTGAGCTCCTTACCAAATTCGGTATTGGCAGTTCTGATGTTTTGTGGTAAAGACAGCAAATATATATGAACCAATTATATCAAATATGAAAGGAATACTTATTAAATCTTTATTCAATACCAAAAAAAATCTAACCGAAAGGATGTTACCATACCTTATCTTTGCTTTAAAACTTTAATAAATTTTCGTATCATATGTAGGAAATTATCTTACCATTTTTTTTAACTTTTTACACAAACCTCACATACATTGCTGATTTTATTGAAGAAAACATTATCCTGGTCTACTTTATACTTTCTTAGCTCCTATCTTTATATAAAAAAGTGCATATACACAGTTGCCTCGATAAATTTATTCTCTATGTTTGGTTTGCATAAAGCACCCAGAAAGTTAGGATTTTCTTAATCTTTAAAAGTTTGTAAACTATTATAAAAATAGGAAGCACATTGAAATTTAAAAATAATACTTTATAAGTCATTGCAGTACAAAATAAAACACATCAAAATATTGTTGGAGAAGTCAAATAGTAAATGAGACTCTGATTTAGAATAATTGCCTTCTAATTTTTAGCTTTCATACTGCAAGTATTTGATCAAATAATGAAGGCAGTAAACTAAAAGAGTTTTACAAAATGATTTATATTGTACCCATGGTTGTTGGGAGCAGAAAACATTGTCTCTGGATTTGATTTATAAATACAGACTAGTAAAAGTTAAAATTACTAGCATTGATATGAACTCTTTCATATTTCTGTGAGTAGACCAGCATATGAAGGACAGATAACAGGGTCTCCTAGCAAGTAAAGATCACCATAAATCACAGTTATTTTGCACTTCAGTATACTATAAATAAACATTACATGCTGCAGGAGACCTACCTGAAGGATAGAACAAGAACATTATTAGTACTGGTAATCCTATTTAAATTTTTTTGACCAAGCCTTGACTTATATTATTAAAAAAATACTAAACATGTGTATTTATTTTGCTATCTGACTGGGTACTTGTGCCTTCAACACTTTAACAATTTTCTGTCTCTCAATAAAGAACACCCACATCATCCTGTCACAGACACACTTGGCACACATGGGACCAACGTATGCCCTACTGATGTGGTTCTTTGTCTTAGAGAATCTCATAAGGACTTTTAGATCTCACAACAAGAACCCTTCAAAGTATTCCTGGGCACACATGGCATGAGGATTTAGGTAAACAATTCTGTAGCCAGGGGTTCAAGACAGCCTAGTTTTGTTAGAGGCTGTATTTGTAGGAAAGTATACTATGGTATGTCAATTGCTGGACCATTCTGAGTGCCTTAAAAAATAACCCAGTACTTTAGCAACTCCAAGTCATCATGATGCTTTAGGTTGAAAATATTACAGATTCTCCTGACAGATTCCAGATCTCAGAGAAAGAGGAAGGTGTGAAAAGAAGAAGGAAAGAATGTGTATGAAATGAAATGGAAGTCAGGCAAATGAAGGTGAAACTATTTCATTTCTTCAAAGCCCTTGGTGTTCATCGTGATTATTACTCACGTCTTGTCATCATAGGAGAAAAATCCTATTTTTTTATGGAATCAAGGAAGGGGAATACAGGGAAGATGATGCTTATTCACATTTCTTAGACAGAGCATATCTGATTTTATTTTATTTCATAATGATCTCCTGAATACATTACAGCATTATTACTACTTAAAATATTAATAAAAATATTCTCCTAAGATATCTATATGTTATGTTATACATTATCTTTTAGCTGCAATATGGAAATAGAAAGCTTGATTGCATATTGTAATTATGAGTGCTGCAGGTGCTTCAAATAATGAATAATGTTGCAAGGTATGTGAGGACAGTGCATTTTTTTTTTTTTCTGGAGCTCTGGACCGAACCCAGGGCTTTGTAAGCGCTCTACCACTGAGCTAAATCCCCAACCCCGAGGACAGTGCGTTTTATTGCACCTGCTGTTTCAAATGTTTATATGGTCAGGTCAGTTACTTAACACATTGGGTATCTTAAAGAGTATTTTATTAAACTTAAACTTTTATTAAACATGCTTGACCAAATAATGAAATATTATTAAACTTTGGAATATTAGGAAAATTAAATTGTGTTACTCAGAGGAAGACTTAAAAATGAATATCTCCAAAATGAACATCTTTTAGTCTTTCATATGGATATTCAATATTTTACTTCAGAGCATTATTTCTGATTTTGTCCCATCACTGATGATGAAACATTCATCAGTTTCATGATAAAAAATAAACTAGTTTAACCCAAAGGGAATAATATCGGTATATTTCCATAAATATAACAGGGGGATATGAGGTAAGTTGAAGAGTTCCAAAGCAAAGCAGAGTATTGAAAGAATTAGATAAAGTCAGACAGTGAGAGATAGAGAAATACATGTTTTTAAAATTTATAAATTGAGATAAACATGAATTTTTTCAACATAAAACAAAGTGAGAAATTCTCTTCAATTAATTATCTCTGTTTTGTGTTCTTTTCTAAAATCTCTACTAAAAACATCAAAGAAAAAATTTCAATAGCATTTGAAAAAAATCAAGCATTCTGTATTTCACTATCAGTTGGGAAAATGATAAAAGAAGAAGAAAAAATCTCATGAAACAAAGTAAACAATAACTAAAGAAACTGAAGGTCACAAATATTTAAAAAATGTAGTAGTTTTCAAAATAAAAAGTGATTAAAAAGTTGTCACCATATTTAGAGGCTGCTTTCTTCTTGGAAGTCAGAAACCAACCTTGAAGGAAAAACAACATGTTTTTCTTAGTGTGCTGGCTACTCATAGGTCAGCTTGACCCCAGGTAGTTATCTGCATAGAGGGAAACACAGCTGATAAAGCCACCACACACAAGACTGGATTGCAGGTAAGCCTGGGGTGCATTTTCAAGATGGATTATTAATAGGGGTGGACCCAGCTCACTGTGAGTAGCACCACGTCTTGGCTGGTGGTCCTGGGTGGTCTTGAAAACAAGCTGAGCAAACCACTTGCATGAGCCAGTAAGCCCAATATAAACTGCACTCCTCCATGACACTTGCATCAGTTTTCCCTTCAAGATTCTCCCTTGAGTTGCTGTCCTGTCTTCCTAGATGATGGATGATTACCTGGAAGATGAAACCCTTTCTTCTCAAGTAGCTTTTGGTCATGGTGTTTCATCACAACAATAGGAATGCTAAATAGGACATTTATCATATATCACAAACCCTTTAGGAAACTCAAATTTATTTAACAAGAGGAAGGAATTATTAAGTCCCTGAGGTCAGCATAGGTTCCGGCATGCATGTTCACATGATCCCACTCTCAGGAGTCTTTTCTGAAATCTATGTTGTCACGCTGCTCTTAAAAGAACATGTCTGTTGGCCACACTTCAGTTTGTTTCTGCTTATATCCATCATCAAAGCTCTGACCTTTTCTTTTGACCTGGTAACTCCTCACTGTTTCTTTCTTCTCAGAAAGACTCCGAATTACTTTTGAGGATCAAATTCCACCGTGAGAGGAGCAGGAGCAGCAATGGAATAGGACAGAGCAAGCCTTTTTTTGGACTGAGTGGAACTGAATAGAACTGAATTCCATTCAAACAAGTTTGAGACAGTTGAGAGTAAATTTTCTGCCAATATCTCACTGCTCAACGGATTTCTCTTCTTGGGCTGCCATTGATGATCATTTCCCATCACAACAGATATCAGAAGTGTGCAGCCTGCCTGGTCAAAGGCATCAAGAGTGGGATTGTGGTAAGAACAACTAAGTATTTTAGATTTAGCTTTGACCACAATGGCCAGGGCCCTGGGAGACTCAGGCCTATTTCACACAAGACACAGAAAGTTATTCCTCGGTTTACACTGCTCTGAGGAGTGTGAATCACCACTTGAAGTCTGGTTAGACATAATCCAAAGCCTAGGGCCCTGTTGCCAACTACTGCTGGTCCACAGGTTGAGCTAAGGCTCCACAATGATGACCATGTGAGTTATGTATTTCCCATTTAAAATGAAGACTTGAAGCATGGCAGGATACCAATGGCTGTCATATATATATATATATATATATATATACACACACACATATATGTGTGTGTGTGTGTGTGTGTGTGTGTGTGTGTGTGTGTGTGTGTGTTTATAAAATTTCTTTTGCAAAAGTCTTTGCCAAAGTTAAAAAAAAATGGACTTTGGAGAAGACTGTAATTAAAGCATTAGGTATACAATGAGTAACTGAGTTGAGATTTCCAGGAAATATATGAAAATCCCCTAAGGGCAGTGAGTGCCTGTAACCCAACACTGAAGACAAACTTCTCCTCTTATTTTCCTAAAATCTCATAAAACTTTTTAAATATATGGACAAACTTGAAGATTTAGCAAAATCTATAGAATTTGACATGATATTTTCCCTATGGTTTCAGATATTAAGAAAGGATCCTTTATTATTATACAGCTAAACCTTACAAATTGAATATTATATCAATCACTGTCATTTGTTTATAGTTAGTGGGAAATTTATTACAGATAAAAGCAATTCATATCATATCAACTTTCTTAGTATACTAATTTGTGTTTCTCTCCCTTTCTCCCTTTTAGGTTTAATTTTGTTTATTTTTATGTACGTGTTTGTGGTTTTGTGTGTGTGTGTGTGTGTGTGTGTGTGTGTGTGTGTGTGTGTACAGGTGTGTGTTCCTACCTGCAAAGGACAGAAGAGGGTTTGGGATCACCTAGAGCTGGGGATACAAATATTTTTGAGCTGCCTGATGTAAGTCTTGAAATCTAAGCTCAGATTTTCATGAATGAACAGCAGGGTCTACTGATTCCTGAGCCATGCCTCCAGCCCTCCCATATGTTGTTGTAGATAATCTACCTCTCATTTTCAACTTTTAACATTAACGTTCACTATGAAATGAAAAGAAAACAAAGAACATCACACATAAATTATGAAGCACAAGCCTTGAATATTTTACTATTCTTACATGCACCCCTAAATGGAATATTTTACAATGTATACATTCACTAAAATACGTACATATTACATTTTAGAGCTCTCAGTGTGTCAGTGATGAGAATTGTTGACATACGGGGTTACACATTATGGAGGAATTTGTTCCTTAATAAATGAAAACGAGTTCGTATTAATTTGTAAGACACTTCATTCTCTCTTGAACCATTTAAACTCACATTATGAGACAAGTACCATATCTTATTTTCTTTTTAGCAAGTGTTTCTGCAATAAATAGTACCTACATAGCATAGAACATGTTATTTCTTTTTATTGTAGTTTGAAAAGAGCAATTTCTTGATGAAAAGTTATACAATTTTTAAACCTCTTGAAAACATACTTGATATAACATTCAAGCTGCTTTCAAGAAATTGTACTTTTTTTTCATTCTAGAGTGCTAACTCCTCAAATATTCTCTTCAGAAAAGTGGCAGTGAGGCAATATTGGCTCCACCTGTCACTGCAAGCCACCATTCCACTTTGTGAACATTCTGCTATATTTTTAAGTCTTTTTTATTTCAGTTAAAGGCTCTGCATGATTTATTTTACCATAGAATTGTATAAAGATAGATGACTGCCTGATTGATTGAGAGACATGTGAATTCAACAGAGAAGTATAATGCACTCATATTAACTACCACAAGCTATTTTTGCTGTTGTTATAACAAATGCTTTCTTTCTAGCTTCCTTTAAATACTCTGTTTTCCTTTTTTGATTTATATGCTTCTTTTAAAATAACTTACTATACTTTTAATTGTAGTGATTTAGGAAAAAAAACACTCTCCACTGAATGTAATATTTATGCTTAGCTATCATAAAATTGAGTTATTCATTATATTATCCCATCTCCTTTGAAATAAAATTGCATGTGCTTGTGGGTTTTATTTTCCTTATAATACAGACATTTCATCGATACATTCTGTCACTTAGATCTAATTTATTGTTATTAGAGTAGATATTTGGTTTATGGAATATATATTTTTAAGAATTACTTGTATACAGTGCATGTAGTTTTGTAATAATGTATCTAAAATATTCATTACATGTAACTGATAACATTTCTCATGCACTTATTGCACACTACTGAAAATTTTCTTTTTAAATTCTAACCTACCTAAAGATGAAAGAAGGGTATAGTGACTATAATTTTCTATGAGGTCCTTCCTTTCTACAAGATCAATAATATCTTTTGATTAAATAATATCCAAGAATTTGGAATACACCATATTACTTCTGTCTTAAATTATTATAAAAAGATGATTATGAATATTCATAAACACACATTTATGAACACGTATATTTTATTTCTTTTGGAAAAAATCTATGCAGCAAAAAAAAAAAAAATCTCATTATAGTGGTGTGTTTGAGCAACAGACAAAAAAGTATGTCAAGTAGATTAATAAAATGCTAAAAGTGTTCCATAATATTGAGAGCCTGTATACAATAAATACTGGGGATTTCTTGCTCTTATGTTTCTCATAATTTCAAAGTGGAGGAAGCAGTTATGAACCAAACAGATTATTTTTGCTAGATAGCCCTATAGGACTGCACAGACTACATTTTGGTAAAGCCAGCCCTAGGATTTGTTATACCACAGTAAAACAGTTGACACTGTTGATGCACACACTGGCTGTTGCTGTTAGCTGGTGAAGTCTCTAGGCCCTGGGGGCAGGGGGTGAGGAGATGTGGAGGCAAGACACAGACTCAGAGAGGTTACAAGCTAGCTGGCCTTTATTTTTAGGAAAGAGCAAGTCTTGTATACCCTCCACCCCATCCTGAGGATAGGTCTGCCTTGGTGTTTATTGTTAAGTTGGTGCTTTCTGATAGGCTCTGGAATCTGCTGGCCATTGCTGGCCTCAAGCCCCTAGCTTTGGGCTATTGTTGTAGGATGCCTAGTCAGTTCAGGAGCAGCATAGCATAGGCTCTAGCTTATCTGAAACATGCAGCCATAATGTTGACCTTTTAATTTTTCAGTTCTAGGACTGAGTATTAGTATCTGATTAGAATAATTGCATTCACTTCCCTAGTCCCCCCCCAAAAGAGATAATATACATGTGTTATATATATATACAAATATATATATATATATTTGTATATATATATATATATATTCTTTTACATGTAAGCTCTACATTAATGTTTCTGACCTGCTACATTGTGCTATAAACCATCATCTGTATTATTGTGAAATGTATTTATGTAATCAAGACAGATACTTTTTTTTGCTGTCAGTATTCTTTCATGTACATCTTTGATTTAGTTTTTTTTTTTTTAATTTAACAAATAAATGTTTGTTCTTGCTTTTGTCCTGTTGTTCGTGGTTCTAATACTCTGATTTATTCCTTTTCACTAACCATTTTAACATTTTTTTTGGCTGCCTTAAAATCAAAGGCAGCTGGGTAGTGGTGGTGCATGCCTTTAATCCCAGCATTTGGGAGGCAGAGGCAGGAGCATCTTTGTGAGTTCAAGGCCAGCCTGGTCTACAAAGCGAGTTCCAACAGAGGTGCAAAGCTACACAGAGAAACCCTCTCACAGAAAAAAAAAAAATCCAAGGCATTTCTTCTTTATCTTTTCTTAATGATTTTTCTTTTCACTTTAACATTGATATATCCAAATTGTATTCTTTTTTTTATTTTGAAGTAGTTTTTTAAAATTTTCATTCATAGCCAACTTCTCATCACCATTTCCCCAAAACAGCATATATAACTTTATAATAGAATTTTTCTTTAACAATTTTATATGTATATGTTATAACATCCTCTCTAGTAGTCTTCCCTCTTCTGTACCCTCCTCCTTTCCCCTACAATCTCCTTCCCACATTCATGTGTATTATATTTATATAATTAACTTGATTTCACATATCAGCCATGGATTTCCCTGTCCTCCCACCTTCCAATCCACCCTGCATTCCTACCTCCTCCAAGGCAAGGTCTCCCCTGGGGAGTCAGCCCAGCCTAGTAGCCTCAGATACCTCCACTGTAGAAAAATTGTTTTTGTTTTTAAAGTCAGTTCTTTGAGAATTTTGTACAATGTGTTTTTGTCATGTTTAGCTCCTCCACAAACTGCTCTCTGACTTACACCTCTTTCTCTGTATGTTTGATTTTAAATGCATCAAGTTTAAATATGCTGCAAATGTACTGTTGGATGTAAGGCCGTCCACTGGAGTGTGGTCCACCCACAAGTGGCAAACTCTTAAAAAAAATGGTCTCTTTCTCTCCCAGAAACTACCAATTGCAAGTAGATCATTAGGTAGAAGGAATTCATGCCCACTTCTCTCCCCACTGTTGGGTTTGGACTGGCTTGAGATTGCACAGATCTTCTGCATGCTGTTGTAACTGCTCTGAGTTCATACACACAACTGCCTTGTTATGTTGAAAAGATTCAGTTTACTTATAGTCATCCACTACCTCTGGCCCTTACACTTTTTCCATGTCTCTTCTCCAATGGTCCCTGAGCCTTGGGAGGAGGGAGTATGATACAGATGTGCCATTTAGGACTAGGAATGACCCAATCTTTTATTCTCTGCATCTTATCCAGTTGTGGTTCTCAGTGTTAATCACCATCTACTGCAAACAAAAGCTTCTTTTGTGGGTGTGGAGAGAAGCATTAGTAATAGATATCATGGTAAGTCATTAGGTATTCATTTCATAGTATCCCTATTCAGCACCTTGGGCTTGTGACCTGTCTAGCCACAATTCTTGGCCCAGTAATGATGCCAGGTATGGATGTTCTCTTATGGAACAGGACTTAATTCCAAACATAAAGTAGTTTATTTTTCCCATGATGTTCTTGCCACTATTGAAACAGTGGGTATGTCTTTTCAGGTCAGCCATTATTATAGTTCATAGGCTCAACCCTGGGTAAGACCTGTGATTCATTTTCTCCTATGGTATTGTGAATAGCAGCTCTGGCTCTATGTAAGCTATCTGGTAGCCATGAACCTTCTAAGTTAGTACCAGTTTGATTTCTTTATGTCCTCTGATTAGGTATGTGGTGTCTTCAGTAGTAGACTCTTAACATCAAGTTCTGGAGGGTAACCAGAGTTATGGGCAATAGCCTATACAATTTTGTGGTCTATGAAGCTTCGGTGGATCAGGAGGTCCAAAGACCAGAATAGGGTTTGTATTTATTATTCTGTGGTGTTCAGTAGAGTAATTCCATTTTATTGTATAATTAGGTTATCCCTTGCCTTATTCTTTCCTTCATCTGCTTTGCCTTCTCCCACCTCGATTTAGCACCTTTTGTTACATTATTCTGTTTTAATCCTTTGTATCCCTACATTCTATCTTCCTGTCTCCCTTCCTGTGGTGACTCCCCAAACCACCTTTTTGATTTCCTGATCTTTATGGGTACTCTATGGGTATTCAAAATGAAAGTAACAAATATGATGATGTAAATTTTAATTTAATTTAAATTTTAAATTTGCTACCATCAGCAAATGAGAGAAAATGATGAAATTTGGTTTACATTTCTCAGAATAACTGTTTCCAGTTCTACCCATTTGACTTAAATTTTCATAATTATTTTTCTTAATAACTGAATAATATTCCAATATGTAAGTCTGCCACCTCGTCCTTCTCCATTCATCAGTTCATGGACATCTAAGCCATTTCCATGTCCTCACTGTTAGAGTCCTTTGTGTGTATTTCCAAGAGTGGTATGGTTGGATCTTATGGTAGATTGGCTTTCAGCTTTTTGAGGAATACTCACACTGATTCCCATAATTTGTGTACCAGTTTGCCCTCATACCAACAGCAAAAATGTGCTTCCTTTCCCCCAAATCCTCACCAACATTTGCTGTCATTTTTTTGTTATTAATCATGGCCATCTTGACTGGGATAGTTTTAATTTTCATTAGCTTAATCGCTAAGATATGGAAATTTTTAATAAAAGTGTTTCTCGATACTTTTATTTCATCTTTTGAGAACTCTGTTAAGTTAAAATCCTCATTGTTTTAGTTAGGGTGTTTATATTTAGTGTGTTTAGGGTTTTTTTTTTCTGTAAAAACATAGTAGTCTTCTCATAAACAAATGACAAACATATAGATAAAGAGATCAATGGAACAACACTAGCCTAAATACGTAGCATAAACATATCATAGAATAATATCTTGGGATGCATCCAACATAGGAACTGAAAGACTTATACTATGATAATTTTAAAAGACTGAAGAAAGAAATGGAAGAAGAAACATGGAAATACCTACCATGCTCATAGAGTGGTAGGATTAATGTTGTGAAAATGGACATAGTCATCCTACCAAAAGAATCTACAGATTCAACACAATCAATATCAAAATTCCAATGCAATTCTTCACAGAAACTGAAAAAAAATATCAAAATTTATATAAAAATACAAAAGACCCCAGACAGCCCACATTGTCCTCAAGATAAAAATACTGCTGGAAGTGTAACTAATCCAGATTTGAAGTTATATTAAAGAGCTTATTGCTAAGAAAAACATGGTATGATTGCAAAACAAGTTCAGTAGTCAAGGAATATAATTAGTATCTACATAAAACCTTATTCACCTATAACTTTTTGATTTTTTTGACAAGGAGGCTATAAATGCACAATGGAGAAAACACATTTCCTTCTGGTAAAACTGTATCTCTACATGCAGAAGAATGAGAATTGATCCTTATCTTTCACTCTTCATGACACTCAACTCCAAATGGACCAAGGGCCTTAGCATAATACTGGGTAACCTGATATGACTGAGGATAAAGGAAGGAATATGTGTGAACCAGGTAACAGAGAAGAGGACCTACATAGTGAGAAAAACCTTTATTCAATGTACATTTGACATAATGTCAGTGTTCAGAACATACAAAAATCTCAAAATAACAATGTGTATTCTTAATGCAAGGGTAGTTTGGAATGAAGTATGGCTCTTCTTTCACATACTCTATCTGCCTTTGTAGAAACAGAACATACTTTGAAGCCCATTTTTTTCTTCAATATTTTATCTTGACACTATTTTCTAAATAATTGTGTGCCTAAGCCATTTCTGGTCCCTGCATAGTTCTTACTGTCCTATATGTTCATTTTATGACCACAACACACCTTTTAGGTTGTGTAATTAAGTACTGAAACTATTTTAAGTTAATTTTTATATAACTGTTTTGCTAAACTGAGTAATTTGGTCTTGCTGGTAATCTTAGAATCAGTTTGTTTTATATGTAAAAGTCTAAAAATTCATTGTCTGTGATATACTGCTAAAGCTGTAGGCCAAGTAATTTTGTAAATCATGTGTATTCTCATGCCATGAATAGCATATATTTCTCTCCTTGTAATTAATTTGAAATTTTTCTCAAACCTGTTTTCACCTGTTAGGTCTGACATATATTTTGTTTCATTAATCTATGACCTAGTTATTTCATGTCTGTAGACATTGGAGTAAAGCAAAAATTTAAACTGAAATATTTTATTTATTTTATTGTCAATATCATATAAAATATAATGTTGGGAAATATTGACTTGTCATTTTCTGACCACTTATAATTTTTATTAATTTTAATTGTATTTTCTGTAGTGGCATTATTCAAATTTTTTGTGAGTGCAATCATATCTAAAAATCCTGAAAATGATAAGAACTGATTTTTTGTAAAGAAGCCAGATACACACTGAGAAAAAAAGACAGCCTCTTCAACAAATGGTTCTGATCAAACTGGATATCTCTATGTACAAGAATGCAAATAGATCCATACTTATCACCATACACGAAACTCAAGTCCAAGTTGGTCAAAGACCTCACTAAAACCAGGTAGAACCTTGTAGGAAAGAAGTTGAAGAACAGCCCTGAATAAATTGGCATAGGAGATGAGTTTCTGAACAGAACAGTTAGTACAGACACTAAGATCAAAAGTTAATAAGGGGAACTTCATGGAATGGAAAGGTTTCTGTGAGACAAAAGCAACCATCAATCACATGCAGTGGCAGCCTACAGAATGAGAAAGGAGTTTTTACCAACCCCACATCCAATAGAGGACTAACATCTAAAACATATAAGGAACTCAAGGAAATAGATGTAAAAACCCAGATAACCCAATTAAAAACCAGGGTATAGATCTAAACAGAGAATTCTATAGAGGAAACTCAAATAGCTGAGAAACACTTAAAGAAACCTTCAACAGCATTACCCATTAGGTAGATGAAAATCAAAACTATTTTGAGATTCCACCTTACACCTATCAGAATGGCTAAGATCAAACACACAAGTTACAGCCCATGCTGGTAAGGATGTGGAGCAAGGGGAACACTTTTTCATTGCTGTTGAGAGTGCAAATGTGTACAGACATTATGGAAATCAATATGATGGGTCCTCAGAATGTGGGGAGTCTTTCTACTTGGAGACACAGCAACACCGCTCTTGGGCATATACCCAAAGGAAGCTCCAGTCTACCCAAGGGATACTTGCTCAACCATGTTCATTGTAACTTTTATTCATAACAGACAGAAACTGGAAACAATGTGAATGTCCCCCAACAGAAGAATGGATAAAGAAAATGTGCTACATTTACACTATGGAGTATTACTGAACTAAAAATAAATAAATAAATAAATAAATAAATAAATAAATAAATAAATAAATAAGTAAATGAATGAATAAATAAATAATAATAAAAGAATTACATTATAAAATTTGCAAGCAAATGGCTAGTATAAGGGAAAAAAAAAACATCCTGAGTGAAGTAACCCAGAAACAGAAAGATAAATGTTTTTTTCTTTTTGTTTTTTCTTTTTGGTTTTTCGAGATAGGCTTTCTCTGTGTAGCTTTGCGCCTTTCCTGGAACTCACTTGGTAGCCCAGGCTGGGCTCGAACTCACAGAGATCTGCCTGGCTCTGCCTCCCGAGTGCTGGTATTAAAGGCATGTGCCACCACTGCCCCACTGCTACATTTTCTTACCAAGTCACAATTCATAGATCCAGAGATATTAGGTAAAGAGGTGGGATGTAGGGGAAATAATTGAATCTCCCTGGGGGACATACAATAGGTTTATAGGCAAACTAGAGGCAGGTAGAGATGGAAGTGGGAGCATGGGGGAAAGCTATGTGGGGTGACTGGATCAAGAGAGAGAGTGTAGGAAGAGATGGCTGGAATTGGGAGGTATTTGGAGGTGGTGGGAAATCTAGTTCAGTGGAAACTTCCAGGAAAGCATGAAGGGGATCATCATAAGACTTCTAGTGTTGGGGGATAGAGAGTCTTAGCTGGCCATTTGTTGTCACCAGATGAGGCTTCCAGTGTCTGGACTGGATTGTATTCAACTGAGTTTTTGGCCAAGGGGCTCCTACAGAAATCCCCCAAACAATGTAGGCTGTTGCTTAAAAAAAGGGTTGTTCTTTGCAAACTTCCAATTGGGCCCTGCTGAGGAGGACAACATCCATGCATCATCTCATTGAACACAGAGAATTTGAGCTAGTGCCTTCACCCCTACATTCTAGTCTCTTTGTTGCAGGAAGGTGCTCTACAGGCTACAGAAAAGTAAAGTCTGGACACCAACTGAGCCACAAACTTCTGACCTACAATCTGTCCTGCCTACAAAATATGCTATGGCAATGTTGACACAGAACTTGTGGGAGTGGCCAACCAATCTGTGATTTGACTTAATGCCTGCTCCATGAGAAGGAACCAAGACCCAACACTGATGGAGTAACTAAGAACCAGAGACTAGATATCCCAAAGACTTTATCCAGTCATCATCAGAGAAACTTCCTCGGGCAGTAGATGGAACAGATGCAGAGAACCAGACATATGGAGAGAGTATCCAAATGGGATGTGTCCATCAAATCCCTCCTCTCAGAGCTCAGGAAATCCCATGGAAGAGGATGCTGAAAGACTGTCAGAGCCAAAGAGCATGGTGAATACCAGAACAATACTCTGGTGTGTATGATCTCATAGAGACTGAAGCAGCAAGCACAGTCTCTATGCATGATTTTGTACCATATCCTCAGCACCCTTCCATGGCCTCTGCATCAGCTCCTGCTTCCAGGCTTTAGCCCTGTGTGAGTTCCCATTCTGGCTTCCTTCCATGATGGACAACAATGTGGAAGTATAAGCCAGATAAACCCTTTCCTCCCTATGCTTTTGGTCATAGTGTTTCATTGCAACAACAGAATCCCTAGCTAAGACAGTATTTCATTAGCAAATTAATTTTCCTAATTGTTGGGTAAGTGGTTTTAAGTGAAATATGTATATTACACAAACTTAGAATCTAATATTTAAGTATCAAGCAGATCCCTTAGCCAGAGATTTCAATAAGGGAAGCATGAGCTTCAAAGAGCAAACTCAACATTACAACTACCTTCTATGAGGGAAGCCAGGAGCATTTATTTACTCATTGCTTGTAATGACCTTCCCTGAAGAGCCTGTGTATATGCTGCGTACACACACCTCCAAAAGTATAGATTTGTGCATGTTGAGAGTTCAGAGAAAATGATAAAAAAGAATGAGGTAAGATAAAATGAAGAACTCCTTCACTTTCTTTGAGAAAGGAGTCACAGTGGCATCAGGACCTCCATTGAAGTTGGTTCGTCTACTTTCTCCTGAAAGAACAAACTACTTAAAATTAAGCATTCTTATTCAGTGAAAAGGAGTGTGTAGTACTTGATATATGTAAGAGATTATAAATCAATTTCTTTTTCTTATCTATCTCATTTTCCCTTTAACCCATTGCCTTTTCTTCCACTATACAATAAAAAATTCAAAATATACAATTTTCCTCTGAAATCAAAGCTTTTTCTTTTCAGGATCAAAGTCCTATAATTCAAAGAAATATTAATCAGCCATTTTCACAATTATCTAAGTGGCATTAGAAAGGAAAATAAGATTTTTTCTTCATCAGTAAAATTATGGTCTATTTTATTCTAAGACTTCATATAAAAAGCTTTGACTATGTGAGTCAGCACCTCAAAGCAAATCTCATTTAATCTGTGACATTTCTGATCTCATTTATTTCATTTCATTTCCTTTCCATTTTATTTTTAATTTCAGACTATCAGTCAGCCAAATTGTTATAATCTTGTTCTCCCTTGGCCAAAAATCTAGCATGTATCTGACAATATTTTAACTTTCTTCTGTTGTGAAGCTGTGAAACTTAACTCTGAATCTGATATAATAGTCCACAGATCAAAGTCTCAGCCAAAATTTTGTAAACTTGCTACTTATGAAATGTGTGTTCCTAGAATTCAGACTATGTTCTTTTAAGATTTTTTTTTTCAGATTCTGTGCATATTCATGTGTCTCTGAATGTGTTTATATAAGCTTGACCGCAGCCGTCTGTGGAATTCAAAAGGGGCATTGGATCACCTCTCGTTGGAGTTCGAGGATGCTGTGAGCCACTTGAAGTGGGTGCTAGAAACTGAACTTGTGTTCCCTAAAAGAGAAGTATGTGTTTTATACCACCAAGACATTTAGCTACAGAAATAATTTATCTTTTTTGGAAAGCTCAGTATATGAGTTATTTTATTTTTTAGTCACTGCATAAGAAGAAAAGAAGGTATCTAATTATTAATACTAAATTTAAGATAATTGAATTAAATATTATCACAAAACAGAAAGAAATACCATGTTACTACAGCACTCACTATACATTTCTGATAAGTATTTATTATATTCAAACTTTAGGAAAATTACAAAAAAAATCTTACCAAACAGGAATAATCACAGTAAGTTCTTCTAGTGTGAAATACTGTTTTAAGTTAGATTTTTGAATGCATTATTCTTCTTTTTTCAACACAAATGAATTATATTAGGAAAATATAGTTATATCTGCATTGTTTATACCCTTAATGCTTTTTTATTAATTAATTAACTTTTTCCAGGCCAATCACAGATTGTAGTTTTACCTCCCTCCATTCTCTTCCACCAGTTCCTTTCTCCAACCCCCTCCCCCCATAAACTCCTCCTCACCTCCCACCAGAAATGGGCAGGACCCCATGTACACTAGCCAACAATAACACATAGCTGCAGTGAAACAAGGCACCTTCTCTCCTACCAAGCCTGGATGGGGCAACACAGCATGAGGAAAGGATTCCAAAGGCAGGCAATAGAGTCAGAGATAGCCCCTGTTCTCACTGTTTGGAGTCACACAAATGTAATAAAGGCACAAAGGTCCTAGGCCAGTTCCATGTAAGCTCTATGGTTGGCAATTCAGTCTCTGTGAACCTCTACGAGCACAAGAGATAACTTTTTTCAATTTGGTGCCACAAAATTGTTGAAATGGAGGTATGTCCATAAAGAGTTATTATTTTAATAAAAAAAAATCTTTAAAACAACCAACTCTAGTGTTGGTATATAATGCATTTTACTTGTTCCATTTGAAAATGAAGTATCAGTGGAATTAATTAATGTGATTTTAAAATTTAGTACTTATTAAATCAATCTTTGCCTAGTGGAGACTTCATTGTCATAATATGTTTATATGTCCATGCTTTTGAACTTCCAGGCATGGCTCAAAGAAGTGTGCAGATGCATATGTCAATCTCTCTGAATTCAACATCTCCCTTTTCATCAACCCAATTATCTTTCAATCCTTTTAATTTACTGTACTCTCTTAAAGAATGTGATGCTGTGGATGTCTTTCTGTATGCTGTGAATATGTGTTACTCCAATTGGTTGATAAATAAAGCCATTTGGCCTATTGCAAGGCAGCTTAGAGGCAAGTGGGAAATCCAAACAGAGAGACAGGAAGAGGCAAGGCAGATGCTGTGAGCTGTCACCAGGAGAAGGAAGATATAAAGGTATTGATAAGCCACAAGCCATGTGGCAAAGTATACATTTACAAAAATGGGTTAATGCTGTGGATATCACTCTGTATAAATAAAATGCTGTTTGGCCAGTGGCCAGGCAGGAAGTATAGGCGGGACAAGGGAGAAGAGAATTCTGGGAAGTAAGTGCTGGGTGGAGAGATACTGCCAGCCAGCCGCCATGACAAGGAGGATGTAAGGTACTGGTAAGCCACGAGCCATGTGGCAAAGTATAGATTAATAGAAATGGGTTAATTTAAGATAGAAGGGGTAGATAACAAGACCCCTGCCACAGCCATACAGTTTGTAAACAATGTAAGTTTCTGTGTGTTTACTTGGTTGGGTCTGAGTGACTGTGGGCCTGGCAGGAAAACTCTAACTACAAATGGTGCCCAACGTGTTGGTAAGAGTTTCCACCTAAAACCTAAAAAAAAGATTCTAAAACGGAGCTAAAAACAGCTTCCTAGTTGTCTCTCTCAAGTTAGCGGCAGCCTGCTGGTTTGAGCTACTATGGCGGGTTCCTGGCATGTGCGTCTGACCTGCAGTGTGGCGGGAATGAGTAACAAAAACTACGCCCAATTTCCCAGCTGGCTTTGGAGATGGAATTGGCTCAGTCCTTCTCTAAACCCAAGCACATTGTTAAATCAAAAGGTTAAGAGATTCTTGTGTCCCAAATCAGAAGAGCGCTCCGATATGGGACAGAGAAAAACCAATATTTTTATTTAAACCAGGTTGATTATAAATGTGATATCTTTCTAAAGAAGAAAAGGGGATATGATATAGATATAATAGGAAAAAAGGGTAGATTAAAAAACTTACTTCTAAAGAACAACAACTTGTTTAAAATGTTTTACATTGGTATAGATTTTAGTCTATTGATACAAACTTAAAGTTAATTTTGTTATACTGTGTGTATATTTCTACTCTTGTTTAAGATATTATGTTTATACAGCTCATTTAAAATTGTAATGGATAATTAAAAATAGGTTAATAATTAGTCATCTATGATAATCATACTCGTAGCCATGTTAGTTAAGTCTTCTAGGTATACACAGAGATATTTCAGATAGATAGGTAATCTTCAAATACTTCAAAGACCTACAAAATACGGCATTTAAAATATTTTTAAAATTCAGCCTTTCTGGACAGTGAGACATGTCTGCTCCTGGCAGCACCAGATTTACTTCAGAGAGGAGGATGGGCATTAAAGACACTTCATATGGAATTTATCTTCACCTTGGCAAAAATAGCCATTTGGGCAAGAAACTGTTCTTACCTGGACTGCTTGATCAACTGGACATGCAGGACCCATAGATAGGTGACCACTGAACTTTGCTTGACAAAATGGTCCTTTAGGTTCCTGCTTCGCAGAGGAAACTGCCAGACATTCTACAGGACACTGAAAAAAGTGACCAAGAGACTCTAGCCCTGTGGGCTGAAGACAAATGCCCCAACTTTACAAAGGAACATTAGGTGATTGTCCAGGCTGCCAACTGTCTCTGTCTACCCTGCAAGACTCCCAAAAGTTGCTTGCATCCTTCTCCTGGTTCTCAGGTAATATTCTATCCTTCTGAAGTCTTTGATGTGGTTGAAGACTAGATAGTTATAATTTCCTCAGTTATGATAAAAGATAAGTTAGATATAAAACCTTAGACTCACAAATATGAGATAGATAGGATATCTTCTTTAATATTGTAACTGTAATTCTTGCTTGATAATTGTTTTGTTATCTGTAATTTTACTATGTAAAAGTTAAAACCTTCCTTAAAAAAAAAAAAAAAAAAGAAAAGGGGAAGTTCTGTGGATATCACTCTGTATAAATAAAATGTTGTTTGGCCAGTGGCCAGGCAGGAAGTATAGGCGGGACAAAGGAGAAGAGAATTCTGGGAAGTAAGTGCTGGGTGAAGAGATACTGCCAGCTAGCTGCCATGACAAGGAGGATGTAAGGTACTGGTAAGCCACGAGCCACGTGGCAAAGTATAGATTAATAGAAATGGGTTAATTTAAGATAGAAGAAGTAGATAACAAGACACCTGCCACAGCCATACAGTTTGTAAACAATGTAAGTTTCTGTGTGTTTACTTGGTTGGGTCTGAGCGACTGTGGGCCTGGCAGGAAAACTCTAACTACAGGTTAATTTAAAATATAAGAGCTAGCTAGCAAGAGGCTTGTCATAGACCATACAGTTTGCAAGTAATATAAGCCTCTGTGTGTTTAATTGGGTTTGAGCAGCTGCAGGATGGAACATGTGGGACCCAAGAAATCTTTCAGCTACAATGTGACTTTAAAATGGCTCAACTGTCTTCTAAGCTTCCAATTCTCCTTCATCATTTCTTATCTTTGAAGATGGCTCTTGTTTTCCACAATGAAATCAGTAGGTTCCACTCTGGATCTTGCTCCTCCTGTATTGCAAGCTGTCTGGATATGCCTGAGTTATTTATATAAGTTGCTTATGTTCTTCCTGTTAAAAAATATAAATGGGCTGAGTGTCAGATGATCTGGAATCTAATTTTGGCTGTGTGACAAGATTGTTGAGTGAGCAGGCCAGTTTTGTCTCTGTCGATTTTAATGTATAACAAGGGTATTATAACAGACCACCAATGAGGATATTTCAGTTGAATTTTTCTTCTTATTATTCATTCTGATGATAATTATATTTTTCATTTATACATTTTTATACTACTTGGTTTGGGTTCTTTCATCCTCTTAATATCTCCCAGATTCATGTTTCACAGACATGACACACCTCTTATCCCACTTTTTTCTCTTCACCAGTTTTCACTCTATTTATTCTTCTTTTAGAATCCCTCATCTCAGAGACAAACACCAGAATCATTCTAGTTACGTAAGGCCTGACTCAGGACAATTCTTCAGTATTTGTCCCATAAACTCAATTTTCCAGTTTTGGTGATTTAATTTTGTATAACATCTTTTAATATAGTTTTCTTTATAGTTCACAAATTCCAAAATATGGAAACTATAGAAATATTTTTCATTTGGATTTCCAGAAAAATTATGTCTCAAAGTGATTATTTTTATACATATTTCCCACAAGTGAATCATATTTCTAAATTCTTATTTTTATGTGTTAAATTTTACACATGTGATTTTAATATTTTCTTAAGTTGGACCCCAAAATGAAATTCAGAAGATGCTAGTCTGCCTCTAAGCATACTTCTTTTAGCTTTTTTCCTATAAAATTGAACCTCCTATATATTTCGAATGCAATAGAAATGTATGCACATAATCTTGAATATAAATATATTGTCTTGAATTTTACCTACAGTGCTAACAAATAAAAGTGATAATGTTTAAGACCCAGATAAACCTCAGTAGCTTACTGAAACTATGAACACTTTATATTATTTCAGTAAAACTTACTTTTTCCCATAACATTAGTAAAATATTATTACAAATTTTCCACTGGGCTTAAAGATACTGACCTCTTTTAGAGGTCCTCATATTTGTTTATTATTAAAATTTGGAGACGAACAAAATACTATGTTACCTAACTCTAGATTAATATACTAAAGCTTATTAATAGTATTTACAACATTAATATATGTGAGAGGAAATAGGCAAACAAGATACTGTATCTATTTGAACAAAACAGAATCAATGCTTTTATTGACTGAGAAAACTAAAATATGGGACAAGACTGTAAAATAAGTGTTGCTGGAGGAAGTAGCATTAGCCAGGCTTGGACATGAGGGTCAAATGAAGGAAGCCAAAGTCAATGAGCATTTTTCCCTTTCTGGCCTGTGTACAATGGTCATCATACTTCCAGAAAGCTGTTTGTCACTGACAGAAACAGAAGTATACTGATCAATAAAACAAGATACCACTCCTTTGAGACAGGTCTGAAATCCAAGCTGTTTGAAGGTAATGTCTATGTAAAGGATGTTATGTTGTGGAACGAGGGCATTGAAGCTAAAGTGGTTTGTTCTTTCTTTCAGAAACGTGTACACATCTACTTGGTTGAGATCAACTATAAAATTACACCTTTGTACAAAATGATAGTTGCTTGAACAATAGTGATGGAAGCAATGATGTTCTGTTGGAAAAGATTAGCCTGGAGTATTGTGTACTGAGAGAAAGATAGAGATAAAGACATATTCTATTCACATCATTATATTGAGATGGCTGACTATACTATCAATAGACCTATCACTGTTGTAGCTAACTTTAATCACCTGGTTGAGATAATTCTTAAGACTTTCGCTGAACAAATCTTATCTTCTTCCTTTCTATGTATTCTTCAAAGGGAAGTTACTATGAACAGCCACAGCTGAGCAGGGAAAAATTTAGCTCCATTAGGTACAGATGTATAAATTGTCTTCACAGGTAGTTGATTGACAGGATGTAGCACATTCTTTTAGAAGATGTTCCTCCAAGAGAATGGATCTCTCAGCCAAGGCTATACTTATAGAAACCTCAAGATAAAATTAGAAATAAATCATAACAACACAAATTGTCCTGGATGAACATGGATTTGGGGCAAAAAAACTCATAGGGAGGTATTATTAATACTCAAGTAACTTCTACAGCAACATGTTTTCAAATAAAATATTACATGGGGATCTATTTATTTTAGTAATACCTTGATATAAATTCAAGGGCAAAATATAAATATTTCATTATGGTGATCAGCACTGTCAAGTACATGACAAGGTTTCAGAGCACTAAAGAATAGAATGCGGCATTGAATCTGAGGAGACAAAAGTGAGGTTCCTGTTCCTAATTGCGGAATGATAGGGATAGAATTATTAGATGAAGATTTGTGTATCAAAATAGGAAGTATGCATTGTTAAGATGAGACATAAGCAAGTTTCAAGGAACATGGAGATATTAAGAGTAGAGAAATATTAAAAAAAAAAAAAAAAAGCCTGCTATGGAGATCGCGGCGGCTCCACAGTTAGGAACAAGTACCATTCTTGCAAAAGACTTGGATTCAATTCCCAGCACCCATACCAGAATCTTCACAACTAAATGTAACTTCTACATCAGGGGTATTTGATGGCTCTGACCTGCTTCCCGTCTGCACATATACACACAGAGACACTCACATATGCACACATAATTTCTTTTAATCGATTAGAATTATTTTTAAAAGTGATCAAGTAATCAATTTATGAAACAATAATAACATCTCAAAGTGCTGAAAGATTCATATTGATGATAACTGAGCAATTCTGAGGGGATCTTCAGCCTTGTCAGTGAAACTGTAGTTCAGAGACAATACAGTAAAAGAAAAGAAAGGGAGGTTGGGGTATGAAGTTTCTGCGAGAGTAAGAATCTAAAATAAACTTCCTCAGTATTCTATCTGATGATCTTAGCTGGCAGCTTTTTTTACTATTTTATTCTCTATATATTTATAATATGTATTATTTTTAATAACCAATACATATTTCAATCAAGTGCAGCTTTTCCCTCTGATAATTAAAAAGTAGAGGTGAAAATACTGGAGCTATTAAACAAAGTGGTTAGATTTTGTTGGCACATTTGAAGAAAAAGGAAGTAAAAAACAAATCTGTCAGATGTAATTTTTTTTTTTTTTTGTATGTTTGAGGTGTTTCCTAATTTGGAGAAAAACCATCAATTCCCTCCATTTTTTTTTTTTTTTGCTGCAATATTTCATTATAGATTCCCAACTACAAGCTTTCTATGAGGCTAAATGCAAATCATGTTTCTTGTTCCAGGCTGGGAAAGCAATTCTAATGATCTGAATAAGCCCAGAGGCTTTGCAAAGACATTATGAAGAAAATTAATTGAACATTCACTGTCCGTGGAATTTACCTCTATTGGTACTTAATAGTGCAGACAAATTGTCCCTCAGATGTTAATATGACATGTTAGATTTTTTATAGTCTCCTCTTCTCTCAAGTCATTGTTTTTACATCATCATAATATAACCTTATCATATAATTCCATACTCTAGCCATGACTGTCCATTGACTATTATTTCATGCATGTGTATTCTGAAGATTTATAAATTCAACTCTACCATTTTGTAGTCTGTATTCTCACATGATATTCAGTGTTAATTGAAAAGTGTTTTTTTTTTCTGACCCCATAATATTCTTCTAAGTTGAAATTCCTTTGGTAGAATTAACCTGACATTAACAAGAAAAAGAACAGCAATACTTGAAGACATAAGTGATATACTCAGTAGTATTCTGAGAGACCTAAAATATGCCTTGTGCCCTGGCAATATGGTCTTCTTTTCCCAGAGTATTGATATTTAAAGACTTAAATAAGATAAAGAACTACATTTTCTCACCATTCATTTCCTAGGGACACTCTGCAGATTGCCTTGCATTAACCAAGGTTCTACATACATTTTGTTTTTCCCTTTACCCTCCATAACTATGACAAGTAAGGTCTACTTCAATAAAAACACACTTTATACCCAACTTTAATTTTGTTTGTTTATCCAAATATAACAAAGGAGTCATGTATCAGAGTAATAATCAGCCCTTAAGCAAATGTGACCAGAGTGCTCCGCCTTCGCATTAGCACACATCTCTGCACTTTCCTTTGGCTGAGAGGAATACTGTGATAGCCAGGACATGGAAATGATAGTGAATGAGGTCATATGCTTAAGCAATGCTGTCATTTACATACTATAATTAAGTTTCATGGCAAAAGTGAATTCTGTTGGGGCATGCAAAAGAAAACAGGCAAAACACTGCAAAAGGCATTTTTAAAAGGGGGTGCTGGGCTCCAACACCCTTAACTCATTGGCTGAGCAAACAGATGGAAAAACTTAGAAATTTGATTTCCTGTGTGCCTCAGTTAAAGACTGAAGGGGACCACTTTTGCAGAGGCACAGGGTCAGCCGTCAAGTCTGCAGAAGATTTGGAGCAGTAGAGTTATGAAGAAGAACAACATTTTCAAATATCATTGAGTAGTTTGTTGGAAATAACCCCAACACAATTTAAATTGACTGAACTATTAGGAATTTGACTTTACACATTCCCACAAGCATGCCCTACATTTCTAGTTTCTGACTCGAGATTTAAACAGAGTGTGATTTTCATGACCTTTCTCATTTTGATAAGAACAATTTAAAAATCAGGCTGATTTCTGCCTAATCAACAGGGATGTTGAGAAACGACTCCTGCAGTTTCTGCTGACACTTATTTATAGGATTTGCTGATGGAGGGTAAGGAGACACGGATGTTCAAAAACTCAGGGTTAGAGTAAAGAGAATAGATAGCAAGGCAGATAGAACTTCTAGTTAATTTCAGTAAAAACCTAAACCTTAAAGGCGAATGAAAGATTGAACTGAGGGTCACTTAGGAGACTAAAAAGTCATGCAATTCAAAACTGATGTGAATGAATACTGGAAAGGAGGTTTTCCATTTGAGAAGATAGTAATACTAGTATATTCTTTGCCATTAGATAGCAACTTCAAGAATATATATATACATATATATGCATATATATATATTCACATAAACATATCTTATTATTTATGCATATTTATGTGAAGTTTTGAGGCAGATATTTTGTGATTTTTTTCTGTACATTTCTGAGTTAGACACTTAACTATTTCTTAACATAAACAAATAGAAAATTTTCAGTGTCCTGTATGTACAACATATAACCTGTTTTAATATTTTCAATAGTTTATTAACAAATTAATATGAGACAGTGAGATGACTCTGAGTAGAAAAGCATTCACTGCACCAGCGTAAAGACATGAATCAGATTCCCAAGACCCCAATGGTGGAATGAGAGGACAGAGTCCTCAAAGTTGTCCTCTGACTTCATCAACACACACACACACACAAAATTAATACAAATTAATGTGTTTCATATGTCATTCTACAAATTCGACAAGTCCTGTTTTTTGTTTTTTGTTTTTTTCAATTTTTTGAGTTGATATATTTTGTTGGCTTTGTCTTTCTGTTTTGTTTTGTTTTTGCTTAGGTTTCATGAATGTAGTTTGCCTTGACCTCAAATGCTATGGTCGGTCAGTAAGAGTAAGATTGAAGTTCTTCTGATCTTCTTACCTCCATTTCTTATTAATGAGATTATAGACTCAGGCAATCATACCCAGCAGAGGTTATTAAGTACATATGTGTGGAGAAATAGAAGCATATTACCAAAGGACAACATGGATACTCGCTTAAAAAATTAAATGAATAAAAAATAAAACTTCACTAATGCACACCTTTTAGTCTTTTAACTACACTTGTTTTGTTGAAAGCACAAAAAAATAAACTGGTCTTATATTTTCCAGTAATAGCAGACATTTTATAAAAATAAAAATGCATCATTACCTCACTAAAATAAATTGATGATAATTCATTAATATCATCTAATATAAAATTAATATTAAAAATTCTCCATATCCAAATGTTATACTTAAAGTTGGTTTGATCAAATCATGGAACAACCAAAACAAAATGCTGCATTTATTATTGTACCAAAATATCCCACAAGAAGTCTTTTGTGTATTTTCAGTCAGTGTAGATGTTTCACACATAGTTAATTGAGCTATTAACTTGTAATATATTTCATATTCAGAATTTGAATAGTTACATTGCAATCTTATCATTTCTTTCTTTCTTTCTTTCTTTTTTCTTTTTTTTTTTTTTTTTTTTTTTTTTTTTTGAGACAGGGTTTCTCTGTGTAGCTTTGCGCCTTTCTTGGAACTCGCTTTGTAGACCAGGCTGGCCTCAAACTCACAGAGATCTTCCTGCCTCTGCCTCCCGAGTCCTGGAATTAAAGGCCTAAGCCACCACTGCCGGGCTAGCCAATCTTATCATTCTTATAAATTAACTATGTGATCAAATTCATGATTTTTTAAAACGGGTATTTTATTTCATTCTTTGAAAATTTCATACATGCATGAATACATGAATTCATACATACATACAGATACACAATTGACTGTCATACTCTCTGTTTTAATTCTTCCTTTATCCCATACCTCGTTGTCTTCATAACATCATGCCCTCTCTATTATTTTTTTTCAATTTTCTCCTTTATTAAACTTTAAATGAGAGATGTTCATTGGGGTTCTGCCTCCCTTGTTGTTTGGAAATTTCATTTAGATCAGCTTCACATATGCATATATTTAAGGAAGTCTCTACTATATTAGATGTTCATACATCTCTTCAAATAGCCCTTAGTGTTAGTTGTATTCCCTCCTTCCCCTTCCTCTTCACCTCCCCTCCTTGCTTGATCCTTCTATTCCAATCAGCTTCTCTTCTTCCATTCATAACTACCTACTTCCTCTTCCTAGGGTGATTAAATCCATCCCACCCCCCCAGGTCCCTACTATATACCTAGACTCTGTGGTTAGATGTATCATAGCTTGCTTATCAATGATTTATCAGCTAACATTTACCTTATAAGTAACTACCACATTTGTCTTTATGCTGTGGAATATTATTTTAAAATGTGTTACATTTGTTTGTGCTGTGGAACATTCATTTAATGATGCAAAGATGTGCTGTGTTTTTTTGTGTTACATTTGTTTAACTCTTTGAAGCTGTGTGACTTTGCTTGCCTAAAACACCTGATGATCTAAAAGAGATGAATGGCCAACTGTGAGGCAGTAGACAGGATAGGCAGGGCTGGCAGGCAGAGAGAATAAATAGAAGGAGAAATCTAGGAGAAAAGAGAAGAAAGAGCAAAAAAACAAGGAGAGGAGGGTGCCAGGGGCCCACTACCAAGCCACCCAACCAGCCATGGAATAAGAGGGAAAGTAAGATATACAGAAGTAAAAAAATGGAGAAAGCCCAAAAAGCAAAAGGGACATGGGGCAATTTAAGAAAATATGGCTAGAAACAAGCCAAGCTAAGGCCAGACATGCATAATTTAAAATAACCCTCCATGTGATGTATTTGGGAGCTGGGTGGCAGGCCCCCGAAAAAGCAAAAACAACCAACCACAGTCTTTCTGTGTGGGCTCCCTTACTGAGGATATTATCTAGCTTAATTCATTTATCTATGAATCCTGTGATTTCATATTTTTAATGGCTGAATGATATTCTATTGTGTAAATGTACATTTTCTTTATCCACTTGTCCAATGATGGACAACTAAATTGTTTGTAATTTCTGGGTATTATGTATAAAGCAGCAAAAAAAAAAAAAAATCTTTGAGCAAGTGTCTCTGTAGCATCCTTTAGGTATATGCCGAAGTTTGATACAGCTGTATCTTGGGGAAGATCCATTTCAAGTTTTCTGAGGAACCACCACTCTAATTTCCATAGTGGTTACACATTTTTTCACTCCCACCAGCAATGGATGAGTTCCCCCTTACATCACATCCTCACTAACATGAGCTGTCATTTGTTTTATTGATCTTGGCCATTCTGACTCAAGTAAGATGAAATCTCAATGTAGTTTCTATTTGAATTTCCCCTGATGACTAAGATTGTGGAATACCTCTTTAAGTGCTTTTCAATTAAAAAAAATACATTTGGATGTTTAACATCTATGAACCATGTATGTGCCTGGTATCCATGGATGTCAAAGAGAGTATTTCTAGATAAAATGTTGGAAGTGACAACTGTTTTGGTTTTGCATCATATGATAAGAAGTAGTTATAATAATGTGGGCTAAAAACAAAACTCTATTGTAGCAGGAATCTTAAAGAGTCTTATTAATAAAATAAAACTCAGAGCCAGGTATTGCGGTGAATGCTGGAAGATCAGAGAAGCAGAAGATGCCACAGCTTCCTCACCTTGCCAGTTCCTCAGCTGGTCTTGTTTCCTCAGTCTGGAAGCCTCTGAGTCCTCATCCAGAATGGGTCTCAGCTGAACTGTTGCTCCAAAGCCTGAAAGCTTAACCAACTAAAAGCTTAACCAGCCAAATGCCTAACCAGCCAAATGCTTCTAGTTTCTGGTCTTCACACCTTATATATCTTTCTGGTTTCTGCCTTTACGCCCTGGGATTAAAGGCTCACTTTCTGTGAGTCACCATGCCTGGCTATTTAGAATGTGACCTTGAACTCACAGAGATCCACTTGGCTCTGCCTCCCAAGTGCTGGGATTAAAGGCATGTGCTACCACTGCCTAACTTCTATGTTTAATATTTTTGCCATCCTGTTCTGTGAGCCCAGATAAGTTTATTAGCGTGCACAATATTTCAGAGAACACGATATCACCAAACTCTATTGTGTTTGAAAATAAAATTTAAAATGAGCATATATATATTCCCAGCATTCTACTCAGCAATAATAACAAAATATCCAAATGAAGAAATACAGTTAGACAAAAAAAAAAAAAAAAAAAAAAAAAAGAGCAAGAATGAAAATGAGACATCAGGAATCTCAGAAAAATAAAAGGTAATAGCCTTAATCATGTTTTTTTTTTCCTTTATTATTATGTGTTTTAAATTTTAAACGTCAGCCATGGTTCCCTTGTCCTCCCCCATCCCGCCCCACCCCCACCTTCCCCCCAGCACCTCCCCTCCATTCCCATGTCCTCCAGGATCAAGGCACCCCTAGGGATTCATTTAAATCTGGTGGATTCAGTACAGGCAGGTCCAGTCCCCTCCTTCCAGACTGAGCAAAGTGTCCATGTGGAAGCCCAAGGATTCAAACAGCCAGCTCATGCACTAACAACAGGTCCTGGTCCCACAGACTTGGTGCCTCCCAAACAGATCAAGCTATTCAATGGTCTCACTTATCATAAGGGCCTGATCCAGCTGGGGGCTCCACAGCCTTCCGTATATAATTCATGTGCGGGTTAATGTCAGGGTCTTCAGTTCGATTCTATTAGTCCACATGCTGGTTTTTATGCCAGTAGCAAGCTGTTTTTATTATGGTAGCTCTACAGTAGAGCTTGAGGTCGGGGATTGTGATGCCTCCAGAGGTTGTTTTATTATACAGGATTCTTTTGGCTGTCCTGGGTTTTTTCCATGTGAAGTTGAGTATTATTCTTTCCAGATCTGTGAAGAATTGTGTTGGTAATTTGATGGGAATTGCGTTGAATCTGTAGATTGCTTTTGGTAAGATCACCATTTTTACTATGTTAATCCTGCCTATCCATGAGCATGGGAGATCTTTCCATTTTCTGACATCTTCTTCAATTTCTTTTTTCACGGACTTAAAGTTCTTGTCATATAGGCCCTTCACATGCTTAGTTAGAGTAACCCTAGGGTATTTTATATCATTTGTGGCTATTGTAAAGGGTGATGTATCTCTGATTTCCTTCTCAGCCTGTTTGTCTACTGTATACAGAAGGGCTGCTGATTTTTTTGAGTTGATCTTGTATCCTGCAATGTTGCTGAAGGTTTTTATTAGCTGTATCAGTTCCTTGGTTGAATTTTTGGGGTCACTCATGTATACTAACATGTCATCTGCAAATAGGGAGAGCTTGACTTCTTCCTTTCCAATTTGTATCCCCTTAAGCTCTTTATGTTGTCTTATAGCTATGGCTAGAACTTCAAGTACTATATTGAATAAGTAGGGAGAGAAGGGACAGTCTTGCCTTGTTCCTGATTTTAGTGGTATTGCTTTGAGTTTCTCTCCATTTAATTTGATGTTGGCTGTAGGCTTGCTGTAGATTGCCTTTATTATGTTTAGGTATATTCCCTGTATTCCTGATTGCTCCAAGGCCTTTATCATGAAAGGGTGTTGGATTTTGTCAAATGCCTTTTCTGCATCTAGTGAGATGACCATGTGGTTTTTTTCTTTGAGTTTGTTTATATGGTGTATTACATTGACGGACTTTCATATGTTGAACCACCCTTGCATCCCTGGGATCAAGCCTATTTGATCATGGTAGATAATTGTTTTGATGTGTTCTTGGAGTCTGTTTGCCAGAATTTTATTGAGTATTTTTGCATCCATGTTGATGAGGGAGTTTGGTCTGTAGTTCTAATTCTTTGTTGCATCTTTGTTTGGTTTAGGAATCAGGGTAATTGTAGCCTCATAGAAGGAGTTTGGTAATATACCTTCTGCTTCTATTGTGTGGAACAATTTAAAGAGTATTGGTATTAAGTCTTCTTTGAAGATCTGGTAGAATTCTGCAGTGAAACCATCAGGTCCAGGGCTTTTATTGGTTGGGAGAATTTTAATGATTGATTCTATTTCCTTAGGGGTTATTGGACTATTTAAATGGTTTATCTGGTCTTGACTTAACTTAGGTATGTGGTACCTATCCAGAAAATTATCCATTTCTTTTAGATTTTCCAGTTTTGTGGAGTAGAGGTTTTTGAAGTATGACCTGATGATTCTCTGGATTTCCTCATTGTCTGTTGTTCTGTCCCGCTTTTCATTTCTGATTTTGTTAATTTGGATGTTCTCTCTCTCTCTGTCTTTTGGTTAGTTTGGATAAAGGCTTGTCTATCTTGTTGATCTTCTCAAAGAACCAACTCTTTGTTTCATTAACCCTTTGTATTGTTCTCTTTATTTCTATTTTATTGATTTCAGCTCTCAATGTGATAATTTCCTGGCGTCTGTTCCTCCTGGGAGACTTTGCTTCTTTCTGTTCAAGGGCTTTCAGGTGTGCTGTCAAGTCACTAGCATGAGATTTATCCAGCTTCATTCCGTGCTATGAATTTCCCTCTTAGCACTGCTTTCATAGTATCCCATAAGTTTGGGTATGTGGTGTATTCATTTTTATTGATCTCTAGGAAGTCTTTAATTTCTTTCTTTATTTCTTCCTTAACTCATTGGTGATTCAGTTGAGCATTATTCAGTTTCCATGAGATTATAGGTTTTCTGTATTTTTTTCTGTTGTTGAAAACTAACTTTAAACCATGGTGGTCTGATAGAACACAGGAGGTTATTCCAATTGTTTTGTATCTGTTGAAATTTGCTTTGTGGCCTTTTTTAGAGAAGGTTCCATGGGGTGCTGAGAAGAAGGTATATTCTTTTTTGTTTGGGTGGAATGTTCTGTAGATATTGATTAAGTCCATTTAAGCTATAACATCAGTTAAGTCCATTATGTCTCTGTTAAGTTTCAATTTGGCCAATCTGTCCAGAGGTGAAAGTGGGGTGTTGAAGTCTCCCACTATTAATGTGTGGGGTTTTATATGTGATTTAAGCTTTAGTAATGTTTCTTTTACATATGTGGGTGCCCTTGTGTTTGGGGCATAAGTGCTCATAATTGAGATTTCATCTAGGTGGATCTTTCCTGCGATGAGTATGTAATGTCCTTCATCATCTCTTTTGATTGATTTTAGTTTGAAGTCTATTTTGCTGGATATTAGGATATCTACACCAGCTTTCTTCTTAAGACCATTTGATTGGAAAGTCTTTTCCCAGCCTTTTATTCTTAGGAGGTGTCTATCTTTGAATTTGAGTTGTGTTTCTTGTATGCAGCAGAAAGATGGGTCCTGTTTTCATATCTATACTGTTATTCTGTGTCTTTTTATAGGTTAATTAAGTCCATTGATATTAAGGGATATTAATGACCAGTGATTGTTCATTCCTGTTGTTATTTTTATTTTTTTGGTGGTAGTGTGTGTGTACTCCTCTTCTTTGGGGTTTACTGCTGTGGTGTTATGTATTGCCTGTGTTTTCATGTGTGTATCTGCCTTCCTTAGGTTGGAATTTTCCTTCTAGTGCTTTCTGTAGGGCTGGGTTTGTGGATTAGTATTGTTTAAATCTGGTTTTGTCTTGGAAGGTCTTGTTCACTCCATCTATGGTGATTGAAAGTTTTGCTCGATATATTAGTCCAGGCTGGCCTCCATTGTATCTAATTGTCTGCATTATATCTGTCCAGGTCCTTCTGGCTTTCAAAGTCTCCATCAAGAAATCGTGTGTTATTCTGATGGGTTTGCCTTTTTAAGTCACTTGGCCTTTTTCCATTGCTGCCCTTAATATTCTTTCTTCATTCTGTACGTTTATTCGTTTAATTATTATGTGGCAAGGGGACTCTTTTGGGGGTCTAGTCTGTTTGGTGTTCTATAGGCTTCTTGTATCTTCATAGGCATTTCCTTCTTTAAGTTGGGAAAGTTTTCTTCTATGGTCTTGTTAAATATATTTTCTGTGCCTTTGAGTTGGTATTCTTCTCCTTCCTCTATCCCTATTATTTGTAGGTTTGGCCTTTTCATGGTGTCCCAAATTTCTTGGACATTTTGGGTCATGACTTTGTTGGTTTTAGTATTTTCTTTGACTGATGAATCTATGTCTTCTACCGTATCTTCAACACCAGAGATCCTCTCTTCCATCTCTTGCATTCTGTTGGTTATACTTGTATCTGAAGTTCCTGTTTGTTTACTCAGATTTTCTATTTCCAACATTCCTTCTGCTAGTGTCTTCTTCATTTTTTCTATTTCCCTCTTCAGGTCTTGGATTGTGTCCCTTGCTTTTTCATGATTTTCATTCAGGGATTTATTATTTTCTTCTGCTTTAATTGTCCTTTCCTCTAGTTTTTTATAGCGGTCTTCCCATTTTTTGTTTGCCTGTTTCTCTACTTTATTTTTGATTTCTTCTTTATAAGGCTCTAGCCTCTTCATGATGTTACTTACAAGGTTGTTTCTTCTTCTTCTTCCATTCTGTGATGTTCAGGTCTAGCTGTTGGAGAAGGGCTAGGTTCTGGTGATGCTGTATTGCTCTTTATTTTGTTGTATGTACTTATGCCTTAACGTCTGCCCATCTCCTCCTGTGTTCATTTTTGGTCTTATCAGTGTACTTGGTCCAGAGAAAGTTGACAGATTTAGGGAGCCTCTCTCTGGTCCAGATGGAAGTTCTTTTCCAGATGGTAGCGCTAGTCCAGATGAGAGTACTGGCCAGATAGGAGCTGGGGGGCTGGACTCTGAGTCTCTGGAAGTCCCTGGGGTCTCCTTATCTTTTTCCAGATTGGAGCTCCTCTTGTCCAGATGGGAGTTCCTCTGGTCTCTGGTCCAGATGGGAGTTCCAGGGCAGGATGGAAGCTTGGGGCTGGTCTCTGAGTCTTAGGAAGTGGCTCGGGTCTGGGGCAAATAGGTGTTGGGGCAGGGTGTGGAGGCTGCAGTGTCTGCCTGCAGTCTTGGAAAAGGGGAGCCTTCCTGCAGGGCCCACCGATTGGAAGGAAACTGGGGCCAAGTTCGTCAGGTCCTCCCAGAGTGGCCTGTGTCCATTTGTGGGACCCAGGCGCAGTTGCCTCTCTGACTATAACCCAGGCACTCCGCCTTAAACATGTTTTATGACACAGAAAAATACAAATGTATACTGACAGTGCTTCAAACGGCATGTCCATTAAAACTCTATTACAATGGAACTCTTGAGAGTCCTAAGGATGCCGTCAGTCAGCATCATTACAGGAGCTGAAAATAGACAAGAGCCCATCCTGAGGAGGTGAGTCCTTGTGGCTTTTGTCTAATGGATCAGATTATAAATTGATTACAGGAAACCGAAAGAGCTCACAAAAGCACTGTAGTCACGCATCACTTAATGATGAGGGTGCATTCTGAGAAAAGTGTCAGGAGATGATTTAAACATTATAGAAATACCACACAGTGAACTGCCAGCACCAGAAACCAGGGAATAATCTCCCATGGCATCATAATTATTCATATAGGGACCACTGATGACCAAAGTGTTACTGTGTGTCTCATGCCTGAATATGGACTGAAAGAGACTAGGGTCAAATAAACAGAAAATAGTATGGGAGTGATGAAAGAGTTCTAAAGCTAATTATTGATCCTAGTTCTAATTTTTTATGGATATTTTTTTAGCTTTGGTGGTAGATGATTACATAAAATGTATTTATACTTGGCTCCTATTCTGAATGTCTATTCCTACTCTATGAAAGTTCATTGAGTTGTACAGACTTGGGTCTGGTTAATTTTGGTGTGTGATTTTATTTTGTTTATTTGCAATTTTTATAACAAAGTTTACTTTTTAAAAGAAAGTAGATTTTCAGATGCCATAAATTATACACATTTCCATTATTATCAAAGGAATTGTACTTAAAATGGAAAGGATTATTAAAATGAAATAACCAAGATCTCAAACAGCAAAACCAACAGCTCTGAAACAAAATTTATTTTGGAGAATACAACTGATTCCTGAAGAAAAATAAATAAATACCACACCAGCAGCAACAAGTGCCTTATTTACTTTCAGGGTTGCCATGGACTAGAGACAATTCTGACCTCTCATCTTTACACTTCCCAAGTAGGTAACATAGTTACAGTCATGGCTGGACCATGCTAACACAGCATACAGGTGCCCCTGGGGTCCCTTGTCACTCCAGTGCACAGATTTTCAGATAGATTTTGCCTTATCTGTTTATAGAACTAGTGCGTTGGTAATAACTTACCCTGTCAGGATGGACCTAAAGTCAAAATGAAATAGGACTCTGGAGATTTCTGAAGGCAATGTACTTTCTGCATATGAATGGAAAAAAGTGATTTGATAGGCAAGATTTGGATTCTGATAGTTGAAACAAAATGTTTGCAGCTTCTTTGCAGTTTCATACAGGTAGGATCTTTATCATGTATCTTTGAAACTGAATGATCTTGTATTAACTCCAGCCAGTAAATTATGATGGAATTGAATGTGTTGTTTGGAATTCAGGCTATATAACAAATTGCAGGTTCTGTTGTGTAAGCTGAAAAAAACTCTTTTGGCATCCCAAGACACAGTTTGAGAAATGTGATTACTGTCAGAGCACAACATAGTGAGGAATCCCAATCAACAGGAGTTGTTCCTGTCTCTTACAGCTATCCAGTGTTTCAAAATACCACTTTTATTTCAACTATTCTCAGGAAAAAGACATTAGTAAAGACACATGCATGTGAAGCAGGATCTAAGCACTGTATTTCTCCAAGTGGTTTAAGTTGCACAGGTATTTTGGATGAGATCAAAGCCATTCTGGACATAACTTTTCTGGACTGAACACCCAAGAGCATCTGGCATAACAGAGTCTTTGGCATGTACTGCTAAGTTTTCCAACAAAATAGGAACAGGTCTGCAGCATGGCATGTGGTGACTCACTAAAGCAGCATCCCTGAAAATCCCCATATGATTTTCAGGCAACTTAGGATGAGGGAGCATCTCCTCTCTTTAACAACTGTCAATGTCTATGCAGCATTGTAAAATGCCCCATGAATCTTGTCACTTTCTGAGCTCCTTGACATTGATGAACTACACGAGCTTCTCTCTCATCTGTAGGACAGAATGTTCTATTCTTATGAAGTGGCTATATAACACTTTCCTGTCATGAGGAAATGGCTGTCATGATCTTCTATCTATTAGATAATGTATCTGTTTAATTACATACAACCCAGCTAAAAGGAAATCTATGTATAGCATCCTTATAACCCTTTGTTATCAAATGTTCATATTTCATGTAGCTTCTGCTTCTTCTCTGAAAATAAAGGTATTTTGCAAATGCCACAGTGATGTTAGTATTACTATATCCAGTGGTTATTCTGCATAGATTTTTAAATTTTTAATTAAAAATTAATTTTTGTTATTTCTTTTTATCTTGAGTGAGTTGTAAATAAATATCTTTTAGGAAGTAATCAAAACATGATATATAAAATTAATAGATGAATATATAATGCACAAAGTTGAGAACTTCTTCTTTAAAGTCCTCAAAAAACAGGTTCTAAATAAATTTTAATAATGTTTTAAAAAGAATTTTCCTAATAGTTTCTGGAGGGTTTTTTTGTTTTTTTTTTTAACTTTTGTTTGTTTTTTTTCTGAGACAGGGTTTCTCTGTGTAACAGCCCTAGCTGTCTGGGAACTAGCTTTATAGACCAGGCTGACCTCTAAATCACAGAGATTTGCTTGCTTCTGCCTCGTGCCTCCTGAGTTCCTGGGTAAAAGGGGTGCAGCAACACTGCCTGGCTCCTAATAGTTTTTAATGTTAGAAATTGACTTCTTGGCCTGACGGTGGTGGCGCAATCCTTTAATCGGGAGGCAGAGGCAGGTGGATCTCTGTAAGTTCAAGGCCAGCCTGGGCTACAAAGCTATTTCCAGGAAAAGTGCAAAGCTACACTGAGAAACCGTCTCCGAGAAAAAAAAAAAAAAATTGACCTCTTTTTATCTTTTATAACTATTACAAATTTAAATGTGTGTGTGTGTGTGTGTGTGTGTGTGTGTGTGTGTGTGTGTGTTTGTGCATGTGCATACTCATGTGTTTGTATATAGATGTGCAAATGCTATGGCAAATGTAGAGTTCGGATATCAACCTCAGGGATCAACCTTGGGTGTCGGTCCTCTGCACTCTACCTTGTGTTTACAAAGTCTCCTTTTGAATACTGCCAATTAGTTTCCAAGGATCCTCCTGCCTCCACCTCCCATGTTGTCATAAAATCATTGAGATTATGGACCCATAATGACTGTCCTATCCACTGTTTCTGGGGATCTGAATTTAATCTTCTACTTACATGGCAAACTTACTCGTTAAGTAATTTATTCATCAAGAACTCAATAATTGCTTGTTTATTTATTCATTGCCTTATTTCACTATCTAGACATTTTTAATAATTTTAATTGATGAGAAGAGGTCCTCTTCTTTGTCCTCCTTCTCCTCCTCCTTCTAGATTTGGTCTCTCCAGGTAGTTATGACTGTCCTGGAACTATGTAGTGTAGGCTAGCCACCAAAGCAAAACTCTGCCTGCCTGTCTGTGCCTCCCAAATACTAGGATTAATTTGTATTTCATTATATTTCTCCTTATTCCTAACTATTGTACAGAATCCATTGCTCTGGGCAACGCCATTAATACTTTATGTGACTATGCTTTGAGATTACATTCTTCAGCACTTTCAATTACTATTTTATTGCATCCATTGATGATTTTAAACTCTAACCTTGCTCTATGTTTATTAATTCACATTCAGTTGAAAAGAAGAATATTTTAATTTTATTTTGCAGTGATGAATCTGTGACCCAAGTAATTAAATCTGAAATAAATGGTACTGTGACACATTGGCTTAATGTGTTTCCTGATGGCACTAGAGAAAGTTTTGCCCTGTCACAATCCTATCAAAAATAGATAACTAAAGGTTATCATGGACCAGCAACTTCATTTCTTTTTCACTGTATGTCTATCAACAAACGAATAGTTAGATACATTTGATATTTACTTGTACACATGGATTATATTTTAAATTTAGATTATTATATGATATGTTTGATATGAATGTAGATACCTGGTTTTTATATATCAAACCTTCAATGTCTAATTCTTTTAAGTCTTATTTATTATAGTTGCATCATTATTATAGTTATATGATTTCGGAAATGTTGGCTCAAATATTAGGTAGATATTATATTTAATACTTAGATAACTATGACAATATTCCATAAATTTTAAACATACACAATGTCATTTTCTTAATGAATTTTACTTGGCATATCAAAAGCTATTCAAGGCATTTTGTAATTACTCTAATGGAAAGATTATAAAATAATGCAATGTACCAACAAAGTATGAATCCTCACACTGTCATCTCTATTGCAATGCACTATTGAACCTTTATATTGGACATATTTTGTAACTTTTAAATAAGATTAATGAGTTTAATATATTAATATTTCAGATATATTAGAAATATTTGCTAGATTATTTAGATTGTTGGAGAAAAAAGGGAAGTATAAGACTGTCATAAATCTGTCATTTTTCTCTTTTTTGTTTTTAGTTTTGATTTGTTATTTGCTCCTTTTTTATTAAGGAATTCTTTATTCAGTTTTACGTACCAACCACAGATCTCCCTTCTCTTCCTTCCTCCCACCCCTTCAGTCTTTTCCCACCAACCCACGCCTCATTCCCTCCTCCAGCAAGATAAGGCCTCCCATGAGGAGTCAGCAGAGCCTGGTACATTCAGTAGAGGCAGGTCCCAGCTCCTCCCCTGCATCAAGGCTGTACAAGGTGTCCCACCATAGGTAGTGAGCTTCAAAAAGCCAGCTCATGGACCAGGGATAGAACCTGATCCTACTGTCAGGAGGACCCTTAAGGGTTAATCATTTTCTGATTTTATTCTTACTGTATAGGCTTATTAGTGAATAAGTCAATCCATCAGTTTCCATTAAAAAAGAAAATGCCTCTCTAAAGTGAGTATTTGGGATAGGATTTCCCAAACTAAATATGAGAACTTATTTTTACACCCTGTGAACAGAGTTCATGGCATTCACAGTTTTTATTGTGTCCATTGCTGCTGCTCTGCTCAGCCAGGCTTATTGTCTTTCTTTCTTTCTTTCTTTCTTTCTTTCTTTCTTTCTTTCTTTCTTTCTTTCTTTCTTTCTTTCTTTCTTTCTTTTACTATTATTTTTATTATTAAGAAATTTTCTATTCATTTATATACCAACCACAGATCACTCCTCCTCCCTCTACCTGCTCCCTAGACTTCGCACCCCTCACTCACTCCCCTTTCCACTTGCTCCAAGCAAGGTCTGCCATGGGGAGTCAGCAGAGCCTGGTATATTCAGTTGAGGTCAAGTCTAAGCCCCTCTCCCTGCACCAAGGCTGCTCAAGGTATCCCAACATAGGCACTGGGCCCCAAAAAGCACACTCATTCACCAGGGATGGATTTTGATTCCCCTGCCTGGGTGCCCCCCAAACAGTTCAAGCTAAACAACTGTCTTGCATATCCAAAGGGCCTAGCCCAGTCCCATGGGGGCTCTACAGCTATTGGTCCACAGTTAATGTATTTCCACTAGTGTGGCTGGTCATCTTTGTATGTTCTCCCATCATGATCTTGATGTCCCTTGCTTATAGAATCCCTCCTCTCATCAATTGGATTTCTGGAGCCCAGCCTGGGACCCAGGTGTGCATCTCTGTATCTGCTTCCATCAGTAACTGGATGAAGGCTCTATGATGACAGTTAGGGTATAGACAGACCAGTTCAGGCACCCTCTCGACTATTGCAACTAGTATAAACTGGGGTCGTCTTTGTGATTCCTGGTATCTTCCCTAGCACCCTGTTTCTCCCTGTTGCCATGTTGTCTTCCTTTATCATGCTATCTCTCTCCTTGCTCTTCCATTCTGTCCCTGTTCTAGCTCGAACCTCCCCTTCCCTTATGTTCTCATCCCCCATTACTTGCCCTTCATTGCCCTCCCCCCACACTCCCAGTTTGCTCATGTGGATCTCGTCTATTTCTCCTCTGGGCGATCTATGTGTCCCTCTTAGGGTCCTCTGTGTTAGCTAGCTTCTCTGGAGCTGTGGGTTGTAGTCTGGTTTCCTTTGCTTTACATCTAGTATCTGCTTATGAGTGACTATATGCCATGTTAAATTGGCGCTGGTGGGCTCTCCTTATGATTTTTATTCTTGTCTGTCATTTAAAAAATTCCTAAAATTATTCATCATGGAGGAAGTATCCTTTCCAGTTCTTGAATTCAAGTCATTTTCTTTCCATGCTCTGCTTCCAGAGGAAGCGGTAGATAATGGATTTCTACTCCTGAAATCATTTTTCCTATTTCATATAGGAAAATCTTTATGCAAACATCTGTCAATCACAGTTGTAGTGTTCCCATTCACTATGGCTTTAGGGAGTAACCAAAAACACACAAACTGTCTGGAAAAATAAAATAAAATAAAAGACTACTACTTAGCTGGCAAGAATTTCAGATTCCACGAACCAGAGACTTTTCCACAAACTATTATACAACAAAAATTGATTTACAAAAACAATTCAGAAGGAAGCAACCTGAAAGTATATTTCTTCTCTAGAAACATTTCTGCTTAGTAGGATATAGGGGTAATTACATGGGAATAGTTTTTTTTTTTTCCTCTGATGCTGACACCACACCAGTAAGATAAGGGTGAAAGCATGCAGGTGTTTCACTAGTCAAGAGAAACATGACAGGTGTCTATACATGTTACTTGCTGCTAATAAAAGGGACTGTAATTTGTCTCATTTGATTAACCACATTTAGTTTATTTGCCTCCTATTTCACGTTATCTGCTAGTGAGGAGGCTTTTATATCTACTTGTAAGGAAAAAATTTCTGTTGAAATGCATAGCTACTGTACTCTGATCATTTTCATTTGTTTGCAAACCTTTTTCCTATCACATTTAATGACTTTTATGACATATTTGGGACAGTGTGATACTATTAGAGGAATGCGTTTACCGTGCAATTATGTGGGAGAAATTCTTCATGTTGCAAACTCTCTGTGGAGTCTGATTTCTTATCTTTCCTCATTATCACCATACATAGGTCTGTGTGGTATTTATGTTTCTTTAACTTGAAATTTAATAAAACAAGTATTAAATTGAGGACAGAAAATGTCACTTGCACTGTCTTTGAAAGCAGAAAATAATATATTCCGCTGAACAGCTGGGTAACTTTCATGCTTTATGTAAATTATACTGAAAGTAACAAAAGTAGAGAAAATGTGAATAGATAAGAGGATTTCAAAGTGCAAATGAATGCAAATTACCTACACGTTAAAAATGTATGCATATACTTATTTTTTAAATGCATCACACAATCTTTAAAAGAAAATAGGATTCTTATGTTATGCTACATAGGGGATTCAACTGAGATATATAAGTAGCAACATATTAAAATATGAAATGCATAATTTTGAACAAACAAAACTAGGAATAAGTGTCATCATAAAAATAATCAGCTTAGTATTTCATTAGTGTTTCAAATAACATTTTAGTTTTCCAGGATACAGAAATCACACTTCATTTTCCATCTTAATCACTGCCTGTCACCTGCAAGCATCTGTCTTTTCTGAAGAAATCAATTTTGAGAGGCCTGTTAGTCACTAAAAATAGTCTTTGTGTAAAAAGTATTAATCACTTATTTCTTTCTATATGGTTTATATAATGTTCCATTTCTCCATTTTCAATAAATATGAGAACAAGAGAGTGATGGCACAGTTCAAATGTCTTTTAGTTGACGAATGACTTGAATTCTACTTAGTTAAATGTTTGTCAGTGTAATATATGCAGGTTAAATCTGAGCAATATGCATCTACAAATCCATATCAGATCAGTAAAACATAGTATTAATTGTTAGTGATTTACTCCTTAGGTACTTACATTGAATTATCTAAATCTAGTACATTACCTTGAGAACATGTCCAAATATCAGAATTTGCTTCAATAGTTAGAATATTATATTTATATTACTTAAGTATTAATATTATAATTTTATATATTTATGTTTAGTTATCTATATTATATGTGAATAAATGTTGAAGTAGAACCATATTAGCCAAGAGGGAATAACACTCTAACTATATATGTTACTACTATGGCCCAATAGTATATATTACTAACCCATATACTAATTTTCCCATTTTCCTATTTTTCAAAGATACATGTCAGTTTAGCCAGGAATAATTGTTTTATGGGTTGATTTTCATTATTACAAAATAATGGTATACTTCATTAGTTGTATAAAATATATATTCTTGAATCTAAAAATAGCATTTGATTTTCTGTGGTCTCACAGAGTTTATAATTTAAAAAATAGAATATTATGTAAACTCAGCAATTAAAGAATATAAAGGTACACACTGAAATATTAAGTCATGTCATACAAAGCATGGCCACTTTTTCATCTACCAAATCAATGGGGATTTGAAGTGATGTTTTGATTCTTACTTGCCTATGGTAATGGGATGTAAATAAAAATCTCAGATTAAATGCATTTGTGTCTGTAATGCTTTCCTCAAAGTTGGGTTTTCAACAACTCTTTTGTTACAAGTATTTTGTTGTTGCTACTTTGTGTAGAATTAAAAATATTCTTACTGTTACTAGGATGATCCTTCTAGAAACATAAAGAAAAGTATCACAGTTGTCTCTGCAAATGTGAATTCTAGGGTCAAAAAAGACATGGGCTAGAAAGACCGTTCAAGGGGGGAATCCCATGGGAGGTGGTAGGAACACAAGAAAATGAAGACGGTGAATATTATTGAATAAATTATATACGCACATGGGAATGGAATGTCACAACAAAATCCTGTTTGAGAATATACATAATATTCTAAATAAAATTTAGAAATGAAATGAAAATGAAATATATTCATAGAGAAAACCTTTCTGGTTTTGATAGTCCCTCTCACCCTGAATTTGTCCTTGGTTGCTTTGATGTATATTTTTCTACTGTATTCAAAGTATTTTTATGCAGTCACAACTTTAAAATGAAGAATTTCATCATTCGGTTAATAGTAAACTTTAGCCACATATAATGGGACACACCTGAAGTCTCAGAACTTGTGAGCCTGAAGAAGAAAGATCTTTGTAAGTTCAAGGTCAGACTATCTTACACAATGCTTTCAAGGCCATTCTACACAATAGCGAATTCTGAGCTCCATCTTGAAATAAATTAATGAGTAAACAAATAAAATAATTTCAACAAACAATTTTTGAATAGCTTATACTTCCTCAAGTATTTGATTAAAAACAAAACCTCTTTCTAGTTTACATTAGCTCTCGTTTGCATATACAATTTAATTCTTTGAGTTTACCATGTCATAACACACAATTTTCTATTCTCTGGCAGTCTCTCCTGCCATCATTATTTTTGTCTTTGTCAGCTATGAGATGCTTTCCTTTCTTCCACAAAAGGTGAGAATCAATGTGATCAGTGTGGGTGATAAAAACATTCTCTAGCTGTGATTAGAATTGCAATGAGGTCATTGATAGCTTGGTAACACTTGTTTGAATAAAGTAAGGTTTCACTTACATAAGTACTCTTCACTTGCCACTCTGGACTTTAGATTTAGTTTGGTCCTATTTACTACTTTCTCTGTTGCATATCTCCCATTTAAAACTGTATATTGAAATACATAATTTTCTTTTTGATTATATGGTAGCTTCCATCTAAGACATTACATTGAATCCCAAATGTACCAGCCTCTGTGGACTCCCCATGAGAGACCTTGCCTTATTGGAGGAGGGAATTGGGGGTGAGTTGGTGTGGAGGAAAGCAGGAAGGGAGGAGAGGGGAATCTGTGATTGGTATGTAAAATGAATGAAAAATTCCTTAAAAATAAGGGGCTTTAGCTTTTAAATAATACCAACCCTTTTGAGAGTTTAAAGACCACTGGAGGTTCATGGTTAAGTACTAACAGCATCTTATTATTTATATGAGATAACCCTAATAGACTCATGCATGGAGCACTTAGTTCTCTGCTGACGATGATAGTGAAACTTAAGGATGTTGTCTCTAAATGAAGGAAGTGTATAACAGTTGACATGCCTTTTAAGATTATATCTGGCTAGGCATTGGTGGTGCATGTCTTTAATGCCAGCACTAGGGAGGCAGAGGTAGATGTATCTCTGTGAGTTTGAGGCCAGCCTGGTCTACAGAGTGAGATCCAGGACAGGCCCCAAAACTACAAAGAGAAACCCTGTCTCGAAAAAACAAACTAACAATCAAAAGATTATATCTGGCCCCTAGTTATGCCTTCCTGCTCTACCTCCAGGCTGCCATAAAACAAACTACATTGTTCCACCTCATGTCCCATGCCATAGTGAACTGAACTTTGAAAAACCATATGCAAGGTAAGACTTTCCTCCACTCAACTCATATCAGACATTTTGTCTCATTGAAGAGAAAATAAACTAATGCAGGCATATAAATAGAAGTATAGAACATCACAGTGGATAAGAAACTTATCTATTTCCTATAAATATTTAATTAATTTGTCCATTGAAATCTACCAAAGAATTCTGTTTCCTAATACTGTAAAAAAAAATGTGCTCCATTTATTTTTAAATTTGCTTGTTGGAGTGTTAAAAATCTGTACCTTAGGATATTTAATGTTTATAATACTGATCATATAATATTGATGTATGCTTTTTATCAGATTTTAGTTATTTTATTTCTTTAAATTTATAATGTAGTATTTTCTTGAAAATTCTGGAATTTGGTTACAATGAGTTTTTTGCATTTTTTCTTCAAAATTTCAGGTGAATTTGATATTTGAAGAGTTGCATTTTGTTCAGTTTGAGCATATAGTCATCCACATTTTTTTCTTGATCACGCATTTCACTGCATTATTCTGTACCATTTTCCAAAGCTTCTTATTAGGTGATATCACAACTTGTAAATGTACCAGCATGTTTCCTGGATTGATTGTCACACTCTTTAGTTTTTATTTCTCCATTCTAGGAGAATAGACTTTCCATGAAATTATTCCCCATTTTGCTCTTTATTGAGGTTTTTGTGAGGTAAAGTCTTCTTGTGTTTTCTCAACATTCTATGGTGTGAAGTTTATGTTTACATTATTCAAAGTCAAGAAGTTATCTTTAAAGACTAAAAAGCATGAAATCTTTCTGAGATCTGGTCTTAATACATCTAGGACATGACTCTAAGGCAGACAAAATTGCCTGTTAATTATGCATTCCCAACTGATAATTACTCTGTATACATACATGTACACAATACACAAACACATTTGTGCCTGAGCATGCATACATGCACACACACACACACACACACACACACACACACACACACACACACAAGTGCATGTTCCTGTGTGTATGGAAGTAGGTGTGAGTGTGCTATGGCATTCCAGTCTAGGTCATAAGACAACCTTAAGTGCAGGCTCTTATGTTTCACTAGCTCTTTCAAGGGTATTCTACCATTGCTTGTTGCCTATGCCAGGCTAACTAGCCTCTGAGCTTCCAGAGAATTTTCCCTCTCCTACTTCCTACCTCTCTGTAGACAGAATGAGAGGAGTGATACTACCTTTGGCTTTTCATAGGTTCTGGGGATTGGAACTCATATCTTCAAGCTTGCATAGTAAGGCTTTATACTCTGAATAGTGTCCTCAGACATCACACCCCTTATTTTTCAAAACACAGTAATGTACCATTCCTATTATCTTTAGCGAACTGTATTTCTAATTTAATATATCTCAGAAAATTCTTGTAAAAATGATTAAGATAGTATTCTCTTATTTTTATGGTGACATATACTATCATAGACATAATTTATGGACCCTGTTGATGAACAGTATCCATACTTTCTTCTTTTCTTATCTCAAACACAGATGCAACAAATGACTATCTTTATCTATCTATCTATCTATCTATCTATCTATCTATCTATCTATCTATCTATCTATGTTATGTTTACCACTGATGAGTGAGTGTATCTTCAGAGATATGTAATTGTCAAACCAAAAAATATGTTCATTTTTAGATATTCAAAGTATGGAAACTACTGATAAGACAACGTTGTAGTCAGACTTTCTTTGAACTGCCAGCTCCCAAATAACGATACAGAGACTTCTTATTAAGTATGAAAGTTTAGCCTTAACTTCGGACTGTTCCCATGAAGCTCTCAAAACTTACATTAACCCATTTATAATTGACTTGTTAAATCTCCTCTATACTATATGTTTGACTTCCTCCACAACTCACTGGAGATTCTCCACCTCTCAGATTCTTCCCATTCTATCCCCTTCTGCCTAGCTATTGACCATTCAGCTCTTTATTAAGCCAATCAAAAGATGCCTTAGACAGCTCAGGTAACATAGAGACATATCTTCACACAGAATGATCAAATATCCAACACAAATGGGATATTTATGTTTTGTTCTTTTTTTTTTTCAGTTCACACAATTTCTATTAGGAAAAAAGTTAAAATACCATTAAGTATAATGCAAAGGACAGTCTATGAAGGTAAGTCTCATGATTAATATTCTTTATTTACTATTGAAAGCTAGTTAATAACTGGCATAAAATAACTAGTCAATATTTTGAATAAATAAAATATATGGTTACAATACACACTTGGTTTTGCAATTCTAAACTCATTTTCCTTATTACCAGTGGCAACTACTATCCTGATTTAAGGTCTTTAAGGAAGTGCCTTGCCATTTGGGCTCAACTGAACTTAAGGCTGTTTTCAACCCTGCTGCATGACTGTCACATATGACTGAAATGTAAACATTCAGAACTTGTACCCTTTGATTAATCTAGGATATGCACCTCTTTCAATTACACCCAGTGAGAAATCATGAGACTCTTTCTTGAAGCACACAGAGAAGATTGGCTAAGGTTTCTCAATAAAATTTAAACCTGGGAAAGCATTAGGCTGGATTTCTGCAGCTTATTTGATTCTGTGAGTAGAGAACCCTGGTGAGAAGAAACTGTACAGATACCAAAATGAGAAAATAAGGAGCAACAGGACAAAGCCCATATAGATACTATCAGCCTAAACTGCTGGAACTCTATTTAGTTCAGTAGTTACAGTTTGTGTTCCAATAAATGCTTTTAAGGAAGTTTCCACATCCTGTCATTTCCAATTAAAAGCACTTTAACCAATCCATGTACTTTGTAATGTAATATTTACCAATGTTTGATCTTGTTTAATCTTTCTATACATCTCTAATACATTTTCTTTTATCTATTTTTGTTCTTGCTTCATAATGTGAAGCCTATCATGGAATTAGTCATTTCAAATTACTTTATCTTATTAATTCTCTCCACTTGCTTCTTTAGAATAATTTAATTACAGAATTTTTGGTGTCTTCATATGAATATTTAATTCATTTACTTCTCTTCTTTCTCTTTGAATAATAGACATTAATTAGGGCTTTGAAAGCTTGCCTGAGAAAGACTTTCAATTCTATTCGATTAGTTTTGATACAAAATTATTCCATGGTCATTATTTCTTAAACAGCCTGTTTGAATTCATTTTTTGAACCACAGAGAATTATTTATGATGATAATTCTGTTTAAATGTTATTTGCACACATTTCATTTCAGTGTCCATGTATGCAGCTCAAAAACACTTCATGAAAGAAATGTATTGAGTTTTTTTTTTATCATTTAATGGGACAAAGTTTACTATTGAATTTTAGAGATTCAAATAAAGTATCATTTTTATGGTATAGCATGAATCATCACATCAAGCATATATAATTTATTTCTTTTTTGATATATGTTTTTGTTAATTCTTTGAGAACTTCATACATGATAACAATGCAATTTGATATTCACCTTTCCCATTTCTCCATTGACATCCCATATGCTAATAAATAAGAGGGCTTCCACTGAACCATGGTTGACCATTCAGGGTTGATACCCTTCAAGGAAACTGTCTCTCTCCCACATCATTTTTATATCAACAAAGGTTTGACTTCCCAGTGTCATACTTTAAAATTACTATTTCCACTTTCTTAATTCATTCCAATAAGTTAAATCATTTCCCGCAGATTTAACCTCATGAATTCTATTTTTCTTGTATTTGGGGAACAATTTACTGTGTCAGAGGAGGAGTCTATAATCTGTACCCTCATTACTAGGTTCTTTTCCATACTTCACATAGGAAACCTAGACACAAGAAACTCATAATATTCTACTTTAAGAGGTAATCAAGTTTCCCCACTTATATTAATAAACAAACATGACATAAATCATTTATTTTTCTGTGAATTTACCTGAAATTGTCATAAATTTGATGTTCTATATATCTAAATTTCTGCCAATTTCTAATAAAATTTTAATTCCAATACTAGTTTATAAAAACTCAACTTGTACACATTTCTGAGACTACAGAATTGAAGAAATACATGACATTTCATTTTATACTACCTTTTGTGCCCAAGGCAATCTCATTTGGGACACATTATTCCATAAACTTCTTTATGTTTTCACTTACTTGTATTTGTCTGCAATAATATCATGTTTTTTTAATCTTGTACTTAACAAATATGCTTCTTTAAAAATTTTAAAGTGAGAAGTATAGCATGTACATAAGTCATTACAAAATGTCATATTCAACTGTTTGTCATCAGTTGAACAACAACATAGCACCAAGACATTTTAAAAGTTGGGGAAGAGGAGCATAAAGTTGTGTGGGTAGGAAGATTGGAAGGATCTTGAAAGAGTTGGGAAGAGGAAAATATGAGCAAAATATATTGTATGAAAAATTCTTAAAGAAAAATTAGTACATTGTGAGAAAACCAAAGGGCTTCATGATTATGTATTTCCAGAGAGACATTTATTTAATTTCATCATTAGCAAATGATTGATTGCTTATTATTGCTAAATGTGTGTTTGTTTCAAATGAAACTTTAAAATGAATTTGAAAATTTCAAAACACTAAATTACACACAGATATATTAACATAAATAATCTGTTCTTACATACTTCAAGTCTATCATTTTTGTTTACATACAAAGTCTATCACTTATTCTTTGCTTATTTACCATCAGTATTTTCATTACATTGGAATTTTATAATAAAACATTTGAATATCACAAGCTATGAGTATCTTCTCTTCAGATTAATTAGCAAAAATTCAAATAAAACATTATGACTAAAAATAAATCCACAGAAAAAGGGCAGAGAAGAAACTAGTTTGGATCTCATAATTATGGTCTTAGAATGTCTATAATAAAAATAATATAAATATTAATAACATAGATTAAAATAGTAACTAATTTGTACATTCATATGTCAGAAACTTTGGTATGGAGTTTATTTAAAGATAGTTTCTTATTTAACTTTTATAATATTAATACATCCCCAATAGACTGAACAATAGCAATCAGGCAGAGAACATCCTAAATACTTCATCTTTCATATAAAATATTAGAACATCTCAGTATGCCTGCAGACAAGATCAAACCATGGAGGACAGCATGTAAGCCTCAAGTTTTGATATTATTTACCTTGTTGGTTGCTCATTTACCTGGGCATTGTCAACTCTTTTATATTATATTATAACCTCACCTTCACAATGGTAATGTGTGTCTTGTGCCTGTGCTGTCACTATATTTTAAGACCCCATAGATTTCTGGAATTCATAATACAAAGCTGGAAAGAAATTTGCTATAGAATTAATCATAAATGATTTCTTACCCACATGTGGTTTAAATATTTAGAAGACATATTGTGCTTAGTTAATATTCCAATAAGTCAAATCTTTATAAGTTGCTGGGATGTAACGTATTTTAAAGGTAAGATGGACATGAATTTTAGTGGAGTACAAACAGAGTACCACAAAGTCAAAGTTTTGTTCCCTCCAAAGTATGTATGTTGAAATCTTAACTTCCAGGATGATTTTAGGATGATGGTCCATGATAAGGTAATGAAATCATTTAAACAGAGGCCTATGGTGAGGTGTGGCTGACTATAAAAAGGGATTAGTCCAGATTCCCTTTGCATTTCTCTTGTGCAAAGATACAAAACAAGATGGATACCTGAAATCCAATAAATTGACTCTCACTAGACACTATGTGCCAGATTGCTAACCTCAAAAAATATAACACAAAAAACAACATCAAAAATAAAACCACTTGCTTTATTTATGTCGCTTAGATTATTGTACTTCATTGTAACAGCACAAACAGACTAAAATGGAATCCCATGAGCTATTTCATTACTTTCCTTTTTCAATTACATGGGTTAGAACAACAAAATTGAAGAAGTAATTCATTTGCCAATATCTGTCAACTTGTGATTGGTGTATGTTGGCAGTCTGATGCAGAAACCAAAAGAGGGAGATTCATAGACTTCTCAAGGAAGGTTAAACATAAGTCACTCTAGGGAGATACATCATATGTAAACAAGGGTTAGCCGTGGATCTCTGCATCTGCTTCCATCAGTAACTGGATGAGGGTTCTATGATGACAGTTAGGGTATCCAGCCATCCGATCACCAGAGTAGGTTAGCTCAGGCATGCTCTCGACCATTACCAGTAGTCTATGGTGGAGTCATCTTAGTGAATTTCTGGGGACCTCTCTAGCACTCTGCTTCTCCCTATTCCTATGGTGCCTACATTTATCATGGTATCTCTTTCCTTGTTCTCCCACTCTGTTCCTGATCCAACTTGGAACTCCCACTCCCCTAAGCTCTCATTTCCCTGTCCCTTGCCCTCCATTACCCGTCTCCCAGTTTGATCATATAGATTTTATGCACTTCTCCATCGCTGGGTGATCCTTACATCTTTCCAAGGATTCTCTTTACTAGTTAGCTTCCCTGGAGCTGTGGGTTGCAGTCTGGTTATCCATTGCTTTACATCTAGTATCTACTTATGAGTGAGTACATATCATGTTTGCCCTTCTGGGTCTGGGTTACCTCACACAGGATGATATTTTCTAGTCCCATCCATTTGCCTGCCTGCAAACATCATAATGCCATTGTTTTTTCTCTGCTGAGTAGTACTCCATTGTGTATATGTAATGGCCAATTGCCAGGTAGAGCTCCAAGAGTCCAATTGATGAGAGAGGAGGGATTCTATGGGCAAGAGATATCTAGACCATGATTGGAAAAAGTACAGAGACAACTAGCCAAACTAGTGGAAACAAATGAACTATGAACCAAGAGATGAGGAGCCCCCATGGCACTGGACTAGGCTCTCAAGATAAGCAAGACAGTTGTTTAGCTTGAACTATTTAGGGAGGCCCTAGGCAATGGGACCAGGACCTGCCCCTAGTGCATGAGCCAGCTTATAGAGCCTAGTGCCTATGGTGAGACACTTTGTGCAGCCTTGGTACAAGGAGGAGGGGGTTGGACCTGCCTCAACTGAATCTACCAGGCTGGGCTGACTCCCCATGGAAGACCTTGCCTTTGGGGAGGTAGGTATGTAGGGTGGGTTGTGGGGGGAAGGCTGGGAGTTGTGAGGAGGGAGGACAGGGGAATCAGTGGTTGATATGTAAAATGAATATAAAAATACCTTAATTTTAAAAAAGAAAGAAAGAAAGAGAGAAAGAAGGGCTAGCCTCAAACTCACAGAGAGCTACTTGCTTCTGTATCCCAAGTGCTATGATTAAAGGTGTACACACAGTGCAAGTTCTATGATAGGCTCCAAAAGCTACATAGAGAAACCCTATCTCTAAAAACATACAAAAAGAAGTAGGAAAAAAGCTAGCAGTAATAGAATCTAGTCAATGTTTAAAAGGCAATTCATAATTAAACATGAATACTATAAAAATTGATGAGTAAAAATTTTATTGAAACTATAAAGATTAAAAGAACATTATTCATAAGCTAACCATTAATCCTTTTTATTAGATTTGGACTCTAATTTTATTTTTTCTTCTCTTCCTTATGTTTGAATCTGGTATTCTTTTAAGCTTATTTTTTCTTACATTGGGAAGTTCTGGATGGTTACATCACTTGATCTTCTAGTAAACAAGTCTTAAGGCAAATTTTGCAAGGCAGTTATGGAAAATATTTTCTTTCTTTCATAGAGAAATAAAAATGGAAATTTATGTTCTTCAAGGAACCATGTGTATTGTAGAACACATCTTTCAAGATTGAAATAAAAAAATGAAGATGCCAGAGAAAAAATAGAGAAAGAGCTGGATCTTTCATTACCTCATTAGTGTCAGTATTTGCTTCACTATTAATAATCTCAGAGTTTCCTTCTAAATACCACAACTCCTTATTGATTATGATGAGCTGAATCATAAACTTGCAAACATTGCAATGGAAACATATATTGAAGACCCATGTATAATAAAATATAAATGTGTTGTTGCTTTTTCTAGAAATACTATGCTTAACCTAAACATCATCTTTATTCTAACTTGATGTTTAGATAGTCTGTACTGTACCAAAATAAAAGGAGAAAAAACATTCTCTGTTACAATGAGAAAACTGAGTTATTCTTAGGATCTTTAGTCTTGGAGGACTTTCAGTTCCTCAGCTATAATCTCTCCATAAACAATGGCATGATTTCTAGATGTAGCAAATATAATTAAATGAGATAACAGTTTCCATAGACCATAACACAGGTTTCTTTTCTTTTTTTTCTTTTTTTGGATTTTTGAGACAGGGTTTCTCTGTGTAGCTTTGTGTCTTTCCTGGAACTCACTTTGGAGACCAGACTGGCCTTGAACTCACAGAAATCCACCTGGCTCTGCCTCTCGAGTGCTGGGATTAAAGGCAAGCGCCACCATTACCCGGCTAGGTTTCTTATTCAAAGGTTGATGTATAAAAATAAATTTGAGAAGATTGGTCTTAATTGAAAATTCTAAATTATTTTTTTATTTTTTTATTATTATTATGTGTTTTAATTTTATACATCAGCCATGGGTTCCCCTGTCCTCTCCCCTCCCGCCCCCACCTTCACCTTCCCCCCAGCCCCTCCCCTCCATTCCCATGTCCTCCAGGACCAAGACACACCTGGAGATTCATTTAAACCTGGTGAAATTCAAATCTTCACTTAGCTGATATGGAGATATTATAACTTGTAAACCTTTCCTTTCATTAAATGAACATTACAATTTATCCATCTACTTTATAGGTTTCTATCTATACAGAATGATTTTAAAATCTTTCCATATAAAGAAAATCTATATGTGTCAAATATAACAGTTATATAAAAATTCAAAGAACATTGTTTAATATATTTCATTGAATTTGATGTGTCTCACTCATCTCAAAATTCACATTAGTCAATACTGTAATTTATTTATGACCAAAGTAGAAAGAACGGACAAAGGGATGATCAAAATAGATTGGATGAACAATAATAGTGTTTGATAAAGAAGAATGAATAGATGTTTTTTCCCAACAATTAAACACCACAACAATCACGACAGAATGAACATTACAAAGAAAATGAAAAGCAACTCAGGACTACTTCAGTTTAGGTTCTAGGAAATGTGAGTGATATGTTCCAAGAAGTTAATGGAGCATTCCCTGACTTGTGAAAGTTTAGCAGGCAGAAATGACCCACTCATTTAGCATCTAAACCACTCTGAAGTGGCACTTGTGGATAAATAGAACCAACCATCCATGGGGCTCAAATAAGATTTAATATTGACTTTAGTAATACACTATCAAAAACCATCCAGGTGAATCATGGCCTATTACTTTTCATAAAAAGGAAAACTTGAAAAATCTTAACAGAAGAAGTTGGCAAAGCAAAGAACTCAATTGGATCTTACACACTTGAAGACTTTCACTATGACAGAAAATAAAACGGGAGTTTTAAAGTAAGTCCAGCTGCCTGTCCTATTTGCCCAAGTCACTGAAATACTGGCCACTAAACCCAACCCTCACAATTTTGTAAGAGATTTACAAGTGAAGTCATCCAACTGCCCTTTTTCCACCTTGAACTACGAATAAACAAACTGAACATGCTTGTACACTAGTGGGTTTTGAAAATGATTTATAGTGAAAAGAAACCTAGGAATTATTTAAAATAGTTAGAATTTCGTATTGAGGCAACTTTCATAATATTTCGTAAGTTCATATAGATACACACACTCCTTTAAAAATAATGACCATGTTCCTGACACATATTTTAAATCATGAATTCAACATACTGTATTAATCTTTATTTTATGCACTGTTTTCTAAGAGCAAATTCATTATCTCACCTTGTTACGTAATAATAAAATCATAGTTCTTTTATGGCTAACACACCAAGCCTCTAGAACAAAATTAACTTTTATAGACCTTTAGTCATTTGTTTTATCATGTGATTTAATTCTAAAGATACAAGTCATCTAAAAGAAAATTTTATTTTGCCATAAATGACAACAACCCTTTAAGGTTTTCTGATTAAATAAGAATACTTTGGTGTGTGTGTGTGTGTGTGTGTGTGTGTGTGTGTGTGTGTGAGCACACCTGAGTGCATATGTTCTTCTTTGGTATTCCTTATTAAGACAGATGACCAGAATCTAGAGGTACTTTATCCTGACAACTAAGTTGGGGGATTTGTTTGGAAAGGAGATGCACTGTTTGTCCGTTATTGATTTTTGGTCTTTTGCATAATTTTGTAATTCTACCATGGCTACAGGCCTGAAATACCAGAGGAATAAAGCCATGCCTTATATTCTTCCCCTGACTCATAACTTAACTGTGTGTTAGAAAACCTGCCTCAAGTCAGAGCTGGCTTTCACAGCCTTGGCATACACTTTGATTCCCCATTTAGGGAGCATCTTCAAAAAGTCTTTGCTTGTTACAGCTACACCCAAATCAAATTCTGGAATTCCACTGATTAAAATGTTTTATGATGCCTTGAAATCTATTTTCACTTTCCTTGTGTTTCTCTGCAATTCTTTTGCCACCCAAGCCAGAAATATTAGAGCTATCCATCTGTAACTCCTGGCTTTGTCAAACACATCTTACAACTGTGTTTGCAAAATGTCTCTTCTTCAGAACTCCTTTCTCCTTCTTCATTTCTTTAGGTAAATGAAATATATAGAATGAGCTTGCATCATATGCATGCTTCTATAAAATAACTCATCGAAAATGTAAGTACATGTCCATAGTTCTCCATATTTTGAATCCAGCTCCAGAGTTGTAAAAATAACTCTTTTTGCCTTATGCAGCTGATATAAAAATAAATTATTTTTAAAATGTATGCCCTATGTGGTGGGAGAAAATGAAAACAAAAGAAAACAATTCAAGATCATATCAAAACAGTGCATAATTATGATCCTGTCTAAGGTCAAACGTGTGCCAATAAATATTAGCTGAATGAATCAGAGAAAAATCTTGAACATAGATAGGGCTTTCCTTAGCCAAGAAAAATGAGTGAACTCACTCTCTAAGCCATCAGAATCCGAGGATGAAATTGATATGAACAAAAATATTATATGTAAACTTTGCATATACATATGTAAATATGTATGCATATGTATTTAAAATACTTGTCTGCCAGACATGGCAGAAATTGTATGAAATGCAGATGTGAATCAAGATTGAAGATACAGATTTACATTTCTCAGGAAAGAAATTATTATAAAATACTTAACTGTGGTTTGTCTATTTTATGCAATTTTCCCCTGAGTCCATTTTATCTGAAAAGTGTGGTGTGTTTGTCCCTTATCTATTACCATTATAAAACACCATGATCAGATTGGATTTATGGTTCCTGAGAGTTGGGGTGTATGGTGCCAGAGTAAGGCATGACTGCAGTATTAACTGAGAGGTCACGTCTAGAACTTCGAGCAAGAGGCACAGTGATCTCTCTGGGCTGCAGAGGATCAGAGGGTGTGGCCTTTAGAAACTTCAATCCTGACCCAAGTGATGTGCTTTCTCCAAGAATGCTATAGCTTTTGTTTCTTCCTAAAGAACCGCTGACTGAGGACTAAGCACTCCAATACACGAGCAGTTGGAGGTATTCTCATCCAGACCTCCACATGTGCTGTGTCTGTTTCTGTTAACTGGCTAACAGTGTCTCTTTATGAAACTAAATTTAAAAGTAAGGATATTCAAACTTTAATCTTTGGCAACTGGACTATACAAATGGAATGAATATTCACCACAGTATGCAGAAATCTAAGCTGCAAATGAGTGTCTTCTTATACTGTAAACTGTCATCAAAAAGAAAAAAAGTTTGCCACAATTTTACTATATTACTTTCAGTTAGTTTATTACATAGATAAGAAAGAGACAGACAGACAGACAGGCAGAGACAGAAGCAGTTTCAGGAGAGATGTGGGAAGGAATCTTGAGACTTTTCCTTAGTAATACAATGACAATTTTTTTATTTTATATTTTCTTTCAAAAATTATTTTCCTTATTAAGGATATTTATACACATGAATGAAGCCATGATTTAAGTAAACACTTACATTAGTCTCCTCTTCCTTATGACTCCCATAATAAATGTATAGCAATTTTTCTTAGCTATCCTTTCCTAAGTTTATCTTTCATGTTGGTTAGTAGGTATTTGGTGTTCCAGATTCTCTACTTTGCTGTCACATCACGCTTATGAACATTTCTCCAGCATCTATCATGATAATACTTTGATCTATAATCTCTCTGCCCTTCTTATTGGCAACTATTATCAAATGGCCAATAGTATAATTAAAAGCCTAGTTTAAAAATCTGAACAAGTTTAACGTCATTTTACTATCCATGACATTTCTAAGCACAGTGTTCTTGCTTTTGGTCACTTTGATGGCAGAATACTAAAAAAAAAAAAAAAAAAAAAAAAAAATCCATCTGATATTGTGTTCCCTGAAATATTGTGCACCCTAACAAACTTACCTGGGGTCATAGACAGAACACCCACAATATTAAACATAGAGGATAGGCAGTGTTAGCGCACGCCTTTAATCCTAGCCTTCCAGAGGCGGAAATCCATCTGTTCAAGGATGCAGCCAAGCATGGTGACTCATGCCTTTAATCCCAGAAAGCAAGTCTTTAATCCCAGGGAATGACAGCAGAAATAGAAAGATATATAAGGCATGAAGACCAGAAACTATAAGCATTTGGCTGGTTAAGATTTTAGGTTTCTAGCAGCAGTTCAGCTGAGAGCCATTGGGATGAGGACTCAGAGGCTTCCAGTCTAAGGAAACAGAATCAGCTGAGGAACTGGTAGGTGAGGTAGCTGTGGCTTGTTCTGCTTCTCTGAATTTCCAGCATTCACCCCAAATAATTGGCCTGGGTTTGTTTTTATTGATAAGACCTTTTAATAATCCATGCTACATCCTAGCATCTTCTTACCTGTTGATTCGAATTTATTAACTTCACTATTAATATGAGGTTTTGTTTCTCTAACTCACCTACTGGCACTGAAAAAAATAAGCACTGATTCCAAATTACGCCAGAAGGGATAGTTGTCACCTAATTTAGGGTTCATGTTTAAAAAAAAAATGATTGTTATACTCCGGTAAACCAACTTTCTTATGCATTCTTTGTGGTGCACTTTGCTTATTCATAGTACTGTGCAATTCCTTACCAATGTGCATCGTTTCCTCATATGTGTTTTTCCTTATGCTATTCTTAATGTTGGAATTGTCTTTTCTTTCATCTTAAAATATCTAAGTACTTACCATGCTAACACTCAGAAGATGTAGAATGTATTATACCTACTTCTTTCTAATACACATTGCTGCCTTTGTCAGTATCAGTTACTCTAACAAATGTTGTTAAATCCAATGAAGTAAAAAAAAAAAAAAAAAGGAACTACTAATAATCCAATTATTGCCTTTCTGTCTCTTAAGGATGACATTGTTTAGCTGGCTTGTTTTGGCTTAGGTTTTCATGTGAGATTGCCCTTCATTGCTTTCTGTGCCAAACTTGGTATGAAGGTTTTCCTCCAACAGAATGGTTGAGTTTCAAGAAAGATACCAGACATAGAAGAAGCTAGAAGACCTCAGCTACTTACAGAGTTACTTTTGTTTTTCATGATATAACATGTAGTCACGGCAGATTACTAACAGCAAATCTAATTGACAAATTGTTCATGTGCTCATTTCAGGGCCACATCTATCTTTCTTTTCTTTTCCCTTTGTTGGAAGTGAAACAGTAACTTCAGTGAATGCTTATGATAGGAAGGACTCAGTTCTGTCTTTCAAAAGAAATGAAAACATGGGACATGTTTTAAAAACCATCCATGAGTTATTTTGAACTTCTATTTTTTTTTTTTTTTTTGATGTTCACTTTGAAGAAGGACTCTTAATTGTTACATTGGATCATGTATTTGTTGTATATTTTGTAAAGGTTAATTCAATTTATTTGTGATTGTTTATGGTTTGAGTGATATGTACATGTTTTGCTTTGTTCTCAGAAATATAAAATATCCACTTAAGTCACTTTAAAATAAATGAATATTGAGTGTGTTTATATTAATTTAGCTTTTGCTTAGGATATAGAACAATGAACCTCCCAAATACAAGTATTATGAATAGAATTTTATCAAGAAGAATGACATTTTACATGGTACATATGAACATTGGAATACTTTTATTTCTGATTAAGGAATTAGAAATGTCATCAGTGAAGCTATGTCAGAGATAGAGTATTCACTATATTTTATTTCTATATTTTATTTTATTTCTTTCCCTCTTATTGAAAATAGTTCTTTTCATATAATATATCCTAATTACAGTTTCCCCTTCATCCATGCCTACCTCAATTCCTTTTCCATCCAGATTCATCCAGTTCTTCCTCAATTCCTTTTCCATCCAGATTCATCCAGATCTTTCTGTCTTTTGTTAGAAAACAAATAAGCTGCTAAAGATAACAATAAAATACAGTATAAGTTAAATCAAAAGCTAACACATCAAAATAGAACACAAATGCACAGAAAAGAGCCCAAGAAAAAGAATAAGGAAAATATAGACACTCAGGTATCAACTTGTTTGTATCCTCAGAATCACAAACACTAAACTGGAAGCCATAATATATATAATGTATTATATTTATATACATATGACCTATAGGCTAAAAAGATAGTAAAGCAATAAAAAATATATAAAAATAAAAGAAAAAATAGAAAGTGCATAAGATAAAATTAAAACAAAAACAGCTGGATCAAACAATTGAATAGCTTGAACTGGTTGGGAGGCATCCAGGCTGTGGGAACGGGACCTGTCCTTAGTGCATGAGCTGGCTGTTTGGAATCTTGGGCTTATACAGGGACACTTTGCTCAGCCTGGAAGGAGGGGACTGGACCTGCCTGTACTGAATCCACCAGGTTTAAATGAATCCCCAGGGGAGCCTTGGCCCTGGAGGAGATGGGAATAGAGGGGAGGGGCTTGGGGGGGAAGGTGGAGGTGGGGGGGGAGGTGGGAGGACAGGGGAACCCATGGCTGATATGTAAAATTAAAACACAAATATAATAAAAAAAAATCTCAAAAAAAAAGAAAAAGAAAAAACAAAACAAAACAAAAACAACAGTAACAACAAAATAAAGCCCTGACAGAACATAGGACAAGGAACCTCCAAAGATACCATTGAATTTGCCCTCTGTTATGTACTGTCAGGCATGTGGCCTATCCTTAAGAGTAGTGTGTTTCCCCCAGAGGAACTTCCTTGATTAAAAAAAAAAATTTCATTTGCAAGTGGATATAGCCTCTGGATTAGGGAAGGAGGCATGTGTCCATTTCTTTCAACTCTAGGGTCTCATCTGGTACAAACACATTCAGGCCCTGTGCATGCTTCTGCTGTCTCTGTGAGTTCATATGTTTGTTAATCATGTTGATTTAAAGGTCTTTGTTTCTTTGGTGTACTCCATTCCCTCTGACTGTTATAATCTACTAAATGGAGTTGCCTGAAACCTTACAAGAAGGAGTTGATAGGAAAAAACAAAACAAAACAAAACAACAAAACAAAACAAAACCAAACAAAACAAAACAAAACAAAACAAAAAAAAACAAACGTTTAGGGCTAAATCTTCTTCAGAAGGATGCTTCCCTGTTGATGGCTGAGCAAGACCATAATCCATGAGAATAGCAGAATGTCATTAGGAGTCATTTTATTTCTACATGTTGTTTTGTTCTAGAACAGTAATATTTGATCTTCTCCTAGGTCCCTGGATGATCTAGTCTCAGATTATAGGCCAACCAAACAGTGTCAGTTATGGGTTCCATCTCAAGGCTTTAAGTCAAATCAGATATTGGTTGGTTATTCACACATGCATTATGCCATCATTGCATTGTCATACCTTGCAGACAAGACACAATTGTAGATCAAAGGGTTTGTAGCTGGGTTTGTGACACTCTTCTCTTTTGGTAGCATGTAGAGTACCTTCCTTTAGCAAAGACACTAGTATGCAGACATAAAGGCTCAATGTAGGCACCAGCTAGACTTTTCCATGTTCAGTGAGTTGTATAGGTGTTGTCCTTAGCAACAGGCTCTTTCTGTCAGTTTGTGGAGAACAATCTATTGTCTTTGAGACAACGTGGGTTGTTTGGGAATTTTTATGGGACCCCTTTGGACAACAACCCAACTAAATATAACCCAATCACAGTACCAGATGCTCTGTTTGGGGACAAAGAGAATTTCCAGGACTTTGTCTTCATTATTTGGCAACTTAATTTACTTTACCTTCATACATGTATATAGTTTAGGAAGGTTATACCTTATTAGGTCTCTATACTACTCTTCAAATGACCCTAATTTTAGTTTTCTCTCCCAAAATTCTCATCCTTTCCCTCTCTTTTCTCCCCTTTTCCTCTTGATCCTCCCATTTCAGTCCCTCACTTCCACATCTACCTATTCAATGTCCCATTCCTGGGGAGATCTATCTGTTCCTCTAACCCTCCTCCCAGTATCTTACTCTATACCTATTCTCTCTGAGTCTATGAAATGTAGCTTGGTTATAATTTACTAAACAAATGACATTTACATATGAGCAAATACAAACCACATTTGTCTTTCTGAGTATTAAGTGTTAAGGAAGCTTTTGTTTGTTTTTTATTTCTGCCAATTTACCTGCAAATTTCATTTTTTGATGGCTGAACAATATTCCATTGTGTAAATGTATCATATTTTCTTTACCAATTCTTTTGTCAAAGGACATCTAGGTTGATTCTGATTTCTGACAATTATGAATGGAGCAGCAATGAGCATGACTGAACAAGTAGCTCTGTGATTGCATGAATTGTCCTTTGGATATATGCCCAAGAATGACATAGCAGGATATTGAAGTAGATCAATTTCCTTCCTTTTGAGAAAGTGACACACTAATTTTCATAGTGGCTGTGCAAGTTTGTAGTCCCACTAGAAATGAATGGCTGTTCCCTTTAGTCTATATCATCTGCAGCATGAGCCATAATTTCTATAATGAATCCTATCCATTCTGATGGGTATAAATTGAAAACTCAAAGTAGTTTTAATTTGCAGTTCCCTGGTGACTAACGACATTGACCATTTCTTTATGTGCTTCACGGACATTCTATTGAGAATTCTCTACTTAGATCTATGCCTTATTTTCAATTGGGTTATTTGTTTTCTTGATATCTAGTTTATTGAGGTATTAAGTATTTTATATATTATCCCTCTGTTGGATGTGTAGTTGGTAAAATTCTATTCCTGTTCTGTAGGCTGCTGCTTTCTCTGCTCGACTGTGTCCTTTGCTGTGTAGAAGATTCTAAGTTTCATGAGGAGTCATTTATTAAGATACTGTTGGCAATGGGATTCTTTTTAAACTGCCTTTATTATGCTGAGGTATGTGCCTTGTATCCATAAGGTATGCCCATGTATCATGGAGAGGTGTGGAATTTTCTCAAAAGCCATTTCTGCAACTAGTGAGATGATTATGTATTTTCTGTCTTTCAGTTTGTTTATTTGGTGAACTGGAGACTCTGGGTTATTTCTGGTGGTTATATTATTATACATTTTAATTTTATTAGCTCTTTGAAAATTCTGTACAATGAGTTTTGATCATATGTACTGTGTTTCTCCCAACTTTTCTTAGGGACACCATCTTTCCCACCCAAATTTATCTTCTTCTTGTCCACATAAAGGTAAATTTCTGATGCCCAAATACTCTTTGATGTGTGGCCTTTCACAGTAGTATGGTCTTATTGTCAGATGTTGAGGTTTTAGAGAAAACTGGCACTTTTCACCAACAACAGAAACTTACCAGTAGCTCCTCAGCTAGGGGTGGAACTATGTGCTCAACTATCCATTCCATCCTTGGATTTTGTATGGTTTACCTCACATGAGACTTGTTCATGCTATCAAAAGTCTTTGAGTTCATATTCGTAGCTGCCTGCTGTGCCAGAAGGCACTGTTTCATTCTAATTTTCCACCTTCTCCCTAGTTTTACACTCTTTCTTCTCTTTACACACTAATCCCCAAATTTATGGAGAAAGAGGTACAATATATATGCTCCCTTTATAGTTGAACCTTTGAAAAGTAACTTTTTTCTGAACCCTAGCCAGTTTTTTGTTGGTTTCTGTGTTGATCATCATCTACTGTACTCTGAAGTTTCTATGATCAAGGTTGAAAGGTAACAATCTATGTGTATATTGATAAATCTTTTGAGTTAGTTTACTATTATACTTACTTAGCAGAATAACTATCCTATCTGTTCTCACAGGAACTGTGCTTTGTCTACCCATAGGTTCCTGGCTATGTAATGGTTCCAGACATGGGTTTCATCTTGTGGAACACAACTTTAATCCAATTAGAGAGTGATTGGTTACACTCATGCTATCTTGCCACTGCTGCACCAGTGTGTATGTCTTGCAAGGGATAAAATTGCAGCCCACAGGATTCACAGATGGGGATGATTGGTGTTTACTTTCTTCCTCTGGTAGCATGAACAATACCTTCCAGCACAGTTCCTGCTAGCCAGTAGGTAAGAACTTATATAGAATTTTTGCTAATATTTTTTAAATATTAGTCTTTTGAATGGCAAATGTATATGGTTCAAGAGAATTTAGAATGGTTTTCTGTAGACCAACCATTATGTCCCTCTAGGATTCATATGCTAAATTCCAGTCATAAGCTTATAATACTACTGGGCAAAAGCAGACATTTAGGAGGAGGAACTTAGAGGAACTAAGTTATTCTAGTAAGCGTGAAATTATTTTTTTTTGGTTTGTTTGTTTTTAAATTTCTTTTTCTTTTTCTCCTTTTTTATTTATTATATTTGTGTTTTAATTTTACACATCAGCCATGGGTTCCCCTGTCTTCCCTCCTCCCTCCCCCATCCCCACCTTCTCCCCACCCCTCCCCTCCATTCCCATCTCCTCCAGGGCCAAGACTCCCCTGGGGATTCAATTCAATCTGGTGGATTCAGACAAGGCAGGTCCAGTCCCCTCCTTCCAGGCTGAGCAAAGTGTCCCTGTGTACCCACAAGGTTCAAACAGCCAGCTCATGCACTGAGGACAGGTCTGGGGCCCACTGCTTGGGTGCCTCCCAAACAGTTCATATGGGCAGACGTCAAGGCAGAAGTACATACAACAAAATAAAGAGCAATACAGCATCACCAGAATCTAGCCCTTCTCCAACACCTAGACCTGAACATCACAGAATGGAAGAAGCAGAAGAAAACAACCTTATAAGTAACATCATGAAGAGGATAGAGCCCTATATAGAAGAAATCAAAACTAAAGTGGATGAACAGACAAACAAGAACGCTATAAAAAACTAGAAGAAAGGACAATTAAAGCAGAAGAAAACAATAAGTCCCTGAAAGAAAATCATGAAAAAGCAACAAAACAGATGAGGGAAACAGTCCAAGAATTGAAGAGGGAAATAGAAAAAAATGAAGAAGACACTAGGAGAAGGAATGTTGGAAATAGAAAATCTGAGTAAATGAACAGGAACTTCAGATGCAAGTATAATGAACAGAATGCAAGAGATGGAAGAGAGGATCTCTGGTGTTGAAGATACATTACAAGAAATAGATTCATCAGTCAAAGAAAACACTAAAACCAACAAAGTCATGACCCAAAATGCCCAAGAAATTTGGAACACCATGAAAAGAACAAACCTATGAATAATAGGGATAGAGGAAGGAGAAAAATACCAACTCAAAGGCACAGAAAATATATTTAACAAGATCATAACTTTCCCAACTTAAAGAAGGAAATGCCTATGAAGATACAAGAAACCTATAGAACACCAAACAGACTAGACCCCCAAAAAATGTCCGATCGCCACATAACAATTAAACAACAAAACATACAGAATAAAGAAAGAATATTAAGGGCAGCAAAGGAAAAAGGCCAAGTGACTTATAAAGGCAAACCCATCAGAATAACACCCGATTTCTCAATGGAGACTTTGAAAGCCAGAAGGACCTGGACAGATATAATGCAGACATTAAGAGACCATGGATGCCAGCCTAGACTAATATACCCAGCAAAACTTTCAATCATCATAGATGGAGTGAAAAAGACCTTCCAAGACAAAACCAAATTTCAACAATACTTATCCACAAACCCAGCCCTACAGATATCATTAAAAGGAATATTCCAACCTAAGGAAGTCAGATACACCCTTGAAAACACAGGCAATAGATAACACCGTAGCAGTAAACCCCCAAAAAGAGAAGTACACACACACTACCACCAAAAAATAAAAGTAATAACAGGAACAAACAATCACTGGTCATTAATACCCCTTAATATCAATGGACTTAATTCACCTATAATAAGATGCAGACTAACAGAATAGACACAAAAACAGGACCCATCTACTGCATACAAGAAACACACCTCAAATTCAAAGATAGACACCTCCTAAGAATAAAAGGATGAAAAGAGACTTTCCAATCAACTATCTTAAGAAGCAAGCTGGTGTAGCCATCATAATATCCAGCAAAACAGACTTCAAACTAAAATCAATCAAAAGAGATGATGAAGGACATTACATATTCATCGCAGGAAAGATCCACCAAGATGAAGTCTCAATTTTGAACATTTATGCCCCAAACACAAGGGCACCCACATATGTAAAAGAAACATTACTAAAGCTTAAATCACATATAAAACCCCACACATTAATAGTGGGAGACTTCAACACCCCACTTTCACCTTTGGACAGATCTGCCAAATTGAAACTTAACAGAGACATAATGGACTTAACTGATGTTATGGCTCAAATGGAATTAATCGATATCTACAGAACATTCCACCCAAACAAAAAAGATTATACCTTCTTATCAGCACCCCATGGAACCTTCTCTAAAATTAATCACATACTTGGCCACAAAGCAAATCTCAACAGATACAAAACAATTGGAATAACCTCCTAAGTTAGATGTAAAAACAAAAAACAAAAAACAAAACAACAAAAAAAAACCCTACAGAATACCTACAATCTCATGGAAACTGAATCACCAATTGGTTAAGGAAGAAATAAAGAAAGAAATTAAACACTTCCTAGAGATCAATGAAAATGAATACACCACATACCCAAACTTATGGGACACTAGAAAGCAGTGCTAAGAGGGAAATTCATAGCACTAAATTCCCACATAAAGAAGCTGGAGAAATCTCACGCTAATGACTTGACAGCACACCTGAAAGCTCTTGAACAGGAAGAAGCAAAGTCTCCCAGGAGGAACAGACGCCAGGAAATTATCAAATTGAGAGCTGAAATCAATAAAATAGAAATAAAGAGAATAATACAAAGTATTAAAAAAACAAATAGTTGGTTCTTTGAAAAGATCAACAAGATAGACAAGCTCTTATCCAAACTAACCAAAAGAAGAGTACGTGTGAAATCTTTACACAGTATTGGAATTATGGTAAGAATCTCCTTTTCTCCCCTTTCCATTGTCAGGAGGTAAAAAGCTTTGAGTCATGACACAATTCTTGACTCAAGAGTGGCCCATTAATAAGAGCTGGACGGTTATTAAAACCATAAGCTACAATAAATCTTCCATCGTTTGACTGCATTATGTCAAGTATACAATCACAATGACAGAAAACTTCCTTGCTCACTATGTCTTCAGTTGGCAAAATGTTGTATACTAATAATATGCTTCTAAATACAAGTAAATATTTCAAAGACGTAATTTTGACTCTCTTATTCTAAATATGGATTAAATACACAATAAATTTGTTATAATACAAGCAATGGCTACTTGAATAATAAATGATAATTTTGGTATTGTTTAATATAGAAAGTATTTTCCTTTGAAAATTCTCATATTGAGAAAAATTCTGTTGAGATTTAAGTGCCTCATTCTTTAAAATAAGTGACTAAGCCAGATGCTGGTGATGCAGGCCTTTAATCCCAGCACTCGGGTGGCAGAGGCAGGTGGATCTTTGTGAGTTTGAGGCCAGCCTGGTCTACAGAGTGAGATCCAGGAAAGACACAAAGCTACAGAGAGAAACCTTGTCTCAAAATAAATAAATAAATAAATAAATAAATAAATAAATAAATAAATAAATAAATGAATACATAAATAAATAAGTGAGTAAGATAATAAATATATAAATAGCTAAACAAACAAACAAACAAACAAATAAATAAATAAATAAATAAATAAATAGCAGGATGAATAAATATAATAAGTGAGACTAGTGAGATAGCACCCTGAGTCAGAGACTGTAGTTCTTCCCCAGTGCCTGCTCAGGTGTCCACACATGCCTATAACACCAGTTCCAAGAAATCCAAAACCCTCTTCTGGTCACCATTGGTCACCATCAGTACTTGTGTACATCTGGTGTGTGTGTGTGTGTGTGTGTGTGTGTGTGTGTGTGTGTGTACATTTTCTGACAATTCAAGCATTGTTAACAGTGTAGTCAGAAAATATTTCCTAAATATTTTTCCAAAGTACTATATTATAAGCTAAGTATGCCTAAAATGTAGGTGATCAACTGAATGATAATTGGAGTTGTCTGATTGTCTGGAAAGACACTGGTTCATATATTCTGATAAATAAGGACCTTTTGCTTTCTTGTCTAGACAACAGCACAAACATCAAAGAACATATGCTTAGAGTTCATGATCTCCTTCAATTCAGAATATGGGCTATAGGGAGAAGAGCTCAGAGCACAATAAGGAAAGCATTCACAAACTGGTGCTTCTCACGCACCATAATCTTGGAAGTAATGGTGCACCGTGGTCATAAAAAAAACAGTAAATCTAGAAATTGGATCCCATTTAAGAAAATAAGTGGCCATCAATGACACACAAAACCAGCATAAACCAAGAAGGTTGAAGGTTTAGAAACCTGAACTTTGTCTGACTGAAGAAGACGGTGATGAGAGAAATTCAGCAACGTTCACCACTGAATTGTCAGTCTTGATCTTCCTCCCTTCCTTGTATAAGTGAAATACTGAAGTGTTTGGGACCGAACACCGGGGTTTGCACTTGTTAATAAAACACCCTGTCAATCACAGCTAAGCTATAAGCTCAGCCCCTCTTTCTCCTTTTCATCAAGGAATTATGTGTAATCTAAGTTTGTAATATCAAGAGATCATAAAACCGAATAATGATTTTTCATCATTTTCCCTCAATATTAAAATGTATGTTGTATCTTGTTTACAAAGTGATAATTATTTAGGGAGAGAGACAACAGAAAAACCATCATTTGCTTTCTATTTATTTAAAAATTTATGCTAAGCAGATATTACCTTTCCCCTTTTCTTGTAAAATGATATACAGGGGGGTTGACTCATGTATTGCTAATACTAAACTTCTTAGCAGAATTATGTTCTGAGGCACACTCTATTAAAATGGAGATGCAGAAGTATTATAACAGTCAGAGAAACAGGAAGTTTTCTGTGAGGTTGTATCTCCTAGTGATATCAGAATCCATACCCATAATACCTCACCAACATGAATGTCTAAACATGAGCTGACAAGGACAGCAACGATAGGTATAATAAAGAGGACTACAAAATTTCATGAGGCCTCAATTCTACACATAAATTTATGGGCAGCAGAAGAATACTAGAAGTGGGGAATATAGTCTTCTCCAGGAAAGAGCACATCAATTGCTTATCCAGTATCAAGTAGTCAGCCCTGAAAACACATATGAATAACACTCTATGGACAGAGCATGTTGTATTTAGGAATCTATATGTATACACAAATACACATGGTAGAAACTAATAAAAAATGAGACAATGAATCTGAAAAAAGAGCATATGGTATAAATATAGATGGGATGATTTTGAGAGAGAAGATAGTAAGGAGAAAACAATGTAATTATAATATCAAAAAAGAAGTAAAAAATAGCTTTTTTTCAAACTTTTATTTCAACTTGATTTAAAAGAAAATGTATCTCAGGATTTGAAAGGCAATTGTCCTTGTATGGTAAGCAATGTATCTGTATTATATGATAGAGGCTTTGCTTCAAGTAAGCTTTAAAGACAGGAAACAAAATATAAACTGAAACGGATTAGACCTCTAGTTTACTCGTGTCTAAATACTCCAATCACATATGTATGGAAAAAACAATGTGCAGCCTGTTCCAGGTCCTGCATAATCAACTCCGTGAATATCCTCTTGTTCTTTACCATGTTTCATAGCTCCAAGGTCAACTAACTAATGGGTGACCTGGAAAATTATTCTAGAAAATACAAGAATGTCTTGATTTTATGTCTTGATGTAAGATCTATTGCTGATGTTGCATATAAAAGTAGAAAATAGAGACTATGAGTTTTCTCATTTGGACATTAATTCATCCTGGCTTAGCCCCCTTGCTTTCTCTAAGGCAACACTAACATTTGTTTTGTTTTGTTTTTCTTCTTTGGGAAATGCTCAGCAATATAAGGAATTCTATCTCACTGAAATGCAACTTGCTCCGTGAATTCATTTGACTAAAATTATGTTCCTGTAAGTTGTATACATACATGTCATTAATGGGCATTTCATTATGAAAACTGGATCACTATGTCAGTTGATATTCACAGTATGTGTGTCCTTTGACAAGGTAGTCATTTCTATTGCAAGTATGATTAGCACCATACTTAAAAAATTACTAAAGCTTTGGATGAAAGAAACAGAAATAATACTCGAAGGAAAAACAATTTCTTATAATCTGTTGAATAATCACAATAAACCATCCAAAAAGGAACACACTATTGACAGAAACCCATAATAATAGTAACAGAGCAGATATTTTATAGTATTATATTATAATATACTTCTAAAATTGTATTTATCAGACATAAAAATGAAGAAAACATAGTTTTAAAGAGTCATTCAGTTTCCTCTCCCCTTTTCTTTCTGTTTTTAATATCTTTAATTTTTATTTCTGAGAATTACATACATGTACTCAATAAAATGTTATCATTTCATTTCTCCATTATTTTCTTCCAATTCCACCCATATCTTTCCATTGACCACTGTCCACTGCAAACAGTATCATTTCTAGCCAAGGCTGAGTACCTGACAGTTCCATGGTATGAAAACAAATATTTATGAGGCAATTAGACAGCATGCTTTTAGGGGACTGGACCTGCCTGTACTGAATCCACCAGGTGGAATTGAATCCCCAGGGGAGTCTTGGCCCTGGAGGAGATGGGAATGGATGGGAGGGGCTGGGGGGAAGGTGGGACAGGGGTGGAGTGGGGAGGACAGGGGAACCCATGGCTGATGTGTAAAATTAAAACACAAATACAATAAAAAAAGAAAAAGCCTTATATACAGAAGAAAAAAAAAAAGAAATCAATCTATAGCCTGACCTTATGGATGCATTCTCTCAATTGAGGCTTCCTCCTCTCTGGTGACTGTAGTTTGTGTCAAGTTGGCATAAAACTAGCCAGGACTGCAAGTTAGCACACGTTCTCACATTCCAAGTTCAGCACCACAAGATAAAAATAATTAAAACACTTAAAAAAAAAAAAAAGCAGGCAAATACAGTAGCAGGTTTTACTCTGGGACCAATGACCTCCCAGCCATGGGCTGTTGGCTAGACTTATAGAACCAGATATGAAATTCCTGTAACAGCCATGCCATTATTGCACAAATTGTCATATTTTGCCTGGAAGATTAGCATGCAGCATGTAGGCTCTAGTGCTGGATAAGATCCTCAGTATCTTCTCTATTCCATGTCCTGTACAGTATTTTGTCATACCATGAAAATTAGAAAATAGGGTGGAAGTTTCTGAGTCCCTTTGAGATAGATGTCTCTATGCCCTGCAGCCAAAGGGTGCCACATCTTCAAAAGTGGGTGGTTACCAAGAAGTTATGGTGAGTCATGGTTAATCCTTTCACTACCCCATACTCTCCTCCACCTCACCCCCCACTTCCATCATTGCATAATTTTTTAACCCATAGTAGCCTCCCTCTTCTCTCTTTTCCTATGCATTCATCTATCATCTGAATTTTCCTTAATTTGGGTTCTAGGATAGTAGACTTTCATATGGCTTTCTGAACTTTTCCCTTACATTGGCATCCCTGTTTACCTCCTGATTTCCTCCATATTCCCACACCCTAGCTGAGATTTTCAACCTATAGCATTCTACTTCACTATTTTTGTTTTACTCTCCATCTGCTGTCCTATTTCCCTCACTTTTTCCACCCATAAGACATCTTTCTTCTCTGGTTCCAACTGAGTCTGAAGCTGAACACCTGAAACAATCTCAATCTTAGATAAAATACATGGCTTTTCTCTTTCTGGTCCTGAGTCTCCTTAGCACAGTCACAATTGTCTACAATTGTCAACCTACCTACACATTTCATTTATTTTGTTACAACTGAGTTTTATCACATTTTTTTCTTATGTGTTAATCTAGGGATAGCCATTTCCCTGTTTTACCTAGCACATAGCAAAGACAAGTAAGGGCTTCCCAGGCACCGATCAATGAACTTAAACTTCACATCCACCCAGCTTCCATGAATATCCTTCTATAGATTCCCTAGCTCCTGCCACTGACAGGTTAGCAATTCCCAGACCACCAGCCCCTGGCACACACATACACTCAACCAAATAATAACAAATATACAAATCCCCACACAGCACTAGGAACTGAAAAGTCCAAGATAACACAGTTCCTCCAAAACTTAATAATGCTATTAAATAGCCCCCATGAGAAAAACCTGGAAGAACTTCTGGACATAGAATTCAAAAGAATGATTTTAAATATATTCCTTTCCTTTTCTAGTACTACTGGGACTTTAAAATTTAAGGCCATAGAGAGATTGTGTTCCCTCAAAATGTACATTAAGTTCAGGCACTTTAAATCTTTGAAATGGTGAATTGATTGCCAATAAAAATAAACATGATGACTCATAGCAAATACCAACAAGTATGAACAGAGAAGTGCTTCTGGTAAAGCCATCCTGAGAAACTCCAGTCATTTCTAGAATCGTGCTATGAGTATGGACACATAGCAAGTTATCATCTAGCCTGTTGACAGAATGAGCAGCAACAAAGGAAAACAAAACAATAATAAGTAATATACTTTTGTGAGGGACAATTTTGTAAAAAAGAAAAAAAATATTGCATTTTTGTCTCATATAAATAGTGGGGTTAATTTTAAATGACTGCCTTTTATCATTATGTTGTTGGGAGTTTTACGAGTCAAATCGGTCTCTGTCCAACAAAAGCAAATCTATCTCATAAAAACATCCCTCCTTTTCCTTCCTTTTATTTTCGTAGGCTTGTTGGAATTTAACAAAATTAATCCAAATGCTACAAACATCATTGTCAATTTCATCTATTTACTTCCTGCTGTGTCTCCAGATTTTTCTCATGCCAAGTATAAGGTTTAATTAGCCTCTGCTGCATAAATAATTGCATTGTAGCACAACTGATTTGAAAACATCTTAAAACTGAAGTGAAAAGAAGGCTCCATTACCACCTGCCTAAAAAGCACAATGAATACTTTCATGTACTTCACTAATGCACTTCTAGTTACAGATCATCATTTGATGATAATTCCATCAACTTTTGTTATATTCTTGCCAAATCTACTCTATTGTATTTTCACTTTAAAAAATAACTATCACTTTCTATATTAATCTATTCAAATTCACTCCTATGGTGAATTATAATTTTTTCTCATATTATATAAGCATTCATTTGTTTTTCTTCTTAATATACACCAAACAAAACAACAAATCTCTGTATCTGCCTTGCAGATTTTCTTTGGGTACTTGGATTTGAACCCATGGCCTTGTGAAGTTTACTCACACACCCCAGCCCTTAAACAGTCTATAGCCTCAGTCTTCGCTTATATTTTCTTCCCTCCCATATCTCATCACACTAGTGAATATTGTGCTACCCTTGTGGATTCAGGACCAGTTCATTCCATCACACTCCTTATTCTCATTGGCTCACTAGATCATTTTGTTATTTGTACTTTGTTTCTGAGAGTTTTCCAAGAAGAGGTTAAGTCCAAATATTCTTCCTACCAATGAATAAAAAGGGTGTGGTTGTGCATGCCTATAATCCGAACACTTGAGAGAAAGAAGCAGAGGCCTATGGAAGTTGGAGTACAGCCTGAACTATAAGAAAGAGAATGCTCACAAGCTGGAGGTCAGCCTAGTCTACAAGGAATTCAGGGCCAGTTGTTCTGCAGAGTAAGACCACATCTCACAAAACAGATAGGGCTGAGAAGATGGTCCAGTCTCTAAAATTCTTTCTGCTCAAGAATTAGAACCTCCATTCACACTCCTAATACACAGGTAAAAAGTTGGATGTAGTTACTCAGGTCCATAATACTGGTGCTGACCAGGCAAAGATAGGAAGATGTCTGTGCTCAATGGCCAGCTTATCTTTGTAATTAGTGAACTCCAGGGTCCACTGTGAGACCATCTTTCAAAAAGTAATATGAATATAGCTAAGCAATTGGTGTACCTTTTTCTTAAAACACACAAGAATTAATCCTCTCTCTCTCTCTCTCTCTCTCTCTCTCTCTCTCTCTCTCTCTCTCTCTCTCTCTCTCCTGTGTGTGTTTATATGCAGCACTGTGACTAAACCCATGGCCTTTCCTACGCTGAATGAATGCTATGAGACTGACTTACTCCTGCACCCACTCTTATATTTATTTTAATTCAGGTCTTGCTAACAGCACAGGCTTGCCTTAACCTCACTGGGATAGCTTACAAAGGCCTCCTTCTTGGAATCTTCCTTCCTCTTGAGATTATAAGTATTTACCACCATTCATAGTTTCCGTAGGGATGATCAATATATATTCAAATCCTCATTCAATAAATGAGGCAGAACAGAAAGAAATATTTAGAAAATTACAAGTGATAACTAAATATATTCTAGTTTGGGGAATAAAAGTTTTATCTTTGCTCACAGTTCCAGGTTATGATCCCATCATAGAGGAAACTCTAGGAATCAGGATCATCAAGCAACTGCTTGTGATATGTCCACAGAAGAAGATAAAAACAAATACACACATGTTGACTTTCTCATTTCACTGTGCAAGTGATTTCTCCACTCATATTCACAGGACCTACTGCATGGCGAATTATGCTGTTCATAATGTGCTGGGTTCCTAATATCAATTGATCTAATAAGAACAACTCCTCACAGACATGCCCACTGGCCAATCATAGTTACACAAACTTTCAAGGAGAATCTCTTCCCAGGTGATTTGTGCTGTGTCAAGCTGACGAAGCTAAACAACCCACCCCAAATCCACACTTTCAAAAAGGCTTGGCACTGTGTTTTATTACTGAAATACTAACAAAAGGTTCACGTAGGTCTTTATCCTGGTAACTTATTTAAAACATGTTAAAATAATTAATGTATTTATCTAGTACAAACTTGCCTATGCTCTGATATTTAAAAAAGTAACAGATTCAAACTTTTTAAACATGAAAAATAATACATTGAAAGGTTGTTATTCTCATTTTTGACTTCTGTAATTCCACTTCTGCTCCTCCTTTCCCCTTTTTATCCTTCATCTCCTATCCTTCATCACATCGTCCTCCTTGTTTGCTGCATTCTCCCTTCCTCTTCTTTTTAACATTTTACTTGTTCTTCACAAGCTTTATTTTATTGTAATTGGATTTTAATGGACTGCTTTTATTCCTGCAATGTGGCTTTAGAAAGAAATTTTTATAATGTTTCTTAAATCAATCATTTTCATCAAAATTGCCTAATTTTCACAATTCTGCTTGATAATGATATTGACTATACTATTAATGCTCACTAGAAGAAATACATGGTATCATAAATTGGTTAAATTAAATCAGTTTCTACACTGTGGGAGCATATGCAGCTTGTGGGAGCATCCAATAAATGCCTGATTTTACTCCAGGAACTGGAACTCAAACCCAACACTGCTTGGGTGAGCAGAACCAGAAACTAAATAACCCAGAGACCTAAGGCAAAACCAAATAATAATATTGGTCATTTAAAAATGTAGTCATGAAATGACTCCTAATGATATTCTGCTATTTGTATACATCAGTTCTTTATTTATCAGCAGAGAAGCTTTCCCCTGCAGCAAATGGGAACAGCTACAGAGACCCACAGTCAGATACTACTTAGTGAGAGAGAAAAGGGGCACACATGTCTAAATGGGGTGTCTCCATCAACTCTCTCCTATCAGAGCTTAGGGAACCCTGCATAAGAGGAGGCAGGAACAGTGTGAGAGCCAGAGGGCATGGAGGACAACAGGAAATCAAGGTTTTCTAAACCAACTTGTTTAAGCTGACATTAACCCACAGAGACTGAAACAGCAGGCACAGAGCCTATGCTGGCCTGCATCAGGTCCCCTGTATATTTTATGAAACTCCCAAGTTTTAGTGCTGGGCCTCTTTACTCTTAAGTCTCCCTTTAGGCTCTTTTCCTTCTGCTAGTTTTCCTTGCCCAACTTTGGTGCAATGCTCTTTGTTCCATCTCACTATGTTTTTATTTTGTCATAGTTTGTTTTGATATATTTGAAGTCTGTTATTTTCTAAGGAGAGACAGAAAGGGAAAGGATCTGGATGGGACGGGAAGTGAGGAAGAGCTTGGAGAATAGAGAGACGGTAAACTGTAATCAAAATATGTTGTATGAGAAAAGAAGCTATTTTTTAAAAAGGGGGAAAGGAGTTTCTAACATCTTTATTTTGGATTCTATTTTGTCTCTAAAGAATTAGGCACAAGAGGCCTGGTCCTTCTGCTGTATTGACAGATGAGAACCCAAAGAAGATGGGCTAAATGTTAGAATATGGGGTTCCACCTTCATTAATGGATACATGATTCTCTAAGAAGTGTGTTAGGTCTCATGAGAACCACAATAATGCTATCAACAACAGAAGGTTATTAAAGAATGATCCTGAATCCTGTTGGATATCTTTCATTCTCCTATGTGATGATGTCCATCCACTATGGGAGTCTAGACAGAAGAGTGTATCAGGTTCATGACCCTGCATACATGGAAATGTAGGCTAAATCCACTGTTTTTCTCATACTTAATATCATTAATATTCTATTAAAACACAAAAAGTTACGTCAAAACAACTAATAAACAACTAAATATTTTAGATTCGATGGCACTTTGGATCTTTAACATTTTCTTCTTTTAGTCTCCAACTAGAGTCTACTTTCAAAACCAACTTTTATGTTAAGAAAACATCTAAAAATAGAAGTACTTGAAATATAACATAATAAAAATGTCATAACATTTAAGTGGAATTCTTCTCTGTAATGAAAACCAAAGTTAGACTGCTCACCAATTTTTTAGTGTCTACATTTCTACACTGAGAGTACATATATCACACCTGAACTCAAACAAAACCTTTGTGCAGTTCTTTCTCTGACATTCTGTAAACAACTGTTTATTTATGTTTGGGAGCTATTCAACCTGTGAAGTTGTCAAGATATACTTTAAGTAACTGAGTTACTGAACTTATGTCTTTGTGTATATGTGTGTGATGGAAGGCTGATAGGGTCAGTCCAGAAAGTGTCTTATGAAACACACTTTTCAGTGAAGTTAAATTCAAAGAGAAATTTGAGAGATAATTTTATTACAATATTTAATGATAATTGTTGTCTATAATAATTATATTATCTGTTTGCAGAATGAGTTCCTTTTGCTCTGCTCAGATGGAAATCATGGCTAGGCAAGGATAACCTCTTCAAGTGATGGTCATTGGTGAGTTTTGCCTCCTTTGGTTTTTGATGCCAAAGATCCAAGCTAGCAGACAGGTAGAGGCAGTAGCAGATGCCACCATGTAGTGTGACAACTCTCCTGCAGACTTCAGGTATTAGTGTTCTTAGTACCTTAGAAGTATAAATGTCAGAGCTCATTTGTATGTTTAGGAAGTGAAATCCCTCAGTCCTTGTCCGTAGTTAATAGTATTCCTTTCCAGAATAATGTGTCAGCGAACCTCGACCCCAGAGAAGTCCTGAACACCTTCTCTAACTCTTTAAGGCTTTCCAGATTTCTTCTACCTCATCTTTCAGTGTTATCTCATCTGATATTTTCAAGTCCTGCTCATTTCCATCCTGCCAGGTCTGTAAACCTTGTAGTTATCTTTTGATACGGTAGCTACTGTAATAGCTGCCAGTGCTTGGGAGCCCCAACTTCACCTGTTCTACTAACAGTAGGCCTGAAAATAAATCCCACAAGGGGGAAGCCAGTAATTGGGTCTAATAATACAATAGGTGTGTCTCTCAATAGGGTGTCTCTCAACTGGCTACACACACACACACACACACACACACACACACACACACACACACATTGAGTGCAGTATCTGTTTTATATCCTAGTATTCTATTTTCTAGTCAGCAGAGAGGAGTTTGTCCATAAGCACAGCAAACTCATTAACTCATTAATATAGGCTTTTTGTTCATAAAGGCAGGTTTCTGTGGGCTTTTATTTGTTTTCTTGCCTGCCTTTTGAGCTACGTCGCTTTAACATAATTGGAACTCAAAATGGCTAACCATAATATCATTGTCTTTCTGCCTCAGCCCCTTGAGTGTAAGGATTGCAGGTAAGTTCCTCTCCTCCTTTGTCTATCGTCATCTTGCATCAATTACAGAATTATTCCTTTTACAGGGAAATGTCCCTGCTCTGGCCCCGTAGAAATAGTTTACAGAATTAGTCCTGCACAAGACCCTCCAGTCTTGCCTGTGACAAAATTCTCAGGAGGCAGAGCAAGCAGTTGCAATTTTTAATCTTGAAATTTCGGGATTCCCTTTCTGGCTTTTAACATTCAATAACACAATTTAGAAATTGATTCTAAAGGAAGCTCATGACCATTTTATTAGTATTTAAAGAAAATGCCATTCAGATTATGAGTAATACTGGAGGCTACCAAGAGTATAGAAGGAAAGGAAAATAAGTCATGGATTTTAACTATGGCATAGGATAGAAATAAACAGATTAATAATAAAGAAGAAAACTCTCCTGAATAAAAGTGTGTGGTAAGAAAGGGTTTTTAGTATCAGCTCTTAGCTACTGCTCTGACCTCTTGGGCTTTTAACTCTGCATTTGGCTCTGTGTTTCTTATTTAATAAGACTGTTACATCTACATCTGGCACCCAACATTCGTGGTAAGAATTCATGAAACAGCTGCTTGCCTGTGGCCTTGCAGGCCCCTGCTCAGACCTAAGCTACCCTCAGCCTGTCATGGTGGCACACTTGTAGGACTTACTGAAGAAGGCAGGGGCAGGAGGAACAGCGGCTACTGCTTTGAGTTGCTGGCCTCTTCTCATCATGTTGGTGATTGTGGTGATGCTGCTACCTGGGATGAAGCACTTACTGCTGCTTGTTCAGAGAAGAATTGCCAGGACTATCGTGTTACAAGTAAGTATCGGCAAAGGTCAGTTTGGAAAAGTTTGGCAAGACAAATGGTGGGAAGAAATTGCTGTAAAGATATTCTCTCCTATGGAAGAACATTCATGGTTCTGAGAGATGGACATTTATCAGACTGTTATTGCTCCAAACCATAGAGGAGGCACAAAAAAAAAAAATTCTTCAGGGAACCATGATCACACCTAATAGCAACTTTGAAATCTTCAAAAAGATGACAGGATCCCACATCGATGATTCCACATGGACTATGGTAAAACCATTAAGGTGATTAACACCATGGAAAGATTGGCTTTGGACTACAAACTGCTCAGGACAATTTCAAGATGGCTAGCTGAGATGATCCAGATTCATTGACTACTTAAGCAAGGACTCTAGACAACCCCTACACTTTCCCATTATGCAGAGACTGGACAAATGATACAGCTAACTCTCTGAGGACTTGACAATTAAACCAAAATTTTTCTTTTCAGGATTCCCTAAAGATATCTTTGCCCCCCTCCCCACAGAAAGCAGGAAGTAATATTAAGAAAATGATGCCCATATTCCCAAGAGGTGGGGAGGGTGTTTTTTGGTTGTTTACTGACTTATGATGGATGTTGTCATTGTGTATGATGGTTGGTTACAAGCTGTTAATTGTTAATGGTCAGGAAAAAAGCTGAACAAGGAGATTAGATTCAGAGTTTTTCTTAAAAAAAAAAGAAAAAATAGAATATAGATATGAGGTAGATCATTGAGTCTACTTTGAGAAAAAAAGATAATGAAATAATAGGATAAATGAGTGGATCACTGAATCTACTATAAAAAGAAAAAGGGGAAGATATAAAAATGACAAAAGGAAGATTACTGAATTGATTATGAAATAAAACTTTTAAAAAGAAACTACTTGTTTTAAATAGGGTAAGTAATGAAAATTTTTGTCTGAGTTTATCAAATGTTACTAGACTGGACATTGTTAATATATATGTGTGTATGGATGTGTATGTGTGTGTATGTATGTATATATATACATATATATTTTCATATACATATATATAATAGAATTTTTATCTGAATTTGTCAAATGTTAATGGACTAGACATTGTAAATGTAAGTTATTGACTGTATATATTGTATATATTTATTGGATATAGTTTTTCTTTTATTAGTAATAAGCTTTTTTGATTTTAGACAAAAAAGGGGAAATGTGGTGATATTGTGTTCCTCAAAATATTGTGCACCCTAATAAACTTATCTGGGTTCAGCGACAGAATGGCCAGTAGATACAGAGGCCAGAAAATGGTGGCACATACACATTTAATCCTAGCATTCCAGAGACAGAAATCCCTCTGGATCTCTGAGTTTAAAGCCACACTAGAAATAGCCATGGTGACTCACGCCTTTAATCCCAGGGAGTGATGGCAGAAAGCAGAAAGGTATATAAGGCTTGAGGACCAGAAACTAGAAGCTGTTGGCTTGTTAAGCTTTTAGGCTTTCAAGAAGCAGTTCAGCTGAAATGCATTTGGATGAGGACTCGGAGGCTTCCAGTCTGGGGAAACAGGATCACTTGAGGAATTGGCGAGGTGAGGTAGCTGTGGCTTGTTCTGCTTCTCTGATCTTCCAGCATTCAACCCAATACTTGGACTCAGGTTTGATCTCATTAATAAGACCTTCTAAGATTCTGACTACATCAGTGGGTTAGTATATGGTCTTTCACTGCTATCTACAATCCCTTTCATGGATTTTTGGCTTTATTTCATGTATGCCCTTTCCTTAGAAGATGCCGCCTTCCTTTGAAAACTATTTTGTTTCAAGTGTTAATCTTGATGTAGCATTTTTAGTTTTTGCTCTCCTAATATACCATCACTGTGTAGCTTCCACCATGTCAATAAGTGGTTCAAAACAACACATGTTATTTCTTTCAACTGTAGTTTGCCAAGCCCTCTGACTGACAGTTGTCTTGCTGAGGTTTCCATATCCACAAAGAGTTAGTTCAAAAGTTTCCAGTTTGGGAGTCAAATCATCTCATCTCTCAACATCTTTGCTTATTTGTGGGATAAGAAACATCATCAGGGGTGTTAAGAGATCTGGTAAAAACTCATTTAAACTGGGAGTGAATTTAACAGTGCTTTAACAATGCTTAAAGTCCTGCTCAACATCCACAGGACTTGGCTCCCTTTGGTCAGTCTTGATTTGTGGAGGAATCTGAGAACTCAGTCTTTCCTTTGGTAAGCAATATTCATAACAATTTCAAGAACAATTTGATGATGATGATGATGATGTGAAAATGCTGTCTTGAATGACCTTGTGAGATGCTTCCATCAGTTATAAATTATGTGTCCTCACCAATTTAATACTCCTTTGAAACTATGTGACAAAATCTTGATACGATTATTTTTCTAAAATCCATGTTGATCTTAATCTCCAAGCAGCAGAGGCTTAACTCATGAAATGATTTCACATTTTGTCTGAATTGCACTCAGACTTCCTTTCAAATATCCTCTTCTTCTCTTATATTGACCTATCCCAGCAATTAGGATGATACAGCAAAGTCCACTTCAATAAGTCCTTGTTAGCTTTCATCTTGTGCTTTGTAACTCTTGTCTTTTAAACTGTTTAACCAATATTGAGGTTTTTCTGAAACATTAGCCATGAGACTTTTACAATAGAGGAATTTATCAGAACTTTCAAGTAGTACTTCTTCACACCTATGAAGGAATTGAAAAACATAGGGAACAGTCAGCAAAGAAATTGCAGCACATAAAACTACATATCTTTAAAGAAAAAGGCAGGCCCAATACAAGAAAGAAGATGGATTTGTCAAGTGTACACAACCATAAAATATATAGAACAATTTATGATGTATTTCATGGTGCGGTGAGCTATAGGTGCTTCAATGTTAGATTTTAAAATTGTCCTTTTGTTAATAAATGATGCTACAACATATGACTAAATGACTGAGCTAAAATTATCTCATGTTTTGTTATTCATTTAATTAATCTTTCTCTTAATCACACCGATGCGTCTTTATGTCTTTTTTCTCCATAAAGGTTGCAATCCATCATCTGACGGCCAATATGAATCAGAAATCATGTTGAAAAATATAGCTAGGTGGTGGTGGCACACGTCTTTAATCCCGGGACTCGGAGGCAGAGGCAGGCAGATCTTTGTGAGTTTGAGGCCAGCCTGGTCTACAGAGCAAGTTCCAGGAAAGGCACAAAGCTATACACAGAAACTCTGTCTCATTTGATTTAGGGGAGAGAAATAATCTGATCAAAATATATTTAAAATTAAAATTTGTTTTAAATAATAAAAATAAGTAATACATTAAAAATAAATAAATAACAAATAAATAAATAAATAGGCATCAGATTTGGACAGTGAAAACTTCAAATCTGCTCATCTTTCTTAACTTCAAAGCAGAGGTGAGATGTATGCAATGTGAACCAAGAGATATGCACATGTTCTAATAAAATGCATATGACATCAATATGAAATGAACTGTGTGCCACCAGAACAGAAATTAACAAATGTTAGTGTTTGCAATGTAGACTATTCTAATACTTAAAAAAGTGAGCTGTAGGTAGTAACACAGATAAGGCCTGAGTACGTTGAGTGAAAGATTCTAGACAAAAAAGAACACTAATGTACTGCTGTGGGGTGATCTGTATGTTAAATGTATTACTCTGATTGGTTAATAAATAAAACACTGATTGGCCAGTAGCCAGGCAGGAAGTATAGGCAGGACAAGCAGAGAAGAGAATTCTGGGAAGTGGAGGGCTGAGGCAGAGAGACACTGCCAGCCACCGCCATGAGAAGTGAGATGTAAGGTACAGGTAAGCCGCGAGCCACGTGGAAACTTATAGACTAATAGAAATGGATTAATTTAAGATATAAGAACTAGATAACAAAATGCCTGCTGCAGCCATACAGTTTGTAAGCAAAATAAGTCTCTGTGTTTACTCGGTTGGGCATGAGTGGCTTTGAAACGGCAGGTTAAAGAGATTTGTTCTGACTGTGGGCCAGGCAGGACTGGAGGAAAACTCTAACTACAATGTACAGTTGCAGTCTCATAAAAGTAAACATCTAAAATGACACGTTTCAAAATTGATTACTTATGAAGCACTGATAAGCAAATATTTCATACACTATAATATATATATATATACTTATTATATTTATGTTTTTTCTTTTATTTACTGAATGACTTACCTCAGTTGTATTTTCTTCTTCATGCATATTGTTTTGTTTATATCTCTTACTCCTTTTCATAATTTATTGTTGTGATTAATCTGATTTTGCTTCCCTAGTAGTTTGTAAAATGTCAATTGTTAAAATGTTTCACCATCTCTAGAGAGACTTTTGAGTTCTTAATGCTCTGCTTGTTCAACTAGCGTACTGAATGAAGATAAGGGATTTGCTCTATAGCTTCACTGAGAAAAAGACAGTTGTAAACATGAAAAACTAATTAGCCAGCTACCCTCTGTATACATTCTTGTACTCATTCAACATGAATTTACAGATTTGATAGTGTCACTCAAGATTTCATGAATGAGCAAGATACCTTAAGTAAATTTAGCCTATTTGTAGAATTGCTCATTTTCAGTAATAAAGATTCCTTGCTAGTTTAATTTCTTATTTTTAGAAAGCCTTGAAAGATTTAACACATTATAACTCACTTGGGAAACTTTGCATTTAAAATATGACTTGCTAAAAGTCATTAATTGTAAATTATGCATAAAAATATTTGAAATATCTAAATATGATTATACAAATAATCGAAGAAAAGAGATGGAGAATGTTAGATAGCTAGCAGCATATTGAGTGTATGTTTATATCAGATCTCATATTTGAAAAGAAAACTCAAGAAAAGAAACAAAAGTATACCTAAACATTGAATTTATTTCCTCAGTTGTCCACATATTGCTCTTAGTAAAAAGATAGGAAAATGAAATTTGCGTATTTTCACTTTTCAGTGTATTTTCCATTTTGTCATTTGTGTCATCATTATTTTTTTAGTGGTTATTACTTTCTATTACACAAAAGAATACTTGTATTAGGGTTTTATTCCATTATCCAGAAGTTTGGTGCATGAAAAGTATGGCAAATATTTGCTTAGCAGAAAACTTAAGATTTGTGACTGACACAGAACTTCTCTTGAGTCATGAGATTGATTCCACCCCTATGCACGTAGCACTAAGTTCTTAGGTGGTAAGTAATAACAAAGGAGAAAATGAAGTAAAAAGAGGACACGAAAATGTAATAGAGACGAGGTGAGAAGTGCTAAGGAAATTTAGAGGGAGTTGGTAATGGACGAATATGATCAATACACATTGTGTAAATATATCAAATTTTTAAATAATGAAAATGGCAAATAAGTATATTTTAAAGTTAAAATTTAAAGGCAGTCATCCTGAATAAGCATTAAAAATATTCAAGTAGCTACCCAGTAATAAATAAGAACATGACATTAAAAACTTATAAGTTCACTAAAGTAATATTTTATGGTAGTTGTTATATATATGAATGTGTAAATTTTTTTCATCATTAATGGCAAAGAGCAAAGTGAAAAAAATCTATTTTACCATTCAGTTCTTTACATTTTACAAGAATCAACACTCTAATTGTTAAATAACTCAGGTTAAGTTAATATTCAAATGTAAGTACTGGGGATGGTTCAGTATCACTTGCTGCTCTTGCAGGAGACTTGATTTTGTCTCCCAGCACTCATACTGGGTGACTCACAAGCAACTTAAACTTCAGCTCCATATAGGCACACATAGACACTCAAACACACATAAATAAAGAAAAAAATAAATTAAAACTCTTTCTGTAATTGAAATAAATAAAATGAAAATACAAAAAGCTTAAATCAAATATTAGAAAAAGTTTAAAGAATCTGAAAGAAGTAGGAAAAGAGAAATAGAGGCAGATGGGAGTGAGGGTGGGGAAGCCAGGAGCAAAGTTAGAAAACAAAGATTATAGAACAGTAATATTAATAGTTACATTTTATGTACATAAACTAAAAATTGCAATCCAAAGGCAGAGGTTGTAAGACGGGTTAAACACAAGACAGCACCGTATTACTACATTCTTTCTACAAGCCTTGCAAGTGCTAAGCACAAAGATGTCAAGAGCAGTAAGTGGGAAACGACACAGTATCAAAACTTTAAGTATCAGAAAGCTTGCATAACTATACAATTTCCTGGGAAACAGTCTTTGAAACTGGGACTATTACAAGAGAGAAATGAGGACATTTTATAATGATGAGAGGGTCAATTTATCAGCAAGACATAATAATATTTTTGTACTTAATGACAGAATGTCAAAATATGTGAAGAAAAAGCTGCCAGAAATAGACACTGACAAATCCACACACAAGTCAAGCAGAAAGAGAAAGACAGGCAAACCCACATACTGTGGCTGGGTATTTTAACAGTATGCTCTTTGTAGATAATAAACTAGGAGAATCATGAAGAATTCAGAAGATCTGAAGAATAACAACACAAATAAATTTCTCATAAATGTAGAAAATGACCCAGACTGGGTCATAAGATAAATCAAAGTTGAATTTCAAAAGATTAAAATATTTCAATAGCAAATTCTCTTACAAAGAAGAACCTACATAGAACATCTCAATATTTGAAGTCACTATTAGATTGTTGAATAACTTGTGGGCCAAGATATAAGACTGGGAAAAGTGAAGTATAATGTTATTTGATTAGACTGACATTGAGAACAGAGTATGCCCTGGTTTGTTGATGGCCATAAAGCACTAAATGCTAGAGAAAGGAGCAGCTTGAAAAATTTTATTAAAAATAAAAGTGAAGATTTGTTAACTATTAAGGTTTCTATGAAATTCTAGAAAAATATGAGCACATTAAATTCAAAGTAAACAAAAGGAAGAAAACATTAAAATGACAAAGTCAAAGTAAAAAAGTAAGCATGAAATTAATTTATTAGGTCAGTGCAAAAGTAATCACTGTTTTACATTGTTAAAATTTGTTTTTTGATAGTGTAATGCACTCTTAATAAATGTGCTTATTATAGATTATTTAATTTATTAATTACATTTATATATTTAATGTACCTGCATGTGTGTGAATGCCTGCTTATCAAGCCACAAAAATGTATGTCTTTGAACAATCCACAGGAGTCACTTCCCTTCACTATCATGTAGGTCTGGTAATAAACTCAATTATCAGAAACTTTATTATCACCAAAGGTCTATACACACAGGACCATCAAAGGCTGTGTGCTATACAATTTTAAATGTGCATTACCCTTTTTGTTCTTTTGTTTTGCTGTTATCTTACTAGTTTCTTCTCTTTATATATTCATCTTATACCACAGAAATGCTATTAAAAAGAAAACTCAATTTTCTTATTCCAATTCAAAATAGTTTGAAAAGTAATAGAGACAAAATACACAGCACCAACAACACGTTTGCCCCAGTAACTGATAATCAATATACAGTATAGTATTGATTCATGTTTTCCGAAAGGAAAAAGACCTTGGAGCTGAGAACCCAAGACAATGGCCATCAAAAGTTGACAATGACCAACTTGAAGCAATGGTTGGAGCATATCCTCTTCAGGACACCAAAAAACTAAACTAAACTAAACAAACCAAAGTCCTCATCATAGAACTCTGAATGTTCATTTACACTAAAGGCAAATTGGAAAATAGAAAAAGTTTGCTCAGTATGGAGGGTGTCTCATAGGCTGAACAAACAAACAAACAGAAACAAATCATTTCTATATTAGACTATCAAGTGTGATGATAGGTGTATTGTATGCAGCAGTCATCAATGATCAGCTCAGTTCAGTGGTTGAACAGAAAAGCTCCATTGCACTTCCCCATTCCCAACTTGGACCTAAAAGTAATCATCATTCCTGTTTGGTGTCTCCTGCTAGTCTGGCATAATATAGGCTTCTGAATGCTGAAAAACCATAGGAGAAGTATTCGTAGCAAAGGCATCAGATCCCCAGGAAACTGAGACATCTAATGCAAGGGAAGGAAACAATTCTCCATGCCAATACCAGACCTCTCTTGGCACCACCAAGGCTTAAAGATTTGAACTGATTGGGCTATAAAGTTGGCCTCACTCACCTTGTTACCCATCCTCTCACCAACTGATCCCAATTTCTCAAGCTTCTCAACAACTGTTTTCAAGAAAAATGCTTCCACAGCTAGCAGATGCCAAGAATACTTACTCAATGTTCACTAAAACTAAAAACCAATACTTTCATGTGAAAAGAATAAACAACATTTTTCTCTTTGAAAAAAAAATGTGTTGCTTGAAAATGGTTTCTATTTTGATTAAAAATGATGAGTTGGGACCATCTATTAATGAATTAATTTTCATCATCCCACATTGTAATTCCTTTCACATCAATCTGATATCAAAGTTAAAAAATGATTTTTTAAAGAATTACCAATGTGAGAAGCCTTTAGGAGAGTCTTTTAGAGGAAAATGAGAAAAAGAAAGCTTGAAATAAAAATATCAAAAGCTTGGGGAGTATTATAGCAAACCCATACAAAATAAACATAAATCCTTATTTTTTACAGCCACAAATTTAGTAACTTTGAAAAACTCTGCCAAACTCTTTTAGGTACAACCTAAAACAACTATAGAAAATTCAAATATCTTTTGACTAAAATTAACTTAATAATTCCCATAGAGTATTTGTGTAAAGAGAATTCTAGTGCCACATTGAACACTGCCAAAACCTACAAATCAATGAAACCACACAACTATAATAAAAAGTCTCTAGAAAACAGAGAAAGATTAAAATCTGCAGCCAATCTTATGAATCAATAATGAATTTGATGGTAAAACTTAAGAAAGACTTTATCTTTCTTTGAGAAAAATACAAGTTATTTTCTGACAAATATTAATCTAGTATGTATGGTTTAGATATTAGCAAATCAAATGTGCTTGAACATGGAAAAGGTAAGGCCTCATGACTAAATGGGTCTTACTCTAGCCAAGTAAGATTCCCCAGCTCAAAACCCTGTAGATTTTATTTATCACATTAAGTATAAGAAAAATGCCCTGTGATTAATATATGGTATTTAGAAAATGTATTTGACATTATCTCCACATTGGTTTCTTTAAAAAATCAACATAAACTAAAACAATCTTTAAATTAATAATTACTTCCATCAGCAATAGTACAAATGGTTTAACAAGGGTCAGGAAAAGACATTTGTACTGAAATCCCAACATCATGTGCTGTGAGACAAGAAAAACAAGTGGTAGGCCTGGACACTGGCATGAATAAAGTAAGACTATTCCCAAATGAAACATTTTTGTAGAAAGCCTCAGAACAAATTACTGGAACTAATAAAGGAAGTTAATGAGTTCAAAGGATACAAAATCAAGTTTTCAAAATTCAATTATCTTCCTATAGACTTACAGTAGGAAAACAAATTTACAATTAAGGAAATAATTGCATTTATTATGGTATTATAAATATTAAATGTCTTGTGATAATTGTAAGAAAATGCACACAACAATCTTATACTGTAAACTAAAATCAACACTAAAAGATTAAAGACCAAAAGTATTTAATAGAATAGCACTACTGTGAACTGGATGAGTCAACATTGATGAGATATGAACAAATGACACATTCATGAGTAGCAAAACACATTAAAACATATTATTTCTAATTTCTATAGATTTTTGTATAGAAATTAAATATGGATCAAAGTTTATATGAAAGCCTAATGCATTAGAGCAGCAGTTCTCCACCTTCCTAATGCTGTGGTCCTTTAAAACAGTTCCTCATGTTGTGGTGACCCTCAACCATCAAAATATTTTGTTGCTACTTCATAACTGTAATTTTGCTACTGTTACAAACATAATGTGAATATATGATATGCAAGATATCTGATATGTCACCACTGTGAAAATGTCCTTCAATCTCACAAAAGGGTCGCGACCCACAGGTTGGGGAAAAAAGAGTAATTTGGGGGTATTATACCATGTGACCCAATCCCATAAACAATTATGGTGACAGCAACATGGTATTGGTGTCAGGGAAATAAGTGATGAAAAAGAAGTCTGTGGTAAGGTATCCATGCACATTGTAGCCACCTCAATGAAATCAGAAAGAATTGTTATACAGCAAATATTTTTGAGTCAATGAATGGGAAGGCATCAGTCTCAATTCTTAACTCAAAACAAGTGCAAAAATTTATAGATTATAGATCTACCTACAGATTCTGTAAGTAAACACCATGGTGTTTATTTCCAATCTGACATAATTAAGCGTAAGTCTTAATAAGATAATATAGAGGTAGGGATGCAGATCAGTTGATGGATGCTTGCCTTTCACACAAGAAGCCTAATTTTCAATCCTTGGTGTTGCATAAACAAGATGTGAGGAGATCTGTCTGTAGTCAAATGTTCCATCCTCCCGACATGGAGGCAGAGGAGTTTAAGTGACTGCTCAAGAGATCATGGGACTTGGGAAAGTGAAGCCACTGATGAGGCAGACTAAAGTCTCATTCCATAGCCAATTTTATTATGAGTGTCAGACAATTCATACTATGACGGCTAAGAGAAGTCACATGAGTAAAGGATCCAATCACAATGGTAAGACATGGCTGTCAGACAAGCAACATGTAGCAAAACCAGGTTTTTCCATAAAGGCATATGAACAAATAACAATAGCCAGTTGTAATGAATAGTCTGCAGTAAACACACTTCTATCTGCTGTACCTGGGAAGACCATGAAAACATATCCCAAGAATAATTTTGTGTTTTTGAAGAAAGAGAGGTCACAAAACTCTTGTCTTGTTTTCTTGGAATTTTCTCAGAAGCACTCAGAATTGTCATATGACTCCATTCTTGGGATGTGTTCTGATATTGAAGGACATCCTTAGTTATAAAGCAAGATCAAGGCCTGCCTGTGCTTTATGAGGAGAACTGTCAGAAAAATAAAGAAGAAAATAATAATAGGATATAATAAAAGTTAGGAAATGATAAGCTAAAGATAGGAAGAAATTACATTCAGTATGAGTGTCTGATGACATACTTTATATAGAATACATAAAGAATTACAAATCAATGCCTAGTGGGCAAGTAAATGATAAAATATACAAACATATTATATATGCACACTTATTTAAAGAAATCTAAATAATTATGAAATTCATCAAGTGATATTTACCCTACTAGAATGAGAGAAGAGGGAGTGGGGTAAAGCGAGAGAGAATGAAGAAATAAAACTAATGTAATTGTCAAATGCACTTCTCAGTTTGGTTGTGGACAGATAATGCCCACTACAGTTTAATTTTCTAAAATAGTGATTTAGAATTTTAGTTCTTTGAATGGAAAAATAATTACAGGTTCATGAGACTAAAATAGATCACAAAATTATCACTGTGTTAATAATAATAGAGTTCAAAACATAAACAATCCCTACACGTGTCTAGCATCTTACTACTGTATCGTGTCATATGAGTGAACTTAAAAATCAGACCTCACCCCACAAGGGGGCACATGTCCATGAGGAGGAAGTCCTGTCATCCTACAACCTCAAATCTTCCTCCTCCCAACCCCACTGAGCTGTTTTATCTGCAGTTGCTCAAATTTTCTGCTTGCAGAGCCTTTACCCCCCATTGTCTTGCAGGCTGTGCATTCTCCTTAATCCTTAATTGGTATCTAGACCATTTCTCAATCATGGGTCTTAAAATGAAAATAAATATTGCAAACCAATGCCCTCAGTTTTTACTGTTATCTTCTCCTTCCGCCATGGAAATATCCATAGTGAAATTTCACCTCAACAAGAAGCATCATTTAAGTTAATTTCAAATAATTTAAGGTCATGATAGAATTTGGCAGGCAAGGAGAATCTAGGAAATGTTATTTAATAGAAAATAACCTCATGTGTCTTTCTCTTTCAGGTAAAATTGCTTTTTATGGAAATTTGCTCAGACAGTGTCAATTCTATCTATACACTCTAAAAATGGACACATCCTCCCATCAAAGACAAGTCTCCATGAAGACAGTCTCATGAGTGATTGGGGTAATTTCATTTAGAGTTCAGGTTTACCAAACCCAGGCCAACATACTGGACATAACCTTAGAAAAACAATAGCGGTCTGGTTTGCCTTATGATGAGATGGGAAAGTGGGTCAGCAGCAATTGACTAATTCACTCAGCAGTAAAGAACATGGCTATTTTTAATGATAACGTACTACTGGCCATTCTAATTGGTTCATGCCTCATGTTTAAACTGTTCTAGCTTAATAAGTATAAGAATATTATATTTACTTTGCTGGGTTTAACGGCACATGCTACTGAAACTTGACCTTTAAATGATCCCTTGTGTAGTTTTGTGTTATTTGTTTTAGATTACTGCAATCTTGAATATTTTTAGTTAAAGTGTGTGTGTGTGTGTGTGTGTGTGTGTGTGTGTGTGTGTGTGTGTGTGTGGTGTGGTTTATATACATAGATATTTTTGCATAGGTTGTCATCCCCTCCCTGTTGTGTCCATTATCACATAAGGAACATGCTAACAGAAGTACACTGTGAGCAGCTTTTGCTGGAGAAGTAGAAGACTCCACATTTTGCTGATCAGAAAAATAGGTAAAGAAACTCCATCATCTTCCCTCTGCTGGAACTCAGTTGGAGAATAAATGGATTTTCTGTGGCTTAAAATGTTAAATTCAATGGTATGAAATGTGTTTGGCTTGTTTATTCTTATTAATTTAGTGTATGGAGAGATGGCTTTCTTGGTAAAGAGCTTACCATGCAAGTGTGAGGAGTGGATCTGAAAACAAGAGACACATAAAAGCAAATGAGTGTGGCCTCCATCTGTAACCCCAGTGTTCAGGAAGTAGAGACAGGGGTCCCATGAAAAACTATCAGATAAACCTGTAGAATCACCAACTAGTTTCAGGTGAGTGCTGGGTTCAAGTGAGAGACTTGATGACTATATGGTGGAAGAAGAACAAGGAAGAAATCTGACATCAATCTCTGGCCTCCACATGCATGCACACACATGTACAGGAATTCAAGCAGACACATATGCACTGATATGTACTCAAACACACATATGCATGCAAAACAAACAAGAAAAAAATACAAGACAATATTTTTAATTTATTTGTCACTGCTATAAAAATAATCAGTGTTTGCTACAGTAATTAAGTTTGAATCTGATTAAATCCAGCACTGAAGAGGTTGTTTGTTTGTTTTTCTGTTATTTTTTACAACAGCCCTAGGGTTCTATTCCCTTTCCACCAACACAATTGCTGAGAGAAAAATGATCATTTCTCCATGTGCTGGGAATATTGGCAAGTAGATCTTTATATCTCAGCCCCCTATTTGAAGGTTAGTGCTCAGATAAAGGAAGTCACTTCAACTAAATTCATAAGACCTTTATATAATAGTATATGTTCTTGGAGGGATACTAAAACAATACTCTATCTACGCATTATTTGCCTTGCTTCAGGCCAATTCTTCACTGCATTTCTAACTCCAGAAGTTCCTATGTGACTATAGAGTGGCCCTCAGAAATCCTTTATCCAGTCCTTTTACTTGCAGAGGAAGATTGACAAGGTGAACACCCTCAGTTTTACTTCTTGCCTGCCTCATGTGAATATTTGAACCAACTTCTTCCTGAGCAAACAAACAAACCTATAACACACCGTATTTACTCTGGTGACTCCCTGCCTGAGCATCTTTTTTCTCATTATTTATACTTGATGGCTCTTTTGTTCCCAACTAACTCTCTGTCTTCAGCACTTTTTCAAAACTCCTAGCAGCATTGGGCAAATGACGTGAACAAATTTTTTAAGTAAAATCTGAAACACATTGAAGTTAACCGTTAAAGATTTGAATTGACATCTATCTTTCTAAAATTTACTCCAGTTATACTATTAGTGGATATTTAGGAATATGTTTTTAATCTACACTGTGGAAGAATGAGAAGCTATAATTTCATTCTAGAACTTTAATTTGTATCTTTCTCTAAAGTGTTTTTACCCAATCCTAAAATTACATTAAATTGCATATATGTAAATTTGAAATTATACATAAACATGCATTTCATTGACATTAAGGCCGAAGAAGACCAATTTTTTAATCTTATTTTTATGTTTGTTTGTGCTATCAGCAAACTTAGCAGTGACTTATGAAGCTATGTATTATTAACTTGGACATATGCCAATTCTAGCAAAAAAGCAAAGGATGCCAGAAAACACTGCAAATTCTGAGTGGAAAGCCAACATCCAGTCTGCTATTTAACAAATGCTGTGAAACCATATGATAAAGGCTTCAAAAGCAATAGTTCCAACTTTTACAGGTATTTTAGCAGGGCTTAGAGGAATAGAATTTCTGAAAACATTTCTACCATTCTGGGCCATTTTTTCACAGTAAAGAGAATGAAATATTTGTATGAAGAACATTTGCTATTTTCTCTTGATTTACCTGTTTACTTTGGACCAATAACTGACTATAATTTTGTGTGTGAGTGTATTTCAAAGGCCATCATTGCTTTACATTCACCCATTTCTAAGTTAGAAGGGATTCAACAGAGACTATAGAAAATACACTAATTGGAATGGGGAGGTATTTTCAAAATTCATACATTGATGGGCTGTTTATTATATATTTGAGCTTTTTCATTAATTGAACAAATAGACTCTGATAACCTCACACTGTTTTCTGAATGTAGAAATAAGCAACCGTGGTAACTGTTCATGCAGACATCATCTTCAAGCTCAATAGAAATATCAGGGAAGTAAAAAGGGAACAGAATATCTATAAGCTCTTTGGCTTTGATAAAAAAAACATTGTTGACCTGACAATAATTGGACCTTAGTACTCTCTGTGTACTAGGCCAGTGTGCTGTCATTGAACTACTTATCCAGTCCTTTCAATTTTATTTTGGGACAGGATCTTCTGTAAACTGGCCCTAAATCTATTATTCCCTTGCTTCAGATTCCTAAGCACTTGGAATCACAGGAATTCTCCACCAGGTCTTGCTGCTTCAGTGGAGTCATCATTTTATTTTTCTGGTTTCAGTTGCTGAATCAATTTTTGAAGAGAAACAAGCCCTGTACCACATACTCAATGCAATGTAATTTAGGTAGAATGGCTTGCACAGCTTTGGGGGTGAAGCCTTAGCCTAAGGTAGACTCCATTAGAAGACTCTATTACTTGATCTCCATGGAAGTGAATAGATGGACATGAGGTCAAGCCCCAAATAACCAGTATGAGCATTACTTCTGTGATTATTGAGTTACTCTCTAACTTTACTCTTTAACATCAGGGCATTCAAGAATCATTGGCTGCAAGTCATCTTGCCACATAAATAAAAAGTATTCTGAGAATTGAGCCAAATCACAGCCCAGAAAAGACAAAAACTGTGCCAAATGTAGAGAAAAACAGCTCAGATATCATTATCAAAATCCTTGTATTCACATAAGCCAGAAATTAAAGTAATTCTGGATTGTTCTATTATTCTTTTCATTTTGAAATAGTGTGCTTTGGGTTACTTATTTTATCTCGCAAGGATGATATCACATAATACAGTTTTTCTGGAACTTATATGCAATAATAAACACAAAATATTAGTTATTGGACATTTGATTTTTGTACAAGATACTTGTGCAATGAATAAAACAAGTGTATTTTTTCAGAATTGTATTTCAAATATATGGCATGCTCAACATTTAAGGAGGAGTACATATCATTTTAATCCCTTTCTTTAACATAAAACCAATTGTCTATTTGAGTGCATGTCTACATTTGCTTGGAATGCAGAGAAGAGCAGGGTGCAGAGATGGGGAATGGATCAACTTTGCAGATACAGAGGGAGAACAGAAACACAAGATATAGAAGAAAACAGTGATTCTGTTGGGATTTGTTTCTATTTATGCACAAGATTAAGCATAGGCAAAGCTTATACTAGGCCTTCTTCAAAATTTCTTACAGGTACAATTCCCCACCTCTGAAATTTTATTATAGATTTCTGGAATTCTGTTTGAAATTCCATTGGAACTGAAGAGAAGTGATAAAGGGCCTGAAGTATCTCTGTTAAAGTACCACATCCTCAAAACAACAGTCTGTGAAGAATAAGCAAATTCTTCAATATATCAAATTACAATTCATGGAATATATGGTGCATGTACATGGTACACAAAATACTTGATAAAAATCTCTTCAACTCAAGGGTTTTTGGTAACCATCAATGTATGTGTGCCACTACCACATTTGTATGTTTATTATGCCATGATGATCATTGATATGAAAGCTCAGCTCATATAAAAATGATTATTGAATATATTTAACATAAACACTAATAAATATAATTTTATCTTAATAAATGTGATGAATAAGTTTTATGATATAGTAAATATATATTATGATAACTTCAATAAAATTGGAAAGGCAGAATAGTTTCCAAAATTAGCTTGAAATTGGGTTGGGCATCTAGTTCAGTAGTGAGTGTTTGCTTCATAAATGAAAGGTGAGTTCAGTTCACTGCACCATAAATAAAACAAAATAAAGCAAAGCAAAGTAGGTGTAAAACAACAGTATGTCAACAAAACCAGGAACTGAGCATTGGGATGGTTAAGTAATTGTGAGCTAGTCTACTGGTGTCATTCCTTATAAAACAATAACATGTAATATGTGGAACTGAACAGACAGCCCAAGAGTTATGAGGTAGTCATCAAAGGCAAAAGAAAGACACTGCTTTCTGTGTTTCTAGAGAAAGTGTGAAAAACACTGTGTTAGTTTGCATTAGACATCCCGCCCCTTAGGTTCACATGCTTGGATACTTGGTCCCCAGTTGGTGATGCTATTTGTGGAGGTTATGAATTCTGCAAGAGGTGCAACTGACCTGGAGCAAGTATTTTACTAGAGGATGGATTAAAGAGTTTATAGCCTAACCCTCATTGATGCTGCAAAGGCTAGTTTGGAAAGTTGAGAGGTGACTTCCTGGCTATCCTAGATTACGGAGTGATTCTCTCTCTCTTTCTAGGTCTGTCTCTATCTTCCTTCTCCACTCCTCTCTACACACATATTTAAACACACACAAACATACACATAAGCACACAAACACATATATCTGTATATATGTATATATAGAGATCATATAAGGATAAACATGAATTAAGATTGCTTATTCAATAAACGCACAAACGTTGTAATAGTTTATTGTAGAATGCTGAACCAAAATAAAACTGTAACCTTCCACAGAAATGGCCTGTAATTCAAGCCTCTGGCATCTAAGACAAGACAATCCTGAGTTGGTGGTTACTTTAAGTTACATAGGAAAACCCTGTGTCAAACAAAAAGCTAATCACAAACCACAACTTACATGTACAATAATTACAGTGTTTTAATATTTATGAACATAAGTGAAGAGAAAATGTATTGTTATCTCATATATTGTTATTTAGAACACAGAATACTAACTTCTTTCATACTTTCTAATTTTTATAGTGCTGGAAGGTGTTATGCATGCTACCAGAGCAGAAAAGTAATCACTCATATACAGCTATGAACTCTTATGAGGTACCGGAAAGATGCCCACCAGTGCAATAATGGCAAGAACATCAATGCAAGTATCCAACCACTTTGTGATTGTTACTCCTCAAGATTAAAACCATAAATGTCACCATTATCAGGCCAAGAACCTATGACAAGACAAGTTATAGGCCTTAGGGAGAACTTAGCACTATTATGTGGCTAAAGAGGCATAATCTTAAATAAATAAACTCTTAATGACTAATCATTATACCCATAGGTCAATGTCTCTTCACTCTCATTTGAGATGCTTTTAATTATGGTAGATAGTGTTTAAGACAGAGGTCTGCCACTAGTTGCAGAGAATAAAAGTCTGAAGAATTCTTAGCCCTAAGGGAATATATAAACTACCATCCTAAAAAACTCAGTAATCATTGCATAATAGGGTTCAGCAAGCCAGAGGATGACTATAAAAAAGATACTTTGGTCACAGTAGGGCAGCTACATATATGAATTCACAGTAGTCAGGACAGCTTGTACAATGCCTGTACAAGCACAAGTCAGACCAGACACATAATCCTACATCTAGCCATGAAGTAATTGACAATGGTTGCTCAGAAAGGAAGGGTCAGTTTTCTCAACAGCGTAGCCCTGAGGGAATGGACCACACTCCATGGAAAACCACATATCATGAGTATTTAAGGCAGCACAAATGGGTCTTCAGGTTTTGGATATTTTTTTTTTCACAAAGTAGGGTGAATAAAGAAGTTCGGATGGATCTGGTAAGAGTTGGGGGAACTTATATGGTCAAAGCATGTTGCACAAATTGTAAAAGTCTTAAAGAACTAATGGGGAAAACAAGAGCGAGAACATTTATCATGGCATAGTTACATATCTACCATCTGTATGATGTTTAACCAAGTGTGATGCATTTTGAATTACTAGTCCCTCATATAGCACCCTTAGCTTTTCGTCAACTATCTAAATTAAGGTTATTACTAAAAAGTTATAACACTAAATTTGAATAAGAAAAAGAATAAGAATAGTAACTTCAAAAGAAGGAACTCAGAAAAGGGGCCAAAAGTAGAATAGAAATAGAACATTTTATATAGCATACACTTCCATAGTTAACTCTACAAATTACAAAAATATAACTTCACTGTAGAAATTTGCAAAACTACTCATTACATTTTTTGTACTTCACAGTGGGTGGGAGGGATGATAGAATGCATGCTTTACATATATAATGCTCCTGACTTATTCTTATCATTTCCATCTGGACATTTGAGGGATGGAACGCTGTTGGTAGCATTTTCCTAGCATGGATGAGGCCTTGAGTTCCATCCTCATGTTTGCCAAAAATCTGGAAACTAAAATCTTGCATTGTCTTTGTAGCAGTTTCCAGACTAGTGACAATTCTGATATTCTCCTGTGAAGCTCCCTGTTCTGAAAAGTTATGTCTCTCCTTTTTCTCCTGTTACTAAGGAAGAGCACAGGGACACTGAAAAGCCAGGAACAGTACCTGATGCCACTAGGAAAGCATATACATAACTGTAAAAGTTTAGTGATCCCTGGAAGCCTGCATCCTCCTTGTCTAGCTTCCTATCTTCTGAATCTCCAGAATAAGTAAATGCTTGGTCTTTAGTTTACTTTCAGATATCATTTTATTATCACTATAATATTAAAAGGCAACTGATTACAAGACACGTGGACCATACTTTATGAAAAAAAAAAGAAAAAGAAAATTCTGTTTGGCAAGGATGATGAGATGAGTGTCAGAGATAAACATGGATCATATCAGTCTCTAAGGAACATGAAGAAGAAAGATATAATAGAAAGCAATATCAGGAAGATGAAGAGGTTGGTACTGTCATTAATCCTATCACCTCAAATTGTCTAATTGGTGTATCTCTGTGGATTCCTTTTTCTAGTTAACATTAATCATTGATAATATTGTTGAATTCCTTATTCTAAAGATTACATAACTTCAAGGGCTAATCTAGTACTTCTTACTCTTCAATGTCACCAAGCATTCTTGCTTTGATAGTCTGTAACTGACTTATAATACATTTTTAAATTATGTCCCTGGTTTATCTGGTCTATTTATCTCAAAGCTCAGGACAGGCATTAATTGTTCCTCAAAAAATGTTGTAGATGGTTCTGAAATTCTTGACAAGGTCTACTAATATTTTATAAATATTCCATATGTAAAAAGCTATAGAGTTACATGCACAAGATATAAATACAAAACTGGTTACATCACTGAGTAACAATGACAATAGGATAGAAGACTCACAGCAGTTACTAAGGGAATTTAACTTCCTAGAGTGTGGGTGTTAACACTGATTTTCCACTTGACAAGTTCTAGACACCAGTGGACAAGCCTCTGAGCAAAACTGTGAAGGAGCACCTAGACTAAGTTAACTGAGGTGAAAAGACTGTAACTGGATGACACCATTCATGGGCTGGGGTCCTGGGCTCTAGAAGGAAGACAAAGTTAATTGTCCTCTACTTGCTCTTCAACCATCTTCCTTATCACCACGACACAGTGCATCCTCAAACCCTTCCTCCCTGAACTTGTTTTGTTTGGTATTTGTTTATTAGAACAAGACAAGTTACTAGCAGAACAAGTCAAAAAACTGTAACACATTACTGCATATGTCCAGATTTGGTAATGTATATGTGAAAGGCACATGTTGTTAATAAACTAGTAAGCTTTTGTGGTAGTTTAATAAGAATGGCCCCTAGCTGGGCGGTGGTGGTGCACACCTTTAATCCCAGCACTCGGGAGGCAGAGGCAGGTGGATCTCTGTGAGTTCGAGGCCAGCCTGGTCTACCAAGTGAGTTCCAGGAAAGGTGCAAAGCTACACAGGGAAACCCTGTCTCAAACAAACAAACAAACAAACAAAATAAAAGAATGGCCCCTATAGGCTCATATACTTGAATAATTTTTTATCAGGGAGTGGCACTACTTGAGAGGGATGAGGAGGTAAGACCTTTTTGGAATTGTGAGGAGGAAGTGTGTCACTGAAGGTGAGCTTGAGGGTTTCAGAAGCCCAAGACAGCCATAGCTCTGTCTCTCCCTGTTGCCTGTGGATCTGGTTGTAGTCTCTCAGCTACTTCTCCAGCACCATGTCTACCTAATACTGCCATGTTTCCCACAGTAATGAAAATGGATTAATATGCTGAAACTGTAAGTAATCTCAAGTAAATGCCTTCTTTATAAGAGTTGCTATGGTCAAGGTGTCAAGGAGTTGGGATGAGAACATAGGGACATGGGAGGGTCCAGCTGGAACAGGAACAGAGTGGGAGGGCAGGGAAGGAGATAGCATGATAGATGAGGACATCATGGGAATAGGAAGAGGCTGGGTGCTGGAGAGGTTCTCAGGAACCCACAGGGATAACCTCACCTTGGTCTCCTGGCAGGGGTTCAGAGGGTACCTGGACTGGTCTACTCTGGTGACCAGTCTAGCAAATAACCTACCTGTCATCATAGAGCCTTTGTCCAGTGACTGATGGAGACAGATGCAGAGTTCCATGGCCAGGTACCAGGCTGAGCTCTGGGAATCCAACTGATGAGAGAGAGGATGGATTCTGCAGGCTGGGGACGTCAAGATCATGATGGGAGGATGTGCAGAGATGACAGACCACACTAGTGGAAGCCCATGAATTGTGGACTGGTGCCTGTGGAGCCCCCATCAGACTGGACTAGGCCCTCTGGATAAGGATGACAGTTGTTCTCTAACAGTTTGGGGTGTGCCCAGGCAGGCAGATCAGGACCTGTCCCTTGTGTATGGGCAGGATTCTAGGAATCCGGTGCCTGTGCTATGATGCCTTGCACAGCCTTGGTGAAGTGGGAAGGGGTTTGGACCTGCCTAGGCTCAGTGTGCTGGAGTTTGCTGACTTCCCATGGGAGACCTTGATTTGGGAGTTGTGGGGATACAGGGTGGCTTGGGAAAGAGCGCTGGGGGGTTGGAGGAGGGAAGAGGTGGGATCTGTGGATGGTATGTGGAGTGAGTGGAAAATTTCTTAATAAAGAAAAGTGAAAAAAACAAAAATAAAAGAAAACTGACAGTGACAGCACTCTTCATCTTAAATCCAATGGACAACATTGTTTCACCTCGAATTGAATCTCAGTCATGTCCTGCCTTGATGTCTGACCCCTTAAACATGAATGCACTTTCTTGAGTTCTCCAAGTCTCCATATCTTAGTCACCAGTTATGAATCTTTCATTCCTTATACATTTCTGATTTTAGCCAAAGAAAATATCCTTTTTCCTGAAGAACTCACTTGTATTTATTTTAGTAACTATCAGGCAGAGATGAATTACCTTTTATTTATTGATATTAAAAGTAGGAGTGGGTTGGGTGTGAGAGTGTATCTGGAAGGAGTTAGGGGAGGACTGAGGGGTGGATATTATCAAAATACAAGACACACATGCATGGAATTCTGAAAGTATTTATGAAAATAATATATTAAAAATAGATTATCTCACTATTATTAAGTTCAAGAGCATGGCACTGGTCTCAGTTAGATTCTGATCAATATCTCATGACAGCATCAAACTTGTGGGGAAATGTGTGAGAGGAAGAAGTTCTATCATGAGGCAGAAAGATTGTCAAGGATTGTCTAGTCTACAATATTAACCTAACCAAGTCTAACACAATCAAGGTTCTCCATTGAGGGAAGTCTCCTCCATGACCCAAGTGCCTCTCACTAGCCTAGAACTCTGAATGTTCTTACCATCTCAAACAGACATATTGAAGACCCAGCCACCAGGAAAACTCAGGTTACAGACAATGTCTTAACCATGGGGGGATCGTCTTTGGCCTATGTGGGGACTTGCTGTGTTCCCTCTAATTCTTGCATTAAATGCTTGCAATTATTCCTTTTATTGATCTTTTCTTCTTTTTCACGACATCATATCCTTCTCTTCTACTTCATGAAGACTAATATAAAACATATGTGGCTTTCCTTTATCAGCAAACTATTTCATAATGCAAAATTCATACTCAGTTTGCAAGGCTGACTTCCAACGGCTTAAAATACTGTCTACAATTTTCTTTGGTTTCTGTAAATCCTTCCAGAATTTTCAGAGAAGCATCTGCTCTTTGGAACATGAACTCTGGTCTTGGATTCAGCCCAACTCCACCACTTTAACTATTGATTGGTAGAAATGTTCTCTAACACTTAGGTGGGAAATGTTCTCTCTGATAAAGACCTCTTAGTGAGATACATATAAAATTATGATATATTGTATTTCCTGATGATGAACCTTCTGGTTTTTTTTGAGATTTTCTTAGGATTATTTTTTTCTGTCCCAGTGTCTCATTCATATCATATCTGATTGCCATGTCTGTTTCCTTAAGTTATTTTTCCTTATTATCACATCTCATAAATCTTTGTTATTGATGAACTTGCATGCTTGAGTAGTCTTTGCCAGATATTTTACATTTTATCTCTCAGATGGGATTTGCTTGTTTTTCTAATGGTTGCATTGGTGCCATTGATTTTTTTCAGTTACTGTAAGTTTATAACTAAACTTTTTTTTTTTTTTTTTAATTCACAGATCAGTTCTGGGATGCACTTATTTTTAGTTGACATTATAACAAAATCAACCTAAAAGCCTTTGGATGATTTTGTTATTACCTGAAGAATCCATCCATCCCTGAAAAGTCTATAGTTTATATCCAACAGGTACTGGGCTAAGGACCTGAAACTTTATCAGAGTTTGAGGAGACTCAGTCTATCTTTGTGTATTCTGCCTTTTGGTGTAACCCATCAAAGATACCCTATAGAATCCTGAGATGCTAATGAAGACTGTACCTCCTTGCCAAGTCTAGTACTCCAGTGTGGTGTTCTCCTTAGCACTGACACTGTGGGAAGACTAGCTCCACCCTTCAGCAGCTGATTGCCTAGGTTCATAATATCCTTGTCTATGGGATCCGAGTATTCATTCTATGTCTCAGGGGGAAACAGACATCATTTCCATGCATTTTCCATACTTTTTTTCTCAGTAGCACATTGACTCCATCCAATTCCTGGCTGCTCTGGCACCATAATTACATTACATTTCCTTTTCCTTCCCCCCATATTTCCCTCCCTCCTTCCTTCACTCCCTCCCTTACTTCTTCCTTCCTTCCTTTCTTTGTTTTCTTTCTTTCCTTCGTGTGTGTGTGTGTGTGTGTGTGTGTGTGTGTGTGTGTGTGTTTAGCCTTGTGAAATTGTCAAAAAACAAAACCAAAAACCTTATAGATTCTTTTTCACTGTTAACTGAAACTATCATCTTGGCTCTCGATTAGGGTTTAGGGTATATGAGGCAGGGGAGAGGGTGCCTTTTGGATAGAAGCAGCTACAGATTACTCTAATTTGGAAATGTTTGTGTGCAAAGTTTTATTTACTTTAAAAATTTTCTAATATTAAAAAATGTGTTTTGTTAAATAAATTAATATTTTCTGATTGTTCTGATAAAAAAAAATTTCAGTTTAGAGGCTAAAACAATTCAAAAAAACAGCCTTCTGTTTCTTGTAAATAAAATGCATTGTTTAAATTGTTATTTTTAAAAAATATATAAATACAATTTTCATAAGGAAGGATAAAAACAGAAAATTTCTGAGTTTGGAAAAAAATCAGCAAATCTTAAGTTTCTGCATGTCTGAAACTTTGTACTCCCAAAGCAGTAAGGAATTAGAAATATATTGAGAAAACACTAAGGATAAAGAAAGAAAATATATTAGAGGGTAATTATTTTACAAAACAATAAAATTCACAGTAAATTTCCATTTGGAGAAAAAAAAGGAGAATTTGATGTCACTAAGTTAATAATTTTAGCAATGTTCCAGATATTCTAGACACAGAGAGAATTTTTAAACTTAATATGTATAATGCTTATTTAAAGTAGGCATTTTACAAGAAAATGGTTTGAAATTACTAGCAAATTTAGATGGCGTACTAAATAAATAGTCAAAGTACAATATACAAAATTCTCAAAATAAAGGCAATTAGAGTTGCATCATAAAAAGAAAAGGAGGTAATATCAAAGAAAAAGAAACAAAAGTCCTCAACACCCAAGCATATGACAATTAAGAGAAAATTTAATGAATATAGCAATAATACCTATTCCATGAGTTTAAAAAAAGCCAATAATAGGAATATCAAATTTCTTCAATACAACTATGAAATGTCTTACACTGTTGAAAATCTCTCCTGTTACAAGGTGTAATAAAGGGAACGACAACAAGAAAAATGTAAAAAAAAAAAAAATGTAAAAGAGAAGGGGGTATCCACATGAAAGGATAGAGGGAAGAGAAGGAAGTAGGATGGTATAATTATATTTTAATACAATATATATGTACATGTACATATATATATATATATATATATATATATATATATTTAGAGAGAGAGAGAGAGAGAGCTGAGAGTATTTTTGAAAAGACTAAGAGTCTAATCATATTCCTTGAAATATCAAAGTGGTAGAAGGTAAAATAGTATTGATATAGCAACATAAAGAAACTGGATCATGGGAAGCAAATTTAGATCTGAGTTGTCTCCTAAGTAGATCCAGGTGTTGAAGACCTGGTTTCCATCTGTGGTAACAGTAACAGGCTACAGGGTAATGAAGGAATGCACTTCATCTGCAGATGAGTCCATTGATGGTTTTGAGCTGAATGGGATGTCGAGCCTAGTTGGAGAATGTGGGTCAGTATGGCTATGTAATGAAGGGTATCATTTTTACCTGAATTATTGTGGTGATATTGTGTTCCCTAAAATATTGTGCACCCTAATAAACTTATCTGGGGTGACATAACAGAACAGCCACTAGACACAGAGGCCAGAAAATGGTGGCACACACACACACCTTTAATCCTGACATTCCTAAGGCAGAAATCCATCTGGATCTCTGTGAGTTTAAAGCCACACTGGAAACAGCCAGGAATGGTGACTCATGCCTTTAATCCCAGGGAGTGATGGCAGAAAGCAGAAAGGTATATAAGGCTTGAGGACCAGAAACTAGAAGCTTTTGGCTGGTTAAGCTTTTAGGCTTTGCGCAGCACAGTTCAGCTGAGATTCATTCCGGATGAGGACACAGAGGTTTCCAGTCTGAGGTAACAGGATCAGCAGAGAAACTGGCAAGATGAGGTGGCTGTAGCTTGTTCTGCTTCTCTGGTCTTCCAGCATTCACCCCAATACCTGGCTCAGGTTTGATTGTATTAATAAGAACTATTTAAGATTCCGGCTACAGATTATCTTTTCCTAAGATCCCTGTCCTACCTAGTTGTTCTGAGTTGCATAGTTCTCCTCCACCACATCCTTCAGGATGATATTTCTACCATGTCACAGATATTAAATAGAGTGGATTCAGTTGATAGTGTTTGAATGCCTTGAAATACAAACCAAAATATGTTTTTTTTCTCCACAACTAATCTCTCTGAGTAATTTGTTACCATTATGGAAATCTGACTAGCACAAATTGCCAATCACATTCTGTCAAAAAAAAAAAAAAAAGCCTATTTTTTTTCTCAATAAACCCTGCTGGGAAGTTGGCCATAACCTTATCATTTGTTTACAATAAGGAATTAAACTTCTAGGACTAAAAGTATTATAAATCAGTAAAGATATGAAGCCCATGCATTAAAAACATTGATATGAATTGTTCTGATCTTGTAAAGTAATGGTAGTAGAGTCCTTTCTAATGTCCATGCACTCACTAGTCCCAGAAAGCTGGCTAGGTTTCCAGTACCAAGTATGATTTCTCTCCTGTTGAGTGGGTTTTAAGTTTAATTAAATAGCTGCCACTGACATGTGAGTTCCATGTATTGCACCTTTTCATGCATATCTTGCCATGTTAATAATTGTCATGGCTTGTAAGTGTTGCATCTGGTTAGGACTGTAATTTCTTCCTTCTTCTGGCATTTTGAATGTTATTTCTCCCTCTCATTATGAAATCTAAAGCACAGGAAAGAGGTTTGTAGGTCGCCTCCATGTTTCATCATCTGAGACTCTTGTCCTAAATGAGTGGTGTTTTGAACTATACAGCCAACCCTCAACCCCTGAGATACAAACAAAGGCTACATCAATAATTTGTTTGGGGAGTTACCTGAACTACTCTCACCAACCATTTGGAAAGATGGTGCTCTTGTCTTGTTCTGGGCTTTTTGATAGATTGTTTTTGGTGGGGAACATGGTTTGTCCAAATTATTTCATTACCTTTAAGTTACATGACAACATTCTAAACCCATGCAGGAACATACTCACATCTATTATGTATAACTTTAGGTGAATATAAAATAACATGATTCCTTGAGACTTTATGAAACAATCTTGGTGTTATGTGTCCCTTGGCCCTCCTACTCAGTCTGTACTAATGTCTCTCCCTTTCCCTTAGTTAAACCACCTTTTCCATTTTTCCAATATCTGCTTGATATTGTGTATACTCTTATGTCCCTCTTAAATGCCACCCCTACCTCCTGCCTATGGAACCTTTACACTTTCTGATTTCTGTGGTAACTCCATGTTGTACACTCACTTTCAAACAACCACAGATAATAGAAAAATGTGGCAATTGTTACCTCACTCAATATATTCTTTTCTAGGTCCTTCCACTTACCTGTAAAGTTCATGATTTCATTTGTATTTAAATGAATAACAAAATATTAATAGTATTCCATTGTGAATATATAAAACACACCCATTATTTATCTGTTGAAGGATGCTTAGGTTGTTTTCATTTTCTGGCAACAGTGAATAGGCCAGCTATGAGCACTGATGAACAGGTGTCTGTGAAGTAGAATGTTAAGTTCTTTGGGCTTATGCCAAGGAGCTGTATAGCTGAGTCATATGTATATTTATTTTTAGGTTTTGTTTTTTGTTTTTTGTTTTTTGGTTTGTTTTTTTTTTTTAGGTTTCTCCATGATGATATACATCATGGATCCATCAATTTGAATTCCCATCAAGAGTAAATGAGGGCTCATCTTTCTCCACAACAATTGTCTCCTAGCCCATTTTTAATTGGGTTGTTCTCTTGATTCTTTGTTTATTGAGTTATCTGTATGTCCTGATTATCTGTATCCTAAGATTTATTTTTATACCCCAGATAAGTGTATCTACTACCTCTCATGAAGGAAGCTTCTCTTTATAACAAATGGAGACTATCTCAGAAATCACAGGAGACACAATGTTGAGATCTTGGGCCACCCACCTAAATCTGGAACATCTCCCTTACTGTTGCTGCATCTATGGCTCTGGGAACATCTCAGAAGAGGTAAGCAGAGAGATTCTAAGGGACAGAATACTAGGAATTATTCTAGAATAATACTAATTCTCCTAGAAATGGCTATTTAAACAAGACTGGTACAATGGCAGGAAATGGATATGAAATGGGTGAAAATTTAATGGGATCCCCCTCCCAGACAAAAAACTACAGGCAACTAATGATTGCTGGGAGAAGGAGAATTAATCTCTCCAAGGGATGGGCTCCCTTAATGGTCATCCAATTTAGAGGGGTCATCTCTAAAATCATATATAAACAAACAACAAAAATGGAATCAGCAGTTCAGTGTTTAGTAATATGTTTGGGGACACACACATACACACACATACACACACACACTATATATATATATATATATATATATATATATATATATATATATATATATATATATATATATATGTAAGAATAGTAAGCAAAGAAAAACAGGCTGTTAACTTGAGAGTTGGGGAGATATAGGAGTGTGGTGACCTTGTGTTCCCCAAAATATTGTGCACCCTAATATACTTATCTGGAGTCAGAGAACAGAACAGCCACTAGATATAGAGGCCAGAAAATGGTGGCATATACACTTTTAATCCCAGCATTCCAGAGGCAGTGATTTACCTGGATCTCTGTGAGTTCAAGGCCACACTGGAAACAGCCAAGCATGATAACTCATGCCTTTAATCCCAGAAAGTAATGGCAGAAGGCAGAAAGGTACTTAAAGCATGAGGATGAGGAACTATACCCTGGTTAAGCTTTTAAGCTTTTAGCAGCAGTTCAGCTGAGATTCATTTGGATGAGGACTCAAAAGCTTCCAGTCTGAGGAAACAGGATCAGCTGAGGAATTGGCAAGGTGAGGAAGCTGTGGCTTATTCTGCTTCTCTGATCTTCCAGCATTCACCCCAATAATTGGCCCTGGGTTTATTTTATTAATAAGACATTTTAAAAATTGTGCTACATCTGGCGCTCAACTTGTCAGTTCAAATTCATGAAAAAGCTACTTGCCTATATCCTTGTGGGCCCCAGCTGAGACCTGAGCTACATGTTGCAGGTTGTGGTGGCACCCACTGGCTGGTAGCATTTGCTGAATGAAGGATGGAGAGGCAGGAAGATCCCCCATTTGAAGCCAGCCTGGGAGGCTTGCTAAGGAGAAGCAGCAGCCAGGGCTCAGCCACAAAAGGTGGTGGTGGGACTATGGAGGCAGTGGCTACTGCTCCAAATTGTTGGCTGTTTCTCTTCATGTCGGTGATGCTGCTACCTGGGAAGAAGGGTTTACTACTGCTTGTTCAGAGAAGAATTGCCAGGACCATCATGTTACAAGAAAGCTTCGGCAAAGGTCAGTTTGGAAAAGTTTAGCAAGACGAATGGTGGGGAGAAATTGCTGTGAAGATTTTCTCTCCTAGGGAAGAACTTTCATGGTTCCAAGAGACAGACATTTATCAAACTGTGATTGCTCCAAACCACAGAGGAGGAAAAAAAAATGTCTGCAGGGAACCATGGCAATGCCTAACAGCAACTTTGAAATATTCAAAAGGATGATGGTACCCCACATGGACTACGGTAAAGCCATTAAGATGATTAATACCTCGGAAAGATCAACTTTGGACTACAAACTACTTAGGACAATTTGGAGATGGCTAGATGATCCAGATTCATAGACTACTCCAACAAGGACTTGAGACAAGCCCTACACTTTCCCATTATGCAGATACTGGACTAATGATACAGGACTTGACAATTAACCCAAAAATTTTCTTTACAGGATTCCCTAAAGATGTCTTCACCCCCAGAAAGCAGGAAGTAATTTTAAGAAAATGATGCCCACATTCCCAAGAGGAGGGATGGATGGTTTTTGGTTGTTTAATAAGTTATGGATATTGTCATTGTTTGTGATGGTTGGTTACAAGTTGTTAATTGTTAATGGTCAGAAAAAAAGCTGAACAAGGAGATTAGATTCAGGGTTTTTGTTTGAAAAAAATAAAAAGAATAAAAGAGAATATAGATATGAGGTAGATCATTGAATCTACTCTGAGAAAAAAGATAAAGAAATAATAGGATAAATAGGTAGATCATTGAATCTACTCTAAAAAGAAAAAAAAAGAGAAGATATAAAAATGACAAAATGTATATTATTGAATCTATTATGAAAAGAAAAAAGAGAGAATATGGATATGATAAGATAAAAAAGCTCAATTATTGAGTCTACTTTTAAAAAGGAACTACTTGTTTAAATAGGATAAGTAATGATTTTTTTTTTTTTTTTAGTTTATCAAATGTTACTGGACTGGACATTGTTATAAATTAATGGAATATTTTGTCTGGATCTGTCATATGTTAATGGACTGGACATCATTAATGTAATTCTTGACTGTATATACTATATATACTTACTGGATATAGTTTTTCTTGTATTAGTTATAAACTTTTTTAAATGTTAGACAAAAAATGGGAAATGTGGTGACATTGTGTTCCCCAAAATATTGTGCACCCTAATATACTTATCTGGGGTCAGAGAACAGAACAGTCACTAGATATAGAGGTCAGAACATGGTGGCACACATGTGCCTTTAATCCTAGCATTCCAGAGGCAGAGATCCATTTGGATCTCTGTGAGTTCAAGGCCACACTGGAAATAGCCAGGCTTGGTGACTCACGCCTTTAATCCCAGGAAGTAATGGCAGGAAGCGACAAGTTACTTAAGGCATGAGGATGAGGAACTATAGCCTGGTTAAGCCTTTTGGCTTTTATTAGCAATTCAGCTGAGATTCATTTGGATGAAGACTCAAAGACTTCCAATCTGCATAAATAGGATCAGCTGAGGAATTGACGAGGTGAGGAAGCAGTGGCTTGTTCTGCTTCTCTGATCTTCCAGCATTCACCCCAATAACTGGCTCTGGGTTTGTTTTTATTAACAAGACCATTGAAGATTGGTGCTACATCTCAACACAGAGGCAGGTGGATCTCTGTGAGTTTGAGGCCAGCCTGGTCTCTAAAGTGAGTTTCCTGAAAGGCGCAAAGCTACACAGAGAAACCCTGTCTCACAAAAAAAAAAAAAAAAAAAAAAAAAGAATTATGCTACAGAGGAGGGTTGAGTTGAAAGTACGAGGGGGGGACACAAAGGATCAAGTGATATCATTCTATTTCTACTAAAAACATTTTAAAAATAAAATCTAAGTTAATAAATGAAATTTAGAACATTTATAGGAGATACTCTTTATAAGAAGATGTATAGAGCTATTAAGCTTCTGATTTGACAATAAGTAAATGTTAATGAAGTTTTCAAAAAAGAATAGATATATTTAAGGTGTTGGTAAAGAAGTTACATCAGAAATGTGTGTATGATACATGAATCTATAAATCTCAGTAAGTAGTTATGCAATAATTACTAAAAATTTTGAGAAGTCCATTTTTTGGACATAGTTTAAGCATTTCTTTTATTAGAATGAAAATATCTGACCTACATTATTATTATGATTATTATGTTCTTGGTTTTTCATATACAGAAGTTTTCCAGTTAAATGTATTGTGGGCATAAATACATGATATAACAATTTGATAAGATATTGAAATTATATGCCAAATTTTAAGAGTGGACAGTGGTTTCTAATGTGGAAGTGTAGTGACTAATGATTCTTCCTACAGTTTGTCTTCTGAAAGACAAATGAATACTATGAATCAAGGTCAAGATTTTTCTCCCATTACACCTGGGAATAACATAAGTAATTTCAAATGGATGGAACTAGAAAAAAAAAAATCATCCTGAGTGAGTTAACCCATGGTATGTACTCACTCACACGTGGATACTAGATGAAAACAAAAGATAACCAGGCTACACTCTATAACCCCAGAGCAACTAGGTAACATGGAGGACCCTAAGAAGGACAAGCATGAAACACCCTGGGAGGGAGAAATAGATAAGGTATCCTGGGTCAACGGGGAGGGGGAGGGGAAGTGAGAAGGGGATAGAAGATGAGAACATAAGGGAATGGGGATTATAGAGTTGGGGGAGGGACAGAGAGGGAGAGCAATAACAGAGATAGATTGATAGAAGGAGCCATTAGGGGGTTAGGGAGAAACATGGCCCTAGGGAAATTCCAAGAAATCCACAAGGAAGACCCCAGCTAGGTCTCCTAGTAATAGTGGAGGGGGAGGGCTGGAACTGGCCTTCCCCTCTAATCAGATTGTTGACTACCCTAATTGTCATCATAGAACCTACATCTGGTAACTGATGGAAGCAGATGCAGAGACCCACAGCCAAGCACTGAGCTGAACTCCTATAGTCCAGTTGAAGAGAGGAATGAGGAATCATATGAGCCACAGGGTCAAGATCATGGAGGGGAAACCATCAGAGACAGCTGACCCGAGCTAATGGGAGGAGCTCACCCACTCTGAATGGACAGCTGGGGAATCTACAGGGGGCAGAACCAAGCCCTCAGAATGTGGAGTTGCATGGTGTGGCTGGGTCTGCTTGTGCAGCTCCTGGCAGTGGGATTTTATCCCTGGTGCATAAATTGGATTTTTGGAGTCCACTCTCTATGGTGGGATACCTTGCTCAGCCTTGATGCAGAGGGATAGGGGTTTGGGCCTGCTTCAACTTAATGTGTCATACCTTGTTGATTCCCCATAGAAAGCTTTACTCTTTTGTAGGAGTGAATGGGGTAGAAGCTGAACGGAAGCAGGAGGAGGGAAGGGGAGAGGAATTGTGGTTGATATGTAAAATGAAAAAGCTTTAAATAAAATTATATATATATATATATATAAAGTATAAAAATGGTGGATAATAAATATTTAACAAACTGTACTCAATCCATATAGCACCACCTTGAGCAGCTTGTTAAATGGCTAAAAAAAACTAATGTGAAAATGTGAACAGATCACAAAATATATTATTAAGCTAGAAAGTCAAAGCAATATATGCTGTAATTTTAATATTTTTTTCATGTATGTATTTGTCTATGCACATAACCATGTATGTGCCTCTTTGTCCACTGAATTCAGTAAATTTATAATGCACAGGAAACCAGGAATTACATAAATGATAGCATATTAGTAATTGGGAATGAAAATATAAGATATGGTGATTTGAATGAGAATGGCCCCCATAGCTCATACGTTTGAATACTTGGTCTGCAGTTGGTGGAACGGTTTGGAAAGGATTAGGAGGTGTGTCCTTATTGGAGTAGGTGTGTCACTGGAGGTGGGCTTTGAGGTTTCAAAAGCCCAGGCCATTCTCTCTTAGTTCCCTATCTGCCTTCTGCTTGTGGATCAAGATTTAAGCTCTCAGCTACTGCTTTAGTATCATGCCTGCTGCCATGCTTCCTGTCCTGATGGCATAAAATCACTCTTTAGATCTATAGGCCCCAATAAACTTTCTTCCTTCTTCCATGTGTTGCCTTGATCAAGATATTTTGTCACAGCAATAAAATAATAACTAAGACAGGAGTATAAAGAATTAATTTCACTGTTACTCCATAACTGTACTATTCATGAAATTACACATTTTTTATATATTGTGCAGTAATTTCCTCTGATTGACACATCTTCCCTTAGAAGAAGGTGGTTGTAGTGATAGTGTTTTAAGTTTTTACTTACCAATTAATAATTATGTATTTATAGGCTACATTCTGACTCTCTTTCTCTCTCTCTCACTGAATTACAAGGCTTCTTAAAATTTATTGTAAAATGCCCAATATATTGAACATGAACAATTTTATTTTTATTTTAACTTATTTAAAATCACTTCCTGAATTTTCATATATAAGAAAAATAACAAAAAAGAAAAATCACAAGATTCATGGTGTCAAACATGCTTGATTTGACAGAAATCTGGACTCCCTCTGTTAGTGACAATCAGCAAGAAAGTAGCTTCTGTAAATCCTACACAAAGAATTTTCTGATAAATTGACAACCTCAAAACTTACTCTAGAAAGATAGTAAAATACTTTGACATTCCAGGAATTATCAGTAAGTATAGTACTATTTAGACTTATTTAAACAATAGATAGATATTTCTTTTTATTTTATCTTATTATTTCAGACATCTGTTTGTATTCTAATGTGAGAGAGAGATACAGAGACAGAGACAAAGGATGTGGATTTGGGTAGGTCGGGAAGTTGAGAATCTCTTAAAAATGTATTATTAATAAAAAACAAAGAAACCCCACAGACTTTAGAAAGAAGGATAGATGAAAAGCAGGTGATAGGCAGCAATAGGTAGTTGATAGGTGATAGAGGTTGGCAGACAAAAACATGGATATCATGTATGTATGAAAAGATTATTCAATATGGAAATGTCATTTTCCCAAAAAATCACTACAAAATTTAATTCTGAACTTCAAATGAGTCTGAGCACTTGAAAACATCAGTGTGCCCTATTTTATTACAACTTTTCACAAAACCTATACGCTGTCATTTGTATAATTGGTAGTTAACTCGATGGCAGGGGTGAATGTGAATTGATAGAACTTTAGGAGTCTAATTAGCTGTTTTCAGCTCTAATTTGATGTAGTGACAAAAGTGAAAAGAACGTCAACTGAAACTGTCTGTCAGTCAGTGGGAAAGAAGTCAAGATCGACATCCTCACTACTTGACTGTGTGGTTTCCATTTATTTACACCCCAGAACACAATGTTTTCTCTTCTTTTATATGATTGATTTCTCGAACCATAAAGGCTGAGCCCCGATTCTACCTAAAGTGTTCCCTGAAGTTATCTCTGATGAGTGAACCTAATTCTCTTCTGCCTGGACCTTCAGCAATAAATGATGGGCTAAGGTAGGTGTTCTCAGAGAGAAAAACAAAACAAAGAGTGAAAAGCATGATGACCTTTGAAATGCTTACATCTGAAGGGAAAGGAGAGCTGTAAAAGCACCTATTAAAAATGCCAGGGAATTTCTCAGCAGTTTCAATACTCTTAAATTTTTAAAGCTGTACCAGCAAGCAGAGCTGGAGTAGATTGAATTAAGCTTCATTATTGATTCCCCAAGACATTGTTGGTATGTTGCCCATTTAAACACATCACCAGATACTTAAGTGTAATTTATAATGCTTTGAAGAACATTTACTTCATTTAAAACAGCTAATAACATCATTCAAATGAAAGAAGGTGTCAGGACTTACTATATAGAAATGCTGGATGCAGACATAATGTCCATTAGAGTAGAAACCAAACAGATTTTTACGTAACATTTTGGACTAAACATTTTAAACAGAAAAAGTCTTTTAATAATAGAACTACATTACACGCTGTTATTATGAAGAGTCAATTAAATAATTGTGGTTAAGAACATCAATGACATATGGAGATATAAAGGGAGATTATGTGGGAAATGGAAATGTCCAATTCATCTACAACTCAAATATGGCTTTCTACCTAAATAGGTATTTTGTTTATACCAATTTTCACATTTTCATAGTTATACTGTACGAAGTCTTCTACCTTTCTCTAAAAGTATAGCACCTGAGATAAATTTTGTTCAGTGTTTTACATAATGCAAATCTTGAGTTAGAATTTGAAACAGGGAGTCTTAAGTTAGCATGCACAATAATATGAGAATTGCTTATTTTCAAGTAAGTACTAACATGAGCTTGTACATTGTTTCCATTTTATTCCTCCTACTAATAGCTTAAATGTCTATTATGAAAACTAAAGACTAGGATGTTATTTATTTATTTATTGCAACCCACTTTTCTATACTCATATTTCATTGGACAAATACATTGAGTTAATTATTAAGATGTTTCACTCAGTTTATTGATACTCATTATCATCTAGTTTCAGTGATTATCTGATGTGTCTAGGGAATACTGAAACTTAAATGGTCAACATGATATTCATATTCTGAACTAGGTGTCTTATTACATTTTTATTGTTTTAGTATTTTGTACATTCATAGAATGAATTTTAATCAAATCTGACCCACTCAACCACTCCTCTCTGATTCCTCCCTAGCCTTTCCCTACCAAATTAATGTGTTTTGTTCTTAAACCCACTGAGTCCACTCCTTGTATGTGCATGATTATAGGATCCTCTACGGGAGCATGTGTAGCCTCTTCTGATTCACATCCCTGCTGAAAATAGACTTTGGCTTTGACAGTAGGAATAAGTTGCCAATATCTCTTCACCTATGGGTGGGGCATTATTAGCCTCAGTCCATGCTGGAATTTTAGCTTATTTTATCTCATTCAGGGGAGGTGTTGTCATGTGTTCAACAGCCCTTTTACATTCTGTAAATAATGTGTTGCTGCAGACTTCCACTACCCGTGCTTACAATATTTTTTTCTTCTTTTGCAATAACCAACGAGCCTTGGGAAGGTTGTTAGATAGATGTCCCTTTAGAGCTGAACACTCGAGTGTCTAATTCTCTATACATTAACCAGTAGGGAGTTTATGTATAAACTTCCAACAACTGTAAAAACAAGCTTCTCTCATAAGGATTGGGAGACATACTGACCCATGTATATAAAAACAAGGTATTAGGGAGTGGTCTATTACGATGTCTACTTAGCAGCATACTAGGTTCTCCCCCATTACTTGGCCAGCCATGGACTTTGGGCCAGTTACTGACACTAGACTGTAGAGTGGGTTTAAATCCAATCGGAAAATAGTTAACAATTTGCTTAAGTTCCTAAAACCATTGTACCGTTGTGTATAACTTTCCAGAGCACTTATTATTGCAACTCATAGTACATGCAGCTGAGTAAAACTTTGATGACTATTCTCCCCTAGTAGTATACACAGAACCTTCTGGCACTGTAAAAGCTATCCCATAAGGATGAAGACTACAGGTTAGAACTAGCTTGACTTTTCTGTAACTTTTGCTTCAAGGATTTGGTGTTTTCAGCAGTAGGACCCTACCATCAAATTCTGGTGGATAACCACAAGCAACAACAATAGCTTGACTTGTTCCAGGATACGTGATTCTGGAGGATCCCACTGACTAACAATTTGAAAAGGCATATCCTATGCCTGGTACTGGTGTGTGATGACATAAAAAAAAATAAAACCTTAACTTGCAGTTCTGGTGGACAACCAAGAGCAATAGTAGTCGTGTCTATGACTGGAGATGGGGGAGGGCATTCCTATGCTTCCACAGCAACAAACTCATAGGGAGGTATCCTAAACTTACCACTGAGATTTTCATCTAATAACCCATGGCTCCTGGGAGCATCATTATCCACTCACTCAGGGAAACTCTGTTCAAACTGTTCAAACACATGATTCTTTTAGTTTTAATGGCTGTAAGAGACAAATTACCAGTTTACCAATGCCATAGACAGTGTCTTAGTCTCATTACAACATCTTGGCTCACAGCCAGTTCACTTTTCCCTTTGTCATTTTTAAAACTTCTTGGGTCTGGAAAGATGATTAAGTGGTTTAGAACGCTTAGTGCTCTTGCAGAAAACCCAAGTTTATTTCTCAGTATCCACCTCAAAAGCCTTTAAGAACAGATGCCAGTGACACAATGCCTCCTGGGTCCATGGGCCCCTGCACTCTTGTGCAAAACCCACACATAGATAATTGAAATAATTTTGAAAATCTTTAAAATGTAAAACATTTCAAAAAAAATGTTTCTTTTACCTTTCTCTAAGCTTCAAAGCCTGGGTTTTGGGACAGGTTGTTCCTTACTCTTCACTCTGTATTGTACTGTTCTCATTGTCTCCTCCAAACACCCCACTCTCTCACTTTCTGTCTGTCTTTCTGTATGCATGTCTGTCTCTATCTCTGTCTCTATCTCTGTCTCTCTCCCTATCTTCTCTCTGTCTCGGAATGACCTTATATTTCTGATTTTCCTGTATCCCCATAAGATTATAGACATGTGCTATCCTGCCCAATTTTGTAATCCCAATGAACCCAACCCATTTCATTTACAAGAGCGAAGCTTCATTGCAACTCAGCTGTATCTCTAGCCCCACAGTCAAATATCAATTTTAAAAGATATTGGAAGTGAGTAGAATTTTGTGTATCTTGCTGTCCAGGGACTAACTCTCAGGTTTTATTCTCTGCCTTCAATCTTTCTACCAAGAAACTGAGAAAAATAATTATCAAATAACTGGAAAATTTTCTACCAACAATTGGCAGTGGTTTCTATGCCCCTTATTAGTCCCTATGAGCCACAGAGGAATTATTTCAGATTACAGCTGTTTCTCTTGCATCTGGTTAGGGCCACATCTCCTCAAATACCCAATGTCTTCTGTCTTTCACATTTTTCACTGATCAGTCTTTGATCATTATGAGGACTTCATAGGTAATGAAACCCATGCATGACTTCTCCCAACCAGACTACTGCAGAACAAGTAAGTTTTATGGAATCAAAGGACTAAAAGTAGACTGAACACATTATTGTAAGGAATTTGTGACTTTTCAGTTTGAATATATTGCTTTCTTTAACTATCAGTCCCTCAGTGTAAAACTGTTGCAAACTAAACTCTTTACATTTTATCTCAATTGCTATGAACAAGTGTGCACATTACCTATATAACACTCTAAGGCATTATGATTAATTTTGGAATCACTCTCTGGCTGGATCAGGTAACCTTTTAAGAAATGTGTTATAATGCAAATATTATCTGACACTTAGTTGAATGTTGAATACTTGCTTTAAAAGTAAACTCCTGAAAATCCCCTCCAAGGAATACTTAAAAACTACTAAAATGAGAGAGAGAGAGAGAGAGAGAGAGAGAGAGAGAGAATAACAAAATAACCATTCAAAAGTACTCTCTTGCAGTGACTTTCTCCATCTCCAACCCAGTTCTTCAAGGTTCCACCACTTCTCAGTAGCGCCACCAGAAGTGGACAAAGTTTTCAGCCTCAGAGCTACAAAAGAAATCAGTATTTGATCTTCATCAATTCTTGATAAAGCCCTTCAAAGCCTGTGCAGCTTCCTAAATGAGAGTGGCGGTGAAAATGGGATTTTTATTAAGGTAATTTTTATTGATTCTTTGGGAGTTTCACATCATGTTCCCCAATCCCACTCACTTCTCTGTCTTTCCATTCCATCCTCCACGCTTGTAGCCTCTCCAACTCAAAAGAAAACAAGAATAAAAATAGGTTTTTTTTTTGTTTTTTGTTTTTTTAAAAAGCATTTCAGCCCCCATCTTTCCTTACCCCCATCACATATTCGTTTGGTGTAGCGGCCTTGGTAGCTGCAGTGTGTCATGCAGTATACCCTTTAGCTTGAACAGCTTTACTTGAAAATGCTCATTGTCATGAGTCTGGTTCAAGGCCTCTCTGGCTTTTGTTACAGCCTCAACATTGGACCGTCACTGAGACTCATAGTCATGGAGATCCTGAGGCTATGGTTCCCCAGGACCAGTCCCTTCACCTGCATCAGCATGTTTTACATAGGGTAGATGTTGGGGTGGGCCAACTCAAAGCCCTAAATGTGGACCTGGGTGGTAGCTGAGTTTGTCAGTCTGGGCCTCCACAGGGACCTCAACAGAGGGTCAGGGCCAGCACTCTTGCACACACGGTGAGGGGTAGGACCAGCTCTCCCACTGCAGTGGCCTGTAGCAGAGAAAGGCCAGTTCTCCCTGGGCCAACAATGAATGGGAGAGCTCTTCTGTGCATACACCACTGGGGCCAGTTCTCCTGCCTGGTCTGGAAGTCATTTTTCCTGCTGAGGCTGCCTGCAAGGGGTAGGATCAGCTTTCTGGTGCCCAGACAACTAGTGCCAGCCCTCCCATGGCCCCTGATGGTGACATAGGCCACAAACATCAATGTAGACCCTGGCTGCAGTGGACCATAGACCCAGACAATGCCCTTGGCCTCAGCTCCACTTAGACATCACCCTGGGTGGCAGCACAGGCCAGTCAGATTGGTATGGCTCCAGTGACAGTGTGGCCTTAAGACATCAAAGTGGCCTCAAGTGGTGACACAGATCCCTGTTATCTGTACAGCCTTAGGCAGTAGCATGGGCCATGGACACTAGTGGAGACCCTAGCTTCAAAACAGACCCACACATGGCTCTCAGTGGCAGCACAGGCCTGGACATCACATGGCCCCAAGTGACAGAGTAGGCCACCCATAACAGCCTGTTCCTCACCACCACTGCATCTTCAGATCCGCTTCTCTCCACTTCAGATCCATCTTCGCTCCTCTTCTTATGTCCCATTTTTCCACCACATGCTTGATCATAGTAGTGGTGCCTGCCCACCCAAACCATGGGGCACTGGGTAGGCTTGTGGCTGGTTTCAACCCTCAAATATGTAAGTTTTAATGGTATTGTTTTCCTACTAAGTTCCTGAGCAAGCTTAGGAATATTGAGACAATTGAATGTCTTTAGTTTTAACAATACCTTTTCAATGACAAAAGACAATATTAATAAGGTGACTTTGATAAAGCCAAGAGAGCTGGTTGTCCCAATTACAAGATCAAAATACTGATCCAAATACACTGAACCTCAAAAGAGAAGAGATGTAATTGAAAGCCACAAACACAAATTGGTTGATCAACAATGCCTATAAATTAAACTTCCATGGAAATACAAAACAGTAGACTTTAGAGAGCTTCTGGATGGGTTGGTAAGAACGCTGAGAGGTAGCGGTGTTTGGTAATATTGGTCGCTAATCTGACAGTATATTATGGAACCATGTAGAAGGCAAGCTTCTTGAAATATTAATGAAGTATTATCTAGATTAGATCAGCGTGGCGACATGTCCATGAGGGATTATCTAGAAAAGGTTAATAGAGATGGGAGGACAGCCCCTAAAAATGGATGGTGGCAAAATGAACTGCAGTTGGTGTCTTAGTCTGCATTAAGGAGAAGATGAGATGAATACTAGCGTTTCTGTCTTCCTACTTTATGATTGCAGATGTAGTTGACCAGAAAACTCTCATTCCTGCAGTTATGATGAACTTCCTTTCAAACTGTAAGCCAAAACATATCCTTCATTCTCTTAATTGCCCTGTTCAGGTTAGTTTGTCCTAGCAGTGTATAGTATAACTAATATTGAAAAATGGTATCAAGAAATGATGAATCTGACAATATTATTCTTTGGATTTAGGAGCTGATTTGAAGGAGGAATATGAAATAATTTGCAAGTTTGGGATAAAAACACCCTTTAATACTGTAAGCCAGTTTAACTGGCCACCTTGGTAGAAGACAGGCACACAGAAAGCTGAGAGACATGAAGATAACAGAGGCTTGGTTCAAGAATTTTCAAAGGGGAATAAGGATTCTGTCAAGAACTGGACTAGGGACCCATTCATGTAATATTCTGGTTCAGAATATGGCTGCATTCTGCCCATGTAGTGACAGGTGAAGTGAGATTAAATTCACAGGGAATGGATTAATTTGTTTGATGAAGAAAATTTCAAGAGAGGAGAATATTCAGGCTACAGCTAGCAATTGCTTTCTGCATCTTTCCAGATCTACAGTGAATATGAGCAAAAATTGGGGCAGAAAGCAAATTTTTAGAATGCAGTTTAATGAGGAAAAGAGCAAATGCAAGTGTAAAGTTGCACCCAAGGTTTGTGCTGATGGACAGCTGAAATTCTTAGTGAGAAACCCCTCACTCTGCAGTAGAACAGTAGGAAAGGTGTCCTGATGGCAAGACCCTGTCCTTTAAAGGCTCTGACTTGTGAAAATGCAGGTTGGTTTGAGAGGAGAGAGCATGAACTAAGAAGTTTCCTAATTAAAAACAACCACCTCTGTAGTTGGAGTTTTCCTGCCTGGCCCAGTCAGGACAAATCTCTCTTACCCGCCAGTCCCACAGTCGCTCAGACCCAACCAAGAAAGCACACAAAAAATTACACAGTTTTCAAACTCTATGGCTGTGGCAGGCTTCTTGTTATCTACTTTTTCTATCTTAAATTAACCCATTTCTGCTTATCTATACTTTGCCACATGGCTTGTGGCTTACCAGTGTCTTTACATGTTGCTTCTCATGGCGGCGGCTGGCGGTGTCTCTCCAGCCTTCTACTTCCCAGGATTCTCTTCTCTCTTGTCCCGCCTATACTTCCTGCCTGGCCACTGGCCAATCAGAACTTTATTTACACCGAGCGATATCCACAGCACACCTCAGAAAGGCTTTCTCCATGGCTGTCCTTACAGCCAATATAACCTGGTCTGAGAGAGTAAGGCTGTATCTAGAACTGCCATCAGACTTTGACATTGTTGTAAGATGAATTGCTAAATGGTCTTATTAATAATAATAATAATAATAATAATAATAATAATAATAACTGGGAGCCAGGTATTGAGGTGAATGCTAGAAGATCTGAGAAGGAGAAGAAGCCACAGTCAACCTCGCCTCGACATCTCCTCATCTGATCCTGGTTCCATGAATCCTCAGTCTGAAAGCTTCTGAGTCCTCACCTGAATGGAACTCAGCTGAACTGCTGCTAAGAACTAAAAAGCCTCTAGTCATTATATACCTTTCTGCTCCCTGCTATCACTTCCTGGGATTAAAGGCATCTGTCCTTCCCAAGCAAAGACATAAGATCTCAAGTGCTGGGATTAAAGGTGTGTACCATTCCTGTCTGGCTGTTTCTAGTGTGGCCTTGTACTCACAGAGATCCAGACAGACCACTGCCTCCCAGTGATAGGATTAAAGGTGTGTGCCATCACTGTCTGCCCTCCATGTCTAATCTAGTGGCTGTTCTGTTCTCTGACCCCAGATAAGTTTTATTAAGGTACACAATATGTTGGGGGACACAATATATCACTACGCATTGTCATATTCATGGTACTAGGCTTACAGACATGAAAAAAGGAAATTATTTAAAAGTCATGGCATCTTCATTGATAACTTCATAGAGGTCCTGAGTTCAGGCAATGTGAAGCACGGTTGGATTTCCCAAAAAGAGGCCTTTGAGAGGTTGTTTCTTGAAGTTCTGAAGGAGAAATCTAGGTTGCAAGGAAGTCTCTGGGATGTTGGAGATGCCAAGAACATAGGATATCCATCCAGCAAGGGAAGCTAAAGAATGGTATATAGCTTCCCAAAGAGAAGTGAAGTATACTCCTGGTCCCTGAGCTGCAGGGGTGAAACTACCCAGGTCCTTTGAACCCCAGATAATTCCAAAATGGGGTCCAAAGGCTGGGAATAATGCTATGGAATTTTGTTTTTCTTGCTCTGTTTCATTCTTTTTTTGACACAAGTATTCCTTCTTATGTCTCTCTCTTTTCTTTTTTTTTTTTTTTACTTTTAGGTGAGAAAGTTTATTTTGTGCTATTGTATATTGGAAGGTGTGACTTTTTTGTGTTTTGTTTGTTTTTGTCGGAACTCACAGTATAGTGATTGACTTGAGTCTTGAATCTCAGATCACCTATCAGACTAGCTTCTGGGTATTAATGATTATCTTGATTGGATTATCTCTGGTCAGAAAACTTACCCTAAAGGGGGCAGCATGATAGAATGGGCTTCCTGACTGGATGCATGGTGACCAGAAGCCATATACTCCCACTGTGATGGCTTCCTGCCATCATGCCCTTTCCTTCTAACTTAAGCCAAAGTAAACCCAACCTCCACTGTACCACTTTAAGGATTCTGTCTCAGAGACACAGGAACAATGAATGAAGTAACTTACCCATATGCACAGGAAGAAAAATCTACATACTTGTGACTAACAAGACGACCATATGTGGCTGCTCGTCTGTATATTTAAAAGTTCCACAGTAAGTATCCAGAATAGGAAACAACCATTTCCCTAGGTTTTGATGGAGGGAGCCTCTGCTTCACAGCCAAATTAGACAGAATTTGTGAATCATCTAGAGGCCCAATAAATAACTGGCACCTGAAGGAGTTATTGGATAATCTGATGAGATAGAGACATTAAGCTGTGGGGTCTGTTCTAACTTTCAGTGATTAGTTTCTGATTTATGTTAACCTGTAGAACACCTAGATGATATATACTAAGATTAAAGAAGCAGTAAATATCAAAAAAGCTCCAAATGATCATCTAATACTAGAATAAAAATTCTGTGAATAAAATAAATAAGGAAGACCCAACTCTCCTTAAGCACATTTGGCTATGAGTTAAGAACTTTTAAACTGTGTTGAGAATGTTAATGCTAATTATAGGTCTTTATTGCGAGTTTACTTTAAAACTATGTTTTCTTTTAATTAAGCAAAGCTGTTGGGGATCTGGTCAGTTTGATCTTTTTATTGACAGATGCCAGAGACTCCTTTGTATCCAATTGCTTTGGCAGGGTACTGTCAACCTAAGATTTTTCTATCGGCAACCAGCAGACTGAAATTATGGCAACCTTGAGACTTTGAGTCTTTCAGGGATGTTTTTCAATAAGAACATGTCAGGTTGAAGTAACCCTGCAACCATAGTGTTGCTGAAACCACAGAGTTCTGCTTCAGAGAGCCTTACTTCATTCAAAATGGCTCCAGGACATTTTGGACATTTTACCAGATTAGGAAGACTCTGGACTTGATATGCCATGCTTGCCCTGTAGCTCTCTTAATTCAGGATTGGTAGAGGAATCACTCAGTCCCAGGGACTCAGTAAAAAGCCAGTGATTGACACCATCAATCTTCAGATTGGCCCTTATACAAGTCTTGCAACTTGTAAATTTGGAATCTATGCGGTGATAAATGGAATTACAGTCTGAACGCAAACATGCCATAATCTTTTTCCTTGTTGCATGAGTCTGGGAGGTTTTGCTCCTATACATGTGCCTAATTACTTGTGGGTGCGCACGCGTGCACACACGCGCGCACACACACACACACACACACACACACACACACACACACACACACGTTATATCATCAGGTATCAGTAAAGGCTTCTATAAAAAACAGTTTCTTACTTGTAGTCTTTCTCACAGGTACAGCAATTGATGCCAGTTTCAAAAAAGCAAGTAAGGCTGGCAAGAATAGGGACTCAGTAGATGAGTTTTAAAAAAGTTATCATTAGCTATGAGTCCTAATACCAGAAAACATGAAGTACTACTACAAAGAGATGGCAGAAGAATCCAGATGAACAAGCATGGAACATACAAGAAGCCACTAAGGATATTGGGAGAGTAAATGAGATGGAAGAAAACAGAGAGGCTGAGAATATGGAACACAGAAAGAGAATGAAGAACATAAGGTAGCAGCTGAGACTTGTAGAAATATAAGCCTAACAGTCCCAACACTCAACACTCTGGAGCCCTAACTTTGGCCATTGGTCATTGGTGCTCTGATCATGAGTGATCAGCTTCCTTCCTGAGCATCTGAAGCAACAAGTATGTGGATTTACAAGCTTGGAGCCCTAAGCCTCTGATTCTCGAGTCTTAGGTCTGAAAGCCTCTGGATTAGGGAGCTTCATCCCATGAAGGACTCAGTGCCATCAATATTAAGGAGACTGCCACTTTTCCAGCTATGATTTATACCTGGATAGGAAGAACTACCAGCAATCTATTTGTGAAGAAAGGTCTGAGACCTCCTCTAGGTTTTTTTTTGTGCTTTCCATGTGAGAGATTACAAAGAGAACCTGACTGGTTGGTTCAGCTTCTGTGTCTCAGTTAAATTTTACTCAGGAAATGAGATGCCTACATCTATAACAGTAGAGTCAAAATTACAAGGAATGAAAGAATGAAATATGAAATGGGAGAAAAATAGTGTCTAGTTTAGTGTTCCTGTGCAAAATGAACCCTAGTGCATTGTGTGTTGTCGAAAATTAAACATGGTTAAGGAGGTTAAGATGTTAGGGACCAAGATGTCAGGAACCAAACATGAACCATAGAAAATACTAGCTAGGCCAAAGAACTACTCATAAGCCCCTTCCCAGAGCAGTAACCAGAGGCCTCCCAAGGTAAGAGAACATCCCACAGTCAGGTGCCATGACAACTGAAGATAAAGAGCATTCCAGGGTCAGGCAGCCTAGCAACAGAATATACTGCCCTTGACCAGTGACCTTAGCCGATATCTAGCAGGTGCACTATCTGCCTCACACGTCTTGCACCCCTTCCATGTTCTACACGCCCCCTTCTCCCTTTCCCTCCTTCCTGCCCCTTCCCCTCTTATGCTATATAAGCCATGTGGAGAGAAATAAAGATTGGTGGCTTGATCAGAATACTGTCTTGCTGCTGTCTCTTTGTGTCGCCCTGTCCCTTCCATTCTCTCCCACAGGATTGGTGGTCCCGTTGACACCCCGCTGGCCGGGGCATTAAGAAACTTAACAAGGATACAAAATGTCTATGAAATAAAAATGTACATGGATTCATATTTTTAGATTTAGTGATTACTCACAAATAATATAAAAACCAGAAATTCTCAAATGAAGAGTTCACATCATTAGAAATCATAGAAGCTAAGTTACTTAGACCCAGCATTAAACTCTATTATGTGGCAATACTAATTGAAAAGAGATTAGCTAGACATTTATTATATATTCCTGACTACAATGAAAGACAAAATATTTGATTCTTGGAATTTTTAAAATCCAATTAAAGAAGGATTTTTTTCTAGTCTGATTATAAATTTACATCATAAATACTTTTCAATACATAATAAAATATAAGTGGTGTGGAATCAGAGATATACCTGCCTAATTTACACAGTAATCATTTGTTTTCAATATTGTAAATATACTTCATAGTTATTAATATCAATTATTATATACATGTATTAGCCAGTGCTCTGGAAGAACAAATAGTAGGACTTATATTTGTATATATTTTCACATACACTAATGTGTTAATGAAGAGATGAATATGTATTGTAAACACACACATACATATATTAATGGAGAGATATCAGTGTATATATGCGCACATACATATATTTGTGTAGGTTTATTAGGAATTGGATCACATAATCATTCACCTACACCAGTTGTTCTCAACTTTCTTAATGCTGTGACCTTTTAATACAGTTCTTTATGTTGTATTGACTCTCAACTATAAAATTATTTTGTTGCTATTTTACAACTATAATTGTGCTATTGTTATGAATCATAATGTAAATGTGATAAGCTGAATATCTAATATGGGACCCATGTGGAAGGGTCATTGAATCCCAAAAGGAGTTGCAACCCACAGGTTGAGAACTGCTGATCTACACATTGCGAAACCAGCAAGTTTAGTGTTATAATTTGGTGTTACTCAAATAACATGAGAATAACAAGAGCCCATAGTGTAACTGTTAGTTCAGATCTTCAGCTCTGAATATCATTACTGGTCATTGGGCAAAACAATGCCATAAATCTATGTTTGAGGCTCCTGATCCTTGAATACTTATGTCAAGTGCAGGAGAAGTGGTCCAGTTAAAAATGTGGAGCATGTTTGCATGTCTTCTGCATATATATTTCTTCAAGCAGTCAATGAATTGAGTGGATTATGGCCAAAATACACTGACAAAAACTATCAACTTTACTCAGTTAGAGGTTTAAAGTATGATCTCTGTGATCACCTGAGCAGAAATAACAGAAATACAATTTAACCAGCTGTCTGACTATCACTTAGCTCAGTCAAGTTGATATGTAAAACTCACAATTAGATTATGTTGGAACATAAATCACTTTGTAAACAAAATGAATTCAGTGAGCTAGTATGTGAAAAATTAGTAGACCTAACTTATTTGGAAGTATAATAAAATGTTAAATATCTGTTTTATAGTATACATTTGTTTGAAAAAACATTTAATCTTTCAAGTTAAGATAATTATGAACTTACATTAGCTAAGTTTTCCACAGCAATGCCATTCAATAACTAGAGCATAAACTTTATTTTGCCTGTTCAAAATATTAAATATTTTCAACCTTCAAGTATCCTATCCAAATGTAGTAAAGCTTGGTTAGTGGCCATGTATGCATAATTACTTGTTTTAGTATAATCATTCATTTTACATAAACAATTGATATAATGAAGGAAATGAGGAAGAGTTGCCTAAAGCTGAATGAATAAAAAAGAGCAATAAACAAAATCAGTCATGATTAACCAGATCTATCCTGCTGCTTGCTGCTGTAATTCTGAGTCTTCTGGATTTGAAGTGACAGTCTAATTGAAAAATGAGATAAATGTTGAATTCTACATTGGGATAATAAGTATCTAAAATATTCAGGATATTAGGATTTGTCTGGAAGGCTGTCAGTATCCGTTTATCTTCAGAATCACACAATTACATTTTGCCTAAAAAACAAATGCAATTAGAAGATTTTACGCTAGAACTTCCCTATATAAAGAAAAGACAATGTTCCTTATCTGCTGGTAGATTGCTTTTTATATATGTAAACAATTTTAGGATTTCACTAGAAATTGTTAGTACTATGCTGATTAATTTGTGAGGAAGTACAAGGATGTTAAGTATAAAATATTAGTGATAGAGTTAGAAAAACACATACTTGCATACTCAAGTGGATATCCTAATTACATGAGATCGTGTGGCTCTTTAAGTTACATTTTACGTATCTTCATATATGAACAGTTTTTCATATAGAAAATTGCTCCTTAAACTCATTTACTCATTTATTTTTTGTTTTAATCTTTTATTTAATATTCAAAAATGCATATAATACGTTTTAGTTAAATCAGCTTAAATTCTCTAAACTTCATTTCCTCTCCTATGCCCTCAAGTAAACTTCATGTGCTCTCTCATTCACTTGTGCAGTCCCTCCCTTCTCTCTCTCTCTCTCTCTCTCTCTCTCTCTCTCTCTCTCTCTCTCCTTTCTCTCTCAACATTCATTGGGGGCATTTAGTACTGAATGTATTACGTGAAAATGGGACAATCCATTGTAAGTCTCTCAAGGGCATCATCCTTGAAGAAAAATGACTCTCCATCAATCAACAGCTAACCCATCTTCCTTGATGAACCCTGAACAATGTGTTGTTGGGTGTGATATAGAGGTCTCATTTGGAACTGAGCACTCCACATACTCTTATTCTATATATGTTGACAAGTTGTGGTTCTTCGTATTAATCTCCATCTACTGCCCAAAAAAGTAAAAATTCTCTGAAGAGGGTTGAGAAATATGTTATCTGTGGCCTTAAAGACAAGAACTTAGGGAGTAGTTTATTATCCTGTCCATTTAACAGAATAATAGGTTCCTCCCTATAGCTCATGACCTAAGCCAGATACTGGTATTGGACCCTGGTAACTGTATCAGGTATGGACTACATCTGATGAACTCAGCCTTAAATAAAGGCATAAAGTGGTTGGTTACTCCTATAACATCCATGTTGCTATTGCACCAGTGAGTAGGTCCATCCAGGTCACTTGTTATTATATCTCACTGAGTTCATAGCTGGATTGTTGATAACTTTTATCATGCATAGAGCCTTTCAGCACTATGAAAGACATTTAGTAGAAATGAGACTTCCAGGTATGGCTTGCTTGACTTTTCTATATCTGATGATTCAGATATATGGTGCTTTAAGCAATAGGCACTTGTCATCCACTTTTGGAGAGTAACCAATAGCAAATAGAATACCCTGTAATATTTATGTGAGAGATCTATTAGACCACACTGACAAACAGTGCAAAGAGGGGTAACCCATCCTTGGTACTAGCTTTTTTATCTTATAGTCTATGGTGTTTGTCAGAGACCTTGCTGACCATCCCTAACCTGATACTATAAGGTAACTCTATTTAAATCCATCTCATATATATATATGCATATATATTAGGAAGAATCTATGGGCAGTGGTGGCGCACGCCTTTAATCCCAGCACTTGGGTGGCAGAGGCAGGTGGATCTTTGTGAGTTTGAGGCTAGCCTGGTCTACAGAGAGGAAGAATCTACAGTAGGAGTTTTATTTAATCATTTCCAAAGTTCTTTATTGTTAGTTATCCCCTTCCTATACTCCTTCCTTTACTCATTAGTCCAATATCTCATGCATTTAACCCTTCCTTGTCTATTACTCTCTTATCTCACTTTAAATCATTGGTGTTCCATTACCTTCTTTTGAATACTCACCACATGGACTCTTAGGTGTTTTCTTTTTTGCATTCCAGGATACTCTAATTTAAACATTGATTTCTAATGAATCAATCCACATATGATAAAGAACATGCAGCATTTATCTTTCTTGTTGTGTATTACCTCATTCATAAGTATTATTCCCTGCTCTTTCTATGTACCTGAATCTTTCATAATTTTTTAATTTGACATATTTCCCACTGGGTAGATACATTATGTTTCATTACCCATTCATCAGTTGATAAATATATAGGCTATTTTCTTTTTCTAGCTATTGTAAATAGAGCAGCAATGAACATGTGTGAGCAGGTATCTCTATAGTAGGATTTTGTTTCCTTTGATAATATGCCCCAGAGTGGTATAGTTGGAACATATGAGTAAAACCATTTCTAGCCTTTCAAGGAGTCTCTACATTGATTTCCACAGTGGCTCTACCAGTTTTCACTGAAACCAATAATGAATAAGTCTTCACCGTTCCATGTATCTATACCATCATTTGGTGTTACTTCCAAATGTCTTTGTTATTAGTTACTCCTCTCCATAATGCCTTCTTTACCATGTCCTCCAATTCCCCATCCATTTGACCCTCCCTAACACAATCATCTGATGTTATACTGTCAGTCATTGTTCTTGGGTAAGATGAAACCTGAAAGCAGTTTTAATTTGTGTTCCCCCAATGACTAAGAAGATTAACCAATTTAAAATGTTTCCTGGCCATTTTCATCTCACTTGAAGAATTTTGCTTAGTTTTATGCCCCAGTTTTTAATGAGGTTGTTTGTTTTTTAATTGTTTTATGGATGTTTGTTGCTATTGTTCTTTGTTTATTCTAGGCTGTAACTCTCTGTCAGATATATTCCTGGAATCATGGATGATTTCTGCATATGTTTTTTCCACTATTACATAATATTAAAAAATCTGTTTAAAAAATGATAAGAAACCAACTCTTCTTAAAAATATTTTTTAAATTATGTCTTTATTTCTTCCTTGACTCAATAGTGATTCATTTGAGCATTATTCAGTTTCCATGAGTTTTTAGGATTTCTGTAATTTGTGGTGTTGTTGAATTCTAACTTTAAGCCATGGTGATCTGATAAGATACAAGGGGTAACTCCATTTTTTTTTTTTTTAATCTGAGATTTGCTTTGTGACTGAGTATGGGGTCACTTTTAGAGAAGGTTCCATGATGTGCTGAGAAGAAGGTATATTCTTTTGTGTTTGGGTAGAATGTTCTATATACACCTGTTAAGCCTATTTGAGTCATAACACCTATTAGTTGCCTTATTTCTCTGTCAAGTTTCTGTCTGGCAGACTTGTCTATTACGGAGAGTGGGGTGTTGAAATCTGCCACTATTTAATAGTGTGGGGGCTTTATGTGCAATTTAACCTTTAGTAATGTTCCTTTTACAAATGAGGATGCCCTTGTATTTGGGGCATCAATGTTCAGAATTAAGATTTCATCTTGATGGATTTTAGAGCCTTCATCCAGTAACTGATGGAAGAATATGCAGAGATCCACAGCCACACAGCAGGCCTAGCTCCAGGAGTCCATTTAAAGAGAGGGAGGAGGCAGGGTTGGGGATTTAGCTTAGTGGTAGAGCGCTTGCCTAGCAAGCATAAGGCCCTGGGTTCAAACCTCAGCTCCAGAAAAAGAGAGAGAGAGAGAGAGAGAGAGAGAGAGGGAGTAGTGATTATTTGAGCAAGAGGCATCAAGATCATGAAGGTGAAATCTACAGAGACAACTGAACCAAGCTCCCAGGTGACAGCTGTGGAGCCTATGTGGGACTGATCTAGGCCTTTGCATGTGGAAGACAATTGTATAGCTTGGTCTATTTGAGGGGCCCCTGGTAGTGAGATCAGTATCTATCCCTGTGCATGAGCTGGCTTTTTGGAACCCATTCTCTATGGTACAATGCCTTGCTCAACCTTGATGCAAAGGGAGGGACTTGGTTCTCAATTGAATGTACCAGGCTTTGTTGACTCCCCATGGGAGGCTTTACCCTTTTGAGAAGTAGGGGTGAAGAGGGGGAAGGCAGAAGCAGGAGAATGGAAGGAGGCATGAGAGGGGAACTGTGGTTGGTATGTAAAATGAAAAAAAATTAAATAAAGAAAAAATGTTCTTGAGTCAATTAAAATTTAAAAAATATAGCATTTACCCATCATTAGCTATATAAATATTTAGATTTTATGTATTCTCTCTGTTTATTTAGAATGGAAGAACACTTTTCTATAATAATTTTTGAAATAAATAAAATTAAGGGAATTTAGATCATACCATTAATGTCTGAAGCTGCAATAATAATTTGTCTATAGTGAAGTAAAGCCAGGACAAGATTATATTTTGTCTCAAACAGTAGATTTCCCAGCCAATAATTTATACTCAGATGCATGTATGATCTCTTTCTTAAAATCAAATTTTTGATTTATAGCTGTGTCAACTATTGTTCACACTAATATTTTGAACATTACTAATCTTACAACACAAATTAATATGATCTGCACATATAGTGAATTTCTTTTTAATTTTTCCTAGAATTCATCTAGGTTTCTGTGAAGTCTGGATCAAAGGTTTCATGAGGTTAAGAACATTCGTCATTTCCAGGTTCTGGCTATTACAAACAATGCTGATAGAAACATAGCTGAGCAAATGCCCTTGTGGTATGATTGAGCATTCCTTGGGTATATGCCCAAGAGTGCTACAGCTGGGTCTTGGGGGAGATGGATTCCCAATTTTCTAAGGAAGCGCCATATTGATTTCCAAAGTGGCTGTACAAGCTTGCATTCCCACCAGCAGTAGAGGAGAGTTCCCATTGCTCCACATCCTTTCAAGCATAAGCTGTCTTCTGTGTTTTTGATCTTAGCCACTCTGACAGGTGTAAGGTGGTATCTCAGAGTCGTTTTGATTTGCATTTCCTGGATAATTAGGGATGTTGAGCAATTCCTTAAATGTCTTTCAGCCATTTGAGCTTCCTCTGTTGAGAATTCTCTGTTTAGTTCTATAGCCCTTTTCTTAATTGGACTGTCGGGCATTTTGATGTCTGATTTCTTGAGTTCTTTATATATTCTGGATATCAGTCCTCTGTCAGATGTGGGGTTGGTGAAGACCTTTTCCCATTTTCTAGGCCGTTGCTTTGTCCTGTTGACCATGTCCTTTGCTCTACAAAAGCTTCTCAGTTTCAACAGGTCCCATTGATTGTTTGTTTCTCTCAGTGTCTGTGCTACTGGTGTTATATTTAGAAAGTGATCTCTGGTGCCAATGCATTCAAGTGTACTTCCTACTTTCTCTTCTATCAGGTTCAGAGTAACTGGATTTATGTTGAGGTCTTTGATCCACTTGGACTTAAGTTTTGTGCACTGTACAGATATGGATCTATTTGCAGCCTTCTACACATTGACATCCAGTTATTCCAGCACCATTTGTTGAAGATGCTTTCTTGTTTTCCATTGTACATTTTTGGCTTCTTTGTCAAAAATTATATGTTCATAGGTGTGCGGGTTAATGTCAGTGTCTTCAATTCGATTCCATTGGTCCACATGTCGGTTTTTATGCAGTCATTCTGAGTCTTCCTCACCTTGCCCTTTGTATATTTTACTTCACTAATAAGTCGGTAGAACAGTTTTCATGTGCCTTTGCATCAACATTTCAAGACAAAAGTTTGATTTGAATAAAACTGTAGAGTCCCTATTTGTGTCGGTGAATTCTAGGGTATTTTAATAATATAAAAGCAATAAAACCAATGAAAGATAAAATGATGGGACAATACAATATTAAATGTCAACTGAACTGCTACATTATCCTGTTTTAAATTTTTAAAAAGGCCAAGGCTGGCATCAGAAGAACCAGTGTTTGAAAATAGCTATGTAATTTATGACCTTGTGCAACATTGCTATCTCATAAATCTTTCTTAAAATAGAAGTATTTGTAGCTATTGTGAGGAAGGTGTATTGTTGAATAATTTTGTCTATTCTGTAGACACATATATATTTGAAGTAAATGTTTTGCTGGATATCAGAAACAATATAACCAATTATTACATTTACTGTGCTTAATACTGTGAACTAAAACATCAGTGTAATGGTCTTCCTGATTTTGACTCTTTCTCCCTGTCTCCGGAAAGTTTATCATGATTTTCCCCTTAAACACAAATACAGTTTTCTCTCTAGTTCTCTTATTCGGCTGTGGAATTTCCCCCACACTGAATGCAATTGTCTTGCCCACAACCCCTATAGTCCCAATATACACAGAAGATGAAAATCACAGAGAACCAAATTGACAACATACCTGAATACACCAACATTGTCTTACATCATTGGTTGTTTTGCAGATATTTCTCTCCCTTGGAAATAATTGACTCTTACTCTAAAATTGTGTGCATCCCCATTTCCATTTCCCTTGTGAAATGTGCCTATAAGCTTCTAAACATCACTAGTATGCTACTGTGATTAACAATTTTGGACCTTAGGTTTCTGAACAACATGAACATGTCAAAGAATGCAAAGGCTTCTGAAATTTTAATGGATAGACGTTTCATAATGAGCTAGTCATGTATCTTTGGGCAGAGTGTTAAGGATTGAGTTGTAAATAGCCACCTTAGGCTCATGTTTTGAGTATTTGTTGCATTTACCAATGCTACTTGTTAAGGAACTCAAGGAGTCTTTGGAGGCTAATTGACTTAAGTAGGCAAAAGAAGAAGGACTCTGCAGCTTGGTTTGTAACTCTTGGTCCCAGCTGTTGTCTCCTTCATTATTCAACATATTGTGAACAAGCTTTCCCTGGGGTGTGTCTTCTTTGACATAATTAACCACACCCTCTTAAAAGAAAAAAGAGCCATAAGTTGTTTCTGTCAGGTATTCTGTTGCACTGACATAAAGTCATTTACATTTTGGTTACAATCAATATCCAGTGGTTATAAGTGGTTATTTTCTTCTAAAATTCAACAAGCCATTATGATGATACAGTCCTAATTCATTCAGTTTTTATTCATAGTGAAAACATTTGAGGACTACTTAGTATTTTATTAATCATTTTTAAGGAAATGTGGAATAATGGAATATATTTTATAAAAAAATCTACTTTTCTTATAGTAATTTGAAAGATGATGTTAAAAATTTGTCATGATAGTACTTGAAAGGTGGAATAGCTAGAATTATGAATTGAAGTCTACCCAGCGTTATAGAGTGACTACAAGGCTCACCTGGATTATATTGCAAGACTATGTCTCATAAAACCAAACACTGATGATGAAGCTCAGTGATAAACACCTTGTTTAACATATGGAAGTCCATGGTCCAGTTTCCAACACCAACACAGCAAAGCAAAATAAAACTCCTTAATAGGTAATTATAAAAGTTAGCAGAGAGAAGACTTCAGTATCAATTTTCCTTCTGGATGATCTTTTTTAAGTCACAGATAAAATTCAAATGGAACAACATTTATCATTGCTTCATACTTGGCAGTGATTGTGTCCATTCCTTTGTTGGAACTACATTTTCATAACTTCTTTGCTAATAAAAGTTATATACCTCTGCTTCATTTTAAGATAGGATGGGGCCTACTCATTCATATGACTTAATTGTCCTGTTGGAACAGTTATATCTACTACTATATGTTTATATATAAGCAAAAGCCCAAAAACAACAGTTTGAGTAATTTAGAAGTGATAGCAAAAATGGTGCTAGTTTTAGTAAACAAATTCAATTTAAACAAGTTTGTTTCAATTGACATTTAAATGATGTTAATTTTAAAGATCTATAGTTGCAAAATTTTTTTCTATTCAATATAGTATTCCTAGTTTGGTTTCCTGTTACTTTGAAAAAAAAAAAACAAAAAACAAAAAACAAGGTCAAAAGCAATTTGGAATAGGAACAGGTTTAATTCAGATTTGCTTACAAGTAATAGACCATCACTGAAGGAACTGAAGACCAGAGGTCAAAGAAGGAACTTAGAGGAAGAAACTGAACCAGAGATCATAGAGCAATGTTACTTATTCTGTCTTCTACTCAACAAACTTCCTTATATACCTCAGGGTTGTTTGCCTAAGGATGGAGTCATTCAATTAACACAATTTTTCACAGATATATGGATGGACTAATCTGATATATGAGGTTCTTCAATTGAGTTTCCCTCATCCTCATGCCTCTAGTTTGTGCCAAGTTGATAGTCAAAGCCAACAGTATGGGGCACTGCTTGTCACTTTGACACATAAACACACCACTGCTGAACCATATATTTTTCTGTCTGAAATATTTTATGTTATATCAAACTATGAATCAAAGTATAATTTTTAAAAGTCCCAGAGTCTTTAAAAAAATTCCAACACTTTGAAAGTTAAATGTTTTTTTAAAACTTCCAAGTCTCCTAAGTGTAGGTTTCTATAAAATCAAAACCAAGTTAAATAATTCTCATTCCCAAATGAAAGAATGTTGAAATAGGAGCAATTTTATCAAAGCCAAACCAAAGTTCCAGAAGTTAAATCCAAATTCTATAGTTTAGTGTCCAACATTTCAGAGTCACTCATGATCTTCTGTGCTCCCAATGGTTTCAGCAGCTCCAAGTGTGTCAACTGTAGCACATGGAGTTTCTGTAGAGGCTTAGGCCTGTTCACATGCACTACTGTCCTTAGTGGAAGTTCTTGAATTTCTTATGTCCTGAGGTCTTCTTTGCAAAAGAGCCTAAACCTTTACCAATGGACTCTTCTGGCCTCTCTTCAGGATCATCTGATCCTCTAATTCACTATGTTACCCCTGCAAACCTGGGCTTTCCAATGAAACACAATCTTCATCTTCACCAATGGCCTCACACAGTACCTGTCTTCAGGGGCTCTATTATTGTGCCAAGCCTCTCCTACTCTCCATGACTTTAATTTTGCAACTTTTATGCCTTCCAAACCAGTTCCAGTTGGATGATTGTTGCACATGGGCAATTTTGATTTGTCATCCACTGTCTGGACCACCACTTTTGTGTAGTGACCTTGAGAAAATAGTTCCCAGATTTTGCCTCAATGATGCTGATCTCTTAATCAGAGGTAACACTACACTTAAATGATCACCATCTATTGGACCAGAAATGCATAGAAGTTTGCACTACAGGGTTGGGGACTTATTACTAATCACAGCTAATTCTTTAGCCCCAAATAATCAACACACAAGATTCATAATTCAAAATATCACACAAATAACGCCTAACCTGTTTCCTAAGTTCTTGCTCCTTCCCAGAACTTTATGAGATTAAGGAGTCACATGATTAAGATGATGGGCTGCTAAAACTTCTTTAGCCTGGTTTCTCTTGTCTGTGTTTTTACTGAAGCATCACCTCCCAAATTCCCTCCACAACTCATGATGCTCTGTATTTTCAACTCTAAGTACCAATACTTTCACAATCCTTCCCCCAAGCAAAGGAAAATGGCCAAGTCCATTGCTGCAACCCCATTTTCTTCTGGCATCATTTTTGCTTTGTTTTGTTTTCTTGTTGTTGAGAAAAAGCACCACCGCCTAAAGCCTTTAGGGGAGCAAAGTTTTGATGTTACTTACATTCCCAGGTTAGAATACATCATGGAATGGAGTCAGGACAGGACTTGAAGTAGGAACTGGAAGCAGAGGCCCTGGAGGAACTCTGTTTCTTAACTCCCACTTCAGTGCATGTCCAGCTAGCTTGCCTAGGGATGTACAGGCCACAGCATTCTGGACCCTTCTATATCAATTGGCAGTTGTTAAAATGCACCACAAATATTGTCCACCAGTACATTTGACTGGGTAATATTCTTCAGTTGACTTTCCCTCCCCCTAGGGAACTGTGGGTTGTGTCATTTTTTTCAGTAAAAACTAACCCAGATGCTGGTTGTATGTCTCTGGGTTTCTATCACTGTGAAGAGACACCATGATCATAGCAACTCTTATAAAGAAAAGGCTTAGTTGGGGCTGGCTTAAAGTTTATATATTTATCCACATGCAGCAAAAGGAAACTGTGTGCTACACTGGGCATAACTTAAGCATATAAGACTTTAAAGCCTGCCTACTTCCCACAGTGAAACACTTCCTCCAACAAGGCCATACTACTCTAACGATGCCACACCCCCTAACAGTGCCACTCCCCATGGGCCATGCATTCAGACACATGAGTCTATTGGGGTCATACGTATTCAAATTGTCACACTCTATTATAACTATATTAATTATAGTCAACTTGCTGTATTAGTTCTCTATGCCTACATAGCATACAAATATGCAATTTCTTCCTCAGTTTCCTCTTTCAACCCACACCTTTCCCTGTTCTTCACCCCTTCCTTTTACTTATTTCTCATCCAAAAAATACTTCAAATACTATGACAATGAAAATACTAAAAGATCCTAAAGTGGCCTACTGGTATCAACTCTTTCTCTGTACACAGTAACCCAGCACTCGGATGGACATCAGAACACATGCCACTTCCCAGCATGATGATCATTTTTTTATAGAAAAGCAAATGGAAACATGTAAGAATTCAAGTGAAATCGAGATTATTTAGAGTCCTGGGCTGAGTGTGATTATCAGCTGCTGGAAACTCACTGCCTCATTTCTCTGCTATGTCAATCCACGCATCTGTGGCAGCACCAAGATTCATCCCTGTGTTACACAAGCAGGTTTCATTCCAGCATCTGCTGCAGTTCATGCCTGCACAGCTTTCTCCAGGGTGTGCACTCCAAGCTGCTAGCAAACAGAACCAGACTGGAATGAGACACTTGAATTTTCTATCCGGAGAAGTAAACAGAACACAGCCTACATGTTCTTATTTTTTTTCTTAAAGCTCCATTTGAAAATACAGATGAAATTTAGCTGCTGAAGCATTGCTCAATCCCCCCACCATCTCAACGAGTTCATACTGTGTAAATATTGTGATCTTAATAAATAAACACTGAAGCACAGCTGGCGCCAGCAAGATATCGCTGTTAGGTTGCTGTGGCCCTGCTATCACCAGTGGGCAATGCTAATTATTCTCAGAACTGAGGCTCTGGCATACTAGGGAAAGGAATGCAAAGGAAAGTCAACAGAGGTTGAAACAAAAATAAAACATTGTTTGTTTCAGTCCATTGCAAGGACATTCCACCCTTGTGAAAACCAGAGATACATAGAGTACAGGTATGTGAACTGCTTTCCTATATAAAAAAATGATTTAACACTATTTATTTCAGAGCTTGATTATATTCCAGCTCATTAAAATTTGCACTTCTTGTTTGTCAGGGTAAGAGGAGGTAATTGGGGTGTTCAAAGGACAGTACTGGGAGACTGGAAATCTTAAATAAATGAGTTTACCAAGAGTGGGTTTTTCTTCACCCTCCTCTTTACTTCCTCCATTTCTGGGAGGTGTGTAAGTGACCTAGCTTTGCACATTATACAGAAAAGAGGTTTATTGTATACAACTGTCTTGACTTGAAAAATCAGATGCTCTTTAGAGGGATTGACAAGCAGAGAGAAGCTGTGCATGAATGACAACATTCCCTTCTGGAAAATGCCATGGTTAATTATTAATGGCTAGCCACGGGGTAAACCTGGTGACCACTGCATCCCTCTCTGGGAGAGCTGGCTCTTCACATTGTTGAAGCCTTTTAAATAGTGCTATTGGACTTTGAACAGAGAAATAAAGCAGAGTCTTGTTAGATGGCTTCTCCTTGCTTTGTTCTGCTAATGTTGAAGATCCCCGTTCTTACACCATGGTCTGTGCATTCCAGTACTTCTCTGTAGAAAGAAGTTACTTCAGAAAAGGCAAACTGTCATTAGCTCAAGAAAGACTTTTCTAGAGTTCTCCCATTGTCTTCTCTCATTCAAGCCTTGCTTCCTCATCATTAGCTGCTCCTCACACCTCTTCATTATTTAAAAAGGATTTGGGTTCTAAGGCAAAATGGATTACAGCTGGTAATTCCTCTGCTTCTTTACATAACATCTCTATCCCTGAAAGTCTATTACAAGATGGTTGGCAATACCCTGCTGTTTTATTCAAGAAATCCTCAGTGAAAGGAATTTGGAGGCTCTTTTAGTATAAGGAAGAAAAATGTTTAAAGCTTACTGAATCTGTCAGGAAATTTATAGCTGGCATTGGATGTGGCAGAAAGGCACACCATTTCATAGTTCTTATCTTTGACTCTGTTATTCAGTAGAAAGTGGTCTTCATATTACTCCTTATCCAAAATAAGTACTTAAACCAGATAACCAGGTGCCTAGCTTTTTTTTTCCTGCATTTGTTTTTGATTCATTTAATCAACAACCCAAAGATTGTTGCTATAGTTTCCAACTCAAGTCACTAGATTACTAAAGTGATACTCACTTCAATTAAACAGGAAAGAAAGCACATTCAGAAATAGTATCTTGCATGGTGTTCAGACATAAAAATCTTGGATGCCAGGGGGACAATTAAAACAGAAAGGCCACTAACCTCATTTTGTTAACAAAATTATAATCACAGTGTGTGATGTTTTAGCTAGGCCAGCAGTGTTTGCTCATCTAATTTCAAGTAGACAAAACTATTGTCACTAGAGTTGAAGTCAGGTCTTCCAAATCCCCACCTTGCTCTTGGCTTGCTCTTCTTTGATATTCTCTTTCTTCACTTTTCTCTTCTCATAGTCTCAGACTTGATTCCCTCTGAATTGTACTTTCCCTGATTCTTAACATATTTGCTTGCTGGCTTTATTCAAGCAAATTAAATCACTAGCTTTCGAAGGAAGGCACTGAATTCGCCAGAGTCACAGAGTCATGGCAGTGACTGGTATTTTATTTTATTTTTTGTCACCAAGTTTGGAAATGATTTAGATATATTCTAGTTCAAATGTTTAACTCAACCATCATCTCCAAAATTGACCTTGTTTGATTCTATGACCTGAAGGTTTCTGTTGTTCTGCAAGAAAGAAATGCCATTACTTCCTAAAGGCTTCTCAAATTCATTATTTTGAGGTTTCCTCATGACAGTAAATCTTTGTTTATCTGTCTCCCCTCTTAGAGTCATTTTTTCTTGCCCTAGTACATGCAGTCAATATGAGATTTCTTTATGACAATCACCTTCCAAATATTAGGATATTGATTTGCTTCTACAAAACTCACTTTTTCCCCAGAAAGAAACACCACTATATTTTCCTGTAATTCTTTAATATATTTAATATTCAAGTCCCTGTTGCTCTAACTACAGGCCTTTTCCTATTTATTAGTTCCCATCTTGAAGTTTAGTCACCAAATTAAAAACAATTAAAATGAGTTGAGCATTTCTTTATAATCCCTAGTGTCAAGTGTACTTAGCATAAATAGGCCAACATGTACTTGAAATGGTGATTGGATTCATAGAAATAAGAGTTCTGCCACCTACTCTTTTGGTTTGGCTGAACCTACTGGTTTAGTCTTATCAAAACCTTTCATATCTCTAATTGTAGATTACTCTGAGGCTTCCAAGTACAGTCATACAATTAGCAAAATCATGGCATTTTGCTCACAATAGTTGTGTGTGTATTAAGTAGGGAGTAGTGATGACCATAATAATAACAACATTCTTACCATTTGCTTTGGGTCTGATATTTTTAGTAATGCCTCAGTATTCAACTAAGGGCTTTTGTATTTCATTGTCTTTGGGGAACTTGTTATTTATAGCCTTATAAGATCAGAGAGAGGATCTTTAAACACAGCACAAAGCACCCTTGGTGCCTCAATTATTCTCATTCAAATGCTGTCATAAGACAAATATATAAATATATATAATACATGCATATGTACACACACATGTACACAAATATATCAAAGCATTTACTAAATAGTAGATTGAAACAGCTTAAGAAATATTAATTTGCTCTAAAAACCATAATGCATATAGATTGAAGGAACATAAATTTTGATTTTATTTTCATATAACTACAGCTATCTCTGAGACGAAAACAAAGACTGGACACTTAGCAACATCTTAAACTTAGGGGCTCCATAAATTACTTTTGCCAATTCTTGTTTGTGATTATATGTAAAATCTAAATTCTTTAAGTTATGCCATCATCAAAACTAATATTGAATGGAAAATATTTTAGAAACAGAATCCCTATGTCTTTGTTTCAATTAAACAGTGAAAATTTTATAGAAAATGACTGACAAATGGTTTCATGACTATAGGCTTAGAGTTTACTAACATAACAGTGGTGTTTGTTTATGTTTATTATGTTTACTTTGATTCATATTAAATGTACCTCATAGGTTTCATTCATATATATGGATTTTAAGATCCACACCATAGTAAAATTAAGATTCTGTCATACAAAATTATATGAATACTTTTACCAATTCAAATAGATATGGAACCAATTTCCTGTAACAGCTGATAGGTTGCCTTTCACTTTCATGTTTTTTATTAGATTACTTAAAAATCTATTTAAGCCCTGTCTCCTAGTTATGCTATTTACTGATGAACACCAAGAGATTTAGCCACAACATTAAATATGACGATTGGAGATTGGAAACATATTATTCTTCATGAGATTTGAGTCTTTACAGAGTGTTTCTCATTATCAACCAGATCAAAGACAACATATTTTCAAAGGCCGAAGCTAATGCACCATTTTCTCAAATAGTTGTAGGACACAGGATGTATAGAGTACTGATGCTTTATCATGATTTCTGTTTTCTTTGTTTCTATGACAATTGAAGCTACAATGCAGAAGTGAGTCTCTTGGAATTTCCCTCAGGGATTCCTTGCATCCTTGTTAGGAGACAGGACTGCAGGCTGGGATTAGCTCATGACTGTCAGGAGTGAAGTGTGTGTACATTATACTTTTGAGACATAGGGAAAACTCCCTCGAACCACTAACGCTTTGGGGAAGTTTCACAAATAAATACTATACTAAGCACAATGAAGCATCTCCTTCCCAGATGAGCCATCTCTTGGGACAATTCCCTAGCACTGTGAATTCCAGGACTGGAGGGTCTTGTTCTGCTGATTTTGTAGTCCATTGTAACTTCCCTCCATGTGGTCCCTTCACTGATGTTACAGCCCCATAGGATAGTTTCCAACAGAGTTCAGAATTACTTAGTGCTATCATTGGGCTTGAAATGTTGAAATTATATTTTCATTTTTAAATTCATTTTTCGTTAATTATGTTATTTCCCCTTTCCCTGTACTCCCAGGTCCCCTGTCCACTTTCAAGTAGCCACTTAACTCATTTGTTTTCCTTTTGAGACCAAGTCTCTTGCTGTAGTCCAGGCTGAACTAGAACTGTGTAGGCAAACCATCTTTAGTTTGATTTCATGGGGACCCTCCTGGCTCAGCTCCTTATATGCTGGGATTATAGATATGAGAGGGCATATCTGACTGAAAACTAGCTATTTAAAACAAAACAAACAAATGTGAGAACACCAGGTAGTCATTCCCAGGAGATAGAGAAGAGCTATAGAACAATAAGAAAATCATATCATTTATAAACTGTGGAAATATTTTCTCTAAATGATACAAAACTCTTTGAATGTGTTCAGACTAAATTACTCTTCTGTTTTCTTTTTTAATAAACTTCATAAATATTTCAAAGATGCTTCAGGGCTAGAGATGTAGCTGAGTGACCATGTGCTTGCCTAGCATGAACAAAACCACGGGTTCATCTATTACCACCAAAACTAAATCCCCAAGCAAATCAAAATACCTGAATCTCCCCCTAAACAAATCAAAAGATTTTTTCCTTTTATTTTAATATTCACTTCTTATTCTGTGCCTCAGCCCATTTCTAATTATTTGAATTGATAAGTCATGATCAAAACAATTATTAAAGATTTTAGATGGGCATTAGTATATTTTTTACTCCTTTTTTATTTATTATATTTGTGTTTTAATTTTATCCGACAGCCATGGGTCCCCCTGTCCTCCCCCCCCCCCCCATCTTACCCCCAGCCCCTCCCCTCCATTCCCATCTCCTCCATGGCCAGGATTCCCCTGGGGATTCATTTAAACCTGGTGGATTCAGTACAGGCAGGTCCAGTCCCCTCCTTCCAGGCTGAGCAAAGTGTCCCTGCATAAGCCCCAGGTTCCAAACAGCCAGCTCATGCACTAAGGACAGGTCCGGGTCCCAATGCCTGGATGCCTCCCAAACAGATCAAGCTATTCAATTGTCTCACTTATCCAGAGGGCCTGCTCCAGCTGGGGGTTCCACAGCCATTGGTTCATAATTCATGTGCTTCCACTTGTTTGGGTATTTGTCCCTGTGCTTTTCCAATCTTGGTCTCAACAATTCACACTCTTACAGTCCCTCCACTTTCTTGACAATTGGAATCCTGGAGCTCTACCTGGGGCCTGGCCTAGGATCTCTGCATCCACTTTCATCAGTTATTGGATGAGAGTTCCAGCACGACTGTTAGGGTGTTTTGGCCATCTGATCACCAGACTAGGTCAGATCAGACTTTCTCTTGACCATTGCCAGCTGTCTACAGAGGATGTATCATTGTGGATTTCTGGGGACCTCTCCAGCACTCTGCCTATTCCTGTTCTCATATGGTCTTCATTTATCATGGTCTGTTATTTCTTGTTCTCCCTTTCTGTTCTTGATCCAGCTGAGATCTCCTGCTCCCCTAAGCTCTCTTTTACTCAAACCTTGCCCTTCATTACTCCCACTGTCATCCCGGTAGTTCATGTAGATCTCATCCATTTCTCTGTCATTGGCGATCCCTGTGTCTTTCCTAGGGTCCCGTATTCTAGGTAGCCTCCCTGGAGTTGTGTAGCAGTCTAGTCATCTTTGTTTTACATCTAGTATCCTCCTATGAGTGAGTACATACCATGTTCATCTTTCTGAGTCTGGGTTACCTCACTCAGGATTATTTTTTCTAGATCCATCCATTTACCTGCAAACCTCATGATAACTTTTGACAAAGAAGGCAAAATGTACAATGGAAAAAGAAAGCATCTTCAACAAATGGTGCTGGCCTAACTGGATGTCAATGTGTAGAAGGCTGCAAATAGATCCATATCTGTACAGTGCACAAAACTTAAGTCCAAGTGGATCAAAGACCTCAACATAAATCCAGTTACTCTGAACCTGATAGAAGAGAAAGTAGGAAGTACTATTGAATGCATTGTCACCAGAGAGCACTTTCTAAATATAACACCAGTAGCACAGACACTGAGAGAAACAATCAATCAATGGGACCTGTTGAAACTGAGAAGCTTTGGTAGAGCAAAGGACAAGGTCAACAAGACAAAGCAACAGCCTACAGAATGGGAAAAGGTCTTCACCAACCCCACATCTGACAGAGGGCTGATATCCAGAATATATAAAGAACTCAAGAAATTAGACATCAAAATGCCCAACAGTCCAATTAAGAAATGGGCTATAGAACTAAACAGAATTCTCGACAGAGGAAGTTCAAATGTCTGAAAGACATTTAAGGAATTGCTCAACATCCCTAATTATCTGGGAAATGCAAATCAAAACGACTCTGAGATACCACCTTACACCTGTCAGAATGGCTAAGATCAAAAACACAGAAGACAGCTTATGCTTGAAAGGATGTGGAGCAAGGGGAACTCTCCTCCACTACTGGTGGGAATGCAAGCTTGTACAGCCACTTTGGAAATCAATATGGTGCTTCCTTAGAAAACTGGGAATCCATCTCCCCCAAGACGCAGCTGTAGCACTCTTGGGCATATACCCAAGGAATGCTCAATCATACCACAAGGGCATTTGCTCAGCTATGTTCATATCAGCATTGTTTGTAATAGCCAGAACCTGGAAACAACCTAGATGCCCTTCAACTGAAGAATGGATAAGGAAAATATGGTACATATACACAATGGAGTACTACTCAGCAGGGCATTAGTATTTTAATTACATGGATATATTAATTGATTAATGAGGGTGTATGTATGTATATGAGTATGTGAATTTGTATGTGTTTGTCTGTATGTGTTTGTGTGTATGTGTGTGTGTGCAGTGCATACATATCCATGTACCGGTAAGTATGATTGTGTGTGCACATGAAGAGACCATAGCAGGGCCTTGTGTGTCTTTGTCTAGCTACTTCCACCTTGTCTCTTCCCAATTTAGCAGGGTTGGGAGGCTAGCAGATGATCTGTCAGCACCCTGTGTCATCCTGTGTCTGCCTATTCAGTGCTGAGGTCACAGGTGTGAATAGTCATGCCTGGCTTTTTATGTGGTTGCTGGAGTTTTGAACTCAGATCCCTGTGTTTGGGGAATAAATGTTCTTATCTGCTAGCTGAGTCCTTTCCCCAAGCCCAGCAGTCACATTCTACATGTCCCATCTGATTCTATCTCTAACATAGCAAAGGAGATTACACTTCAACAATTTGCATTCAACAACAGATCATTATATATCATGTAGTTTGGTGTGGTTGAACTCTCGTGTTGAAGTATGTGAGCACGGATGCGGAAGGAAGCAAATGCATGTGGACCTAGGGTATTGTTGATGTTTAAGGTGTATGTGGGAAGGCAGAAAGATAAAGGAGTGAGAAGGCAGGATGGTGGGAGCTTGAATAAAATCAGAGAAATGGGAGATCATTCTTCATTGATTGGACTGGGGATGGAAAACCTGAATACCTGAGTGCCTTCTCCCAATCAAGATATGTGGCCATCTGATAAAGTATTCTTTTCCAGTGTCCAGACATTCACTCCTTTTGCTTTTATTTATTTTTTTGAGAAATGTGAGCTGACACTTATTCTCATTCACCTGTGCATAAGTAACATTTGTCTTTTTGAAGAGCTTCCTAATGATATAATAATGTAAAGTTCAATTATGAAATGTTAGACCCACTGCCTGGAAAATTAGAGTTATTCTGTCTCTATGCAAAGCCACATATAAGCATGACCAATGCATCCCAGCAACAGAGTATAGTGAAAGACAGTAATGAGAAACAGTAGTGAGATCAGAAACTTTGGCTTCTTAGAAATTGTCTGAGAATTAATTATCGCCTGAGATACTTTAAGTAATGTATTCCATTGTCTAAAATTCATCATTTCATATACAAAATGCCTCCCAAAACTCCAAATTGTATTTATGAGAGTAAAAATGAATTTTATGTGCTGAATATCTATTTCACTGTCCAATATGTAGTATTTGGTGAGTGAATTGTAAATACTTCTCTCAAATTTTTAATTGGCTTATTTTTGAGAACTTCAAAAATGTGTGCAATAGTATAGGATCATAACTATTCCCATTTACCTCTATCCCACCATATCCTCTCTGACATGGCTTCCTCCAAATATCACATATATTATGGTTTTGATAAGTCATTAATGTTGTCAGTGCTTCAGGTATGTCCATGAGTTTGAGGCTGTCATCAGAGCATAGGATATGACATCATCCACTCCTCTATGCTGAAAATTTCATTGGCTTGATGTTCCGCAGATATTGTACAAGTGGTCATAATTGTTATGAATTCATATGTGCAATGGCCACATCATATCTGGAAGACACCGTTTCATGGCACTCTTCAGAATCCTCTGGATCTTATATTCATTCTGCCTTCTCTTCTACCTTATTCCCAGAGTTTCATTGATGGCAGGATTAATATAGACATCCTTTGAAGAGCTAAGCACCAAGTCTTTAATTTGAGCAATTTGATTAGTTATGTATCTCTCCAGCGAGTTTTTCCATGGGGCTTCTTTAACCAGATATGAGAGCAGCTGAGCCCCATGATCATAAACATAAGTCAGTAAGCAGTTTGACAGTGTCACTGTTTTGCTTATTCATGACAATAGGTTCTATGCTAGCACCTATGACTGCCCCAACCACTGTCTTTTGACCATGGTCATAGTAGCAGGAAGAAAATTTGCTTTTGTTAAACAAACTTTAAATCCAATCATAAAGCAGTGAATTACTCCTCAACAATGATACCACTATTGTTCTTGTAGTTATATCATGTCTTGTATGTCTGCATTGCAGCCTGCAGGATCCAGCCATGGGTGAGATCATTGCTGCCTTTTCTTCTTTGGCAGCCTACATGTCACCTTCTGCAATTATGAAAGCTAGACAGCAGGTAGGAAGTTTTCTGGTTGGTTTGAGTCTGATTCCTTCATGTCCTACAGCTAAAGTTTCTGGCTTCTTTGGCTATAAGCTCTTACTATGTAGTTATGGTAGATAATCAAAAGCAACAATAATAGCTTGTAAAGCTCTGGAGACCTCTGGGCAAGCCCTGGCCAATCAGTCATAGGAATGAATCCAATGTTTTGCACTGCAATTTTCATTTAGTAGCAACTGTCTTCCAGGGGAAATTATCCACCCATGCAGCTTTATTACATTCAAACTTTTCAAAATTGTGTTTTCAAACTAGTTTACTAATTATTGTGTTTCTTTTACACTTTTACATATACCCTTGTTTTTGGTTAAGCTACCTACTGCCCTCTCCTTTCCCACATTCTCAAGTCCCATCTCAGCTTATCGTTATTGTGATTATTGCCAGAATTGAAAATTCATAGATGTCAGGGAAAAAGTGCCAGGAATTCATCCTTAGGACACTTGCTTAGGCATAGAAGTCATAAAAAACTTTAGTGCAGAGCCTTCAGAAACAAAAGAGCATGTATATCAGTTTCCTGTTGGTGACATTACTTTTTCCAGCTTCGTTTGCCTGATACTGCAGGAATTTGTACTTTTACATTACATCAATGAAGAATATTTTTGAAGTAGTTGCATATTACTAAAGGTATCTAGAAATTGTCAAAATATACAGAGAATATGGTTACCCTGAAATTGGATATCTATAACACAAAACTGCACCTAAGGCTTAGGAAACACTGAGGAAGAAGACTAGATAACTGTTGTTTGGGAGTGTCTTCTGTACAGAACAAGGGTAATCCTGCCATGAACTCAAAAGATATAGCTGCCTAAACAAGACTTGCAATGACCCAAATCATCTACATTTCAACATGTATGAAGAAAAAATTCACTAGTCCTCACCCATTAGATACAAAGCTATTCCTGTTGAAGGTGAGAGAACTGGATTTCTTTTCATATCTTTTGTATATTCAGAGATAAGAATTCAGTTCCAAAGGGCAGCCCTAGACATATGCAAAAAAGGGTAACACTAATTGGACTGTGTGTGTGTGTGTGTGTGTGTGTGTGTGTGTGTGTGTGAGAGAGAGAGAGAGAGAGAGAGAGAGAGAGAGAGAGAGAGAGAGAGATGCAAAATATGAAATCATGAATTTAAGAGGAGTGGCTGGGAAGACACAGTAGGAATTGGAGAAATGGAGAAAGGGAGTAGAAAAGGAAGGATGAAATAGAGTGTAGTCATGTGTAAAATCTTCACATTTACAAAAACTGTCTATAACTAAGTGATAGAACAATGGTCATTTGGAATCTTGAGGGAGTACTCTAGGGAGAAAGTAAATCCTGACACATAGAGTATGCTGATAAGATAGATCCTGGTGCACTGGAAGGATTAGCTTGCACACTAGGAAAGCTGAATTTTTTCACTCTGCAGGGCATCCCATTTAAGCAGCTCGTGGGACTTCCTAGAAATTTACACCTCTGTGGAGACAATGCAAATGGAAAAGTGTTGGTTTCCAAATCTGTTTCCCTCTGAGGAACTCTCCTGCTGAGTATAAACTGACTGTTCATTTTAGGCCTCATTTGCTATTTAGTCTTCAGAGGTATTTTCAGTATGAACAATGGAAATTTCGCTTTAGTTTTACTTTTTCTTATCTTATCCATGAAGAAATAACAAAAAAAAATTTGAAGTCAACAAGATCCAGAAGTAGATGAAATTCTAAACGGTCTTAGTAAATAAGAAACGCAGAGCCAAATCCAGAGTTAAAGCCTAAGAGAACAGAGCACTATCTAAGCCCAAGACTACCACTAGCTTTCCAGTCACTGCCGTCTCTTCCCCTGAGAGAGAGAGACACCTTCTCCTGTGTGACCTGTCTTTTTATTGCCTTTCTGTTCTACCTTCTCATTGGCTCTAAACCCAACCACATGACTTTCTCATCACTGCCTGTCTATACAGACCTCAGGTCTCTATGGTTGGTACTGGAATTAAAGGTTCGGGTCACCGCTTGGCTGTGTCCTTGGCCACACAGCAACTCTGCCTGTCATGTGATCAGATTAAGGAGGTGTGCCTCCACTGCTGGACTTCTGCTAACTGACTTGCTTTTAGCTTGGATCCCCGGGCAACTGTATTTATTAACATACAAATAAAATCATATTTCAGCACAAATAAAATATCCAGAAATATCCAGAAACAGCATACACATACCTATAAGGATCGGGTGTTCATAATCAGTGTATTTTTCAATTCTGAATCCAACTGTTCTTAACTGATAAATATAATCATGAAAATGGGGTAGGGGATATCTGGAGAACATGGCCTACTGAATCCACTAAGCAGGGATCAATTGCCTCAGAGACTGAAGCAGGAAGCATGGGACTTGTAAGGCTCTACACCAGGTCCTCTGTACATATGCTTTAGCTGTTAGCTTGTTGTTCTTGTGGGACTCCTTAGAGTGGGAGTGGGTGTGTCTCTGACTCTTTTTCCTGCTCTTGGAATGCTTTCCTCCTATTGGGTTGCCTTGCTCAGCCTTTATGTGAGGACTTTTGCCTTGTCTTACTGTAAAGGTACAGTTTTTATTGTGTTTGGGTGTTACCTCTTAGAGGCCTGCTCTTTTCTGAAGGGAAACAGAGGGAGTGGGTCTCAGAGAGAGGAGAGGTATGGGGAAGTTGGGAGGGGTGGAGGGAGAGTAAAATGTCTCGTAAGAGAGAAGATTCTATTTTCTACAATAATAATTATTATTAATAAAATAATAAATAAGAGAAAGAAAACTGAGGGTGTTGATGGGGTACTGCATGAGGTTGTGAACCATATACACATTAAAAAAAAGTTTAACTTGGGCTGAGCATACCTCTTTTCTAAGATACTTATCATTTTTGTATGGTGAAATCATCTGAAAAATTTTGTTTTGTATTCAAAATTGATGGTGCTTTATCATTATCTATACTCACACAACTAAGAAGTAATACATCAGATATGATAAGTAATGTCTAACCATTTGAGTCAACACAATGATAGATCCGCCTCAAAATAATCTCACATAGTATTTTTTTTACCATTGAAAAATAATAATATTAACATCTGTCAATCATCTTTACTCAAATTTTATTAAATTATTGACTCTGTTTTATGTGAAGAATATTTGACATACCTAAAATGAGAGGTTATCCCCAAATCTTGGTAAGTTAGTCAAAAAAGGGAACTTAATATAAAGTCCTTGATTCCCAGATGGTTGATTAGCTGCTAAGGCAGAATTATCTGTGATAGAATCACTCTTCTAACTTGGAGACTTACTATTTAAAGAACACAGCAAACAATACAAATAAAATTAACAAGGCGGGACTGAATGGGATTTTGGGAAATTAAAGCTCCTTGAAGCCTCAGGTTTACAGAGATGAAGCAGAGTGAAGTTGGACTTATTTCATGAAACAATGCAACGTGGAATAATCTAAGAAATGCAATATGCACATTCTTCTAAGTGGTTTGAACTAAGGAAATATAATAAGCAAGTCTGAAGGAGGTAATATACTTTTATAAAGTATATATTATTAGATATATACCACCAGGCAGGAAGAACAGATCCACTTGCCTCTTGATATCAGTGATCAACAGAGCACATCTTGGCTTGCCTTTTGACAACAATCACCATGCAAAAAGAGGACAGAATACAGTAAGTGACTGTCACTTGGTAGAAAAAGGAGTGAAGAACTAAGATGCACTTATCTGTGATGTCAGTTTAGAAGTCTCCTAGCTGGTCACCTTGGCTAAACTGGTTTGTCTTATCAGGTCGGCATAGGCTCTTTTCTGATGGGAGTGTCTTTTTGTATGCTGTGAAAATATGTTGCTCTGACTGGTTGATAAATAAAGCTATTTGGCCAATGGTGAAGCAGAATAGATTTAGGCAGGACTAGAGAGGAGGAAGGAGAAAGGCAGAACAAAGAGACAGATGCTGCTAGCCACTGTCATGAGAAGCAAGATGTAAAGATACCAGTAAGCCATGAGCCATGTGGCAAGGTATAGATTTATAGAAATGGGTTAATTTAAGATATAAGATCTAGCTAGCAAGAAGCCTGAGTCATTAGGCCATGCAGTTTTAATTAATATAATTTTCTGTGTGTTTATTTGGGTCTGAACAGCTGTGGGACCAGGCAGGACTGGAGAAAACCCCAGCTCTACTTTTCAAATTCTTCCTAGGCATTGTAAAAAATAATATCATCCTTTGAAACACTCACTTTTATGCAAAAGGGTTTAACCTGTTCAAGAAAATCAAGAGGGAACTCTTTCTCCATAGGTTTAGCAAGTAGATTATCTCTTTAAGTGACATTTGGGGTATTCAGCTGACTTTCTCCCAAGAAAATTATATTTTACAAATGTGTGTGTGTGTGTGTGTGTGTGTGTGTGTGTGTGTGTGTGTGTGTAGGTGTGTGTGTGTTGAAATATTATAAATAGGAAGAAAACAAGCAGAAATTGTTTAATATCCTTTTCTAGACAGGAGTCTCCCAAACTGGATGACATCCCAGATATTGGTTTCAATATTAAGGCAACTCATTGTAGTTAAAAGGGAGGTTTATTTTGTGGGGTAATTTACAAGTGAAGGGATAGGTAATAGGGTCTTAGAAAGGTGAAGCGCAGTCCAGTGGTATTCTCTAGAGAACTCTGCTTGGTCTAGCTCCAGAGTCCAGGATCCAGGAACCAAGAGATCCAGTGGATCTTGGGTCTTCAGGGGTCCTCACTTGGATCCATCTTGTAGGTGTGACAGTTACCAAAGCCTCAATGGGGGGTGGCACTTCCAGGTCAAAGCTGGATTGGCTACCCACTATATCACATGATAGAAAATAACATTAAAAGACAAACAAGCAAGGAAACAACACAGAGACCTCAGCTATTTGAAGTTATTCTAAGTATTGCTGCCATCCCTGTATAGGAGAGGAGTAAGAAAGTGAGATGATACCACTTAATGTCTAATTTCTGATCTCCTACACAGGAATTTTACTCTAAAGGATGTCAAGCATCAACACTCTACCTGAAGTGGGATATAATGAGGCTGTGACATGGAGAGAAAAACATGACCTCTTCCCTGTAGGCAATATGTAAATACCTTATTGTTCATGCATTTAAGTTGAGGAAATATTTATAGCATGCATCTCATGCATGGCAGTACTTGCTTCCTAAATTATTCTTGTTTACTTTACTTGGTAAAGATGATTGTTATGGATTTTAAAGCCTATAGTACTACAGGATGTAATAATTAAAATAAATTGTGGTATGGAGTTATAATAAGTACAGAAGTATCATGGAGTCATTTTAAAGAGAGCTATGTGACAGAGCAAGCATGAAGACTTACATAAAACACCAGCAGTATTGGTGTATCTGGAACCATAGCACAATGAGGTGGGAATGAGAAGACCCCTGGGACTTCAACAAAATTGATTTTCTTTGGAAGATATTTAGATTCTTAATACAAGTTTTAGGTATAATTCAGTTGCATATTCATAGATAGTTTAGGGAAATAAAGATCACAAGGTCATTTTCCCCAATTATTAATATTGATAATTGGTATTTTAATTTAACATTCACTAAATGGATAGCACACAGAGAGATAAGTAAATAAATGAAAATAGTTAATACTAGTCTGCTAGGGATTTTAAGCAAACTACCAGAAACTGATTGTCTTTAAGAACAATGGTAAATTGATTCAGTTCTAGAGGCTAGACTTTTGATATCAAGGTGTTAGGACTGATTTTTATCTTCATGAATATGTAGAAAATATTCATGCTCCTCATTTTTTCTTGGTGGTTTCTTAAAATCTAGCATTCCTTGGCATGTAGAAGAGTCATGTGATCTCTCCCTCTACCATCACTTGGCATTCCATCTATATTCATGTCTGTATTCAGATTCACTCTTTACATAGTTCATAAATCATATTCACCTAGGCACAGAACTTCTGTTGTCTGACCATAATCTTAACTTTCTAAATCTATAGTGGCCCTCTTTCCAAGGACAATTACATATTAATCACTGGAGTTAGGATATAAATAAATAGATAAATGACAACATCAATAGCTTTTAAAGATTTAAAAATCTCAGAACAAAATATATACACATATTGTGCAATGGAATTATATATCAAGCATTATAGTTTTCTATTGTCATTTGTTACCCATTTCTTATAAACAGTACTGTTCCTCCATCAGCCTAAAATTAAGCAATGTTGCATTAGTATCAATAACTTTAGAACTCAGAACCATTCTCCTGATTAAGCTTCTAGTAGAGATTTTTAACTTTGAAAAGGTAGCATTTAGAATTTACATCAATTTTCTAACATTGTGGACCAATGGCTAATTTATAATGTTTACATAAATACTTTAGTTAAACTTGGAAATGTATGATCTATAAACATTTGGGAACCAGAGTGGATCTGAGCATGTACATTCTTAAGTGCCTATGGCTATGGGCTTCATGCATGTTTGCATGTAAACCTCTCTGATGTGGTTCAAAAGAATACAGTGAGAGTGAAAGGAAATTTAAAATTTAACTATAAATTGATATGATTAATTAAATATAACATTTTAATATTATCTTTTCAGCTCCCTTACTCTGTGTCAAAGGCAGGGTTTCTGAAATTGTGAGGTTGCCTGATTAAATAATAGAACAGAAATTAAAGAATAAAAGGAAATAGACTATAGGTTGATTGAAAGTGGAAATGTGGGGGGTTTTGTTACCTTTTCTATAGATTTGAATAATTTAGAAGTTTCTAAGGACACAATACAAGAATAATCCAGAGATCCTGAGTTCACACTTACTACATGTTTTTTTTTTTTTTAGCAGACAGTAGAGAGAGGAGACCAAGGACCAAGGAACTAATTCCAAAATTCTGACCAGGGCTTTATTAACATCTGCATTTTCCCTCTCAATAGGCAAAGAGTGTGTGAGACAATGAAATGAAGATGTTCCAATAAATATATGGGATTGGCAGACACTCAGAAATACCCATAATTAAGTCAAAAGATATTTCTATCTCTTTTCCATAAAACTGTATTATTCAATAATAATGGTATTGATATGATGACATTGAATCTCGTGGACTTATCTGATTCTATTTACATCAAGGGTAATTTTCAAAGATGTTGAAACTGTGCCAAAGGTGCTAAAACCAGATGTCAATCAAGCACTTACATTATTAACTGAAAGAATCTTTATGAATATCTTCCTTGTAAAAAAGTATGGAATTGCGGTAATTCTTGGACACTCTGTTTTTTGTTAATTTGATGGTTGACTGCAGGCTGACATCCTGGCTCATGATAACATTTGAATGTAGACCCAGGTCCATATAACATTTCAGTCTATCCTCTGAGCCTTTCTTCAACCTTGCCTCATCCTCCCCATCCAAGGCGGGTGTTCAATATTCTGTTTCAGACTGGTGAAAATTGGTAGTTTTTGGAGTTCAAGAAAGACAGACTAGGTAAAATGTTCATTATTCCGTGGCACTCGTGCACTCTCTCTAGAATCGATTCCAAGATCATTAAAGAGAGTGCCAGCATAATTGTTCAGATCTTAATGGAATTTTGGATTTAGCCCAGTAAAATCATAAACTTGTTTTTGTCCTCTGTACGTCAACTCCCTTGAGCTTTGGGTGGCAAGTATATTTACTTGGGACAGATTTCAGGTAGCATTGCTTTACCATGCCTGCTGTCACCAAGCACTCATATGTACTACTCTTAGGTCAACTTCACCACCAGATACTTAATATTCCTCTTTAAGTGTTTTAAAACTAAGACTTTTAACTTGATAATAATTGAGAAATGAGTTGCTGTTAGATTTAGAAAACAATATCTATAACAAAACTTTTGACAACTTAATTCATATGCTATGCTCTCATTTCCTATATTTTACAAAAATGAATGTCCTTTAAAAACAAGATCAATACACATGGTGGTGGTGGGGGGGGGGCTTTTGCAGTTATTTTTCTTTTATTACATTGCTCAGAATCTTACTTTTTCTTATAATAAAATAATAATGATTCAAGGTACATGCCCAAAATCATAAAGGATGGGAAGCTTGCTTTCTTTTCTTTCCCTCCATTCTTCCTCTCCTTTTGTTTTCCTTCCTTAAAATTTTGAACCCTGAACAACTCACTAATACTTATGACTATGATTGAAACTAGAGTTTTGAGTAAATAAAATACTGTGTTATGGTTGTCTTTCTTATTTTCATTTTCAAAATTCTGTTAATGGATGGGGGAATGTAGTTCAGAATGATAGAGTGTTTATTTAACATTTTAAAAAAATCTGTGGGTTTCATCCTCAGCATGTAAGTCATGCTGACACATACATGTTAGCCTAGAGCTCAGGAGATGGGAAAATGAGGCTATGAATATTAAGGTCATCCTTAGTACATAACAAGCCTGAGGTCAGCAGCCAGGATTACATGAGATCCTAAAAAAGAAGAATAACAACAATAACAGAAAGCCGCAAAAACTTATTTAAAAAGTTATATTACACCTAAGACATATACCATAATAATCAACAGTGACATAAATGTGAGTGCATATGTAGGGAATTAGCAGAAGCCACCAATTTCAAACCAAGTAAACAATTTTAAATTCTAAAAACATAATGAATAGCAATCTCTGATGCCAAGAGAAGGAACAGAGAGATGGAGGGATGGGGACGGGCTCTAGGAGGAAGCATTTTCTGACTTCTAGAATAGCGCATTGCCCTTATCAATGAACTGTGACAGGAAGCTCAAGGCACGTTTCTTGACCAATAACTTCAGACAAGTCACCCGAAGAAGTTGACTGAAGAGAAGCTTGGTAGACTGATCACTATAACCATCACTCACTGGTTTCTAGTATAATATATAATGGTTTATTGCTATCACTATCCATGCCTATAGAAAATTTATTTTGTATTTTTGAATAAAGACACGTGTATATTCCTGGTATAGATTCCAAGAACCAGTTTCCTATTTTCAACTTTAAACACTGAGGTATTCTTACTATTCTATTATCATCAGAATTATACCACTTGAATCAGTAGATGAGAAGTTCAGAAGCAGCTTTCTGGAGAGTAGGAATAACTGCATTCAAAGTAGAGAAGGATCTAATTATGTGACAACCTTTGTGTAATAAAATTTTGCTTGAAGTTCAGAGAAAATTAAAATAGCACATAACATTTCAAAATACAATATAGACTAATTTTAAATTTGTAAATGCAGCATTCTTTACCATGAAAATAAATTTACTTTTTTCCAAAGATAATGTATTTCTCTTCTTTCATCATAGCATATCTAAAATATAACCATGCTTTCCAGAGTTAGGATAATAGTGTCCATGGATCCAAGATCACATTCTCTGGGCCTGAGTTTGCTTTACTGATGAGTGACTGCTTAATCCCTATCCTGTCTACAGACAGGGGCTTGCTAATACCATTTAGTCAAGCCTTGCCTTGTCTTTTGTCCCCACCCTCTACTGGAGGGTCTGAGATAAACTTCCACTGTTGATTAAAATAACTTTCAAACTTTGCAGCACTGTCATAATTAAAACATACCTCTTTCCTCATGCTCTTCTTCTTTCCAGTTTATCAGTCATGCTCCCACCAAGCCTAAATACTGTCAAATATTATACCACAACTAGAAATCTAGCTACCTTAACCTTTGTGGTTTTCTAATTGAACTTTGCAAACACTTACTCCAGCAGATAAAATGTTAGGGTTCACAAAGGGAAGACACTTTAGGTGGACTATAAAGAGGAGGGCCATCCCTTCCTTTTCTGGTGTATTTTCTTCTTTCATCCAATGCTACTGAGTGAAAGCACCCTTAGACTCCCATTGGTATTCACTGAAGTTTGCTGGAACCTTTATAAACATCTTCTCAGCCAATTTTAGAAGCCTGAATGGGTGGTTCCTAGAAAGGTGTGCTAGCTCACAAAGTTTCAGGAACAGCCTGCCAGGTTGGCAAGTTTTTCATGGCGTCTCATTGACCCTCTCTAGTGAGCAGTGTCTCCTATGGCATCTCTAAAAATTTCTAAGTATGCAATAGTCCTATGAAGTAAGATGTAATAAAATTATTTATGTAGGTCATTTACCATAGCTGGTTCCTTCCTTGAATATGCCACATCTTCCCTTGGGGTCCTGGATAATCTTTGTAAAATCCATTCCTCAATTCTATACTTCTACTGTATTCATTGGACAACATCCATTACTAGTGAATACTTATGTTTATTAAAAACTTCCTATGAAGATTAACTTCTGTTTTCTAACTCTTAGTGATACATAGATACTTAGCAACATCATATTTGTTTTTGATAGCTAATGCAACTGTGTGTATGCTTGCTCTAAGGACTTCATCTTTAGCATAAAAGATAACCACATACATGCACTGCCAGAGCTTGATGCAGTTAAAGTGTTTCCCTTCTTTGAGACTGTTCTCAGAGTAACACTTCACAAACACAGCTTTCATTTTGGCCCAGCTTATAACCTGATCCCTGTAGTAAGTGCATCAGGCTAGGAAATTTCCCTTCTCCATCAGCTTATTTCAAATGGTAGCAATGTGGTATTGGCATGAAATGGGGATGTTGATATAATGGTGTAGATGATGCCAGGACTTGCTTTACTCCTTACACCCATCTGTTGCCTTTAAGTACTATCCAAGACGTAACTCATTTAGTAATTGCTTGTCAAGGGTCCTAGCTACACTTATGATCTAATAGTCCTGAGAACTAATTATGGGTAATTACAGTTCCATAGACATTCGAAACATCATGAGCAGTTGCTGTTTTCCAGCAAAGCCAGTATACCCTGGGATCAATTGTCCCCATGGTTTCCCTGTGGTATGTAGGATCTCTTTTCCTATGGGATATAATCCTATGCTAAAGACATCACTTCTCTAGAAGCCTATGTTGAGATATTTCTGTTGGTTATTGTCAGAGTCTCTAGGTGACTCTCAAACACGAATACCTTTGGTACCACAGGGTCTTCTTGATTCTATGTCTCAAGTGACAAGTCTGCTTGTACTGTGGATTAGACTTGTAGCAGTGGCAGTTTTCTGGGAGGATCACGGTAAGACTTAACACCCTTAAAAAAATACTTGGCAGATGAATCAATAGAAAAATATCAAAAGCATTGTCTTCTAAGTTAAAAATAATGCTTACAGTCATTTTCCTTTTTATCTTGGCAGAAAGAATTATGAGATATACAGGTCTGACTCTCCATGTAAACTTCCAGACTATGGGGCTGACAAATACTTCTGTGTCTGTGGAAGTTGTTCATGCAACACTACTGCACATGTTTCTGAATGATGAACTCATAACACTTAGAAGATTGATTATTAGCTATGAATAGCAAAATGTCATCAATAGAGTAAACAAGTGACATTATAGAGTGTTTGTACTGCATAGATCCCTTTAGAGTAAACCATGGTGGAGCTTTGGGCAAATGACAATCAAAATGAGTGTAGTCTACTTCTGACTTCATTCAATGCAGCAGCTGAAACTTAAATAACCCCCTACCAGAACTTTATGGTGCACATCAAAAACTGCCTATAGCTATTCTGGAAAATGTTTTGTATCTAACATCACCATTTGATTTAAGTTTACAATTAACTAGGTTTGTGAAAGTCTATTTTTTGTAGGCCTAAAGTAAGCAATTAAATACTTACTTATTCAGAGATTTCTATAAATATGCATCTTTCAAAAATACAAGATGAACTACCTGGATATCACACACAGATATCTGTGTGTTTATCTTTTTTTTTCTTTTTTTTTTTTTTTTTTTTTGAGCTGAGGATTGAACCCAGGGCCTTGCGCTTGCTAGGTAAGCACTCTACCACTGAGCTAAATCCCAAACCCATATGTGTTTATATATGTACATGCCTACATGGCAAACACAGACACATATACTTTGGGACTTGCTAATTATTCAATATAACTGACTTGAGGTTGACCAGAGCCAATCTCCATTTATTATCTGATATTTAACTAAAATGTCTCAAATAGGATCAATATGAGTATTATTAAATCTTTGAATAATCATAGACGATATCCAGGGATGTCTGGTCGCCATTAAAAGATGATCATCTTCCCCCGTTCTGCTGTCACCATTCTCGTAGCTTTCATTTGCTCTAGGAATCTTGTAGATATTGCCACATAATTTACGTATCACACTGTTTCAGGTAGGACTCACATTAGCTTACACATTTAGAAGATAGACAATCTGTAAAAATCATACTTACTCCCCTAAGATCATTAACTTTAAGCTTACTTTCTAGATGTTTTATGATTATAATTCCTGTATTAATCATGTAAGTCCCTTCTTAACTCATTCATCCCTTACTTTACAATAAAATATAAGAGACATTAATACTTACAATTCCCACATTTTAAATGATCTACAACGTCAAATTTATGTTGTGAATAAGGGAAATTGTTTCTATTACTGAAAGATGGACGTCTCTAACTTTGTTATTGTGCAATTTCTGAAGTGTTATATTATTACACTGTTCAGTATATAAAAATGTTCTTACACAGAGCTGAATGTAACTTGATTTTCCTCAAAATTTTATTGGCTTGGTATTATTTTTATACTCTAGAGATTAACAAAACTTGAACATTCTTTCATATATTACAGTGTTCCAAGTATTTGCAGACCATTATTATTAGTTGTATACTATTCTTTTTGTGAAGCTAAATATTCCCAATTTCTTTAGCATATGTGGAAATAGTCTTTTTTTTTTAACAGTGAACAGTTTATTAAGAATTAAGTGAGGGCATGGAATGTGATTCAAGTAAGACACTCAGATGGACGGAAGAGCACCACACACAAAAATTAAATTTCACTTCAAAAAAAGTCACAAGACAAAAGAAAAAGCAATTCCATCATTATAATGTAAGATATTTCATGCAAAGCACTAAGCCACATCCCAAACTCCCAGCTCCCAATAAACACTGCTATGCTAGGGCATTAACCACAGTGGAAAACAACACAAGTAAGCCATGATTTAGAGGAGGTATCACAGCTCAGAACTAGACCATGATTTTACAAGAGAAACAATTCTAGATCCATACATAGAGTAACATGTGCCAAACTTTGAGAAGTATGTAAATATAAACCCCATTAATTCATTTCATTATCTTTTAACTATAAAACTCAGAAGCTTACAGAACCTGAAAATTTTACAAAATTTGGCATATTCCTTTTATGTTTCAAGAAATGATTTTAGGATCACATTTTAGGAGGGATATATAAAGACACTTCCAGGTCAGGATTTGACCTCTTAAATCTTGACTACAATTTACATCATAGGAATAACTGGAAATAGTCTTAAACTACCCTCTACAAATATTTCTTCCTCTAAATCACTAAACCACTACACTATACAGCACAAAACAGACATGGTAGACTCTGTGCAAGGGGGTCTAGGATATTCTTCTTTCTGATTAATAAAACTTGATACATGAAAATTATAAAATAATCACTATTATCCTTTTCTCACAAATATTTTAGGTCACTATATAATTTATCACTAAAATGAGAATTATTTGAATAACAAAAAGAACCTCTAATTGCATCTGAAGTAACATCACAAGCCTATACATAAAGGAAATCATCTCCAAATGTTAGAAATATTTAAAAATAAAACACATAGTGTAAAATTGTTACACTATTCATTTGGTGGATTGTGTTAACTATATGGCTATACAGTACAGTTTTGGAGATTTTTGCAGTTCAATAGTTTTCATATTCAATTAACTATGTGGTCTAACTTTTTGCATTAAAATATCTCATTTAAAACAATACAAATAAAATCATATTATCATGCCATTTGACTGAAGTTTAGAAAAATTATGACTTAAAATGTGTTCAGTATCACAAAAATGTCTTCAAGAAATTTGTAATAGTCAGCACACGGGCATTTACCTATCATTCCAAACAGCTTTGCTAAGATATATTCAACCCTAATCTCAATTTTGATGTCAGAATTTCTTTCCTCTACATTTTGCTGGCCATAAGTCCCAGTTCAGGATCTCTGTCCTTCATGTTTATTGATGAGACAGGCTTCAGTCATTTTCTGAACATGGAGAAGATATCACTGAAGTGGTTTCTGGAAGTTTTTACCATGGTACCTTCTACACATGATACATGGTATTTTGATCAGCATCAGGCAATTCAGGCCATGTTAACTTCTCTGGGAAGAAACTCAATCTTTCTATGTGAACAAGGGATAACAACATGAGTTTTGATTGCATCTGTTAACTATTATAGCCCTTGTACTAGCCATGTTGCTAATGGGGGTGAGGAATTCTTTGACTGTTACGAGTTAGATAGCAGTGTGGAAGGTCAGTTTAAAGCAAATCATTTCATAACAAAAGACTAAATCACTAATTACAATTATTTTGGAAAAATGATGACTCTTATTTAGAATTAACCAAGAAAATATAATATATGCTTCTAGAATCACCAGACTTCAGAGTTAATAGCAATACTTGCATTTATAAAGGGATTCTTGGGAAAAAAAACTGAATTTTAAATCAGCTAAACTATGGATAGAGAAAAATATGTAATACAAATGAAATGCTGGTTTCTTTCAGAGATTTGATTACTGCTAAGTGGTATGAGTTACTTATAATAATGAAATGGAAAAAATGTGGTTTTATCATTAAAATATATTTTCTACTTATAGCTTTTACCACCTGATAAGATGCCAGTTATTATAGAAACTTTAAATAAAATTAATATAATTTGGCTAGAAGGCTTTTCTGGACATCACTAACTATCCTTGTTTTTAAATGAGAATTAGAGAAAGGTATACACTTTGCTTTTAAGATTTGTTTTGGGGGCTGGGGATTTAGCTCAGTGGTAGAGGGCTTGCCTAGCAAGCACAAGGCCTTGGGTTCAGTCCTCAGCTCCGGCAAAAAAAAAAAAAAAAAAAGACTTGTTTTGAAATATATTTACTGGGAAGATTATGAGAAGGCAGCATACTAGTGTGTCCAGATCTATTGTCAATCACCCCCCCCCAAAAAAAAATGGCATTGCTGATATCAGACAGATATAACTATTGTGAAACGTGGCACAAATTCCTAAATGGTCTTATAATAAAAAACACAAAGTCAGTTATTGGGGTGAATATTGAAAGATCAGAGAGATAAAGGGACAAGACACCAAAGAAACTTCTCATCACTACTGAATCCCTAGCCAGGATGGAAGGCAAGATCCTCAAACTGTACGCCTCTGAGTCCGCAGCCGAAAAGGGCCTCTGTTTCTGTCTCCTCCCAGCTATTTCACTTTTCTTCTAGTGCTGAAATGAAAGATATGTTACTCCCAAATGCTGGGATTAAAGGTGTGTTCCACCACTGCCTGGCTCTGTTTCTTTCCTAGGATGACTCAATCTCATGTAGTCCAGGGTGTCTTTGAACTCACAGAGATCCAGAAGGGGCTCTGCCTCCCAAGTGATAGGATTGAAGGTGTGTGCCACCATTGTCTGGCCTCTATGTTTAATCTAGTGGCTAGCTGTCTTGTGATCCTCAGGCAAGCTTTATTTGATAAACAATACATCACCACATTTCCCCTTTCTTGTCTAAAATGATAAAAGAAGGTTATAACTAGTAAAAGAAAAACTATATACAATAAGTGTATATAATCAAGAATTACTTTAACAATGTACAGTTCATTAACAATTGACAGATTCAGAGAAAACACTTCAAAATGTTGTACTTAATTTACTTTCTATCATAACTTGCATTACCAACCCCAAACTATGTTTTGATATCTTTCAAATTTATACACTTTACACCTCTCTAATGAGTTTTTTTTAATTTGTCATAAAGGAAAACTATAATAATTTAGTCTGCAACTCCATCAGAGACCCAAGAAGGAAATAATATTAACTGAGTTCAAGCAAGTGACTTCCAAAAAATGTGAGAAATAACAAAAAAGAGCTGGCTGCCTGGACAGTCAACCAAGGTTCCTCTGCAACAATGAGCCATCCATTTTTGGCTTAGCATATCTGACAGACTCATCTCTGAAGCAGGATTTCTAAAGGGCCTTCCTACCTTGTCTTGGCAAGGTTTGGCAGTCCTTTCTTTTGTGTCCTGCTTGTCCATTTGAACAGCATACTGTCAGCAGTCAAGGCAAGGGCACTTTCTTGCCCAGTGGCTAATTTTGCCACAAAGAAAGTAAACTCCATAAGGAGTTTCATCAATGCCCATCATCTTCTCAGAAGTATATTTGTGCTGCCAAGAGTAGACATGGCCATTGTCATACAAAAAAGAAACTGTAGCTGGGCAGTGGTGGTGCATGCCTTTAATCCCAGCACTCAGGAGGCAGAGACAGGCAGATCTCTGTGAGTTGGAGGCCAGCCTGGGCTACAAAGTAAGTTCCAGGAAAGGCACAAAGCTACACAGAGAAACCTTGTCTCGAAAAAAAAAAGAAACTTTGTTATTAAAACATCTTAATTGCCATATTCTGCAGATCTCTGAAGTGTTTGAAGATATCCTGTGGATCAACACTACATCTGTTTGACCTTGAAACCATACCTAACCTGACTAAAAGTTCAGTTGTAATGAGTAAAGTAACTACTAACTTGCATATATTATCTTAAACAGTTAGTAATAACTTTCAAGGACTATAAAATTGCATTGCATTGTTAAATGACCTGTATAGGTATAGGTACAACACTTTGAAAAAGAGTAGAAATATATGTACATTATATTCTAACAAAATTAATCCAAATTTGCACCAATATACACATTTTTTATGTGAAATACAAAAATCCAATCCAATGTAAAATATTGAAAATAAATAGTTGCTTTTTAAAAGTAGATTAAATAATCTACCTTTTCCTCTTATATCTATACTCCCATTTTTTTCTTCTCAGAGAAGATACAATAATCTACCTTTTTTCCTATCACATCTATATCACCACTCTTTCTTCTTTTTCTTTTTTTTTCAAATAAGAACCCTGAATCTAATCTCCTTGTTTAGCTTTTTTCCTGAGCATTACTAATAACAACTTGTAATCAACCACCAAAACAATGACAATTATCCATAACTCATTGAAAGAGCAAAAACTACCCACTCCATCTCTTGGGGATGTTGGTGTTGTGTTCTTAAACTTACTTCCCAGTGCCTGGGGAAGGCTCCCCTTTTCCAAGACTGCAGGCAGACACTGGTGTCTCCACACCCTGCCCCCACACACATTTGCCCTAGACCCCAGCCACTTCCTGAGACTCAGAGACCAACCGCAGCACCCATCTGGACCAGAGGTGAGTGCCTGGGGTTACAGTCAGAGAGGCAACTGCCCCTGGGTCCGACCACTGGACATAGGCCATCCCAGGAGGACCTAACCAACTTGGCTCCAGTTTCTAGCCAATTGGCAAGCCCTTCAGGAAGGTGCCACTTTTCCAATACTGCAGGCGGACACTGCAGTCTCCACACCCCACCCACACACCCATCTGCCAGAGAACCCAGCCACTTCCTGAGACTCACAGCCACCAGCTTCCATCCTGCCCTGGAACTCCCATCTGGACCAGAGACCAGAGGAACTCCCATCTGGAAAAGAGGAGCTCCCATCTGGACAAAATAAAGAGACCCCAGGGACTTCCAGAGACTCAGAGACCAGCCCCCTAGCACCTATCCAGCCAGCACTCTCATCTGGACCAGCACACCCATCTGGCCCAGAGCTTCCATGTGGACCAGAGAGAGGCTCCCTAAATCTGTCAGCTCTCTCTGGACCAAGTACACTGATAAGACCAAGAACGAACCCAAGAAGAGATGGGCAGACGTCAAGGCAGAAGTACATACAACAAAATAAAGAGAAATACAGCATCACTAGAACCTAGCCCTTCCCCAATAGCTAGACCTGAACATCACAGAATGGAAGAAAAGGAAGAAGGAGAAGAAGAAGAAGAAGGAGAAGGAGAAGGAGAAGGAGAAGGAGAAGGAGAAGAAGAAGAAGAAGAAGAAGAAGAAGAAGAAGAAGAAGAAGAAGAAGAAGAAGAAGAAGAAGAAGAAAACAACCTTATAAGTAACATTATGAAGAGGCAAGAGCCTTATATAGAAGAAATCAAAAATAAAGTAGAGGAACAGACAAACAAAAAATGGGAAGAACACTATAAAAATCTAGAGGAAAGGACAATTAAAGCACAAGAAACCAATAAGTCCTTGAAAGAAAATCATGATAAAGCAAGGGAGACAGTCTAAGACCTGAGGAGGGAAATAGAAAAAATGAAGAAGACACTAACAGAAGGAGTGCTGGAAATAGAAAATCTGAGTAAACAAACAGGTATTTCAGAGGCACATATAACCAACAGAATGCAAGAGATGGAAGAGAGGATCTCTGGTGTTGAAGATACTGTAGAAAAAATAGATTCATCAGTCAAGAAAACACTAAAACCAACAAAGTCATGACCCAAAATGTCCAAGAAATTTGGGAACCATGAAAAGACCAAACCTAAGAATAATAGGGATATAGGAAGGAGAAGAATACCAACTCAGAGGCACAGAAAATATATTTAACAAGATCATAGAAGAAAACTTTCCCAACTTAAAGAAGGAAATGCCTATGAAGATACAAGAAGCCTATAGAACACCGAACAGACTAGACCCCCCAAAAAAGTCCCCTTTCCACATAATAATTAAACAACTAACCATACAGAATAAAGAAAGAATATTAAAGGCAGCAAAGGAAAAAGGCCAAGTGACTTATAAAGGCAAACCCATCAGAATAACACCCGATTTCTTGATGGAGACTTTGAAAGCCAGAAGGACCTGGACAGATATAATGCAGACACTAAGAGTCCATGGATGCCAGCTTAGACTAATATACCCAGCAAAACTTTCAATCATCATAGATGGAGTGAACAGACCTTCCAAGACAAAACCAGATTTAAACAATACTTAACCACAATCCCAGCCTTACAGAAAGCACTAGAAGGAAAATTCAAACCTAAGGAGGGCATATACACCTATGAAAACACAGGCAATAGATAACACCACAGCAGTAAACGCCAAAGAAGAGAAGTACACACACACTACCACCAAAAAATAAAAATAACAACAGGAACGAACAATTGCTGGTGATTAATATCCCTTAATATCAATGCACTTAATTCACCTATAAAAAGACACAGACTAACAGAATGGATACGAAAACAGGACCCATCTTTCTGCTGCATACAAGAAACACACCTTAAATTCAAAGACAGACACCTCCTAAGAATAAAAGTCTGGGAAAAGACTTTCCAATCAAATGGTCTTAAGAAGCAAGCTGGTGTAGCCATCCTAATATCCAGCAAAATAGACTTCAAACTAAAATCAATCAAAAGAGATGATGAAGGACATTGCATACTCATTGCAGAAAAGATCAACTAAGTTGAAATTTCAATTAGGAACATTTATGCCCCAAACACAAGGGCACCCACATATGTAAAAGAAACATTACTAAAGCTTAAATTACATATAAAACCCCACACATTAATAGTGGGAGACTTCAACACCCCACTTTCACCTCTGGACAGATCGGCCAAATTGAAACTTAACAGAGGCATAATGGACTTAACTGATGTTATGACTCAAATGGACTTAATCGATATCTACAGAACATTCCACCCAAACAAAAAAGAATATACCCTCTTCTCAGCACCCTATGGAACCTTCTCTAAAATCAACCATGTACTTGGCCACAAAGCAAATCTCAACAGATACAAAACAATTGGAATAACCTCCTGTGTTCTATCAGACCACCATGGTTTAAAGTTAGTTTTCAACAACAGAAAAAAATACAGAAAACCTACAATCTCATGGAAACTGAATAATGCTCTACTGAATCACCAATGGGTTAAGGAAGAAATAAAGAATGAAATTAAACACTTCCTAGAGATCAATGAAAATGAATACACCACATACCCAAACTTATGGGATACTATGAAAGCAGTGCTAAGAGGGAAATTCATAGCACTGAATGCCCACATAAAGAAGCTGGATAAATCTCATGCTAGTGACTTGACAGCACACCTGAAAGCCCTTGAACAGGAAGATGCAAAGTCTCCCAGGAGGAACAGACACCAGTAAATTATCAAATTGAGAGCTGAAATCAATAAAATAGAAATAAAGAGAAAAATACAAAGGATTAATGAAACAAAGAGTTGGTTTTTGAGAAGATCAACAAGATAGACAAGCCCTTATCCAAACTAACCAAAAGACAGAGAGAGAGCATCCCAATTAACAAAATCAGCAATGAAAAGAGGGACATAACAACAGACAATAAAGAAATCCAGAGAATCATCAGGTCATACTTCAAAAACCTCTACTCCATAAAAGAGGGAAATCTAAAAGAAATGGATAATTTTCTGGATAGGTGCCACATACCTAAGTTAAATCAAGACCATATAAACATTTAAATAGTCCAATAACACCTAAGGAAATAGAATCAGTCATTAAAAGTCTCCCAACCAAAAAAAGCCCAGGACCAGATGGTTTCAGTGCAGAATTCTACCAGATCTTCAAAGAAGACTTAATACCAATTCTCTTTAAATTGATCCACACAATAGAAGCAGAAGGTATATTACCAAACTCCTTCTATGAGGCTACAATTACCCTGATTCCTAAACCAAACAAAGATGCAAAAAAGAAAGAGAACTACAGACCAATCTCCCTCATGAACATTGATGCAAAAATACTCAACAGACTCCAAGAACACATCAAAACAATTATCCACCATGATCAAGTAGGCTTCATCCCAGGGATGCAAGGGTGGTTCAACATATGAAAGTCTATCAATGTAATACACCATATAAACAAACTCAAAGAAAAAAACCACGTGGTCATCTCACTAGACACAGAAAAGGCATTTGACAAAATCCAACACCCCTTCATGATAAAGGTCTTGGAGTGATCAGGAATACAGGGAACATACCTAAACATAATAAAGGCAATCTACAGCAAGCCAACAGCCAACAACAAATTAAATGGAGAGAAACTCAAAACAATACCACTAAAATCAGGAACAAGGCAAGACTGTCCCATCTCCCCTTACTTATTCAATATAGTACTTGAAGTTCTACCCAGAGCTATAAGACAACCTAAGAGATTAAGGGGATACAAATTGGAAAGGAAGAAGTCAAGCTCTCCCTATTTGCAGATTTCATGATAGTATACATGAGTGACCCCAAAAATTCAACCAAGGAACTGATACATCCAATAAAAACCTTCAGCAACATAGCATGATACAAGATCAACTAAAAAAAACCAAAACAAAACAGTAGCCCTCCTATTTACAGTAGACAAACAGGCTGAGAAGGAAATCAGAGATACATCACCCTTTACAATAGCCACAAATGATATAAAATACCTTGTGGTTGCACCAACTAAGCATGTGAAGGACCTATATGACAAGAACTTTAAGTCCCTGAAAAAAAGAAATTGAAGAAGATGTCAGAAATGGAAAGATCTTCCACGCTCATGGATAGGCAGGATTAACATAGTAAAAATGACGATCTTATCAAAAGCAATCTGCAGATTCAACACAATCCCCATCAAATTACCAACAAAATCCTTCACAGATCTGGAAAGAACAATACTAAACTTCATATGGAAAAACAAAAACCCAGGATAGCCAAAAGAATCCTGTACAATAAAACAACTTCTGGAGGCATTACGATCCCCAACCTCAAGCTCTACTATAGAGCTACTGTAATAAAAAAAAAAAAAAACAGCTTGGTACTGGCATAAAAACCAACATGTGGACCAATGGAATCAAATTGAAGACCCTGACATTAACCGGCACACCTATGAACATATAATCTTTGACAAAGAAGCCAAAAATGTACAATGGAAAAAAGAAAGCACCTTCAACAAATGGTGCAGGCAAAACTGGATGTCAATGTGTAGAAGGCTGCAAATAGATCCAAATCTGTACAGTGCACAAAACTTAAGTCCAAGTGGATCAAAGACCTCAACATAAATCCAGTTACTCTGAACCTGATAGAAGAGAAAGTAGGAAGTCCTCTTGAGTGCATTGGCACCAGAGATCACTTTCTAAATATAACACCAGTAGCACAGACACTGAGAGAAACAATCAATCAGTAGGCCCTGTTGAAACTGAGAAGCTTTTGTAGAGCAAAGGACATGGTCAACAAGACAAAGCTACAGCCTACAAAATGGGAAAAGGTCTTCAGCAACCCCACATCTGACAGAGGGCTGATATCCAGAATATATAAAGAACTCAAGAAATTAGACATCAAAATGCCCAACAGTAAAATTAAGAAATGTGCTATAGAACTAAACAGAGAATTCTCCACAGAGGAAGTTAAAATGGCTGAAAGACATTTAAAGAATTGCTCAACATCCCTAATTATCCAGGAAATGTGAATCAAAACTCTCTGAGATACCACCTTACACCTGTCAGAGTGGCTAAGTTAAAAAACAAAACACAGAAGACAGCTTATGCTGGAGAGGATGTGGAGCAAAGGGAACTCTCCTCCACTGCAGGTGGGAATGCAAGCTTGTACAGCCACTTTGGAAATCAATATGGTACTTCCTTAGAAAACTGGGAATCCATCTCCCGCAAGACCCAGCTGTAGCACTCTTGGGCATATACCCAAGGAATGCTCAATCATACCACAAGGGCATTTGCTCAGCTATGTTCATAACAGCTTTGTTTGTAATAGCCAGAACCTGGAAACAACCTAGATGCCCTTCAACTGAAGAATGGATAAAGAAAATATGGTACACATACACAATGGTGTACTACACAGCAGAGAAAAACAATGATGTCATGAGGTTTTCAGGCAAATGGATGGATATAGAAAAATCATCCTGAGTGAGGTATCCCAGACTCAGAAGGACAAACATGGTATGTACTCACTCATAGGAGGATACTAGATGTAAAACAAAGATGACTAGACTGCTACACAACTCCAGGGAGGCTACCTAGAAAACGGGGCCCTAGGAAAGACACAGGGATCACCCAATGACAGAGAAATGGATGAGATCTACATGAACAACCTGGATGACTGTGGGAGTAATGAAGGGCAAGATTTGAGGGAAAGAAAGCTTAGGGCAGCAGGAGATCCCAGCTGGATCAAGAACAGAAAGGAAGAATGAGGAATAACAGACCATGATAAATGATGACCATATGAGAACAGAAATAGGCAGAGAGCTCAAGAGGTCCCCAGAAATCCACAATTATATATCCTCTGTAGACTGCTGGCAATGGTCGGGAGAAAGCCTGATCTGACCTAGTCTGGTGATCAGATGACTAACCACCCTAACAGTCGTCTTGGAACTCTCAACCAATAACTGATGGAAGTGGATGCAGAGATCCTCAGCCAGGCCCCAGGTGGAGCTCCAGGTGTCCAACTATTGAGAAAGAGGATGGACTGCAAGAGAGTGAATTGTTGAATCCAAGATTGGAAAAAGCACAGGGACAAATAGCCAAACAAATGGAAGCACATGAATTATGAACCAAAGGCTGTGGAGCTCCCATCTGGATCAGGCCCTCTGGATAAGTGAGACAATTGAATAGCTTGATCTGTTTGGGAGGCACCCAGTCTGTGCGACCAGGACCCATCCTTAGTACATGAGCTGGCTGTTTGGAACCTTGGCCTTACATAGGGACACTTTGCTCAGCCTGGAAGGAGGGGACAGGACCTGCCTCTACTGAATCCACCAGGTTTAAATGCATCCCCACGGGTTTCTTGGTCCTGGAGGACATGGAAATGGAGGGAAGGTTTTGGGGGGAAGGTGGAAATGGGGCCGGGAGTGTGGAGGACAGGGGAACTCATGGCTGATGTATAAAATTAAAACATAATAATAATAATAATAATAATAATAATAATAATTTTTTCCTACTGTCAGGGGATCTTGAATAGAAAAATTTTCTGTTACTTGTCAAGTCCTGTGAGAGGTTATTGGGTCAATTCTTGTTCAGTCTCTGCATAATTGGAAAGGATAGAGTGTGTCTCAAGTCCTGGTTAGAGTAGTTTGTGAAGCTGGATCATCTCAGCTAGCCATCTTCAAATTGTCCTGATCAGTTTGTAGTCTGAAGCCTATCTTTGAGTGGTGTTTGTCAGCTTATTGGTATTATCAATATCCTCTTGGAATCATCATTGTGGGATCCTATCATCCTTTTGGAGTCCTCAAAAAAAAAAAAAAAAAAAAAAAAAAAAAAAAAAAAAAACCAACCAAACTAGCATAAGAGATTACAGTTCAGGAAATGAAAGAAGATACAAACACTACAAGGTATTTACATTCAATAAAACAGATGCCTACATATTTCACAAAGTTTTCCTAAACCTGGAAATGAGTGAAGACTAAGTATGTATTTTACTTACTATTACCTTTAGAACAAAGCAAAGCAAAACAAAACAAGAACACTGCACAAAATAAAACCTTGTGAATATTGATGTAAAAAGTTCTAAAAACTACTATCAAATCTAACTTACTAGAATATTAAATGCCAATATATATCATTGCTAAATATTTGTTCCTAGAGTGTGTGGGTTGGTCAACATAAGAACAAGCAATTAGTGTTACATCACATTAACAGAATTAAGAGGGGAAAAGGGAAACAAATTACTTTTGTTGTAGAAAAACATGACAACATTCAGTACCTTTACATGATAAAATTAGGCAGAAGAATAAAAATATAAGGAAACCTTGTCAACTGAATGAGGTCTTTAATAAAAAGTCTTTAGATTATGAAAAACTAGAAGTTTTACTGTAAAATGACATAGGCCAAATGGTTGTTTTCAACACTTCAAAGTACTATAAAATCAGCTAACTAGTAAGACAAGGAAATTTGTGTGTGTGTGTGTGTGTGTGTGTGTGTGTGTGTGTGTGTGTGTGTAATCCTGGCTGTCCCAAAACTCACTCTGTGTACCACGTGGCTTAGAACTCAAAGACCTGTCTGCCTCTAACTCAAAAGTGCTTGGAATAAAGGCATGTGCCACCACTGCCTGACTGAAACAAAGTTATTTTCTTACCAATGATATGATTTTATACAGAAGAAATAAAAAAGTTTTATCATAAAAATAAATGTTAATATTTACAAATATATTCATAATTGTAGATGCACACAAAATATATCAATAATTAGTTGCTTTTTTATACATTTAAATGACTGATCTCAAATGGAACTTATGAAAACAATTTCTTTCCAAATTCTAGGATGTCTATACTACCAACAAGTGATGTTGATACTCAATGTAGCTCTTGTCGGAATTTCAATGAGTAGTTCAGTATCAACAGCAAAACCTCTGTAAGTTCAAATGAAATCAAGCAGGGCACAAAAAACAACAATGATGTCTTTAAATGAAACAGAAACCTGAGGAGTTACCTTACCTCAAACTTAAATCAAACATAGTCATTGAGACAATATAATATTAATGCAAAAAGAGAAATAGTAGCACATGTATCATAGAGGCAACCAACAGCTATCTTGCTCAATAGGAGGGAATTGTGTATGTAATTATAAGCCATAACTGGTCAAAATGCAAAGAACAACTGTATATAAGGCTATGTATGCCCAACCACAAACAACTGTAACAACACTTCTACACTGAAGACTGGAGGAACTTCATGGAACAAGAGGTAGAAAGATTTTCAGGACCAGGGAACCAGGAATCGACTTTTGCTCTGAGATATTATCTTCTATACATGACAGGTAAGCCACACTTAGCATCTTAAATATAGTTTACAAGGCATGATCTGCAAAACAACAATTATTAATAGTTGACATGCCAAGATTTATAGAGGAAATCTCTCAAGGCCCTATGCATAGGTAGGGGAATAGGTAGTCAATGCCTGTTGGGAGAGGGAGGGTCAGATATAAGCTTCCTGATAGGTTAGTAAAAAACAAAGTGTTTAATCCTAAACCCCCAAACACTAAATGAGCTCATTAGGGTGTGCATTTGTCTGTCTGTCTGTCTGTCTGTCTTTGTTTCTGCCTGTCGGTCTGTCTCTCTCTCTCTCTCTCTGTCTCTCTGTCTCTCTGTCTCTCTCTGTCTCCCTGTCTCCTCTCTCTCTCTGTCTCTGTCTCTCTGTCTCTCTGTCTCTGTCTCTCTCTCTCTCTCTCTCTCTCTGTGTGAGTGTGTGTGTGTGTGTGTGTGTAAAACAACAATAATTAAAGAAGAGATAATGATTTGAGAGCATTAGAAACAGCAGGAGTCGCATTGTAGGAGTTGGAGACTGGAAAGGGAATGCTGTAAATAATGTAAACATAGTTCTCACATGTAAAACTTTCATAAGCTATTCAGGAAGCCAGATCATGGTGATATTTGCACAACCTTTAGCATGAAATTTTACATATAAAAGAATTAAGAAGATAGATTTTTCATGTGTATGTATGTTAATAAAATATAGGAAAATGTGTTGTTAAAGGGCAAATAGGAAACTTTGTTCCTGTTTTAGACTTAATTACTTGGGTGCTTTCTGTGAATTATACTACTTTATTTAAAAGATGTGTCTGTTGACTAAAATGAAGCAGATATAGTTCCTGTTACATATATCATTTTTGTATAATTAAAATGTCATAGTCAGCCTCTATCTCATAACAGAACCAGGCCCAAAGTAAGAAAAGTCAACAAAAGAAAACCAATGAAGAAAAATTTATCTGAGAAGCAGTCTAATAAGTAGGCATAAATGACTCACATTGATGAGAGCTCAAAATGCATGTTTTATTTAATAAATAATCATTCTCCATTAAATAACATTTGAATAAATGCCAATCATATATCCAATTTTATGTGTTTCTGTAAATATCACAATTATAGTTCTGCTTTGGTCAGCAACAGAAAACAAAATAATCAAAATAATAAAAATTAGATTGCCTATATACACAAGATAATTTGGTGCAGAGATACAAGCTTAGGATTTATTTTTAAGGCATAATATTGGATTTCAAATAAAACAAACCTTAATATGCCAGTACAGCCTTAAGAAAAGTATTTTCAAATAAGTGAAAACGCTGTATACTGTTTTGTTTTATTAGCATTTCACTTTTGGCCACCAGACATAAGCATAAGTTACAGTAATTTCCTTCAGGATTGTGGAGGTGCAAGGGAAAAGAAACACACTGCTGATATGTCACAGTTATATTCATGCTCACATGCAGAAATGGAAATCAATGTTAGTTCTTTTATTCTAGAAAACGCAGAAAAAATTTCTGGAAGGTGAGTAACATCCCTTAATGCACAGATGTGTGTAAGCCATAAGAAAGCAATTTGTTATAATTACCTATTTTCCTGTTCCTTTCAGGATCATAAAGTTTCCTCATACCATAATTAGAAAAACTAGATAAATGTAGAAATAGCTACTGATAGCTATCATATTAAATTCCCACTGTTGTGACTGTACCTGTGAGCAGTTTCAAGGACCAAGAACCTGCTTTGTCTCAGCATCTCAGAAGTTTCAATGATTGCTTGACAAGTTTACTTTGAGATCATTGGAAAGAAACACATCCTGGATGAGAGCTTGTGAAGGAAGAAGAATGCTTTTGTCAATCTGGAAGTCAAAAAGAAGAGAGAGAAGAGATCCATGATGAAATATGCCCTTCCAGGATACAACCCAAGGGATCTAGAATTTCCCCCTAAAAGGCTACACCTCCTAATGTTTCTAACACAGTCCAATAAACCATTAATGTATGGTTACAGTTTTCCATAACTCATAAGATGTCAATCCTTTATGATCCAATCTACTACCGAAAACAGCCACCTCTAAACACTGCCCACTGAGGACCAAGCCTTCAAAACTTGAGCACTGTAGAATCATTTAAGGACCAGACTTGAATAGATCCTCATTCTCACAGACTGTGCTTGACACCATACATCTGCATGTTTGCAAATATTCTGCAGGATAGGACTGTCACTGAGTTGGAAATCGTTGCTCCATCACCTGCAATTTTATGTCTAGCTATTTGATTTGGATCTTTGGTAATATTGTATTCCACAAAAGTCTTTCCCTACCTTTCATTCTCCACTGAAGTTCCTCAAATGAAAACTTAACACTCTAATTTCTCCATGGAAGTTCATCATCAACCAACCAAAATAAAATTTTCAGTGCTATATCTTTTTGTAAACATTATTGCTTTAGATTATAATATAATTATATCTATTTCTCCTTTCCTTCCTTTCCTTCAAACCTTCCTACATACTACTTGCTTTCTTGTAAATCCATGGCCTCTTTATTGATTGTTACATTTACATGTGTATATGTATTTCTGATATAATCGTAATACACAAATGCAACTTAATGTTACTTAAATGTATGTTTTCAGAGCTAACCATTTGTTACTGGACAACCAATTAGTTTGTTCTTTCCTTGGGAAAGTTCTTTCTTCTGCTCTCATATTTCCATAGGTGTCTGTAGTTCTTGGTGGAAGGTGGAGGGTAGAGGGCTCCTGGTAGTCTTTCTCGGTCCACTATAAAATGTCTATTATTGTTGTCCTTGTTCAGCTCAACAATAAAGAAACCATGCCTGCTACTGGAAACCTAGCCATTGACCCACGGCTAGTGAAGAGTGAAGTCATAGATCTTGTAGAACTCAACAATCACCAGCTACTAAGCTCAAATTGCTAATGTTGAACCCCAAATGAAAATTAAAAGTTTGAAGTAGAATCCATTCTAAATCTATATCACATTCATACTTTTATAAAAACTGAAATAATATAAAACATGTCATCACACTTATACATCATTCATACATTTTTAGAGCACCTGTCTTCAAAAAAAGTCACATTCAGAAGGACAGTGGGTGTGGACTTCAACTTAAGACATTTGTAGAGACTTTCTGGTCCATGATAGTAGAGAAGAAAACTTGACAAGAATCTATCAGAAACCACATTTACATGGCAAATTTCACTAGTCATTCATCTGTCAAGTTTCTGAGTCCAATATTTTATACACATGTCCATGTCCTGTTACATATGAATGGTTATCCCAGTATCCAATTTAGGTTTAGTTTGGAGGAATATTCCAGTCTCTTGTTATAGTGATAAAATACGTTCACCAAGAAGCAATTTAGGGGAAGAAAGGCTTTATTTGAGCACACTTCCAGGGTACAGTTCATCATGTTTTATCACAGCCCTCCATTTCTCAGTCTGTATAATGTTACTCTACAAGTATGTTTTCAGGGAAGACTGTTTGGTACTGAACAACCAAGTAGTATGCTCTTTCCTGGGAAGGATATCCTTTACCAATCCCTGCTTTCCTCAGTTGCCTATTGTTCTTGGTGTACAATTGAAGCCCTGGGTTTTTCCTTACCCAGTTTGGAATCCTTACATTATGCTATTCAAAATTACAGTAACAAATATTTCACATGGTCTCTGGTTATGTTTTTCTCAGATTTTAATTGCCTGTTACTCTCATCATTCTTTTACCTCTTGTTACAAACGACTGTTTTCCTTCCTTAGAGCACTGCCCTTGTATTTTTCAGTATATTTCTATTCTAAATCATGCCTACAAAGTGCTGCTTTTAATGCCAGAAAGAAGCTTGCAACCAGTTTTGGATGAATCTGAGCATTTCTTTGATTTAGAATAACAGAGCTTTTTATTTTTGTCTCTCAAAGTTCTCTCTTAATTGGCCATAAATAAAATTTGGAAGTACCCTATTATTGCCTGTGTTCCCAGGATGTTCATCTGAAAAAAACTCTCTTGACTTATCAGTTTGGTAGAATCTAGTTAAAAATTACTATTATGGGGTTCGGTTGCTGTCAGAATTGTAGTAATACCCTCTGCCATTCTTCTCATGTTTTTCAATATATATTGTAACCACACAGATTTTCTGGCTTTCAACAGATAAAATTTCACTCAATTTTAACATTTAATTCTATGGATAGAATATCTGAATTTGTTTACCAAAGTTGCTCACTCCATGGCAGGTAGAATTATTCCTGTTGATTCAATTGTTATTTCCTAGTATCGCTGGTGTTTTATTCTCCATATCCAAAAGACTAATGGAAAATTAGAATGCAAATGGTTAAGCATTTTCAACAAAGCTTTCAACAAATTTTCTAAGGAAAGAAAAGAATTGCACCTCATGTTCAGAATCACCTACTTGAATTCATCTAGAAAATGAATTACATACAAAGAATACAATTCAAATAAAGTTTAATATATTTTCACTGCTGGGTCAGAGGACATGAATAATAGTATAATAAATCTCTCATGTTACACTGTTTATTATTTTCTTTTTCTTTTTCTATCATATTTGTTCAGATATTGTTGTAAATCTCCCCTGCTGGATTTTTTTTTTCACTGCATTGCGACAGATGTTTAATGAAAGTTGAAAGTGTTTTTATTCAACACCATAAGCTTTTCAGAAGAAAGACAGTATGCAAATGTAAATCATAAATAAATGAAGTGCAAATCAGGATGCTTACTCCAAGGAATGCATAAGTAGTATCTTTAAAAGAGATAAAATGTAATGGTCTAAGATTTAAAGGATTATGAAATTGAAGAGTGAATAATTCCAAACTGTTTTAGTATTTCTGGAATCATGTTTAATTTCATCTTACAAGAGTAGCAACCAAGAGAATAGTGACTGGAAGGCACATTAGGTAAATGACTATGCCAAGAATACTATACATCCTGAAAATATGTGCCAAGAGAGAGAACTAAACACAGATGAAGAAACTTCTCTCTAAAATCACCAAGGATATTAGGGACTTGAATTGAATTTAGCTTTTATCCTTTTCATGGGATACCGTTTTTTGGAAAATAGTTTTAAGTCTGCATCATTATTTACACTGGATACTTTCTACATAATTAAATGTTTTGCGAAGGTGACATGTAATTCTACACTTAGTTTCATTCCAAAAGGACATTGTTGTGGTATACCTCGACTCTGATCCCACCTTAATCTTTCTTTCCATGAGGAACATAGAAAATTCAATATTATTGATTTATTTCAGGGAAAGCAAACTTTATATTCAGTTCATTTCTCTAGTTTTATAATTAGGACCAAAAAACTCCCCAATGCAGGATTTTTCTTCCCTGTTCCTTCAGTATCAACAGGGTAGCTAGCACCTTGAGCTTCAGAATTTGTGTTATAATGTTTACATTAAGTAGATGGGGGTTTTCTCAAATTCAAGCATTCACTTATTGGGTAATTTGGCTTTTGTGCCAGGTTATCTTGTTTCTACTGCTATTACATGATCTGTGCTTTATTTCTCATCTTTATCACAAAGTACACTAAAATAGAAGTTATGGACTAATGGTCATCACCAAATCACCAATTTATCCAACGTGCACAACATCTCAATGACAGGTATTTGGGAAGACAAACATGTGACTTAAGACTAGAATGATTCATATCTCATAATTTAAGATTATGAGATACTCATGTCATTTCTACTACTCAGAATAATGATTTATTGATCTATGATAAAGATATTTCTCTACCATAACGTGAAAAGGTGATGAAAAGCCTAGATGCCTGTATGTGGTTCTGGAGATAAACTCAAAATAATTTATAAACTTGAAAGCATATTTTCAAAACTTAATTTCAGGCAGGAAACTGAAGATATTAAATGAATTAAATCATTACATAATGATTAGAGTTAGATGTAAAGATTAAGTGATAAAGAAAACATACCAATATGAGTGAATGACGTACATATGTGTGCATTGGCTTACAGTGCAGGCAGCAAACAACTATTTGGGAGGACATTTCTTGTACTCATTAAAATGCATGGACTATTTAAAATATCCCCTTGAATCCTGATAGGGAAACCCACAGAGACAGGTGATCTGAGCTAGTGGGAGCTCACCAACACTCAACTCATAGCTAGGGAGACTGTGTGAGACCAACCTAGGCCCTCTGGATGTGTATGAAATTGTGTAGCCTGGTCTGTTTGTGGGATCCCTAGCAGTGTGACCAGAATCTGTCCCTAGCTCATGAGCTGGCTTTTTGGAACCTATTCCCTATGGTTGGAGGCCTCTCTCACCCTTGGTGCAAAGGGGAAGAGCTTGGTCCTGCCTCAGCTTGATTTGTTGACTCCCATGGGAGGCCATACCCTTTCTGAGGAGTGGATAGTGGAGTATAAAGGAGGGGAGAGAGAAGGGGAAGAGAGGAGGGAGGGGAAATTGGGGCTGGCATGTAAAATAAATTTAAAAAATTAAATAATAAAACAAAACATTAAAATATCCCCTAGATTTTAACTATAGACTAATAAAGTTTAAGATTAATGAATCTTACCTATTCTTAAGATACATCAAGATTCCGGGTTACATTTTACATTTAAATATTCAGACAAAATAGACTCAGTACTTTTATCAAATAACTATGCAGCCATATTCGTGAAGAATTCAAGGAACTATGACAGCACATTTTTGAAAATTAGTCATCCTAGTAGTATACATTGGAATATTTTTATTTTTACATTGCTCTTTTCTTTGTATTAAAAATATTGACATAGTTATCAACAAAGTAAATGATTTCAAACAGTGTTTTCTCAAACAAACATATAAGTGGTTGGGTTCTAAATTTTTGAATGTGTTGTTTTGATGGTGGCTAGTTACAAACTCAGTCAGAACTAGTCATTGAAATCCTCCTTCACTGTAGAATACAACAATTTTGATATAAGCCCTAAAAGAAATTAAAGATCACTGATTCCCATATTAGGACAGTGTAGTTGCCAGCCAGATGTGCTGGTTTATGTCCTGCCAAATGATGCATTTTATCTATGTCTTGCTCTATGATCCATGAGGAAAATAAATGCCTACTGACAACCATTCATCTCATCAATCACTCCAGTGTCATTAGCCAATTCAGAGATGCACAGTTCATTCACTTTGTGACAATAATTTTGCTCTTATACTATGAAAATGAAAGAACTCTACTTTAGATGTAAACACCCTTATGCTATCAACTTATGGGGAAACACATCCGTGTAAGAATTACCAGTGATGTGTACGATAATGCTTGAAGGTGTGGTTTTCCCATTTCATTTTTCATTCCCTGTACATACCATGTTTGTTACCTGAAAAGGACAATAAATAACCTACCTCCCTAATTTTAGTATTATTTTTATATTAGTAGTTTTAGTGGAGTTCCTAACTGTGGGGTATCTACTGGAATGTCTAGCAATAATATCAATCACGCTAATTTATTTATTAGTGAAACAAACAGTTCAGAGATGTGGTTGTCTATGTTAGTCACTTTCTGAACTGATAGAGAGATAATATAATTAGGTTTTCATTAATTCAAAAGTGATTAGTATATTTTATTTTCTTTACCTAGTCTCCCACAGGAAAATGTGGTAGGGTTGAATTTAAAGTTATGATGCTTCACTGCTACTATAAATTGAGAGTTTAGAGAATTCTAATAATTCCTGCTCTGTGTAGATAAAACATTGGTTATGGCTAGACAAATAGAAGTGATGCTTTAGTTTGCTCATGAAAGATTAATGAAACATTAATTTGTGGCTATACTAGGTAGTGCAGAAGACATAAATGGATAGAAGTTAAAATCGCATAATATGATGGTGCTGTGAAATAATTTCATCTGAATTTAAATAATCCACCTTGAGTAGGAAGGCTCATGAGACTAAGGAAGTAAACAACTCACAAGTCTAAGGAAGTTCCTCAAAGATACAAGATTCGTAAGGCACCTACCTGAGCCTTTGGAAACAGTGAACAATTACTGGACAGAAGAGACTCCCTGGCTCCCTGACCTAACATTAGGAGACACTTACTGCCTGTCAATCTACCTTCAGATATTGCAGAAAGGCCTAGGGATACAGCTTTGATGGGACATCACAATGCTTAACTTTTTGTTGATGTAGTTGCTTTTGTGTCATCTACACTCCTATAACTAACTCCATCTCCATACTTTTGTGTGTAGCCCAAGTAAACACATTGGATTTTGATAGATTCATTATTTGGTCTGCTGTTGGTGTCCAGTCTGTGGTGGACAGACATTCATTCAAGTCTTAGGGCAGACGTTCTCAGCTTTCTTAATGCTGCAATCCTTTAAAACAGTTCCTCTGCTGAGTAGTACTCCATTGTGTATATGTGCCACATTTTCTTAAGCCATTCTTCAGTTGACAGACATCTAGGTTGTTTCCAGGTTCTGGCTATTACAAATAATGCTGCTATGAACATAGTTAAGTGTTTATCTTTGTGGTATGATTGAGCATTCCTTGGGTATATGGCCAAGAGTGATAAGGCTGTGTTTTGAGGTAGATTGATTCCCAATTTTCTGAGAAATCACCATACTGATTTCCACAGTGGCTGTACAAGTTTGCAATCCCACCAACAGTGGAGGAGTGTTCCCTTTGCTCTGCATCCTCTCCAACATTGACTGTCATTAGTGTTTTTGATCTTAGTCATTATGACAGGTGTAAGGTGGTATCTCAGAGTCATTTTGATTTGCATTTCCCTGATGATTAAGGATGTTGAGCATTTCTTTAAATGTTTTTCAGCCATTTGAGATTCTTCTTTTGAGAATTATCTGTTTAGCTCTTTAGCCCATTTTTTAATTGGATTGTTCACTTCTTCCAAATATGAGAATCTCAGACAGGCCTGCAGAGACTTGGGTGACTGACCTGTACCAGCAAACTGTAAGACATACTTGATAAAAATGTACACTGTTTCCTCCCTTTTACACTTTATTTATTATTATGGGAGGGGGCAGCTTTAGGGAGTAGGAAGGTTCCACCCCATGAGGTCCTAGGAGGGATTGAACTCAAGTTGTTGGGCTTGCCTGGCAAGTCCATTTATGCCCCAAAATTTGACTTCAAGGACAAACTGCAGACAAGGGTTAGGAGCATGGCTTGCTGGCAGATGATCTTGTTAGCATGGGTGAGGCCAGTTTCATACTTAGCACACGCACAAATCCAGACAAATGGTTACATTCTAGATTGGAAAAGTGGAACAGTATTCTCAAGAGACCCAAGGAAAAAGACAAATCAAGAATTCTTTAACTATCCTGGTTGTCATGTATGTAATAAAATAATTTCAACTAAAAAAATGAAAAATAATAACAATAATAATAACAATAAAATAAATAATAATAAACAATTTCTGAAAATGCAGAAAAATCAGATGAAAATGTGACAGTACATATACCCTGCAGAGAAATTTGGCTTATACTGGTTGTAATCAATCATTTAAATGGTGTCATAAAGAATCCCTAATTAGATTTGGGGAGATGGACCCAGCAGCAGTATGAAGAGCAGTTTAAATAATCCTTCATCTACACAGACAAGGAGATAAAAAAGACACACAAAGAAGTGATTGACTATAAAATACTTCAGGGATGAATTAGCAAACCTTTCTTGATCAATAAAAATGTGACTGACTTAAAAACAACAACAAAAATAAACAAAACACAAAAAAACAAAACAAAAAACCAGTTCCTCATGTTGTGGGGACCCCCAACCATAAAATTACTTTTGATACTACTTTGTAACTGTAATTTTGTTAGTGTTATATATGGTAACAGATACACCTGTATTTTAAGATGGGCTTAGCCAAGCCCTGTGAAAGGTCTTTTGACTACCAAACACGTCAACACTCCCAGGTTGAGAACTTCTCTCTGAGGAAGAATCATACAACAGAAGGTGACTACCAATGTAAGGAAGCTAAGGTTTCTTAAGAAGTTTAACCAAGTGAGTAGGAACCATGACTATCTACCTTTTACTTATTTATTTATTTATTTATTTATTTATTTATTTATTTATTTACTTGGTGTTTTTTTTTTTCCACATAATTTTAAAAAGCCTTTTGAACCCTAATAATCTCTTTCAATAAGGTATTTTTAAGGCTACAGAATTATAAACAGGATTATCATATATCCCAGAAAGAACATAACAAATGCAGAGTATTTATTGGTTAGCCCAACATACAGCCTTATGAGAAAGAGAAAATCAGATAATTGAGGTAAACTATACCTTGTTTAACTTGTTCTTCAAAGGTATCCAGGGAAGATTATGCCTTATTGAACATTATATTCTGCCCAACTCAACACTGGAATCTAATCAGACTGCAGTATAGGTTGACTGACTACATTTGTTTTTTGGAGCTGAGTATCGAACCCTGGGCCTTGTGCTTGCTAGGCAAGTAATCTACCACTGAGCTAAATCTCCAACCCCAATCTGATTACATTTTGCAACCAAAATTTTAAGTCTAAACTGAAAAGTTCCCTGTAATCCCAAAAGCATGGCAAAAGAGACTGATTTATTATGTTTAGCTTAACATTAATGGTTGTTTTCTGTGTCATTTGATGTGGTTCAGGCTACACAGGTTGAAAAATATTTCTAGGTGTGTTTAGAACAGCTCCTCTAGAGGGGATTAGATTTATGATATACTTAGTAAATCATTAAAATCCTTAGTAAAGAAAATTTTTTACCTGTGTCAGAGTGAATGACCAGTCTGATTATCGAGGCACTACTAGGAAATAAAATGTGGAAGAAATAAGGTTTGCTTTCAAACTGCTGAGCTGGAAGTTACTCTGTGACCCTTGACCAGGACTTACTTCTCTGACTCATAATTCTCAGACTTGCAACTTGCATTGATTATATCCATGGCTTTCCTAGGTGTCCTGATTCTAGACATAAGACTGGGATTTCTTAGCCTCCCTAATTGTGCAAGCTAATTCTTAGAATAAACAATCCTGAGAGTATCGCTTCATATTTATGGCTCTTTATAAACATAATGTTCCATGCAAGATTTCAGATTCTCAATTTCTTTAAGTACATAAAAATTTCTTGACATCCTTCACATCAAAATGAATAAAAAAGAGCTTCAGTGAGACAGGTGGCTGGCTTTCCGTTTCTCGATTTATATACATTTAATGCTTCTCTACAGTAACATTTACTGTCACTTAATTACCTGTTTAGGTTTTATTAGATGTGTCAACACTGCCTGATTATTAATAACCATCCCAGTGTATTCTCAATTTCAGATTTTCCTTTTAATCCAAGACAATTTTTTTAAATGACTACCATATGTTAACATTGCAGGTAGTGATTATGGAGATAAATGAAATGTCCCACTTTAACGGTCCTCAAGGTTTACAAGGGGAGACAGTCATATAAATGAGTGACTATAATAATGTGTGATAAATGATACCCATGAAATTTTGTGTGAAACAGTGAGGGAGCACAGGGAATGAATGAATGAATGAATCTGCTTTACTGTAGTAATCATATTTAAATATAAAATTTGAGGAAATGAAAATATTAAGTAAAATTATATCTTAAGGCCAGAAAGGTTAAACAAAAACATTAATAACTATGTTTATCTAGAACAAAGGCAATGAAAAGTGAAGATTTTTTGTTTTTTTGTTTGTTTGTTTTTGTTTTTCCTAAGCCATATAACACGACAGTCCTTCCTAAACTGATGACTGCTCTACAGTTTTAAGAATCAATTTTTGTTCTTCAGTCTTGATGCTGTGGCTCCCCTTATAAATTAAATATAATGCATGAGCTTTTATATATTCATAAATTGTATTTATTAGGAAGGTTTATTGCTTTATAACCTTTGGGTACATTTACAAAAGTAATAAGACACTCTCTGACACTGTAGCTTCGGTTTATCCACTGGCACTAAACAAAATGTACTCACCCACACAAAACACAAACAAAACGCGGGAACAAATAGAATTTGTTCCAAATACCAGACATAATGAGATAAGCTGATATTTTAAAGCTTTCTCTACAAGGTAAAAAAAATCTTGTTTTTATATCCCCCCTACTTCATCCTTTGCTACTATCTTGTGACATATATTCCAAATTGGATGATACATGCAAACTTAACTCCAATAATAAATTATGGGGGGAACCCAGGTGGAGGGAGGAAGAAGAAAAGCAAGAGAAACCTAACTCCAAAGTAGAAAATCCAAGTCCAGATTTTAAAGTGAGGTTACCAAAGCATATGGGAACAATAATATTGATGTTTTGAGGACAGCACACATTTGAGGTGTACCTTAAGCTTTGTATTTTCAAAGAAATTCTTACAGTACTCTACATGAAGTTACCAGATTTCATTTGCTAAAAGGATCTAGATTACACACTGACAGCAATGAAGCAGAAAGTAATATAGGAACCTTGCTGACGTCTGTATGTGTTGTCAATGTAGCATGGATTATATCCCTAAATAAAAGATACGTTGATGTCTTAGACCAGGAATGTTGGATTTTCCCTCATCTGTAACGTATTTAGATGTTATCTGGTAAAGGGAGCCATGCCAGAGGAAGGATACTACAGTCACTGAGGTCAAATTTACATTTCTTTGTAACAAGAGCAAAATTTGGAGAGTCATTCAAAGAAGTTCACATGGAGACATTCCTGAAGCTAGAGAGATTAATCTGTGGCCAAAGAATGCTAGTGATGCCTGACTGCCACCAGAGTCCAAAGGAAGAATTAGATCATCACATCATCAGAGAAGAGTAGTCATCAGTTCTGTGGTTTCCAGCACTGGCAGTGCATACAATTTGTTTTCTGTTGAATTTTGTAATGTTACCCCTTTGAAACTACTATGATGCTCATGAAAAAGTCTTTCTCTCTCTCTTTCTTTTTCTGCCTCTCTCTGTCTCCCTCTCCCTGTCTCTGTCTGTCTGTCTGTCTGTCTATATATATCATATACATGTATATATATATATAAAACACATATATCCATATTATATATCAAGAACATACACACACAGATGCCCCAAGACATAATAGTTCAAATCATTTTGTAGATAAGAAGATAACAAACTTCCATCAAATGAAGGAGAGTGTATACTTCTGATTTGGTAGACCATTTCATATAGTCTATGGCACCATTATTGGACTCAAAAGAGTAAAGATTTTGTGGAGTTCTCACTGTTTCAGAGTAAATATAATGTATTTAGTGAAATATGGCCATATAGAAGATGAAATGATTATAGCAAGAATCTTAAAGAGTCTTATTAATAAGATCAAACTTGTGTTCCCTGAAATATTGTGCACCCTAATAAATTTATCTGGGGTCAGAGACAGAACAGTCCCAATATTAAACATAGAGGATAGGCAGTGGTAGCTCAGGCCTTTAATCCTAGCATTCCAGAGATAGAAATCCGTGTGTTCAAGGATACAGCCAAGCATGGTGACTCACACCTTTAATCCCAGGGAGTGATGGTAGAAAGCAGAAAGGTATATAAGGCGTGAGGACCAGAAACTAGAAGCATTTGGCCAGTTAAGCTTTTAGGCTTTTGAGCAGCACAGTTCAGCTGAGAGCCATCCAGTCTGAGGAAACAGGATCAGCTGAGGAACTGTCGAGGTGAGAAAGCAGCTTGTTCTGCTTCTCTGACCTTCCAGCGTTCACCCCAATACCTGGCTCAGGTTTGATTTTATATTAAGTACCTGGAAGATTCATGCTACATCTGATAGTGGTGGAGAAGGAGAAATTCTCACCCTTGGCATCCAGGAGGCAGCTAAATGGGCCTGCATCCAAGAGTGAAGGAGATACTTCTAAAGAAATGTCCTCAGTGATCTCATGCTTAAAATTAGTCTACCTATCCTATCTTTGACCACTTCCCAAGAATACCATTTGTTCAGAATTCTTGTGATTCAATAGCTTCCAGGTAGACCATCACAGACACACACAGAGTAATCTAGTAAAGTTGATATTCTAAATTAAGCATCACATGGCTACATTTAACTTTGGCTCAGAGAGATTCTCCAAGGAATACACACAGATTTGGGGTGTTAGCTGACCACTGTGTATATATTCTTGTGCTCTGCTTAAACTACAAGAATATTCAGAATCTTTAAGAGATAGATTCATTTTAACATTTTGAAATGGTGAGGATCAACTATTTTGAGTCTATAGTTATGATTTAAATGGTGGATAAGTCTAATATTAAATAAATAGTTTGGAGAATACAGCTTATGTGTGGTTACAATGGTCTTTCTGAAAATTTCTGGTTCTGAGTTTGGAGAATTACTATTTTTTTAATTACATGTGTGTCACTCACTTTTAGTAAATTCTTGATATGACTGATTGGTCATGTTGATTCTTGCTTGACACAAGCAATCTCTTTTTGTCTGTTTTATTTCCTAAGGACCTACTCTGGGGCTGTACTGGCCCTGATTCCTCTCTTGCAAACACATCAATCAGCAGAGAATGTTCCTCAGCAACAACTAAGACATTTATAAGTTAATATACAAACACAATTTTCTCAGAGGTATTGGCAGATCAAAAGGAAAATATTTGGAGTATTTCCTACAAGAAAGGTCAAAAGTCTCCAGAAATTGGGTTACTATTTGTCTTCCAGGATTATTGAAGCCTCTCAGCAGGATTGACAGAGAATATACTGAACAATAGTCCAGCTCACTAAGTACAGACAATAGAGAAGACAAGCCAGTGTCAGTTCATACACTCTTTGCCAAGTTTGCTGTTGAATTTAGCTAATGATTATTTCTCTTTAGAAAGTTACAGGGGCCCCAGTCTCCTTCAAACCACCCACCATCTAAGTGTACCTTTCAGTGTAACAGCTCTTCAACAGGGAACTAAACGCCTATTGCACTCCTGGGAAGGCAGCATCCTGTTCATTTTCTTCTCAATATCCTTTGGCTCTGAACATGTTCAGCTCGTCACTTCACACTCTGATTCCACAGGGAGGCTTAAAGCACCCTTTGATTCTATTTTTCCAGGCAGAACTATGGGGAATAGGAGAGAGCTTTTTTGAGGGCAAAGAAAATTTATAAACTTTACATGTTTAAGTAGATAACTAGATATAAGGTGAAAACATTAAGTTACTGTCGTAACATTTTAAAAGGAATAAATATTTGTAATCACTGTCAGTGATTTTGGTAAACAATGGATCTGTTGGGATATGATAATATCAAGGTTACTAACCTGATTTAAAAATTAAGGCAATTTGGTATAGATCATCACACATTTGTGGTTTTGATTTAAATGCATTGGAGGGCAGGACTTTGGAAAGGACCTCCTGAGAAAAAGCAAAAGAATGAAAAAATTGTACAAGAAATAAAAGTTTCTTTATCTATGCTCTGTGTTTCTTTCTTCCTTTTTTCTTTTCTTCCTTCTTTCTTTCTTTCTAAGATTTATTTGTTTATTTTGTATACAGCATGTATACAGGTCAGAAGAGGGCACCAGATATCATTACAGATGGTTGTGAGCCACCATGTGTTTGCTGGGAATTGAACTCAGGACCTCTGCAAGAGCAGTCAGTACTCTTAACCTCTGAGCCATCTCTCCAGCCCTGTTCTGGGTTTCTTACAGGCATTAGTATCATGATCTGAACACTATCATTTATCATATAATTATCTATAGGAATAAGATTTCTCTCCTAATAATTTCTATAATTTAATTATCTCACAATGCTTCTTTTACATGTTGAAATAAATTTATTTGATTTGAGCAAACTATAAATGAAAAGATAGATTAAGAAATTGTTCTACTTGTATTTATGTCAATATACATCCCAACTTTACATAATTACTCTTTATTCAATGTTTTCAATCATTGACTATGTTTAATGTTTCCCCATAAGTTGCTTATGTAAAATGCTTCTCTTAAATGAACTTCAAACCTAGCTACAATATCACACACATCAAAAGAACGAATGAACAGTATAACAAATGGTTACAAAGTAAAATTCATGAATGGAATCATTGTGAATAAATAGGTCATTGGATAAAAATTAGTTATTCTTTCAGAAATCTCCCTCACAGCACAATGTTCTCCAGCTAGAAAGAGTCAGTCACACCTCTGACTGCAACATTTCATTACATCAGTTTATCAACTTTAAGTAGTGCTTAATTTTCTTACTAGAACAGCACTAAATGGACTATTCTTAGATAAGTTTCTAATAGATATTAAAATGTTTGTATGACACACTATTATTCACAGACATGTGAAGAAGTGCTTGAATCTCCTACCTGGGATTTAATTTCCTCCACATAGCTAAACCAAGATGATGTCCAACATGAGTGTATGTCACTTGGTCAATACTACATACAAAATTACTTTTTTCTTTACTAATATGATCTATGGAGAAAGAATCAATCTTTAAGTATTAATAATATTAATGAATAATTGTTGATATATTCCTTCAGGTAAACTATGCTATTTTAGATTTAAATAAAAACACCTACCAAATGGGTTTATTAAACATAAAAATTTCTTCTTATAGGTTTAGTCACTCAATTGAAAGACAAGAAATTTCATATATAACATCAATAGGAATACACTTCCTAGTTATACAAAATTTCTATGATTTGAAGAGCTATCAGGAGTTTTGACAAGAAGTATGGACATCATAGGATGTGCATAATGCAAGGTTTTGAAAAAAAGGGTTTTAGTAACTTTTTCTCTCATGCAGCAAGTAGTCCAGGACCACCAAGGTATAGAGCTGAAATTTTCTCCAGTCTGCCCAGCCCCACGGACTCTGAAGCCACTTATAAAATAATTACTCAGAAGTTTATATTAATTAAAACTACTCAGCCATTAGCTCAGGCTAGCTGCTGACTAGCTCTTATACTTAAACTCAGCCCATTTCTGTTAAGCTGTATGTTGCCACATATTCTGTATCTTTACTTGTGTGCCATTACATGCTGCTCCCTGGAAGGTGGGCTAGCATCTCTTCTTCAGTTATCTTTTTTTCCCAGAATTCTCCTTGTCTATTTATCCCTGCTATACTTCCTGCCTGGCTATTAGCCTATCAGAATTTTATTTATCAACCAATCAGAGCAACATATATTCACAGCATATATAACATCCCACAGCACTTTCCCTTTTCTTTATTAAAAAAGGAAAGTTTAAAGTTTAACATAGTAAAATTACATATAACAAATAGTTATCAAGCAAGAATTACAGTTACAATATTTAGTCTATTTGTATTTTGTAAAATTAAAGAAAATATTTTATCTATTCTATATTTGTGAGTCCAAAGTTTCATACCTATTTTATCTTTTATCATAATTAAAGAAAATTATAACTACCTAGTCTTTAACTACATCAAAGACCTCAGAAGGACATAATACTAGATAAGTAAACAGGAAGAACATTGTGAGAAACTTCCAAAAATCTAGAATGACAGAGACAGCTGCCTGCCTGGACAGTCATCCAAAATTCCTCTGCAACATTGGGCATCCATCTTCAGCCCACAGGCCTAGAGTATCTCAGTCACTTCTTCCCGTGTCTTGTAGAATGTCTGTTTCTTCTGCAAAACAGGTACCTGAAGGACCATCTCGCCTTGCAAAGTTCAGTGGTCACCTTTCTATGGATCCTACATGTCCAGTTTATATAACATTTTGTCAAGTAGTCCAGGCAAGAACAATTTCTTGCCCAAATGGCTAATTTTGCAAAGAAGAAGGTAAACTCCATATAGAGTGTCTTCAACACCCATCTTTCTCTTTGAAGTAAATTGATGCTGCCAGGAGCAGATGTGTCTCACTGTCCAGAAAGCCTGTTTTTAAAACATTTTAAATAACATATTCTGTAGGTCTTTGAAGTGTCTGAAGATTTCCTATCTAATTGAATTATGCCTATGTATACCTAGAAAACTTAACATGACTATAAGTTTAAATATCATAGAAGACTAATTATTAATATGTATTTCTTAATTATCCATTACAATGTAAATGCTAATAAACATAATACGTTAAATGAGAGTAGAAATATACATACAGTGTGACAAAATTAACTTTAAATTTGTATCAATAAACTAAAATCTATAGCAATGTATAATATTTTTAAACAAGTTGTTGCTCTTTAAAAGTAAATTCAACAATCCATTCTTTTATCCTATCATATCTATATTCTATATCTCTACATCAAAAGTGAACTATGGAAAATAAGCTACTGCTGATTAATCTAGCTTTCCTGCTGCTTATTGCTTACACTTCATATAGAGTTTTAGACTCAAACACTGTTTCCATGGAAACTGGGCACTCAGCCTTCTCAAATGGAAATATGTTTAATTTTTACATTTTTTTTGTAAATATTTATGCAGCTTAAGACAGTAATTAAAAAAACTGGCATTAGTTATTTCCTGACAGCAAGGAAGAGGTGGCTTGCAAGCCCATAGGCTAATATTTAAATAGTCATTAGTGGCAAAATATGTCCTAAACACAGTTAATGTTTTCTTGCATATTGTTTGTTTAATGTTGGTCTACAACTATATCATACAATTCAAGGAAAATATATTTGGTAATAATAATTTTGTGGCAAATATGAAATTAAAACTAAAATACAATATCTCATATATTACTCACCAATTAGCCAATAAGAAGGTGAAATGCCTAATTTTTTGTGAATGTTACTAACAGGCAACTGGACTATAAAATAGGTAGTTTATCTAGTGTGCTTCTTTCGGGCTCATATTTATACAGAGTACATTATGTACAATTCCTTTGCTAAAACACTTTTTAAAATTCTATATTATATTATTGTGGTCCCTTTAAACCAAAGAAATATCTAGTCATAAGTTGTTATTATAACCAGTTTCCTGTATTACAAATATTTCAAAATTTATTGAACTTAAAGTGAGAATATACATTAGAACATTATGTTTTATATGGCATATGCCTATTAACAAGGTACACCACTAGAATATTTGCAATCACACTATTTGTAATGTAGAAGCAAGAGAATCAAGGCAAAAATTCAAGGACATCCTCAGCTACCTTGCAAGTAGCTCAGTGATATATAAGACTTTGTCTAATATTGACTAATCAAACTACACTTCAATTTTTAGTCCATAGATTTCATTATCACACATTAACTTTATAGTTGGAATCCCACATTACTTGATGATGTTCATGCTTTAATGAGTCTATTTTAATAAATACCATGATGTTGATTATAGGGAATACATATGAAATTTATCTGGCTTGAGAATGGTAGGACTTTAGACAGATCTTAAGCTATGGCTCTATCACCTTTGCTAGTACCACTGTAAGTCATTCATATACTCTGAATACTGTACCTTTTTTGGTCTCTGAATTGAAGGTTTGTTTAATCTATGTTGTAGGAAATCCACCTCTGTGCAACACTTCTAAGTAGATTTTTCTAGGGCATGAATGTGTGGCCAGGTCTGGTAGTGATGAGCCAATCCCAGATATATGGGAGATTGATATAAGAGTGTCACAAGTTAAAGGTCAGACTTAACAAAGAGTGGGGTAAAGGCTAGCCTGAGATCCTGAGACTTTGCCTCGAAAAGGAAAGAAAGAAAGGAAGGAAGGAAGGAAGGAAGGGGAGGGGAGAGGAGGAAGGAAAGAAGGAAAAGAAAAGGTTAAACGAGGGTTAGGGATTCTTCTCAGTGCTGTAACACTAATCTGGCATGCTTAGTGATCCCTAGTACTGGGGAAAAACATAAAAAAGAACAATAATGCATGAATTGTAAAGATGATTAGCTCAGCCAGTCGGTAGTGGCACACACCTTTAAACCCAGCACTTGGGAGTTTGAGAGGCGGGGCCAGGCAGAACTCTGTGAGTTTGAGGCCAGTCTGCTCTACAGAGTGAGATCCAGGACAGACACCAAAACTACACAGAAAAACCCTGTCTTGAAAATTAAAAGAGAGAGAGAGAGAGAGAGAGAGAGAGAGAGAGAGAGAGAGAGAGAGAGAGATTAGAACGATTAGCTCAGTTGCAATCCCTAATCAAGCTTTCAGTATTAAAAAAATGAACCCCAAATGGACATTCTACAAAATATCAAAGGTAAGACTGTAGAAAACAACATATGGTGGAATTTTCACTTGTTTGTATATTTGCAAAAAATATCAGTTTCATAGCTAATTTTCACTCAGCTTGAGGACTAGATTTTGTATAAGAAAAGACAGAAAAATATTCCTTCTCTGAAAACACACTAGAAACACACTTCAGCATATATTTCTTAAAATAAGATTTCTTTTTGAAGATTTGTGTATCTTACAAATAAATTGGAAATATGTATAATATTCTATTATAGTACATTAAACTACCAAAAGAAATCCCAAATATCTGAAATAATTCATCAAGTGACAGTACACGCTGTATTACATTTCCCTTGGCAGTGTGTTGAATATTTGCAATTGTCCTGTCTTACACTTCCCTGAAATCATTAGCACATTTTCATCTTAGAAGCCATGGTAAACTCTGCACTGGAGCCAATCATTTGAGGAAATGAAAGTGAAGGATAAGATTCTTTTTAATAGTTGTGGAGCTCAACTGGGGAAATGATCCGTCAGTATATTTCCTTGAACAAAACAGTCCATGTAATTAAGTTGGTCCAATGAAGGGATATGGAAAGGACAAGACACAGATGTTCCTTCAGGAGTAATTAGCCTTAAGAATGCAGGGGAAGCTGTGTGAGCATAAAAATGTTGCACAGTCAAATCTTGAGGGAAAAGAAGAGAACATAGATTAAGAACAAGTAAAAGAACATCTCTACAAATGGAGGGCAAAGGATATATCATAGAAGTCACTAAGTATTTTTTTAAAATAGAATTGAAACTTTAACCATTTTATTTTTACTCTTTTACAAGTATGTATTTACATGACACCAATACCCTACTTAATTGTGAAATAATCAACTATTCCGGTCATGCTCTTCATTAAATGATAAAGCCCTTGATGGACAAGTTTGTATCATTTAATTTTGCATAATTCTAGGTATGTGACACTATTTAATAAACAAAGTTTGAATAAGATACTTAAGATATATTTTAAAGTATTTATTGTTAGATCACCTACCATTTTATTTTTATGATTTTCTTTTTCTGTCAAATTCATCAGCAAAAATTACTCATTACCTGAAGACAGATGGGTTTAAATCCTGTCTCTAAATTTTTTTGTATACTATGTCCCCCAAGACACACCTGAAGCACTCTTGGGCATATACCCAGGGAATGCTCAATCATACCATAAGGGCATTTGCTCAGCTATGTTTGTATCAGCTTTGTTTGTAATAGCCAGAACCTGGAAACAATCTAGATGCCCTTCAACTGAAGAATGGATAAAGAAAATATGGTACATATACACAATGGAGTACTACTCAGCAGAGAAAAACAATGACATCATGAGGTTTTCAGGCAAATGGATGGATCTAGAAAAATCATCCTGAGTGATGTAAGCCAGACTCAGAAGGACAAACATGGTATGTACTCACTCATAGGAGGATACTAGATGTAAAACAAAGATGACTAGACTGCTACACAACTCCAGGGAGACCACCTAGAAAATGGGACGCTAGGAAAGACACAGGGATCGCCCAATGACAGAGAAATGGATGAGATCTACATGAACAACCTGGACGACAGTGGGAGTAATGAAGGACAAGGTTTGAGGGAAAGAAAGCTTAGGGGAGCAGGAGATCCCAGCTGGATCAAGAACAGAAAGGGAGAATGAGGAATAACAGACCATGATAAATGAAGACCACATGAGAACAGGAATAGGCAGAGTGCTGGAGAGGTTCCCTGAAATCCACAAGGATACATCCTCTGTAGACTGCTGGCAATGGTGGAGAGAAAGCCTGATCTGACCTAGTCTGGTGATCAGATGGCTAAACACCCTAACATTCATGCTGGAACTCTCATCTAATAACTGATGGAAGTGGATGCAGAGATCCTCAGCCAGGCCCCAGGTGGAGCTCCAGGTTTCCAATTGTCAAGAAAGAGGAGGGACTGTAAGAGCGTGAATTATTGAGACCAAGATTGGAAAAAGCACAGGGACAAATAGCCAAAGGAATGGAAGCACATGAATTATGAACCAAAGGCTGTGGAGGCCCCAGCTGGATCAGGCCCTCTGGATAAGTGAGACAACTGAATAGCTTGATCTGTTTGGGAGGTATCCAGGCTGTGGGACCTGGACCTGTCCTTAGTGCATGAGCTGCCTGTTTGGAAACTTGGGTTTACACAGGGACACTTTGCTCAGCCTGGAAGGGGGTGACTGGACCTGCCTGTACTGAATCCACCAGGTTTTAATGAATCCCCAGGGGAGTCTTGGCCCTGGAGGAGATGGGAATGGAGGGGAGGGGATGGGGGGAAGGTGGGGTTGGGGCGGGAGGGGGGAGAACGGGGAACCCATGGCTGATGTATAATATTAAAACACAAATATAATAATAAATAAAGAAAAATAAGGGGGACACTTAAATGAAGACCGCAGATACATCTCTTCCAGGTTTTACTGGGAAAATAGCATCATTTTTCAACTACTTGAGTTTTCTTAAGACTGATATGCACATACACAGTTACAAATTTGGTAATAAATTAAGTGGTAGTGGTTATTAGCCATTTAAAAATAACCTGTAGATATTTTAAATATTTATTTTTATTATTTTAGCTGTGTGTCTGTGCGTGGGTATATTTACATGAATACAGTTTCCTCTAAATGTCAGAGGCATCACTCTTTCCTTTCTTTTCTTTCTTTCTTTTTTTTGTTTTTTGTTTTGTTTTGTTTTTTTTCCAGACAGGGTTTCTCTATGCAGCTTTGTGCCTTTCCTAGAACTCACTTGGTAGCCCAGGCTGGCCTTGAACTCACAGAGATCCATCTGGCTCTGCCTCCTGAGTGCTGAGATTAAAGGCATGGGTCACCACTGCCCCTGCCTGGCAACATTCCACTCTTGAGTGGGAACTACAGGAACAGTGCAGGTTTTTAGAAATAACTCCAGCCCTATAGGAGACTACTGCCCAAACTTCTGAAACACCTCTCCAGCCCAAGCTTTTGAATATTTATTTTTGCTTCATAACATTTGTGATCATAGCAGAGGTAGGAATCTGAAGGCTGTAACTGCATAATTAGCCCAGCTCAGCACTGTTTAGTTTACTCACGTCAGAGCGTGCCCCCAAAGCACAATACCTACCTGGTCCAGCCCTGCTCCTTGAAACTGGCCTCAGTTTCTTCTTCTGATATCCTTTCTAGGTATTTCAATTGAGATCCAAAATAGGGTTCCAGGGAGATCTAGGCTTTTCTCCCCAATAATGAAGCTAGAAGATGAACATTTGAACATTTTTATTCTGTATATTGAACCCCGCAACCTGATCCAAGTGGGGTTTACAGCCCCCAGAGAGAAATGATCAGGTTGTATCTGTTGACATGAGGGAGTACAATTTTTCAGACTACAGATGAAATGTGAAAGTTGGGGTAATAAACATAATCTGAAACTGAAAGTGTAAGAGGAAACAATGTGTTGATCAACCAACAGAGCAGTTGAAAGTACGCATCCTGTATATAGCAGATCATATGGGAAGAAAATGATGGTGATGAAGTACTTGTTTCTCACCGTTAATTTTTTGTTATTTATTTATTTTTGGTTTTTTGAGACAGGGTTTCTCTGTGTTGCTTTGTGCCTTTCCTGGAACTCACTTGGTAGCCCAGGCTGGCCTCGAACTCACAGAGATCCGCCTGCCTCTGCCTCCCTAGTGCTGGGATTAAAGGCATGCACCAACAGTGCCCGGCCTCATCATTATTTTTTACAAATAGAAACATTATGCATGCACAGGTTCTTCTGGTGTATTAATTTTTTTTAAAGTATACCTCATTGTTTTCAAGTGTAGTTCATTTTCAAAGGATTTTCAGTGAATACATTGTTGTTCTATGTTATCCTAGTTTTCAGGGTGATGGCATAAATTCAGTACACTTGTAGATCTCTAGTAAAACCCATCATACATTTATAGCAAAAATTCTACTTTTAAGGTAAGAACACTATTAATTTTAATCTTTGTTTTCTTATATGGTAACAATTGAGTCCTCTATTAACAGACATTTCCTTAAAAGAATCCGGGGGCTACAGATGGTTATACCATCACATAATTCTAATGTAATTTGTTGATAGCCGAGTCTTAGATAGCATATTTCAATCTAACATATAAATGAGCAGATTTCAACTCTTTTCAATATGGAAAATTAGCTTCCTAATTGATTCCTATCCTGACCAGATACCCAGAGTATACATAGATGACCTCAGTCTACACTGAACTCAATTCAAATACACAACTTTGTAGAAATAACATCTTGGAAACAAAGTGGGAAGACAGAATTTCCTTAAGTGAAAATGTTTCAACAATCCTGTTAAGTGCCCATTAAAAGTAATACTGTGGCTATTTGAAAGGCAGAATGCAACCCCAACCCCTTCAAATTCTATGCTACTAGTTTTTACTTATCAAAACGTGGAAGCAGAATTCTGCCATATCCATTTGATAACCACTTTTAAGACTGAAGTAACACCTTTGTCTCTGTCTTCTGCTTATGTTTAAAAAAAGAAAAGCTTAAGAAATGTAGGAGTTAGCAGGCATTGCACAAACTCAACAGTATTACTGTGATCCACAAGTGCTTAAGAGTTATGGGCACTTTTAGAAAGAGTGTTTCTGTATTTAACAAGAGTAAGAATAGTTGGGTGTTCTTAAAATAACAGTGAACAACGTAAATGCTGTTTTTAACACTGTAAGTTTAATTATTTGCCATTTTACCTGAGTCTGATGTTTGATAAAGGGCTTATCAAATAAATTATTAAATAAGGAGCAGTGGGTAATGAAATGAAATTATCTGAAAAGGGACCCTAGAGTCAAAACACACAGATTACCATACTGTAATCAATGGAATTTACAATTCATGTTTTTTATATCTGACTTCATTATTCAGTTGCTTCAATTATTTTAGAGTACTTTGTTTTAAATCTGCAGTAAATTTGTCTCTAAATAAAAGCAAAGCTCTTTCACAGCAAAAAGAAAAAGAAAGGTATCTCCTCCCTTTGATGTGAAATGTCTTTAGCTAATGATATCATTAGGTACTTTTCTCCAAGGTAATGATTTGATTTGATTTGCTTTTATTTTCATGTTGCTGTGAATGATTCTTCTCTTTTTTGATGGAATATGAGGTTCCATCTCCTCACAAGGTTTTACTGACATTTGCATTTGATGAGGCTTAGACAAAAGAAGAAAATCTAGGTAAATGTGAATAATTCACCAACACTTCTAAAACAGGTTTATTTTATTACTTAACTCTGCGTTTTTTAATAACATGGAGCTATTCACCTAGCAATGTCGTAAGGATTAGTGTCATATGTAGTGTACACAGGTAGCCAATATTGGGAGGCAATTTGTAGATCAGGGGCATTATGGACTTTGAAACCCAGTTGACTCTATGCAAAACTTATCAATACCAGTTACTAATCTTATGACTTTTTGCAGATAATATTAGCCTATTAGCCTTAGGCAAATGAGTAATCACCCTTTCATAACATAATCATGGGACTGAAAAAGGTAGTATATATCCACACAGGCACTACACACACACATAAAATATAATAACAAAAGAAAAATGTAATTTCAATTTGCAACTTATAAATTTATAACAAACTTCCAAGTTTCTCTTATCTATGTTTATTAGAGAGCTGGAAAATTTAGAGTCTTAACTGGATGTGTCAGTCATCATTTGAACATAAAGCACAGCCAGGGATCTTGAAGATATGTTGTGAAGATTTACAAATACATGATGTTATAACTTCGGCAAATTTTTAATAGTTCAAACATCTTTTTCATAACCCATGAAAGTTTTGCTATGAAAAAGACACAAAGGTCACATAGCAGAGCAGTCACTGATGATCCAGAGAAAAGAAACTCAATGTCCCTCCATCACTAACAGCCATTTAACTCCACGGCACTGATCAAAAATGGGCTTCTCTTTATAATGACTCAAAGTGCTTACCAAGTCATACTGTCAAATCTCTTGTTATTCTTTTATTATTTGGGGCTGATGGTAACTCTCCAAGATATTCAAATTGCTAAATGCATAGGGATAATGCAATCTAAATTACTCATTCAAACATCAGTCCTACAAGACAAGAGGCAGAGAAACTTGATTTCCAAAACATCCTTAATTGATTAAAAAAAAAGTGAGATGGTAATTTCTTGTTCTTTCCTTAACATTTTATTTTATTTTCTCATATGTCTATGTGTGTGGTGTGTGTGCACACATGCGTGTTGGCTTTCCTGTGGAGACCAGAAGTTAATGTCAGGAGTTTTCTTTGACTGCCTGCCACCTTATTAAGTAAGTCTTGATCTATGAGTAGTTCTCAGAGCTCACTGATGCGGTTGGTCTAGTGCTGGCTTTTTGTGACAGTCCTCTGCTTCTGTCTTTTGTGCCCTGGAACAAAGGAGGGCCTCACACCCACCAAAAAAATTATATGTCTTATAGGAACCCCAAACCTAATATTTCTTCTTATGAGGGACACTTAGCCATTAAGCCTTCTCTGTAGAATCCTCCTTCCTTTTAAAAATGACTTGCAGAATTAAAAAAAAAAAAACCAAAAAAAAAAAACCTCAGTAACTTAATTGAAAAAAAAAAATAAAGAAATCTCAAAGATGCTGCCTTAGTAAGTTGCTAGTTCTATGATGAAACACCATGGCCAAAAGCAAGTTCAGAAGAAAGGGTTTATTTGGCTTACACCTCTATATCATTGAAAGAAAGTCAAGACAGGAACTCAAACAAGGAAGGAACCTTGAGGTAGGAGCTGATGCAGAGACCATGGAGGGAGCTCTTACTGGCTTTCTGTTCAGCTTGCTTTCTATTGCATCAGGATCACCACACCCAGTGGGCAGGGCTTGTACACATCAGTCACCAACTGAGAAAATGCCCAACAGACTAACGTACAGCCCAGACTTAGGATGGCATTTTCTCAATAGAGGCTCCTCCACTCCAATAACTCTAGCTTGGATCAAGCTGACATAAAAAATTAGCCAACACATATGCTGTTTAATAAAAATGTAAGGAATATCTATATGTGCTAACATGGTCAGGTTCTTCTATCAGCATAGAGGACTCCCATGTTCCTAGGAGAGTATTGGCAAAGTGGTCCCTGAACAGCAGCACCAGTATACATATATAACACTTTGGTAGTTAATGTAGGGTTATCAATGATGCTCAAAAGTACTTCTCTTTCTGCTGTTTGCTTCCATGGCACAAAGTTTGTATTGATGTAGTGGAAGTAAGGTATACACACACACACACACACACACACACACACACACACACACACACACACACACACACACACACAATCCACTTTAGGGTATAAGTTCATTTTTTATTTTTTTCTTTATTAAGAATTTTTTAATTCATTTTACCATGCCAACCATAGATCCCTCTCTCACCCCTCCTCCCTATCCTCTCCCTGCAGCCTTCCACCCCAACCCATCCCTAGTCCCCTCCTCCAAGAAAAGTAATGCTTCCGCCCATGGGGAGTCAGCAAAGCCTAGTACATTCAGCTGAGGCAGGTCCAAGCCCCTCCCCTTTGCACCAAGGGTGTGCAGTGTGCCACTATAGGTAATGGGCTCCACAAACCAGTTCTTTAAACCAGGGATAGATCCTGATCCCGCTGCGTGGGGGCCCCTCACACGGACCAAGCTACACAGGTGTCTTGCTCACCCATGCTTTTTTTCAAGTGAACGCTCATTTAGATTCAGCCAGTTATTGTTCTTTTCATTTCTTTGTATACATTAACACTTTCAGTTTGATGAAGAATATCCTCTTCTATTTTGCTTTGTGTGCTAGCTGTTGACAAATATTACTTGAATGGAATGTCTTTATTTCAGCTCATCGTTGAAGCCTATTTTCACTGTTTATAGAAAGTAGATTGATAGCGGCATTATTTCATCAATTTGAAGATATGGTGTTGTCATGTGCTGGGTACTGCTTAATCTAGATTTTTATATATTTATCTTTCTTTAGGTTGGCAATAGTTCCTGAATCTCTGGTTGATGTATTCATTCAATTTTAGAATTTTCTTAGACATTATCCTTCAAGGTGGCAGTTTTACGTGCCTGTTCTTATTTTTTGTTTTGTCATTTACAGTGTGATATCTGTAGGCTATGTTGTATTTATATTCAACACAGGCTTCTGTGTTACCTTCCTTCCATTTTTAATAATATTCGCTTAATGTGTTTCTTTTAATAGAAATTTTTCATAACAATTTTGGACATATATATGATATGGGAATCCTGAAAATGCATGTCTTACTCGTGAGCAAGGAGGAATTATTCCAATGTCTTTTCAATTACCTTTATATTTCACCTACAATTTGATTTTATTACATATCAGTTTCAGAAAATTATAAGGTATATATGGTCAGAAAGAATTAAATGAAAATAGTTGGGCAAGACTACATCTTCTAATGAATTTGTCAGAATTTAGGGAAATATTTCAAGTAAATTTTATGATTCTGTGTTTTTCTTCCACTAATGTTAACTATACTCTGTTCTGGATTTTTAATGCCATTAGAAACAATTTTGGAAAGCCAACTCTTTTTCCTGAATACATCTAAATACATAATTAAAATGATTTTTTTTTGTTTTTTGTTTTTTGTTTGTTTGTTTGTTTTTTGAGACAGGGTTTCTCTGTGAAGCTTTGTGCCTTTTCCTAGATCTCACTTTGTAGACCATGCTGGCCTCGAACTCACAGATATCCTCCTGGCTCTGCCTCCTCAGTGCTGTGATTAAAGGCATGCACTGCCACCACCGCCCGGCTAAAATGATTTTTATATCCTTCACTTAGATATTTCATAATCTTATTTATGAGTACTATATAATATTGAATTTATGTTTTTATTCATTTAAATTACACTGGTGTGTTGTCAGCATGTAATTAAGTCCCTATTACGCTCAAAGAAGATGCATTTCCTGTGCTATCAATATTTGTGCTAAGTGTAAATTTTAATCACCTGTTATTTGTGGTAGTACAAATATTTAAAAAATCTGTGTCTTTGTATCAAGATTAGATTTTAGCAGTTTTATTGATCTATTATTTATATGCAGTCACCTCTTTCAATTTCAGAATTTTGATAAATACAAGGCAGTGATACATTCATCTTAATGCAATGCTGTGGCTACACACCGGTTTTGCTGAACACTGTCAAATTGTAGGAGCACATATCAGATCATTTATTGATTTATTTATCTATAGCCTTTTAAGTTACATTTTACATGACTGACTATTTTGAAGGGAAAGACTAAAAGTAATAGGCATTTCACAATAAAGGCTTTGTTCAATGTATCTTTCATTTGTAATTTTCATACATTTGGTTCTAGAATATACTTAAATCAGGTTTGCAGCTTATATTTTCACACAGGATAAGCCAGTTGTTCCAGACTATTGGGAGGAAAGACTTCACTTTCTCTGTTAATCATATTTGGAAAGTGTGAAAACAACTGGACACACGACTCCACCTAGAATCTCTTACTCCTAAGTCTTTCCTATCCTCATGCTAGTGAGACGCTATATTGATTAATGGAGTTCTCTAGCAAACCTGATATAAAATTTTATTTAAATTACTTTGCACTGCCTTTGTTTATTGAACTTTTGAACATATTTTAAGAAAAGCATAACATGGTACCACCTTTGAAAGCCTATTGGGATTTTTGACTTAGGCCATTTTTGATCAATGATGTTAGGAAAATCATCACCTTAACAACATTAAGACTTGCCTTAATGCATAAATTTCTCCACTATTTAGTCATCTTTACTTCTCTCAGCAGTGTTTTTAATTTCATTGAAAAGATTTAGAGTGTTGTTTGTTAAATGTGTCAGTATTTAGAGTATGCTTATTTACATATAATTCTACAAATTATTAGTAGTGCGGCTTAAAGATGATTCCAGTGTTATCACTCCTATACATGATTTTTATTTCCATGATTTCAGTTAGCTCTGGTTAATTATGGTCTGAAATTTCTAGAGGAAATGATCTCAGAAGTGAACAACTAAAATTTAAACTACACACTATTTGGTGGCATAATTCAGCACTGATGAATATATTTCAGTGCCATATATAATTTCAAGAATCCATGGGAAACCATAGAATATGAAGATCCTGTGATTAATTGAAAGATATTTTAATTATTTTTTTCAAATTTGATTATTTTTTGATATTATATAGAAGTACAAGTAATTGCTGATTAGTGGAGCACACCTTTAAATGTATTGATTCAGATTTCTTCTTATAATGTGAAAAAGATTTTAAATTCTCTCTATAGACAAACAGATTTTTCTGGAGAGTAGTATATATTCTCTATGTTTGTGATTCTGTCTTGTAAAAAAAATAGTTATATTAAAATTTCACATGGACATTCAGGATAGTCTCTCCATTCCAAAATTTTTCACTTGATCATATATATTTTCTGTAGAATTAATTGTTCTTCACATGACCAGGCTTCAAAATACTGTAACATTTAAGGAGTCATTTTAAATATAACAATGATAAACTTAAAACAACTTAAGCCAAAAGAACAAAAAAAAAAAAAAAAAAAAAAAAAAAAAAAAAAAACAAGAGAAAGAAAGGAAGGAAGAGGTAAAGAAAGAAAAAAGCAGCAAATAATTGTAGTTGGAAATTTTTCTGTGTCCCAGCAGGCCCACGGTTGGGCAAATCTCTCCCACTCGTGTCCCCCAAGTAAATACAGAGAGGCTTATGCTAATTATAACTGCTTGGCCATTAGCTCAGACTTATTACTAACTAGCTCTTACCTTTAAATTAACCCATAATTCTTATCTATGTTTAGCCACATGGCTTGGTACCTCTCTCAGTTTTGCCTTGTCATCTTGCTTCCCTCTGTGTCTGGCTGGTGACTCCTGACTCAGACTTCCTCTTCCCAGAATTCTCCTAGTCTGCTTATCCTGCCTATACTTTCTGCCTGGCTACTGGCCAATCAGCACTACTGGCCAATCAGCATTTTATTTATCAACCAATCAGAGCAACATACAGAACAACAACCCCCAGCAAGTAACAGGTGCCAAACTTAATAAAAAGGTGGTATTTAGTACTTTTATTTTGTAGAAAGACATACCTAAGCCACAGACCAAGAGCTAAACCTCCATTTTCTGAATGGTTTCAGTCTGGTGATGTGCATGCAAATCCCAGGAGAACCTTCAATATTTTAATTGTCTCTAAAGATATTTAGAAATATGAGGGTAAGAAAACTAGAAAGACCCACAAAATGTTTTAATGAATATGTTTATGACTTCAACTATGGGCATAGCTTTTACTTGCCATTTTCCTTGGAGGTTATAAATGCTTAAATATTTAAATTATTATTAGATGAGTCTAAGCAATTAGATCAGTTACCTTTAAAAGTATTTGGTCAAACACATAAAATTATAAAACAAACCTTAATAAAGATTGTGACTAATAAGCACTCCTGGCCCCACAGTCTGGGAATGAGTTAGTTGACAATAATCAGAGGTACACAGTCTGACAAAATATTGTGTAGGAAAGAGAAATAAGATCCTTTTTCTAAGGAAAGGGTAAGAAAATAATGTTAGATTAAGGCACTTCTGTCTTTGTTCACTTAACTTCTTCGCTAACAACTCCTTCCCTACTGGAGCAACTGTGCTCAGAGCTAGAGAAAGGTCCTAAGCCCTTTGTCAATCAAGGAACCAGGAGTGTCCAAATATAAAGCACTGAACTCCATACACTGTTGAATTTTGGATTTGCTTTGATTTGACTGTGCCTATATCCTTGTTCTTCCCTGTTGATGAGATTACATGAAACTTGTTTTTGCTTTTATAGGAATCTACAACTGAGAGATTTTTTGCATTTCAGAGCTCCTGGAATTTCATAATCATTTTGGAATTTTAGAGTGACTTTGGATGTTTTAGAGAAAATTTGGATATATTTGACAAACCTTGGAGTACAAATGAGACTTTGATGCCTTAAAGAGACTAAACTTTTAAACTGTTTAAATTTTTAAAGACTGTGGGACTTTTAAAAGTCCAAGTATTTTATATTGTAATATTTATATTAATATGACATCCTAGGAATGAACAAAAGAAGAAAGGTTACAACCGAATAGTAATATGTTTCTTTGTTAAGTAGACATGGGGTCAGTTTTGCCAGTTATTGTTTTAGTTTTGTTTGTTTGTTTGTTTTTGACAATTTAAAACAAAGGTAGATATATCTGGTAAGATGAGATCTTCAGTGAGAAAGTGCCTCAGTAAAATTGGCCTGTGGAGTCTGTGGAAAGTTGCCTTGATTAATGACTGTTGTATGTGGGCTCAACCCTCTGTGGGTGGTGCTACTCTTGGGCCCATGATTCTAGATGGTATAGCAAAGCAAGCTGAGAAAGTCTTAGCGAGCAAGGCAATAAGAAGCATTCTTCCATGGTTCTTCTTTAGTTCCTTCCTTCAGGTTCCTCACTAGAGTTTCTTCCCTGAATTCTCTTTATGATGTCCTGTGGTCAGGGCCTGGATGTAGAAATCAATCCTTTCCTCTACAATTTTTTTTTTTTATGGTGTTTTATCGCAACAGCAGAAACTCTAACTATGACAAGCACCAAATAATACTAAAATGAAAGAATAAAATATTAGAAAGATACCCAATTCAGTCTTATTCTATAAAACTGTCATTTCTATTAAACAGGTGTTTGAATAAAATTAACTGTTTTGCATTTTCTGCAAGTATAATGTTCTACAATTAGCCCTTCATCTGCAGGCTCAGATTAAATATTTCAGCAATGTTACAATCTCTGTGTTCACGACTTCATTAAATATTCTACTTGATTCTCAAGACCAGGTGTTGTGTAATGCACTTGTCTTTTTTCACATGGCCAAGTTAAATGTGCTCTACTTAAAATTGTACTAATTTGCAAATTAGTATGAAATCAATAAAATTTGTCATCATAGGTTCTTTATTATGAAAAGCTATATTTTGTTTTGTTTCTTTGAATTCTAATATTTGAAACTCTGAACAAGTATTTAATTTTTTAAAGTTATATTTATATATATTCACAAATATATATAAATATGCTATAGATCTTAGAACAAAAACTTTAAGTGAAATTGTGTTTTGAAAGTAGCAGCATTAGTAAACTGTGAGCTAAATTAACTTGCTTTTGGATTTTCTAAGAACAGTAATTCCAAATACTGTTAACCAAATAAATTATGATATAATTTATAAGACAATTTCAAACAAAAGCCAAATATAGTAGTCTGTGCCGTTTGCTATTATTCCATTCTTCTAAAAGAGCAAAGCAAAACAGGATTCCATGTAGAATTAATTAGTAACAATATTGCAAGAAAAAGTCAATTTATTCCTTCAACCATGGCATACTTCTGTCAAGCCTCTTTTCATCCTTATAAAAGATTATAGGGAAGATGAAACAATGATGATATGCTTATTCATTACCCTGAAAAGCTTATTTCAGTAAAATTGATATCTAATCGAGTAATACACAGAGTTGCTATAATACACTCCCATGATTTGTGAGGGGAATTTACTGTTTTCTGTATGAAATTATAGACTTATCTTTGAGAGACCCCCACCCCAGTTCCCCCTAAGGCCTGGAGAGCTGAGGGAAGGGACATCTTAAAACAACCAGAACTGAGTCAGTTCCCCATTCCCAAACAGGGTGAAGTCAGAAGTTTTTAAAGTACAAAGTCTGGATGTCTGGTGGTGACTAACCATGAGATGCCCCCTCCCCCAAGATAATGTGACCAGACTTCGGAGATGGGCCATAAAACTCCTGACAGAGAAAACAGCCAAATTAAAATAAGATAAAGTCCAGGCTTGGTAAAACTGGACCAATCAAGGATGGACCCGTACTAACCCCCTCCTCTCTGAAGGATTTTATGGTTTTTGCCTTCAAAAGCTAACCTCCCTAAGAAAGAGGAACTCCCCACTCTGCCTCTCTATGCTGGGCACTGGGGACAAGGGTTACCTGCTAGCTTGTATTGCTCCAAGAAGTAAACCTTGCTGTTGCATTCTGGATATCCATGATCTCCGGTGGTCTCTTTGGGAGTTCTAATATGGGCAGAACAATTTTTGCTTAATATTTTAATGGAAACTTTTATTTTTAATGAATTTAAGATAAAAAATACATACAACATTTGTTGCTTAGTTTAAATTGGTGTGTGGCAGACAACATGATGTAATTCCTCCTAAATTCTAACCAAATTCCCCATAAAAGCAAAAAATGAGCTGTGAGATCTTCCACTTTCACTCTAAACAAAAGATGGCCAAGCCTACCATGGATGTGGAATAAGATCTTTCCAGCAGCTTTAAATTCAATGAGATACATTTAGTGGTATAAACTCATGAATTTTCATGTGACATGAGCAGATTTGTCCTTGGTGAGGAAAGAAAAGCCATTAGCTCCATTTCCTCTTTCTTTGTCCTTGGTGAATAGAACCTGGCATCCCTCTGCCCCATCTAGTGGAAGAAGATTTCAGAAATAACTGGACACAAAGAAACACTTTGGGGAAATGCTGAGATATCTGACTACAATTCATGCTTCCCTTTTATTTGGAAAGATAAGTAACTAGAAAAAAAACAGGACACTAAGCATGCTCATATATAATTCAGGTGTTCACTCTAAATGAAGCTAGGCTTCACCTTTAAACCAATGAAGCTGTAAGTGGTTAATGACTGTGTTAGGGTTTCTGTTGCTGTGAAGAGACACCATGACCACGGCAACTCTTTTTTTCTCTCTCCTTTTTTTATTTATTATATTTGTGTTTTAATTTTACACATCAGCCATGGGTTCCCCTATCCTCCCCCCTCCCCCACCCCCACCTTCCCTCTAGCCCTTCCCCTCCATTCCCATATCCTCCAGGGTCAAGACTCCCCTGGGGATTCAATTCAACCTGGTGGATTCAGTACAGGCAGGTCCAGTTGGGCTTACACACGGCAATTCTTATCAAGGATAACATTTAATTTGGGCTGACTCACAGTTTCAGAAGTTTAGTTCATTATCTTCATAGCTGGCATATAGTCAGACATGGTACTGGAGAGGAAGCTGAGAGTTTTACCCCTTGATCCCCAGGCAACAGAAGGAGTCTGTCTCCCACTGGCCAGACTTGAGGTTTTAACACCTGAAAGTCTGTCTCCACAATGACACACTTCCTCCAGCAAGACCACACCTCCCAGTAGTGTCACTCCCTATGGCCAAGCCTTCAAACAAATGAGTCCATGGGGCCATATCTATTGAAATCACAACAATGATGATGATCAAGTATCAAAATACATCCACCACAGTGAGGTTAAGTGCAGTGGTCACTGAGTTTTTTTTTTTTTTTTTTTTTAGAAAACTTGAAGTTCTAGTCTGCTTTCTAGCACCGGGAGCTGTAAATAAAAACAAAAGCAAACACAATGAGTTAACAATATATTTGAAACATAGTGTAGTCTTATAAACAAAACAAATGTGGGCAAAAGAAGGAAAAGAAAACTTTATCATGTAAAGTAAGGTTGGTGAGAAAAGTAAGCAGGGAAGCAAAATACAGAATTAAAATCTGCCTCAGAGACAAAGGCAGAGCTGCCAGAGTGGTGTATAAGAGTACCAGAAAATCAGTCCTGACACCTTTAAAATATAGAGCAAATGGGTATTAGGATAAAGGTACCAAAAAAAGACTGAACAAAACAGATATCGAGGAGGGGAACAGATACTTTAAGATAATTAGCAAGCTTTTTCCAAGAAAGAAAAAATAAAACTTTTGTGGACATGGGAGGCAGTACATGATATAAAATAACTTAAGACTTGCAAGGTAATTTTCTAATTAGTTTTTACCAAGTTCCATAGTGAAAGAAAAATTAATTTAAAAAACAAGAAAACACTATTTACTCAAAACACAATTGAGTTTTCTAATGTCAAACTCGCAAGAGATGGCAGGAAGTTACTTGAAGAGAATGAAAACAGTCTGACCCTAAATATGTCATCTCTAACAGATGAACAGAGCTGAAAGATAAGAATTGTTGAGGAGCATTGTAGATGTTAATTGTGACTCTAGAAATTAATGTTTGATCACAGCACTTCTGTAGAGCTACAGTGGGAACACACAGTCTCATTCTCACATGTTTAAATACCTTAACAACCAATAAAATGCATTTGAAGAAGCCTATAAGTAAAGCCCAAATTATTATTGAAAATAAATAAACTGGATGTGAATATAAAAGAAACCATTGTTTTACAGAATTAATTAAATCTATAAATTACAATTATGTATATATGAATGAATATACCAAAATAATTACAGGCATAATATTTTTTAGATAAATGACAGTAAAATTCTAATGATATATGTAGAATTGTACTTACCTGTCTAAGCCAAAGGATGTATTGAATGTCAAAGAAGATATAATTTACAAAATCTAAATATCATTTTTGCATAGGCTGCAATTTCAGAGCATAAAGCAATTAAAGGTAGGATTTAATAATAGAAGATTAAACTTAATCCTCCAACATCTTTTACATCTAAATGTGGTTTTGTGAATATATTCAATCAGAATAAATTGACTGTGTATTAACGGGCAATCTTTAAAGTAATTTAACAAACATTATGGAAAGCTAGAAAAATTATACCTTTGACCACATGTTCTTTTCATTAAAATGTTGACTTTCTAAATATATCTGAGTGTGTGCTCTGTAAGACAGTGTTCTACATTTTAATGTAATATGCCATGGAATGAAGTCCACAGTAAGTTTTACCTGACCCAGAAGAAAGGAAAAAAAAAAAAAAAAAAACAAGAGACAGGATACTACTGAGTGTGGTGGTTTGGATAAGAATGGCTTCTATAAGGCTCATATATTTGAATGTTTGGTCATCATGGAGTGAAACTAATTGGGAAGAATTAGGAAGTTTAGCTTTGTTGGAGAAGGTGTGGCCTTGTTAGAGGAAGTTTGTTATTTATTGGGGACAGGCTTTGGGATTTAAAAAGCCCAAGCTAATTTCAGTGTTACACTCTTCCTTCTGCATGAAGGTCTGGATGTATAACTCTCAACTACTTTTCTAGTATCATGGTTGCCCATATGTTGCCATGTTCCTGCCATGCTGACAATAACAAGCCCCAGTTAGTTGTTTTCCTTTATAAATGTTGGCAGGTTCATGGTGTCCCTTCACAGCAATAGAAACTGATTAAGACACTGAGCCTTATTTTACAATTGGAGCTCAAAAAATGTCATGTATAGATTAGAAACTCAGAGCCAACATAAGCAGGCTGAAAAGGATGCTGGCTTTATTTTCTGAAAATTCACAGTTCAAAGTTATATACATATACACATACATAAACACACACACACACACACACACACACACACACACACACACACACATATATGCTCACTGCAAAATTTTTAGGCAGTGACATAATATTAAATAAAATATGTTGGCTTTTCATACCAAGAAGAAAACAAGACATGCTTCAGGGTTGAATAGTCTGTATAATTGCAATTTACCTATATATTCAATGACAAGCTATTAATAAGTATAATGTTAAGTAACTGGTTGACCCCATAAAGTCATTTGACTTCTCAAATCAAACCTTTTCCCCATAAATCAGGCCATGTGATGCACAATTTTCCTTTTGGTTTGTGCTTAAAAATCGTTTTCTCTTTTTAAGGTGGAATCAATGACATGACATAAGTAAATAGGTATAAATAGCAACATAATGTAAATGTATTGTTTATTACAATTTTGATTATTGTTAACACTTGTGTTGCATTTAAATGACACAAAATGTTACTCCTATTACTTATGAATGAATATCTTTAGGTAATTTAGATATAACATACAAGAAGAGAGTAAATTTTTAATTGAAAGAATAGATTTTAAACATCAACTTAAATAAAAAATTCTAAATACCATAGAAATCATAACCCAAATTTGAGTTAATGAACAAGACTTATATTTGGGATTTATTGGATTAGATAATTTCAGAGCTTCCCATTCCATAATGGTACACTAACCAAGCTGCTAGACTTCCACATTTATTCTTCCTTTAGTAAAGTCTGGGCATGTAGAGGTTGCCTTCTCCATGAGTTCACGGGAGTATGCCTGGTTCCTAGGGCTTTTGAGGTTGATCTGGACCTCAAGTGGACCTAAAACCTAGGCCTGAAAATGTCACCGTTAGTTAGTGTTCACTAGTATGGACATGTATTGGAATTCAAGGTGAAGCTGAGTGTTCATGGTCTTCTGTGAGGGCATTGCTGTACCTTGATGCAGTGTCAACGGGGAATTGATAATGTAGATAAGATAAAACTGACCTTGCCACCCCTTTCATGGACATCTGTTCTTCTTCACTTCCACTCAGACTTCTCCCAGGCAATATTTCTTCTAAATTCCTTAGTTGTTGTAAAGTTACTATTATACATGTGTGGAGGTTTAGCTAAGCTGATTCATCTGTGAGGGCAAATATATGAAAACTTCTTCAGCTTTGCTCATATCACTCTGATGTTAGGGTCTTCATGTAGAAGTCTTGGCAATCACAGATATAGTGATGATAGGGATGTAGAACATAGACGGTAAGAGTGTTGTATGAAAAATGCTCACAGGAAAATAGACTGAGTGGGCTGGAGAGACAGCTCAACAATTAAGAGCACTACCTGTTCTTCCAGAGGACCTGGGTTCAAATCCCAGCACCCACAGGGCAGCTTACAATTTTCTATAACCCCACCTCCAGGGTATCTGACACTCTCACACAGACACATATGCCAACAAAATACCAGTGTATACACACACACATACACACACACACACACACACACACACACACACACACACACACACACACACAAAGAAATCATTTAAAAATATCCTATTAAATATTCTAATAGCTTTTGTTGTTGTTGTTGTGTTAGGCCCTAAGGAGTAATGGTCTAGTGTATTTCAAAATTGTTCTACTCAGAGCTACCATGATAAGAAAGTAATGATTCATAATGCCAAATATCATGAAAAAGATGCATGTCCTCTCTGTTAAAGGAAAGCACAATTTTCAAAATTCAGAACTAAATGGGTCCATTCCCTAAAACCCTTAAATGTATGCCTAAGAAAAAGACACCTAGATTCATTCTAAATATGTGTCTATTATTTGTTCTACTCACAATGCTAACATTGATTGCTGGAAAAATAGTAGCCATTCCAATTCAAATACCATGATTATACTAAGAAAAAACTAATCTAGAATATTTTCCCACTCATTGCATTCTTTAAGTTCCTCACAGAAGTTACATTAATGGAGGGAAAAAAGTAGCAAAATTATCATTTTTGAAATAAAAACTGTACATATGAACATTTAAGAATTAAGGAACGCTTGTTTTATAATCTATAAACCAGACTCAATATTGGTAAAAATGATAAGGTAGTTTATTTTTTAAATATTGTCATGGAATCTGTATTTATTGAGAAATAGAATGATAAATTCAAGTTAGAAAAAATTGTGACATAATAAATGTATTCTGTTGTATTCATCATTGTGAAGAATTATCACTTTTCTTTCATCAGTTTTTTATTTTAAACAACTACTTTCTTTTATGTGTCAGTTTGATTTGAAGGATCATCTTTCATCCTTGAAATGAGGGTCACAATTTAGAGTGCATTTTAAATGCCCTGGGCACTGACGCTTACTGAGCCTTCTCATTTAAGAAATGAGTTAGCCAGTTGCAAGTGTAATGACATCTAAAATAAATAAGTGTTGAGAGCCTGTAAGCCCATACTGGCCTATCACATGAGAGTTGCTCTTTTTTTATGTGAAAATATCGTTCTTTTTTCTTTATCATTGACCATGAGTTTTAATGATGAATTTTAAATTTTTATTTCATTGGAGAAAAAAAGGATTGAGAAAATTATCTGTAAACATAAAAAGGAATTATCATTATCTGAGCGCTCAGTCAATCATGTACTACTTTTTATTTAATGTGTGAAATCATGGAGTTGGCCTGGTCTAGTGGCCTTGAGAAGCAAGCATTATAGGTTTTTCAAGTTAGAGTCCATGGCTTCTGGGGCATCATGTGCTTTTCTGTTCCTGAGAAGCAGAGGCCTCCCTCAGGCAGTGAAGCATTCAGAGCACTTGTGTAGCTCTGTGTTTCCTAGAAGTCAATGAACCATAGAGAAGTTTGACAGAACAATTAGTCTTAGACATTAATCTTATGTACCCTGTACATCTTGCAAATATCATTATATTCTGGCAACTATCATAGTATTGATTCTGACACCTGCCATTGCATTCTGTTTATGATAAGGGTATAAGAAGTCTGACTGCTTGCAATAAACTTGTCATAGTCATAGTTGTGCTGTGGTCCCATTATCCCATCCTGATGTTCATTCCCACCAGCTATAATCAGGTTAAGCTGGCTTGGTAAGTAAGGGTTGGTGCTTACAAGTTACCTTCTTTTACTTTACATGTTCTTAAAAATAAATTATCTTTAGATATCACCATATTGAGAAGCGATAGACAGAAAAATATCAGATGTTTCTCATGACAATGGACCTTATGCTAAAGACTGCTGTTTGAAACAACAGTTTGAGTCCAAAGATCTAGAATTACATATAGTATATCTAGTTGTGGAGGACAAATCTGTGCTGAGGCTTTGTTTCTTTCTGCTTAGTGGTCTTCTGCCTGCAGTGCATTGCACCACTTCTCTATAAAGATATAAGAAACCTCTATATATCCTTCCTTAGACTTATGTAGCATAAGAGCCCTCTTTCTTCTCTGCCACATACACATTTGTTTATTTGTGTGTAGTAGTCTTATATCTAGTCTACACAGTCAGCAATGTGGTACTTCTGCATATTTATCTTTGTATATAGGAAGCTTACTGCCTGTAAGTCTTCCAGAGACAAAATACTTACTTTAGAATAAGCCTTCTTAAATGTTTGTTTATTTGCTTCTTTGTTTAATACAAGTCTCCTGGAACATAGCCTAGAATGACCATGAAATTCTGATCCTCATGCCTCTGCTTCCTAAATGTTGGAATTTTTGTTATGTGTGACCAAGTCAGGCAAGATTAAGACATTCTTATGGAAAAATTCCTTCAGCAGAGGACCACCACATAAAACCACAGTATATAGTCAATCACAGAGAGTCTTGCTAACATTGCTTCATCTCCATTTCCCAAAATAGAAATGAGCTGAAGCCAGCACCCTCAGAAATTTAGAACTCAAATAAAGTTTAGTTCCCATTACAAAGTTATCTTGACTTCTCTGTGTATACTTTCAATTGTTTATATGATTATATGCTCCTTGGATTGAAACTACTCAGAATTATAATTTTAGGATAATCTTTTCTGTGTAGAGACATTAACATAACCTCATGTTTGAAGGCTAAAATTACCAATGGAGAATATAGAGAATTTTTTCTGTTTGTAAAATAGCATTTACTCAAAGCTTTGTATGTAAAACTAAAGTCGCCTTGGTGTGGTTCTGTTGTCAGCTTGGTAACATTGATTCTGTTTATATTGTATTGCATTTTGTTTTCTCCATCTTTCATAGATTATACTTTTAAATAGAATTTTATTGTTTGAAAGGTACAATTATGTAAATTATGTACCCCAAATCATTTTATTCTCATGTCTAGGCTCCGCATTAGCCTCAATCCTAATTATATTGTTTTTGGTGAAATTTGATTCACTATACATTTACTTGTTCAGTTATTTGTTTTAGTCACAGGAGCTTCTCATGCAGCCTCTGCTGTTTGGGAACTCGCTATGTAGCTAAGTCGGGCACCAAAAAGATAATTCTCCATCAGCCTCCAGAATGCTGTCAATTCAATAGCTTGTCTTCACTATGGATAAAAACACTCACTTGAATAAAAATATTGCATACAAATAATTTGAGATTTCACCTTACACCTGTCATAATGGCTATGATTTAAAACTAAAATGGCAGCAGAGGCTAATGAGGATTAGAGAAAAGGATACCCATAGCCATTACTGGTGGGAGTCCAAACTGACACGGTCACAAACCAGTGTGGATGTTCCTAAAATCTGAAAATAGATTCACCAGAAGACCCAGCTATGCCACTGGTGTACACATATCCAAAGGACTGCACAATCTACTGTGGAATGTTCTTTCTGTAGGCTGTGAATATGTGTTGCTACCACTAGTTAATAAAGAAGCTGCTCTGGCCTATGGCAAGACAGGTTAAAGACAGGCAGGAAAACCAAACAAAGAGATAGGAAGAAGGAAGGCAGAGTCAAGAGAGATGCTAAGCCCTGCTGGGGGAGCAAGATGTAATGGGACACAGGTACATGGCAAAACATAGATCAAGAAATGGTTGAATTAAGTTATAGGAGCTAGTTTGTATTAAGCCTGAGCTCTGGACCAAAGAGTTTGTAATCAGAATAAGCCTCTGTGTGTTTGCTTGGGACCAAGTGGCTGTGGAACACAGGAAAACTTCGAACTACAACACCTTACTATGGAGACATTCACACATCCATGTTTGTTCCTACACTATTCACAGCAGCTAAGAGACAGAAATCACCTAAATGCCCATCAACTGAAGCATGGATATTGAAGACAAAGACTGGCATATTTATGGAATGGGATAGTATAAAATATTAAGAAAATGAAATTACTGAATTCCCAGGTAAATTGATAGAGCTAGAAATAATGATTTTGAGTGAAGTAACATAGGGAAAGAAAAATACAGCATATCAGAAACACACATAAAGGTTTGACACAGTATATGCATGTTTTCTCTAGGACTATAGACTCTAATAAACTTTAAAGACTTTGCGTGGCAAAATGGTTCTTCAGGTTGCTGCTTCACAGAAGAAACTGCCAGACATTCTACAGGACACTGAGAAAAGTGACCAAGAGACTCTAGCCCTGTGGGCTGATGACACATGACCCAACTTTACAAAAGAACATTGGATGACTGTCCAGGCTGCCAGCTGTCTCTGTCTATTGTTGCAAGACTCCCAAAAGTTGCTTGCCTCCTTCTCCCATTTCTCAGGTAATATTATATCCTTCTGAGGTTTTTGATGTAGTTGAAGCTAGATAGTTACAATTTTCCTAAGTTATGATAAAAAAAATAAGTTAGATCTGAAACTTTAAATTCACAAATATAAGATAGATAAGATATCTTCTTTAATTTTGACAAATAGACTAGCTATTATAAGGAGACTAGATATTATAACAGTAATTCTTGCTTGATAATTGTTTTGTTATCTGTAATTTTACAATATGAAAGTTAAATCCTTCCTTTTTGAAAAAAAAAATAAAAAGATTGCATTGAATCTGTAGGTTGCTTTTGGTAAGATCGTCATTTTTACTATGTTTATCCTGCCTATCCATGAGCATAGGAGATCTTCCCATTTTCTGATATCTTCTTCAATTTCTTTTTTCAGGGACTTAAAGTTCTTGTCATATAGGTCCTTCACATGCTTAGTTAGAGTAACCCCAAGGTATTTTATATCATTTGTGCCTATTGTAAAGGGTGATGCATCTCTGCCTTCCTTCTCTCCATGCTTGTCTATTGTATATAGGATGGCTACTGATTTTTTTTTTTTTGAGTTGGTCTTGTATCCTGATATGTTAGTGAAGGTGTTTATAAACTGTATCAGTTCCTTGGTTGAATTTTTGGGGTCACTCATGTATACTATCATGTCATCTGCAAATAGGGAAAGCTTGACTTCTTTTCCAATTTCTACCCACTTAATCTCCTTATGTTGTCTTATGGATCTGGCTAGAACTTCAAGTACTATATTGAATAAGTATGGGGAGAGGGGACAGCCTTGCCTTGTTCCTGATTTTAGTGCTATTGCTTTGAGTTTCTTTCCATTTAATTTGATGTTGGCTGTTGGCTTGCTCTAGATTGCCTTTATTATGTTTAGGTATGTTCCCTGTATTCCTGATCGCTCCAAGACCTTTATCATGAAGGGGTGTTGGATTTTGTCAAATGCCTTTTCTGTGTCTGGTGAGATGATCATGTGGTTTTTTTCTTTGAGATTGTTTATATGGTGTATTACATTGACAGACTTTCATATGTTGAACCATCCTTGCAACCCTGGGGTGAAGCCTACTTAATCATGGTGGATAATTGTTTTGATGTGTTGTTGGAGTCTGTTTGCCAGAATTTTATTGAGTACTTTTTCATCAGTGTACATGAGGGAGATCGGTCTGTAGTTCTCTTTCTTTGTTGCATCTTTGTTTGGTTTAGGAATCAGGGTAATTGTAGCCTCATAGAAGGAGTTTGGTAACATACCTTCTGCTTATATTGTATGGAATAATTTAAAGAGTATTGGTATTAAATCTTCTTTGAAGATCTGGTAGAATTCTGCACTGAAACCATCTGGTCCTGGGATTTTTTTGGTTGGGAGACTTTTAATGACTGATTCTATTTCCTTAGGTGTTATTGGACTATTTAAATGTTTATATGGTCTTGATTTAACTTAGGTATGTGGTACCTATTCAGAAAATTATCCATTTCTTTTAGATTTTCCAGTTTTGTGGAGTAGAGGTTTTTGAAGTATGACCCGATGATTCTCAGGATTTCCTCATTGTCAGTTGTTATGTCCCCCTTTTCATTTCTGATTTTTTGAATTTGGATGCTTTCTCTCTGTCTTTTGGTTGGTTTGGATAAGGGCTTGTCTATTTTGTTGATTTTCTCAAAGAACCAACTCTTGGTTTCATTAATTTTTTGTATTATTCTCTTTATTTCTATTTTATTGATTTCAGCTCTCAATTTGATAATTTCCTGGCATTTATTCATCCTGGGAGGCTTTGCTTCTTCTTGTTCTAGAGCTTTCAGGAGTGCTGTCATGTCACTAGTGTTAGATTTCTCCAGCTTCTTTATATGGGCATAGAAATAACCTAGATGCCCTTCAACTGAAGAATGGATAAAGAAAATATGGTACATATACACAATGGAGTACTACTCAGCAGAGAAAAACAATGACGTCATGAGGTTTTCAGTCAAATGGATGGATCTAGAAAAAAATCATCCTGAGTGAGGTAACCCAGACTCAGAAGGACAAACATGGTATGTACTCACTCATAGGAGGATACTAGATGTAAAACAAAGATGACTAGACTGCTACACAACTCCAGTGAGGCTACCTAGAAAACAGGACCCTAGGAAAGACACAGGGATTGCCCAATGACAGAGAAATGGATGAGATCTACATGAGCAACCTAGACGACAGTGGGAGTAATGAAGCACAAAGTTCGAGGGAAAGAGAGCTTTGGGGAGCAGGAGATCCCAGCTGGATCAAGAACAGAAAGGGAGAACAAGGAATAACAGACCATGATAAATGAAGACCACATGAGAACAGGAAGAAGCAAAGTGCTAGAGAGGTCTCCAGAAATCCACAATGATACATCCATTGTAGACTACTGGCAATGGTGGAGAGAAAGCCTGATCTGACCTAGCTGGTGATCAGATGGCCAAACACCCTAATGGTCGTGCTGGAACTCTCATCCAATAACTGATGGAAGTGGATGCTGAGATCCTCAGCCAGGCCCCAAGTGGAGCTCCAGGAGTCCAATTGTCAAGAAAGAGGAAGGACTGAAAGAGAGTGAATTGTTGAGACCAAGATTGGAAAAGCAAAGGGACAAATAGCCAAATGAATGGAAGCACATGAATTATGAACCAAAGACTTTGGAGCCCCCCTGGATCAGGCCCTCTGGATAAGTGAGCCAATTGAATATCTTGAACTGTTTGGGAGGCACCCAGTCTGTGGGACCCAGACCTGTCCTTAGTGCATGAGCTGGCTGTTTGGAACCTTGGGCTTACACAGGGACGCTTTGCTCAGCCTGGAAGGAGGGCACTGTACCTGCCTGTGCTGAATCCACCAGGTTTAAATGAATCCCCAGGGAAATCTTGTCCCTGGAGGACATGGGAATGGAGGGGAGGGGCTGCGGGGATAGTGGGGACAGGGCATGAGGTGGGGAGGATAGGGGAACCCATGGCTGATGTGTAAAATTAAAACACAAATATAATATATTTTAAAAAGGAGAAAAAAAAAAGAAATTCGGATAACCAAATTCTCAGTGTGCTGCTGAGACTAAAAAAGACATCATGACACTGAGAATTAGGTTCTCCATCTTCTGCCTGCCTGACTTCCTTTGCCTTCTGTCACTTTGCCTGTTCCATCTCCACATCCGAAATAGTTGAGAATGTGACTGAACTATAGGTGATTTAAAGTTCTGGTACTTACCTATTTTGTTCATTTTGAACAATGTTCTAGAGCAATAAATAAAATAATCTGAATCTTTTTATTCTCAGTTTGAGAGCAGTAAATCTAATCTTGAGTTCAAACTGACTACATGAACTATACCAGTGCCTTCAACTGCACAATGGAGAAAAAAACAAACAAACAAACAAAAACCCTTCCTTCCCTTTGTGGTTATCTTGAGAGGTAAATGTATTGGTTCAAGTGAAGAAAAGAGTACTCATCATTTTTAATATAGTGATGTCAGTTCACACAATGAACATCAGAGTAAGACTGAGATATGAAGTGCTATGTCTGTTTACATGAGAGATCAATTAAGTTATTTAGCAATGTTCCTTTTGTTATGCTTTAGAATCATTTTGGGTCCGAAACTATCCAACACGAGCAAGCAAGTTTGTTTCCACTGACACCTTTTACTATGTAACTACTGAAAAGTTATAGATAAAAGGAGAGAAAAATCCAAAAACTTCCTAATGATCTTAAGTCTTCACAATTTATTGAAACTGTAACAAAATTACTGAGTATATGCATAAAAATATATCACAAATAACAGGGTATTACAATTATTAGCCATAAAGTTCCTGTGTTTAGGAGGCTTACAGGAGGGCAGAAAAAAGAAAAATGAGAGTCAAACCCACTTCACAAAAGCAGTGAGTGGTAAATGAGTAGATAAATAAGAGAAGGAGTAATTAACTCTAGCTTAGTATCTGCATCTGAGGCCACACACTGGGTATTGAGAACTCCATCTGTGTGGAATACACTCTATGGTCAAAAACTGCTATGTATAACATCTTATTCAAGAGTGATTATAATGTGCAAATAGCCTGTTAGGCATGTTATATATCAAGAATCGTGGTTAATAAAGTATAATCAGGACTGAAGTTGAATCTCAATTGATACAGCACAAGCCCAGCCTGCCTGAGGTCCTGGATGTCCAGCAGCACAGAATGAAAACTGGATGTAGTGGCCCACACCTGTACTTCTAGCACTGGAGAGGGACAGGGAAGAGGATCAGAAGGTCAAGACAATCCTCAGCTGCACAGCAATTCTGAAGCTAACTCAGGCAACTCTGTCTTAAAACCAATGAGCAGATCAATCAATCAATCAAAAGTCATAGAACCACCACCGTAATCTAAGATCTGATTAGTACATGCCTCCAATAGGTATCTGTAAGTATGAATGGCTTGAAGCCTGACTATGCAGCACAAACCAAAACACAACAAAACCCCACAAAGAAGAGAAGTCAATTTCAAAATATAATATGTATTATTAGTGCAGTTTATAAAACAGCAATGCTTAAGCACTATGAATCGGCACACTAAAAATTACACCTCATTTAATTTTAAATTTTCTTTTTTAGTCAGTTTTAGTTAAAAGCAACAAATTAGCTTACTAATAATTAGGTCACTGGAGTGAAAAATACTGGGGTGTTTAATAACACTACTAATTAAATATGTATAAATTAAAAACTTTATTGGTATGACTTTAGGTTTACCAAATTTTTATGGAGGCTATAACTCAATATCTGATACAGGATAAGTAGATTTATCTCCCTCAAAACAGAAAATCTGTTTCTGACTGGGGAATGAATTAAAAGTTGTTTTATGAGCATCCATGGCATGATGTAGTTTTAAATGTCCTTGTGTTTTGTTTTTCCACCAGGGAGGAGTATATTATAAAGGAGAAGAGAATGAGAAAGAAACTCTCATATTAAAAAAAAAGGGGGGGAGCTACCTGAAAGCACTAAGAAAGCAATTAAAGACCTGTCTGATTGAGTTGAGAGTAAATGAGTTTCTTCCCCAAAGGATTACACAAGAATGAGTAGAAAAGAATGCTAGAAAAAAAAAAGTGATTACATCGACAAATCAAAGGTACAAAAGGAAATTCTAAGTTCCAGAGGAGTTGACTGGAACAGAACAATCATCCAGGTACCACTGGGGTGGGGTGGCACTGTCCAAAGTCGGGGACAAGGCATGTGCACAAATGCTATGTCTGAGCAGCAGAACTCAGAAAGTTGAAGGTCAGCATTAGCATGATCGACACTAATAAGGAGAAGACACCAATCTCAGCTTTCCTCCCAGAACACCGTCAATTTTTATCCCAGAATTTAACCTTTCTGATATTGAGGCACAGACAAAATCTGAAAAGTATGTTTTTGAATATCCAGGAGGGAAAATGAGAAACCAAGAGAATGTGTATACTTCCAGCATCTGCAGCTTGGAGTCAGGCTTGTCTTCTGTTTTAAGCTGGGGAGGTGAACAGTTGAAGAAGGTAAATAAAGTACACATGTGTATAATTTAGCTCGGTCCTGTTGAAGGAAACCATGAATGAGAAAGAGAAAGACAGATTTCACACAGGCATAACCAGAACAACTAGTTGTGCTAATTACTTTGGACAGTGATTACTAGTGATTCTTTAAATAATTGGATAGAAGTATTAAACCCCTGCCTATTAGTTCTGAATATATCATCTGGATGCGCTTTGTGGAGTTCAGTCTAGGATTCTGGGAGCAACACTTCTCTTTGGACCTTTTTCTACAGGCCCATGAAAAGATGGAAGGACAAAGGAAAGAGAAGGATTGGTATCCTCCCATCTATTTTTGGCTCTTGACAGAACATTACCTAAAGTGAATATGTGCTCATGGCATTAGCATCTGGTTCCAGTACTGGATGTAAAAACAGAGCTTTGTGAGAGCATTCTCACCATGCAGGGCTAAAGTTCCAAACCCAGATGGACAGCAGTCAATCTTCAGAATGCAGTATCTTAACATAGTTATACCTTCATTTCTATGTAATGTTATTGTAATAACAATATTTTAATTAAATTCACCCATTATTATATGTTCCCCAAGCTTATGAATACATTTTAAAGCTTTTATTTATTCTAAAATATAAGAATTTAGGAAAGGGAATTGCTTCTTCTATCCATTAAATTAGTTTTATCTCAGCATTGTCCATATTACCTTTGTGAAATTAATGAGTGGAGATACATCAACCTAAGTTTGTAGCCATAAGTTTTCCTGTGTCCCACCTGGTCCTGCAGCTGCTCAGACCCAAGTAAATACACACAGGCTTATATTAATTAGAAACTGGATGGCCTGTGGCTTAAATTTCTTGCTATCTAGCTCTTATATCTTAAATTAACCCATTTCTATTAATCTATGATTTGTCACGTGTTCTGTGGCTTTACTGGACTGATAGCACGTTCTTCCTTGGGTGGCAGGCTGGTGTCCCTCATGCCTCTGCTTTCTTCTTCCTGTCTTTCTCTTGGATTTCCTGCCTGGCTACATCCTGACTCACCATAGGCCAGAGCAGCTCCTTAATTAACCAATCATAGCAACACATATTCATAGCATACAGAAAAAATATCCCAGAGCATAAGTTGGTCAAAATAATGCATCCACTAGAACTGAAGCAAGCTAGGAAAGATAATATAAAAAAATCTTTTGAAATAATCAGAAATTTGAGTACATAGTGGAAACTTTATGGACAAAATAACAAGAAAATCAAAACCATTTATAACTATACTCATCCATCATCAACCTATATTGTTCTCTTCATAGTTAATTATTATTTATGAGTACAAGCTTAATGTAAGCAAAATAATTCTGCAGCTCCAAAGAGAAGCTGGGAAACATTTGAACACAATACTGAGTAGACTGATATTTTGATGTTTCTCCAACACAATTATTTACCTTAGTTGATGAATCATGAAGTTATAAGCTACACTTAGATTTGGCATTGGTGGTATACACCCTTAATTTCAGCACTCAGGAGGCAGAAGTAGGCAGATCTCTGAGTTCAAGGCCACCCTGTTCTACAGAGTTCATTCTGGGATAGTCAGGGCTACATAAAGAAGCTCTGCCAGATAAATAAGTACGTAAGTAATTAAATAAATAAATAAATAAATAAATAAATAAATAAATAAATAAATAAACTATACTTAGGAACTTAATGATTATGAATCATAGGTTGATACTCTGTAAGAGTAAACTATCATAGACTTTAGAATTTTGGGGGGAGATGGGCATTAAACCTTGCTTGTTGAGGACTAGCTCTCACAAAATTGATCTCCATATCAGTACTTCTATCCTGTTGAAAATTGAAATTAAAGTCTGTTAAAAAGCAAACAAGACACTGCAGAGATTTTTAAACTTTGATGAGTGAAATATCTCCAGATAATATCTCATAGGGCCAACTACTGAAGACAGATGAAAGCTACAACTCAAACTTAGTTCATTTTCATCAGAAGGTATTTCCTTCTCTCAACACCCTGAAAGTGAGGGATGAACAGGAGAAGCAGCAGGAAGAAGAAGGTACTTATGAGTGAAGATGTGCGGGATCGTTGATGGATCTTGTAAATTCAATAATTGACAGGAGAACAAATATGATCTTTATGAAATAGGAAAATGCAGTTCAGTTTCAGAAAGTAAAGTCATACAAAATTAACCAAAAATTTTTTTCCTCGAAAATATCAATGAAATTGACATTGATAAACTCTAGCCCCCCAATAAGAGAGGAAAACAAATTCTAAGACATTAACCAAGATAGACATAGCATTATATTGCTATATATATAGGAATTCTATGGCTTGAATTCTGTCATCTCCAAAATTTACACTAAAGTTTAGTACTAAACACATAGTAGTACTAAGTAACAGGGATGTTTGAAGGTAATCGGTATGGGAGAATTTGCACTGTTTCTCACTGCCTGCAGCATGCTGGAGAGTAGGCCCTGCACCTTACCCAGCCATCATAGTAGAGCTGAACCTGTTGATTGGGGTGCAGGTGAGCAGGCCCTGAGGTTGCAGGAGGAGAGCTTACCACCCCCTTCCCACCACTCCACCATATACCCCTTATAACAATCAGGAGAGTGGGACCTGTACCTTGTCTGGGCAAACGGTAGAACTGGCCCTTTTGAGGTGTGTGTGGATGAGCTGGGCCTGAGGGCTTGAGAGCAGGAGAACTGGCCCTGTTTATCACTGCCTGCTGGTTTGGGAAACCTAGCTGGGGCAGTACTGGAAAGCTGGTGTGGGTGGTGCAAATGAGGGAAATCTGATGGGCTGACCAACCCAGCTACCAACTCAGGCCCAGAACCAGGGCTGTGAGTTAGCCCATCGAACATCCACCTCATCTATGAACTGCAGGAGCAGGTGAAGGGGCCCAACCTGTAGATCCAGAACATCAAGATCTCTGTGACATGGGACAACAAGAGGATATCCAAGAGGAGTCCCAGTGAGGGTCCATAATTGACAGTGAAGCAGAAGCCAGGGGCCTTTAACCAAACCTATGACGCATTGCAACGAACACGTGTAAGTAATGATGTATGGGACTAAAGGGTAAACTGTGTGAATCCCTGGGCCACACTACAGGTTCCACATGGAGAATTTGTTTGTTGGTTTGGTTTGGTGTTTGGTTGTTATTTTAAATTTCGTTTTGTTTTCAGGGGAAGACTGCAAGGACAGAGGGCAGATTTGAGGGGATGGGAAAATGAGTGGGCTCATGATGCATAATGGGAAATCCACAAAGAATCATTAAAAATTAAAAAAAATGAAGAAAGGAAAATAAATGGGGCTGTTAAGGTATATCTAATACATGATTCCCCTTCCATGTTTTGGATTGATGATATTAGAGATGGTTGAGCTTAGCCTCTTACACTCTTTAGCCTTCTGTAATTTACATTGTTATAATGATAGCAAGAAAAGCATTAGCAGTTGTGAAAAGCTTGGTATTATATTTCTTAATCTCAATAATGAGGACCAACTAGGGTTATATTTACTGTAAATTACCCAGCCCCTAGAATACAATGAATAAAAATAATGTAAAATTAAGTAAGGTAATATCAGCATAAAAACTGAACCTATAACAAGCATACCCAAATGAATGTGGGGTTTATATATTGATCATTGATAAGCAAGTTAGAGAAAATAAACCCTTGGTGAGGTGTACCATGTTCATAGGTTGGGAGACTATTTCTAACACATCAGTTCACCCTAAATTAATGTGTAAATTCAATACAAACCAGGTCAAAACATCAGTAATTCATTTTGTAAACACTGTCAAGTTGATTCAAGAATTTATAGAAAAGACAGATAATAAAGTCATCCTAAATATGTAAGTAATTTATATAACTCGTCTGTACTTTAAATAAAAGTCATATAATTAAACAGTAATATATTAGTGAAAACTAAGATATTAAACAATTGATTAGAATAAAGTTCAGGAAAAAGACTAAATTACAAAATTTTTAAAAGGAAACAGATGAGAACATCGTATAGTTGGAGACCTTCTCTCCAGCCCCTAGCAAGCCCTGTGGTCCCACAGCCCACTTATAAAATAAACACACAGACACATATTATTTAAACTGCCTGGACATTAGCTCAGGCCTGCCATTGTTTAGCTCTTACTCTTCTATTCAGCCTATTTCTATTAATCTATACTTTACCATGTGGCTCGTGGCTTACCTGTACCTTATATCTTGTTTGTCATGGCGGCAGCTGGCCTGTCTCTCCTCTCCAGCCTTCACTTCCTAGAATTCTCTTCTCTGCTTGTCTTGCCTATGCTTCCTGCCTGGCTACTGGCCAATCAGTGTTTTATTTACTAACCAATCAGAGGAATGCATTTGGCATACAGAATATCCCACAGCACTTCCAGCACAACAGTTAGGGTGTTTGGCCATCTGATCACCAGACTAGGTCAGATCAGGCTTTCTCTCAACCGTTGCCAGTAGTCTACAGAGGATGTATCATTGTGGATTTCTGGGGACCTCTCCAGCACTCTGCCTATTCCTGTTCTCATGTAGTCTTCATTTATCATGGTCTGTTATTCCTTGTTCTCCCTTTCTGTTCTTGATCCAGCTGGGATCTCCTGTTCCCCTGAGACCTGAGAAGAGGGTTTCGATGGAGACAACCATCACACTTAGGGATGAGTGTTCCAAGGACTCTCACACTCTGCACATTGTTAGCACCTGCTTCAGGAAAAAGCTTCTATGATGATGGCAAAGCAAGTCATTGATTTATAAGTGTATCAGAATGTCATCAGGAGTCTTTTTTATTGCTGTTAGTTGGTTTTAATTTTTGTTTTGCTTTTCTGTTGTTGTTTTTAGAACAGTAATATTTGTTTTTACCCTATGTTCCTGGGTTATCTAATTGCAGGTTCTTGGTCACCCATGCACTTTCAGATACAGGTTCTATCTTGTGGAATGCGTCTTATGTGAAAGTTGATATTGGTTAGTTACTTGCACAAGCTTTGTGCCACCATTGCCCTAGCATATCATATAGGCAGACACCACTGTAGCCTAAAGGGTTTGTTGTAGTAGGTAGACATTCCAGCATTGGCCTGGAAGTTCCAACCCTCATTAAGGCTTCAGTAATGGTCACGCCTATAAGGCGGGGCCAAGAGAGGATGCTGAAGACCCAGAATCCAAATGAGAAGGATTTCTTGGTGCCCGGACCCTGGACGCTGGAGTTAAACAGAGCAGAGTTCTCCAGAGAACACCACCAGACTGCGCCATACCTTTGTCAGACCCTACAATCTACCTATCCCTTCATTTGTAAGTTATGCCACAAAATAAACCTCCCTTTTAACTACATAGAGTGGCCTTAATCATTTCACCAATAGTTTGTGGCTGGGTTATAGTTTATGTTTCTCTTTTCTGCACCAAAGATGCTAGAACATAGGGGTATATACCCTATGTAGGCATCAACTCAATGCCACTATGTTCCATGAGTTGTGTAGGGGCTGTCTTTAGCAATAGGCTCTTGCCCGCACTTTGTGGAGAGCAGCCTATAGTCTTGAAAACAGCCTAGGTTATTTGGAAATTCCCATGGGAACTGTGACAAACAACTCAGTAAAATTTTAACCAATCCCAGAAGTGGAATCATTATTTGTCAATAAGATATGGCCAGGTGGTGCTCTGTATCTCCCATTATTTTAGAATTTCATTTAGATCACCTTCATATATACATATTTTAGGAACCTAATATAGTAGAATTATGTAGCTAAGTTTATGCTACATCTATCTAATGGAAACATATAGAATTGAGAAATTATCATATGATGCATCAATAGCACAAAATTGTATTGTAGTAAGAAATCTGAAGAACATTGTCTCTCTCCTGTTTTTCTTTTATCTTTAAAATATTATCCATCAATAAAAACAGTATTTTCCTCCACTTAATTATATGAATCTGTGAAATTTTAATATGTTATTGGAATTTATTACATTTAGATATTGGTAATCTAGTCACCAAAAGCAATTATTGTTAAATAAACTACTGAAACTATGATACATTTTAAAAATTAAGAATCAGGTTTCATGGGCTGAAGAGATGGTTCAGCAGTTGCTTCTCTTGAAGAGGATCCAAATTAATTTCTGGCACCTACATCAGGTGACTCACAACCTCTAGAATTCTAGTTCCAGGAGATCTGACACACTCTATCTGTTTAAAATTAGTTTTTATGTGTTTCTATCATTTACATGACATTAATATCAATACAGTAGGTACATTACGAACTATAATTATAGATTTCCTCATTAGATGAAGCTTTATTTCTTTAAAAGACAGTCATTGTGCAAAGCTGTGTATACAGATTCATGTAAATGTATGTGTATTCAGACATGTTTTGCCTTTTGAAAGTGGAACAACTTTGAATTCATATGGTAACCAAATAGTATAGAAATTATAAAATTGACCAATAAATAGAGATGGGTTGTGTTCAATACCCACTCATGGGAGTAAAGTGGTACAAAGGTGAAGGGGAGGACACTGGGAGAAATTTGATGGCTAAAATGGACTTCAATATATAACTACTCCATTCTAAGAGTAAAGAATTTTGCTGAGTATGTAACTCAGTTGGTAGATTGCATGCACACATGAAGCACTGTGTGTCAGAAGGCATGTTTATTATCCCACTGCCTGGGAGGTGGAGGAAGGAGAATCAGAAACAAAAAGTCATCCAAGGATATTTACATGTTTATTTCTATCCTGGGATACATGAGGCCCTGTTTTTTTGTTTGTTTCATTTTTAAAGTTTTGTTAGTTACTGTTTTGGACATCCTACGGTTCATAGACTATACAAAGCATTCTATAAAAATATCTATGTGTTACCTAATATATTAAATAATGTGAGACCTACGATATTTTGGGAGAATTCATGGCAGGAGACAAATGAAAATTTTCATGGCTATTTTCAGAAAGCATGTCAGCTGACCTATATAAATAAGCTTGCTTCATAACCACAGGCTGCTCATTCTCAACTCTGTCAATACTTGGATCAGATATCATTTTGGCACAGAAATATACCAGCCATTCTTATCCCTAATTTCCCTTAAACAAAAACCTATATTTAGAAGGCCTGCTTATGGTATTTAAGGACTTGTTTGAACTTTAATTACTCTTTTTAACTTTTTAATTTTGAAATTAATTACCTTTCAGGAGAAGAATATAATTTGAATTTTCTCGGAAATAAATTGAATTAAATAGTCTAACTATGCCATTCTTTTTCTTTGAAAGCCTCAACTAAAAATTAAGTCTGTTGAAATGTATTGTCAGCTTCTTATCTGTGTACCATACAAAGCATGGTGATAGGCTCCAGATAAGATTCAAGAATGGAGTCAAATTTTCAAGGCTTCAGTTTCCTATGAAAACATAGAGAATAAGTTTCTTAACATAAAATAGGAGCGCACAAGGTTACATTCCTCCTGACTGCAAAATTGAAGATTATCATTCTAGAGATTATTAAGTTTGTTTAGGATTATTTTTAATTCAAAATTATTTACCCCTTTTAAAATATTCATTTGAAACATTAAAAAAATCTCCCCTTTAAATCTTTAATCCAACTTGTCCTACAGACTTTTAAATAAAATGTAATTTTTACTTGGCATTTGGAAGCTATTATAAGGAATTGATTATGAGGGTACAAGCAATAAAATGACACTGTCATTATGGAAATGAATACAAGCACTAACTTTTAGACTAGCTTAGTCTGATGCTAAAATCTAATTAGTAACATTTAGATAATAACCTTTGTGCTAATGGGACACCAAAATTAACATTATTTGTCAGAGTATAAAATTGAAATGAAACAAAAATAGTGATTTTTTTTCTCCTTAAATTGTAAGAGAAGAATCATGTTATAATTTCTTTTATGTTACTGTGATAAAATATCCTGAAAAAATTAACTCAAGAGATAGAAATTTATGTGTCTTTCAATTTTATGGAAATGTCTATCACAGCAGAGAATTAACAGTGGCAGTAACTTGGAAGAATTGGTCACATTACATCTGCAAGCAAGATGAGAAATCATTGAATTATGGCACACATTCCAATACTTTCTCCTTTTCATCTGGTACAGGGCTCTACAAAAGGGAATGATGCCAAACCCAATAGACATGCCCTCCTTTACCAATTAAATATAATTAAGATAATCCCTTACAGACATTTTCAGAGACCCTTTCCCAATGTGATTATAAATTGTTTCAAGTTGACAATTTAAACTAATCATCACAACACACACACACACACACACACACACACACACACACCATGAAATTTTCATAAGGGAGCACATACACAAAAACAAACAAACAAAAACAGACCAGAACTATTGTCAGCAACAAAAACCCTGCTGGGAATAATATCATCCCTAGTTTCAAGTTGTGCTACCAAGGCATAGTAGTAAAAACAGAATGACACTGTACAAAACAGATACATTGATTAATGGAGTAATGTTAAGTAACCAGATATAAATCCATGTACAGCCAGCTATGAGATTTTGGCCAAAGATGCCAAAAATATACATTGTAGAAGAGACACTATCTTTAATAAAGGCTGTTAGGAAAACTAGATATCCACATGTAGAAAAAAGAAACTCAGTATTATATCCCAATCTGCAAACAAATCAATGGGAATCATATCTTGATATAGACCTGAATCATTTTTCAGCATAGATGTAGCCCCTTATGAGGATTCTCATGCTCCAGTAGACAGCCATACAGTGAACACATACTGGCAACACTAAGTAGCCTTAGCAAATTTTAAAAAGAACACATGGATTTGAGAGAAAATAGTGGTAGTATGACTGTGGGAAGGAATAGACCCCTCTAATATGGGGTATATCTAACCAAAACACATTGCGTGCATGCATGTGCATGCTGGGGGCAGGGGTTTAATCTATGGAACCAAATATAGAGTTCTTATGATAAAAATAGCTAAGGAAGATTTTTCAAATTCTTCACTGTCCATAGCTAGTAGGGAAATTAAAATGAAAACTACTTTGAGGTTTCATCTTTCCTCAGTAAGTGTGGCTAAGATTAAGAAATCAACCAAATGGTGGCATGGATGTGTGATTAGGGAACTCTCTTGTTCTGTTGGTGGAAATGTAAACTGGTGAAAACACTATGGAAGTCATTGTGATGACTAGAAATAAACTTCCTTATGACCCAACTATATACCATTGCTGGACATATATCCAATGCACTTTTTCCCACCAAGGAGACACTTGCTCTCCCATGCTTACTGCTGCTCTAGTCACAGTAGCTAACACATGAGGAAGAAAACCTCTATATCCATTAATGAGTGAATGGATAATGAAACTTTTTTCATCTGTAAAGTAAAATGAAATTAGCAGTGAAATGGATGGAACTGCAAAATACTGCATCACGTGGAGTGACCCATACCCAGAGAAACAAATGTTACATTTTCTTGCTCATATGTGGATCTTAGCATCAGACCTGTAGATTTATGTGTTTAATGTAGAACATCTGCAGGGTCCATGGCACTGAAAAGTGGCAATGTTGAGGAAGGAGATGGAAGTTCTAAGGAGAAAGGAGATTGTAGAGTGCAGGTGACATGAAGGCCAAACATTGAAATAATAAGGACGAGGCTTTAAGTGGAGGGAATTAGGGAAGTGTGCCAAACAAAATTCCAAGGACTAAGTGTGAGATACCTCCCTTCAAGACGCTGGTCAGGAATTTCCTGGAAACCTCCAAAACAACACAAGTTGTTGCCATTGCTCTGGGTTGTCCTCTAGAATGTAGATGGTAAGACATTGTGGCTTAATAACATAAACAGACATTTGTCCCAGTACTTAGGAAAATTTACTTTGCACTGACCACAGAGTTTTCTTGGTTTCATACTTCTGAAAGGTGCAGTATAGGATATTGTGGGGGAAAACATCACTAATTGTTTACCCAGCTGTGAATTTGTGAACTACATTAAGTGACTGGTCATGGCATATATGCTTATGGATGAAGCAGTGGCATGAATGTCATGGAGATAACCAACCACTTTCTAAACAGATGTAAGGCCTGCCTGCTCCACAGGAAGAGAGATGAGCTTTGTACTGGAAAGCTGGCCGAGAACTGATTTTAGGGATCTGACAGATCCTAGAATGAACCTACTATGTTATTCTGCCAAATGGACACACTGTTGAAATGACCTCTCAACTTGTCAATCTGTAAACACAGATTAATAGAATATTCAGACCTCATCAAAGAAGTTTCTTTTTGGGGTGGGCAACAGTTAACACAAAAAGTCATACCTGGTCAACATACAGGAAATAAGTGTCAGTAAAGCACTCTGTGACAAACTGGACATCTGTATCCCCACTACACAATTGCTTAGGAATCATAACAGAAGAGAGCCAAGAACCCACTGTTGTAAGGACTGAAGACTGGAGATAACTGGAGTTCAGAAAAATGGTGTTATCTGAACCTGTGGGAACTACTGTACTCATGAGTTCAAAGAAGCTAGGGTTGCCTGTGTAAGACCAGCACAAGATCAAGCCAATCAGTATTGTGGCACAGAGGATGCAGGGATCCATAAGAACCCAACCTTAGCTGATGAGCTTTTGACATTTGATGGCTCGTAGAGGAGTGATAATAGGGTGTGGACTCTCACCAGACAAGTAGGGGATGACAACATGCCCATGAGTATATATATGAACTGCAAAACTTGAGTTGGTTGAGTATCAACAAAACACACACACACACACACACACACACACACACACACACACACACCAAAGAGGAGACAAATTTGAGGTGATGAATGGTTTATCTTGGAGGAGTGAGAATGAAGAGAGGGAATTAAACACCATCAAAATATTTCAATAAATTCGCAAGGAATCTTCTTTCAAAGAAGAAGCGAAGCAGTCATACCAAAGCAAAACCAAAATCCAGCAGGAAAAATACCAATTACTACAGCTAATAACCAGCACCTGGGCCCTATAATGTAACCAACTGGTCTCCAAAGGTTCGAGTACCCTCATCCCTCCTACTCTGATACCCAAACACACATAACTTTGCTCTTGACTTGGTTCCATGCCCTCCTTGATGGATGTCATACAGGCCCAGCCTATCTGATATTCTGAGATCAACCAGGAACCTCAGGCTTCCAATCATAGTTTCACACGGTGGCTTTTCATGTCCACTCCACAGGGAATCTCATCCGGCCACACATTGCCTGTGCTTAGATGCTCATCATTATCCCCTCAATTTTGCATGTTGCCTGCTTTAAAAACCATTGGCATATGGATGTCTTCATAAAGTTCTGTTGCAAGCTAGAGATGTACCCTCCCAGACCTCGGACAACTCTATACCAGTTTCTGTGTTCTGACCCTGAGAAGGCATAGTGTTTTCTCCAAGAGAGCCTGGAGAAAAGTATCAAGTTTCTCTTAAATGGAGCTAAATCTTTAACAGTAACATTTGATTTGCTGTTTGCCCTCTCCATTTCTGAAACTTGAAACTTGCCCACACAGTTTTCTTTTGTCAAATGAATTAGTCCACTATCTCATTTAATTTTACTCATATACTCTGGATGGAAGCAAAAATGAAAGGAGATCTGTGACCAAAATACACAATGGCTCCCTAGCCCAGGCCCTGATAAGGTCCTTGTTCCTCTTAGAAACATGATGATCTGGGCCTCCACGCCCATGTGTCTCTCAATATTACTGTCTTCCAAGCTTGTGTTTAAAGGGCTCATTAAGCTCTATTTGCTGATTTCAATGTGTTCTCACCCCAAAGTTCTAAATTCTTCCACACTCCTCCTGTGAAACAATTTGAAAGCTTATGAGCCACATGGTAGGATTTATGACAGCAATAGCCCCAATTCTGGGTAACAATTTCTGTCTTAGTTCCATTTCTGTTGCTGTGACAAAATACCCCCCCCAAAAAAAAGAATTTAAGGGAAAAGAGTATACCTATATCAGATTTTCAGAGTATAGCCCATTATAGCAGAATTCATGCAAGCATGAACTCATGGCTCATTCCTCAGAACATGGTCACAATGTAACCAGCCGCTTCAAGCTCCTGCCAGCTGGGACTTCATTGCCATGGTAGATGTTAGCCTGAACTGTGGGAAAGTGTATAGACATTTTCCCTTAAACAATTGGCAAGAAATGTACTAAGAAAAGTTCTTACAACTAAAACAAAACTCCTATATGGAAAATAGAGATGCTTAACACATAGTAAACACTTTACTACTAGTTTATACTTATTAACATATGCTCTTGTTGCTAATGTCCTCATATCAGAGTGGATAATGTGGAGACATCTAGAAAGCAGACTTTATTGAGCTTGTTATCTATAAATGTTCAACAAAATCCATTTGGAGATAAAGAGGCAAGAGCCGTGTGCCCATGATCCCAACAGACCCATTGCATATCAAAAGTATCAGAAGGGAAAAATGCACTAAGTACATGCAACTTACCAAGCATCATGCTTATCCTATGCATCTGACATATGCTAACAATATTTCTATTTGTTTATACTTTTCCAAAATCATCAAACACACAGAAGTTAGAGTTAATTACCTCCTGTAACTTCATGAACACCAAACTGAAAATAGGAAACTGTATGGGTATCATTTCCAATGTAACAAGATGAAAATCCTAAATTCGACTATGATAAGTCAAGACCTACTCATACAAGCACTAGGATTAACTGTAATCTAGTAAATAAAAATATAGTGACAGGTCTTTCTCCTTGCCTTTAGTTCTTCCTTACTACAAAAATGGCTAAAAATCAAAAATCAAGCAAAAACAGATGGGCCAAAAGCATAAGGCCAATGCACTATCATAAGATGGGATTGTGGTGGAGGAGGGTGTGAGGGGTGAGAGTGTGTGTGAGAGTTTGTGTGTGAGAGTGTGCATGTGTGTGTGTGTGTGTGTGTGTGTGTGTGTGTGTGTGTGTGTGAGAGAGAGAGAGAGAGAGAGAGAGAGTGTATTGGGGAAGGGGAGGTGGTTAAAGCAGAGCTCAGCATTGAAGACTGAGTGGGAAAAGTGGCAATGATTCTCTGTCATCAAAAAGATATGTTCTATTTTTATTTGGTTGCATTTGACTTTTTAATATATTAAATATCCCGAAAATCAAAAGTGACTTACAAGACATGCCAGCTGCCTCCTATCTCTTACACAATGGAGATAGAGCAGATATCTCCAAAGGCAAAACTGAACAAAATAAAACTTTGATATTGTAATACCATGGAGGTCAACCCGCTCTAAAGCTACTTTTGTTTTCAGGAGCCAGTAACTGAGTTCATAGTGATTATTTTCTCTGCTTTACTAACTTTCTCTGTTTTCTGTCTTGTTTATGTAGCCCATAAGGTTTTGGAAGAAATTGCCGTCATTCATGACTGTCCAAAGTTGGCATCATCTCATTTATTGCAGTCACCATTATGGTTTCAGCCACTAACTGAGGCTTAAAGATACAGAGTATCTGCAATTAGGGAATTGAAGTGAGACGTTTTTCTCAACCTTTTGTAAAGAATAATATATATATTGACTATCACCCTAAAAATTTAAGCTAGATTTATTTGAACAGGAGGAAGACCAGAAAAACTGGTACATTAGATAAACGCTTTAGGAAGTACTTGTGCTAGGAAATCTGACCCAGTATACTGTTCTTGAATCATGGCTTCTCAATATTGCAAATTAATGAATTTTCTTGGCCAAGCAGTAAGTCATTTGTGGTTAGATTTTCAGGATCTCATTAGTTATAACACACCAAAAACATCCTGCATAGTACATAGAGTCAGAATCCTTTTCATTTTTAGTATTTGACTATGGAATGTTGTCAAGCAAGAGAGATTGTCATTGCGCTTCAAGTTTTCTATCACTATTATTAAACCTATTGTGCTTATCTTGGCCAGAGTTTTTCATCAGTAAACTGTGATTTGAATTTGGAAAATATATATATATTTTTTTTCTTACTATTTCTTATCTTTTGTATGTGTGTGCGTGTATATGTGAATCCATGTCCAAACACATCTGAGTACACACATTTGATGATGTGTATATTAAACTATTGAAACTTTCTAGAGTCTCTTGCTGAGCCTGAAGCTAGCTTATTGGGCTAGTATAGCTATCTAGCTACCTGGGTCTGTCCAGTCTTTGTTGCCTGAGTGGCTTGGTGGCTGCCTCCTTTTATGTGTGTTCTGTGTGTGAAAACTCTGATCTTCAAACGTGTGTGGCAAGGATTTTATCTAGGGAGCCATGGCCCCATCTCCTATTTCCTTTTATTTCAAATTCTACACCATGCATCCCTAGAATCCTTGTTGAGTATGCAGTTTTCAGACTATGCAGCTAATATTGAGAGAGAAGACTAGATACAAATTACCATAACATTCCTCCATATCAGTTACCAGAATTCACTCATTGTCTTTATGGAACTTGAGTTTCATATACTTTTCTTTTCTTTTTTATACTTCTGGGTACTATTTCAAATATGATTATTTTTGTTTTGGCTATAAGGCCTTCAGAGTTGCCTTTTTATTGTAAACATAACCCTAATTCTGCTTTTCCTAACACACACTTTTTACTTGTATTACTTTATAACATTTTTGGAATATTGATGTATTTGAATGTCAGTTCATTGATCTGTAATCTAGTGAATTTTCCCTAATTTCAATAAAGACGCTTAATGTGTACACATAATTTATTACTATATGGATCTAGATGTAAATATTTGATTTCAGTTATAAGATCTATTTCATGTAGTTAATTATAATATGTTATTTGTTTCTACATGGTAAATATAGATAATGCTGGATTGTTTCAAAGATACTTTGCTATCTACAAAAGTTTCAGGAAAATATCAGTTTGGTGAAAATGTTTTATAACCAGGTGTTATTTTCTTTTCCTCTCATAAATGTCTAAAATACAAACAATTATAAACACTTACCTTTGAGGTGCATGGCCATTTGATGGATATACAGACATTTCTGCTTCATGTGGTGGGAAGCCTTGGTCCTTCATCAATTTTAAATGCAGTTTTCTTGCCTTTCACATGTGTCAAAGATATGTAATAGTTTTCGGTTCCATTTTATTATTTTGTCTTTATTTTTATGTCTCTTGTTCTAGATAGAGTTTTAAATGCTGACAAGAGTGCTTTGATCCTTTCAGTTATGATTTCTGGTTTTCCCTTCTCTTTGCAAAGATGAAACACACACCAAATTACAAATGACAAGCTCCTTCAATGCCCTCCTCAAATCAGTGAAAGCTTCCTTCACACAAGCTTTTCCAGAAAGCTGTTTTATATTCATTTGGGTCACTTTAGTTTGATTTTAAACTTTTCTTTTCCACTCTTAATATATTTTCTTTTTTTGATTATCCAATACATGCTTCCAAATCAAATCTCAACAAGATAATTTCTGAGTCTAATCATTCTTCCTGGTTTCTGTCTTGACTGACCCTTCTGCTGTAAAAAAATGCATGGCAATATCTAAATGTGCACAAATTTCAAACATCTAGTTTCATTTAGATTGAATATGTATTCCCTGTAATTTCCCAGTACTCTGTCTAGTATGCCTCAGTATACTTAGGTACTTGATGTCTTTTCATCTTGTCACAGGATCTCATTATGCAACCAGGTCTGTTCCTGAACTGTATCCTCCTACTTCAGTCTTGTGAGCCCAGGTATTTTAACCACACACCACTCTGCCAAATTTAATGCATTTTTAATGATGTGAAGTATGACAATTTCTCTTAAAATAATGTGTTAACTTTTCAAAAAAATTCACATAAAGAAACCTATGCTTTAAACTACCCTCTTGATCAGTCCTTAAATACTCTGTGGTGTTTCTTTGGATGTTCCCTTTTATTATGTTTAACATTTTCTCTAAGCAATTATCACCTTAATATTTTCAAAATTATTTTCACATTCTTATCCACTAATTATTACCAAGAGCATTAAAATAAATACTTCTGAGTATTGTTTGAAACATACTTTGAGATATAAAAATTGAACAGTTATTTTTTAAAATACACATCTAGACAGTGGTTTTCCATCTCTCAGGATCCATCAGATGCAAGTAATTAAACAGAAAAGTGTAGGGCTCATGAACCACTTCATTGTCTGTGACGGAATGTGGGAGGTCCAGTCTTCTGCAGACACAGTGGAAGTAGTAGCTACAGTTGCTGTGGGGTTAATGACCAGAAACATTTCATAGCTCTCCTGTGTTCCGACCCCAACATTCTTTCCCTTTTCTACCATTATCATGAGCTTTAGATGGGAAGATCTCAGTGTCCTACCTAAGGCTTAGGCTTCAATCATCATTTATATTTATACTGTGAGTAGCTCTAGGTCTCTGTTTCCACTACTGTTTATTGCAAAAAAAAGCTCTAAATGAAAGTGGAAGTACCATTAGTCTACAGTTATAAACATAGGTATAGGTACTTTTTAGGGTAAATTCAGTGGGTCTCAAAAACAAAAATAAAGTGTAAAACAAACAAACCAACAAAAACCCACCAAAACTTCGTGAATATTGAAACACAAGAGGAGGAATGGAGGGTAGAAAACTGAGCAGGAAGCCAGGTGTGCACACCTTTAATCCCAGCACTCATGAGGCAGAGCCAGACAACTATCTTTCAGTTCAAGGCCAGCCTGGTCTACAGAGCGAGATCCAGGACAAGTACTAAAATTACACAGAGAAACCCTGTCTCGTAAAACAAAAAACAAAAAAACAAAAAAAAAAAAAAAGAAAGAAAAGAAAACTGAGGAGTATATGGTTATAGTGCACAGAATGAGTTAATTTCATATATGTTCAAAAATCACCAAAGAAAAAGATTCAGTGAAGTTATACACATAGACACATGCACATCTAAGAACCAGAAATACACTCACTAGCAGCTCTGGTCTAACATGTGACAAGACTTGCATTCAATCTCTACCAGCTAAAAACTACACAACAGAAATGAAAATAATTTAAAAGAACAAGACATTTAGAAAAATCATTCAAATATATAAAATAATGAATTTTCATATTGTCTATGGCACTTTATGTAAGTAATATTAGCATATGTGGTTAAAATATTTCATGTATACCTACTTACTGTTATTCTAAATATGGCTATTATTTCAATGCAAATATCATTGCAGATTTTCAAATCTTTAATGCTTTAATGTATCATCATTCAGAAACTTACTTTTCAGAACATTTTGATGTGATTCAAACCTTCTGTTTTTAGATCTGTATCTTCATTTTAGCTTTTGCATTGTATCAATACTATAATGTTTTGGGCAATCATTGTAAGATCATATATGTATATACATACAAATAACTTAAATGAATATGGTTTACAGATATACTATATATACAGACATATATACCTGTATATTTTATTTAATTTTAGTTATATAAAAAATGTTACAGTTGCTTGAGTGTTTATGAAACATCATTCTGTATTGTTCTGTATTAACCTTTCTCTTCCCTCCCTATTTTGCTATGCAACAAAAGCACCAGTACCAAGCAATAGAAACCTGAGTTCAAGTTGTTGATCAGTTATCCTTGCTAACCTCTCATAGACTGCAGAAGGGTGCCTATTGCTAAAGACATTGCATAATTCAGATTCAGGAATCAAAAACCTTGAACTGAATCTAACCTGAAAACCTTCATACTGTCTAGCTTAAAACAGCATTGTGTAAGTTGCCAAGGGAGGGAAGGAACAAATAGTTTTGATTCACCTGTGATGACTATGAACCACAGTGTTGTGGGATGTCCTGTATGCTGTAAATATATATTGCTATGATTAATTGATAAATAAAAATGCTGATTGGCCAGTAGCCAGGCAAGAAGTACGGGTGGGACAAACAGAGAAGAGAATTCTGGGAAGAGGAAGGCTGGGGAGAGACGCCAGCCTGCTGTCCAGGGAGCAACATGTAAAGGCAGCATGTAAAGCCACGGAACATGTGACGACATACAGATTAACAGAAATGGGCTGAGTTTGAGTGTAAGAGCTAATCAGTGGTAGGCCTGAGCTAATGACTGAGCAGTTTAATTAATATGAGCTTCTGAGTGATTATTTTATAAGCAATTGTGGGGTCCGTGGGGCTGGGCAAGACTGGATAAAACTCCAGCTACACCACAGAGAGGACCATCATAATGTATCTTCAGAAATACAATAATGGCCCTCATAGCTTGGAATTAACCAACAGCTGTCTACTTCAACTTAGCTCCTATTCAACAGGAAAGACATCATGGTTTCTACTAGAAACTTAATCAGGTGCCCTGTGCTAATCAGGTCTTGGATCTTAGAAGAGATCCTACAACTGTCACTTTAAATAGACCAGTATACTTTCTAACCTCATCCCCAAAATTTTTCTTTATACCCACAGATAAGTGCAGTTATAATCCCTCATCAAAGAAGTTTAGATTTACACCTAATGGAGACCATTACAAAGAACCAAAAACCAAAAACCAAAAACCAAAAACAAAAACAAAAACAAAAAAAAACCCCACAATTTGTCATAAAGCAGAGATGAATGGATCATGGGTAGCTGAACCAGAAAGGATATATCTAAAACACAATTCTAGCACCTATGGCTTCAGGAGCATGCTAGAAAAGGGGGCAGAAATACCAGAAAACCAAGATGATCAGGAAGTTTTCAGTGCTACTGTGTCTACTAGAATTTCAAAGAGGCTACACCCATAGTACCTCAAGAATAAGGCTGCCTACATAAGACTCAAGCAATGACAGTATTAAGAGACATGCAAACATGTTAGTAGAAACTCTCCTGGAGCCCAACTGTTGATGGAGAATACAAACAAGATACAACTGCTAAGAGGGATAATTAACCTTTCGGATTGAGCCTGATGATTATCTCATACAAAGTGGCCAGTGCTGAAAATGTATGCACACAGACAGCAAAAATGGACTTAGCAAGTTATGTATATATGTAGATAGATGATAGATAGATGATAGATAGATAGATAGATAGATAGATAGATAGATAGATAATAAAAGAAGAAAAAGGCTATCAGCTAGAAGGAGTGAGGGGGTCATCAAGAGGAAAGAGAATGGAAAGTGATTTATTTATATTTTAATTAAGCACTAAATAGTATGAAAGAAAAATAATGAGAAAGGTCCTTCTGAAAAGGTCTCACATGTATAGACAATAAGACCATCATCAAAAGCTTTAATGCACTTACTTGTCTCTTGTTGAAGACAAAATAATCATTTAGGTTTCAATTATTTCTTCTGTTTTGATGGGTGTTAATAGAATACACAATACCACTTGAAGTAATTTTTATAAATTTCTATTCCTAAAAGTGTGATAGTTTTCCTTAAATATGCCAATATTTTATAGTTTTGTCAAATATATATTTTAATCATTAATCAATTTTATAATATTTATGTACTTGAGTATTTGTAATAAAGAACATATTTAATTTCTATTTTTCTTTTACTTTTTTGCTTTTTAAATTTCATTTTCATTTTCTTTCCTTATCTACTGACTGGTTTCCATTTTTTTCTTTTGTATATAAAATTAGTTTTAACAGAGCTATCTATACTGTTCTGTAAAGATTTACAAATATTTCTCCATAATAATTTTATAGTTATACTGAAATTTGTCTTTAGGATTTATTTACATTCTCATGTATGACAGAAACTGGATCTTTACGTATTTGTTTTATTCTGCTTTTTGAACATTAAACTTTAAATTTTTCAAAACAATGGGAAGCTATAAAAATCCTAATTATGAGTTATGAAGAAATAAAAGAGACATGATTTTGAGAGTTTCATTTTACAAAAGATTTCATAGATATTTTTAAACTACTTGCCATGTTAGTATACATAACTTCAAGATTAATGTCATAAGTGGATAACATTAGCATTTTTGTAAGATGTTAACTACCATTTTTTATGTTTAAATTATGAAAATCATTTCTTTTATGGTATATTTGAGAAAAAAGTTACTATGTAAATCTGGTACAAAAACTAAACCTGTTATTAAATCACATTCCTTCCTAAGAATCTTAGTTCTAAATCCTCACAATGTCTATAAATGATGGTTCATCTTTCCTTCTCTCTTCTCCCTCTATCTTTCTGCAATTCTTTCTAAAATAAAATTTATCTTTCTCTATTTTCTCCTCTTCTAGCTGGTAAATAAGATTAATATTTCTGTTCAGTAATCTAAATTTTGAATACCCATTTTAATTGTTTTACTTTACATTTTATAAGCAACATCATTTATTGATTACTCACATAGTCTCTTCTAATTTACAAAGGCACATCAATCATGTTGCAAGTTGCTTATTCTCTAATATTGTTCATTTCTTTATTTCCATATACTAATACTATAATTATTAAAGATATCAACATGTAAACATTTTAAATGTTGATATTTCAACTTCTATTGTGTTGTATTTTAATTTAGAGAGAAATTGTATTTGCAATGTGTTCTAGACTTTGAATTTATTATCTGTGTTTTTTAGATAATTTATGTCAATCGGCAGACATTTTGTGTTTTTCCCTATAAACAACACATAGATGAAGTATATTATTTATTCTAGAAAAAAAGATATTTGTATTGTCTTTTGCTGGTGATGCTGTGAATGTGTTGCTCTGATTGACTGATAAATAAAATGCTGATTGGCCAGTAAGTAGTCAGGAAGGAAAGTTAGTGTAGGCAGGATAAGGAGAGGGGAGAATTCTGGGAAGTAGAAGGCTAAGTCAGAAGATGCTGCTGGCCACTGTGGCAATGAGAAATAAGATGTAAAGTGCCAGTAAGCCACAAGCCACTTGGCAACTTATAGGTTAATAGAAAAGGGTTAATTTAAGAAGATGTAAGAACTAGATAGCAAGAAGCCTGAACCATTAGACCAAACAGTACAAATAATATAAACATCTGTGTGTTTATTTGGGTCTGAGTGGTTGAGGGCCTGAGTGGGACTGGAGAAAACTCCAACTACAGTCTTTGGTTTCCTTGTTTAATGCCTGTGAAAGGAGACATACATGTTTTGTGACAGAAGGGATAAATGACTGTCTTAGATATCATCTTCATCAGTGCCATCCATCTTTGGGACTGGTGTTTCTCGCTGGTTTAGTTCATCAAGTTAGGCTGAGTGGACAAGGAGCCCCAGGAGTCTGCCTGGTTTCACTTTCCCAGTACTGAAATTATAAACACTAGTACCTGTCAGCCACCTAGCATGTTTGTAAGGGTGCTGTGCATTGTTCTATGCTTGCAAGGCAATGAGTTAACTTTCAGTACAGATTTTCTTGAGGGTTTTTTGTTTTTTTTAAAGTGAGTCACTAAGTCATGTGGAAGATAAATGGTGTGTTATTCTTTGCATGTCTGCTATCCTTTTTCAAGTGTGTCTGCCTTGTATAAGAATCAATGACTTTTCATAAAATATAGCATTCTCATTTTCTGGATTTTTATTAAAATATTTGTTTCCCTAAATATAAGCATTTTATTTCTTTTGCACTTTAACAGATAATTACTTAAGGAGATCCTTTCTCTTTCTTGTTTTTTTAATTATAAAGAATATTTTAAGTTTAGAATAAATCACATCTGTTCAGATTATATGATTCTTCCTCTACTTTTTTTAATGATCTGTATTATTTCACAAGGTTTTCTAATGCCACATATACACACATTTCTAAATAAAGTATTCTTTCTCCCTTGTATGAGTCTATGACCTCCTGTTTTGTCTTAGATTTTTCATCTGTTTGCAATTTGGATTGGCTCATGATTTTATTTTCTTGTAGAGTTTTTCTCTGGTTTTACTTAGAAGATTATACTAACATCATAAAATGAACCAAAAATTTTGTTTTGTTCACAGAATAATAGAAGAATAAATGGGGAATACATTTTTCTATAATTTTTAAGAAATATGGGCCCCAAGTTTTTTGGAAAGGAAGAAAACCTTAAAACGCTGAGAGTGGTGGTAGAAACCACCATCCTAGCCATTGGAAGGGTAAGGGGAGAGCCTCAGATACAGTCTAGATTCTGTCACAGAGGAAAAGAAATTTGAGTATAGGCTCAACTAACTTAAATAATTATGTTTCAGTTTTCCAGTTGATTTTATCTTTACTTTATTTCTATGTGAACCTTAGATTTTATGAACCTGTACATGCTTTATTGTCTGTATTTATATTTTTCTTAATTATACTTTCAGAAACCTATCTGTGTGACTTACTATTTTGAGGTTTCTTGAAAGTCTGTGTTTGTACACTTGGTTTCATATATATTTCATAATAAAATATCTGAAGTATGGATTTAGAACAAAGGACATGTACCTCCATGATTTAACTGTTCCCGCTACAAGTGTATTATACCAATGGTATTAACTGTTTAGTAATATTTACTTGAATAATGTATAATTTTGTGTGCAGTATGTGCTGGTGTGAGTCCACATATGTGTGTGTGTGTGTGTGTGTGTGTGTGTGTGTGTGTGCTAGAGTGTATGTGTACATATGTGCATGGATAGGTGCACATGCATATATGTGTGTGCATATGACTCAGAAATAGCATAGAGCTGTTTTTTTAAATCAATATGCTTGTTAGCTTTTAATGGACAATATATTTTATTACTGATGTTTTTGGCATATTTCTATCTGGTAATTTTTATCTTATATCAATTCTTCTGTAGCTCTAATATTAAAAGAATCAAGCATTTGATAAAAATTTGTGTGCTTAATATATCCCATTAAATGATGGTTATTGTTATACTAACTTTAACTTTTATTTAATATACAGATACTTACTATTTTACATTATTATATTCAATAGCTAAATTTAACAGAATATGATATCAAATGTTATATGATGATATTTTATTTGAGTACACATTATTTGCTGGTAGTTATTAGTATTAGAGCTGATGCAATTCTCTGGTGCCTTTAATGAGTGTCTCTGAGTCATAAATTCTCTTGGCTTCTATCTGCGAATGCCTACATTTTGCTCTAGTTTTTGAATGAGAATTTGACAAGATGTACATGGTTGGTTGCTGTTCTAGTCCATTTTGTGCTACTTTAACAGAAATCTTGAGAATGAATAATTTATAAAGAGCATCCATTTTTATCTTCCCAGTTCTTGAGCACAGGATATTCAAGATTAAGACACTGGCATGTGGCCAGGGCCTTCTTCCTGTGCTGTCCTGCTGTGGAAGGCATCATGAGTGACTGTTTGAAGGCCATGATTCATTATTATTCTTGAAAGAATAATGTATTTTACATTGGGAAGGTTTTTAATATTATAATCTGCTTATGTATAGTAGCTAACATTAAAAACACTTCAACATTTACTTGTTTGGGGTTTTATAGTTGTGTTAATTTTGTTTAGCATGTTCTGCTGTTTATTTTACAAGCTGATTTTATAGAATCTTCACAAAAAGCATTCATAGATTCATTAGAAGTGAATAATATTTCACAACTACTTTGAGGAAGTCAGATAAATAGTGGAAATAAATTGCATATATAAGCAAGAAATGTTAAGATTAAATCACCAAATTAGTACTTGACAAGGCAGTAATCACTAACCATCAGAGTTGTATTTTCTGTGGGATAACGTGTTACTACATAAAATCAATTGTAACACTGCAGGTTACTTTACTATTCAACATGACAACATGCTTTTTGCAACACTGTACTCAAAAATCCATTTACCTATCAAAATATCAGAACTTGATAACCTTTATAGTCCCTTTTGTATTGAACTTAACTACTGGTGACTAATTTATAATTTATAACACACAAGAATATTCTCTCTTTACCAACCCTTCTTAATGCAGTGATAAGAATTCCTGCCCCATTTGAGAAGTGTTCTTGGGTGAGTAATAATCTTATAAGTATGTCTTATTTTTAATCCTTTTTAACTTAGACTTTATTAAAGTATTATAATGTCTGCTGAGGAAAAGCATTGTATTTGAGGACAACTTGGGTGTTCTTTCTTTCTGTAGTGTTGATCTTAGGGACTGAACTCTTCAAAATTGTCAACAAGCTCTTTCATCATCTATACCATTTCTGTAACCAGCAGTTTAGCTTTTTAGACAGAGTCTCTTTGGGGGATCTGAGCTTCACCAATTGGTTTCAGCTAGCTGTTTAGTGAGGCCTGTGTATCTGCATGTCTCTGCTTCTCTGGTAGTAAAATTGGGCCTTTATGCCCCTGTCTTTTTATATAGTTACTGAGGGTGTAATACGGGCTAGCAGGCTTGGAAAGCAAATACTTTACTGAAGATGCTATCTCCCTAGCTCTGGGGTATCTTTTATCATCAGAAATTTATAAAAGTGGTCAACACACACACACATACACACACACACACACACACACACACACACACACACACACACACCAAAAAAAATGGTAATATCAACATAGGTTAGTTATGACAATGAAGGAGCATTAGATTATAATAATACATGTGAAGTACATGAGAATATACCTATAGATAAAAACCACTGGGTAAATAAACTGTTGGGGGAAAATAATTACTTGTTTCATGAAAACGAGTTCATACATCTAACCTGCTCCTCAAGAGGTGAGGCACAACTAAGAAGTTACTACTCTTCTTTTCTTCTCCACCAAGCTTATATCATGTTTCATTCCCTCCTGCATGTGTAAGAATGCTGTTTCCTAAAAGCCTTGCCAGTATTACTTATTTCATTATAGGACTGGAGGTTGGGAACACAGTTGGTAACACTCTTTTATAATTTAATTACAGAGAAATAATAATTTTTATTTAATTTTGTGTTTATCTGTATAGATAGATATATTTCATGTACATGTCTATGCACTAAATTAATGTAGTGTCCATGAAGACCACAATAGGAATTGGATACCTTAAGCTTGAGGTTACCAGCACTTGTGAGCTGCCATGAAGTTGCTGGGAATCTAATCTGGGTGCTCAGGATGTGCAGGCAATGCTCTTAACTGGTGAGCCATCTCTCCAGTCTGACAAGTACCTAATTACCTAAATGAGGATGCCACAGAGATAACTTTTTTCCAAATGTCCAGGATTAAAATTTAAATACTATTACAGTAATATACTATAAATAAATATAAGTAAAATAATTCTATGCATTTTATACTATACAATTTTGAAATAAGTCCCTTGGTATCATTTTTATGAAGTTACTACTCTTAAGTTCCTATGTATAATTAAAGACTTCCAGTAAATGTTGAAACTGAGGTAATTGTTTACTTTGTTTTCCTGTGTTAACATTAATTGTATGACTCTCTCCATTCCGCTGTTTAATAGTATCTTATTAATGTCAGGATTTCTTTTCTATAAGATACCAATAGCAACAACATAAACTTTGAAGATTGTATTGCATCCATTCCCTAAAACCAACTCTTTTAATATTTCTTAAAAGCATCCATAGACTACATGTGAACACACATCTATGATACTGTTGCAGGAGTTTCAAAAGCTACAAGGCAGGATTTCAACTGTGGGCTATCTGCTTTCCTTGTCGTTGGAAAAAGACTGTTTGTGTTTTTTTCCTTAATTATTTAATCATTTTATCTCATAAAACAAAATGGTTTGTTTAACAAAGTCTTATGCTGACAAGTACAGAGGATCTCATTTTGGTGGTTTAAAATGCAGAGTCTTTAAGTTGTTGATATTTACAGACTAAACTGTGATTGCATGGGAAAGTATGAGTCTGGTGAGCAGAGAATTCAAAAGAAATTTTCTGGCTCTAGTAGAAGACCGGTAGCACCTGCTGATAGCTGTACATTGAGAACATGATAAATCAGTTTTCATGAGGAGGTTGCTTTAAGGCTGCCTTTAGTTTTGATAAAATAATAGTGTTTGAAGAGAATTACTTCAGAGATACTTCAGTCCAGTCTCTTCATTCTGCCAAAAGTTCAGCTTGGGAAAAGTAGGATTCCAGTCTTCAAAAAAATCATTCTGTAGTTTATGTCTTTAGATTTAGTAATACATAGTTTTAGTCTCAGCAGGACCAAAGATCAATATTTATAAAGAATTATAGTTTGAAGTCATGTGATTTCCATATGTGTGATAATAGGCAATTTCACAAGTTTCTCCAGTCATAGAACATTATGTGTCATTTTCATTAACATGTGTGTGAAGACAGAGTGGATCATTATTACAAAGTTCTGTAATATCTTTCTACTAAATGCCCCAGACATTAAGTATCATTAACTTTACTGTGTGTCACATAAAAATTTATTTCATATTAATATTAATCATTTTTCTAAAATATAAACCATAGGTTTGTTGATTAAGATGTCAAAATGTTAATATATTTTCTTAGAGAATGATAATTGCTTTTGGAATTAGAAATATTGTTTCAAAACAGTATCAAGAATTTATAATTCTTCACCTAAACTTGTACCAAGAATTCCTGGTTTGAGGTGATTTTGTAATAGTTGTATGAATGACTTTGATTGTTTTGCCATCTCTGAAGAAGCTTATTGATTTTGTGGAAATTGCTAGCATTTTTCTCATTGCCTTTGAATATAAAGAGGTGCCACCAACTTTGAGGTCAAAATTTATAACCATCTAGTCAATTTCATCAACATTGAGGCATTTGTTTTCTTGTTAGTATTAATTCTGCAGTGCTCAAGGGGAAAAAAAAAAAAAGGAGCACCAGGATTAATCAGTTCTAATCAGTTCTGAGTCTCCAAATTGTGACTCTCAACTATTGCTTTGTCATATGTGTAAATTACTTAGTCTTACCTGGTAAGCATCACAAGTCATCTCTAACTCCTTAGGGAATGCTAAATTATTTTGAAGTCCTTTTTAAAGAGTGTGCCTTCTTCTATACCACATCTTAATGTAGGACTGCAGGATCACAGTCTTTCATGTTAGAGTATGTATCTATTAACACTGAAAAGCAAATAAATACAAGTGAGTACATTCCCAAAGTTTGCAAAAGCCATTAAATACAGTCCAGCTTGATTTCTAGAATACAATCCTACACACTTGTGAGAAAAGCTATGAGTCTATAAAGGAAAGGTACAATCCTCAGCCTAAAGCCTAGTTTTATGACTCCAAAGTTTGCATTTCCATTGGCTGTTAGAAACTACACTCATTTTAGTTTAGTTTTTCATCTCCTTTAAATAATAATTTTGCCATGGTAATTGTACTTCATTTGGACAGATAAAGAATTTTGAGTAGTGAATTAGTAAAATCCCCCATCTTTCTCTAAACACATGTCCTTGGTCTCTAAGGATGAAGCAGTTTCTGTTCAGTCTTAGGGGCTTTGAAAAAGCTATGGGAACTCCTTTGAGTTTTTGCAATGGGACAGTCAAGCTGACTCTTAGGATCAGAGGAAAAACAAAGACTAATTGTTCTTGCTACAGAGGTGCACATAACCACAAGACTTCACTGGAAATAATATCCTGCTTTGTTGTTGGGGACCTCCCTCGCATTCTCTGAGCTCTGTCATATGATCCCAAGAGTGCTGAATGGGTTAGCCATGCATTGGGCTCTTGATTCGGAGCTGTTACTTGCACTGTGAAGAGGGCATAGACTAACAGCTGAATATAGAGGAGAGGGAGTGCAGGCACACAATAAACAGAATGTGTCCTTGGTTTGGGGAACAGAAGGGCTTATTAAAAGATGAAAACTGGTAGTGAATGGGAAGCTTGGAAAAATATGTAGCCACGAGTCCGCTCTAGTGCTTTCTGAAGTTTCTATTGTATCCTGTTTTCTGCATAACCAAGAGACCTCTATATCTCATAAGCAGCGCAAAGAACTGTTCCCTCTCCTTCTTTGGTGGATGACTATCACCCTTTCATGTGGAAAGGTCATGGGGTATTGACTGAAGAAGTACATAGCTTGGTGTTCAGTGCCCTCTCTGTTTGAAGAGATTTGTCTGTTTGCTTTATAAATAGTGCCCTGTCCCCAAACAAATGGAAAATTAATCATCTTTCATTTCTTAGACAGATGTTTTGACCTGAAATGAAGCCATGCATTATAGATTAAGTGTTGAAAATGTGTATCTCAAAAATTCAGTAATTATCAGCCTCGGTAAGACTAATTAAAAATAATTATTCAATAGGATACCCTATTGAAAAATGATTGAGTACATTATTTTAGTATGTGATGGTACAGTGGAAAAGAAAGATATGAATAAAATATCTAAGGAAAAATATTTAGATGACAAGAACAATAACATATGACTGAATACATGCATAACAATTATTCCTAAAGCAACAAGTAGTATCAGTGTAATCCATAACATACTAAAATATGTTTAGGGAAAGGGGAAAACTGTACATAAGCAGTCTGTACTGATTGCTAATAAGGATGGTCCCTTTGATTTCATACTGAAATTCTTGACCTTCTAAGCATATTGCAAGTATGTGATACCTTGCACTTCAGAGGAAAAAACTGGGGAAATGACTGGAGAAGAATGTAGAAGACAGACAAACACATAAAGTTATGTAGAGTTGGGTATGGAATAACCTGTCATTGCTCTTCCAGATCATAACCCAAGAGTGTAATTATTGCAGTAGATAAAGTTAGGGAAAGAAACTTAGCAAAATATACATTATTCTAGTTCAAATCATATGTAGTACTTTCAGTGAATATCATTCTTAATGATTGATCAGAGGTGGAATGTATAATGATATCTAGGGGCATAGTTTTTAATGACTGATTGATATTTGGCTGATTGACAAAAGGAATGAAGGAATTTTTTTTAAACAATACCATTAGCTAATGTAGAAATGAGTTCATGTGATGAGAAATATGCTGTTTTTAAAAACAAACTATTCATCAAAGGCTGTGTTCTCTGTGATAGCCAGTCTTCCAATATTAACTGCTTCACACAATTTGCAATTCCACTTGCAAACTTACACTTCACAGCCCACATCCTGAAAACATAATTTCACTCACAGTATATATAATACGTTCAATGAACTAGACTATAGAACTTGAAAGATCATTTTTAAAGTTTCTTCTTTGGCATAGTGTCTCAGATTCCTGAGAAGGGGAAAGAGTATGAGGCCCCAAAAGATGAAACAATAAAATTAATCTCCTCAGGTCGTTCTAGTGTGAAGTCTTATAACATTTGTTTTATATCAGTTCAGAGTTTTGAATTTGATTAGGCACATTGCAGAGAAGCTTGGGGAAAGCATTTCCCACACAACGCCAGACATTCTGTGACCTCATTGGCCTTTGTGTGCAGACCTCTTTCCATATCCAGCAGCATGAAATAAGAAAGAAAAAAAGGTACTGAGAATAAAAGAGTATGTATTGCCGTGAGTCAGGAGGTTTGATTTCTGTCTCTTTTTTGGTCCCAGAATTATGTTCGCCTCTCTTTCTTTGCTTTTATAATAGGAACATAATGACTGACATACATGCCACTTTTTATGGGAGGCAAGGGGAGACGATGAGAATTGTTTATATAAAATGACAATTTACCAGTTGATACATGGCTGTTGGGTTGACAACTGCTTTCAAAGGCAAAAATAACAGTGGAAAAGACAACACGACAGAGTATCCCCAAATGTGCATGCAGCCAGTCTTAGTCTCCTCAAGGAGTCAGAGCCCCTCCACTGTTCACCCTTGAAACATTACACAGGTGACCGCATCCTTTGAAACTCATTCAAGATCTTAACACTGGCAATGTGGCACCTCTCCAGGGACAGGCTCTGTTTTCCTCCACCAGACAAACTCACTAAGTAAATTTGATTTGGAAAGAATGTGTGTATTGCTAGTTATAGAAGTATAAAATACCTTACTTAAGTCCTTAAGTGTCATCAATCATTTAGGAGAATCATTTATGTCTGTCTATAGGAAAATAGCTGAATAAATTAAAAGCACACACCAATAGTGCAAATTCATTATTATTGAAAAACCTGCTAACAGTGAAAATACTCTATTAATATGTATCATTAGTCCTGTTAATATTATTAATGGTTTGCCAATTGTTAAATATTTAGGAGATTTTTACTCCCCATGATTGAAACTCTCTTACTATGCCTCTTGCCAGCCTCTGGGCCTTCATTCCAACATAACTTCTTAGAAGTGATCTGTATCTGCTTATAAAAGTAGAACTCTGCAGCATCTACCCATCCAAGGCTGGCTTGTTTTACTTAGCATAATGTCCCCAAGATGCACTCACATTTTACAATTAGCAGAATTATCATAAATGTAATACCCAGAGGACTGTTATTTGCTATTGGTCCATCAGTAGACATTGTGGTTATTTCTACTGAGGTATCTATTACAATCAGTTCTGTAATGGGTTTGAGAGGGCAACAAACTTGGTGCTACCTCCATATCCCGTTACTGGATAAATAACAAGAAATGAGATTACTGGGTCCCATTTAAGTCCTTATTTTCATTTTAAAACCTCAAGTGAATTTCCTATACTGGCTGTACCATTCCTCAGCCAGACAGTCCTGAGAAAAGATGGTCATGGTTCTGCATCCTTGACCACACTTGTTATTTTCTACCATTTTGGCAACAGCCAATGTATCAGGTGAAAGTCAATGTTGCCATTTTGCTTTGCATTTTTCTGATATCTTTGTGCTCCTCGGAGAAATGTCTACTCAATCCCTGTACTCATTTCTTAACTAGCTAAATTTTCTTTCTTTTTTACTGCTTGTAAAAATTCCTAGCATATTTTACATAGTTACATTTACCAGATGCAGGGTTGTAAAGTATTTCCACTCATTTCATTAGCTGACTCTTGACTGTTTCTGCTGTATGAATGGGTCATTATTTGATATTCTCACTTGTATCCCTTTTCTGATTTTAATGATAGGATATTTGTTGTAATAGCCAAAAAAATCTTTGTACAGACCCAAACTATCACATATATTCTCTACATTTTTTACTTTTAGTTTTAGTACATTTGAGTTGATTTTTGCCTCCATGCTATAAAACATGTCCTATTTTTTAAAAAAGTGTGTCAACATTTTGTATATAAATATCTATGCCTTGTGAGATTGTTTATGAAGAAAGTATCTTTTTCTCTTTGTATATATTTTAAATGTATAATAGGTGTGTGAATGGATAAAAGTCTGGGGTCCTTCTGTTCTATTGATCTTTTTGTCTGTCTTTGTAAGACACAGTTTATTTTTTACAATAATTTGACAATATTGTTGTAGTGAAAATAAATATGTGGTCCACAAGTATAGTCTTTTGCAAGAATGCTTTAATGACTCAGATTTTTTTTTTGTTTGTTTTTTTTGTTTTTGTTTTTTTGGATTCCATATGAAATCTTGGTTTTTATGTTTAAGTGAATGCATGTTCTTAGGATCTTGATAATGACTTTACAGGAACTATAGATAGCCATTTTTACAATAGTAATCTTCCAACCCATGAATACAAAATGTTTTTATAATTGTTTAAGTCTTCTTTAAGTTTTTTCAGATAATTTTGTGCTTTTTGATTTACAAGGCTATCATCTACTTATACAAATTTATTTCTGTGTTTTTATCCATGCAATTGGAATGTTTAGTTTATTCTTTAGGTTGTACATTGTTAACACACAGAAAAACAGTTGCTTTAAATATAACTACTTTCAGTTTTGTAATATTACTGAATTCACTGAATAATTGAATAGAACTTAAAGAAATCCTCATAGAACTCCTTCTATGAGGCTACAATTACCCTGGTTCCTAAACCAAACAAAGATGCAAAAAAGAAAGAGAACTACAGGCCGAACTACCTCATGAACATTGATGCAAAAATACTCAATAAAATTCTGGCAAACAGACTCCAAGAACACATCAAAACAATTATCCCCCATGATCAAGTAGGCATCATCCCAGGGATGCAAGGGTGGTTCAACATACAAAAGTCTGTCAATGTAATACACCATATAAACAAACTCAAAGAAAAAAACCACATGATCATCTCACTAGATGCAGAAAAGGCATTTGACGAAATCCAACAACCCTTCATGATAAAGGTCTTGGAGTGATCAGGAATACAGGGAACATACCTAAACATAATAAAGACAATCTACAGGAAGCCAACAGCCAACATCAAATTAAATGGAGAGAAACTCAAAGCAATACCACTAAAATCAGGAACAAAGCAAGGTTGTCCCCTCTCCCCATACTTATTCAATATAGTACTTGAAGTTCTAGCCAGAGCTATAAGACAACACAAAGAGATTAAGAGGATACAAATTGGAAAGGAAGAAGTCAAGCTCTCCCTATTTGCAGATGACATCATAGTATACATGAGTGACCCCAAAAATTCAACCAAGGAACTGATACACCTAATAAAAACCTTCAGCAACATAGCAAGATACAAGATCAACTCAAAAAAATCAGTAGCCCTCCTATATACAATAGACAAACAGGCTGAGAAGGAAATCAGAAATACATCACCCTTTACAATAGCCACAAATGACATAAAATACCTTGGGGTTACTTTAACTAAGCATGTGAAGGACCTATATGACAAGATCTTTAAGTCCCTGAAAAAAGAAATTGAAGATGTCAGAAAATGGAAAGATCTTCCATGCTAATGGATAGGCAGGATTAACATAGTAAAAATGGTGATCTTACCAAAAGCAATCTGCAGATTCAACGCAATTCCCATAAAATTACCAACACAATTATTCACAGAACTGGAAAGAATAATACTCAACTTCATATGGAAAAACAAAAAACCCAGGATAGCCAAAAGAATCCTGTACACTAAAACAACCTCTGGTGGCATCACAATCCCCGACCTCAAGCTCTACTATAGAGCTACCATAATAAAAACAGCTTGGTACTGGCATAAAAACCTACATGTGGACCAATGGAATTGAATTGAAGATCCTGACATTAACCTGCACACCTATGAACATATAATTTTGACAAAGAAGCCAAAAATGTACAAAGGAAAAAAGAAAGCATCTTCAACAAATGGTTCCGGGATAACTGGATGTCAATGTGTAGAAAGCTCCAAATAGATCCATATCTATCACCATGCACAAAACTTAAGTCCAAGTGGATCAAAGACCATAAATCCAGTTACTCTGAACCTGATAGAAGAGAAAGTAGGAAGTACTCTTGAATGCATTGGCACTGGAAATCACTTTCTAAATATAACACCAGTAGCACAGACCCTGAGAGAAACAATCAATCAGTGGTACCTGTTGAAACTGAGAAGCTTTTGTTGAGCAAAGGACACAGTCAACAGGACAAAGCGACAGCCTACAAAATGGGAAAAGGTCTTCACCAACCCCACATCTGACAGAGAGCTGATATCCAGAATATATAAAGAACTCAAGAAATTAGACATCAAAATGCCCAACAGTCCAATTAAGAAATGGGCTATAGAACTAAACAGAGAATTCTCCACAGAGGAAGTTCAAATGGCTGAAAGACATTTAAGGAATTGCTGAACATCCCTAATTATCCAGGAAATGCAAATCAAAACGACTCTGAGACACTACCTTACACAGAAGACAGCTTATGCTGGAGAGGATGAGGAGCAAGGGGAACTCTCCTCCACTGCTGGTGGGTATGCAAGCTTGTAGAGCCACTTTGGAAATCAATATGGTGCTTCCTTAGAAATTTGGGAATCCATCTGCCCCAAGACCCAGCTTTAGCACTCTTGGGCATATACCCAAGGGATACTCAATCATACCACAAGGGCATTTGCTCAGCTATGTTCATATCAGCATTGTCTGTAATAGCCAGAACCTGCAAACAACCTAGATGCCCTTCTACTGAAGAATGGATAAAGAAAATATGGTACATATACACAATGGAGTACCACTCAGCAGTGAAAAATAATGATGTCATGAGGTTTGCAGGCTAATGGATGGATCTAGAAAAAAATTATGCTGAGTGAGGTAACCCAGACTCAGAAGGACAAACATGGTATGTACTCACTCATAGGAGGATACAGGATGTAAAACAAAGATGACTAGACTGCTACACAACTCCAGGGAGGCTACCTAGAAAACGGGACCTTAGGAAAGACCCAGGGATCACCCAATGACAGAGAAATGGATGAGATCTACATGAACAACCTGGATGACAGTGGGAGTAATAAAGGGCAAGATCTGAGGGAAAGAAAGCTTGGGGGAGCAGGAGATCCCAGCTGGATCAAGAACAGAAAGGGAGAATGAGGAATAACAGACCATGATAAATGATGACCACATGAGACCAGGAATAGGCAGAGTGCTGGAGAGGTTCCCAGAAATCCACAATGATATATCCTCTGTAGACTGCTTGCAGTGGTCGAGGGAGGGCCTGATCTGACCTAGTCTGGTGATCAGATGACTAAACACCCTAGCAGTCGTCTTGGAACTCTCATCCAATAACTGATGAAAGTGGATGCAGAGATCCTCAGCCAGGCCCCAGGTGGACCTCCAGGTGTTCAACTGTCGAGAAGGAGGAGGGACTGCAAGAGTGTGAATTGTTGAATCCAAGATTGCAAAAAGCACAGGGACAAATAGCCAAATGAATGGAAGCACATGAATTATGAACCAGAGGCTGTGGAACCCCCAGCTGGATCAGGTCCTCTGGATAGGTGAGACAATTGAATAGCTTGATCTGTTTGGGAGGCTTCCAGGCTGTGGGACCGGGACCTGTCCTTGGTGCATGTGCTGGCTGTTTGGAACCTTGGGCTTACACAGGGACACATGCTCAGCCTGGAAGGAGGGGACTGGACCTGCCTGTACTGAATCCACCAGGTTTAGATGGGTCCCCAGGGGTGTCTTGGTCCTGGAGGACATGGGAATTGAGGGAAGGGGCTGGGGGGAATGTGGGGGTGGGAGCAGGAGTGGGGAGGACAGGGGAACCCATGGCTGATGTATAAAATTAAAACACATAATAATAATAATAATAATAATAATAATAATAATAATAATAATAATAATAATAATGAAAATCTAATTTGAAACTTTCTAATATGTGTGTGTGTGTTTGTCTGTGTGTTTGTGTGTGTGTATGTGTGTATGTGTATATGTGTGTGTGTGTGTGTGTGTGTGTGTGTGTGTGTGTGTGTGTTCCCACATACAAGTTTGGAATATGATTCTACTTTCCACTGGACACTGAAAATTTTCAAATATTCAACTTAGATCTATTAATTAATATTATACCTCAGAAGGGAAATAGAATCATTCCATTTGTGTCAATCACTAAACTCAAAAGTTGGGTTTCTTTACTTCCTAATTTTTATCTTCACTATAATAAAAATGGGCAGCTTATATTTTTGCTTTATATGAATGCATGGTTTAGATGCTGCAAAATTTAGACAAATGTCATGCATGGGAATGAAACAGTGTTATTCTGGTTCAAATATTTATTAATCCCTTTAAGATATGTTACACAATCTTGTGAAATTAAGTAAGTCAATTATTTTATCATTGCTACAACTGGTGATTTATTAAATAATTCAAGATATAAACTATAAAAAAAAAGAACTTGAAGAAATCCTTTTGTTTTTGGGAAACTGTCATTTGGAAACAAAGATGTTACTCCCAACTTTCTAATTTGTATGTCTGTTATTCTTCCACTAACTTAATTGTCCCAGGTAGGCTATATGATACACTTAAATGTGAAGAAAGGCGTGGACATCTTCACATTGATCTTAAATGAAAAAAATCTTCTTCCTCTTACACAATTGATATTACCTCCATTTATTCTGTGACTATTCTTTAAAGTGAGCAAATAATTATTTTTTATACTTAATTTGTGGAAGATATTTATCACAAAATGATGTTGTCTTTTGTCTATTATTTACTATAGTTTAGATGAATATATGATATTAACCTTAATTATATACATAATAAATATGGCATATCACTGTGTGATTTTCCTCTGCAGAGTTATTAATCAATACTAGTGCTAGATGTGATTGTGCCATGATACATGGTCTTTTATGATGTACTCTAGAATTGGTGTCTCTAGTATGCTATGAGATTTTGCATGCATATTGTTGCAGATACTGGCCTGTGGTTTCTTTTCTTCCTGTGCTTCCTGTGTGCAATTTGTATGACATTAGATTCAAGGCAACTGTGAATGTGTATAAATGAGAGGAGGATGTTTCATTCTTAGTTCCTTAGAAGATGAAATAAATGTTACTATTTATTATTTAAATGTTTGATAGACTTGTTCATTATAACCACCTAGCTATCTTATGCTAATTTGTGAATTTTTTTTTGTTTAGTTTTGTGGGTTTTGTGTGTGTGTGTGCTTACCTTTATCATATGTAATTAACAAAATACATGTGCTTACAATGTGAAACAGGATGTTTTGATATAAGTATATATTGCACACTGATTGCCAAAAGCCATGATTAATGTATCCGTCTACTATGTTGTCCATGTTCTATTTTTATTTGTGGTAAGGATGTTTACAGTCTAATCACTGAGCAATTTGCAACAGTACTCCATGCTATCATGAACTATGGGGTATCATACTACACAATACATTGTCCTTCCTGTGTATCTGTATATGTTTGAAGACTTTCCTTATTTCTCATCAATGTTCATGACTCTGGCAATCAGCATTCTCTCTTTCTTTGAGTTTGGTGTGTTTAGATTCTAATGGGTGTAAAATAAGATCATGCATTTGTTTTCCTGTCCTTGGTTCTTATATTACTTATAATGTTTTCCAGTTTCATCAAAGTTACAGTGAGTGACAGGACTTATTTGTTTTACACATTTCAGTAATTTTCTATTTCACATACAAATACACACAACATACATACACATACACACACACATACACACACACACACACACACACACACACACACACACACTCACACAACTCGGTGTTAGAGAGCTCCCTGCTCCAGATTGTATAGTAGTTTATATTTCTGGTCTTACAATTAAAACTTCCTTAAAATTTGATTTGATTCTGAATACAGGAAAAGATGAGGTTATAGGATCATTCTACTGTAGATTATTCTATTGCACATGGACATGCAATTTCATATGGGCATACAATTCTTCCATCATCATTGGTGAGCATAGATTCTTTCTTTCTTTCTTTGTACTTTATCGGTAACTTTGCTGAAAATCAAATGACAATAAAATAAGTAGTTTTGTTTATCACATTTCTGCTCTGCTTCATTGAATTCTGTTTTCACACCAAGGCCTTATTCTTTTTTTTTCTTTTTCTTTTTCTTTTTTTGAGCTGAGGATCAAACCCAGGGCCTTGCGCTTGCTAGGCAAGCGCTCAACCACTGAGCTAAATCCCCAATCCCCAATGACTTATTCTTTAAATGAATGTTGTCTTTTTGATATATTTAAAATCAGATAGTTTGGTGCCTTTCACTTTGTTACTTTGTTTCTTTTCTTTCAATATCATGGGGTTTTTGAGGACTTTTTGATTTCCTACAAATTTTATGAATTGTCCATTCAATTCTCATGAAAAATTTTTGATAGACTTTTCAAAGAAATTGCACTGAGTCTATGGATTGCATTGGATATTATAGATATTTTAAAAATTGATTCTTCTAGCCAATGTACACTGTGTATCTCTCCATTTGCTTTTGCCTTGAGAAATTAATGAAATACTGTTTTAAAATGTGGAACATTTTTATATCAACTTACATTGACCCTCAGATATTTTTTATCTTATTTTAAATGACATTTACTTCTTTTCGTATAGTTCATTTTTAGTGTAGAGAAATTGTTTTTGTATATTGACTTTGTATACTGACAATTTAATGAATCTGTTTGTTACTCCTTACCAATTTGTGGGGTTTTTGTTTGTATGTTTTAACAAATTTGACCCCATTTATTTTTTGTGAGGACATAAAAATAGCTGTGAACTTCAGATTCAGCTGAAGAAAGTGTTTTCATGGGAGAGCCTTGCAGCTGAAGTGTATGCTTGGTGTAGCACTGGATTTGCTGTAAGACTGAATACTATTACAGCTTCCAAGAAACACTTTTCAGTAGCAAATTTTCACAGTACTCAGATAACAAACTGACTTCTGCAAAGGCTCTTTTAATCTTTATCTCAGAGATATTTAGACACAAATAGGTTGATAATTCAATCTACCACATCTTTTAATACCCATTGAATGATCAGGAATGTTAAAAATGTGAGTCTAACATTCTAAATTCAGTAACCTAAATTCAGTCTGCCTATCTCACATCCCTGGCCTCATCAAGCTTGATGAATCCAAGGTGTCAGAGGGCATTGACACTTGTGACCTTTGAATCAAAGTCAAACCATCCAGCAGATGGTCAGTTTCTTTATGTCTGTCACTTCCAGAACCATAAGCAAATTGATCCATTCTGAGGGAGTTCACACCATCCAAAACAAGGCAGGGGGTTGGTTTTGTTCTAGCCGTTTCAAAAAGACTCATGAATTCTTTGAGGTTCCCTCATTAACCTGTTTCCTCACAAGTTTATACCCAAGAACCTGAATGAATAAACCATGAGTTCTACTCACAGTTACCCTAATATAGAGTTGTTTGCAGGTTGCTGGAGACCAAACAACAGTACACCCTTCAGAGGCTCAATATTATCTCTGGATGAAGTTACATGGCTTCTACTATTGTACTGCCTGCATGCTTGCAGTCTTTTCCCAACATTTATGAACATCACACGGGTTATCCTTGATTTACAGTGTGGTAACTGTTTTGTCAATCTTTGGGTGGGAGCAGAAGGATTTGACACTTATTTCTGTCCAAGCCAACTCATCCCCTCTTTAGTGACAGAAGTTGCAACCTAAACAATAAGCTCAACCACAAACTTCACAAACTGTGCTTCACAATGATAACATACTTTGAGTCCTCCAAATCAGCACTTGTCATCTCTGTCTACTTCACAACATGTAAAGGCCGTTCAGCCTGAAATTCGTTCACATAGAGGGCTGGGTGTGCCCATCAGTGCCAACTCTCCAATAACGGTACTTTCATACTTTTGAGAAGCTGTTAAATGTCACCCTCAACCTGCTTCATCTGTCTAAAGTAAGTACTCTGACCACAAGATTTCAGCTCAGAAGGGCGTGACTTCGTCTTTGTTTTTCCATTGATTGGTACTGAGGTAACCTAGCATTCTGTGAAATTCAAAACCTCAACATCTCTGTACAAACAAGAACCTGCTTATGAGGTCTGTGGAGATGTTTGTGCCTTTTTCTTCTGATTCTGTCCTTGTGAAAACTCTATAAACTGTTCACCATGCATCACAGATTCCAGGAAAATCACAGAAACATTAGTGCTCATTATCTAATTTCAGTTCAGACCTTGAGGCTTCTACTAGCAATTTGTATTTTTGTGCTCAGATTATTTAATTTATCTTTGCTCTAATCTTTACTGTCTCCTTTATGAACTTTTAACTAGTACTATTATCCTATTTAAAGAAAAAAATGTGTATTACAGGTCATTTAAAAAGTTTATTTACTCATACACATTTTCCTTTTATTATGGATTTTTTACCCCTAAAGTGATATGTTATATTTTTGGTTTCACTTATCATAGGATACATTCTCATTCTTGTTCATTTTTGAGATTGTAGTTAATGGCAATGTTTCTTCCTTCCATTTCCTCCCTCTCTGTATCAGACAGAAACCATTTCAGAAAATCATAACCAGTCAGTATGTGGAGCTGTGCACCCTGGTACCAACGTATACGTCTACAAAACACACCCACACTTAAGGCTCAGGGAACACTGTAGGAGAAGGGCACAGAAAAATTCCAAGAGCCAGAGGATCAGAGTTTGTGTTGTAATATCCAAAGCTACATCCATAAAGTCTCACCAATGTGACTACCCATATGTGAGTTGAATGCAAATGTTATTTCTCTAATACAATACATATAAATGTGCCAAACTATATGGGGGAAAGCCAAAGAGGCTTCAAATCTACACAAGGAACTCCAGGGGTCAGTAAATTTGGGAACAGAAGAGGTGGTCCTTCTCAGGGAAGAGCACAGCAATTGGTTATCCAGGAGATTTTTTTTTCCATTGTCATTTTCTTTTCTTTTTCTTTTTATTGTAACTTTTGTAGTTATTTTCTTTGTGGTTACTATGGACTTTGCAAAAGTCTTCTATATTTTTAACGGTTTATTTTAACACATTAACTATATAATTTTAGTAACCTTAAAATTCCATTGCTTTCCTTCTACGACTTGATGTTTTTTACCTAATGGAACACATGTTGTATTATATTTTCTTTACTTTGTGTGGTAGGGGAGCTAGCTACACCCATGCAAAAGTGGACATGTGGAGATACAAGGAAAACTCTGGCAATGCATGCTTCCCTTCTACCATAGGGTCCTGGACATTCAATTCACTTTTCTAGGCTTTGTGGCAGCTGTCATTAGCAGATGATTGATCTTGCTGGCCCCAAAATGCAATGTTTGATTTTTAATGGTTTTATTTTCATAGCTAGGTATCTAACACTTTAATCATTTTTACACGTATGCCACAATTTTAAAAGTTTCTTAAGTTTATGTTCCAACTAGCAAATGTCATCCATACATCTGAATTTGAAACACTCAGCTTAGCATTTATTTTGAGATTATACCAGAGGATAAGATTTCTCAGTTTTTGTTCTTCTATAAAGTTCATTCTCCATTCTTAATGAAGTAAAGTATTTTTTTCTTTTTCTTTTTTTCTTGGTTGATACATATTTACCCTGAGTACATCTTTCTATTCTATTGTTCTGATGAGGGTCTTTATGATACTTGGAACATCCTTTTGTTCTTTTTTGCTTTCCAAACCTTTGTGTTGTTTTGATTTGTGTTTATTTGGGTATGATTGTTCCAATATGACTTTCTTCACATTCTTACTCCTTAGAATCTGTTAAGTTCCTTGAATACACCTGATGCTTTCCTCAGATTTGGGAGGGTTTTGCCATTGTTTCTGTAAATAAGCTTTCAGTAAACTTTAATTTGTTCTTCAGTTAGAAAGCCCATCAGTTATTTTTTATCTCTGGGGGAGTTTTCCCTCTTGTTACTTTGAACTTCTAATTTCATGAGATTTTGAGTTCAGTGGTTCTTTTTATACTGATTTAACTCTGCTCTGAACCATATGCACTGGACTTTTCAAACAAATAGTTATATTATTTGTCCTAATTATGATTACTCTTGCTGTGATGTAAGACCATGACCAAAGGAAGTTGTGAAGGATGGGGTTTATTTGGCTTATATTTTGATATCAAAGTTCATCATCAAAGGAAGTCAGGACAGAAACTCCAACAGGGTAGGGGCTTGGAGGCAGAAGTTGATGCAGAGGCAATGAGGGGTGATGCTTACTGGCTTGTTCATCATGGCTTGCTCATCCTGCTTCTTGTAGAACCCAGCCCAGAGGTGGCATCACCAATAATGAGCTGACCCCTCCACCATCAATGACTAAATAAGAAAATGCCCTATGACTACATCTTACAAAGGCATTTTCTCATCTCAGGTTCTCTACTTTCAGGTCATTCTAAATTGTGTCAAATTGACATAAATTCATTCAATACATTATTTTTAGCAATATTTAATAATTTTCAATTATTATAGACTAGTTTTGTGCAGAGAAAAAGAATCTTCATTAATCAGCTCACCTGTATGCAACTTCTGTAGATATGTGCCTCTAAATTTACAATTAAAGGGATTTCCTGGTTTATTTTTCCTTAATCCATTTGGTGTCTTTCCATAGTACAGATTTTGCTGAGTTACCACAACCTACTCTCTTCTACAGAGCATCTGTAATAAGTATTTTAAATTAGCTGACTCAGATGCAAGTCTTTCAGGAAGTCATGTAGAAAATTAGAAAGCTGGACAAAATGACACTCCATTTTTTTTGTCTTTCCCTACAATATGAGACATATGTCCAAGTACACAAATCCTTTCCTGCCACAGGGCAGATCCTCTCTGGTGGTAAGACACTCGGATCAATCACTTCTAGATACCTCAGTTGTCAGATCATGTCAATCAATGGTCAAGAACCAACAGAAGATGAAACATTAGGAACAAGCTTCTAGTACTTCTTGCCTTTAGAAAGGCTGGAGTTGAGGATTTTCTGACACTTGTTATATGCTGACCCAGTGGAAAAGACTTTAGAGACAAAGTTTAGAGACTTTTATTGTTAAATTTGGAACAACAACAACAAAACAGTGCATTTTAAGGGGGGAGATGATAATTATTTTTAATCATTCATTATACATTAGATCCACATAATCATTCATTATACATTAGATCCACATAGACTGTAGGTGGTATCTTCCCATGGTGTGATGGTTTGAATTAGAATGACCATTATGGGCATATATATTTGGATATTTATTCCCAATTGGTAGAGTGTTTTGGAAGGATTAAAATGTGTGGCTTGTTGAAGATGTTATGGTAATATTTTATTTGTGCTGAAATGTGATTTTATTTGTATGTTAATAAAGTTACCTGGGGATCAGAGCTAAGAGCAAACCATTAAGCAGAAGTCTGGTAGTGGGAGTACATGCCCGTAATCTGATCACATGGCAGGCATAGTCTCTATGTGTTCAAGGACACTGCCAATTATGGTGAATCAGGACAGCAGCAAGTGGTAAGAAAAGGTGGTCTTAGCTCTTGGCTACTACTCAATCTCTGGACATTTAACTCTTTATTTGGCTCTGTGTTTTTTATTTAATAAGACTGTTTAGAATTACATCTACAAGATGTGTCACTGGGAATGGTCTTTGGGGGTTTCAAAGACCAAGCTAGGCCCAATATCCACATTTTTCTTCTTCCATCTGGTAAATAAGGTACAAGTTCTCATCTACTGATCTAGTGCCATGTGTTCTAGCTGCCATGTTCCCAATCATGATGAACATGTACCAACCCTATGAAACTGTAAGTAAGCCTCTAATTAGTTTATTTGGTCATGGTATCTCTTAATGGCAATAGAATAGTAACTAAGACACTTTGGCTGGACCTTGTAGAGCCTGCATGGGACTGGACTAGGCCCTCTATATAGCAAGATAGTTGTATAGTATGATATGCTTAAGGGGCACCTTGGCAGTAGGATCAGAGTCTATCCCTGGTACATGAGCAGGCCTTTTGAAGTCTACTTCTATGATGGAACACTTTGCACAGCCTTGCGTCAAGGGGAGGGACTTGGACCTACGTCTACTAAATGTACCTCCCCATGGGAGGCCTTATTTTCTTGTAGAAAGGAAAGGGGAGATGGGTTGGGAGGGGGAGGCTGAGGAGGCAGGAGGAGGGAAAAAGGGGATCTTTGGTATGTAAAATGAATATTATTTTTCTTTAAAAAAAAAAGGAACTTTTCTTATCCTTGGCTGACAATGACTCTGATCTCAAGACAGACTATGGTTGTTTCTGGGCTGCTATATCAGGTCAATATCCCCAATATCAAGTATTAACTACTACTATAGTGTAGAAGACATAGTCCCTGTCCTAAGAATGTGTATTTTTTGGATATAACAAAATAAGTTATGAAAAGATAAAATGAAAACCCCCAAATCTAAGTTGGACAAAGCAAGCCAACAGAAAAAGAGAAGTTCTCCCAAGAACAGGCACAAAAGTCAGAGACATATTCCTTTACACATTCATTAGTCCCATACAAGTATTGAACTGGAAGCTGTAGTATATATACAGAGGACATAGTGCAGTAAGCTCTGGGCATGGTGCTTCAGGTTCTAAGTCTATATGACCTAAGCTCATGGTGATTTACAAGGCCTTGTTTTCTTGGTGTCCTCCATCCCTTCTGGCTCTTATCCTCTTTCTACCTCCTCTTCTGTCCAATCCCCTTGAGCTCTCAGAAGAGGGACTGGATGGAAACATATCATGTATAGTTGTGTGTTCTAGGGTCTTTATGAGAGGGGACATATGGATCTTCCTGGGAGGGGGAAATAGACTATGCTGCCAGGTTGTAGGGAGGCTGAGAATGACAGGATCAGGTGGTCAGGGGAAAGGAATATGGGATTGAGGGAAGGAATGAGAGCAGAGACGGCTAGAATTGAAGAGCATTTGAATGATGGTACAGGAACCTAATGCAGTGGAAACTTTCTATGACATATTAAGGTGATCCTAATAAAATTTCCAAATAGTGAGGGAGAAAGAATTCAAACTGGCAATCTCTTGTCACCAACAAAGCTTCTGGTGCCATAAATGGATTTCATTCAGTTGAGTTATTTGCCCAAAGTTCCCATAGCCACCCTTAAACATTCCAGACAGTTTCCAAGATAATAGATTGCTCTCCACAAATGACACTAAAGATCCATTGCTTAAACAATACTCATCCAATTCATTGAACATTGAGAGAACAAGCTAGTGCCTATGTAGAAACTTGAACCCATGTTCTAGTGTCTAAGACATGGAAAGAGTATTCTTCTGGCTACCAAAGCAGAAAATCAAGTATTAAACCAACCACTAAAATTTTTGTCTATAATCTGTCCTGTATAGCTGAAAGTTTTCCTGTGTCCTGCCTGGCCTGTGGTCAGGACAAATCTCTCTCACCTGCCAGTCCCAAGTGAACACACAGAAGCTTATATTAATAATAACTGCTAGGCAATTAGCTCAGGCTAACTACTGACTAGCTCTTCAAATTTAACTCAGCCCATTTCTGTTCATCTATATGTTACCATGTGTTCCAAGGCTTTACTTGTGTGCCATTACATACTGCTCCCTGGATGGTGGGCTGGAGTTTCCTCACTCAGCCTTTTTCTTCCCAAAATTCTCCTTTTCTGCTTATCCCATTTACACTTCCTGCCTGGCTACTGGCCAATCAGCATTTTATTAAACCAGTGTACAAAAGCATTGTTCCACAGCAGTCATGCCTACAAAATATGCTAAGACAATGGTGGCACAAACCTTGTTGGAACAACGAATCAATGTCTAATTTGACTTAAGACCCAATTCATGAGATGAAACCAATAATGCTTGCGTGACCAAGAGTCTAGGTAGCCCAGAAACTTAGGGTAAAATGAAACACTTCTAGTCTAAAAAAAGGAAAAAAAAAAAGGAAGAAAGAAATTAACAGCAAAATGACTTCTAATGACATTCTGCTATGCTTATAGAGCAGTGCCTTATACAGCCATCATCAGAGAATCCTTCTCCTGAAGGATATAGGAACAAATACAGAGACTCACAGCAAGACATGACAGAGAAAAGAAACCAGTCCTTAAATAGAATCATCTTGTACAACTCTTATATATACCAAGGAGTTTTCTTTCTTCCCTTGTGGAAAATTAGAACATAAAACATTTCTCCATATTGAAACAGAGAGTGTATTATGAACAATGAATACATGCTCAGCTAAAGCAATACCTTTGATTTTACTATTTCCCAACTTGCCATCTTTTCTTATCAGTGCATAAAATCAAGCAAGACAGAAGCTCTCCTTTCCCAATAGCAATTCACCTCTGCAAGTCAGAATGCACCAGAGTCCAGTTCTAGAGGAGGGCATGATCTGATGATGGGTGGATACAAGAACAGCAATGGGAGGAATCAGACATAGAACACTTCTTAGTTTCATTTTAGGAGAGATGGACATAGAGGAAATGCATTTAGATACAGCTTGTCCTACTCTGACAACCTGTATCTCTCACAGCCTTTATTTATACAAAAAATCATTTCCTCTTGCACACCTTTCAGTCATCATTGATAAACAGATGTCTCTTTTCCAGTCATTTCCCTCAAAGTTATGACATAATTAATAAAGAAAGTTTTCATTTTTATTCATAAAACCCATAAACCATTTTTTAAGAATCTAGAGGCATATGACAGCCTGTGCCCAGGTTGGTAGCTCTGGCTGCTTCAAGGACATTAGACCTAAACAAAATTTCTGAGCATAAAGCCATGTCCCAAGCAGTGTATTATTAACTCTTAATGGCCAGAGTGCCCAAGAAAAATCATCGGGCCAAAGCTACTGCTGTTATTAATTAAAATTCTGGCATAACAAAATGTTTGTATTTTATATCTGTATAGAATTTGTCTACATATCTAATCCTGGCATTGTGTTGTTCCTTGGTCATATGACACCATAGTGGCCCTGCAGGTACTAATTTTTCTAAGATAGGAGGTCCTGACATCGTATTCTTTTATCATCTTTCTACTCTATTCTTTGTTCATCAATATAAGTCTCTGTGTAGGGCAGATGTATATGCCATATAATTGTCTGAGTATGTAGTGGGAAGAGGCTTGCAATCTGAACTGAGGCCAGCTCCACCAACCAAATATTGTTGACTTTTTTTAGTTTACTTTATTTTGAATATCTTGTTCCTGTGTAAGTACAAGGATTGATGTTTCAAGATTGTCTCATAAAGAGACTTTTGGCTTCTTTATATGTATCACACCCTCCAAGGCGTAAGGACGACCTTCAAGTTGATAAGGATATCTTCCTAAAAGTGGGAGGGGTGGTATGTTCAGGACTTTCCTGGGGAAGCTTACAAGCAACATTCCTGGGAGAAGGCATAAATGATTCATAAGAAATTTTTCATCAATCCAATATCCCCAAATTGTACAAATATTAAAAGTGTCCTGTGGGGCATTTATCCACCAACCCCACAGTTCCCTAGAGATTTTTTGAGTGCAAGCAGCAGGAAATATTAGATAGAAGGATTTAGATTGTGGAGATAAACAGAAAATAAAAGATAGCTTCATTAGGGCCTGGAACCTATTCCAAGGAGCCCTGACTGTCTCTGTCCCAGGGTATTTCTAGAGACACCAAGGGGTGGAGCAAAAGATCTCCCCCATAGCACAGCCAAGTGCAGACCATCTCAGACACCTGCACTCAGGCCCATGGTCCTAATCATCCTCTTTATACAGACCTGCTGGGTCTGAAAATGGGCTCCCAAAGTGTCCTAAGTATGCAACAGGTGTAAATGAAAACCAAAGGTGGCAGGCACACCAGCCATCACAAGGCTCAGGTTTGCTGGATCTTTGTCAAGTAGCTGTGCTGGCTTTATGACTTTTGCTGTCTCCATCAGGTATGGCTGTGCCAAGAATGTTGGATATATGATATGCTTTTCTTATTTACTCCCCAAGAAAAAGTAAAAAACTGTCAGTTTCTTCCTAATTCTAACATCATTAGACTAGGACATGGATTATGGCATGTAATATACAAAAATTTCCTACTAAACCTCGTTGTGGTTGGCTTATAGTTTCTCTTGTTTGTTAAATTCTCATCATTCATTTAGATATTACTGAATCATTGTTTACCTGGAAAAAATGAGAGTTTGTGCTTCTTAGTCTACCATTATCTGGATTAAATTATAGAAATTATTTTTTTACTAATTAAAAACTAACATTTACAAAATATCCACACCACTACTGTTCAATAGTTTTAGAAATGGGTCATGCTGAAAATTTTGATTTCTTCATAACAGGTATGCAATCACATCCCTTTAAAATGACTTAAGTGATTGTATATAGATTTTAAAACACCCTGCTATTATCATTCTTTCAGGGTTGAAGGTGTAAAATGAGCAGTCCAACTTAAAACACATTGAACATATGTCTTATTTAGGGTTTGATTGCTGTGAAGAGACACCATGACCATGAAAATGCTTATATAGTAAAATATCTATTTTGGGTTGGCACACAGTTTCAGAGGTTGAATCCATTTTTATCTTGGCAAAAAACATGGCAGTGTCCAGGCAGACATGCTGTTAGAGAAGGAGCTGAGTGTTCTATATCTGGATAGTCAGACAGCCAGAAGAGAATTTTGAGCCGCAAGGCCTGGTATGTGAGACCTCAATGACCACCCAAGCAACACACCTCCAAAAAGGCCATACCTAATATAAGAGGGCAACAACTCCTAATAGTGTTACTTCTGGGAGAATAAGCAATCAAACACAGGAGTCAATGGGGACCATACCTATTCAAAGCATCACACTGCACAAAAGTCTCCTTTATTCATCCTTTAGTTTGTAATCTATATGAAAAAAATCTAAGTATTAGGAATAATCTTATTTTTTGTTCTGTAAATAAATCCAGAGTTTAAAATGAGCCAATAAATTATTTGATTTCACAATGATCTTAAATGATATCAAAGCTGTTATCAAACAATTTTGAGTTCATTCTTCCATTAAAAAAATGATTCCATAAAATTTTCTAAAACATTTTAATTAAAGACAAATGTGCTTCTAGGCCAGTCATAAAACATTATTCCTCAATGTAACTATAACCTATTTTCAGTCTCATATATAACTTGAATCTGAAAGAAAAACTTGTTAGTTTAGGGAATCTGGATTTGCCCTGAAATTTAAATCGACCAATTAAATTATTTGAAACTTGTATCTTAATTGTACAAAGTACACATTTCAAATCTATGTGACAAAGTTTAAAAAAGGAAGAAATCACAGCAACACTAAAATAAAGAAGCAAAGTGAAGAAGTGCCTATAATTCAGATTACATCCATGCACAGCCAGCCAGCATTAAGTGGACTGAGTAGATTTTAAAAGGAATACACAAAGTTAGGAAGGTGAAATAGTGGGGTTGGGTAGGAGAAGAATTTGAGAGAGGCATGGCTTTGATCAACACATATTATCTGAATATTTGGAATTCTCTAACAATTTTTAAAGGAGGAAATGATTAATGGTATGGATGAAAATAGGTCAGATGAAAGGAAGCAAATATGTAATGATGATTAAGCAAGTATAATGTTGGCCTTCATAACAATGATAATTGGAGACTGTCCAAGTTGAAATATAAATAAATTTAAGTAAACCCTCGTTAAATGATTCCACATGTTTGTAATTTCTTAGAGTGCATTATTTTTCCTTTAAGGACCTGCCACTCAATTCAAAATTGCCCTGCTAACTATCAACTTACTGTCCATTGACCCTTACCCAATGAAACCATTAGATAAAAATATTCTATTCATGAAATAATTTTATTGACCCTTAGAGGAGTTCACTTTTTTTTTAGCTTACAACCCCCCAACACACACACAAACACACAGTTTTTGTTTCTAAAAGGACTCTTTCATGGGGTCATGCAACAGAGAACAAGAATTTAAGCATTCTCCTGTTGCCAGTGCAAATTTGTTTCTTTATCTGAAAGCTTTCAAAGGCTTGCCTTCCCCCAGGGATATTCTGTTTCAGCTTTCTGAGGAATCCTTTAGAATGTTGCAAGTGAGTTTAGAGAAGAAAAGAATAGGAAGGAGTAAGAAGAAGGAAAATTCAAACAATTTAAATAAAATCTCCAAAGACTTGTTTCTCAAAATTCACTTCTCAGTGTGTTGCATCAAGTGTCTTGTCTCACCCTACTTTCAAAGATGGATTTTGTATGACATAATAAAATCATGCCTTTAAAATTGTCTATACAAGGAACCAATGAGACAACACTACAAAATGATGTATGCTTGATGATTAAAAATGACTAGGATATCTAAGGTTGAATTTCAATACATTGATATGAATCTCTAAATCAGTATCGGTTTCTTTAAAATGTTGATTTGATCATGGTAACACTTATAAACATATGCTTAAAGGATTATGTTTAATCAAGTTGACAACTTGAATAACCTAAGAGATGGGATTTATTAAAACATTTGTGGTTATACTGTAAACTGGTTTTAATAAACAATGGCTTTTTGTAAATAATAATCTATTCTTCTTAATATTGATAACAAGTATTTTCATGTTTTCCCATTGAATAAAGCACTATGAAATGTGTAGAAACTGTATAAATAATGGGGCTAATTATATCTAAAACTGTCTATCAGAAGCATGTATACTAATTTATATAATAATTCCAAAGCTTTTCTTCCTATTAATCATAAATAAATTAATTTTTTCTGAAAAATTCTTAAATTAATGTGGCTATGATCTTAAATTCTCTTGATTAGTGATTAATGGGTAAATGAAAAAATTCAAGTAACTAATTTTACTTCCAGACTAATCCCCCAAACCAAAAACAAACAAAATGAGCAAATGGTTTCATTAATAAAGACTCACTCCAATATTAAGGAAAGAATCACACTTCTATTTCTGTTTTAATTTTAGAGGTTATAATTTATTTACAATGTTTCTTCCTTCCTTTTCATCCTTCAGATCCACTACTAGTCCTATCTATGCTCTCCTCTAGTTCATGCCTTCTTTTCTTACTGTTACTGCATGCAAGAATATACATGTTTCTGATTACAGTCTGTTCAGTCTGTGTACTGTCACTTGGGTATGTGATTGTAGAGATAAGCATCTGAACTGGACAAAAAATTTGGTGTGTCTTCTTTAGGAAATGCCACCTCTTCCTCTCCCAGCTTTCCTGAGTTGTCCATAGTTTTTGTATAGAGTTGAGACCCCAGAGCTAATCCCTGTGCAGTTTGGCATGTTCATTGGTTTCAGCCTTGTTCAGTTCACATTAGGGAAGCCATGTTGCTTAGACTTCATGGTTGTAGCTTCCAATATGACAAGAATACACAATTCCTGTAGTGATATTTCTTGAATCCTGTGATATTCAAAAGTGTAGTTATGCTAATCTTGGTTCTGATAACACTACACACAAAGATCATGTTGTTCTCTTCCTTGAAAAGCTTTGCTTTTATTTATGTTTTGAATACACACAAAAAGGAAGATCACAGATGATCTTAAATCCTTTATCTTCCTCAGCAATCAGGCTATACCCCATTCTCTCTAACAGATAGGGCCATTGTTCTGACACAGACCTAGTGTGAGTGTTGGGAGAAGTAAGCCCAGCTCCTCCCAATTGCAGCTGCAGGATAAATTTGTGATCGTTCCTAATAATAATTCTAATTTTGAGTCCAGACTTTTTCTGAATGACAGTTATTTCTCTCGGTCTCAGACTTGTCTTAAGTTCGCTGTTCTCCAAACTTGCTCTTGACAAGTCTTGCTGCTGTTGTTTTACTTCTAAATAAGAAATATATTTTTCCTCAATTATTTATTTTACAATAGTCTTCTTTATATTAATGTTTGATGGTTTGAGTTTGAAAAACCTAGATGCTTATTTCCTCTTCACACTTTTTAAAAATTTTGGCAATGGAAAAAAAGTCAAGTCATTCTGATAACTTGAAGAAAACTTAGTCTGAAAATTAAGCTAGATATGAATAGAAAGAATAACTTTTATTGTATAATATAATTAATTTACTTGTCACTTACTTTTTATAATTAAATAAATTTAACTTCAAACTTAAATTTACATGTGAATATTATTACCAGTTCTATTCAGAACTCAACTAAATTCTGAAAGTTAGGTAAATATGAAGTCTTCATGTAATAGGCCCATAAAGAAAGTTTTCTACCAAGCAAATGGACGGAACTAAAAAAAGTCATCCTTAGTGAGATAACCTAGATACAGAAAGGCAAGCATGGTATGCACTCACTCGTAAGTGGATATTAGCTATAAAGTAAAGGATAAGCATGCTATAATCCATGGAACCAGAGAGGGTAGATTAAAAAAAAAAGAGGGTTAAAAGAGAGACAGAACCCCATGGATTTCCCTGGGAAGGGGAAACAGAAGAGATCTCCTTTGTAGATTGGAGGTTGGGCAGGGATTGGAACATGAGGGTTTGGATTTGGGAGTGGATTGAAAAATAAGAGATGTCTTGATGGGGGGCATTGTGGGGTCAGGTAGAAAACTGGTGTAAGGGAAACTCTCAGGAATCTAGAAGGATGACACAGCTAAGACTTAGCAATAGTGGATAAACAGCCTGAACTGTCATCTCCTGTAATCAGATTGGTAACGGCCCCAATTGCCATCAGAGAGCCCTCATCCAGAGACAGACGGAATGAGATGAAGAGATCTTCAACCACACACTGGGCCAAACTTGGGGGGGAATCTTGTTGAAGAGAGAGAGGAAGGATTGTATGAGCCAGGAGGATCCATGTCATCACAAAGGAACCGCAGAAACAACTAAACTGGGCTCCTAGGAGCTCCAGTCTCTGCATCAACAGCTAGGGAGCTTGCATGAGACCAACCTAAGCCCTCTACATATGTGCAACAGTTGTTTAGCTTCATCTACTGCTGCAACTCCTAATGGTAGAAGCAGGACCTGTCCCTAGTGCTTAGGTTGGCTTCTAGGAACCTATACCTCAGACTGGTTGCCTTGCCCAGCCTTAATACAAGGGAAATAACTTAGTCCTACTTCAACTTTCTATACCATGCTTAACTGAAACCCATGGAAGGGCTACCCTTTTCTGAACAGAAAGAGAGGAGGAGTGGACTGAAGGGTGGGGTGGGGGGAGGAAGAGAGGAAACTGAAGTCAAGATGTAAAACCAAAACATAAACAAGTAAGTAATAATAGTAACAATAATAATAACAAAAGAATGTCTCCTACCACCTGTCTTTCATAAACTTGTAAGTAGACATGAGATCCCTCCATACAACAGCTAAGATGACAATCCAAGAAACTGAAAGTGGGTGTTACAACTGGCACTTAGTCAAAGAATGCTATATATTACCTCCATGAAAAAGGAAAGTGCTGTTTCACTGAGTGTGACTTCCAAATGTGCAGATGTCTCCAAATACTTGTCTACAAACTTAAGAAAAGGCTCCATCCTAGTGTTTCATATTTGTTGTTTGTATTCTAGCTTAAGTAGATTTGTGTGAAGCAGATTAACAACTTTTACAGTTAATATATGTGATTGTTTAATTGCTGTGTCCTTGCATGAAGAAGAATTTGTGAAAAGAAAACAAGAGGGGAAAAAAGCAACATCGGTCTTTGTGAGATGCCATGACATTTGTTATAAAATCTCACACAGTGAAACAAAGTAGATGGATTGAAGAAACCTAGTATGCAAAATTAAGTAGAAGTATAAGAATGAGAGATTACACCAAGGTCTGTCATGGAAAACTGTTATGAAGTTTGAAAAAGAAAGAAACGGGGCACCAGAGTACATGCAGTGGTGGCCAATGCATAGACTTGTCAAGGGGTGTTTGTTAAAAACAGATAATACATTTGGAAAATTTTGGTTTTCATTTATTTGTGTGTGTCTATATTCAGATCAATGAAAGTCAGTTCAGGTTATAAGTCTAAAGCTACTGAGTTTGGGATATGAAGGCAGATAATGAACTCCACTGGGTATGAATCCAATCTGAGGGAGTGGATGAAAGGCTACTAGAACCTTTTACAGAATGAAAAAATACTCCATGAAAAAACAAGGATTCACTGGACTATAGAGTCAAAAGATATTTAATGGCTACAGCAGAAATAATTTAAGGGAGTGTTATATCAGCAGAGAGAATGAAAGAGCAGTTTTTCAACCAGAAAGGCAATATTCAAAGGGAAAGCAGAAGGTATTAAAAACTGGAAGGCTCTTGACCTGCTTCTATGGGGTGGCTCTTTTGATCCAAATAGAGATTACTTACATAAATTGAAAATAAATAACAGTGTTCTAGATGAAAAGGAAAGTGTTATCTCACATAAAAAAAATACTTAAAGCTATCTATCACTATACAGAGATGTGTTCCAACTCTGATCAATCAAAAGTATTATCTGGAAACTTCTTAGAAATGTAAAATTTTTGAGCCTTATCATAGAATATAAATGGATTAGAAAGTATAGATTAGAATAAATTAATCTGTATTTTAACAAGATCTTCAGATCAACCAGATACTGGCTTAGACTTGAGATGAGATCCATTGCTCAAATAACAAGTGAAAGCATGACACTTTATTTCCGACTAAAATATTGCTCCATACTCCTTAACATGACAGCCTTTATCATGCTTCATATCTAATAAGCCACTACACATTATAAAGCCATGATTTGAATATTAGTTCTGATAAACTTGCAGGTTCTCCTTTCTATCAGTGAATTTGGAAATGTAGTATTTTTGCCTAATCCAAAATGAGGAACACATAAATATTTTTAATTTAATTTTCTTCCATAGCCATTTGTGTTTCAACAAATAATTCATTAACTGAAAGTATATATGTAAACATATACACGAATAGGTGCACACATATTTTACACCGATTTTTAAATGAATACATGTTATGCTTATTATCATGGTACAGAACTTGTGAGAGCGGCTAACCAAGGTGTGGCTTAAATTGAGGCCCATGCCTTGAGAAGGATCCTACACTGTCTAAATGGCCAGGAAACAGAGACTGGCTAGCCCAGAGATCTAGGGTAGAAAAAGACATGACTGACCAAAAAAAATGAAATTATTCTTTATGATATTTTTCTATACTCATAGATAAGGGTCTATTCTAGTGATCATCAGAGAGGTTTTCTCTGACAGCAAATGGGTATAGGTGCAGAGAGCCACAGACAGACATCAGCAGAGAGAGAGAGTAAATTGGAGGTATCCATCATGTTCCTTCACTCAGATCTCAGAGAATCCTGTGGAAAAGCAGGAGGGATAGTTGTAGGAATCAGAGGACATGGAAGACACCAGAAAAACATGGATCACTGAATTGATTAAGCATGATTCATATGGGCTCACAGAGACTGAGGTGTTAAGCAGGGGGCCTGCATGGGTCTGCACCAGGTCTTCTGAATGTATGACTGTTAGGAGTAGGAGTAGGTTTGTCTCTAACTTTTTCGCTTCTTCTTGGGACTCTTTTCCTCCTATTGTATTGCCTTATCTCCCTCAGTATGAAGGGTTTTGCCTTGTCTTATTGTATCTTGTTTTGTCATGATTGGTTGTTGTCTCTTGGCCAGGTGCTGCTCTTCTCTGAAGGGAAAGAGACAGAGGAGTGGATCTGATGGAGAGGAAAGATGGGGGAATGCTGTGAGGAATATATGTAGGAAAAACTTTGATTGGGATATAATGTATGAGAGAAGAGTCTATTTTCAATTTAAAAAAAACAGAAAAAATATGACATTCATGCCCTATAACCCTTTCATGTTTTTTAAAAACATATACATAATGTTTTGTTTATTACTTTCTTGCTCATTTTTAGTTTACTTTTAGATAGGTATAATGAATACTGTGACTTCTACATACATTTAATTGAAAATATATATAGAAATGTGAACATAATAAATTATGCTGATATGCTATCATTATTTTGTAGTTGTAATAGAAAATATTCAATATTTTTCTACTTCTAAAATTCCCAAAAGCAATAGTATTATGAAAAGAACCTTGAGATGTTTTGCTCATAAAGGCTGTGCCTTCATAAATGAATAAATGCTCTCATCTGGAAGTAATGTTGTTCTTCTACACCTATTCACCCAAAATTTTAATAGTTCCTCCTGGAGGAAGGCTCCTTAAGACTCAGAAAGTAAAACTTAAAAATCTTACAGAGCCCTTGAAACTTATAAGATTCACAAGACCCACCTCCAAGTAAGAGTTGCTGAGGAGCTGTGATTGGAAGATCAGCTTGCCAGTCATGCTTGGAGCTCAAGGAATACAGCTTGCCTGTGTCTCATCCATGCTGCAATTTGCTTTTGTTTGTTTGTTTGTTTGTTTATTGGTTGGTTGGTGTTTTTCTTTTTCCAGTTATGTACCTATCTTTGAGTCACCCTTGCTTCTCAAAAAACAAGAACAAAATCTTAACCATAGTCCCCTGATAAACCCCCATAAATGCACTTGTCCATTAATCAAGATTTGAAAGGGATTGATTATTTGGTCCGTTGTCACTTTTCTATCAAGAATAAACAGACATTTGCTTTCATTTCCTAAGAAAAAGTGTCACAACCATCTGCATGAGAGGAATACTGATTAAGAATAGGCACAGGACCACCCCATCAGACCTTGTAATCTACAAGCCCCACATGGTCCTCCAAACCTGGCCATCCCCCGAGACCACACCCACTCCCTGAGACACAGACTCTACTAACTCCAATTGGACCAAGAAGTGAGTGACTATTCTCCTATCCAGTCACCCCAACCTCTAGGCCTAGGCCCAGAGGTACAACCTGTATTCCCCACCCCCCACTCATTGCAGCCTCAGTTTGCTGTGGATATCGCTTTGTACAAATAAAATGCTGTTTGCCCAGTGGCTAGGCAGGAAGTATAGGCGGAACAAGAGAGAAGAGAATTCTGGGAAGTAGAAGGCTGGAGAGACACAGCCAGCCGCCGCCATGAGAAGCAACATGTAAGACACTGGTAAGCCAGGAGCCATGTGGCAAAGCATAGACTAACAGAAATGGGTTAATTTAAGATAGAAGTAGATAACAAGCAGCCTGCCATGGCCATACAGTTTGTAAGCAATATAAATTTCTATGTGCTTTCTTGGTTGGGTCTGAGTGACTATGGGACTGGCGGGTAAGAGAGATTTGTCCTGACTGGGCCAGGCAGGAAAATTCTAACTACAAATGGCGCCCAACGTGGGGCAAGAGTTTCCACCTAAAACCTGACAAAAAAGATTCTAAAACAGAGCTAAAAACAGCTTCCTAGTTGTCTCTCTCAAGTTAGTGGCAGCCTGCCGGTTTGAGCTACTATGGCGGGTTCCTGGCATGTGCGTCTGACCTGCAGTGTGGTGGGAATGAGGAGTCTACAAGCAGCACTTTACTCTGCTGCGTGGTAGATTTAGCCTTTACTAGTTTAAAAAAAGAAAAAAGTTTCTGGGCTATGCACTGCTTTGATAGAACTGCTTCTGATAGTTGATGGTACACATGGCTTCAGACCCAGAGCTGGCAGTAAACTGTACCGCCGCCAAGTTGGGAAGCAGGGGTGGGCGGAGCCAGCAGCCACAGCAGCGTTTCAGTCTTACAAAGATGGATATTACACAGAGAATCTGGTTTGTCTTGTCTTTGGGATTTTTAACTACAGAAAAAGATTTGATCGTAAAAGCTGTTGAGTTAAACAAGTATGTAAATTTTAAAGGTACCTTGACTTCAAAATTTGGATATAAGGATATGTTGCTTTGGAAAGGAGTCTCTGCTTTTGTTTCCACAGAAAGCCAGAGGCTATGGATTTGTTCCAGATTAAGATACATCAGGTTTGATCAGCCAAGACCACCTGAAAGGTCTCCGATGACACCATGGCCCAGATGATCTGACATCCAGAATGGTTTCAAGACAACTGGATCAGAGGTTCACCCTAATGGACTACTCTATAATACTAAAATTTTCTTTGTATCCCCATAAGATACAGCGCCCCCTCCAGCAGAAAGTAATAAGAGAAACTACGCCCACATTCCCAAAATTATCAAGCTGGCTTTGGAGATGGAATTGGCTCACTCCTTCTCTAAACCCAGACATATTGCTAAAATGAAAGGTTAAGAGATTCTTGTGTCCCAAATCAGAAGAGCCCTCTGGTGTGGGACAGACAAAAAACAATATTTTTCTTTAAAACAGGTTGATTATAAATGTGATCTCTTTCTAAAGAAAAAGAGGGGATATGATATAGATATAATAGGATAAAAGGGTAGATTAAGGAACTTACTTCTAAAGAGCAACAACTTGTTTAAAATGTTTTACATTGGTTTAGATTTTAGTCTTTTGATACAAACTTAAAGTTAATTTTGTTATACTGTGTATATATTTCTACTCTTGTTTAAGATATTATGTTTGTACAGCTCGTTTAAAATTGTAATGGATAATTAAAAATAGATTAATAATTAATCATCTAGGATAATCATACTTGTAGCCATGTTAGTTAAGTCTTCTAGGTATACACAGAGATATTTCAGATAGATAGGTAATCTTCAAATACTTCAAAGACCTTCAGAATATGGCATTTAAAATATTTTTAAAATTTAGACTTTCTGGACAGTGAGACATGTCTGCTCCTGGTAACACCGATTTACTTCAGAGACAACGATGGGCATTGAAGACACTTTATATCTTATCTTCACCTTTGCAAAAATAGCCATTTGGGCAAGAAACTATTCTTGCCTGGACTGCTTGATCAACTGGACATGCAGGACCCATAGAAAGGTGACCACTGAACTTTGCTTGACAAAATGGTCGTTCAGGTTCCTGCTTTGCAGAGGAAACTGCCAGACATTCTACAGGACACTGAGAAAAGTGATCGAGAGACTCTAGCCCTGTAGGCTAAAGACAAATGCCCCAACTTTACAAAGGAACATTAGGTGACTGTCCAGGCTGTCAGCTGTCTCTGTCTACTCTTGCAAGACTCCTGAAAAATGCTTACATCCTTCTCCCAGTTCTCAGGTAATATTATATCCTTCTGAGGACTTTGATGTGGTTGAAGACTAAATAGTTATAATTTCCTCAATTATAATAAAAGATAAGTTAGATATAAAACCTTAGACTTACAAATATAAGATAGATAGGATATCTTCTTTAATATTGTAACTGTAATTCTTGCTAGATAATTGTTTTGTTATATGTAATTTTACTATGTAAAAGTTAAAACCTTCCTTAAAAAAAAAAAAAAAGAAAAGGGGAAGTGCTGTGGATATCGCTTTGTACAAATAAAATGCTGTTTGCCCAGTGGCTAGGCAGGAAGTATAGGCGGAACAAGAGAGAAGAGAATTCTGGGAAGTAGAAGGCTGGAGAGACACAGCCAGCCGCCGCCATGAGAAGCAACATGTAAGACACTGGTAAGCCAGGAGCCATGTGGCAAAGCATAGACTAACAGAAATGGGTTAATTTAAGATAGAAGTAGATAACAAGCAGCCTGCCATGGCCATACAGTTTGTAAGCAATATAAATTTCTATGTGCTTTCTTGGTTGGGTCTGAGTGACTATGGGACTGGCGGGTAAGAGAGATTTGTCCTGACTGGGCCAGGCAGGAAAATTCTAACTACACCAGTTGCAGACCAACAGGCAAGACTCCTGTGGGCAGGACTTCCCACCACCATCCCCCATGGGACCCTGTAATCTACAAGTCCCACTCTGTCCCCAAAACCCACCCATCCTCTGAGACCCCAGCAGCACCCTGAGACACAAACACCGCCAGTGTCAACTGAACAAAGAACAGGTCCCTGAGACACAGACACTGCTTGTACTGAATGGAAAAAGAGATGGGTAGATACCAGTGGAAGAATATGTCCAACAACATAAACAGCAATATGGCACCACCAGAAACTAATGGTTCTACAACAGGAAAACATGAAATCTTAAAATAGAAGAAGCAGAAGAAAAATGTCTTTAAAGATAACTTTATGAGGCTGATAGAGGCATTTAAAATGGAAATGAAAAATTCCCTTAAAAAATCAAGGAAAAGACTAACAAAAAATGGAAGAAGTCAACAAATCTTTTAAAGAAAGCCAAGAAAAACAAGCAAAAGAAGTCAAACAGCTGAAGGGAATAGTTTAAGACATGCAAATTGAAATAGGGGCAATAAAGAAGACACAAACTGAGGGAAAGCTGGAAATGGAAATCTGAGTAAAGAAATTGGAACTAGATATGCAAGCATAACCAACAGAATACAAGAAATGGAAGACAGAATCTTAGGCATTGAGGATACAATAGAGGAAACAGATTCATCAGCCAAAGAAAACATTAAAGCCAGTGAAGTCATAACACAAAATGTCCAGGAAATCTGGGATACCATTACAAGACCAAACATGAGAATTATATGGAAAGAAGGGTAAGAATAGTAGCTAAAATGCACAGAAATATATATTTAACAAAATCATAGAAGAAAACTTTCCTAACCTAAAGAAGGAAATACCTATGAAGATAAAAGAAGCTTACAGAATACCAATACCAAATAGACTGGACCTCCCCCCCCAAAAAAAGTCCACTCACCACATAATAATCAAAACACTAAACATACAGAAAAAGAAAGAATATTAAGAGCTGCAAAGAAAAAAGGCCAAGTAACATATAAAGGCAAAGCTACCAGAATAACACTTGACTTCTCAATGGAATCTCTGAAAGCCAAAAGATGTTGGACAGATGTGGTGGGTATTGTGTTCCCTGAAATATTGTGTGTTCCCCGAAATAAACATATCTGGGGGCAGAGAACAGACAGCCACTAGAACAGAGCCAGAAATGGTGGCTAGAAAATGGGAAGAGTAAGCCATAACAGAAGTTGGGTGGTGGTGGTACACACCTTTAATCCCAGCACTTGGGAGGCAGAGCTAGCCAGATCTCTGAGTTCAAGGCCACTTTAGAAACAGCTAAGCATGGTGACCCATGCCTTTAATCCCAGGGAGTGGGGGCAGAAAGAAAAAGGTATATGAGGCGTGAGGACCAGGAACTAAAAAGAAAAAAGCATGTAGTTAGTTAAGCATTTGGTTGGTTAAGCGTTCAGGCTTTGGAGCAACACAGTCCAGCTGAGAGCCATTGGGATGAGGACTCAGAAGCTTCCAGTCTGAGGAAACAGGATCACCTGAGGAACTAGCAAGGTGAGGTAGCCGTGGCTTGTTCTGTGTCTCTGATCTTCCAGCATTCACCCCAATAACTGGCCTCAGGTTTGATTTTATTAATAAGACTCTTTAAGATTCCTACTACAGACAGACACTAAGAGACCATGTATGCCAGCCCAGACTATTATACTCAGCAAAGCCCTCAATCAATACGACAGAGTAAACAAGGTATTCCATGACAAAACCAGATTTAAACAATGCTTATCCACAAACTGAGCCCTACAGAAAACACTAGAATGAAAAATCTAACCTAAGGAAGTTATATATACCCATGAAAACATAGGCAATAGAAAATTCCACACCAACAAATTCCAAAGAAGGGAAACACACACACACACACACACACACACACACACACACACATCAAAAATAACTGGAATTAACAATCACTGGTCATTAATATCTCTTAATATCAATGGACTCAAGTTGCCTATAAAAAAAAAACCCACAGGCTAATAGAATTGATACAAAAAGAGTATTCATCCTTTTGCTAATAACAAAATACATACCTCAACTCCAACGTCAGACACTACCTCAGAGTAAAGGGTTAACATAAGACTTTCCAATAAAATGGATTAAAGAAGCAAGTTGGTGTATCCTAATATCTAACAAAATAAACTTCAAACTAAAATTAATCAAAAGAGTTTTACAAGGACCATACATATTCATCACAGGAAAAATCCATCAAAATGAAATCTCAATTCTGAACATTTATGCCCCAAATACAGGGGCACACAAATGTAAAGGAAACATTACTAAAGCTTAAATCACACATCAAACCCTGCACAATAATAATGGGAGACTTCAACTCCCTACTTTCACCACTGGACAGGTCTGCCAGACAGAAATTTAACAGATAAATAAAGGATTTAACAGATGTTAATTGGATTGAATAGACAACAACAGAACATTCTATCCAAACACAAAAGAATATACCTTCTTCTCAGCACCCCATGGGACCTTCTCCAAACTTGACCACATCAGTAGCCATGAAGCAAATTTCAACAGATATATAAAAAAAAAGAAAGAAAGAAAGAGAGAGAAAAGAAAAAAAGAAAAAAAAAACTAGAATAACCCCCTGTATTATATCAGACCATCATTGTTTAAAGTTAGAATTCAACAACACAAATTACAGAAAGCCTACAAACTCATGGAAACTGAAAAATAACAACTGAATCACCACTAGGTCAAGGAAGACATAAAGAAAAAAATTAAAGACTTCCTAGAATTCAATGAATGAATGTACAACATACCCAAACTCATGGGACACTATGAAAGCAGTACAAAGAGGAAAATTCATAGCAGTAAATGCCTACATAAAGACATTGGAGAACTGTCACCCTAGCAACTCAACAGCACTACTGGCTCTAGCATAAAAAGAAGCAAACTCACCCATGAGGAATAGGTGCCAGGAAATAATCAAATTGAGGGCTGAAATCAATAAAATAGAAACAAAAAGAACAATACAAAGAATCAATGAAACAAAGAGTTGGCTCTTGAGAAAATCAACAAGATAAACAAACCCTTATCCAAACTAATCAAAAGGCATAAAGAGAATATTCAAATTAACAAAATAGGAAGCAAAAGGCAGAAAGAGAATATTCAAATTAACAAAATAGGAAGCTAAAAGAAAAACATAACAACAGACAGTGAGGAAATCCAGAGAATCATCAGGTCATACTTCAGAAACATGTACTCCACAAAATTGGAAAATCTAAAAGAAATGGACAATTTTATGGATAGGTACCACATACTTAAATTAAGTCAAGACCAGATAAACAATTTAAGTAGACCTATAACCCCTAAGGAAATTGAAGCAGTCATTAAAAGTCTCCCTACCAAAAAAAAAAAAAAAAAAAAAAAAAAAAAAAAAAAAAAAAAAAAAGAAAGAAAGAAAAAGAAAAAAAAAGACCATGGCCAGATAGTTTCAGTACAGAATTTTCTCCAAACTTCAAAGAAGAGCTAATTAATAGTACTCAACTTGTTCCACACAATAGAAACACAAGAAAATTGCCAAACTCTTTAAGAGGCTGCAGTTATCATGATTCCCAAACCACACAAAAATACAACAAAGAAATGGAATTACAGACCAATCCCCATCACGAACATTGATGCAAAAATACTCAATAAAATACTTGCAAACCGAGTCCAACAACACATAAAAAAATTGTCCATCATGATCAAGTAGTCTTCATCCCAGCAATGCAATGGTGGTTCAACATATTAAAATCTGTCAATGTAATCCTTCATATGAACAAATGTAAAGAAAAAAAAACACATGAACATCTCATTAGATACTGAAAAAGGCTTGAAAAGAATCCAACATCCCCTTCATGATAAAGGTCTTGGAGTAATCAAGAATACAAGGAACATCACCTAAACATAATAAAGGCAATTTACAGCAAGCCAACAGACAATATCAAATTAAACGGACAGAAACACAATGTGATTCCACTAAAATCAGGAACAAGAAAAGGCTGTTCACTCTCTCCATATTTATTCAATATAGTACTTGAAGTTCTAGCTAGAGCAATAGATAACAAAAGGAGAGCAGGGGATACAAATTGGAAAGGAAGAAGTCAAACCTTCACTATTTGCAGATGTCATGATAGTATACATAAATTACCCCAAAAATTCTACCAGGGAACTCTTGCAACTGATAAACACCTTCAGTAATGTGGCAGGATACAACATTAACTTAAAAAAAATCAATATCCATCCTATATACAAATCATAAATGGGACGAGAAGGAAATCAGAGAAATATCAACCTTTACAATAGCCACAATTAATATAAAATACCTTGGAGTAACTCTGACTAAGCAAGTGAAAGACCTGTATAACAAGTACTTTAAGTCCTGGAAGAAAGAAATTGAAGAAGATATCAGAAAATGGAAAGATCTCTCATGCTTGTGGATGGGTAGAACTAACTTATACGTTTTATTTATCCTCCAGTGCAGCAAACTGAATCAAATCAAAATGGAAAGCCCAGATTTAATTCCCCTGCCCACAGAGAAGCAACTGGGACATGAGACCTGAATAACCTAGCCTGGTAATCAGATTGGTGAATACCCTATCATCACAGAGCTTTCATCCAATAACTGATGGAAGCATATGCAGAGAACCACAGCCAAGCACCAGGCTGAGTTCCAGGAGTCCAGTTGAAGAGAGCAGAGAGGGATTTTATGAGCAGGTATGGGGGTGTCAAGATCACGATGGGAAAATCTACAGGGGCAAATGAACCAAGCTCATAGGAACTCTGGAATTTCAGAATGGCGGCTGAGTAACCTGCATGGCACCACAGTAGACCCTCTCCATATCGGAAAGAGATATTGTGTAGCTTGGTTTGTTTGAGGGGCCCCTAGCAGTGTGGGATCAGGATCTATCCCTGGTGCATGAGCTTGCTTTCTGGAGTCTGTTTCCTATGGTGGTATGCCTTGCTCAGTCTTAATGCAGGGGCATGGAGAGGTGCTTGGTCCTGCCTCAACTGAGTGTACTATGCTTTGGTGACTCCCCATGGGAGTTCTTACCCTTTTGGCGGAGGGGTTGGGGTGGATTGGTTTTGGGGGGAAGGCTGGAGGGAAGTGGCAGGAGAGATAAGAGGGGGTTTGTGATTGGTATGTAAAATGAATAAAAATATTTCTTTAAAAGAAAATGAATAAGAGCAGACATTCCCTTCTTATCTAGGTGATTCCTAGCAGCATGTTATACAGAAAGAAAAAAAAAAAGCCCTCAGCAAATACTGCCTTTCTGTGTAGGGAGAGATTTCCTGTCCTGCATCATCTCTAAAACACACTGATGCTTATATTAATTATAAATGCTAGGCCAATATCTCAGGCTTATTACTAACAACCTCTCACATTTTAAGTTAACCCATATTCCTCAATTATACTCTTCCATGAAGCAGTACCTTTATTAGCATGGCACATTCATCTCTTGCTCCCTCTGCATCTGACTGGCAACTCTAGACTCTTTGCTTCTTCCTCTCAGAATTCTCCTAGTCTGGCTCTCATGCCTAACCTTATTGCATTAAGCTACTGGCTAGTCAGTTTCTTTATTAAACCAATCACAGAGACATATATTCACACAGCATAAAGGAATATTCCACAGCATTTCCCCATTTTTGTCTAAATATAAAAGGTTTTAACTTTAACACAATAAAATTATAAACAACGAAAGGTTCTCAAATAAGAATTATATTTATAATACCTAGTCCATTTATATTTGGTAAAATTAGAGAAATACTCTAATATATATCTACTTTTTGGTTATTATTTTTTTCATGACAGGGTTTCTCTGTGTAGCTTTGGAGCCTGTCCTAAGAGTCACACTGTAGACTGGGCTGGCCTCAAACTCACAGAGCTCCACCTACCCCTTCCTCCACCTACCCCTGCCTCCTGAGTGCTAGCTTAAATGTATACACCACCACTGCTCAGCTATATTATCTATGTTATCTTGGTGAGTCTATAGTTTTACATCTAATTTACTGTTTTATCATAACTGAGGAAAACTGTGATTATAACTATCTAGTCTTTAACACCATCAAAGACCCTAGACAGGTGAAATATTACCTAATGACAGGGACATCAGGCCATCTGGGCTGTCACCCTAAGTTTTTCTGTGATGTTGGGACATTCAACTATGTTCTGCAGGCTGGGTATAATTGACAGACTTTTCTGAGAAGCAGGGGATTTTGAAGGACTGTACTACCTTGTCTTGGCAAAGTTTGCCTTTCTTTTGTCCTGCTGGTCCAGTTTGGACAGTATCTGTCAGAAATTGAGGCAAGGGCAGTTTCTTTGCCCACATGGCTAACTTCTGCCATAAAGAAAACAAGCTCCATATGGAGTTTCCTTGATGTCCATTATCTTTTCTGAAGTAGATTGGTGCTCTCAGGAACAGACATGGCTCTCAGCCATAAAAAGTCTTATGTTATTAAAACATGTTCAATTCTATATTCTGTAGGTCTTTAAAATGTTTGAAGACATTCTATTGTTGTAAATATTATTTTAAGATGTGTTACATTTGTTCATGCTGTGGAACATTTGCTTAATGATGCAAAGAAGTATTTCATTCCTTTATGTTACATTTGTTTGACTCTGTGAAGCTGTGTTGCTTTGCCTGTCCAAAACACCTGCTAGTCTAATAAAGTGCTGAATGGCCAATAGCAAGGCAGATGAAATGATAGGTGTGGCTGGCAGGCAGAGAGAATAAATAGCAGTAGAAATCTGAAAGCAAAAGAGAAAAACAGCAAAAGAAAAAAGAACGTAGGAGGCTAGGGACCAGCCACCCAGCCACACAGCAAGCCACACAATAAGAGTGAAAGTAAGAAATACAGAAGTAAGAAAAGGAAAAAGCCTAGAGGCAAAAGGTAGACGGGATAATTTAAACTTAAGAAAAACTGGTAAGAAACAAGCTAAGCTAAGGCCGGATATTTAAAATTAAGAATAAGCCTCTATGTGTAATTTATTTGGGAACTCGATGGCAGCCCCCCCAAAAAAGAGCCAAAAAAGTAAAGAGTAAAAACAACCAAGAACAATACACCTATTTAAAAATATCTGTGTATGACCTTGAAAACATACCTAATATGACTATAAGTTTAACTATTATAGATGATATTAATTTGTACTTAATTATACATTACATTTTTAAATGAGTTGCACAAGCACAACACCCCAAACAAGAATAGAAATATACATACAGTATAACAAAATTAACTTATATTTGCATTAATATACCAAAATACATATCAATGTGATATATTTAAGACTAGTAGTTGATTTTTTATTTTTATTTTTTGGTTTAAAAATAGATTCAATAGTCTACCCTTCTACTTATCATTTCTATATTATATCACCCTTGTTTCTTTCAGAAAGAGATCTTTGAATCTAACTTCTTTGGTTAATTTTTTCTTTCTTTTTTTTCTTTTTTTAACCATGACCAATAATAATATACCACCAATAAAAAGGGGGAAATTCTGTGGAATAATCTTTTTGGACACTGTAAATATTTGTTGTTATGATTGGTTTAATAGAAATGCTGACTGGCCAACAGCTGAACAGGGTAAAGTTAGGCAGGAAAGCCAAACTGAGAATGAGGTAACAAGCCATGAGCCACATGGCAAAGCATAGATAAGAAATACAGGCTAATTTCAATGTGAGAGTTATTAGTAACAAGTCTGAGCTATTGGCAGAGCAATTGTAATGAATAAGTTTCCAAGTGGTTATTTGGGAGAAGCAGCCAGCATGGGAAAACTCCACCTACATCTGTCTTGGTCTGTTAAAAGCATGAATAGAATTAACATGTTTGAATGTGTGTATGTCATTCTGTTTTATTGCAACATAAAACTAAGTAAGACTCTTACCTTTGATCCCTGTGGTATTTTAGTGATTTGAGGGGGTTATGTGTTAACAAGGAGAACATTTAGTAAATTTCATAAGAATGAATATAAATGGCATATTGGTCCATCAATATGAATGAGTGATGAGTGTTTTGAAGAGAGGGGTCTGAAGTTAACCCACTGATGCTGGTGTTCCCTGCTCATCATTTTTCTTTGGCCTAAGACATATTTACTAACCTATCAGCTTGCCTTTTAAAAGGTTCATTTTATGGACTGTTTCAGTTGGTTTATTCATTACTAATATGTAATATTATAGATTTTTATGGATTAAGAATGTTTCTGATTTCTCTTGCCACTCTTTGGTAAACAAACTGCTAAGTAAATATTACTCAATAAGTATGAATCGATTTCTGGTTGAGGGAAATGATAAAATGATGCAATGTATCTAGGGAACAATATAAAAGGCAATGATGTAAGAGAATATGATAAGGGCTGACATCATTAGTATCATCAGAAGAAGGTAGCAAAACACGTAAAAATCTTTCAAATAATTTCAATAAGTTTGATGTAAATGCACAAGAACTACTATAAGTACCCAATGAGGAGGTCTCCAACAGTGTTCTCCCGAGACATAGAATTCATATATATATTTTATTCAGCTATTAAATTTATTAGACATGGACCACCAACATTACAAAGAGAAATCTAATGTGCTTTTAAAAATATTGATTAGTTCAAAAAACACCATCAAAGAAACACTAAAATCAATGATCAAATAAGCATCTGAGTGCTCAGTGGCCCAGTTAAGATGTTCTCCAAAGTTAACCACCATAAAGTTCCATCATCATATTTTCTATAATGTTCTTGTATGTCAATATTACCTTCTTTACAGATGACAAATTCATCACTTAGTCCTTTATTTTATTATTTAATTCTCTATCTAACTGGATCTGATGTTTGTCTTAGTTCTTTAAGCAAATTTACTTTGTACTTTTAGCAGCACCCCACCTCCATGTTTCTTGAAAGCTAGACAGAGTATGTTGTATCAAACACTTGGAATTGAGATTGAAAGCACAAATATGAGTCTTCATTTCTGTCTGCCTAGGAACTAGGTTGCTTTTGAAGTCTATGTTTCATAGATGTTCATTCTCAGGCATGTGAGGATCCTGCAGTTTCAGCAGCTTCAGATAGTGGCCTGGTTTTTCTCTCCTTGGTACTCTGTGGGGTCTCTTTAAGTACCTAGCTGCTCTGCACACACCCTGTACCTAGCTGCTTATTCATTCTGCTCTCTGCTGTTCTGTTGTTCATAAGAGAGTGTCTGAGAGGGAAGTAGCCTCCAATATTATGATCATGTGTCTGTGTTTTTAGTGATACCTTCTGTTGGGCTAAAATATTCATAAGGTTTCCTAGCTTGTTCCCCTATGTGGGACAGGAAGACTTTTAAGTGCTACAACTGGGCAATTGCTCATAAAAACTCATAAATTGAGGAATAATAATTTGTCATTATTTCTCTATATATAATTCAAAAAGGTTTCATTTTCACTTTCTTGTGATACATGAGGGACTTTTCTACTTGGTTTCATTACCAAAAGAATCTAGTGGGATATCTTGTGGATTAAAACATGGGGTATTCTAAAGACTAAGGCATACCATGGGTTTATTGGCATGCTACTGAGCTAATTTTGAGTATCAGAAATACACTTGTTTTGATGATCATTTATGCTTTTATGTGAGAAAAATATTCATTCTGGAAACAAATGGTTGATATGTAAGGAATATAAATAAGAATGAATAGGTGCAAAGGAGCAGATCCAAGAAGACTGAAAGGAATGGCTGAAGCAAATGTAGCTGACACACAACCAAATGCATCACTTAACAGATTTCCTCTACTGGGTGTGTTTTGCATTGTAACATTGGCTGTGAACAAACAGATCCTGCTGTTCCCTATCAAGACAGTAGAATGACCAGAAGGAACTCCAGTGTCGATGATGAAACAAATTCCAAGTTCTATACAGAGTAATATACTAATTAAATTAGTAGGAAAAAAGGTTGCTTTTAAGCAAGAATATTTTGTTACATTTTGAAGTATTTCAGGCTATGCAGAATCTGCTTTGATTTTTAACTTCAAAGAATGATTTGTCTCTCATTAAGGGACATCTGAAGGTAACTCTGACCTTTGTAGATCTATTTAACAGGCTGAAATGTCCTCTGCTTGGATAGCAGAGTTCCCTGTAGACAATAAGTATTTCTTTAAACACTTGAAAAACAAGTTTAAAAATTTAGATTTCATTTGTTACACAAATATTCATTTGTAACATGTTACTGACTCATAAAAAATCATATCTATCCTACTGTTTTTGCTATATTCCATGGTTTATCTAATAGTTTGTTAAATTAAATTAAATAATATGTAAGTGGGAACATCTCTGAAGCAATATCTGGAAATTTTGATTAGGTAAAATTATAGAACACAACCTAAAAATTACTGTTGCGGTCTTTGCATTGCCTCACTTATCTCAATAACAAACATATCTTAATAGGGATCAAGTGCATAGAGCAAAAAAAAAAAAAATCTTGCTGTCAAAAGTTATAGTACAACTGAAGGAGAGAAGATTCTGTCCTAGGATTATGTAGGGTGGTACTGAGATTCATTTCTGCTCATAGTTTTAGAGGTTTCTATCCATGGTCATTTGGCTCCATCACTGGAGGCTAAGAGAACTCAGCAAATCATGGAATAATTGTACAACAGGAAAAGCCTGTTTACATTATGAATGCACAGAAGTAATAGCTGCAAAGAATACCTCTTTAAAATGCTGGTGACATAAAGACGGATGTTAGGGAATGTAGGGGATTTTAACTATCACGTGAAGTGATCATCATATCATACCCATGGTATTAGGGAACAGAAAGGTGAACCATTTACAATGAAGTTTGCACTGTATCCTGCCAGTCTGCTGTTTTCATAGGTCAACAATTTCTGAAGGTAGTTAAGCAATAGCTACCATAATTTTAATATTAGAAGAAAGTAAAGAATGAAACTTTGAATTATCTTGTTATAATCGATTATTATTTTATATCTCTTCTATTGGTAGTACAAGTAATTAACAGCGTTTTTTGTTTGTTTATTGTTTGTTTTAACTGTTCATCTGTATGGGCATAGAAGTATTACACAAACATCTTATATGTAAACTCAGTTGCTTCTCGTGCAGGCATGGTGATGCCAGACTTTTGCCATCTCCATGTTGCAGATGAAGTGATTTGATGGGTGTGCAAAGTGACAGGTATTTTTAAGATTTTAAACTGCATATTTATTTTTAATTGGGAATCAAAATAGCCAGTGTACCAGAAAAATCTGTTATCTTTATTCTCTGGTAAAACAAAAATGTAGTTTTGGATACTACTCAATAAATTAATTGGAATATATTATAACTGGAGAGAAAGAGATTTGCTCAAACATTTTCTATCTCATAAGGAAGAACTGAAGCTAATTGACCTTAGCACCATTTCTTTTGAAACACAGAACTAATCAAAAAGTACGTCAGTTTGCTCCACCAAACACTGTTGACTGACTACATGGATTATGCAACATTAAAACTATTAGGGAAACTAGAGTGCTGGTGTGGGATGGACTCTGCAGAATAGCCCAAAATTAAACAATGGAGGCTATTTATATTTACAACTAAGACAACTAAGACTCTAGGTGTATACACACACACACACACACACACACACACACACACACACACACACACACACACACACACACAGGCATTTGCCATACACATGCACATGCACACACAGGCAAGCCACACCACATACATGCACACACATGCACATATAAACAATCATGCACATACAGGCACAAACATGCATGCACATGCATGGACATACACATACACACACTTTAAAATTTAAGTTTACATAACCCCCATCCTTTTTTTTAAAAAGAAATATCTTTACTATGTTTTAGATTTATTTAAAACCATTGAGTATGAGGAAGCTTTAAAACCGTGTTCCTCAGTAGCGGACTATCAAGTCTGAGTACTTAAAATGCCATTCCTGCACTAGAAAAAGCACAACACTGTGAGATTCAAGTCTTTGAAATTCTGCTGGGATTTGAGGAGTCTACATGACGGCACACACTACCATGTGTCATTTCACTGCTCAGAGACCAGAAGGAATATTTCTTGCTTCTCAGTTATCATTAATCTAGTATTCTTTTTTTGCATAAAGTCTTAAACCAAAATCCTCCAAGGAAAAATAATCTGTCAAGATGGTTTTTATTCCCTCTTTTAGAATACTGAATGCAAAACATGAATGCATACATTGAATCTGAGGAGTTAACAAGCGTGGGAGCAATTTAAGAAAAGCAAATGTTTCTTTCTTTCTTTCTTTCTTTTTTATAAGGAGTGGCTAGAATGTAGCAAGGAATGCCAAGTGAACAATCTCTTTAAGCAAGCATATACCCAATTATATGTTGATCCACATTGAAACTGAATACATACTTTTAAAAAGAATAATGACTGTTTTAGCATGCCAAAATGGTCACACAAACTAGAATCAAACTTAACTTCAAGCTCCCATGCACTGTTGTAGGTAAGAGGGGCTAAGTAAGATTTTTTTAACTCTTGTGTTTTTTATCTTAGCCATTCTGACAGGTGTAAGGTACTATCTCAGAGTCATTTTGATTTGCATTTCCCAGATAACTAGGGATGTTGAGCAATTCCTTAAATGTCTTTCAGCCATTTGAACTTCCTCTGTTGAGAATTCTCTGTTTAGTTCTATAGCCCATTTCTTAATTGGACTGTTGGGCATTTTGATGTCTAATTTCTTGAGTTCTTTCAGGGTTGGGAGGAAGGAGGACAGGGGAACCCATGGCTTATGTGTAAAATTAAAACACAAATATAATAAAAAAGAAGATTTTTTTAACTCTTATATAATCTCCTTATGTTATATTTGATTTTTATGTTGTTATATAGTAGAGATATTTTACAAGTTATTGGAAAAAGACAATAAAAATATATTTACTTGTAAGGTTTCTACAGGTATAATAGAACAGCAATTTTTTTCAACATGACAGTGTAATATGTCAAATAATCTAAATTGCATGTGTGCCATTAGAAAGCTTGGTTATAAGTACCATCTGCCCCATTAAAACAAGGAAGTTTCCTTCTAGGATAGTAACAAATATGAACAGAAGAAACTAGATTTTCTTTTTCTCCTAACAAACTTGAGATACAATGTCCAATCTGAGTTTCTGGGAATGTGTTAATTACTCTCTTAACTAAAGTATTAAGTCAATCTGCATTTGAAAAGTTGATGGAGGTAATGTTTTCTATTAAAGGAACACATAAACCTACAATGATGTCATCTACTTTGCTGTCATGAATGGCTAGGGTTTTATTTGTTGTATTCAGATGAAAATTAAACTTAAATACACATCAGCTCCTTTGATGCTGGATGGTCCTGAACCTAGAGTCACACATTAAGCTTCTGATTCCAGAAGCTTATAGTTCTAATCCTTGAGAACTAGAGGCTTATGGTTCCAAATTCTTATAGCTGGAGGCTTTAAAAGCTCAAGGCAAAGACTTATTGCCTTGTGGTTATAGAAGCAACATCCAGTGATGAGAGTTAAGGTACCAAGCTTTAACCCTTTACACTTGGTGGTCCTCAGAAGGTTAGCTACATCCTCCCCAGCATTATAGCTCTGAGCTCTGGGTTTCAGGGCTCTTAGCTGTCAGTAAATGACTGCAACTTTTGGCTGCCTCATCACCTTTGAGGTTACACTGAAGCACTATGTTTTTGTCTGTTCTTCTGTACAACCTGCCCCATTTGCATTACTCATAACAAAGACCCAAGTGGGCAAACAGGCCTTACAGAATAAGGCCTTTCACAGCTCAATGCTACAACATCAGGATCAGAGAGCATGCATAGGAAAATCCCCACCCCCACCCCCAATACTAACATGAAAAGACTATAAACTACTCTTATGGATGGAAAAAAAAAGAAGATTCTGCACATGTGTGTAAATTATTATTATGATGATCACATCATGGTTACTTGTTCCATCAGTTACAAGACTTGTGTAAACACTAATCAGTAGCCTCAAATTCTGTCAATCACATGCCTTGTGCTAGATCCTTGTGGATGTTTTCCCTCCTATCCTGAGTGAATCACAGATACCTAGAGTTCACAAATGTGTATCTCTTGCAGAGGAGAACCTATCAAGGCTTGTGCTGGTTAGTTACCTAGAGTAGTCAATGGCTGGTAGCACAGTCTCCTAGGTAAGTGTATGAGTAGCACCATGACTGAATGATTTTTACAGGTAGGTTCTTGTTACATCAAAGTGTTTATGTAGTGTTCATAGTCACAGGGATGCCGTGATGATGCCATAAAATCATAATGGAGAAAGTAACTAAAGACAAAGAATTTTCTTACGGGAATATAATTTAGGGGAAAAACTCAAAATAGGTGAAATAAGAGAAAAACTAGGTAATAGTAAAAGAAGTGTTGATTTCTTTAAAAATATAGAGCTGATGACAGGATTAAGCAATTCTTAAAATTGAAAGACCATATTCTCCTATAGTACTTGCAGACAAGAAGATAAACAAATTTTAAATTTCACTTTTCAATGACTTGTTAGACAGAATATTTTCTAGGGAGGTCAAGGTGGATTAGTGGGGATGTAGGACTGTGTCCTCCTCTCTTTGTTCACTGACCAACTTCTTCTGGGACATGGAGCTGGACCTGCAACTGACTGCTTCTAATAAGGGCACTCCAGTTTTTTGTATCATGTTGTCTTCACCCAGGAAATCAGGCTCCTCCACAGCTCACTGGCTTTCTTTGAGATTTTTCTTTGAGTTTTCTTTGCTGCGATAGCATCTCTTGGTGGGTGGGTGGGTGGGTGGGGATTGGGGGCTCAAGAAAGGCATTGTTTATTTTATTCTTTCTGCTATTGTACCCTTTCCTTGCTATGTGAGGATCTCAGGTTGATTAGTAGATAGTTCCTCTTGGAAGGAACATATATTTTAGTATAGTGGCCCACCATATTGTCTCATTCAATATGCTTTATTTGAATAGATAATAGATTTTCTAATATACTCAGGTGGCAATACCAGAGGAACTTCATAAAGAGAGCATGAGAAAAAGAAGCACTGTGTTTAAAATGCTAAGGAAATTAAATAATTAAATAATAATATATCACAGGCAGGATAGGAGATGAACAATCCTTGAAAAGATTAAGCGATCAAGAACAGCTTCATAAAATGTCTCTGGTCTTTTCTTGATCCACCTAAAACATAATATAGGGACTATTATTTTATTGCATGTGGATGTTATTGGTACCAAGCATCTGGGCTTCAGGCCACTGAAAACACTTGTACTTAGATCAGGATACAGAGCAGTATAAATCAACCAAGCTCCCTTATCATGTGCTTGGTTTTGTGCAGACCATTCATCCCACTGCTATTTCTCCAGAATACATTTTGAGCTAGAGAATGGCTGGAGACCCCTGCATTGCAAAAGGCTTTGCAAGTCATATACTGTACGGACCTGTTCTAGAGTGTGTCTTGAAGGTAAGTTGTACTAGCTACTTTTCAATTGTGATAAAATGTCCTCACAAAAACACCTTTAAAAAGGGAGGGTTGATTTTAGCTTACACTTCCAAAGGGATAGAGTGCATTAACAGCCTGGAGGTGTGGCAGCAGGAACAGACTGTTAGCTGATTGTATTTTCATTCATATTCAGGAAGCAGAAAAGCTGAACAGGAAACTGAATGTGGCTACCAAATCTCAAACCCTCAAACCCTGCCTTCAGTGATGGAGACATCAAGGTTCAACATCCTAAAGATTCTAGAACCTCCCTCAAAGCACTGTTATCCAAGCATTCAAAAACCTGAGCCTATGCAGAACATTTCTAGTTCAAACAACCATAAGGTGGTAATAGGTGGGTTCCTCATGCTTAACACTGTACCTGTTCTCAGCATGGAATAAAAATTAAAACTGCTGCCAGGAGTGGGGGTGGGGGGGCAAAAATCACAACCAAAGCAACATTCCCATTTAAATGGAAGGAAAAACCTTGGATGCAATAGATAAATTCTCTTACTATGCAGCATGTGGTTAAAATTAGGATTTTGGCTTCCTGCAGGCTCTTATTTCATTCCTTTATACAGCTGGGCACTTGTTTTGGCAACGTGGAGAGGCTGTTGAAAAGACACAGAAAGTAAAGGGCTTGGGTTTTTTCTTTTTTTGTTAGCATTAAATTAGAACAGTTCAGAAAACTGTTAAATCACAATGTGATAACCAAATCAACCTAAAAATCTTCAAGAAAGTAGAGATGTTTTATACATTTCTAACCATGAGCAGAAAATAAACACGATATATAAAATGGAAGCATATGTGTGGGTGTATCTCTTCTTTGTTCTGTTTATGCCCTATGGTGGAAATTTGTGTGTCAAACACCTCAAAACCCTGTTATAAGCCATGTTCACTATTCCTATCTTTGATGGAATAAGGCTTGTATGATTATTTGTACTATCTTTAGAAAGACAGTTTCTTCCGCATGAATGGCTTTTACTGCACCCTTAACATCGTTTGGATTGTTGCTAGTTCCTCTATTAGAAGAAGGAAAAATCTGTCTAACTACCTGTCTTAAAAATAAATAAGTAAAAATAAACCTTTCTCCTAGTGAACACCAACAGTCACAGCAATTTGTCAATAGCTCCTATTTCCCTTAGGTGATATCCATCTTTTATTATTTTTAGTACATCATTACCAAGCCTCTTAATCACATACATGTCAAGTACACTTTAAAAACAGCTGTCTATAGCAGATTTGGGAGAGGACTGAAAGAGTTAATTCTTTCAGCTTTCACAGTGGAATAAAGTTAATAGGCTGCCAATAACATGGGTTATAGTTGCAAAAGCTAAAGTTATAAGTAATCCTAAAGGGAAAGAGGAAAATTGTTCCTGACAAGCTGAAATTACTTTATAAAACCTCTTATGTGTTGAGAAGCCCTGAGTTGGTCAGGGCATGAAGCTTATTTCAATGTTTAACTCAGCCTGTTTCAAAAGAAAATATCTTGCCCAATATCCGTTTTCTCAAAGCACGCCCTTTCACCCAGTATTTTTTTGTTTCTTTTTCTTGTTGGCATGGAGACTAAGAATCAGTCCACCAGACTGATCAATGCATGGTTACATCAACATAACATTTTCAGTCAGGTTCCCAGGAGCCTTCCCCCTGAGTCTGTCATTTTGATTCAGATAACTAAATCATGCTAAGCACAGTGATGATAACGGGTGACTTGCCTCATTAGCTGGCTCCTGCTGTTCTAACTTCTAGAAAGCTCCGGACTGACTGCACTGGAGCCTGGGAGTGATAACTAACTTTTTCAAAAAAAAATAATAATTTTGATGTATTTTTCTGGTAATTCTCATCTTGCATTTTGACAGTAATTTTATAGAATGACATATGCACTAAGTCCCTATGTGCAGATATTCCTACTCTAAATATGTGTCTTGTATTTGTTTTTATGAAGACTGAGCAGACAACAGCTTTCATCCAGGGAACTATTTAAAAATGCCCTGCACAGTTGTCTCTTTCAACATCCATGTAAACATCTGATAATACTTTATTTAATGGTATTAGAAATATTACAGTGATTTGTCTACTAGCATGAAAGTAGACTCAGTGACCAATGCTTTCTACAAAGTAATATTTTCACCAGACCTGAGAATATATTAGGTCTATTATATGAAGTAGTATCTTTTAAAAGTGAACAACTAATTTTGATTGAAATTTTTGATTCACGAGGGAGAGTAAGCAAGGACGAAACGTTTAAAAACAAAAGATCCCATTTAGTCATCCCAGTCTTGAATCTGAGACTCATGAAATTAGATGTAATTATCCATGTGGCTGAAAGCTGCCTGTGGAAAAAATGAATGGGAACACACAATCGGAAGCAAAAAGAGCTGCAATTACACCATGATCAATGCCCCAACTGAGAGAATAGTAGCAAATTAAGAAGGGCTGCTCCAAATCAAACATTATTTTAGCAATATTATGACTTTTAATACAGCTTTCACTACTAGCGAAACGCTAATCTTTAAAACGACATCCACAACACCAGTGTTTGATTCCAATACTTGCTGGCATCTTTCTCTTGACTGACAAAAATTTCTCTACAGAAAAGATTCCAAATAGCCCTTATTTTTTTCCATTTTAGCAGCCCTACACCCATCCATGTCCTATTTGTTAAACACCAGGCAGTGCTGGACATGTTTCATGAATGTAAATTTTCCCTTCAATGGATAAAAATCTACAATAGGATTGTAAGGATACATCTGCTCAAATAATGGCTTAAGTTGTATTTGGGCACCATCTAACTGGAATGGAGCAGAGATATTTGAATAGTAATGGGTTTTGCACTGATGTTCTGAAAACATTAAGTTAGTAAGCATATATCCCCATATGTGGAATAGTGAAATGGTTTGGAGGTGTTTTGATATTTAGTATTAAATTTAAACACTACAACTCTGCCATTGGCTCTCAATCTTAGTCTCCATTGCCTTTTATATGTTAGAGTTTATGATCAAGTATAAGAGGGTTTTTTCTTTTAATTATCCACACACTTCTACCTTGGCTAAAGGAGTTATTTTCTTTTTGCTTGCTTGGGAAACCTTAATATTTAGAAAATAAGCAAGTAGAATAGAAACTAATAAAATATATGTCAAGCTTCAAACAGTTTTTAAACCAGTCTAGGCCATACTTCATCTCACCAGAAGTTTGCTTTTCACTTCTCAGATAATTATGTCTGTTTCTTCTCTCACCGGTGAGCAGATTTCTACACTCTTTGTTTCTATTTCAAAGTCCGATCCACGGCATATGACAATGTCATGTTAGACCAAGATCACAGTTATTGTCAATGAACCTTTTTAGAATCTTATCTGATTAGTTCTCCTAAACACACATATAGAGGACCTCTTTTTCTTTGACCATCATTATTCCATCAGAGATGTGTCCAACTTGACCCGTCTGCTACATCATCACTCTAAAAATCGTACCAGCGATAAAATATATTCTCATTGATACTGATAGCTCAATTTCTTTCACTTTCAATATTTTTCCAGCTTTTCATTACCTAGTTCCGTACTTTGTGAGGGCGCTGAATGTGCTCTGACCTCAGTTGTCAAGCACATCGCATTGCTAAATTGAATGATTTCTTTTACTTCTCGTCCTGTTTGAACTCCTAACTTTACTGTTGGCGTGTATCTTTCTCTTTCTCAAAATAATTTCTCTGAGTTTATCAGATGTCAAATTGTCTGTAACAATTTCTCTTTTCCTACTTCAACTCTGTATCCAATTTGTTGACTTTAAGGTATGGATTTCTTCACAGCTTTGCCCATACATAGGCTTTCTGACCATTTTTATTTTCTGTTCTTGGGCAATCTTATCTGTTTTCATAGCTCAGTATATCTCTGTGCAGGGAAGTTTATAAACACAATCTAAGACCTTTCCCCACAGTTGTGAAAGAATAAATCTACCTGGGTCAATGACACTGCTGCTCTGAAAACTGTGACCTACTGAAATCCAGGGAGAGAGCAAAAATTAAATTTTATGGTCTTCCTCCCCTAACACAATAACTCTGTTTGGTGTTCATTAAGACCATAAAAACATACCATCAGACATTAGCTTCTTAAAATTAATTTTTAGTTAATTCCATGTGAGTTTGAGATTTACTCATATCCCCCCCTCTCTCCCTCTCTCCTTTCTCTCTCTCTCTCTCTCTCTCTCTCTCTCTCTCTCTCTCTCTCTCTCTTTCACACACACACACACACACACACAAAATCTCACAAACAATTTAGGTTATCTTGAATTTAATGGAAACTAACTTTCAAAATGATAAAACTTTGGGAAGATCTGACAAATCTAATTTTTTAAAAACAACTTATCATGGCATATGAATTATGATGCTTAAAATGACTTAGAAAAGCAGAAATTGCAAATATCTATAAGAATATTGATGTAAGACAAAGTTGCTAGAATTCTTAAGTATTTGTATTTGAAAGTAATTAAATATAGATCTAATGTCATGGGATTTTTCTTAGTGTATGCTTTCTGCAAGAGAAATAACTGAAAATTCAGCATTGAGTGTTCCTTTTGAATTTTTATACCTGTGCATACAACTAGATCTTAAGTCAAAATACATTTTACAGTATTCAATATAATCAAAATTTATGAGGTAAATTTAATAAATATAAACAAAAGATTTTGTTTCCACATAAATTAGAATTTCCCTGTCTTAAAATCTTTCCAAAATTATGCAATGAATCTTATTTATTCCAAGTTTGGTACACCAATCTTAAATCCAGTTTGGATAATCTATGCCTCCTCAATGCAAGGAAGTTCCCAAACTTACATTTTTATAATCTTGTTCAGTGCCTTGTGTGATATACTCTCACCTTTCAGCTCTTGAGTGAGAAGGCAGGAATACTCTGGAAGACTTTTGAAAGTATGCTTCCCACACAGCCCTCTGTTGTTGGTAATATAGTGCCTGGAAAAACTCAGATGTATCATCATAGATAGGAATCCTTTGCTGGAATATTATCACACCTCAAGTTGTACCATTCTTTTTATGTGGATAGACAGAAGACAGACAGACATGTAGATGAGAGATAGACAGATAGATATTCAGTCAAAAAGTACTATTAGGACATTTTTAGCTAGTTTTATGTTTTCTCAAAATTAAACAGGGAATGTGGGTTTTAGAAGAAAAAATCAGAGGCAGCATAGTTTCCACATTACATATTACAACTGTACGAGCTATTACCTTACCTGACCAATGATTGTGGCTGGCTTTTCCCCCAGCCTTGAATTATAGTGTTTGACCAGCTTATCCACTGTGTGCTTAGTCTTATTCTATTATTTTAACAGGATTTTTATAGTGTGTGTGTGTGTGTGTGTGTGTGTGTGTGTGAAATCATTATGTATACCCTACATTTAAGACACAAACGTAGAGGGGCATACAAAAAGATACAGCTATTTTTCTTTACTGTGAAACAAATAATGTTACTACTATGGAGGTCAAAAGCTAAATCATTGGCCAATGAAATGACTAACTCGAAGTGAATAAGGGAGTTTGGCTCTAAGCCTTGATGGCATTATTTCAATCCTCAGAAAAGCACTATCACTGGAAAAGAGAACTGAGTCCCACAGGAGTTATCTTCTAACATAATATACACACAAGGCACCATGCACAGGCACAAAGGTATGCATGCTGAAGCCGCACACTCACATATCAAACACACACACACACACACACACACACACACACACACACAAATTAAATATAGAAATAGCTAAATAAATGTTAAAAATAAAAATAATCATTACCCATATGCAAGCGGACTAGGTCATTTCATCTCCCAACTGCTCTCTGTAACCTTTTTGTAAGATTACTAACTTTAAGAAAAATCTCTATTTTCTCTCCTTCATATCTTAACATTCACCCATGTGTAAATAAATACTACAGTTCAATTTCAACTGATTTTATATGAATGGTATCATGGACACCAAATTAGAATAAACATTTATTATAAATCATTTTTAGTTTACAGAAAAAATAGTAAGTTGTTATACACACTCCCTCCAGTATATGATGCTATTTACATCTTTATCTGAAATAAACTATTTATCACAACTAACACATCAGTATTATAAAAGAAACTTATTTATATAAATTCATACTTTATACTTTCACAATCATGGTTTCAGATATACGGAGAAGACTATCTTGTAACTACAAACTACATTACTGTAGTTTGTAACTCAGGCTGCATTTAAATTGGATCCACTCCTCTTTTATCTGTCTATCAAGAACCATGAATACACAAATGAACTACCATGCCTTGCTCATGTATGAAAGTTGATAAGACCGAGATAAAATAATTCATGTCAGACCCAGATAAAATTAACTGGTAAGTTATTACTAGATGTAGTGCATGTTTACCTAAGACAGGAACTTTGTTAAGACTTTCTAATGTCCTAAGGAGACTCTTTCATCACACCCAAGGTCATGCTTCAAATAGCTTTCATGTATGTATAGGTTTCTGTAACGGGTTTATTCCCCCCCCCTTTTTGTTTTAAAGAGGGCAGAAGTTTAGAGAAGCATCTATGGAGAGAATACTTGTATAGCAAAGCCATGGCCATTAATGTGCAAGAACTTACGCCTAAGGGATCTCTCACAATGAGCATTGAATCTTCCTTCTGTGATTTATGCCCCTTTTGCTTTTAAAGGCTTCCTCATGCCTTTGTCTCCAAGCATGTGACCAAAGTTTGCTAAACAAAGGTACTGCAATTGTAGTTTTTTGGCATTCCCAAAACATAATTAAACATTATAGAATCTTTCATCTCTGAGCATTGTAAAATGATATTGGACCTTGTTCTGAATGTCATATATTTAGTCATTGTGCCCCTTTAAGCATCATAGATGGAAATCCTATTTTCAGAATTTCCTCATCTGTGATTATATAGAGATGTATGAAAAGAGGGACATGTATGATACTATGTTCTTTACTTTGAGTTTACCAGATGGCTTTCTCATGATTATATATAGGATAAAAGTTTTAGGAAAGAAGTCTACAGAAGGAAAAAATGCAGTCACATCCCACCCTGTCTAAGGTATACAATGTCCAGATGACTTACCTTGATAATGGCTGGCCTGGTCACATTGCCAAAGCAGGGTTGCCCAGCATTGATCAATGTTAAGTATCTATACTTGGCTTTTATGTCATTTTGATATCTCCCCATGAGGTTTTTGCATTGCTTTGATACAATGAGATGAACGTGTCTTATTGTGAATGCTTTCTTCTTCAGGTTTAAAACCACCCTCTTCTCTGTGAATCTTTGGTTTCCTTGATTAGTGCTACTAAATATTTTGTTAGAGTCATTTTGATTTACTGTAGTATTTGAGCAGTTTATCAATTTAGTACAGTTGATACCGTATCTTTATGTCTTTACAGGTTTTGTTTTGTCATTCAGAGTGTTCTTACTGAACAATTATTGTTCTGTTACATATTATTACAGTTTATTCCTTGCCTTTCCATGTTTATTCTGTTATGAAACAGAATACACTTTTGTGTAATTTTTGAAGTACTCTTCAAATGTTCCCTCTCTTCATATTGAAATCTGAGAACACAATAGCATTTACAAAAAAGTACAAATTTTCCTTCCAGCACAGCCATTTTTGGTTAAAAAATATCTATACACTTCCCTGGGCATCTCATTTCATCAAATTTCTATGTTTTTCTTAAACAAATTATTTTACATAGATTTAAAATAACATGCATGCCTTGGATATTATGAAAATTATGTGGGGTTTCTTATTATCATGAGCAGGTAACAAAAACAATGCTAAAATGTAGGTTCTAATTGTGTTGATGAAAATTCTGAAAAGGATTAGACTGTGGACATTTCTTGTGCTTGCTTTTCTTCATCTAACCTTTTACAGGTCCCAATCAATTATTACTCCTTTAATTTCTGTTACTTATACTTCACAATTTTTCTAAAATGAAGTCAAAATAATTTCATCAGACCCATTTACAAATGTCAATGCTTGGCATGCTATTATAAATGGCATTATAAAAATTATTTTCTTTTATTTCATTTTTGTTATAAATGTAAAAATTAAAGCTACTCAGGTGCCACATTTTGAAGAAACATGTTATTAAGCTTAATCATGTTTACGCAGAGCTTTTTGGAGTTCATGATTACTTATCTTCTTAGATGACAAATCATTTTTAATGCCTGTATGGTGTTTATTTACCAATTTATTTTATTATTTATTGTATTTTTAGAATGTGAAATAAGTTATCTTTTTCCTGATTTCAAAGGGAATGAATTCAACATTCTAAATAACTCTGTAGAAAGTTTAATGATTAGTGTATATAAAAATAATGATATATGTTTCTATGATTAAATGTGAAATATACCTCATATGCTTGAGCAATAATTTTCATGGTGACACATAATTTTGAAAATATCTCCTACATTCAAAGATAGTGGAAAGTTTGCTGAACCTCATAGCCAGGGTTAATAATAGATCTTGAGGTCACTTAAGACTTAGGATGTATATTCAACTGTTATCACTCTGTTTGTTTAAACTGCCTTCAATGCAGTGACCAAACTAAGTTTGCTTTAGATTTTTTTTTAATGCAATCATATTTTACAACTAAATTAATGCTCAAATATAATTTTAAAACATATTCTTCTTTGTGTTCCTGACCCAGAGAGCAATGCATGTGTATCTGTGTGTATACTATGGTAACAGCAAAAATAGACAGAAAGTAATTTTAAAAAATTAATAACCACCATAAATTTTGGATGCAACACATGAATATTATTACTTGAAAGAATTGGTTTACTGGTTATTTGGGTCAGTGATTTAATCACTTTTATGCTGTGTTAAAATTTCCTATAAAGTACATTCTGGGGAAGACCTGCCCAACTGGGCCCCAGGTTCTGGCCATAGGGCAGGACTCCCCATCACCACTGGGAAGGTTTCCCCTCTCCAAGACCCTCTGGTGGACCCTATAACCTCCACGCCCTGCCCCCACACCCATCTGCTGGAGACCCCAGCCACTTCCGGAGACTTAGAAGACAGCACCCAGCTTCCATCCTGCCCCGGAACTCCCATCTGGATCAGAGGTGAGTGTCTGGGGTTATAGTCAGAGAGGCAACCACCTCTGGGTCCCACCCCTGGGCATCAGCCATCCCTAGAGGACCTGCCCAAGTTGGCCCCAGTTTCTGGCCATTGGGCAGGCCCTGCAGGAAGGCTCCCCTTTTCCAAGACTGCAGGCAGACCCTGCAGTCTCCACACCCTGCCCCCACACCCATCTGCCCAAGACCCCAGCCACTTCCTGAGACTCAGAGACCAGCCCCCAGCTCCCATCCACCCTGAACTCCTATCTGGACAAGAGAGAACCCAGTCACTTCCAGATACTTCGAAACCAGCCCCTATCTTCCATCATTCCCTGGAATTCCCATCTGGACCAGAGCTTTCATCCTGCCCCTGAACTCCCATCTGGACAAGAGGAGATCTCATTTGGACAAGATAAGGAGACCCTAGGGACTTACTGAGATTCAGAGTCCAGCCCCCAGCTCCCATCCAGCCAGCACTCTCATCTGGACCAGAGCTTCCATCTAGCCCAGAGCTTCCATCTGGACCAGAGAGAGGCTCCTTCAATCTGTCAGCTCTGTTTAGACCAAGTGCACTGATAAGACCAAGAATGAATCCATGAGGAGATGGTCAGACATCAAAGCAAAAGTACATACAACAAAATAAAGAGCAATACAGCATCACTAGAACCTAGCCCTTCTCCAACAGTTAGAACTGAACATCACAGAATGGAAGAAGCAGAAGAAAACAACCTTATAAGTAACATCATGAAGAGGCTAGAGCCTTATATAGAAGAAATAAAAAATAAAGTGGAGGAACAGACAAACAAAAAATGCTATAAAAAAACTAGAGGAAAGGACAAATAAAGCATAAGAGAACAATAAATCCCTGAAAGAAAATCATGAAAAAGCAATGAAACAGACAAGGGAAGCAGTCCAAGACCTGAAGAGGGAAACAGAAAAAATGAAGAAGACACTAGCAGAAGGAATGCTGGAAATAGAAAATCTATTCCTGAGTAAACAAACAGGAACTTCTGATTCAAGGATAACCAACAGAATGCAAGAGATGGGAGAGAGGGTCTCTGGTGTTGAAGATAGGGTAGAAGAAATAGATTCATCAGTCAAAGAAAACACTAAAACCAACAAAGTCATGACCCAAAATGTCCAAGAAATTTGGGACACCATGAAAAGACCAAACCTACAAATAATAGGGATAGAAGAAGGAGAAGAATACCAACTCAAAGGCACAGAAAATATATTTAACAAGATCATAGAAGAAAATTTTCCCTACTTAAAGAAGGAAATGCCTATGAAGATACAAGAATCCTATAGAACAACAAACAGACTAGACCCCCCAAAAATGTCCCCTTGCCACATAATAATTAAACAACTAAACATACAGAATAAAGAAAGAATATTAAGGGCAGCAAAGGAAAAATGCCAAGTGACTTATAAAGGCAAACCCATCAGAATAACACCCGATTTCTCAATGGAGACTTTGAAAGCCAGAAAGACCTGGAAAGATATACAATGCAGACACTAAGAGACCATGGATGCCAGCCTAGACTAATATACCCAGCAAAACTTTCAATCATCATAGATGGAGTGAACAAGACCTTCCAAGACAAAACCAGATTTTAATAATACTTATTCACAAACCCAGCTCTACAGAAAGCACTAGAAGGAAAAATCCAAACTCAGGAAGCCAGATACACCCTCAAAAACACAGGCAATAGATAACACCACAGCAATAAACCCCAAAGAAGAGAAGTACACACACATTACCATCAAATAATAAAAATAATAACAGGAATGAACAGTCATTGGTCATTAATATCCCTTAATATCAATGGAATTAATTCACCTATAAAAAGACACAGACTAACAGAATGGATATGAAAACAGGACCCATCTTTCTGCTGCATACAAGAAACATATCTCATATTCAAAGATAGACACCTCCTAAGAATAAAAGGCTGGGAAAGACTTTCCAATCAAATGGTCTTAAGAAGCAAGCTGGTGTAGCCATCCTAATATCCAGCAAAATAGATTTCAAATGAAAATCAGTCAAAAGAGATGATGAAGGACATTACATACTCATTGCAGGAGGGATCCACCAAGATGAAGTTTCAATTCTGAATATTTATGCCCCAAACACAAGGGCACCCACTTATGTAAAAGGAACATTACTAAAGCATAAATCACATATAAAACCACACACATTAATAATGGGAGACTTCAACACCCCACTTTCACCTCTGGACAGATCAGTCAAATTGAAACTTAACAGAGATATAATGGACTTAACTGATGTTATGACTCAAATGGACTTAATCGATATCTACAGAACATTCCACCTGAACAAAAAAGAATATACCTTCTTCTCAGCACCCCATGACCACATACTTGGCCACAAAGAAAATCTCAACAGATACAAACAATTGGAATAACCTCCTGTGTTCTATCAGACCACCATGGTTTAAAGTTAGAAGTCAACAACAACAAAAACTACAGAAATCCTACAATCTCATGGAAACTGAATAATGCTCAACTGAATCACCAATGGGTTAAGGAAGAAATAAAGAAAGAAATTAAATACTACCTAGAGATCAATGAAAATGAATACACCACATACCCAAACTCATGGGACACTATGAAAGCAATGCTAAGAGGGAAATTCATAGCAATAAATTACCACATAAAGTAGTTGGAGAAATCTCACACCAGTGACTTTATAGCACACATGAAAGCTCTTCAACAGGAAGAAGCAAAGTCTCCCAGGAGGAACAGATGCCAGGAAATTATCAAGCTGAGAGCTGAAATCAATAAAACAGAAATAAAGAGAACAATACAAAGGATTAATGAAACAAAGAGTTGGTTCTTTGAGAAGATCAACAAGATAGACAAACCCTTATCCAAACTAACCAAAAGACAGAGAGAGAGCATCCAAATTAACAAAATCAGAAATGAAAAGGGGGACATAACAATAGACAATGAGGAAATCCAGAGAATTATCAGGTCATACTTCAAAAACTTCTACTCCACAAAACTGGAAAATGTAAAAGAAATGGATAATTTTCTGGATAGGTACCACATACCTCAGTTAAATCAAGACCAGATAAACCATTTAAATAGTCCAATAACCCCTAAGGAAATAGAATCAATCATTAATAGTCTTCCAACCAGAAAAAGCCCAGGACCAGATGTTTTCAGTGCAGAATTCTGCCAGATATTCAAAGAAGACTTAATACCAATACTCTTTAAATTGTTCCACACAATAGAAGGAGAAGGAATATTAACAAACTCCTTTTATGAGGCTATAATTTCCCTAATTCCTAAACCAAGCAAAGATGCAACAAAGAAAGAGAACTACAGACTGATTCCCTCATGAACATTGATGCAAAAATACTCAGTAAAATATTGGCAAACAGACTCCAAGAACACATCAAAATAATTATACACCACGATCAAGTAGGCTTGATCCCAGGGATGAAAGGGTGGTTCAACATACTAAAGTCCATCATTGTAATAGACCATATAAACAAACTCAAAGAAAAAAAACCCACATGATCATCTCACTAGATGCAGAAAAGGCATTTGACCAAATCCAACCCCCTTCAGGATAAAGGTCTTGGAGTAATCAGGAATACGAGGAACATACCTAAACCTAATAAAGGCATTCTACAGCAAGCAAACAGCCAAAATCAAATTAAATGGAGAGAAACTCAAAGCAATAGCACTAAAATCAGGAACAAGGCAAAGCTGTCCCCTCTCCCCATACTTATTCAATATAATACTTGAAGTTCTAGCCAGAGCAATAAGAAAACATAAGGAGTTTAAGGGGATACAAATCGAAAGGAAGAAGTTAAGCTTTCCCTATTTGCAGATGACATGATAGTATACATGAGTGACCCCAAAAATTCAACCAAAGAACTGATACAGCTTATAAACACTTTCAGCAACATAGCAGGACACAAGATCAACTAAAAAAAAAAAAAAATCAGTAGCCCTCCTATATACAATAGACAAACAGGCTGAGAAGAAAATCAGAGATATATCACCATAACAATTGCCACAAATTATATAAAATACCTTGGAGTTACCCTGACTGAGCATGTGAAGGACCTATATGACAAGAAATTTAAGTCCCTGAAAACAGAAATTGAAGAAGATGTCAGAAAATGGGAAGATCTCCTATGCTCATGGATAGGCAGAATTAACATAGTAAAAATGGTGATCTTACCAAAAGCAATCCACAGATTGAATACAATCCCCATCAAATTACCAACACAATTCTTCACAGACCTGGAAAGAAAAATACTCCACTTCATATGGAAATACAAAAAATCCAGGATAGCCAAAAGCATCCTGTACAGTAAAACAACCTCTGGAGGCATCATAATCCCTGACCTCAAGCTCTACTATAGAGCTACTGTAATAAAAACAGCTTCGTACTGGCATAAAAACTGACATGTGGACCAATGGAATCGAATTGAAGACACTGACACACCTATGAACATATAATTTTGACAAAGAAGCCAAAAATGTACAAAGGAAAAAAAGAAAGCATCTTCAACAAATGGTGCTGGCATAACTGGATGTCAATGTGTAGAAGGCTGCAAATAGATCCATATCTGTCACTGTGCACAAAACTTAAGTCCAAATAGAGCAAAGACCTCAACATAAATCCAGCTACTCTGAACCTGATAGAAGAGAAAGTGGGAAGTACTCTTGAACACATTGGTACTGGAGATCACTTTCTAAATATAGCACCAGTAGCACAGAAAAACAATCAATTAATGGGACCTGTTGAAACTGAGAAGCTTTTGTAGAGCAAAGGACATGGTCAACAAGACAAAGCGACAGCCTACAGAATGGGAAAAGGTCTTCACCAACCCCACATCTGACAGAGGGTTGATATCCAGAATATATAAAGAACTCAAGAAATTAGACATCAAAATGCCCATCAGTCCAATTAAAAATGGGCTATAGAACTAAACAGATAATTCTCAACAGAGGAAGTTCAAATGGCTGAAAGATATTTAAGGAATTGCTCAACATCCCTAATTATCCAGGAAATGCAAATCAAAATGACTCTGAGATACCACTTTACACCTGTCAGAGTGGCTAAGATTAAAAACACAGAAGACTTATGCTAGAGTGGATGTGGAGCAAGGGGAACTCTCCTCCACTGCTGGTTGGCATGTAAGCTTGTATAGCCACTTTAGAAATCAATATGGTGCTTCCTTAGAAAATTGGGAATCCATTTCCCCCAAGACCCAGCTGTAGCACTCTTGGGCATATACACATGGAATGCTCAATCATACCACAAGGGCATTTGCTCAGCTATATTCGTATCAGCTTTGTTTGTAATAGCCAGAACCTGCAAACAACCTAGATGCCCTTCAACTGAAGAATGGATAGAGAAAATGTGATACATTACACTGGAGTACTACTCAGCAGAGAAAAACAATGACATCATGAGGTTTTCATGCAAATGGATGGATCTAGAAAAAAATCATCCTGAGTGAGGTAACCCAGACTCAGAAGGACAAACATGGTATGTACTCACTCATAGGAGGATACTAGATGTAAAACAAAGATGACTAGACTGTTACACAACTCAAGGGAGGCTACCTAGAAAACTGGATGCTACGAAAGACACAGGGATCACCCAATGACAGAGAAATGGATGAGATCTACATGAACAACCTGGATGACAGTGGAAGTAATGAAGGGCAATTTTCAAGGGAAAGAGAGCTTAGGGGAGCAGGAGATCCCAGCTGGATCAAGAACAGAAAGTGAGAACAAAGAATGACAGACCATGATAAATGATGACCACATGAGACCAGGAATAGGCAGAGTGCTGGAGAGGTCTCCAGAAATCCACAATGATACATCCTCTGTAGACTGCTGGCAATGGTCAAGAGAAAGCCTGATCTGACCTAGTCTGTTGATCAGATGGCCAAACACCCTAACATTCGTGCTGGAACTCTCATCCAATAACTGATGAAAGTGGATGCAGAGATCCTGGGCCAGGCCCCAGGTGGAACTCCAGGAGTCCAATTGTTGAGAAAGAGGAGGGACTGTAAGAGCATGAATTTTTGAGTCCAAGATTGGAAAAGCACGGGGACAAATAGTCATACAAATGGAAGCACATGAATTATGAACCAAAGGCTGTGGAGCCCCCGACTGGATCAGGCCCTCTGGATAAGTGAGACAAATTGAATAGCTTGAACTGTTTGGGAGGCTCCCAGGCAGTGGGATCCAGACCTGTCCTTAGTGCATGAGCTGTCTGTTTGGAACCTTGGGCTTACACAGGGACACTTTTCTCAGCCTGGAAGGAGGGGACTAGACCTGCCTGTACTGAATCTACCTGGTTTAAATGAATCCCCAGGAGAGTCTTGGTCCTGGAGGGGAGGGTCTGGGGGGAAGGTGGGTGTGGGGGCATGATGGGGGGAGGACAGGGGAATCCATCGCTGATGTGTAAAATTAAAACACACACACACATAAAAAAATGTTTCTATAAAGTATCCCTAATTCCTACCTGTGTGATGACTTGTGTAAGTTCAATTAAAGAAAGAGCAAAGCCCTTTGGTAGATACACACGAACACAGACATGGGTAAAGAATGTTAATTGATATGATTTGCATTGTGGAAACATGACAAAGCATATTGCTTTTATTACAATACAATTACAGAGTATTTCCCTTCCCTGTCCTCCTTCTGAAACCTCCCATATATCCTTCCATACTCTCCTTCAAATTCATGACCTTCTTTTCTTCAGTAATTGCTGTTGCATTTATATACATCTATATTATTAATATAGCATGTTTAAGCTACATAATGTTACTTGTATGTACGTGTTCAGGGAATACCTTTTGACATTGGACAATCAATGGCTATCCTCTTCCCTAGGGAATACTACCTCTCCTTCTTCCATCTTTCCTCTGTGGCTTGAGATCCTTGTGAGTGGCAGTTGTTTCATGGGCTTTTCCTCACTCACTTTAATATGTCTATTCTGCTGGTAATGCCGTTTTAGAATCTATGGTTGTAGCTTCTGATACACAATCACACAAGACTTCCTGAAACTCTGGCCCTCACATTCTTCTTGCGCTGTCCTGTAATGCTCCCTGGCTCTTTGGCAATCTTCCTTTTTAAAATAGGAAAGCATTCTGGAATTCTCAAAGAAACTAAGCTTTGTCTTGCTGTAATGGAAGATCTGAATGTGTTATGGATGTAGCTGATATACAGTGGGATCCAAATTTTTTTCCCATTGTGGCATTAACATGATAAATGAAACAGGACTCTACTTATGTGCTGTTTTCATTGTGGTTCTATATTAATATTACAAGAAATTTTTAAAAGAAAACATTTATTTGATTTGTATTTTAGTCTAATGAGAAGTTTATATAGGATTGGAACCATGTAATACTGTATAATACTATAAATAAAATAACACTGTGGGATAGTGAGGTTGTTTAAAGAGGAAGGATACTTGCCACCAAATTTAATGACCTGAGTTTAATCCCTTAAATGTTGTCATCTGACTTGTACAAGTACCATGGCACGCACAAACTCACACACATACACACACATTAAAAAGTGTAAAAATAAAACCACCACCATTTTATGGATATCTTCTAGTGCACACATAACTTTTTTCACAAATCAGCGATGTGACTTTAATTCCTTTAATATATCTTTAAATTTCATAAAGTTTAAGGAATGAATTAGAAAAAAGAAATTGTTTTGATTTGGTACTTATTGACTTTTGAGTCAAAATCTTATTATATCATTCCCATGGGCCTTATAATTGCTGGGAGTATAGAAATATACTCAATAAGTACCAATGAATTTATTTATTTATTTATTTATTTATTTATTTATTTATTTATTTATTTGGGCATTGTCATAATGTAGCCAATTTAAATTCTGAAATTCTTCACCAATGTATTAGGCTAATTTGAATAAATAAAACATATTGGTTGTGCTTTTGAATTTATTTTCAGAAGCCCTACCACAACCTAATTTTAAATCTGTCATGTTGGTTCAATTATTCCATTAAACCTTCAATGCCCCACCAATTTCAAGTATTTATTATGTCCCTTCCATTTTTTTTTTAGATTAAAAGAGGATAATCATTTTGTCTATTCAATTAAAAATAATACTGCAGACTATTTTAAAAGTGCCTCCCACTATTTAAGGCACAATATGTGATGCATTTTGTACTTATTTTAGTGACATGAAAAGCCTTTCTTCCACACTCTACAACTAAGAAAATTTCACGTTTCACTAGTGATTGCGTTTGGGAACTCTGGCCAAATATCCTCATCAACAAGAACATGGTTCAGAAGGTCACTGAGCTTGCTCATTTGTCTTTATCCTTGCATAAGATGGTTTTTTGAAGTGAGACATGGTCTTCTGCATGAAAGAGTAGCAGTAGCATAAGACTGAATAACTTTGCACAATTGAAAACACAGTAATCCTTTCCACAGGATTTGGCTTTCTACACCTTATGTAACTTTACAAAAATGTCAGTTTGGTTTTTGAGATTTGGACTCTTAGGATTATAAGATTAAGTTCTCAAGATTGTAACTTTTGATACTCCAATCTTTAGAAATTTTATACTTTAGAGATGTTGATCTCATAGGATTTCAATGTTAGTTTTCCTGGTATTGAGGACTGCCTCTTTATGATTATGAGCAGCACTGCTCAGTTCTGGGTGACACATGCCAAATCACTTAAAGAGGTCTTCTCCACTCTGTATCCTGAATTTGGGTGAGTGCTTTCGTTCATGCAATTCAGTGAGCCATCTGTGGAGTGAGCTGCTAGTCTTTCTTTTGGTAAATACACATACATTCAAACTGAAATGGAGATTTATATTAATTCTGTTCTTCAAATTTCATGCACATGTGAAAAAGTTTATTGTGAATATGTGACCCTTGATTTTAACAAAGGTTGTCAGTCTGACCTGCCATTAGACATATCCACTAGAGCCCTTTTGTCCCAAGTATAAGTATACAACTGAGGACTATGACTTCCCCAGGGAAGTGTATGACCCTATGATCCCTTTTACTATCCATGATTGACTGGTGACAGAACCAGTCTTGTTAGGCCTAATCCCAGTAATGACAGTTGGAAATTCATGATTGTAAGTAGTGTCTGCATTATGCCTAGAATGTGGCATTCCATGGCCCTTCTTCTATAATGTTTCCTGAACCTTAGAGAGAGTGGTAAAACATTTTGCTAAGACTAAGCTTTAATCCTATCTTATTCTTTGCATCGTGGGCAGCTATGAGTTTTTGCAATTATTTCTGCCCACTACAGAGACCTTGATGATAATAGACTTTGTCTATATGTATAAATATGAGCAGCTAAATGGAAAAAATATGTTAATGGTCTAAACCAACTCTGATGACAGAAACAATTAGTGTGCTAGACATGCTCCGCTGTGTAACAGTGACACAATTGTTGGGTGAGTAATCAAGTACTCCCTGGTCAGGTTTTGGGGAGCAGTTTACATCAGGAAATCTGTGACCATTACTGCAATCCCACTCAACAACTATGACTGGAAAGTCATAGATACAAGGGGCAATTTGATACTTTTATGAGACTAAACCTACCAGAGCATCAAACTGCCTTCCACATATCTTTATTTATACTCGTAGAGAAATGTTACTCTCTGCCTTAATCAGAGAGCCTCTCTTTGCAGTGAATAGTGGTTAATGCTGAGACTTGTGACTTCCCATAGAGCTAGGAGTAAGTGATACTTGAGGGCTCAGCAATAAATGGAACACTTACTTACACCACCCACATTAAGGTTCAGGTAGCATTGGAATCATGAATTCAAAACAACAGCAGTTACCTGCACTGGGCCTGCACAACACTTGCTCTGTCCAACATCTGTAATGTACAGGAACATCATAGGACCCTACTCCTTACTGCTGAAATATTGGCTATTGGAAGATTCTGGGAGAGGGAGAATTACTGTTGTGTGCCCACAGCTGATTCCACAAAGCACCAACATGTAACTCCAAAGACATGGTCACCCAGATGTACGCAGTGGGTCATGAAACAAACTGAAGAGATGCGAATTTGAGGAAGATTTTTAAGGAACAGGCAGGGATAGACCAGGGTGGAAGGGTCTGGGACATGTTGGGGGTGAGAGTGGTTGGTAGTAATTACCCTATATCTTTAAATTTGCCAAAGAATAAAATAAGCATTTTATTTAATTGAAAATTAAGGAGAGTATTTGTTTGTTTGATTTGATAACCACACAGGTAAGCACTACCATTACTTTCAATGTAGTTTTGCAATTTCTTTACATATATTATAAATAATACAAGTTTACTCTGACAGTTTCACCTTTTGTTAAACAAAAGTGATAAACTATTCACAAATTGGGTCTTTTTCATTATTCTTTTTTTTTTCTTAATTATAATTGCCCAGCCTTGGCTTGTTACTAGCCAGCTTTACTTAAATTATCCTGTCTAGCTTTTGCCTTCAGGCTTTTACCTTTCTCTATTCCTATATACCTTTCATTATGTCTTACTCTGTGTCTGGCTGTGTAGCTGGGTAGCTGGCCCTGATGTTTTGATTTTGTTCTAGTTTTTTTTTTTTATTTAATAACGTATTTTGGAAATTGTTTTTACAAAAGCGTAATAGTTTAGTAAGTGCTCTGTGTCAGTTTAGATAAGTATCAGCAATAAGTTCCCTTAGTGCTCAAAACCTACAGAAGGTGGAGTTATCTCCAGTCCCGCCTAGGCCCACAGCAACTCAGACCCAAATAAACACACAGACACTTGTATTATTTAAACTGTTTGGCCAAATGGCTCAGGCTTCTTGCTATCTAGTTCTTATATCTTAAATTAACCCATTTCTATTAATCTATAAGATGCCATGTGGCTTGTGGCTTACCAATATTTTACATCTGGTTCTTATGGCGGTGGCTGTCAGTGTCTCCTGGCTCAGCCTTCCACTTCCCAGAATTCTCCTTTCTGCTTATCCCACTTATACTATACTTCCTGCCTGGCTATTGGCCAATCAGCACTTAATTTATCAAGCAATCATAGCAACACATTTTTACAACATACAGAAAGACATCCACAGCAAGCATGGATTTTTGACTGGGAAATAGAACCAGGCATGGGTTCCTCCTATTAAGTACAATCATAGAGCAATTCCTTACTCACATAATGGACAGGCCATATTGCACAGACAGGCACAACTTGCAAAACAGGTTGCATTGTGTCATGCAGGGTTTAGACCTGGGTCAGAAAGACTATTGATGAACTGTATAATATGTTTTATCTGTATAAAAGCTAGACAGTAATGGAAGAAATTTCCTGGTCAGTTCCAAACATGTTTTTCTGTCTTACAACCAAACTATTGATTGATGTTGTCAGCAATGGGGTCTTATTTTCTAACTCTGTTGCATACCCAGGAAGAATGACAAAGGTTTGTATAAGTTTGTAGTCTTCTCAGCCTTTGTAGCCAAACAGCTCCTAGGGTATCAAAAACCTGCACTGAAATCTTTGTCCAATAGCCAATTGCTTTTAAGACTGTAATCTTGCTATTTAAAATAACACATCTGTTTCAAAGTTATTTGTATGATTAATTTTATATTGGTTTGCAAAATAGTAGGTTTCCATGTGGATTTTTCCCATAGTTTCTGACTTGTTGAATCCTCCTCTTTCTTTCATTGTCTCCCATATAACCCTCTCCCTGACTAAATATATCACCCACCATATTACCCACATCCAAATCAACAATTGTTTTGATGATACCCATTCCACCTGAGTGGAGGTGAGATTTGAAAATGGTTTTAGTCTTCATTTCCGTGACAGGCAATGATGTTGAATGCTTTGTAAAATGATCATGAAAAACTTTAAATTTTTCTTTGGAGAACTCTCTATTTCTATCATCCATTTGCAAATTCAATTATTTGTTTCTCATGGAACAGAAAAATTAATATTGATAAAATGGCCAGTGAAATTATTGTAAAGATTCAATGAATTTCCAATAAAAATTCCAAGTTTATTCCTCATAGATATACAAAGAATAATCTTAAATTTTACATGGAAGAATATGGTCAAAGATAGTCAAAGCAATCCTGGGCAATAAGAAGACTGTAGGGAGAAAAACAGAATTGAGGACTTAGATATCATCCCTGGAAACTATAGATAACTAGCTTTGACAATGATGCTTGAAATATGCACTGATTTTAATAGCTGGTGCTGGTTAAAGTGGGTATCAACTGAATGAAACTGGATCCCTATGCATTTCCCAAAACTCAGCAGCAAACAAACACATCTAGAACTCTGCTTAAAGTAATTGTATGGTGAAATTACTAGAGTAAAAAGTAAGAAATTTTATATGCCACTGGTCACCCATAGAACAATGATAACAATTGACAAATAGGACCTCATGAAATTAAAAGGCATGTATAAAACGAAAACAAAAACAACAACAACAACAAAAACAACAAAAACCTGGCAATTAGGTGAAAAGGCAGAGTACAGAATGGAAAAATGTATAAACAAGATACACATCTCACAGATAACTAGTTTTTAGAATATATATATCTCACAAAACTAAACGTTCAAAAAAACAAACCATGCAGCTGAAATGGAGAGACAATTTTAATGTCTCTTACTTAGGTGGTGAGTCTGCCTTGTAGGAAAGAAAATGTCATAATTAGCTCCAATATATAGGCATTCACAGTGTAAATTATGTGCTTATTGCAATTAATCCTTATTGAATAAAGCAAATAGAAAGACTTACCATGGTTAGTCTTTTCTAAGCTCCAGGCAGGGTATTTAGAAGCCTTTTGTATTGTCACTGGAGTATAAAGCTACTTTTGTTGATTATATTATGTTCTGGTTATTGGGGAAAAAAATCTCACTATTATATAATGATCTAAGTAAAAATCCTTTTACATAATTAACAATGTATGAATAATTAATTTTCCTTTTACAATATCAAATTATTCCTCCATCCCTACTGATTGCAAAAGTGCTTTAGGAATCTATGGGAGTAAATTATTTTATGTTCCTTGCATTTTTCACTCTCTTGAGTCATATCCTTGTTTTCCTTAACTTGGTATGTAAAGCTAGTGTTGGATCATTTATATAGGCCAAAATATATTTTCCTCATTTGAAATTAGTTTCCTCAAATTAAATATAGAGTATAGATTTGCACACATCAGTTTCTGTTGGCTCAGCCTCCAAAACAGGCCCTTAGTCTATTGACCTCTTTCTACGTTCTTCAGCAGCATATCTCCAAGTTATAATACTTCCCTTCTGTATATTTGAAAGGACCTTTAATTATCCCACTAGAATTAACCTCTGTGATCCATGATGTACTTTCTCATAGATGCATAATTGATGTCATACTAAATAGTAACATTAGTACCCATTTGCTTAAAATCATTTAATCGCTTCTATTTTTTCCCTTTGGAATTAAACCTAAGTATTTGATCTTAGCTTAAAAATCCATGCATTGTTTGGCATCTACCTAACTTTTAATCCCATTACCTGGTTCTCCGATGTCTTCATTTTACTTGTCTATCTTTGGTCAAAGGGTCCTAAAGTTTGTTGCTACCCTTGTGGGCTGTGCTTGGGCATTATAACTATTCACATAAGTTATATATGCTCATCTCATAAAGTATATATAGAGAATGTATATCTTTAAAAGCTGTTTATTTTATATATATAATATATATAATATATATACCCACATATATTTATACATAAACATTTAATTAGGTGTATATGTATGAAATTAATAACTCATCACCATTGGAGCAAAATGGCATACCACTGTCTAAAATTATTATATCTTCTTAATTTATTTACTGCAAATTTACATTATATACTTACAATGTTATCCAAAGAAAAACACATATAATCTTTCTCATTTTGTTAAATAGTTGAGTTACCAGTTTCCTAATCCACAAATTGGAGAGGTAAAATTCACTTCTTATTTTTATTGCAATGAGAAGCAGGCTTTTCTTTGAATAAACATTTGGCTATTATTTAACATGCATAAAATCGCAGGAAATAGTTCATTCTTGATATACTCATAAGAGAACAGTCTATTTATTTTTCTTCCCCAAAAAGGAAATTTCTTAACAAGTATGTAAAGCAGATTTCCTAATTTTTCCTTGTTCTAAATCTTAAACATGCATTGCATGGCTGATTAAAATAAGCATTAGCTGATGAGGTTATTATAGACTGCATATGCTTCTCTGAAATTCTCATGTTGAAACTACATCCTGATATGATGGCATCAGGATTGGAGGTGGGATTTAGGGCAAAAATAGTTCTTGTCAGCAGAGAAATCATGAAAAAAATTAGTATCCCTGCAAAGGCCCAGAGACCTCACTATCTATTCCACTACATGAAAACAGCAAGAAAGCCTTTTTCAGGCAGCAAATTGACCTTGGTCAAGGTTCACATGCCCAGAATGATGACAAATAACTTTCTGTTGTTTATAGGCTGCTTTGTTGGTGGTATTTTGCTATCGGCCTAGACAAACTAATAGACACAGACAAATTCTGTGCTTCTGCTCTTTGAATCATTGTATTGACTGTACTGTTATAGAGAGTTAAGAAGACTCAGTTAATACTACAAAATAAAACTAATATATGTTTAATGTCATGTAAGTTTAATGATATAATTCCAATTAAAGATGTTCTACACTTCATGTTGTCCTTAGATGATCAAATCAGTGACTGACTCCTTTTAATAATTATAACTAATGAGGTTTCAAGGGGCTAGAGGGATGGCTCAGTAGGTAAGAATATACATTGCTGTTCTAAGAGACCTGAGTTCAAGTCCTCAGTGCTCATATCAGATGGCTCATAACTGAGTGTAACTATAGCTTGAGGGTATTCAATGCTCTCTCCTGTCCGTCCCAGATGCACACACACACACACACACACACACACACACACACACACACACATACACACACACACACATACACACACAAACACACATACACACACACACATACACACACACACATACACACACACGAGAGAGAGAGAGAGAGAGAGAGAGAGAGAGAGAGAGAGAGAGAGATGTACTTACACTCACAATGAAAATTAGCCTTTAAATATTATGTTGTAATAAATTCAACATTTACCAAAATGCATTAACAAGGTTAATCAACTCATCAATTTTATCTACAATCTTTTAACACCTCCATATTTAACATACTCACATTATATATCTTTTACTGTCATGTCATTTTACACTAGTCAAAATAATATAAAGGGTCCCCTCATATAAATTATCTCTATATCTTAATTAATCTACATTTACCCTCTAAATAGCATTGTGATATTAACATAAGAGAAAAACTCAGTTTAAATAAGTTATGTGATGTGATAAATCTCTGAGGATTTAAAATACAAAATTTCAGTACATCTGTAATATGTGTGACCTCCAAAGACATAAGCCTGCATAAATCCATTTCCTAAATTAATGTTTTGGCACTACTTTTGCATGTTTGACTTTAAAAACCAGATATATAAATATTAGCTGACATTTACTCACTAACAACTTCTGATATTTAGCCATAGGAGATTTGTCCAACATACTTCATAATTTAAGGAATAATTTACTTGATATGAATCTAAAACCAGTGAAGTAAATATTAGTGTGGTTCAAATTTATAGATAAAGAAATGCATGTTGGTTTAGGAATATTCCTCAGAAAGCTTGGTTTTATACTGTATAGTTTTAACCACTGCCTAGTAATTCTTATTATTCAGTAGGAAGTTATTTATGTAGGTGAATTTTATGTGCATATATATCTGCATGTGATACATTGGGTGCAATGAATATTTTGATATTTTACATGCTTACATGCATAATATTCCAAGTAACATTATTTTGGTATTATTCATATTTATTTGCCAAAACTTCCGTCAAACTCGCAATAAAAGATAATCTTTCTATTTAAACAAAACAGGAATGAATTTAGGATATGTTACTTCAGTGGTCATCCACATAGTGATTTACCTAGGTTTTGATCTGGATATTATAGCTAATATGAAAATAATATTACCACATAATATATTTAAAGTATTTTCATCTGGATAATGGAAGAGCTACATAATTTAAATATGATAATTGACACTTAAAAATCAAGGTTAATTTCTTTATTAAAAAAAATTATGTGGTCATGATTACATTTTAATTTGTAGAATCAAATAGAGAGGAAAACACATTTGCACTAATTGTGTGGGACAAATACAATACATACAAATATAGTCATTTTGAACTAATAAAAACATGGAGTTAATCTTTCTTAGGTAATAAATAAATGAAAAAGTAGTCAAATCACATTGTATGAACAAAAGCGTAAAATTTTTACTATGTATGTTTGATTTCTTCAGAGTAAGAGTTCTAGAACAAGTAAAATGACAAGTCCTTGACGGGTGGGAAATCCAGGCTAAAATATCAACAGAAAATAGTATAAAATTTGACCACAGTGTTTATCACAAAACAAACTTCATTATATGGCATATGTTAGTCCCTATTCTGAATTAAATACCAGAACACACACATTTTCTCATTCTATTTACAATCTTAAAATGGGTGCTAGGGTAATTATAAAATATCCATGACACTGAATTGAATAATATACTAAAAATTACAATGTCCAATAGTGTGCAAAATTTCATTTAATTTTATTTGATAAAATTTGATTTATTTTCTGGTATTACTTCATGATGAAGAATTAGAATGACATTCCTACAAGATGCCATAAATGCTCATACTTGGCAAATGTTTTGCTTCAGACACAGTTCTGCCTTTTTTTCCTTTGTTGCAAATAATTAATGGTTAATACAAAGACTGAACATTTCAAATTACACTTACAGAGAGGACATTGTAATGATGGGCTTGGTGACCTCTGTTGCAGCTGATATTGCTGTGACTTTTTCATTGAGCTGGAGAAAATAATGAAGATCACAGAAATTTTAACCAAGGAGCAAAGTGGTTTTTGTATGTGTAATGTCAGAGTGCCTTTATAACTATTAGCTACTAAGAAGAAACAAAGTTAATGGAAAACAAATAGTGGGAACAGTTTTTCACATTTATGCTTTTAGATGTTTCTCTACTAATATTTTTAAAAATATTTGTCCAAACCTGTAATAGACTATCTACTACTACAAATCAATCGGACAGTGAAATGTATCTAGTAATTTTGTCAAGTCTATAGCAAAATGAGCAATAAATAACTTGAATAATTTTGTACACATTAAATATAGTAAAAATATAAAATATGGACTGTGATATTTGAATAAGGATGCCCCCCCACCCCAGAGGCTTGTTGTTTGACAACTTGTTCTTCAGTTAAGGAGTTCTTTAGGGACATTTGGAGGTGTGACCTACCTGGAAGAAAAGGGTCACTAGAGGAAGGTTTGAGGTTTGAAAAGCTTCAGGTCACTTCCAGTGAGCTATCTGTTCCTTGTTTGGGTTTGAGATGTAAGTTATCAGCTGCTGCTCAGGTGCCATGCTTCTCAGTCACCATTTCATGCTCTGCTACCATAGCAACAACTAACCCTTCTTTTCTATAAAATGCCTTGGTCTTGATGTTTTCTCATAGCAATAGAAAAGCAAATACTATATCGTCATTTGCTTTTTGTCATAGAATAGTGTTTTTCTTTGTGTGGTGTGAGTTTAGGAAACATTGTTAAATTTAACCACAATACCATAAGTTTCACATTCATATCACAAAAAATAATACTTTGCTTATATCACTTTGAAAAAATCTTCAAAATCGGTTTAATTATTCATCTGTATCATGAGCCTAATCTTATTTGGACTTTTTTTTTTTTTTTGATTTTTCGAGACAGGGTTTCTCTGTGTAGTTTTGGTGCCTGTCCTAGATCTCGCTCTGTAGACCAGGCTGGCCTCAAACTCACAGAGATTTTCCTGGCTCTGCCTACCGAGTGCTAGGATTAAAGGCATGGGCCACCTTGTCTGGCTCTTCTTATTTGGATTTTTTTTTAATAGATAATTTCAGTTATAGCCACAATTATAAAAGAAATTATCTAGTAACAAGAAAAAAAAAAAGAAAATGATTTATTATTCAGCCCCTACCTACCAAATCTTGATGTAGTTCATAGAACTATGGATTTAGGAAAGACTTCATAACAAAGATAAGCTAGTCAACAAGAAAATAGTAATTTTTTTGTCTGTGGTTATTTTCCATTTGCATTCTTTGGGTAGTCCATCAGAAACAGAGTAATATATACACACATGTATATGTTGGGATATTTGGTTAGTTTAAAAACATGGAAAAGCATATTCATGTGTTTGAGCAGGATTAAAACATTGTGATTAAACTAATGATTGCTCATGCTTTCAATGCCAGAATAGGGCAAAGACATAGGCAGATCTTTATGAGTCCAAGGCCAGAGAGTAGATATACATAGTTAGTCCCCAGCAAGCCAAAGCCATATAATTAGTTCCTTATATTATATTATATTATATTATATTATATTATATTATCTATCCCCTCGAATATATCAGCTGTAATCCAAACACTTGGGAGATTGAGGTAGCAGAATAAGCAATTCAAACTCAGGCTCTACTCTATCCATAGTAGTTTAGAAAAACGGCCTGGCATCTATAATACTATCTTATTGTAACAAAAGCATGGCTGGAGAAATGAACCATCAGCTAAGATTGCACATGGCTAATGCAGAGGTTCTGAAATCAGTTTCTAGCACCCATGTCAGCTAAGTCAAAACTGTCTCTAATTGTCTTTAGGGGACCCAATGCCTGTGATCCCCTTGTGTGCCATAACTCATATGAACATACACCTCACTCCCACACATATAAATACAATTGAAAATAAAATAAATATTTTTAAAAGACAGCAAAGAAAACTACACACAGAAAAGTTAAAGACATTTATTTGTCTCTTAGATAAAATTAGAGCCAAGTTTGCAAATATCAGAAAGCTATTAGTTTTCAGATAAGAACACAGGTCCAGAGAGATAGAGTTATGTCTCTAGAATAAAATAAACAAGATTATTGTCAGATTTACAAGATAAATAGTTTTCACTAACTAGATACTGTTAAAAGGTATTCCCTCTGGTCTGGAGAGATGGCTCAGAGGTTAAAAGCACTGAATGCTCTTCCAGAGGTCCTGAGTTCAATTCCTAGCAACCACATGGTGGTTCACAACCATCTGTAATGAGATCTGGCACCCTCTTCTGTATATAAAATAAATAAATAAATCTGAAAATAAAGGTATTCCCTCTGAAATATGTATAGTATACAAGTATTTAGAGTAAAGGAACAGGAACTTGTGGAAAAATGAAAGTGCTGAATTTTAGCCCATGTCTTATTTTTTGGCCACATAGCATGCTTTTGACTAGTATACCGTCATATAATTATGTATTTTTAATCCACATCCTATATATTATTAAAATAAAAGCTTGTAAGATGGCTTAGTATGTAAAAGTGCTTTCTACATAAGATTGAACTCTGACACCTGAAGTAGAAAAATAAAATTCCTGAAAATGGTCCTCTGGCTGACACATGTGCACAAATACACACACATGCATATCAGATATCAGACACACAAACGTGTGTGTGTGTGTGTGTGTGTGTGTGTGTGTGACACACAGAGAGAATAATAGTAAATAACAATTTAAAATTTTGTAGAAATGAAGCAATGTATATTTAATGAATTCTGAATAGTTTTATTTAGACATTGTATTCTATCATAAACTTTCAAACATGCAAAATTGTCATTCAGAACTATAACAAGTATATCTCTATAGTCATAATTATATGTTATATGAACAAAGTACCTACATGATCCAAGTACATAAGAAAACTTGAAAAAGTCATATATTTTGCTTATAATAATAGTAGAATATCCCAACTATTTTAATAAAATGAAATCAAATTTACAGCATGCTTAAGCACTATAATCATTTCCACCAATAGTATGGAATAACATATTTAACACCTTTTATTTACTGTATTAGATATGAAATAATAGAAGTAATATATATCCACTATAAATTTAATAGTTTAAGTTGACCTTGCACAAAAATAATTTAAAATTCTGTTAATTCATACTTTACAATGTCAAAACTTAATACGTGTATACTGACTAAAATGTGCATTCAACAGCCCAGGACTTTGAAAATTATAAGCAATAGTATCTAAAATGAAAAAAAAAATTTGAAATTCACACATTGAACTACATGTCATATCAGGCAAAATTAATACATTTTATACAAATTGGAAAATACCATGGTGACTGTTTTAAAAATAGGTTAAACATTCTTTAGGCAATTAGAAAGAAGCCTCTTCCCACCTGATGCTACTAGGAGATGTGATCTTACAGTAAAGTCCCTGAAATTTTGGCTTATATAAGGTTTCTATCCTCTGAACCTATATTGTGATAGTATATTGTCAATGTGTGCCTTGGAACTGTGCTCCAGAACCAATCACTAATTGATTGGTTGCCATTTTCTATAGTCGACTCTTTTTTGCTGCAAAGAGAAGTCTACTTAATGAGCTGTGAAATTTAAAGTTACCTGTGGGTATAATCACAAATGTTTATAGATTGTTATTTGTGGTTATGCTGGTTTAGGAGACTAGTGATTATAGATTGTTCTTTAATAACTATGATTTATAAGCACTGAGCAGGTTTCGAGTACCAGACATTGTAGTTCTCTTGTTGAATGGATCTTAACACCAATTAATGAGATCTTAGTTACTGCCTAGATATATGTGCCACTACTGCACTGTAGGGTTCTCCTGCCAAGCTTGTCATTGATGGTGTTCACAGTCATCATAGATAGATAGGACTGTTGGTGGTCTCTCTCCTTTGGAAGATTGTATTATGTCTTCTGATATCATACCATGAAAGCTAGCCCACATGAGGGCATTAAGGTCAGTTGCACCAAAATATGTGATTTTTTAAAGTTGGTTTCAAAGATTACAAAAGCCTAACATGAAATATGTGAAAAGAGATTGATGTGTACTGCTAAATCAAAATTACAATATAATTCCAATATTACTTTGAAAGAATAGCCACAGTGCGATCTGAAATGCTTAATGTATACACACACACACACACACACACACACACACACACACACACATGCACACACACACACATGCACACATACAAGTACATGTGAAAGCAGTAATGCAATTATGGAAAAAATCAAACACCTGAAATGGGGCTGATAAATGAACTATTAATTGTTTACAAGAAAGAGAGTATTCTTAAGAGAAATTTCCAAATAGTAGGATAAGAATACATCCCTCCCTACTCTCTTAATCAAAACACCTCATCTAATATCCATATTATTATATCTATAAAACATAATGAATCTATGTGATATTTTACAAGATTTTCTTTAAAATTTAAGTACAGTTAGAAGTTTTCCTCTGTCCTGGCTGGCCGGTGGTTGGGACAAATCTCTCCCACTTGCATCCCCCAAGTAAACACACAGAGACTTATATTAATTAAAACTGCTCAGCCATTTAGTTCAGGCCTACCATTGACCAGCTCTTACACTTAAAGTCAGCCTAATTCTGTTAATCTATATGTTGCCATGTTTTCTATGGCTTTACCTGTGTGCCATTACATGCTCCCTGGACAGCAGGCTAGCATCTCCTGACTCAGCCTTCCTCTTCCCAGAATTCTTCTTGTCTGCTTATCCTGCCAATACTTCCTGCCTGGCTACCTGGACCAAAACATTTACCAAGATGGATAAAATCAGTTATCAGAAGCTAGAATTAAAATCACTCCTAACAGATTCCTAGATGCCAGAAAAAAACAAAACAAAACACATAAACAAAAACCAACTCAGTAATATATGTCTCCACAATAACCTAGGAAACCTGCCACAATATGTCCAAAGAATTACAATGTAACTAAAGCATAAAACATCCTTTAAGAATGTGATAGTGGTCCTCAAAGAGGAAATGAGTAAATTCCCTAAATGAATCTATGAGAACAAACAAACGGTGAAAGAAAATGAATAAAACATTTTGAGACCTAAAGGTAGAAAACAATCAATTAAAAAAATCCACAAACTTAGCTAATTCTGGAAATGAAAATTTAGGAACTTGAACAAAAAGCCTCATTAACAGAATACAATAGGTGAAATATATCTTACAATATAAGAAATGAACACCTTGGCTAAGAAAAATGGTAAATACAAAAATATTGTGGCAGAAAACATCAAGGAAATCTAGAGCAATACAGAAAGTCAAAAATCTAAGAATAATAGGAATAGAGAAAAGAAAAGAAACTCAAGTCAAAAACACAGAAAATATTTTCAACAATATCATAGAAGAATATTTCCTTAACTTAAACAGGAGATGCCTATCAAGGTACAAAGAGCATGCAGTATATCAAATAAAATGAATCAGAAAAGAAATGTTCTTCTGCAGAGATAATTAAACACTAAACATACAGAATAAAGAAAAAATACTAAAAGCTGCAAGGGAAATGGATCATGTAACATATACTTATAGATGTATTAGAATAATACTATATTTCTCAGTGGAGACTCTAAAAGCAGAAGGATCTGGATGGATGTTCTAAAAACTCTAAGATAACACAGCTGCCAGCCTAGACTAGTATACTTAGAAAAAGTTTTCAATCACAATACATGGAGGAAAAAAAGACATTCTACAATAAAACTAAAGAAATATGTATAAATCCAGCCCTAAAACCAAGCAATAGAAGGAAAAGTCCAGCCTAAAGAGATTAACCATTCCCAAGAAAACAAATAACAAATAATCCCAGAACAACAAATCAAAAGAGGAGAACACACACACACACACACACACACACACACACACACAGAGAGAGAGAGAGAGAGAGAGAGAGAGAGAGAGAGAGAGAGAGAGAGAGAGAACCACAACAACAATATAACAAGAATCAACACACACTGCTCATTGCTATTTTTCACCATCAGTGGTTTCAGTTTCCTATTAAAAATCCATACTAATAAAATGGATGTGAAACAGTTCATCCTTCTGCTCCATCCTAGAAAAACACCTTAACATCAAGGGTAGACATTAACTCAGGATTAAAAGTATGGAAAAATATATTCTAAGCAAATAGACCTATGAAGAAATAGTGTAGCTATTTTAATATCTGACAAAATAGACTTCAACACTAATCAGAAAAAAAGTAAGGATACTATATATTCAACAAGTGAAAAATCCAACAGAACACAGTAATTTTTAACCTCTGTTCAGCAAACATGAGGGTACCAAATTTTATAAAAAAAACACTACTATAGCTTACTTCACACAATGACCTCACACACTCACAGTGCAAGGCTTCAATACCCCAACTCTTACCAATGGCCTGGTTCCCAGACAAAAACTAAACAGAAATGATGATGTTCACTGACATTATAGATCAAATGGCTCTAAGAGATATTTGAAGAATATTTGACCCAAACAGAAAAGAATATATCTTCCTCTCAGCAACACATGGAAAGGTTTCTAAAACTGACCATATACTCAGACACAAAGGAAGTTTCAACAGATACAAGAGAATTGAAATGACATCTGCCTCCTATCTGAACATTACAGATTAAACTGGGATGCCAATAACAGAAGCAGAAACAGCTTGCAAACTTGTGGAAACTGAACAACTGACTACTAAATGGACAATGGATCAAGACAGAATTTACAAAAGAAATGAGAGACTTACTAGAATTCAATTAAAATGAATACATAACATACCCAAACTTATGGACAACAATGAAGGCTGTTCTAAGAGACAAGTTCACACCACTAAGTGTCTACATAAGAAAAATTGGAAAGAACCCATGCTAGTAACTGAAGAGTACACCTAAAAGCTCTAGAACAAAAAGAAATCATACCCAAAGGAGTAAATGGCAAGAAATATTCAATCTTCGGGCAGAAAACAACAAAATAGAAACAACAACAATAAAAAATTCCAAGAATCAATGAAACTAAGCAGTTCCTTAAGAATATCAATAAGATAGATAAACCTTTATCTAAATTAACAACTTATGTTGGCAAAGATTTGGAGTAAGGGCGCACTCATTCATTGCTGGTGGGACTATGATCTCGTACAGCAACTATGTAAATCAGTGTGATGAATCCTTGGGAAGATGAGACTCTGTCTAACTCAAGATCCAGCTATACCACTCTTGGGAACACACCACAGTAATTTTTTCAACCTATCACAAAGACATTTGTTCAACCAGGTTTTTTGCTGCTCTGTTCATAATAGCTAGGAATTGGAAACCACCTAGATGCCCCTCAACAGAAGAACGGATAGAGAAAATGTGGTATATTCATAGGAGGGACTCATTAAAACAAATGGAATCATTAAATTTGCAGAAAAATTGATGGACTTAAAAAAATTGATCATGAATGAGGTATCCCAGACAAAAAATGACAAATATAGTATATGTTTGCTTATATGTGCACATTAGCTCTTAAGTCAATGATAATAGAGCTGCAGTCTATAGAATTACAGAGGGTAGGTATAGTTTCACAGATAGATAGATATCTCTAGGAAAGAGAAATAAATTATTGTTCTGGATGGATGGAGGATGGGGATGAGAAGTTCAAGTGGGTAGGGGGAAGTGAAGAATGAGGGAGAAAACATAGGGAGAGACACCAAAATTAAGGTTCATTATAGAGGCAGCATGGAAAGTTAACACAGAAGAAGCTTCATGAGGTATCTTTACATATGAAGGCAATATAAATGATTTTGCTAAGTAAGGGGGGAGACTAAGACCCAAGTGAACATCTCTTCACCATTGAAGTAACTGGATAAAATTTAATTGAGTAGTTGACCAAAAGGGTCTTATAAAAACCCCCAAGCAGCCCAGGCTATTGCCAATATCATAGATTGCTCTCCATAAACAGATGCCTAGACTCTATTTCTGAAGACAACACCTACACAATGATTTGAACGTGGAGAAATCCAGCTAGCATCTACATAGAGCCTTCAGTGCTAAGTTCTAGTGTCTTTGGTACAGAAATGTAATCTACATGTTCTCAAAGTTGAAACATAAATAGCAAACAAGTTACAAACCCTCTGATCTACATTGGTATCCTCCCTGCAAAATATGCTAGGGCAACGGTTGGACAAATCTTGTGGGAATAACCAACCAATATCTGATTTGATTTAAGGCCCACTCATAAGATCAAAACCAGAGTCTAGATATTACAGAGACCTAGGGTAATAACAAGGATAGCACCAAAATGACTCCTAATGACATCTACTATACTCAGTGTCTTGCCCAACCATTTTAAGAGAAGCTTCCTCCTGCAGCGGATGGGGAAAAATAGAGCGACCCACAGGCAAACAACATGCAGAGACCTTGGAACACTCAGTCATAAATGGGATCTCTCCATCAACTGCTCCATCTCAGGACTCAGGAACCTGGAAAAAGAGGAGGCTCAAAGGGATGAAAGATACCCAGGAAATAACAGAAGTGGTGCACGTATGAACTCACAGAGACTGAGACAGCACTCACAGTGTCTGCATGGGTCTGCATCAGATGGGGTCCTTGAGCTGAAAGGAGAAATAGAGATATGACCCTATCCCTAAACTAGACGCTACCTTCAATTCATAACTACTTGCAAATGAATATTTAGCTTTTCCAAGGGATTATCACTGGGGAAGCAAATTGATCTACAGACAGGAGCCATGCCCAGCAATAGATGGCCAAAAGAAAAGGAAATCAATGGCGTCTTCAGAGGTTCCTTGTCTCATAATGGTGTGTCAGGGCTTTATATATATATATATTTATATTTATATTATCATTCTTTATTTGTGTTTTTATTTTTATTTCATTTTACAGTTCCTATTTTTATTTTTTCTCTCTTTTACCCTACAGGTCCTTAGCTTTGATAGTATGACTTCCAGTTTGCTATTTTTATGGGATTCCTGAGTGTGGAAAAAAAGTAGATTTCTATTTCTATATCTATTTCTTGTGCCTTTATTTAGACTCTTCCTTCCTTTCTTCCTTCCTTCCTTTCTTTCTTTCCTTCCTTTCTTTCTTCCTTCCTTCCTTTCTTTCCTTCTTTCTTTCCTTCTTTCTTTCTTTCTTTCTTTCTTCCTTCCTTCCTTCCTTCCTTCCTTCCTTCATTTCTCTCTCTCTCTCTCTCTCTCTCTCTCTCTCTCTGTTTGTTTGTTTTATACTATTCCAATGTGTTAGTTTGTTTCTCTTCTGTTTTGTTTTATTTTATCATCCCTTAGAATCCTCTTGGTTTTCTGCTGAAAGACAGAAATGGTGTGGCTCCTTATGGGGGTAAAGACAGGAAGGAACTGGGAGGAGTATAGAAAGGGGAGAACAAAATCATTGTATATTAACAAACAACAAATAATGATGTTCTTATGTTCCTATAGAAAAAAATGGAGCAGGCTTAACCAAGAAAAATAGTATATTATGGACACACTGGACATATTGAATGATGCACTAATACTAGCAGAGTAGGGTGACTTTACAAGAGGGAGAAGTGAGAAATTCATGGACAAACATAATAATACCACAACATGACTAAGCATCCTAGGATATGTGCCCATTGCAGAGAGACTTTATTCTTTGGAAGAATGTGTATCTACTTGAACATGTCAAACAGAAATTAAACCTCCCTGTGATAGTAAAGTACCCATGAGTCTAGACAGAGTGACAAGAAGCCATCACTGAATTAGTGATAGGGTTCCAGCCTTTTTGGTGGTAATGTGGATTGTTGTTTCAGAGCATGTTGACCAGTTTACAAATTTCATAGTGGATCACAGTTGATTTAATGAAAAGATAATGGATAAGATAGAAAATTACTGTAGCACAGTCTACTGTCAGCATTGTGCAGTTACACCAAAAGCTGAAATACAAACTTTTCAAGTCTCCTCTAGTTCATTTACCTAGTTAAAACAAATTTATTTAACCAGGACCGTCTTTACCAATGGAGAAATAGCTCCAATACTTTGGCTAGGGCTGTTCTGTGGTAGGTATTGTGTTCCCCCAAAATATTGTGTGTTCCCCAAAATAAACTTATCTGGGGTCAGAGAACAGGATGGCCACAAGATTAAACATGAGGACAGGCAGTGGTAGTACATTCCTTTAATCCCAGCACTAGGGAGGCAGAGCCAGGCGGATCTCTATGAGTTCAAGGCCACATTGGAAACAGCCAGGCACGATGACTCACACCTTTAATCCCAGGGAGTGATGGCGGAGAACAGAAAGATATATAAGGCATGAAAACCAGGCACCAAAGCTAGTTAAGCATTTGGCTGGTTAAGCATTTGACTGGTTAGGCTTTTAGGCTTTTGAGCAGCAAGCACAGTTCAGCTGAGATCGATTTGGATGAGGACTCAGAAGCTTGCAGTCTGAGGAAACAAGACCAGCTGAGGAACTGTGGCTTGTTCTGCCTCTCTGATCTTCCAGCATTCACCCCAATAACTGGCCTCAGGTTTATTCTTATTAATAAGACCTGTTAAGAGTCCTGCTACAATGTTCAGTTCTGCCAAAGGAAAATATTAGGGAAGACTTTTTGGAATCTTCTGAACAACCTTCTTAGCCCCAGTGACAATAACATAGACACTGGGATGTTTCCCTACAAACAGTGCCACTTCTTCATACTGTGGACTTGTAATAAGCATTGCTAAAGTCTTCTTTAGCCACCGTAGTGGAAGAGGAACCAGCTCTCCTTGGTGGCAAACTCAACTTGGCTCATCTTCTAAATAAGAGTCCTTTCCTAGACAGGTGCTTCACTTCATGAAGACCTCAGGGTCGTCTTCCTTAGCACAGCCTGCTTCCTCCACTTTACTCACTGAGATTTCTTTTCAGAAAAAAATATAAATAAAAGATAACAAAACCCCAAAACAAAAACAGCACCCCCTTTTTGAGAATTCCCTAATTTTTACACCAGATTGAGGCTACTGTACATTTTCTTTATTTTCTTCTGTTTTTAGCTAATGTTTGGATAAACTGCAACAGTATTGTCTAAAGTAGCTAGTTTTCTAGAATGCTACACCTACATTACTTGACTAGAGAGAAAAGATGTGTATGATCATTTACTTTCGTCTATCAGTTGGCCTTTCTAATTTGTCTGCTTCTTCAATTCTGATTTTGAGTTTGAGAGAACAGAAAAGTCAGTGATGTTATTACTACGGTCTTCCCTGACTCGGGGTGTATTAGATCTCCATTCTTCCCTGACATGGGGTGTATTAGAGCTCCATTCTTCCCTGACATGGGGTGTATTAGAGCTCCATTCTTCCCTGACTCGGGGTGTATTAGATCTCCATTCTTCCCTGACTTGGGGTGTATTAGATCTCCATTCTTCCCTGGAACATTTAGTCTTTTTGTATGTTTTACATTTAATATCCATGGCTGTATTTGCTTTCAATATACACCAAATAGGCTGAACTCCCTGTGATGACACTTTAATTCTGCATGTGGTCCAAGAGTATCTGATGGCCAATCACTATGTGATATATAAGGGAAGGGTTCCAAGGTGGTTCTAGTTCTATGTACATCAAGATAACGGCTTGGGGGGGGTAGGGTAGAAAATAGAAAGCTAATGATAACAAGATAAAGGTGGTGATGAGCTCTGCATTCACAGTTTACTAACTTGATTTATAACTACCAAATATAGAATAATAGAGGTCACATCCCATCATAACTTTCTACTGTTGCATGATTACAGAAAATAACATTAAAGGAAGTTTATCAGAACTGCAATAGGACACATAAGGGGAAAGAAGTAGCCTTTCTTCTGAGCATTACATTTTAATGGATAGTTCTACACTTAGACTCAGGGCATCCCAGAATTTTATATTTAGAAGTATGAAGTTAATTCTTCACTACCATAGATATTAACACATCCATCATTTATATATCCTTGTGGAGATATTATTCCTCTCATAAATAATATTTAACACCAAATACATCGTAATGCAGCTCAATGTGCAAATGAAGCTTGCTAACGAATACTACAGCCTAATTAATTTCTAAGCCCAATCAAGAAATTAAGTTAGTTGAGAGCTGACAGTTTTAGAATATGAAAGATTTATATTTACATATTTTACTAATTAAACTTGTAATTATTCAATACTTTCCTTCTTTAAGCACTTAACTTCCCTGTTTAAGTCAATTTCTTATGGAGTGGAGAAGTAAATGATAACCAGCCATATTACTCTAAGAGAAACTGTGGAGTTGAGAACTTTATTGGAAGTTTCCTTCCAATCTGTATTTATATCAAAATAGGTGAATTTTCTAGCAGACATAGAAAATGCTCATATGAGTATGCCTTCAGTTATTACCCTTAACTTACACACAACTTGAAAATGAGTGTGGCTTTTTTTTAAAAAATGAATCCATTAAAGGACCATAGATTGCAAAAGAGTAAGTGTGCAGCTTCTTGTTGACATTAATAGTATATCCTTACCAATCACAGTGATGTTCATGACAGTTGCTATTTGTCAAAGTTAATCAATGTTTATACAAGTACAAAGCTATGTTCATTGACTACAGTCAACTGTAAGACATTTGGTTAAGTACAATACTTCATATTTTAACATCTTTGACCTACAGGACAAAGTTGCTTAGAGTTGTCAACTGTAAAATAATGCTTGTTGTTGGCAGGGAAAGTGAGGTGTCTTTTTTGTCTATTAATACAATTGTAAGCTTATTAGTAAGATTAATTTAATGTTTTAGTTTTATAGCTATTATTTTGTGTATAGGTGATATTTATGTGATTATAAATTATCTAATAACTACATATGTTTGTTGTATTTAATATGATTCTTTTCCTATTATGCTCACCAATTTGATGTGTGAAATACTTGTATTTGTATGAAATCCTTTCCTTTCAATGTTGGCTCAATAAAAGCAGTTACCGTAGTAGCTGTTGAGACTTATATTCTATCTGCAGAGCTGGTAAATCTCTCACACATAGGCATTTGTCATAAGGCAACATTACTAAGTCCTGCTGTCAACAGAAAACAGAAGAAAGAAGTCTTTATTGCCTGTGGAGTTGCTTTCATGGTGTCAGATATATCTGTGGGACAGTTATAAGTGTGTTTCAAATGGTCTCTTTGCCACTGACTTAATGATGTTCTTACTCTTATTCCATTAAATTGCTCAATTCTCAATTTCCTGGTTGGGCTTCAAAAGAAAAAGCACAAATACAATATGTTACTAAAAAGCAAAAATGTTTACGTTGAAAGTTGGATTGTATTAACCAATAGTGTTTAATTATAATTTTCTGTTTTCAGGAATGTTAAGAATGGCATTAACTGAAAAAATTAAAGACAAACATGTAAGTACATGATTGTTTAAGATGATGTTTAAAACCTTTTACATTTTTAAAATGCTATTTGCATATTGCATTTTAAAAGTGAAACTCTGTTTAAAGTTTTTAATTCAAGATAAAAACCTTTCCTTATTAATTAATTTACTTATAGTCCTTAGAATATTTTACATGAAGAGACTAAAATAAATCAATCTTATTGGGAACAGAGAAATCTATATTATATATTCCTAATAAGAATAAAAACTTTTTATTCTTTGGAATTTTACTGAATTAGTATGTACTGTTGTTTAAATGAGATCAATTTTTTGTCCTACAACAAATGAAAGAAAACCTATTATCAAATTTTACAAAGGAATATTTGTCATTAATCAGTTCATCTCCTTATTTAGTATTGCTTTTGAATATTTGCAAAGCCCCATACTTATGGGATATTCATGTACAATTATAGAACTTAACCCGGTGGTAAATAGCAAATCTCATTTACACGCAGAATTAGAGACAGACACCCTTTATGGAAAAATTCTTCCTCCTGATACAGAAAATCCATCTTTCCTTCCCTCTCTATCTCTAAATTAAGTTGGTTTCACATATCTCCTCTACCTGACACCATCAACCTCCTCTTCTCCTTGGAATTTTCCCAACATTAAAGTTTATTTTCCAGAATAAAGAATTAAAAGCTGACTAAAAGTAGATTCAATAATCTAAGATTTGTGCCACAGCTGACTTTGTTCCCTCAGTTACATAAAAAATAAACCATTTCCTGTGAGCTATCCTAAAATAAAAAAAAAAAATCTATATAAAACAGTAGAAATGTTTCTTACTAAAAATGTCACATATACCTAACATACAAAAAAAAAAAAAGAAAAACATAGTTTAGGGAAGTTTAACTTCAATGACAAGAAAAATTTATTCAACTAATATTTACCAACACAGAAGGAAAGGTACTGTATTATATATAGATAAGCTAGAGGTTTGGGGCAGAATTAGGAAAGCTGTCATTAGTTCTAAGTGTTTTTTAATCTAATTAGAAAGAAAGAGAGCAAAGACTAAGTTATTATAAATAACTTGCAAAATTATGGACAAATATGATAAGCTAATCAGAACACAGACTCAGAAAATCCAGAATATGAACTCATAATTTTCATATCATGAATGCAATAGGTGTCATAACATACATGGGTCATGTATATGTTGTGTGGTGTGCTTGTGTGAATATATTTTCATTCCATGTGTTTGGGTACTTGTGTGTGTGCACACCTGTCCATGTAGAGGTGGGAAATGGATGCTGGATGTCTTCCTCCATCACCATTGATTTCGGCAGGGGATATGGTCCTACAGTTCAGTGATTCTTGCTGCTCTGGCTTATCAGCTTTCCCAGCTGATTCCTGGGTCTGCCTCTGGGGTACTGCTGCTTTAATCAGCATGACAACAATCATGTAGCTGGCTTCTAGGGGTTCTAGAATCTAAACATGCTTGTGGAACAATCTCTTTATCCTTTGAACCAACTCCTTTTTCCTCAAATATATTTTCACCTTAATTCTCTGTGAATATTGGCATTTCTTGAACATCTCCTCTGTTCCACTGATGACCCTAATTAGCATGAGCATTCCCATGTTTTCCACATGTCACAGAGTGAATGCAAGCTGATAAAAGTTAGCTAATTCTTAGCTAATTCAGCTCATTAACATGATCTTGCCTCTTCTGCACAGTAGCTTCCAAACAAGTTTAACAGAACAAAAGCAACAACAAAACACACCTCCCATATTCCATGAAGAGTCAAAAGCAGAAATAAAGACATTCAAAATGAAATGGAAAGTGAGGAGAAAGGAGCAGACAAGTGCATGGAGTTGAAGAGAGTTTGTCCAGCTCAGTCAGAATGTGTTTACTGAACTGTCATTGCATGGACAGTAGCAACAACCGGGTCTAGAAGATTGCCTATCAATCAGCAGTCAGAGAAAAGCCTGTGTAGAGTGCACATCAAATCTTAAAGAAATTGTAGCCAGCTGGGGGTATGGCTGTATATAAAAATGCCTCGAATGAGATTTCTAAGTTCTGTTTAAATTATTGATTCAAAGGGGTAAACATATGTGAAGCAACACTAAATAAATAATAAATATTCATATGAAATTGATAAAAAAAATATTGGCAAGAAAGAGTACTAATTTACATTTTAGCTTTTAGCATTGTAATGCAACAGCTGAAAGAAAAGTGGGTATTCTGGGGCTGTAGAGGTCACTCATGGTTAAGACACTGGCTCCTCTTATAGAGTACTTGGGTTCACTTTACAAAATCCAATCTGGGTGTTTTCAACCATTTGTAGCACTAGCTTCAGTGGGACTGATACCCACTTCTGACCTCCAAGAGTACATACACAAGTGACATACAAGCATACAGACACACATACGCATGCACACACACACACACACACACACACACACACACACACACACAGCAACACATGTGCACACACAAAAAAATACAAATGAATAAAATTAAATCTTAACACTTTCTCATTATTTTGTCTAAATGAATATTTTCTAAATAAAATTTTAGTCTCTTCAAATTGAGCAACGGTTTATAGAGATAAACTTGGCCTTTTTATTTATGTAAGTACAGATGAATCCATATAACAACACAGGAAAATGAAAAGAAAAAATATTACCTACATATGTATGGAAAGTTACAGTGACATCTGTATTTTTAGCTTTAAAAAAATCAATTGAAAAAGGAAGACAATACTGTCTGAGAACACAGATGCAAGAATAGAGGAAATAATAGAGGAAATTTTAGGAAACAATTTTGTAATGTTCTTAAGTACTCTGTGCAAAGTGTGCACATGACACCTTCGAACAGTTGTCTACCTGAAGGGATCTTATTCCACAGACAGTAGAGCTGAGCACCCATGTTTCTTATGCTATTGTTCACACAATCAAGCTTATGAAACCTACAAGGTCCACCAAGAAATAAATAAACAAGAAATTGTGGTATATGTGCCGCATGAAGTTTCATTTGGCTGTAAGTAAAAGTGAAATTACAACATCCACAAGAAATTGAAGAAACATGACCTCTTCATGTTAAATATTCTCAACTCAGAATACCACATTTTCTGTTGTATGAGAGGCTAGAGTTTACAAACTCACATGTGCACAAATGACAATGACATGACAATGGAACTAAGACAACTTGAGCCAAAAAAGGAAATAAGGGGGAAACAGATCACAGGATAATGTGGGCAAATAGGAGCAAGAGGGATGGCATGGTCCTGTGCTGTTCCCTTTGAGGGAGAGAGGGAGTAGGCACAAAGTCAACGACACAGACTCTGGGAGGATGTCAAAATAATAAGCTCAGTTTATTCAGGAAGCAGCAAGCCTTATACACCCTCCACCCTGCCCCAGGGGAAGGGCTGATGAATATGCATCTGCTGCTATGACATGTTGCCTCTTGTTGGTCCAAGTCATCTCAGCTCGTGTCTCAGTTGCTGTAGCTAAGCCCCTTAGGCAGATCCGGGTTGGCTCTCAGGAAGTATCTGATTACTGGTTTGGTCCTACTGACCCTCAAGCCTGTTAGAGCTGAGTCATCACACACAACAGGATGACTAGTTAGAATTGTCAGTTTCACAGAAGGTTCAGCTGCGAAGAGTCTCAGGGTGGGATTGCATAGATCACATGTCCTGTCGGAATGTTTGCATAAGATTGCCTTGACTGCCTGAATTCATATGAGAAGACCTTGCCTGAGAGAGGGGGTTTAGGCTTTGGACTGCAGTAGAGCACAGAAGCTCTACATGTCCAATTCTCTCTGTTCCTGGTGTGGATGTGAGGTGATGTTGTCAGTTCTTATCAACTTGGGTTCACAGAATAATATAGCCCAGAACCGTGAGTGCAAAGAAATCCTTCCTCACCTAAGTTGCTTTTTGTCACGGTATTTCATCACAGCAGTGGAAATGAAATCAAAACCAAACAAAAAAAAAAAAAAAAAGAATAAAAACAGCACAATAAAACTTGCCGTTTTCATAGGGAATTTCACTGATTAATATATACAAAGTAACAATCAGAAGACAATCAGGAGATGAAAAAAATATTTATTTAAAAAAACCGCTTCAAATATTGATATGATATGGCACTTAATAAAAAAAATAGTAAATGTAACTCAATAAATGTGTATACTCAATATATTGGTGATGTGAACAACAGAAAATTAATTCCATCATTTACTTGACAAAAGTACAAACCTCACAGAAAAATAAACAGGCTGAACACATTGATTTCTGACCATATCTTCACTATGTGTGGAAAACTGATTACATTGGTGAGTTTAAAGACAAGTTCTGATTAGTCAGTAGTTGCCAACTAATCAATACTGACACAGAGAAGACACTTGGACGACTAAAGAAAAGAAAAACAAAATCCCACATGAAATAGAGTATTCAGTGGGGACACACTGTCAATAATTCACTGCAAATTAATTGTACCACAAGAGAGAATAAATCATGAAATCCTGCAGTATCTTGGAGGAAGGCTAGAATCCAGATTCAGTACCTAAAGTACTTAGTTGCAAAGCTAAAATATTCTCTAAGTCAAAAAGCAGCTATGGCCATCTAATAGAACAATGAAAACTAACAGATCCCTGGGACCTCAGAGCACTCCATGGAGAGGACAAAAATCCTCAAAATGAGAGCTCCAGAATTTTAGTTGAAATAGAAGCAAAATATATAAAGCAGTGGGGTTGAGAATGAATCCTACCCCTGGTTGATGAAATTCTGACCAAATATTAAAAAAAAAAAAAATACTAAGCACTCAGAAAACCAATAAGGATATATTTTAAAGATCTGTTTACTGACATGTTGTAGTGAAACCAGTGACTGCTAAGAAACTTTGAAAGCCACAAGAGGAAACCTAAAGGAACTTCACAGAGATGAAATATTAGCTCCTCTCTACAAAGAGTAAAGAGACTGTGGAATAAAATGTTCACAGTGAAAACCAATCAGTAACAAATTTCATATCAAGTAAAATTATTCTCTCAAATGATGTGAAGACAATGATTTTTTTTTTAGATAGATGGAGCCTGAGAGAATTGGCTCTTATCAGGTGGGTCTTAAAAATGGTATTGATGGGGGAACTGTAGATGAAAAGATCCACACTAGATGGTGAGAGGAATTTAAAAGACACACACAGGTGATCTCATGGGAAATAGAAAGACATTGTAAATATGAGATTTTTATCATTTTTTCTATTCACTATCAGATACTGCTTATGAATGTTAATAAAGCATGTTTATTTTATAGTAGGTATTTTATAAAAGTTTAATTATGCATGAAAATAATATAGTGAAGAAGAATAAAATAGATGATATTGAAACAGTTTCTTGGCCATCACAGACTTATTCTAAAGGAACATTTACAGAACACAGATGTATATATAATATTTTACTTAATTAACGAAGGCTGAAAATGGTGACTAGAAAGCATCTGCTAATACAATGATATCACTGAAGTTAGAAAGGATAGAGTTGATCTAGAAGGGTAGCATTTGTTCACAAACAAACAGCCAAAACAAAAAACAAAAAGAAACAAAAACCCCTGGCCAAATCACATTAATCATTATGAACAGAGTGGTTTAAGTACTTCAGCAACTGATAGAATTGTTATATATGAAAGCAATACAAAAATCAAATACACTCAAATTACAAAGTGCCAGTAGTCTACTGTGGAGGTATCTTTGTGGATTTCTGGGGACCTCTCTAGCACTTTGCTTCTTCCTATTCCCATGCAGTCTTCATTTATCATGGTATCTCTTTCCTTGTTCTCCATCTCTGTTCTGGATCTAGCTGGGATCTCCTGCTCCCCTTGCCCTTCATTACCCACCCTTATGTCTAGTTTGATCATGTAGATCTCATCAATTTCTCTGTAGTTGGGCAATCCCTGTGTCTTTCCTACTGGCAATGGTCAAGAGAAAACCTGAACTGACCTACTCTGATGATTAGATGGCCAAACACCCCAACTATCGTGATAGAACTCTCATCCAGTGAGTGATGGAAGCAGATGCAGATATCAACAGCCAAGCTCCAGGTAGACCTCCAGGAGTCCAATAGGTGAGAGAGAGGAGGGATTATATGAGCAAGAGATATTGAGAACACTATTGGAAAAGACACAGGGACAAATAGCCAAACTAGTGGAAACACATGAACTATGAACCAATAGCTGAGGAGCCCCCATGGAACTAGATCAGGCCCTCTGGGTAAGTGAGACAGCTGCTTAGCTTGAACTGTTTAGGAGGCCCCCAGGCAGTAGGAATGGGACCTGTCCTTAATGCATGAGCTGGTTTTTTGGAACCTAGGACCTATGCTGGGACACTTTGCTCATCCTAGGTGAAGGGAGGAGGGAACTGGACCTGCCTCAACTGAATCTACCAGGCTGAGCTGAATCCCCAGGGGAGACCTTACCTTGGAGGAGGTGGGAATGGGGAGTGGATTTCAGGGAGGGAAGGATGGGAGGGGGAGAACAGGAGAATCCATGGCTGATATGTAAAATTTAATTAATTACAAAATTAAAAAAACTTAAAAGATTAAAAAACATTACAAAGTGCCCCTTAAAGCAGAATAAAGTATTTCTCCATTGAAGTCCAAATTCTTAAAGAGGTAATGCATGTTAATATCAAATGTTTACATTGCGTTAAGAAGAATTTGAATTTTGCCAAATAAAAATGAAGAATTCTGTTCATGCTTGGCATGAAGACTGTAGAGGTCCTTTCTGGAGTAAAATGTTAGCAATTATTGTATCCAAAGAAGAGAGACTGCTTATAGCTAAAAGATTCTCAAAATTTATCATTTTAATTTAACCAAATTCTGATCAGTTGTTGCCACTATTAATTCAAGAGAGAATGTTTTGTTATATGCTCCTGGTGAGGGTCAGGAAATGTTATCCTCTTACACATGTGCTCTACCCAGTGTTGTCCCAACAGTTGTATACTAATGAACAATTTTTTTTTTAGATAGACAAAGAGAAAATAAAATATGTTTATCATGGTCTATGTGTTTTGTACCTTAGTGTCTTTAAATGTATTTTGTGCTTTCTTAATAAAGCTAAGAGCATTCCGTCCCTTTGCACTTATATTCAATAAGTCATATCAGGAATGTATGTATGCTGTGTAACCAGATGAAAAATAAATCTGTATTCCTATGATAACCAAGAAGAAGCAAGCATAATTTTTTGGCCTTTAAAGCTTCCCAGGGCTCAACAGCATGAACTAAAACATTAACATGCAACTTTCTTTCCTTCTAGAGACTCCTATTATCAGCAACCACTAGTTTTGAAAATATTATTTCCCTCTGGAAATTCATCTTCCTTGTGCATCATCGCTGTGATGATGAATGTCTAAAACTTTCAGGATATTGCTTTATGCCAGTAAATTCTCAGGAGAAGAGAGATCATTTCATCAAATAAATTTTGTAATTTTGGAAACAGACACATTTTGCCAATCTATTGAGTGTTTCTGTGTTTGATTGCTCTGCACCTGTGTGAAATGATCATTAAAGCAGTATGCATTCTGAGAGAATTACAGAGTATGCTCCCCTTATAATGATATTACTTTCATTTATTTATATACAAGATTCACTTAGAACATTGTCCTTGTCATGAGGAGCACAGGACACAAATTTCTGTATCTCCCCAGTGACATATAAGCCAAGAATTAAGAAGAGTGTTTGCTATGTTATATATTAGGAACTTTCTTATTTTCTATGTGACAGGAAATAAAAATCAACCATCACATGATTACATCATTTATCACAATACAAATAGCATACATTAACACATCATTGTATGATCTTGAAAAATCGACAAAAATTGCTACGTGTATATATACATTAATATTGTATGAATAGAGAGTTACTAGAATGATATATTGTGACATTTATTTTTATCATTGTAATCTTTACATTAAACAACAGTCTCCTGAAGTTTAAAGAGAAAAAGAAAATAAAGGATGAAGGTAAATTTTCTATTCATTTTTGTATTTACTTGTATGTTTCAGTCATTCTCAGAGTTCAACAGATTTTTTGTGATGACAACTACTAAACGTAACAATTTTTTGTAACAAAAGTAACAAAAAGTTACTGTCTTAACTGTTGGTATGTATAGTACACCCAGAACATATATTTTTGTCGTCTGTGTGTATCTGAGATGTCACCCTAGTTTATTTATCCTTCGATTTTCAGATGCAATTTTATCTCAACACTGTTCCACATGGATGGATGAACATCCATCCCAATGTTTCAGGTAATAAAATAAAAGACTGATTCAAGAAATAGGGGTGTCTCACAGATGGAAGGTTTACTGACTACTCATTTATGTATTTATTGTGCCCTACATTTGAGATTCTCTTGTCATTCGATGTCTTCATTTTTTTTTTTCACTCTACATGGGGAATATTTTCTCCAAAGCAGTATATGGCAGAATTTAAATGCATGAAGTACTTGACTCTGGTGAACGCAGATTATAAAACTAGGTTGATGATACCAGGTGCCACACTATGAACCTATACTGTTTAAGGATCCTAGATGTGTTACTCTTAAGAGTTTGCTGTTGTTCAGTTTTCTTAATATTTTCTTGTTGTTGTTGTTCTTTATATTACTCAGAATCACTTTCTACTTTGTATTTTCTTTTTCTGGATTGTTTGATCCTCCTGGACAGGACTACTAATTTCATGTGCAGAATGTGTAGAATCTTTGGATTTACAGGTGTACAGCAGCGCTTACCTGTCATCTCTGATCTACCTCCTCTTCATCTGTTGTCAGCTTGCTCTGTATCCTGGAGATATTATCTAAAAGGACTGCTGCCAAGATCTATGTTGTTTTCTGGCACACAACTGGCTTAAACTAGCAAGATACAAGAGTAGAAGAAGGAAAATCAGGGTTTATATTCCAGTGATTCTTCTTATACCGGGGACATGATATGTTCACCATGTTCTTCATCAGAGGAAAACTACTCTTGTAGGTGGCTGTATCTAGAGTGCCAAACTTGCTTTCTGATCTCTGACTTACGTTGGTAAAAGCATTCTATCAAGATTTTTCTTATGAACTAAAATAAAGTTTTTTTCAAAAGACTATTTTCTTGAATATCTGATGCTACTATAATCTTTTATTATCCTGGATGAGTCTTTGAAGCATTTGATGCTCACCTATAAAATAAGCTCAAAAAATGAAAGAGTTGATTATGGAGAGCTGTACACAGTATGACTCTCTTATGAATTCACAGAGGAAACAAAATTGTTGTATATCATTACATTATGAGATAACCAAATATTTGCTATTTATATGAAATGTGAAGTTCTTAGAATGTCATCTCCCAGAATATGACCTCTGTGTCATACTTTCATCAGTAGAGAATCTGTCACTTGAATGAAAGGAGTTGAAACAAATACGAGATGGCATGAGGAAGCTGGTCATTAAGAGATGTTCTTGTGCTTCTGTATAAACATCCCAGCTGATGTCGATCAGCGTATTAGTAGGAACTGGTAGATAGACTGTCAAATTTCGACATTGTATTCCTTTTATGTTGATCTATTTTTGTTTTGTTCTGTTTTTAGAGACAGGGTTTCTCTGTGTAGCTTTGTGCCTTTCCTGGAACTTGCTTTGTAGACCAGGCTGGCCTTGAACTCACAGAGATCCACCTGGCTCTGCCTCCCAAGTGCTGAGATTAAAGGCAAGTGACACCACCGCCCAGGTGTTGATCTATTTTTTGAAGATTAATGTTAAGTCATAGAGTATCACTACAGAAAAATACATTCACCTGCAAAAATCCCCTCTCTTTTTATTGTTAGCCACAATTCCCAGTGATATTTAAAGGAGGCTTTTAAATTTTGTTACTGAAATATCAAACTGGTGGTGTGTTGGACAGAATTGAGTGTTAGTTGTGTATTCTCCTAAAGGCACATTCAGTATGGGAGTTATTGGCATGAACTCTTCTATGGAAGAAGTTTGCAATGTTAAACATAGGTGAACACTGCATGGTTATTTGAGGGTTTATTTAGTTACTTAATTTGATTGAGGAGTGTGACTGTGTCGGCTCACCACTGCAAAAGACTAATTTATCCTACAGAGCAATGGAATTATGTGGGCCACCAAATAATGTTAATCACTAACGTACTCATCACTGGCCTAACTTGGAATAGGTACAGTAAACAAACACTTGGAATTTGATCATTTTTTTAATTCCTGTATCCTATATCTCTTTAAAATGCTTCATTTGGTTTTGATGGATTATGAAGAAGTATGCTTGTGAGTGCAGAGCTAAAGATGCTGTACTTAAAACATCCCCATTTTTTGGCATATCCACAGTGAGATCAGTTTCAACTACATTTCTCTGCTGTGGACCCTGGAACCCATCCAAGGCTTGTACATATTCCCTTTTTACTGTAGCGGGATCAAGGACGTCTGATGTGCAGCCAACTCAAATTGCTGCAGTAAGTTTTAGTTAGCTCACTTATTTCTAGGTCCTTTGAATTCCATTTTTTTTCTGGGAATATAGTTTATGAAGCAAAAGAATATCTCTCTAATGTGGAAAATTTCCCTGAGAACCAAAATGAGGATATTTGCATGCATAGAAGGAAGAAAAAGGGTTGTTACAAAAAGTGGCCAAATGTAGTGAAAATTTTTGTGAATCATACAGGCTTAGAAGCTTGGGTTCAAAATGTCTTTATTTTTAAGCTCAAGCTTTTTTGAAACTCTAGCATAGTTTTTATTATAGTTGTTGGCATTTAATTTCTAGGACCTCAGAAAATCTATCAATTATTTTATAGTTTTTGTTTTTATTTTCCCTAACCTAACTATAAAAAATCTTAGACAAGAAAGTTGGTATAGTTACCTGTAATAAATCATTCAATACTCAATATATGTGAAATGTTGCTCCTTGCTTCATCTGCTTGTGTGGAATTTCCTTTGAGGGAACCTAATACTTTACTAAGTATCATGATTTTAGGGTGGAATTAATGGAGAAATGAGCATATTAGAACGTTACACTAAGAATAATGCCACCTAAAAGAGATATTAATGGAAGAAATAATTTGTGTCTCCAAAGCCAACCATGGCATGAGGCAAATTCTGAAAGCTTCAAAGTCCGATTAAGGAAATTCAATGACCAACAAGAGATCTGTGACTATGGAGTGTGTATGTACTTCTTGTGGCATTCACAGACATAGAATGAAACCTGACCTTGTTATTTATTAATTGTACACTCTTTGTATATTTTAGATGTGTTGACAGTTCACTAGAGATAGTAATAACCTTATTTTTAAAATGTGATGATTGAACATAAGTAAGTTGTCATATAATAGAACCTATAAAATTATTATTATCTTTCTTTATGGAAGTAAGACATATCATATAGACACATGGAGTATGTATTTGACCTTATGCAAATATTGCAGATTATAAATTGCCAAGAACTGAAAGAACTAGAAAATAAATTAATAAGTTAAGACTCACAATGTAGTTTTGTTGTTGTTGTTGTTGTTTTGTTTTGTTTTGTTTTTACAAGACAGGGTTTCTCTGTGTAGCTTTGCGCCTTTCCTGGAACTCACTCTATAGTCCAGGATAGCCTTGAACTTACAGAGATCTGCCTGCCTCTGCCTCCCAAGTGCTGGGATTAAAAGCATGCGCCACCACCACCTCGCAGCTTTACAATGTAGTTTTTTATATGTGGGATTCTATTTTCACCTGGTATTTTGGGCCATGACAAAAATCAGAGTGGTATAAATGCACTGTTGTGTGGTCTGTTATCCATAAGGTTTTCATAATCATTTTGCTAGGAATCACTTGATAAGGCCATGTGTTGCTTTTCCTATGTTCGCTGGAATCGCTCAGAAATGCTGCAGCAGGGGAGGTCTTATTTACCTGAAGCCCAGGACCTGCTTGAAGAGCTCTGTACTGGCAAGATATTATTCCATTCAGTAGATTAATCTCCCAGATGTTCAAAACCTTATTAGGCATTGTCTTGTATAGTGGAGCTACAAATATGAAAGACACAATAACAAGCATCCTCTAAAGTGATATTCCAGAAGCAATAGAGACTGCCCATAATAAATATGCAGTGCAACAAATGCGATGAGATTTTTCATTAGGTGTCAGATAGCACAAAATAGATGAACAGTTAAGAAAGAATGATCAATGCCTGAAACACAACTTAACACATGAGTGGAAATCAACCAAGCTGAAAGTAATGTCATTTGGAAGATTCCAGGTATAATTAAACTAAAGATGAATTGATGGAGGCTGTAATTGGTATGTTGTGCTATAAGCACAATAGATAGACTTTGTATCACTTCATATATTTTTATAAATATTCTTCATACCATTAGATAAATCGCAAGGCCAGAGTACTTGTATACTGCAAGATAATCTATCAAGTTATCTTTGGAACATTTAAAGTGTATTGTAATTTGCTCCTTTCAAAAGACCTTTTCAGTTCTAAGTTATAATGGTTATTGGGAACTAGTGGAACACCTCTGTGGGTAAAGAGCTTGCTGTGGCAAGAAGGATGAACAGAGTACTGTGATACCCCTGCTAATGTAGTGTAAGCATGGCATGCTACTTGTAATTCCAACATTCAAGAAGTAGACATTGGGTATCCAGTGCACAATCTGGCTAGTTAGACATTGTCCTCAATCCTCCAAAGGCGTATTCATACACATGCCCATGCATCCATACATAGGCAAGAGTTCATATACATGTGAACAGACATATACAGACAAATGCATGCACACACCACAGAGTAAAACACACCAAAATAAACTAAAACTAAAAATGAAACCCTATTATACAATGGCTAAAACAGATTGATGAAATCAGGGCTCTTCTCAATGCAGAGCTAGATGCTCTTATTCTCCATAAATAAAATCATAGCTAATAATTCTTTCACAGTCTTCCTAATTAAAACGTTATGCATTGATTAAATATGTCATGCCTACTAAGTACACCTATTTCTTAAATCTGCTCATTTTTAAGGAGAGAACCAACTTATGGTGAAAATATTTTCTATGAAACTTCGTCTTAAAACCTAAATTCTGAGTGGTTGAAAATGATGTTTTAGTCTAGGAACATGATTTTTACTAATGTTGATTTGGGTGTAATAAACACTTTCACATTTATCTATGAGATACCCCTCCATCCCACCACACCTTTGGCCTATGTCTGCACATACATGCTTGAGCTGAGGTCACTGATTTACCTGATTCTCAACTGAAGTTGAACAATGTACCTTTCACCCTGAGAAAAGGAATGTAAATTACTATCTCCTTAATTATACATAACAATTAGAGGCAAGGCTGAGAAAAACATTAAGGAATGTTTATCTATTCCTGCATATGCATGATTTTGTATTAATTGATTGAAAAAAATTGATAAAATGCTAGTTTAAATTGCATGTCGTTCATCTATTCTGGATACGTTCTCCGTAAAGCTAGAAGCTGTGTTTCACCTGACTTACCTGTAATTGATGTGCTGCAGAAGAAACCATTCTTAGATACCTACTCTGTCAGTTGAGGGCCATTTATTTGTTAAGTAATTACACTCCTCACTCTGATGTAATTTGTTTTCTCTGGGCTCGATGACACCTACGCCAAATTAGATTGTGCTTTCTCATTCTAAAGGAGATAGTTGAAGAGTTGAGATTACCTTTCCATATCATTATAAGTAAATTAGACAAATTAATGATCAAAATTTGCTCAGGGTACACAACAAAATTAACACAAACAGGAAGGTAGAATACTGGTATTCAGGACTTAAGATGCTGGTAAGCACACTTAGAAGGAAATAACGAAGGGTTATTATGTTAGCTCTTTATGTTACACAGAATAAAATTCAGGCAATGGGTAGAATTCACATGCTATCTAATTTTAATTGCAAAATAATCAAATATTTCTCCTTTCTTGATGATTAATGTAAGATATTAAATGGTGTAGAGATAATATTTGCTTAGTTTTATGTAATCAAACTTAAATTATATCTTATGATTGTTTATGTACCTTTCATTTTAGTGCCACAAACTTCATATTAATCATTAGTCTGAAATATTAAAGAAGTGCTTCACTCCTGTGTTCCTAATATAAAAATTTGTGAGTGTCAGCATTTTGCCCACCATGTTATTCTAAGGTCCTAAAGAAACCTTGATTTACTGCTTCTATAATGATGTTAAAAAAGTCATAATGCTGGCACCATAGAGACTTGTGGTGATTGAGTCACAACTAAAACAAGCATAACTAGATAAACCCCTTTTAGTATATATGATACTTCACCCTGCATTGAGGAGTTTAGCAAACCACACTTGGTTTAAAAGAATTATGTGTGATAGTTCTGGTCCGAAATTATCAGAAATATTTAACTTAATCAATTTGAGTAGACAGAATGCCTCAGTTTACTTTAATGGCTGCTATCTTGGTGCACAAATTGTACTGAATGGTCAGCAGTGTGCCATTGATAGAGATATCCATCCCACCAACATCAACTTCTTATCATTCCTTGACATGTTCTCAGCTCTCCTTAAAACTTTCTTTAAGAATGGAATCTAAATGACACAATAGGTCCACCAGAGTTCTAATTAAGCAAGGAAAGGAGGAGACTTCAGAAAAAAAATAACAACACTATTCTTTCCCCAACATTTAAGGCTAAAATAAATAAGGAAGCTTTAAATAGTGAGACATTAATAGTTTTGAAAAAGTATTTTCTTTATAGTACAATCTATTATCAGATGTCTTTCTTTGAGTTTAATTAGTGGTGTTTTGCTAACAATATATAGTAAGAAAGAAACAAAACATTTCCATAAACCAAGCTTTTCTATTAGAACCATCTTGGTAGTATTATCTGCTCTCTCCCAACTAATAAAAAGAACAGACATGAAGCTTTTTCTGGCATTTTACATTTTGTGTTCCTCAAAGTGGAGTAAAACATTGGATGCACTAATAAAAATCTTAATATTTTAAAATTGCCATAACCTTTTAAAAAATTGCAAGCATGATTATTTTACCACATACCAATTCTGTACTGATTGTCCCATTTACATTGTTCTTTCTTATTAGTAAGATTTTATTTCAAATGCTAACTTTGCATATATATTTTTTTTCTTGTTACTCAAATTTCTGAATCACATCTGTCTGCCAAAAAAGAATAAGTAGCCAGTTTGATAACTCACAGCTATAATCACAGCACTTGAGGAACTGAAGCAGGAGGATTTTCATGAGATTGAGGCTACAATGATACACACAGTGATTTCTAGGCCAGCTTGGACTACAGAGCAAACCCTGTCTCCTAAAACCAAAAAGCACACTTAGTAATAAATTATAATATATGTGCGCTTATTTCACATATTATCATGACTATACTATCAGATGATAGACCGAACTATACATTGATAACATATTTTATCTTGATTTTTATAGCATAATAATAATGATAAGAAATCCCCAAAGTCTAACGGCAATATTGGATATAGTCTCAAAGTTATAGCAATTGGATGGGTAGTCCTTAAGTTAGATAACAGATGTTTTTTCTTAACAAAAGAAAATGAATCATACCAAAAGTGAAACATACATAAAAGGGGAAATATGTTCAATGTCACAGTTTTATTACCTCAGTTACAAATGTAACAGCCATATACAGATCTGCTTTACATACATTTGTGAGCACTCTACTAATGAGAAGGGGACATTTTATCCGTCTTTCCTTTGCTTGTCATTATTTTTGTGTTTTGATTGGCATATCAGTCTTGATCATACAGTCAACCAGGAACAAACAGTTTCTTAATGACTCTCAGTATGACCACAATGAAGGAGAAATGTTTTCTTTGCAACAGTCACAGAAAAATATGTCACCTTTGCAGGACTTCATATTTGTATTAGCTGACAAGAAATCTCAAGATTGGAGACCAGATATGAGCCAGCACCTCCAATATAATATTATTAATAATCACAATAGGGCTAATCACACCAAAAATAACAATAAAACATAATAAAAATAAATTCAGGAGACAGGAGAAATGTCCCAATGCTTAAGAGTACTTCCTACAATTCCAAGAGGAACAGAGTTGTGTTCCCAGCAGCCATGTCTGATGGCTCACATCCACCATCACTTCAGCTCCAGTGGATCCTCTTACCTCTGTGGGTATTACAATGGACATGTGCATAGACACAGGGACTCACATGCATAAATAAATAAAACCACAATATATGTTGTAATTATATGTAGAATTGCCACTAATGTCTCTGACAATAATATAGGAGTTGTTATGGGATACTGTGGCTATGCTTTTAAATAGGTTTTGCAATGGTATCACAATCACTTTTTCTTTTTTTATTCTTTGCAAAACCACTTGCTGATAATTCTGGTCCAGGTTAAAATGGACTACCTTGTAGATGAGTTGAGTAGCAAATTTCTCAAAAAACACTGGAACCTTGGTTAATTTTTTTAAAAAGCAAAGACAAAACTGTTTAATAGCATTGGAAAGCCAAGACAACCAGGATGTGAGGAAACAGGAAACCATAGAAAGGGAAGCTCATTAAAGAGAGTCAAACAGCTGTGTGTTTTCCACCTTGAGCCAATTGGTAACACTGGTATTGTGCTGGGCAAGCAGCCAAGTCATTCAATAAAAGCAGCTAAACTGCAGAGGAGCTAGTCGGGGAGAGTTTGAAGACCCCAGGACACACAGACATCAGGGCCTGAGAAGTCAGACATAGGGAAACATAATGTGCTAAGCCGAACACTATGCCCTTATTTTTGAAAAGGTCAAGTCAAAATACACTTTAAAGAGGGGATGTAGCTCATGAAGTAGAGAACTTCCCTAACACACAAACATTCCCGGTTTGATGCCCAGTACTGTATAAAACCAGGTGTGCTGGTAGATGCCTGGAACCTCTGCTTGACATAGGTAGGATCAGAAGTTCAAGGACATCCTCTATTACACACTGAGTTTGGAGTCAGTCTGGGCTACAAAAATCTCTGCCTCAAAATATGCAGGAAATAATGAAGAAATTAGAGAAATCACTTGCATCCAAAACATTTATACTCAGGGTACACACATGTCTTGTAAAAATTCAAAACGTGAATCTGAGAGTCAATTTTCTAAATTCAGCATTACAAAAAGTAAAGGAGGAAAATATCTTAGCTGCCAAAAAAAATCTTAAAAGAGCTCAAGCAGTTTATTAGTTATTTGGCATGTGAAAGTTAAAGTTGCTACAAGATTTCATTAAACACCTTTTTCAGGAAATGTTGAGAAAATAGCTGAGGATACAGAGCAGTTCGAACTGTGTAATTTCTGAGGGTGTAATTGGCATGCCTACTCTACAAACTCACTTGGCATTTGCTCCTACAGATGGACATATCCTTCTCTTATAACCTAATTATTCTGATCCTAAATGTACAATATACTCAACAAAGTTTGTGTGTATTTGTGACAAGTAGCTAGATGATAGATAGATAGATAGATAGATAGATAGATAGATAGAAAGATAGATAGATAGATAAGATAGATGATAGATAGATGACATATAGACACAGAGAGAAGGGGGAGGGAGTGAGGGAGGTGTGTGTGTGTATCATAAAACTACAAGAGTTTAATAGCACAATATTTAGAAAAGTCATAAGCTATAAATAATGTAGGAAACTACCAAGGATTTATCAGAAGAATACTTTTAGCATTTATGGGTAGATGTTAAATGGAATTGATCTAGCTATGAGTAGACTTTTTTTATTTTTTGAGCTGAGGATCGAACCCAGGGCCTTGCGCTTGCTAGGCAAGAGCTCTACCACTGAACTAAATTCCCCATCCCAAGTAGACTTTTTGATCTTGAAAATATTTTAATTTAATTTAATGGCTATGAGTGAAGAGAACACTGTTACAGACAGGATATCATTGAACATCCAACTTCCATATAACTACTACCATAGCAAATGTACCTAATCAAAAGTGTCAACTATATCACAGATAAGAAATTATTAGAAAACAAAAGCATTGTACAAGCACCAAATCAATAAATGACTGCTCTACAAAAGGCATCAATTGATTCCATTATACGATTTAACAAATAAACCAGGCACAAAGAGAACACATTTCAAAGCCCATTTGTGTTTATAAACAAAACCTATTCATTTTTCTTTTTGATATGGGGCTAATCTCCTCTGCTAATGAGTTTTGATTGAAGGGGTACTGATATTTTTGTTTTTCTTGATCTGAACATTAATTCTATGGAAATATGTGAATTATGACATTTCTTGAACTGGGTGATGTGCTATGTATCAACATATTTTGTTATAAAGTTTATTTAATATTTTTATTTAATCAGTGCCATGTTACACAAAACAAGATATTTAATAACAAGATCATGTTTATTTGTATATGGGTACATGTGCGTGTATGTATATAAAAGAAATTTGGATTTCCAAATGCTAATGCAATTTCCAAAACCGTTACAGATTATTACTTAGAGTAAGATGAAATAATTAATTAAAACACATACCATTGTGCTGATATTGTGTTCCTCAAAATATTGTGCATCCTAATAAACTTTTCTGGGGTCAGAGAACAGAACAGCCACTAGATATAGAGGCCAGAAAATGGTGGCACACACATACCTTTAATCCTGGCATTCTGAAGGCAGAGATCCATCTGGATCTCTTGAGTTCAAAGCCACACTGGAAACCACCAGGCATGGTGACTCATGCCTTTAATCCCAGGAAGTGATGGCAGGAAACAGAAAGGTATATAAGGCATGAAAACCAGGAACTAGAGCAACCTGGTCAAGCTTTTAGGCTTTTGATCAACAGTTCAGCTGAGATCTATTTGGATGAGGACCCAGAGGCTTCCAATTTGAGGAAACTAGATCAGCTGAGGAATTGGCAAGGTGTGGCTGGTTCTGCTTCTCTGATCTTCCAATATTCACCCCAATACCTGGCTCTGGGTTTGTTTTTATTAATAAGACCCTCTAACAATTTGTGCTACATAGCATTTTTATTTCCTAGATAACTGTGTTTATGTCTCTGTGTGTATATATGTGTGACTGTGTTTTTGTGATTGTGTGTAAGAGACTGCATGTGTGATTGCATGTGCACAAGATATTGTCAAGGAGGTCTTCTCAGAACTGTATTTTTTAAAAGTAGTTTCTACTTCCTATACTTATTATTTATCTTGTTATAAAGGCAAGATCCTTTCAATTCTTTTTTTCAATTTTTGAAAAGTAACTTAGCTTCCACCAGAATAATAGAATAGACAGCATATCAGGATACTATACAGTGAAATACCATGGCAACAGTTACTTTGACCGTGGGCAAATCTGCCCAAGCTTGTCAAATCTGATGTCTCCAAATTGCCATCAGAAATATTAGCACTGAAAGAAGAGTGATATTCCATCCTGTTTTATATTTAGATAAGACATATAACTACTTATGTTTAACCACAAAGAAATTACTCAGTTAAAGGATAAGCGTATCTATAGTAAATATTGAATATAAAGCGTCTTATAATTTCTTTAAACCACTTCATTGTAAGAGCACATAGAGATTGTGTTTTATGTGGCTTAATTCAATTGGGTGAATGAAACAGGTTCCTTTGCTCACATGTGTTCACTCTCACACTGGACAAAGCAAAGAAGAGAGAAACTGAACTCGAACTAGCAGCTGTGTGTGCAAGTCATCTGCTAAGAAAAGGATATTAACTGTGATTAACCTTATTGTCCATCTCCTTCAGTTCCATATAACTAAATGTGTCTTCCTGTTGGTCCCTTTGTATCTCTTTACCCAAGGAAAGCAATATAAAGGACAGCTGGTAGGTAGATAACGGAGATTTTGTGGACATAAAATAGAAGAGAGGAAACGTGGAAAAACTAGAATAGCAACAACAAAGCAAGCTCTAGTGTAAGGGGAAAAGAAAAGAATGATGGAGCATCACTTGTTGGGTAACAGTAGAAGACATCACCCGATGAAGACTCACCACTTCTTTTGCAAAGGGGAAAAGCTTTTGGATAAATGCTGGCATGTGGACTTTTACTTTAAATAATAACTGAGGCTCAATATTTTCCTTTAATGAAATTTTGGGAGTCTTTGCCCCACATCCCTTTTTTTTTTCTGAATCTTCGGATGACTTGGCGAAATGGACTGAGATGAATCAGAATAATAAGGAAGAAGAAGACAAAGAGTATGACCCTATACAAATGTCACAGCTCTCTACAACATTCTCTCAGGAAGAAATGTTTCTTTTCATTAATGAACCAATTTCTAGAACTGCATTTCTAATGTGAACCCCTTTAGAAACTAATACAAGGCGTATTTTACCAACTCTGTGCCATGCTTGCTGCTGGAAACAATGAAAAATTAGTTTTGGAAGTGTCCTGTGTACACCAAAATTCATAGTCTGAATTCTGAGGGATAAATATTAGCTGAGTACAGCACAGATTTGTACGTTGAAATATCAACTGTAGTTGCAGTGCCTTGAAAATGTACTGTACTCCACATATTGATATTCTGAGAACTAATTTCCCAGAGGGTGTGACTATTTGAGAAAAGCTGTGGGATTCTCAGATTTGACCTAGGTTTAATGGGAAGAGCTTACCAAGGGTGTGCCAAGTCCCTGATTCAGGTCCAGTCATGATATGCAGAGATTCTGTCACATTGTTCCATACAATATAAACAGCTCACAACACTTTCCTGCATGTGAACTGAGGGACTCTAAAATCATGAACCAAAAATATCTACACTTAAGTTATTTCTGTCACATATTTTGCCTTTGTGATGAGAAAGGTAACCAGTATAGGTGTTCTGAGATGAGGTTCATTGGCCCTAGTAACTTAACAGTGACTATTCAATGCACAAGGAATCACTCCAGTCACACTGAGCCTTCCCTTGGTACAGTAGGAACAAATTAATTGGATATCTACTTTCTAGAAATTCTACCAATTTGTATGCCAACATATAGAGATCTGAATATGAGTAAATATAAAACTCCAGCCAGTCTATATCCTAAGAGAAGGCAATATCCAGACACCTTTAGCATTGAGTAAAAGAGATTGAACCTTGTCATATAAACAGTAATAGAATATTAGAAGAGTTTTTCTTATAGGCAATGAAGTGATTATATTTTTGTCTTAAAATATCTTTTGGGAAGATAATAGTGAGATATAGAAAACACAAGTATGTCTGAGTTAACATAAAAGAGATAGAAAGGAGAGAATAGCCCCTAAGGATGGTAGTAGGGCTAATGAAGTCCCCACCCCTTTGTGTCACTGTTGGAATATGCTTTCTAAAGATATTTTTATGACGATATGAGTGGGGCTAACCTCTGACCTTCTTGTCTCAATTGAAAGGATTATCTAGAATCTTAGAATGAATTCTCTCTGCCTTATTTCTGATAGGTGTGGTGTTGGGCTTCTTCGATTTTCACATTCCTCTACTTCCCACGTGATTCTGATTCCTTCAGGGTAGTACCAGTCATCCACACATTGCAATAGTGGCAGACTGTGAGCACACAGTTATCTATCTAACCAAAATATGAATAGAAATGATTGGATGGAGCAATTTAATTTTATGTCACAATCAAGACAAAAGCATACTGTAACAGGACAGGGATAGGAATCTACCAACCCATTATACTGATAGTGCAGACATCTCAAATTTACAACTGAGCACACCAGGAAGGAGCAACCAGTGCAACGACATCCTAGTTGACTACCACACACCACACCTAATTTGCTGAGATAGAATTTCTAACTGAAACTGAGCCCGGAGCTCACTAAACTGCCAGGGTGGGAGGAGGGCATGACACCAGCCTCCTCCTGCCCCATCTAAGAACACACAGATCCTAAGTGCACATGGATATGCACAGCTCATAAAGTGTATTTTGATGATCCAAACTCAGGTCATTGACATCAAGAAGGAAGCACTTTATCCACTGAAGCACCTCCACAGCCCTGAGGTATGTATTGTAAGAACATATTAAACCAGCTATACAATTTGATACGTAACTTTAGTCAATTAGTATAATTCGTCTTTCCTCAATCATGCCCCCAACTTCATTCTCTTTATTTTTAACATTCATAAATTGAAACTGAAACTTATCAAATAAGACCATTAATGATATAATTTTATTTTGATGCCAACAAACGTTCTATATTAATCTTTTCTTATTTTTTATTTATTTTTACCTCATCTATTACATACCAACTGCATTTCCCCTCCCTACTCTTCTCTCAGCCCCTCTGCCCCCAACTCCCCTCTCTCCCAGATCCACTCTGCCCCCATTTCCCTTCAGAAAAGGACAGGCCTCTCAGGAAGATCAACCTAACAGGCATATCAAGTCACAATAAAACTAGGCACATCCCCTCATATTAAGGCTGGACAAGATACTCAAATGTTAACCTACATTTAATGTCTTTGTGAAATATTTTCTCTTTCCTTGTTTGCTTGAAGCTAATTCTTCCAGACATCACTTAACAAAATGAAAGAGTATAGATTTCATAGGCAAAATACATTGAAAGTAGAATGACTGTGTTGCTGTTTAGGTGTCTTTCATTCATTAATTCTATAGCCTAATGATTTTTATGTCAGTGAAATACAGCAGATTAGCTACATAGAGGATGACACAGGCAAAAAATTCTGAAGATATAACATTTTACAATAATAAATACACTAAGAGCACTATATGACTTTATGAAATTAAAAAATAGAATTAAGTATTGTGATAACATGCTGTCGTGTTGAATATGGTTATTTTTAACATTATTATTATTATTAGTGTATTGTGTGCTTTTTTTGTTTGTGTGTGTGTGTGTGTGTGTGTGTGTGTGTGTGTGTGTGTGTTTGCCACATGTGTACAGGTACCCTTGCAAGGCAGCATTGGATACTTTTGGAGGAAGAGTTACAAGAGGCTATAAGCAACCTATTATGGGCACTGGAAATTAAATTCAAGTGCTCTGAAAAAACTAATAGTTTTAAATTCTGAGCCATCTCTCCAACCACCAATGTGGCTCATAAATACTACAAACAGTTTGATTTCTAGGTAATATTTTAAGATCCTCAAAAAAATTCCCTTGTAAGATAAAGATGTAAAGAAAACTGTTGACAAAATGTGCTATGTATTCAGCTTCTTAAATTATTCATTAAATTTGTTTTTGTTGTTATTGCTTTCATTTTTGAGAGAGAGACAGAGACAGAGACAGAGACAAGATATATTATATGAAAAAGCTAAATAAATCTTTAAATTGAAAATATAAATAAATAATAGACTAAGATATTAAAGAAATGAGGCTGGAAAGATGGCTCTCTATGTAAGAGAGCCTGCTGGTCAAGCATTAATATATGAGTTTGAATCCCAGATCACAGTTAATTATTTTAATGCCATGTAAGCTTGTAACCACACTTATGTGGGGTCAGAGGCAGGAGAATTGCGTGGGCTTGCTGATTGACAGCTCTGCTCCAGCTTCAATGGAAGAAGCTGTCTCAAGAGAATTAGGCAGAAAGTGAATTGTATACCAAATGTTCAGTGTTTTTGTCTCTCACATAGGCACAACTATATACAACTAACACACACACCACAATCATATACCCAAATACATGTAAAGAAATATATTTCTTCATATATAATTTGGCTCATTTAGACTAGAACAATAATATGAGCTCATAATTCTACAAGAAGAAAGCATCCAGATTGTAAAATTTATTTTAATTAACTCCATGAATCCAGGTGTATGATTCTTAATTTTATGAAACTGTCATGGCATTAAAATTAAGACGGATTCCTAGCTTCTCATTGGTATTTAACTGCCAGTGATATGTTGTCTTCAATAATTAATTGGTTTTTCACATATTGTCTTCTTCAAATCCCTGCTAGTTTCTTTTAATGATAAAAAGCAATCTGCACATGAAAAATTAATTGAACTGAGGGAATAAATTTTAGAAGACCTGAAGTAAGACTCTTGTCTTGAATAATTGATGCAATAATCTTTTTATCAGAGTAGACTAAATTATGATGCAGGAATATAACTCTAATCTAGGTGCATCAACCAATAAAAGTTCTGCTTTAGTCTACATTCCTCATGCTTGTTGAAGAGGTGACTGAAGTGCAATGGTTGATGATACAAGGGCCAAGTTAGTGAGTGGTTCCTTCACCCCACCACGTGTTTACAGTGTCTGTAATAAAGGAAGTACAGGGAAACTCACACTTGTTTTGAAGTTTCTAAATAGAAATGGTCAGGTTGGTCCACTTTACCATTATACAAATCAGAAGTAATAGTACAAAATCCTCTCACTAACAGAGTATGTACTTTTAGCATTTTTGTATAAATACATAAATTCTAAACGTAAACCAGGTCTGGTCTGCATTTCTGGTCACCTCAACTTCTTAAGATGCAACTCTTCCACAGAACTATCACTCATAGCTTCCCAAATTAAATAAGCTTAAAATTTTTCCAGTCTCAAAAGAGATACAAAGTAACATTGATCCTACACTGATTCATAGATTCCTCAATTTAATTAATGCAAATAATCAAAATATGTAAACACTTTAATGGCCTAAACCATCCCAGGCGTTTCCTGGTCTAATAAAAGTTATTCAAGTTAGTAAATAAGTGAATAAATAGCACATTCTATTAAATTCTTTCAAACACTTCCTCCTTTGAAATAGATTGAAGGAAAGTCACTAGAGTGTAACAATTTTTAACGCTGTTGGGAAGACTCTAAGAAGACCTCTAAAGTGGGTTCTGAAGACTAAATAGTTGGAGGAGAATTGAGCTACCTTTGAAACTTGTTTATATATAAGAGGCTGGAACTTGACATCTTTTTTCAAAGTCTCAAAAAGCTAATGATTTGTTTACTCCAAGGATATAATGATACAATATTCTCTCTCTCTCTCTCTCTCTCTCTCTCTCTCTCTCTCTCTCTCTCTCTCTCTCTGTCTCTCCCTTCCCCCCCCCTCTCTCCTTCTTTCTCTCATTATGATTCAATCTAGGGCCTCATGAATACAAAACAGGAAATTACCACTAAGCTGGATTCCCAGTATTCTTTTACTTTTAATATTGGACCAATATCTCAGTAGCCTGCCAGTTCTGGCCTTGTACCATAGGCTGGGTTTTTAAAAATTCTTTCTTTTCTTTCTTTCTTTCTTTCTTTCTTTCTTGCTTCTTTCTTTCTTTCTTTCTTTCTCTCTCTCTCTTTTTTTTTTTTTTGGTTTTTCAAGACAGGGTTTCTCTGTGTAGCTTTGCACCTTTCCTGGAACTCACTCTGTAGACCAGGCTGGCCTCGAACTCACAGAGATCCACCTGCCTCTGCCTCCTGAGTACTGGGATTAAAGGCGTGTGCCACCACCACCCAGCAATTCTTTCTTTTTTTTTTAATTAAGATTAAAATATAGTCATCATTTTGCCCCTTACTTTTCCTCCCTCCAAACCCTCCCATATACCTAACAACTCTCTTTCAAATTAATGGTCTCTTTTTTCATTAATTGTTGTTACATGCATATGTGTATATGTATATAGCTATATATTTCCAATATAACCTATTCAGCCTGTTTAATTCTGTCTGTTTTGTCTTTGAACTTATGTTCCTCCTTCCTCATTTTCCCAAATGGAAAGGACTAGGCCATCAACCCTCATTTCCTAAGTCTCCTCTTCTAGTGTTTCCAGAAAGGTCAAAAAACATTACTTATCATTCTTTTTAGACATATCCCCATGATTGATTCAGTGTTTTGTTTTGTTTTCCCTCTGACTAGCTCTCTCAAACCAATCATCATTATCAGGGAGAGTGAATTCTGGGATCTCTTTCCAGATCCATGAGTTCAAAGAAGAGAATTATTGACAGGAACGTTAGCCATCTACAGACCTTGTAGTAACATTGATATTGAAATGATTACTCAATATGACATATTACTCTCTAGATTGGGTAAGCAGTTATTAGTACTGCTAAAATTTTCTAAAATTGTGTATCTTTGCATTATTCTTCATAACTCCTAGTAAACTAGCCAGTCTTTATATCAATTTATCTCAATTTTTGATGCATGGAGCACTGAACACCAATAAATCCTTACTAACAACTTATTCCGCAATCTTTATATTGAATAATTCAAATTTATTACTCACATGAACAGTTTTCCTAGAGTTCATAGTTTCACAAAATGTTTGAACATGGTAGAATATTGATGATAATATTTTCAAACTTTTATAACATATGGATCAATACAAATCACCTAGTAAATAATCCAAAACAATTATGTATTTTCATGGTCTTTTTGGCTCTGTGATTTTTAAATGTGAACGTAACTCACATGTGCTTTCAATTCTAAATCACAGTAGAAAAGATGTGCAATTGCAGTCAACAGGAAAGCATAGCGACTTAACAAAATAAGCTTATCGTTCTTTCTGCGTGAGAAATTTTGAATTGGATTATCTGATCATTGTGCCCATTTTTAACATTGACTAGTTGAAATAATCACAAAGGCAGTAATGAAAGTACATTGAAAAATCCCAATGATTCAAAAATGCACAAGATCTCATGAAGCATCACTTTCCCTCATAATTCATTCCAAGCATGCACAATTTTTTCACTATGTAACATTACATCATCATTTACAAATGCTTTGAGCCACAGTCACAGCTTTCTTGGAACATATTAGTCCCAACAGCCACAGACTGAATTGCCTAAGTCATAGTCAACACCTAAATGGAAAAAAACAAAACAAAACTGTGAGTATGTATCATCACATCACAAACACAGGAAAGAAAAAAATAACAAATTATTTTTTTGTGAATAACAATCCTGGTTAAAGTAGTATTTATGTATCTTTATGGAGAGATTTTCCATTTGTATTTGTTTGTATGACGTTCAACATGGCTCCAAACATGTATCAGTCCTCTTGCCTAAGACTCCCAATTGCTGGAATCTCAGGCAGGTCCACCACACTCAACTTGCATACTCCTTTCCCTCATTCCACTTTAACCCACAAAAGAAAGAAAGGAAGAAAGAGAGAGAAAAGGGGGAGGGATAGAAGAAGGGGGGTAGGGAGAGGAAGGGAGGGGGTAGGAAGGAAGGAAGAAAGGAAGAAGGGGAAAGAAAAGAAAGGAAGAAATTGAACAGAGAATAGTTTGCACATACGTCCTTGCTAAAACCTTAATGGAAAGGATTATACTTATCAGTGATTATAAGGACACTGTTTATAACTTCTGTGAGAGTTTAGTAATGTGGAGGTTGCACACTCACCTCCTAAATCCATGACTTCACTAGCACTGAGTAGCTGTCTAGGTTTCTAGTACTATGTGTGACTTTAGTCTAGTTGAGCAGGTATTAAGTGCAAATAGACATTTCTTCGTTGCAACCAAGGAATACATGCTACTCCTGCACTTAGGGGTTATTGTTCCATGCAAGTTATTGTAGAGGTTAATAGGAGTCCTAGATGGGTAGGACTGTTGGTTGCTTCCCTCTGGAAGCTTCCATGGCACCTTCTGGTATGACATCAATAGACATGCCAAAGAGGAAGGGAGGAAAGCCTATGAACTGGCTTTATAAATCAACCAATTTAAGTGAACTACAATCCCAGTGATATGATGTTGTGGTAAGTTACTATTGTTCATTAAAATGATTATTTTTGAAAAATGCATATTATGTTGACTACATTGGTAGTGTAGCTGGAGGTATTGGTGGTGTCTTGCTGTTCAATTTGTGGAGTTTACTACTGTCATTGTTTACTTTTGCTAATGCAATTGTGCTTAAATAAAGATCAATTTACATTGTATCCAATGTTTTTTGAGCACTCTGATGGCTATGAAATGTGCCATGATATTCAGGAAGAGGGGATATTTTCTTATTGACCTGTCTTAAGGTTCTCATGATGACTTGAATGTGATTAGCTTAAGGGTAATGCCTTTAAAACCCATTCTGTCTTTTCTTAGCCCTGGGAGGCCACAAATGTGAAATTTTCTTCATTCCTTGAAATTCCGAAAGTCAGTGTTCTTACAAAACAAAGCTGATGTAAGATCTTTTCCTATGTTGTACAATGTATGATAATGATCTTTTAAGATTACAGGCTAACATAGATAAATTTTAATTGAACATGAAAATTGTAATATTCAATTACTTCTATTAAACTGTCTAATATAATAATAGACTAACTAGATTATCTCCATAAAATGTAAGTATTCTTTTCAAAAGCCCTCAGTAAAAACTCATTTGCTGACACCTAGCAAATACTAATCTCCTTTTAATGCTAAAATTAAATTAGTTATCTTTACACTTTCATATAATTTAATTTCACATTCCAAAGAATTAAAAATATGACAAAAATATCCAATCTTCCATTTTTGTTAACATTTGAAGCCTCCCAATGTGTCCCTGAAACCATGGATAATATTAAACTCTGTACATCATTCTTTTCTTGGATGTTATATGTATCTATGAGGAAATGTATCTTTTATATTAGGTACAATAAGATCTTAACCACAGTAAATGATAGAAAGCAAAATATTTACAATACTCTATTTTAAAAGTTATGCAAATATTGGTTATTTCATTATTGTATTGATATAATTTATATATAATGTGTGAACTTCAATTTTTATTTAAGGAAAATCCTTCATACTTTTTCTCTTGTCCATATTTGAACTGCCCGCACTACTACTGTAGGATTTATGGGTATTAAATTGCATAATTGCCAGTCTGATGACTTACACAACCATGTGAACATACTAGATAAAGGACAGACATGGCATGAGATTTCATCATGCTACTCAGGATGGCATATAATTTAAAACCAGCACTTGATTATTTCTCTCTTTTTTTCCATTTAATACGAAAAATATGTTGACAAGGTTAGAGGAAACAATGGAAAGACAAAAGTCAAAAAAAGGAATATGCTATGTATAGTTTTCTACCTCCTTCACATTAGTATAATATTTTTGAAAATTATCAGTTTTATAAGTACCAGTGGTTTATTTATTCTGTTTACTGAATTCTATTCCACTATATTGATATACTGTGTTTATTTATTGTCCTACTGATGAATAAATGGAGTTTTCTTTGTATGTATTTTAAATTGTGTTTCTTTTCATATTTATGTGAATAGTTGTATATATATATATATATATATATATATATATATATATATATATATATACATTTTAAATGTTGAATGATGTGGCAACTATATTTGTGAACCACAAAATGCACTGCAAATATCCACAATTGTTCCATAAAATTTTGACAGGATAACAACAGAAATAATATAATCTTAGGAATAGCATAATAAAAGGAATCCATACAAGGAGAGTAGGGGCTCTACAAGAAATTCACAGTCAAGGTTTTACCAGAGATTTTGGCAAATATCAACCAGCTTGTTTAAGTCATCAGTAATGCAGTTGCCTTTAATGGATAGAAAAGTTTGTGATGTCCCTTCTGCATATGAAGGAAGAGGAAAATAATCAAGATATAGTCCCATAGAAACAATACTGGAAAGAACTTTCTCAGGCAAGTCCTTTGGAGGAATCCAAGGAAGACAATTTTGGAGATAAGAGCTCCCTGTGTCAATGTTTCTGAAGAATTGCAGAGAGAGATTGTAGATGGCAATAATGTACATACTGGCAATCAAGATGCTATATTCTTGCTTAGTCTTTTTTAAAGACTTAAATTTAAAAAATAAAATTCAATAAAAGAAAGTCATAGAACAAGAACATAGAGAAAAAAAATTTTGACAGCTGTGCAGTGGATACATACATTAAACATTTGAGTCAAAAGGTTAAAAATTTAATAGTTTGATCAAGTAAAATGTGTAGAAGTAAAAACATGTGTAGGTGCATAAGAAAGCCTGTATTGTTGGAGGATTTTTAAAATTCAGCATCACTAAAATGTTTTCTTTCTTTTAAATTCTACAGAATTCTCAGGCCTGTTCAATCACTCACATCTGCCTTAGTGATTTACAGTGCTGTAAGCTCTATTCATACATGCCCCAGACAGATACACCATGTTCTGTCTTTTCTATTGTATTTCTTCATGCCTTTTCTGTGCTAAGAAATGAAAATTCTCATAATAAATTATGATAACCACATAGTGTTCAATAAAACTTACTGCAGAGCATTGCAAAGAAGGAGTACTTCGAGCCATAGTATTGCTGAAATATACAGTGAACTGTAACATCTAGGTTTGAGTAAGGGTACTTGCATTTTCCCACCTTGACACGACAAGGAGAATGTAGTTCCCAAAATATATCCTATTGTTAACCAGCTTCTGATTATACGTGTTTAATGTTATCAAACTGTCAATCACTTTTCAGTAGTGATTTTTCTTCTAGATGTTTCAAGTGTTTTTTTTTTTATTTTTTAAATAACAATATACTTATTAATTATTTAAGAATTACAATATATTTTAAGCACAGTCACCATTGACTCCTTTTCCTATATCAAACAAGATTTACACTTTGCCTCTCACAACTTTTCAACTTCATGTCTATTTTGTTATTTTTTTAGTAACTCATCAATTTTAATTTGTACAGCTCATTTTTCAAGGCTGTGGTGTCATCCACTTGAACATGGATGACCTACCAGGTACTACACTCTTAAAGAAAATAGACTTTTCATCTAGCAGAAGCAATTAACTTTCAGTATCTCCTCAGATAAAGTTGGCGATTTGTGAGTTCCACTCACTTCTGTGTAAGAACATTGACTCTCTTGATCTTGTGTTATTTTCCCGCAGGTAACAACGCCTACAGTTTCATGAGTGTGATGATCCTGTCATGTCCAGAAGAGACTGTTTGACTCTGCTTCCTCCCTACCTTTGGTTTCTAGAATCTTCTCCTTCTCTTCCATGATAGTCACTAAGCATTGATGAGGTGAGTGTTATAGTTGACTTATTTGTTGATAAGCACTTAACTTGCAATCAGTTCTCTACATCTGACAAGTAGTGAGTTTTATTCTATGAGTATCAAACTGCCTCTAAAATCATATACATGTGCATGAATGCATATATATTTATAATTTTAAATTAGTATAATTCTTAGACTTCACAGAAATGTTTCTTTGTGTAATGAACAGTGATTAATGCAGCTTCATGTGTGTGTGTGTGTGTGTGTGTGTGTGTGTGTGTGTGTGTGTGTGAACTTCCTCCTCTTTTGAGTTAGATTTTTTCTTCTTGTTTCTTCTACCTTGCTGCATATTCCAGGATAGCCGGTCCACCAAGCTTTTTGGAGATCCCAGTCTCACCTCCAATATCACCTTAGAAGTGCTGAGATTAAGATAAGAGCCACTGCATCTGTCTTTTTAACATATATTTCTGGGATACAAATTCAAGTGGTCAGGCTTGCTAAGCAAGTGATTTAACACCTATAGGACTACCTCCTTGTTTCTTAAATACTTACCTTTTACATGTCTAGAATCCATTTTTTAACTTAAACAATCTGTAATGAAAGTTGTGTTTGAGATGCCCCTACTACTGCATCTTCTTAATCATTTCTTCCTTGTATTTGCCCTTCTCCTTCCCTACTTTTTGAGACTAGGCAGTCCTTTCCAGGATTTTTTTTGCCAAAATTTAGCCTCTTAATAACCCCCTTGCTGGAATGGATGCCCACATGGACAGTTGTTCCATTTAGCCCTTTCTTGCTGCAACATTCAATGTAGATGATATATATCTTCCTGTACACTGGGACCACTTTATCAATCTGCTGGTCTTTTTAGTGTGCTCCAACAGCCAGAACTTAATCATCCTTTCAAATGGGCATAGATGGAACATTGTATTCTATAGTGATATTTTATTTGTATTGAAATGTGATTTTATTTGTATGTCAATAAAGTTGCCTTGAGGTCAGAGCAAGCCAGAGCAGAAGCCTAGCAGTAGTGGGGCACGCCTTTAATCCCAGCACTTGGGAGGCAGAGCTAGGAGGATCTCTGTGTGTTCAAGGACACAGCCAGCATGGCAGACACATGCCTTTAATCTCAATACCAACCATAGAAGACCTGGAGGTCTGTACAAACAGTCAGTGACGAGGAGGTCATGTGGCTGGGTTTACAACCAATGAGAGAGGAGAACAGAAAGTTTTTAAATAGACAGGACGCAGAGAAGTAGATCTCTTGTGGAGAGGAAGAACCGCAGAAGCAGTGAAGGGTAAGGTTTTCCGGTCTTGCTCTGACCTCGTGGTTTCTAACTCTGCAATCGGTTCTGTGTTTCTTATTTAACAAGCCAGATACATCTACAGTATTCTGTCTCAGCTCTTTGGAAAGAGGGGAACACATAGTCTTCCTCCAAATGTAAGAAGGTACATTGAAATGCCATTTTGCAGTTCTTACTGTGGTCAGAAGTCACAATAGAATTGAACTTCATTTTGGCAGCTGCAATCCAGCAATGGCCACAAAAGGCATCTATGGTCCATTCTAAATGAATTTAAAATTTTCCATAATATTACTTGACTTTGGTGTATTAGTCAGGGTTCTCTAGAGAAACGGAACTTATAGAATGAATATATAGAGAATATATACATGGAATTTATTAGACTGTCTTACAGGCTGTGCTCAGCTACTCCAACAATGACTGTCTTCAAAAGTAGGTCCAAGAATTCAGTAGTTGTTCATTCAAGGAAGCTGGATGTCTCAGTTGGTCTTCAGTATATGACAGAAATCCAAAGAAATAGGCTCTAATGCCATTGAAGGAATAGACTTGCCAGCAAGAGTCAGCACAAGAAGACAAAATGAAAAAAGCTTCCTTCTTCCATATCCTTATATAGGTGGCCACCAGAAAATGAGGCCCAGATTGAAAGGGGATCTTTACACTTCAAAAGATATGTATTTAAAATGGTCTTTTCCACTTCAAATGATTCAATTTATAAAAATCAAAAAAAAATTCCTCACAGATGTGCGTAGATGATTTTGTTTTAGTTAATTCCAGATGTAGTCAGGTTGACAACTGAGAATAACCATCACGTTCAGTTTATATTCATTCATTTTCATATGGAAGTGCAGCTGTCCTATTAACTTACTTTATAGAATAGTATCTTTTCTCCCTTTGAAATTATTTAATGCCATTATCAAAGTCATCATCTACATCTGTTAATGAATTTTTTTTGCAAAACTCCATTGTATACCACAAAATCTAACAAGATACTTTTAAATTTACTCACCTTTTTGAAAGTTACAGGTTGTGATTGTATTAATATGATTTACTTTCCCTATTTTCTAAATCATCAGTTAGACTGGTTATAAATTGAATTCTAATTATTTTGATTTAGTTTTCTGATTCTCCCTAAATTCCAAACTTAATAATTGATTTGCATTATTTTGTTTTGCAACCACATTATTATATTTTAATAATTTTGTATTTTGGAACACTTCACACAATTAAAAGTTACAATGTTAGTGTATCAAATCATTATATACCTTTCAGTTTGGTTTTTTTTTTTTTCTATTATTGACATTTTCTATTATACAACAGATGTCAAATTAAGGTGTAGTAAAATTATTTGAGTCATAAAGTCTGTGTATATTTAACAAGTTTTCAAGCAATACCTCTGGCTGTTCCATATTCCAGCACAAGTCTTCATTTCCCATTTAGTTCCTCTCTTCCTTGACTTTGCCCAGCAAATAATGGCATCTCATACTGTCCATGTTTTTCACAACCATCTTAATGTTAAAGAAGCCTGAAAATATATTTTATGGATTTACTTAGTTATGGGTTGAAGTACCATAGTATTTTATATCAGGATAACACCGTGGGTATCAGTTTTTTTTAGAGAGGGAAACCGAGTTTATGACCTAATCAGAATATATCAAGGGCTACATAAAATCTACGTAGCAATGCTGATGATGCTCAACTCTCATTACTCGACTAAAGGCATGAGTTCTTACTTCAAAGTGGTTTTTTTCTTCTTCTGTGTTTGTAAGTCAAAAATTTTATCATTTCATTCACACTCCTATTGAGGTTAGCTTCAGTGCTCCTTCCTAGGAGCCAATTGAAATACATTATCTGACTTTATATGATATGGGAAATTTCTCTCCTTTCCTTCTCACAGTTTCTTTTCTTTATTCAACACATCAGTACAGGCACATGTTTTTTAGGTTGTACATTGTGCTGCAGTCTAATTGTATGCCTTGTTCTTAATTGTCTAGTGGCTCTCAGAATAGGGAACTTCATATGTTGCTCCCTCTGTCTGTTCTCAAACTCCACACAGTCGTCGGTTTGAAAAATACCTTACTTTCTGTGGCTGTAACATTCTCAAAGATCATTTTGTAATTTCTCTGCTCAAAACCCAGAATTTATTATTTCATCCCAAATATCTAAAAGTCATTTTACTGAAGAAAATAATTAAGAAAGCAAGGTCTGAGTATTAGTATCATTGTTGTCAAGGTCCTTTTCCTTCTAGCTTCCTGAACAGTCAGAAAGTATACATGTATAATAGGTAATGTATACACAAACACACACACACACACACACACACACACACACACACACACACACACAAAACATACACATATGTATAAAACTGTTCTAGTGCTTATTCAGCTCTGGGTCTCCACTAAGCTAAACATAATTCATTACCAAACTCTGATTCATTACTTTTAACCTTTAATTATTTTATCCATTAGTCATTCATCCAATGCTTGTTTACACATATAATGCTTTAGAAACTAATTATATGCAGGCAGAGTTTTCCTGTGCCCTGTGCTCTTCCAAAATGAATGACTCATAGACTCAATATAAATTATAAATGCTTGGTCAATAGCTCAGGCTTGTTACTAGCTAACCCTTACATTTAAATTAACTCACATTTCTTATCTATGCTTTGCCACATGTGTGTGCCCATTCTCAGTATGGAGTACCCATTTTGCTCTCTCTGCATCTGCTGGTGACTCTCCCAGTCTGCCCCTCTTCATCCCAGTATCCTTAGTTTGATTGTCCTGCATAAAAAGGTTTAATCTATTTGTACTTTAAAAACAGACATTAGACCATCAGCTTCTCTAATTAACAAATGAAGCAATAATATTCAACAGTGTACAAGATGGTATTATTTCTACAGGGCCCATTTCCCCTTGGTCCAATAAAGAAAGGTTTTAATCTAATGTAGTACAAACTAGATTACAATAAATAACAGTATTCAAGGCAAATGATTACAGTTAACCATATCCAGTCCATTTGTATTTGGCAAATTCAGTTATCTCCCATATCTTGCTGTGTCTAAAGTTTTGCATCTAAATTATTCTGTTATCAATAACTAGAAAACCTATAAATTATCTAGTCTTTAACTCCATCAAAGACCCCATTAGGGTGAAATTTTACCTATTAATAGGGACATCAGCTGCCTGGACAGTCACTCAAAGTTCCTCTATAACATATAACCCCTATTACATAGCAAATATTTCGGGAATATGGGCATAGTACTTTGGACTACTTCCTGTTGTCTGTGTGGCACTAACATCTTTGGGGGAACCTTGAAAAAAATCAGGATAATTGCTATATCTTGGCTGGAATATTTTTTGAGGCTGAATCATCTCAATCAGCAACTTTGAAGCTGTTTTGAATGCTAGATCACCTGAACTGTCCATTCTAATTGGTGTCTGGCACCCTGCTCTGAAAAATACATAAACACTTAAAGGCAACATATATATGTGCACTAATAAAGGATAGACTGTATATTGTACACAAGTCAGGCAATGATGACTTTTTGTTATGTGCTTGAGCAGGTAAAATACACATCACATATCTTGTAGTTCTTTTAGATTTATGTTTTTATGTTCATAGCCAGGATTTTCAGGGGGCCTTCCTCAATGATCAAACCTGATCATCTTTAATCTGGAATGAACCCATAGCATCTCATTTCCTGGGAAAATAAAAGCAAAACATCTTCTGCAAAGTAACGTATCTTTTGAATTAATTTTTTTATTATATTTGTGTTTTAATTTTACACATCAGCCATGGGTTCCCCCGTCCTCCCCCTCCCACCCCACCCCTACATTCCTCCCAGCCCCTCCCCTCCATTCCCATCTCCTCCAGGGCCAAGACTCCCTTGGGGATTCATTTAAACATGGTGGTTTCAGTACAGGCAGGTCCAGTCTCCTCCTTCCAGGCTGAGCAAAGTGTCCCTGTGTAAGCCAAAGGTTCCAAACAGCCAGCTCATGCACTAAGGACAGGTCCTGGTCCCACAGCCTGGATGCCTCCCAAACAGTTCAAGCTATTCAATTGTCTCACTTATCAAGAGGGCCTGATCCAGCTGGGGGCTCCACAGCCTTTGGTTCATAATTCATGTGCTTCTATTTGTTTGGCTATTGGTCCCTGTGCCCCTCCAGTCTTGGTCTCAACAATTCACACTCTTACAGTTCCTCTTCTTACTTGATAATTGGACTCCTGGAGCTCCACCTGGGGCCTGGCTGAGGATCTCTGCATCCACTTCCATCAGTTATTGGATGAGAGTTCCAGCATGACTGTTAGGGTGTTTGGCCATCTGATCACCAGACTAGGTCAGATCAGGCTTTCTCTCAACCATTGCCAGCAGTCTACAGAGGATATATCATTGTGGATTTCTGGGGACTTCTGGAACACTCTGCCTATTCCTGTTCTCATGTGGTCTTCATTTATCATGGTCTGTTATTCCTCATTCTCCCTTTCTGTTCTTGATCCAGCTGGGATCTCCTGCTCCCCTAAGCTTTCTTTCCCTCAGATCTTGCCCTTCATTACTCCCACTGTCGTCCGGGTTGTTCATGTAGATCTCATCCATTTCTCTGTCATTGGGTGATCCCTGGGTCTTTCCTAGGGTCCCATTTTCTAGATAGCCTCCCTGAAATTGTGTAGCAGTCTAGTCATCTTTGTTTTACATCTAGCATCCTCCTATGAGTGAGTACATACCATGCTTGTCCTTCTGAGTCTGGGTTACCTCACTCAGGATGATTTTTTCTAGATCCATCCATTTGCCTGCAAACCTCATGATGTCATTGTTTTTCTCTGCTGAGTAGTACTCCATTGTGTATATGTACCACATTTTCTTTATCCATTTTTCAGTTGAAGGGCATCTAGGTTGTTTCCAGGTTCTGGCTATTACAAACAATGCTGATATGAGCATAGCTGAGCAAATGCCCTTGTGATATAATTGAGCATTCCTTGGGTATATGCCCAAGAGTGCTACTGCTGGGTCTTGGGGATGATTGATTCCCAATTTTCTAAGGAAGTGCCATATTGATTTCCAAAGTGGCTGTACAAGCTTGCATTGAATTAAATTTTTAAGTCAAGTTATTTTTAAAATATTTTAAAATTTATAATTCAGTGTTTCTTGGCAGCTAAAAAATTCCAAGACAATACAGTAACAAACAGGATTGAGCCTCTCTGTGAATTTCTCATCTTTATGTGGGTTATTATTTTTTATTACCCTATCTCCATTTAAAGAACTTTTTCTACCCTTTTTCTTTCCTCTCCCATGCCTATGTATATATTTTTCTTATTTTGTTATTTATTATATTTGTGTTTTAATTTTACACATCGGCCATGGGTTCCCCTGTCCTCCCCCCCCCCCTCCCCTCCATTCCCATCTCCTCCAAGGCCAAGACTCCCCTGGGGATTCATTTAAACCTGGTGGATTCAGTACAAGCAGGTCCAGTCCCCTCCTTCCAGGCTGAGCAAAGTGTCCCTGTGTAAGCCCAAGGTTCCAAACAGCCAGCTCATGCACTAAGGACAGGTCCAAGCACAGGGACAAATAGCCAAATGAATGGAAGCACTTGAATTATGAACCAAAGGCTGTGGAGCCCCAAGCTGGATCAGGCCTATGTATATTTTTAAACACACTGTAACACATTTGGACATTTTTACTGTCTGAATCTGTCTTTATGTGTATCTGTAATCCTTTTCTGTCTGCATGAGCAAAACTTAGACTGCCGTGTAACTTATATTATGGGGTTCTGGCTGCTGGATCCTTCCCCTTGGTTCCCTGAGAGTCTAGTGTTATGATGGAGGTGTGTTTACAGAAAGTTCTGGGAGCCATGTTTACCACCCCAACTCTAGAAAGTTTTTGAGTCTATGCCATCACCAAGCAACCTGTTGCCCACTACTTATAAACACCATTTGTTTGGTATCAGGGCCTCTTAAAAGAGCCACCTGCTTTTGCCGCTAATGCTGAGTCAGGAAGTCATCTCATAAAGGAACTGGTCCTCTGCTCACTGCCAGTACAGAGAGCATACCAGAGAAAAGGCAGTTACAAAGAAGCTGCGTTTGACTCCATTTTTGTGTGTTTAGCATCCTTGCCCAAGTTCTCTCAGGTTCTATGTGGATATTGTTGCCACACTTTGGGCATCAATAGGTAGGTGTATAGGATGAGTTTCCCTTACCATGTCCACGTCCCAAATAACTGACTCAGAGACGTCATATAAAATATAAGTGCTCAGCTGATAGCTCAGGCTTGTTACTAGCTAACTCTTACATTTAAATCAACCCACATTTCTTATCTACATTTTGCCATGTGGTTTGGCACCTTTCTCAGTATGGTGTGCCCATCTTGCTCTCTCTGCATCTGCTGGTGACTCTCACTCTACCTCTTCCATCCCAATGTCCTGTTTGATTGTCCCACATAGCTTTATTCTGCCTCGCTGTAGGCCAGTCAGCTCCTTTATTAACCAGTGAGAGTAAAAACATATTCACAGTGTGCAGGAGGGTCATTCCACAGCTCTTACCTATGGCACTCATGTACCAAGTGCAGTGGTCATGTACATTCCCTTCTGTCTGTAGAGCTTCTGATCAGAGCCCTATATTCCAGTACACATGCACGAGCTGCTTTGTGTCCTCATGTGCTTGCACCCATCATTTCCACTGTGGTACATTAATATCTAAAATGTGCCTTGATGGTTTTTTTCTGACCTTCTGTGTATCATTTTAGTCTCCCTTAGTATTGTGGTTGATTTATTTCAATCACAATTTAAAGTTTTAGTTCAATTATTTTGGATTGTCTAAAGGTGTGCATGCTTAAAATATGTATTAACTATACTGTAAAACAGCTGGAGAAGATTTACACACACAAAAAAAAAATGTTCATTCCTTTTAATCCAAAGCCCTGGTATGACATATACATCTAATAAAATTTATTGTTGTCATAGAACATTAGCTCTGGTAAAGAAAAATATATTAGAAGCAAATATGAGAAGTAGTAATGTTAAGAGTAGCTATTTCAATTCTAAGAATGAAATATATAAATATTTGTTTACAATGACCTGCTAAGAAACCACTTTCTTGTAGCCTCATCAATGAAGGCATGTATGAATGAAATGAGACACAATGATGGTGGTGGCTGCTATAGGATGCCTTTCTGTACACTGTGAATATGTGTTGCTCTGATTTATTGATAAATAGAGTTGTTTGGCTAATGGCAGGAAGAATACTATTAGGCGGTACTTTCAAACTGAAGAGAGAAGCTGAGGGGGAGCAAGATGGCAGCAGACTGGTAATGCCATGGCCACACAGCAACACATAGATTAATAGAAATGGATTGAGTTAAGGTATAAGAGCTAGCTAGCAAGGAGCCTGACCCATAGGCCATATAATTTGCAATTAATATTAAGCCTCTGAGTGATTATTTTACAAGCGGTAGCAGGACCACCAGGTCAGGTGGGACCAGGTGGGACCAGAGAAACTTATGGCTACTGGAGGCTGTGTAGATTCTGCTTGAGAAGTTTTCCACACAAGATGAGCAGTAAATGAAAACATCAAAATTGTAACCAAATTATAGGTGTGTTCCAGAAAAAAAAAAAAAAAAAAGCAAAGATGCCAGGATAATGAGGCAGGCTAAACCACATGTAAAGTAAAATGAGACATGAGGTCAGAGAATCAGTGAGATAATTAAGCCTTGTAAGGATTAGCATACTATTATGCTAATAATATATAAATATAAATATTGGATCTCTCTCCACGCCTCCCTACACATAGTTAAGTAGGATACTTGCTTTCAACAGTTTGTTGTAAAGGCAGCATGAAGGGTCTACTTCAAAGAAAGGTAAGGGATAGTGTTCAATGATGCTGTCAGAATCATTACAATGTGTGTTGGGATGGAGAATGTGAATGCTAAATCAGTGATGATGGTATGGTTCCATGAATTGAGTTTGAGAGATGCTGTAAATACCATGCATGAGTGGAAATAGTAAATGAACAATATTTTAAAATTGTTCTGATATAGAATGGAGACATTCATGACTCAATTTAGAGATACCTAAAACTAAGAATTTTTACCTATGAGAAAAAGTGGTATTGTATCTGATTTCATTTTCATTCTTTTTTTGTGGTGGTGGAGAGGACAGACTTTATTTGGCTTATGCTTGCACATCACAGTCCATCCTTTGGGGAAGTTAGGACAAGAACTCAAGGCAGGAATCTGCAGGCAGGAACTGAAGCACAGACCATGGAGGAGTGCTACTTATTGGCTTGCTATTCATGGATTTCTCAGATTGCCTTCTTATACAACCTAAGTACAACTGCACAAATATGGCACAGTCCACAGTGAGCTGGGCTCTCACATCAATCAATAATCAAGAAAATGTTTCTATGAACTTGGCTATAAGCCAATATGCTGGAGGTACTTTCTTAGTCAAGGTTTCTTCCTCCCAGATGACCCTATCTTGTGTCACGGTGACAAAAACTAACTACCATAGCCATATAAGACCAATCATTGTATTGTTTAGAAACAGCTATGTATGTGATAAATACAATAAATACCAAAGATAATATTAACCAATCATCAGTGTCATGATCACTTCTGAGGATCTTAGCATCAAATGTGTATCACTGAATGTTTTTCATGTGACCTAAAGGGTAAATAAACATTTGTTACTATTTAAATTACACATACCCAACATTTGTTACATGTATGGTAGATATCACAATAAACATAAAAGTAATTGTACTTGATTTCTATAGTGATAGAACTGATGTAGTGCACAACAAAAGCAAAGCAATAAAGGAGACAGAATTTCAAGAACCAGTCATCATATCAAGGTAGATCAATGTACATGAGGAGGCAGAGGAACATTCATTTACTTTAAAGAGAAATCAGCATCAAAAAATGCATGGGAATAAAATGGAAATTAGCTGATATGGTAACATGTTGGTTTGTGATAGGAATGCATAAAATTCTCTCTCAAATGTTCCCTCAGCCAATTGATAAGAATGATTATTAGTTACTACTTACAAGAGGAATTATTGAGATGAATGTTTTACAGGGGAGTGGTGAAGAAAGATGTTTAATAAATTAACAAAGGACAAACATATGACTGTTCATCAGCATTAATTATTTGCTTAAAGATTATAGTCATGATTCAACTAGTAGGACTAATTAGCATCGATTTTAAAATGCTGTCTCTGTTCACTTCTATTCTTTTTCTTTAGCCATCAACTACCAATAGACAAAGGAGCAACTTTGCCTTAAAAATGTGATTACTAGTGATGAAGAAATATGCTCGTTTCTAAAATTATTAAATAAAAGAAGGTGAACTAGTTGTTAAATAGTCGAAAATTAGAAAGTGTGGAAACTGATGTTCTACTATATATAAGAGCATCTTATTTCAGCAGATGGCAAGAACTATGGTATCATCATGAAGGCCAGCCTATTAAGGAGAAAATGTCCATGAAAATGTCAGCCAAATAGATCATAAGTACTGATTACCTCATTCAATTAATTAGCATACTTTTGCGCACCCAGCTATACAAGACTATATATTTCTATAATGTGGGCAACACTTGTTCTTACCCATGTATATGAGCACTTTGACTGAGGAGTATGTGAAAGAGAGGCCCTTCTGGTTTTAGTTTCTTTGAATGTTCAAATTGATTCCAGCACTTGTATTCTCAAATAGTTTCTATTTTCTTAAAGTGTAAACTTTTCAAAATTCTTCTCATGACATTTCTAAATGTATAGTCTGTTATCCCTGTCTGAACCCACACACAGCACAGCCTCAGTGTAACAGCAAATGTATGGCAGCCATTGATTTCCTTTTGTCCCTGTATTTTGGTCAAACCTCTGAGAACCACTATTCTATTCTTAACCTATATCAGGTCAATATTCTCACTTGCATGTATAAGGAAGATCATATACTAAGTAAAATAATTGTATAGATTATATTTTTACAAGTTAGTGTTTGACTTGTGTTTTTACATTAATGTTAACAATGCTATATTAACCATATAAAATGGACAGTCAACCTGTTTATTTTACACAGGGATAAGTTAAATAATTGGTAATTACATGTCTCTTGAGAGTTTGGAAGAGTCAGGTAAAACTATAAACACTTAGAAATTTCAGTTTAAAGAAAACATTGGTAGTATTTTAAGTTTACCAATTACAGTTCTTCTAATGACAAATGCTCTTTGTAGATAATTATGCAGCAGTGAGTTAATTAGACTGTAGGCTTGATAGCATTCTATTTCTGCCCTCACATTAAGAGTTGCCTAACTGCTTTATAGATGAGTTATTTTGCTGGATGACTGATATTTGTTACTTATATTAAAAATTAGAGACATCTGTAGAAAATTTTGGATAAAAAATATATTCTTTGTTTCCATTTATAAAAATTTAAGAATATATATATATAAAATATGCTACATAAATTTACATATATAGTTGAAAGTATATGCATTCCTTTGAGGACTTTGAAAAGTCGGGTTTTTTTTGTTATTTTCTCATGACTATGTATGTGTATATGATATGTATGTATGGGTACACACTGGCTATGATCCTTAAGGTCAGATGACATATTTTTTATGAGACAATTCTTTGCTGCAGTCTTTATGTGGGGTTCTAAAGATAAGATTTAAGTCCGCAATCTTGTGACTGAGAGTTTATCCACCTGAGACTTTCACTGACCCTACTTTAAGGGCTTTTATAAACAAAGACTCATTTAAAACTATCACAAGGAAACCTTGAAACTTCTTTGAGTTCAACTTTATTTAAGATTATAAGTTAAGTTAAAGTATTCATTTCTTCAGCTCAAGGGAAATGTGTATTTACTGTTGTTCAATTAGTATAAGCAATTAACACCTGACTATGATAAGATACATTATTTAAATTATTTTTAGATTTTCAAAGTAGAGCATGCCTGTGAGAATTTCCACTTGCTGAGAAGCAGAATTATTTTTGTGTAGTCTGTTAGGAATTGATTCAAGTTATTACTTCACCTAAAGAATTTAACTTATCAACAAGCAAAACTAAGAAAAGCAGTATAAATTCTTCTGTTTTTAATTCTAAAACTGAAGTTTCTGTTTATGATTCTGCCTCTAATTCATTGCTCATGTGAATATCTTGTGTTAACTTCTTTAATTCCTAAGATTCAGTTGCAAAGCTTGTTTTAATGAAAAAATAAAACATAAGAAAAAGATGTATTACTTTTGTTGATACACTTAACACAACTCCTCTTGAACATAGATTCTAGAGTGTGAATTGTTTGTACATAATTACAATTTGTCATTCTGAAACTTTAAAAGTGTTCATCCACTCATTGAAAAAAAGATCAAAACCTAAAAATGCTGTAAAACCAAGTATGCAAAACAAAAAAAAAACTGATATTTTGCATAACATCACTTGATCATTTATAAGAGAGAATAGAGAAGAAAGCACAGTTTTAGGATGCTACTAAATATGTGCATCCATCTACTCACTAGCTAAATATTCACAGACTGCACATTTTCTATGTGCTAAGTATTGTACCAGCTGTAAGGTATGTAAAAAAGAAAAGAAAAGAAACTTTACTGCCAATAAGTACTGGCAAACAGCCTCACTCGTTAAGGACCCTGGTTGCTTTCCAGAGGACCCAATTTTGAGTCGCAACATCCATGTGGGGTCTCAAAACCAACTGTAAACCCAGTTTAAAGTGATCCAGTGTCCTCTGCTGGCCTTCTTGGGCACCGTGCACACGCTGAGGTATAAAGACACACTTGAAAGAGAAACATAGATATACATAAAATAACTAATAGTAAATATAAGAAATAGTACTGCCGACAAGATTATAGCATTGGAAAAGTCTAAGATTTAAAGTAAAAAAAAAACTTCCCCCAACAAATATGAAATTATAAGTTTAATAATTGGTATGAAACTGAGACATACCATATTTAAACGTCACAGTTTACCAATTAAGAAAACCATGGATGTGGTCATAATGATTTAAATCATTAATCTATAATTTTGTATGTAGTACTCATTTTGTGTCAGAAAGTCTACTTAGCATGAACTCCCCAAGTTATTCTCACAAACCTATGTAAACTATGTATTTCCGTTCATTTTTCCTTGATGAGCTGAGACCAAAAGGATTACATAAATTTCTAAGGAATACAGACCTATAAGGTGGTTTACCCAGGCATGAGATCTCTCTGTATAGATGCTGTAGCATGCCATTACAACTTATAACAAGACACCCAATGATGTCAGATTCCATCAGGATCCTAAGTATAATATCAGTCAAGACAAAGAGTTCATTGGGAAGACCATATTCTGTTTATTAAGTAAGTCATTAGGTAACATGAAAGAGGGAAAATTAGAAGAATCACTATAATAATTATAAGTCACATAAGCAGTATTCTAACAAACTGACAAAGGTGGAATTGAGATGAAAAAACAAAATATGGTTAAATAGGCTTGAGTGTGTTGATTAAAATAACATGACATTTGCACTTAGCTCTGAGCATATCTCTGACATTGCTCAATTCACAGAAGAAATATAACTCACATATGGAAAATAGCTCTTGTCTACATAAGTTCCCTGTCTCTGTACAGTCTTGTTAAATGTATGTACATGTCCTGAAGAAATTCCTCAAATTCCACTTTCTTAACAGTACTCAGGGCAACTAGAATCTCATTCCTTGGAATCAAAGTCACACAATTCCTTCACATTATTCTTAAACTGAAGTGGCATTGAAGTTACTGTATGGACTTTTATTAGGTTTGATTTGTAAAAATCTATTATTGAATCAGCAGAATTTTTTAAAAGTCATATTTTCCTTCATTGATCTGGTAAATATTCATAATGTCACATTAACACTGCTGGAAATATATAGATTAAATAGTTATAATGTTGGAACTTGCATTCTATGAAGGACAACTTGAACTAGAAGATCCCATATCCATCTAAACAAAATTTAAGAAAACTGAAGTGGAAATGTAGTTAGAGTTTTCCTGCCTGGCCCAGTCAGGACAAATCTCTCTTACCCGCCAGTCCCACAGTCGCTCAGACCCAACCAAGAAAGCACACAGAAACTTACATTGTTTACAAACTGTATGGCTGTAGCAGGCTTCTTGTTATCTACTTCTTCTATCTTAAATTAACCCATTTCTGCTTATCTATACTTTGCCACATGGCTTGTGGCTTACCAGTGTCTTTACATGTTGCTTCTCATGGTGGCGGCTGGCAGTGTCTCCCTAGAGCCTTCTACTTCCCAGAATTCTCTTTTCTCTTGTCCTGCCTATACTTCCTGCCTGGCCACTGGCCAATCAGAACTTTTTTTACACAGAGCGATATCCACAGCCCTTCCCCTTTTCTTTTTTTTTTTTAAGGAAGGCTTTAACTTTTACATAGTACAATTACATTTAACAAAACAATTATCTAGCAAGAATTACAGTTACAATATTAAAGAAGATATCCTATCTATCTTATATTTGTGAGTCTAAGGTTTTATATCTAACTTATCTTGTATCATAACTGAGGAAATTATAACTATCTAGTCTTCAACCACATCAAAGGCCTCAGAAGGATATAATATTACCTGAGAACCGGGAGAAGGATGTAAGCATTTTTCAGGAGTCTTACAGGGTAGACAGAGACAGCTGGCAGCCTGGACAGTCACCTAATGTTCCTTTGTAAAGTTGGGGCATATGTCTTCAGCCCACAGGGCTAGAGTCTCTTGGTTATTTTTCTCAGTGTCCTGTAGAATGTCTGGCAGTTTCCTCTGCGAAGCAGGAACCTGAAGGACCATTTTTTCAAACAAACTTCAGTGGTCACCTTTCTATGGGTCCTGCATGTCCAGTTAATCAAGCAGTCCAGGCAAGAACAGTTTCTTGCCCAAATGGCTATTTTTGCCAAGGTGAAGATAAGATATGAAGTGTCTTCAATGCCCATCGTTGTCTTTGAAGTAAATTGGTGTTGCCAGGAGCAGCCATGTCTCACTGTCCAGAAAGTCTAAATTTTAAAAATATTTTAAATGCCATATTCTGAAGGTCTTTGAAGTATTTGAAGATTACCTATCTATCTGAAATATCTCTATGTATACCCAGAAGACTTAACTAACATGGCTATTAGTATGATTATCACAGATGATTAATTATTAATTTATTTTTAATTATCCATTACAATTTTAAATGAGCTATACAAACATAATATCTTAAACACGAGTAGAAATATATACATAGTATAACAAAACTAACTTTAAATTTGTATCAATAGACTAAAATCTATACCAATGTAAAACATTTTAAACGAGTTGTTGCTCTTTAGAAGTAAGTTCCTTAATCTACCCTTTCATCCTATTATATCTGTATCATATCCCTTTTCATCTTTAGAAAGAGATTGCATTTATAATCAACCTGTTTTAAATAAAATAGTGGTTTTTCTCTGTCCCACACCAGAGGGCTCTTCTGATTTGGGACACAAGAATCTCTTAACCTTTTCTTTTAGAAATATATCTGGGTTTAGAGAAGGAGTGAGCCAATTCCATCTCCAAAGCCAGCTGGGTAATTTTGGGAATGTGGGCATAGTTTCTCTTACTACTTCCTGCTGGAGGGGGGCGCTGTATCTTATGGGGACACAAAGAAAATTTTAGGATTATGGAGTAGTCCATTAGGGTGAACCTCTGAGCCAGTTGCCTTGAAAGCATTCTGGATGTTGGATCATCTTGGCCATGGTGTCATTGGAGACCTTTCAGGTGGTCTTGGCTGATCAAACCTGATGTATCTTAATCTGGAACAAATCCACAGCCTCTGGCTTTCTGTGGAAACAAAAGCAGAGACTCTTTTCCAAAGCAACATATCCTTATATCCAAATTTTGAAGTCAAGTTACCTTTAAAATTTACATATTTATTTAACTCAACAGCTTTTACGATCAAATCTTTTTCTGCAGTTAAAAGTCCCAAAGACAAGACAAACCAGATTCTCTGTGTAATATCCATCTTTGTAAGATTGAAACACCTCTGTGGCTGCTGGCTCCGCCCACCTCAGCTTCCCAACATGGCGGTGGTTCAGTTTACCGCCAGCTCTGGGTCTGGAGCCATGTGTACCGTCAACTATCAGAAGCAGTTCTATCAAAGCAGGGCATAGCCCAGAACCCCCCCCCCCTTTTTTTTTTAAACTAGCAAAGGCTAAATCTACCACGCAGCAGAGTAAAGTGCTGCTTGTAGACTCCTCATTCCCACCACACTGCAGGTCAGACCCACATGCCAGGAACCCGCCATAGTAGCTGAAACCGGCAGGCTGCCGCTAACTTGAGAGAGACAATTAGGAAGCTGTTTTTAGCTCCGTCTTAGAATCTTTTTTCTCAGTTTTTAGGTGGAAACTCTTGCCAACACGTTGGATGCCATTTGTAGTTAGAGTTTTCCTGCCTGGCCCAGTCAGGACAAATCTCTCTTACCCGCCAGTCCCACAGTCGCTCAGACCCAACCAAGAAAGCACACAGAAACTTACATTGTTTACAAACTGTATGGCTGTAGCAGGCTTCTTGTTATCTACTTCTATCTTAAATTAACCCATTTCTGCTTATCTATACTTTGCCACATGGCTTGTGGCTTACCAGTGTCTTTACATGTTGCTTCTCATGGTGGCGGCTGGCAGTGTCTCCCTCCAGCCTTCTACTTCCCAGAATTCTCTTTTCTCTTGTCCTGCCTATACTTCCTGCCTGGCCACTGGCCAATCAGAACTTTATTTACACAGAGCGATATCCACAGCATGGAAATATAGAGGAGCTTTTTCAAATGGGTATTTCTACTGTGTGGAAAGCAGCATTTTTTAACAGAAAAAAAATTTTAACACAATATATTTGATTATGGTTACACTCCCCCAACTTCTCCTGGATTCTCCCTGCTTCCCTATGGACCGGACCCAGATAGACACCCTTGGCCAAGAACCTGACACTATGTAGGCCAGGGACCTAGGGGAAACCAAGTACTGTGTTCTGCTAAGGGAACATTCAAATGACTCCTAATGTCATGCTGTTGAACTCATAGATGGGGTCTTGATCAGCTACCATTAGAGAAACTCCCTCTTGCTGTGGATGGGAATAAGTAAATAAAGAACCACAGCCAAGATACAGAGAATGAGAGACCTTGGAACACTCAGTCCTAAATGGGATGTCTCCATCAAAGCCTCCCTCTCACAGCTCAGGGAACACCGCAGAAGAGATTGCAAGATTGTAAGAATAAGAGGGGATATTGAATACGAAGGAAACAAAGCCATTTAAACACAGCAGGACAGATGTGCACATGAGCTCACAGAGGCTATAGCAGCATGCATAGAGCCTGTACAGGTCTGGGCCTGATGGAGTATCACAGCTGAGAGAAGAAGTAAACACAAGTCCACATTCCCAATCCAGAAATTATCTCCAATCAATAAGCACTCACAAATAAAACCTAGTTGTTGTTGTTGTTGTTGTTGTTGTTGTTGTTGTTGTTTTCCCAACAGACTCTCACTGAGTATATAAATCACTCTAAAGACCAGGCTTTATGCCCAGTAGTAGATGACCAACACAAAGCAAACTCTATGGCATTTTTGGAAGGCTTTTGTCTTGCAATATTTGAAACCAGCATTTATTTTTCTAATCAATCAAGAGAGTTGCATATTAATGGAAGACTGTATAAGTAGTCTAATAGGTAAATAAATTATATAATAAATAGTCCTAACTTAAATGCAAAGTATAGTATATTTAATGCTATTTTATATTATGATTTGCGTACTATTTTAATACTTAACAATATTACGGATATGTGTAAACCATTTCTAATGCCACAGCATGGACTCCAGGTAGAACTAGACTCCAGATGGAAGTCTAGCTGACATTGGACATTTTACAATTTTCTTTTAGGAAAAAAAAAAAAACAAAAACCTAAATTATCTTGTAAAAGCACATTTTTCTTTAATAGTCAGATACTGACAAGTAGTTACATCTATTATATATGTTTTCTTCTTTACAACAAATGTTTCATCTCATTCTACTAAAAGGATTAAAATTTATTTTCACTTGGACACCCAGGCTGTCAGTGATCTCTGACATGCTCCACACTCCAGCAGTTTTATTGCAGTTCTAGTAACTACTCTTTACACAAAATAAGCTTCATGCCTCCCCTTGGCTATTTGAATTTCTCTTTAGAAGAAAGAAATTCTTTAGAAATTTCAATTCATCTTTAGAAGTTCCCGTGTTTCTCATCATTAAAAATGTCAGCCTTCTTCATACATCAGCTAAAGTCATTACTTAAGAGGTCTTCCATATAACCTAATTTAAATATAAATCAATTCAGATTGCCTTCCTGCACAGTACCCAAATGTTCTCCTTCATCTATCACACTTCACATGTGTCCTCGCTCTTTAGGGCTTACTTTCTATACCAGTGTGGAGGCTCATGATCTCAGTGAAGAGGTGGTTTGTTCACTAGTCTGTACCCAGGGTCTAAATTAGTACCTTGTACAATACAGCAAAGAGGTTTTTATAAATACATGAGCATCCAGTACTACAAGCCATGCTAATGGGGAAAAATGCCCCTTTTTTTGTTTGTTTCTATTTCAGACATAGCAACTACTTCACAATGGTTTGTGATTCATACATGCACTGACATGTATCTTTTTAGACCACTGGTTAATTCTCACAGTTGTAAAAGAAAAAGACCCTATGGTTGTGATATCCACTAAGTCATTATGATTCTGAACTTCTAACCACCTAAGGTGCACACTGAAGAATCAGATTCAACTGGATCTTTATAACCTACTGTGTGCTAGTTTTTATGAATTGATTTTAAAGTTCCAAACTTTGTTAAATATGACTTATTTTGTTAAATATACCTGTTAGATATGCTTTTATTCTGTAATTTCAGGGACATGTTATTCTCTATTGTATTTTATTGATTTTAATAGTAAAGCTGCTCATATTTTCACTTTCCCTAAGTTGATTGTGAATGAGGAAAGACATTTTAAAAGCATTCTGTTTTTCTCTTGTTTCACTCAGTGTTGAAATATTTACAAATGAATTATGATAGATGCTAAACTAAATGGTTTTACAATATAAACATAGCCTGGCGAGACTTTTCAAAATATCAGGATTACTTTTAAGATTATTTATTTTTATTTTATGGATATAGATATTTTGCCTGCATGTATGTCTGTGCCGTAGAAGTGGGCAGTGCCGGTGGAAACCAGAGAGGATGTGAAATGCCCTGGAATTTGAATTATAGACAGCTGTGAGCCTTCATGTGGGTGCTAGGAATTAAAACCAGGTCCTGGGGAAGAAAACCCAAAGCCAGTAACAGCTAAGGCATCTCTCCATCCCCTAAAACTCCAGTTTTATAAGACAAAAAAAGAAAGAAAAGAAAAGAAAAAACAATTAAGCAACTGGCAGGGTACACTGAGACACAAATGTGACTAAGAGGACTGAGGACCTTCACTCAGTTTTTGAACAGAGAATGACTATGATTTGTTTTAGCTGTTTTTCCACCACGGTGACAAAAATTCTTGTGAATAACAACTCAGTCAGGGAATACTCCCCTTTTCTCATGACTTCGGAGTATTTTAATCCAAGGCGAGGAAGTCATGATGTTGTGTGATGGAGACTGTTCCTAAGGCTGTAGGTCAGGAAGCAGAGAACAGGAGACCCTAGGCCGGTCCTCAGTACCTGCTAGTCTTGTCAACTAAGGTTAAAAAGCCTCTCCAAAGCATGTCACCAGCTCGGAGACAGCTTTGGAACTCTGGAATTCAAAGCAGAGCTCTACCCAAAAAGCTAGTAAAAAGGCCAGAGAGTTGTTTTGTGAATATTATTTCACTGATGACCAATGTTGCTTGTTTCAGGCTCAGCAAATGTATTGTTATCTAAAGAAATGTTAAAGAAACTAGATGAGGGTTACATGAAAAATATTCTTTGAAGATTTCCCTAAATTTAAAGTACATATAAAGAAATCTTAGGTATTTTTTTCTTTGCAGTGTATCCTCATTAGTATACCCATGTATGGTTTTTCTATGTATTTACTCATTGTTGTGTGGAAATAGTAATGGCATCTATTTTACCTTTCTAGAGCTTTATTGGAAGAGAGAGGGGGAGAGAGGGACAGTGAGGGAGAGAGAGAGAGAGAGGGAGAGACAGAGACAGACACACACACACACACACACAGAGAGAGAGAGAGAGAGAGAGAGAGAGAGAGAGAGAGAGAGAGAGAGAACCAAAGAAACAGAAACCACACAGAGGGAAGCAAGCAGAAAGAGAAAGGGGGCAGAAATGGCATTTTTATACATTTACACACCTAATTGTTTATATCATCATAATGTGTAGTATTGAGGAATTTTCTATCAATGAATAATTTGTATGAGTTGATTGAATTTTGGAAAAATATAAGTGAAAATGTTGAATTTTTAAATGACATGATTAGAATCAATTCATGAACATTATTTCAGGATTAGTCACCATTCCATTAAAAAAAAAGGAAGAAAGAAAGAAAGAAAGAAAGAAAGAAAGAAAGAAAGAAAGAAAGAAAGAAAGAAGACAAGAAAGAAAGAAAGAAGACAAGAAAGAAAAAAAGACAAGAAAGAAAAAAAGACAAGAAAAGAAACAAGGAAAAAAAAACACTTTAGAGTTTGCCCATGAAGAAAGACATTCTGATTCTGTCCTATTTGGCTTCTTCAGACTCACAGGGGCTCCTGAAGGCAATGCCTGCTCCACCTGGGTGTCATGAGCAGTATTTTATCAGGCAGCCTCTTCTGAGATGACCCCATCATTCCGTGAGGCTCACAGAACCAGATCATATAATACTGTAATTGTATCCCTACTGCTGGTGAGAAAATTGAAGGTATAGATCTGGACTTGAAGTAAGCAAACGATTCTCAGGCCACTTACTGACCAACATTTCTCACCAAAGAAAGGACTCTGTGAACTAACTGGCAGTGAAGAGTCACTGCAGTTTATTTATTTATTTATTTGTTTGTTTATTTATTTATTTATTTACTTACTTACTTATTTAGTTAGTTAGTTATACATTTTAAAAAGAAAATTGATGAAAAGTACATGGTTCATCCATTTCAGTTTTTCATAGATGAAATATTTGTAAATCATTTTATTAATATTTCATCTGACATAGTACAACAAACGTTTCTGCTCTCATCTTTAGTGGATATTTGTGTGTATTAATGTATGCCATGGTTATAGGAACTGATTTGTGAGGGGTTTCTTGTGAAAAGATCCTCTTCCTGTCCTGGATTCAAAGAAGAATGTGGCTCCAAATGCCTTTCAATGTAGAATTACATCCACATTCCTCTATAGAATTCAGGATTTCAGTCCTATCTGCTTCCTTCTAGTCCTAGAGTTCAGAACCTTACTTAACATCACTCATGCTTTAGGCTTTCTGCAAATTTAGTGCCCATGCATGATCCTGTGTTTGAGTAATATAATTTTTAATACTTTATAACTTTGATATTTTCTATTTGTTTCATGAGTTTTGTAGGGATGGCCAGCTAAAAAAACATACCCTGACCCAAGAACCTAGAACCAGTAAAAGAAACATAGCCCGGATCTGAGACCTGAGCCAGTAAAAGAAAGACTTCATCCCTGAACTCAGAACCAAAGAAACATACCTGACTCTGAAACCAGTGCCAAAGAAACACACTTTGTCCCTAGAATCAGATCCAGTGAAACAAATATGTAATGGTCCTGGAATTAGAGCCAAAAACCTAAAAAAGGCCAGGGAAAGAAACACAGTTAAGCTCTGAAATCAGAGTCAACTCTGTCACTGACTAACTGACCAATGAAACCAACCAATCACAGACATAAAACCAACCAATCCCTGAGCTCCTTGACCCTGGGACCCAGAACCAGTGAAAGAAACACAGCTTGGATCTGGGACACAAGTCAGTGAAAAAAAAAAAAAAAAATATCCCTGAACGCAGAATCAAAGAAACATGCCCTGACTCTGAAACCAGTGCCAAAGAAACATACTCCATAGAATCAGAGCCAGTGAAAGAAATATGCCCTGGCCTTAGAATTAGAGCCAAAAAGCTTATAAAAAAAAAAAAAAAAAAAAAAAAAAAAAAAGCCAGTGAAGAAAGAAACAGTTTGGCTCTGAAATCAGAGCCATTTCTGCCCATGACCAAGGTAACTAACCAATTCCTGAGCAGGAAAAACTAGCCAATCCCTGAATAGAAAATCTTCTCCCTAGAGAAACTCCACCCTTAAGAAACCCTATATAAACCACCCTGCCTGTTCAGTTGTGGTCTGTTCTTTCCCCTCATGGTAGAGGAAACCACTCTCCTGGACTCCTCCTTCTCAAATAAATCTATTTCTCAAAAGAATCTTGGGTGAAGATCTTCATTTGCTGACACAGAGAAGAGAAGAGAACCTTGCTAAGACATCCCTTAGGGGACTGAGCAGGAAAAAAAAAAAAAAAAAAAACTTGTAGAGATGTTCCCTTTTGGGGTGAGCTAGGCAAGGTGGAGCAGAAGAGAAGATCGTTGCTGAGACACAATTTAGGGGACTGAGCAAGGTGGAACAGGAAAAGTAACAACGTTCCCTTGGAGCTAAAGGAGATTGCTACATTTCTGCACGGTTTCCTCTTTAGCAGAGTGAACCAAAAAAAAAAAAAAAAAAGCAACATCTTGGGCTGGAGAGAAGAAGCAGACCTGTGATGGGAAGCCCCCTTAAAGCGAATGAAGGCTGAGCAAAGATCAGCTGTACTGGCTCTCCAGGAGAGGAGCAGGATTGCTATTTCCTGCGGGGAGACCATCCTTCACCATACCTCAGCTCCTACTATAGCCTGACTCCCAGAACAGTCAGGATACATTTCCCTCCAGAGCTGAGCTGTCCCATTACAGCTCCAGCTGACAGAGCTGTCCTATTGTAGTTCCAGGAATAGCCTGACTTCCTGAGCAGTCGGGATACCTTTCCCTCCAGAGCTGTAACACTTGCTTGTGAGTTTAATGAAGGCAGATATTTAATATAGTTGAGTTCATTGAGTTAAAATGATCAGAGATTTCCATAAAATTCATTATATAAACACTATTCAATAATAAACTCTTAATGTTTCAAAGGCTTTAATGCAGCAAACTAAATTTAGCTTCAGATATCAGTGAACATAACTCTGAAGTAGTAGAGCAAAAGTTTCAGCTACTGGAGAGACCAACAGTTATGAACACATTTTCTTGCAGAGGACCTATACTCTACTCCCAGTGCCACATTGCAGCTCACAACTATCTGAAGTCCTGTTCCAAGGAATGCAATACCATCTTCCAACCTCTACACTTACCAGGATACTAGTGGTGTATATAGACATAAATTCAGGCAAAACACTCATGCACATAAGATAATTTTTTAAAAGTTAAATTAAAAGAAACTAATGTTCAAATCACAGCTTTTCCACTAGCTTACAGGATGTCCTATCTATTATGTTGTCTCCTTTTAATTATGGTCATTTCTTTTGGCTCTTCAGTATCTGATATGTGAAATAAAGATAAAAGTGACCTTTAAGATCATTATAATTTTTAATCATAAGTATTTATGTGATTTAAATATTCCAAACATTTTTTGTTCCTGTAATAATGTATAAGTTGAGTCTCTGAAAAATGAAATTCACTAGACAGACAGCAAAAGATTAATTTAGACAACACTAAAAAAATCGAATCCCTTTCATCAAAACAAACAATGAGATTTGCAAAGTTGTCTCACAAAGAATATACAAAATTCAATAGGCTGAAGATAATCTCCCTTGATGTTGTGTGTTAAACACAGGACAGTCTGTGAATATTAGTTAATAGTAAAATACATTCATATGATTATTATTTAAAACATGTAAATATAGTGCTACAGTAGTAGCACATCAGGTAAACTTCATCCCATGTAAGTGTAAGGAAGTATATATTCAATTGCCTAAAACCCATTTTTTAAAAAGCCACACATATTGGCACATGTTTTTAATCTCTTAATGCTACTATTGGGAACTTGGGAAAGAGGAGATAGATGGAGTGCTGGTTCTCACTGGCTGGCCAGACTAAGCTACTTGGCAAGTCTAAAACCAATGAGAGACAGTTTTAAAACACAAGTTGGCTTGGCCCATGAGATATATTCCACATTTCAAGCTCTTCTAGCAGAAACCTAATAAAAGCTCTATCCCTATGCTTGGAACCCCCCAAAATTGGAAGGAAAACCCCAATGCTGTAAAGTTCTTCGGACTTCCACATGCACACCATGTCACATGTGCCTACACAAACATCACACACACACACACACACACACACCCCTTCCAAGAATACTTTAGACTCAGAACTTGGAGGAATAGAGCTAGTACTCCCTGGAAGTCTTCTTGAGGACAGGTTCTCATCATATCAGAAAATGCTTTTCAAGGTGCCAGAGAAGAGCAGTCACAAGTTACATTTAACTGTATAGCCTACAAGCCACAATAATTATCAGCATGGAAGGATATTGCAAGGGTGCAGTAGCAGTATTTATATCTTGAACTTCCCAGTTGCCACCTAATTGGATTTAAGACACACTCAATAGGAGGAAATCATGATCTATATTGTAAGTTGTTTACTACTGCTGATGGCCGGTGAGTACATAGACCATAGAAGGGAACCTATTACAGCCACTTTCAAAAAAAAAGCATAATTCTGAATTGTATTATAAATATTTATATTTGTTCACAGTTAAGTGTAACTCTCGGCCCTCATAAAAGTTGTTTTTGTAGCAATAGACAGGGAAATTCACAACTGCTCAAAATACACAGAACTAATCTTGCATTGCCCCACCTCAATTGACACATCTTCAATGCACCCCTAGACACAGTGCTCAGGCTACATCCTGGAAAAGGGGTTGAAATATCGTAGGAGCCAGAGGATCAAGTCTCTTCTGATGTCAATAGTGACTTCTGTATGTGACATAGAAGCTGCATCCATGAAATCTCAACAACACAATCACTTAAACAAGATGAGCACCATGGCAACACCAGTTGATATGCCAACACGAGCGGAGGAAATCTTAGGAGGCTCCACCTCTAGATGAAGAGCAGGCTAGAAATGGCTGCCCAGAGAGAGGAAGCACCAGTATTCATGGGGATGAGTTCCATAATAGGTCATCCAATCCTAAGTGACATATACATAGGGACACTAAGGGGACTAAGCAAATTGTATTTACATAAACATATGTATGTGTGTTAGTGTGTGTGTGTGTGTGTGTGTGTGTGTGTGTGTGAGTGTGTGTGTTTTGTGTATGTACCAAAAATAATTAGAAGAGACTAAGTCATGAGTCTAAGATGTAATGGGGGTACACAGGAGGAATTCAGAGAAGAGAAGTGAAAATGTTATGAATACAGACTCATGCATACAATTATCAAAAAATTTCTGTTAAACTACATTTAACTATGAAACAAAAAACAAGGAAACATTAAAATTATTTGTATTAATTTAAATTTGGTTAAAATATATTACATGCAAATAAGTACAAGATGATCAGCCTTTGGGAAATTAATGTTAATACGTGAAAAAATACAAAAGGTGTTTGAGCAATATGATTTATGTAACCCTCTATATCGACTCATTTGTAGTTGAATACGTAGGCTCTAGACTCTCTGGGACTCTTGTTTTTTTAAATGTGTGGACTTTGTTTTGGGAATCAGCTATCAATTTTTAAACTGACAATCAGTTATAATTATCGATAGCTTATTTCACTAAAATGCCGGAAAATGTGGAGAAAAAAAATGAAAAGGAAGAATAAATACCTTTTATTTTTCTTTGTACTATAAGCAAAGATTAGAGGAATGAATGCCAAGTTATTTTGTTATTTTGTCTTTCTGTAATTTACACCTCTAACATTAGTCTGTAAAGGCACTGTGAACACCTGCTTCATGGACTCATTGTTTCCATGATGCCACTTTCCATCACCTATTTTTAATAGTTTACACAACAAGATCAAGGGTGTCCCAGCTGTTACTGCCACTGTTGCTAAGCAACCTTTAAATCAGAGTTCAAGAAGACAAAGAATCATGCTTGAAATTTTCTCAAGTGTCTATTTATGCTACCCCCACCCGTGCGTTCTTCATTTTACATCATTTTCACTGTTTATTTTCCAATGCTTTTTCTGTCCTTTAATTTTGTGTTTGTGTGTGTGTGTGTGTGTGTGTGTGTGTGTGTGTGTGTGTGTTTGGTTGTCATACATACATACACACATACATACATATATCAAAAGGCAATAAATATGTTCAACCACAAACAACCTCCATCACAAAGCAAACACATGCGATGGATTTATTTTCTTTCCATAATCAGAATAGGAGGTTGGTTTCTGTGTTTCCGGTGTGCTTCTAGACTGTGGCTCTGCTCTGCCTGGGGAGCCTGAGAAGTGACACTCGGATCAATGGCTGGAGATTCACTGCCTGCAGAGAATTACAATGCCCTCTGAGCATTCTGTAATCTAAATACCCTTTCCTGCAAAACAGAGGTCAACCCACTTTAAGAAAACAGAGAAGTTACAGGACATTGAACTTGAAATTCCTGATTGATTGATGCATGTAGCTATTCATTAGAAATGCTAAAAATATGTTTCAAGCATTTCTATAAAAATAAGGTCGTTTTCTCTACAAAAGGAATTTTTCAGGATCCAATGGCAGTATTCTTGTTAATGGTGAATACCATTAATCAGCAACAGGGAAAATAAATAAAATCAAAATGAGGTCTTTGTTTTACATGTAGTAATTTGAATAAGGAGTTGATTCTGGAATCTCTCAAACCATAACTAAGAATTTGTGACTATTTTATAAGACTAAAATGAGTGAAAAGACTCAGCGTGCACATACAAGCTAACTGTGTATCGGTGTGCAACTGTGTGAATCCCTCATATCAACGGAGAGTGAGAATAGCTTCTGGCCATGTCATAGTAGCCCAACTCATGTCCTTAAATTTTATGTTCACCTTCTAATGAAATAAAACGCTGTAAGACCAATATTTATATCTCAATATCTGTAAATATCATATATATGGAAAGTAATAACAACATTTACATATTCCTTGTTATATTTGTTTCTTCCTAGTTGTTCATAATTCTGCTAAATCCTTAAGCATCACCTACTTTTATGGTCCTGATTCAAAGTGAATATGTAGAATTTGGAGATGACTTGTACATTGTATTTTTTTCCTAAGATTATAAAAAGAAAATTCTTAATTTTAGCTTCATCATCACACTACCAGATACACAATATGCCACATTTTCCCCCTTGTTTTAAAAATCACCTCCCAATACTCTGGTTTCTCTTCAGACGGTATAAATCTTTTGCCTTTTACTAAAAATCACCTCCCTTTTGCATTGATTCATTCATCTGGATTCTTCTTTGTTTTTCTTTTAGTTCAAAAACATGGCTGCATTCTTTTTCTTAGGTTTCTACAATAAATATATCACTGTTTGGGTAAATTTAAACAGCAGAGATATATTTCTTCTCAATTCCAACAAACAGAATGTTAAGGTATGGATGTCAATACATTCTTCAGAGGGACTCTTTTTGACTTGTACAGTACTACCTTCTCTTCATATGCATTTACCCCTTAGCAAGTCTGCATAATCTTTTTATCTTAAAAGAACACAAATTATATGAGGGTAAAGCCTTAATTAACCTTAATTAACACTTTAAAGAGCTTACCTGTAAATGTAACTGCATTCTATTGCACTATAGATTAAGAATTCAACATCTGAATTGTAGAGGGATAAATTCGGACACTTCAAGTACCTAGAAATCAGTCTTAACCCAAAGTATCCCCCCTCCCCTTCCTCTGGAAGGAAATTGCACAATTCTTTTTTCTGAAGGGACTTGGATGGAAGAATTTTGCCTTCGCTCTACCTGTACAGCATGTGTTTATTTCTGAATTCATTGGGACTTACTTTCAACTGATAAAACGTGTTTGAAATTGCACCATTATCTTTTTATACTTATAATTAGGTGTGAATACTATATTTCATTAGAGATCACACATTTCTCTTTTACTTTTAATTATATAAAATGCTGTTTGTTTCCCCTAAAGTTCTGCTTTATTTTTCAAATCCTTATGTCTTGCTTTTAAATGCCTTTTCCTCCCGAGAGCACAAATTATTACCTACTGTGATAAGTGGTATTTACCAGATATACTGATACTATTTTCTTCAAAACCTTACAATTTAATGTCAATCTCTTCAGCAGAATTCCTCTGAGATACACTGTAAAGTACATTTGCTTCCATACTAGGTTTATGGTTAATACTTTTATTCTATGTTATGTTGATGTTTCTTTATTATTTTGAAAATGTTTTCAATATTTTAGATTTCCCACTTCATCTAGGTCTTAGATTGAAAGAAAATAATTTGAGGACCAAAAAAAAAAAAAAAAAAAAGGCAGAGGAAGAGAAAAGTGTGGGTGGAAATAATCCACAGCTTTTAATTAGGGAGGCATAGATATATAGGTAGATAGATAGATAGATAGATAGATAGATAGATAGATGATAGATAGATAGATGTATAGACAGATAGGTAGATAGTCAGGGACTACACACAGTGCTGGATGTCAGTGAAGGCTCTAATTATACAAGGTACCAGTTTCCATGTAGAAAATAATCTACCAAGGAGTGGAGGACACTAAGATAGTACAAATAATTATGTAGTGAGAAAGATGAACATGCAGCCTATTAAGAAAAGTGAAACAGCATCTTAAAAGATAGATGGATTTTGGAAGCTTTACTAACAGTCTTATTTTTACAATATTAATCCTACCAATCCATGAGTATGGGAGATTTTTCCATTTTCTAATATCTTCTCCAGTTCCTTTCTTTAATGTCTTACCATTTTTATTATACAAATCTTTACTTTATTGCTAAGTGTTTTTGCTGGCTAATTTTATGTCAACTTGACATAGGCTAGAGTCATCTGAGAGGAGGGAACCCCAATTGAGAAAATGCCTTGTTAAGATTGGACTATAGGAAAGCCTAAAGAGCATTTTCTTTGTGATTGATGTGGGAAGGCCCAGTCCATTGTGATTGGGTGCATTCCTGGGATGGTTGTTCTCGGTTCTATAAGAAAGTAGGCTGAGCAAGCCATAAGGAACAAGTCAGTAAGCAACACCTCTCCATGGTTTCTGCATCATCTACTGTCTCTGGGTTGCTGACCTGTTTGATTTCTTAATCTCACTTCCTTCAGTGATGGTCTATGGACGTGAAAGGGCAAGCCAAATAAATCCTTTATTCCCTAAGTTGCTTTGGTGATGGTGTTTCATCATAGAAATAGTAATCCAAACTAAGTGTTATCCAGAGATAATTTGTTGGCTATTGTGATTGTATTATTTACCTGATTTTTTGTTCAGCCCATTTGTCATTTGTGTATAGAAAGGTTACTGGGTTTATGTGTTAATACTGTACCCTGCTTTTTACCTGAAAGCGTTCATCTGCTGTAGAAATTTTCTGTTTGCTTTGTAGGGGTCATTTATGTATAAAATCATATCTGAAACAAAGATACATGATTTCTTTTCCTAGTCGCATCTGCTTGTTCTCCTTCAGTTATCATATTGCTCTAGCTAAGAATTTAGGTATTATATCAAGTAGGAATGGAGAGAGTGGACTGCAATGGTATTGTGTCCCCAAAATTTTGTGCACCCTAATAAATTTATCTGGGGTCAGAGAACAGGCAGCCACTAGATACAAAGGCTAGAAAATGGTGGCACCCACGCCTTTAATCCTAGCATTCCAGAGACAGAAATCCCTCTGTATCTCTGTGAGTTCAAGGCCACACTGGAAACAACCAGGCATGGTGACACATGCCTTTAATCCCAGGGAGTGATGGTAGAAAGTAGAAAGGTATATAAGGTGTGAAGAACAGAAACTAGAAGCTTTTAGCTAGTTAAGCTTTTAGGTTTTGAGCAGCACAGTTCAGCTGAGACCCATTTGGTTGAGAACTCAGAGGCTTCCAGTCTGAGAAAACAGGATCAGCTGTGGCTTCTTCTGCTTCTCTGATCTTCCAGCGTTTGCCACAATAACTGGCCTGAGTTGATTTTATTAATAAGACTCTTTAAGATTCCTGCTACAGTGGACAACCTTGTCTTCTTCTCAGTTTCAGTGGAAATGTTTTGTTTTGAGATTCTCTCCATTTCAGTTGATGTTGGCTATGAGCTTGCTGTAAACAGACATTTTAATGTGTGTGTGTGTGTGTGTGTGTGTGTATATATATATATATATATATATATATATATATATATATATATATATATATATATATATATATATATATATCCCTGGTATCCCTAATCTCTCCACCAGACTTTTACCATGAGAGGATGTTGTATGTTGTCAACGTCCTTTTCTTCATCTGATGAGATGATCATGTAGCTTTTGCTTTTCAGTCTGTTTATGTGGTGGATAATATTTATTGATTTATGCATGTTGAACCAACCCTGCAACTATGGGATGAATCCTACTTGATCATTGTGGGCAATCTCTTTGATGAGTTCTTGGATTTGGTTTATAAGTTTTGTTTTGTTTTCCACAAAATCTGCACAGAATCAAGCCAGCCAAAATCCCATCATGGATCCTGGAGGGGCTCATAAAGTTCTACCCCTAGCTGGGAAGCTCTTGGCAATTGATGATGGCTTCTGAGTAAAAGAAAGAGTGTAAGTTTTCTTCAGAGATGCTGTCACTATGAAACGACACATGAATGAATATGTTGTCCTGGAACAAACAGGCAAAATTAAGTGAACCTTGGGTTTAAAATAAAATGAGTACATGAAATTAGAATGGAAAAGCAGTGGAGAAGAATTTGAAGGGAGTGGACATGACAAAAATGCATTATATTTTCAAAGAAAGAAAAAAATAAAAGAAATTGTAGGCTGGGGATTTAGTTCAGTGGTAGAGTGCTTGCCTAGCAAGCACAAGGCCCTGGGTTCGATCCTCAGCTCTGGCAATAAATAAATAAATAAATAAACAAACAAACAAACAAACAAATAAATAAATAAATAAATAAAATAAAAAAGAAATTGTAAGAAAACCTGCTAGAATAAATGAATCTCATCAAAAAATAAAACTGGACTCTCAGCTCTGTAGTCAAATCACACTGTACTCATCATATGGTATTTCTGAATTAATATGACCTGGACTTCATTATGGACATGATATGACTCTTGTCAGCACAGGAATTTTATGATGGGATATTTTTTAAAACTGATTACTACAACACATTTTCTTCTGTCCATAATAAAACAGCTTTCATAGGACCAATGATCCCAGCAAATATGAGTAAATCAGAATGAAATTAAAAAATGAAACTGAGTATGTAAAAGAACTGATGGGTATTACAGAATTTTTTTTAAAAAGTCAAGATTTCCGAGGCAAGGCTATAACAGTGAAAGAGACATGACCTGGCATTCAAAATTTGTTTCTCCTCTCACAGAGTTGCAGATTTCAGGCAAATCTGTTACAGAAGGTCAATGCCAACGTGTTAAAGCCAGAATGCTTTCTAGAATTCTTACATGTGCAAATAATCAAAATTGAAAGTAAGAGTCACCAGTAAAACCACAATGTGAAGATAAGTCAAAAGCCAAGGAAGGAAGAGGCAAAGATAAGTGGGCTACGCCTTGAACTCAGCAAATCGCACACTTAATTTAAAAAAGACTGAAGACAAATGACATGACAAGCATTAACACAGCAAATGGTATGCTAGTACAAAAGGCACATTTCTTAAGTGGAGACATAACATACGAGGACATCTATATCATGCTTATTATAGGAGATCCATCAATAAGGCAGGTGGTTCCTCAAACCATCTTCCTAAGGACATAGCTCAGAAATGAGAAAGATAAACAGCTATGATTCTTACTACTTTGACAAAAATCACATGAGAAATAGACTTTTGTACAGTTTGAGGGCACAGTTGATGGAGAAGGAAGGATGGCACAGGTGAGCCTCTGAGATGTGTCACTTTCTTACAGGTTGGGGGGAAGCAGACAAAATTTAGGCCTGGATTATAGAACCTTGAAGGCATGCCTCAAGTGACCCACTTTTTCTGGTGAGGTTTTTAGATCTTTAAGATTCTGTACCCTAACAGTTCAAGTTAACCAACTGTCTCACTTATCCAGAGGGCCTGATCCAGTTGGCGGCTCCTCAGCTATTGGTTCATAGTTCACGTGTTTCCAATAATTTGGCTATTTGTCCCTGTGCTTTTCCTAATCTTAGTCTCAACAATTCTTGCTCATACAATCTCCAGGGGAGTCCTTGCCCTGGAGGAGATGGAAACGGGGGAGTGGGCTGGGGAGAGGACAGGGGAATCCATGGCTGATATGTAAAATTAAATTAAATTATAAAGTAAAGAAAAAAAAAAAGATTCTGTACCCTTCAGAAACAGTTCTGCCAGTTGGAAACCAAGTGTTCAAACACAAGCCTATGGGAACAGGTCACATTGAAACTGCAATAGTCAAACTGCGAAGGTAATTCAGGCTTCTCTCTAGAAAATGAAGCATCTACACCAACTTGAAAGCTACGATAAATCAAAGAACGTTTAAACTATATAGCAAGAACAATCTAGAAAAAAAAAAGAAAATATAAATCACAGATAATAATTTGGAAAGAGTATATCACTATAGACCAAATCATCCTGTCAGTTTTAAGATCTGAATATAGTTATATAAAACTATAAATTTTCAATAACTATATCCCTAGAAAAATACAATTTTCTGTAATTTGCTAAAAAGATAGAAAATTAGAAGACATTATCTATTAACGAAATTGCACCTTTCAAATCACTCAAAATGTCACCCACAAAACCACTCAGTGTTATTGCTTTCATATTTTATGAAGGTAATAGCACAACTCTTAAACTATTAAGATCAGGAAAGATGAAGGATTTTGGAAATTATTATTTGAAGTTAAGAAACTTTGTTGTTGAAATGTGGTAGAAATATTACAGAAAAAAATCTCAGCTCAATCCTGCTGCTACTACAAATACTTTGGAGTAAATATTAACAAATCAAATATCATCTATAGAAATTAATGAGCTATAGTCAGGAATGGCATACTTATAAAAATTAAAATTCAATCATTGAATCTCTTCAAAAGATTAAGCTTCAAGACTAATATTGTCCTTTCAGTAGCTGCACAAAGATTTTTATGTAATTCAACACGAGTTAATTTTAAAACAGAAATCATGCAATAAAAGGTTTCTTTGAAAAGTTTGCTTTCATAAAGTAGGACATGGAAATCTTCCATTAAACATTATATTTTTCTCATAGAAGTTTTCATAATGACAAATTAAAATTATCGCTGTGGTTGTAAGTGCCACAGGATACTGCCAATCACTATTGTCAGATAACATTGAACTGAAAATTTTTGTCAACACAGTAAGGTCTAACTAAATTAATAAATTGAATGTATAAAAGTTAGAAATGGAAGAACAAAACTACATTTCCCACAGATTTGTCTGTAGTTACAAAAAGTCTAAAGAATTTTCAAATTATTTTAGTACATGAATTTTGTGTATTGTAAAATTAGAAAGAAAAATTATGTAAAATCATATACCTAGGCAAAAAATGAAATTTAAAGGAAATCAGTTTATAAAGGCTCTGCCCCATAAAGTAATTTCCAATAAAATTAGGGACAGATTAACCAATATCTATATTAAAATTAAAAAATAATATTGAACATAATTAAATAGCCTATAATGAAAGAATAAACACATGGATTTGAAGATTTAATGGTAATATTGCCACTGTCCTAAAAGGGATGTATAATATCAATGTAATGCCAGGCAAAAACTAGGAATATAAAAGTTATTATTTCAGACATAAGCATAAATTGTTAGATGGAATGTAAATATCAGTAGCAAAAATAAAAATGCAACTTGATCATTTAACCCTTCAGGTTATATACCGAGGGCAACTACAAAAATGTGAAAAATATTTCATGGGATCAATGTAAATATTAGTTTCAACCAACAGAAAATAAATGCTTACCAATAATGGAACTAATACACAAATGTGTTTTGTTGATAGATTGACATATGGCCAAGAAAAAAATAACTCTTGCAAAAACATTTGGAGAAGATTTGGGAATAGAAATATGGCATTTTTTTGTGTGTGTGATAACATTATTAGTGTTACTGGACACTTAAGTGGATATAAGTATATGTTTGGTAATAAAATAGAGAAAACTATTCCCAAAAAACCATCAGCCTACATGTCATATTTGTATGATATTAAAGTTAAGAAACTTCACTTTAATGAGTTGATATGGAGACAGCAAAGGGACCAGCTTGTGGAATTTCTAAATCCACACTTGTAAGTCTGAATAAGAAGAAATGGTACCACAAAAAGAGGTGTCCTGAAAGAATGTGAAAGGTTTTGAGAATGAAGCAACAATCACAGATCCACATGGTTTTATTAAGCTACTAGATTAAATGAGGAGCAAATTTCAGATTTGGCAATCATTGGTATGATTATAACAAAAAAGGTGTTCCTATTGAGTTGTGGGAATACAATCTGGATAGGAGATTCTTCAAGACTGAATGGAAGGAAGAGAGGAAGGAAAATTAATGTAGCTCCGTACAAACTTAGCCATAGATGACTAAGAATGCATGCTTAATTTTAAGACCAGAGGTTGTGGAATCTCAGTGAGGAAGGAGGAAGCCAGGAATCTACCTGCATCTTGAGGTGAGTGGATTCATTCACAGTACACTCAGAGTGCTGGAGACATTTCAGCATATATATGAGAAGTGAAGGAAAAGCATATGGGGGTAGATGCAGGAATTGGCTATACACCAAACAGCGTGTGTGGAAGACAGAATAAATTCAACATCTTATTTCCCAAGGTCATTCATTATCCTCCGTTCTCTGTATTCTGAGAGAATTTTGAATTTTTAAATATGTAGCATAGTGTAGATAAATCTTAATTAAAGTTCGTTTTTAGCTACACAGTTTCTCAAACAAATGCATATTTATTCATTGGGTGAAAAATACAGAATCAAAGCAGAACTTCTCAACTATATTTACTCTCACTGGTCATGGTCTCATCTGATTTTGGCTGACATTTATTACTAAATTCCTACAGCTACTTAGATATATAAGTCTTTTCTCAAGTTAATACTGCCTTTTGTTTATTTTGATCTAGTTAAAATTGTGTTTTTTGAATATGGCAAAGGGAACACCAAATGAGCATGTGGCCTTAGCTAGGGATTTTAAGGAATTTGGAGAACTTTTTGTCTCGTTTTTACCATAGAATCGTATGTTCTGTTATCAAAGGTGATAAAAAAACTTTTTCATTAGAGAACAGAGATTGTTAGGGAAGAAGCCTACACCAATTGTCTGTATGCTGATGTCCCCAGTACAGGTGGCTCATTAGTGTTGGTAATCTATACCCTAATTCCAACAGACATGTCTGAATAATGTGCTGGGTCAATCTCTGCAAAATTTCAGGAAAATTTAGTCAGGTTTTCACTTTGGCAACTGCTTCTTGTTACTCTTGTTTCAAAAGAGAATCAGTCATTTGTTTTTGTAATCTACTTAGAGCCTGACATATATGGGTTATTAATGTAAAATTTTCAAATTCATAATTTTTCATTCACCGTGTTGAATAACCCAATGATTCCTCAGAAATGAGTTCTCTCTATTTTTCTTTCATTGTGTATAGGCCGTAAAAGCCGTGTAGTGAAGCAGCTGTATTTTTCATAGAGGTTATGCCAATGGGAATATGCATTAAACATTATTAGCAGAATTAAACACTAGTCTAGATATTTTGCCCCTATCAAATATGGCTATTTATCATCCAATGACTTTTTCCCTTAGTCATTTGCCTTGTCCTGCTGAATGATTTCTACTCAAGAGCAGGTATGTGCAAGTCACTGTCAAATGCCGACTTTTATGCACTGCTTTAAATTATCTGAAGACTATGACACATACACACAAAATAAATGGGAATTGTGGGTAAAGAAGGAACTTTGGAAAAGTGTTTGAGTTCACTGTAAAATGAAAGAAACGTTTGGATAACTTCTCCTGAGAAGAGCAAGAGAATGGGGAGATTGTGGCATCTCAGCAGCAGAAATTGATATCCACCACCCACCTAAACAGCCATGCACTGACTCACTGCTAAGAACCTGACACTCAGTACAGTCTCACAATTTTCAAGTTTGATTGACACTGATCACTCATCTGTTTGTGTTTGTGGCCAAGGGAAGAGAAGGTCCCATCAGCTGTGTGGCCAAGGTTGTGGGTGGAGGGCTCTAGTTCACATGTAGGAAGTATGTTTCAGAGTTAATACAACACCAACATAGACAATTTAGAAAAATAAAAACACCATTTCTTCTCCTTCTTCCTTTACTTCTCTTGATTATTGAGTCTTAACATATGCTATCACTACATTATTAAATTTTGTTTAATTACATTGTCTCTTTGTGTAGTAATGTTTTTATGAATCTTCTACTGTTACATCCTTCTGTCCAATACTGGCTTTAATACATGTCATATTCTGGGAATAAACAAACATACTAAAAACCAAACGTACCTTCCCAACTGAACTCTAGCGTTTTTAAAACAGTAAATGGGATATTTCCTGACAAATATGAAGAAATGTGGAGGTATGCATTCTATAAGAGGCAATGTGCTCAACAAATTAAAAAATGGGAAAAATAAAAGGTAGATAAATAAATGAATGCTCACATACCTCTAAGAATTTCCTAACCATAGTTTTATGGCACCTTACAAATTAGAAATAGAGATTTCAGTTTAAAATTTAGAATCTCAATAATTGAAAGATATTTACCCTATTGATATTCAAATTTTAGCTTAAACTCTACTTCACACAAAATTTTTATATAAATATGGAATCCTCTCATATCCTGCTACTTGAACTTTATGACCTTTCTCAAGTACATAAATATATACAAATAACAAATGCTATAACTATTTAGGAACAGACATTCTGAAGACAGAATAGAGATGAACATCTATATTAAGAGACATTTGTTATTCACAGGTATATAAGGGACTAAAGAAACTGGTTGTCATTTACTGGATGCTAGGGACTAGATGACACTTTGAATAATTAAAGAATGTCTGTCCTTAACTTTAAATTTCTCAAAGTACATATTACTGTTGATATTTGTGTTGACATTCAAAGAACATCCCAGGGAAATATAAATTTCTTTAAATAATGTTCTCTCTTTCTCTATTGAAATAAGCATAAGCACTTGTTTAATCACATATTTTGCATGATATAACAATTTTACTCTCATTGGTCTGTTCATTTTCTATCATTTAAACTCCAAATGTGCACTGTAGAAGTTTCCTTATCTACCCATCAGCTGCACCCACATCTTCTTTCCAGGCTAATGATAAGAGGAAGTAAAGAGAAGAGGCTGTGTGGCAGCTTCAACTTTGTTTTGTTTTGAAAAACATCCACAAGTGCTCATAAACCACAGGTCAATAAATTCCAGCAACTGCATCTTTTTGACACATCAGATCTGTGTGGAATGGATCAACATTAAATTCCATAAATTATTTCTGGTGTCTAATAATCATTCCGCTTACGAAAGCCTTCTTGTTAATTCATAAAAGCAAGGTCAACATTGCCTTGCTGGTCTACAAATTATCATCACAAGACTGTCTCAAATCATCAGGGATGAGCTGCACAGCCTCTTCAGCAGTTGCTAACATTTTGGTATGGACACGAGAGGCAGAGTCTGTGAAAAGTAGTCCTGAAGCAAGCAAACGACAGCTCCCGCAAATGAAGGAAAAAATGTTAAAACAATAAACAAAAGAGAAACAATTACTTGCTCATTACAAACATGTCATATTGCATTCTTTATTTTGATTGTGGAAAATTAGCCATTGACTACCAGGAACAATTGATTTTCTTTCACAGCTGTTTTCTAATTACATCTGAACACGGAAAATTCTAGTGCAGCCATTCAGCTGTTCAAAGGGAATTTTCTTTTATTATTGTTGCTGTTCTGTAAGCTTTGCCCAGCAGTCTGACTAACCATCCTTTGAGATTCAACTGCATGTCTATAGATAGAGTTGGGATTAAGAGCCATGCTTTTCAAGGATGTGTTAAGACCTGAAATATTTTGTACAGGGCTAGACTGGGTGTGCAAGCTGGGTGTGCAAGCTGTTTGACCAGATGTTATTATATAGCTTTCTCTTTTTTTTAAATCATGCCATCAAAACAAGGAAAAATAATAAAGCTATCTTAAACCCATACATCCATTTCTTCATCACTGTACAGTCTTCAATTGTATCTATTTTTGTCACTGTGGTTTCTGATGAGAGTTTTGGCACAGTTCTACTGGGAGGGTGGAGGGTGATGGGCAGTTTCCTGTCAGTTGATTCTGTGTGTAAATTCTAAGCAAAGAGCAGGGAGATTATTAACAGGCAGGATTCCAAGGTTTCAGAGAAGCAATTGAAATTTTGGATGCTTGTCCTGAACTCTTCAGAATTTCTTCCAAAATAATTTCAGTTTGAAAATGAGGCCAGAAATGTGAAAGATGCTCTTGGGAATTTTCTAGGACTTCTGGTTAGTGAGATTTCTCAAAACACAGATCAGCTCTGTCCTTCAGAGTTTAAAATCTCTGATTAAACTTTCCTGTAATTTATATGAATCAGGAATATTTTTTAAAAATCTACTTAAATTTACAGAGAAATCTTCAAATAACTATATATTTTCCCAAAGCCACAGCTTAAAAAATAACTATTTAACGCTGAAAGTCTGGGCTATATCAGCAAGGGATGAGCTCTTTGTGGTTATTTATTGAATGTTTGAGATAATTTACCACACACATGTTTGCCCCATGGCAAAGTCTCTAGTCTGATGAGAACATTATTAGTCTTCATTGTTCCTCTGTTGAGGCAGTGTGGTTTTAAATGTTTTATTTTCTTTGGAAGATGCAAAAGATTGTTCCATATCCTATTACTTTTTAATATTTCTATCATCAATATTAACATATTGGTAATTATTGAATTAAGTTAAATTTGGTTTCAGCTTGCCTCAGTACTTCTAATGGCTAAATTATTAAAAAAAATGTTCAGTCAGATTGAACAAACAGAAAAGTTTAAGTAAGAAGATAGAGTATGCAGAGATACTTTGCTCAGCCTGGGCAAAGGGAGGAGGGGACTGGACCTGCCTCTATTGAATCTACCAGGCTGAGCTCAATCCCCAGAGTCCTTGCGCTGGAAGAGATGGGAATGGGGGCTGGGCTGGGAGGAGGGATGGGGGGCACTGGAGGAGGGAGGACAGGGGAATCCATAGCTGATATGTAAAATTAAATTAAATTATTAAATAAATTTAAAAAACAAATGAAAACAAACAAAGAAGGTAGAGTTTGGTTTTGTTTTCAGTTTTTGCTTGTTTCATTATTTATTTATGACAATAGTTTCATGTAGCCTAAGTTAGCCCAGAACTCACTATGTAGCTATAGATGATGTTTACCTTCACACCCTCTTGTGTCCACTTATTGATTACTCAGATTGAAGGAGGCCTTTGCTACACAAAGCTCTGAGTATACTTTATAATAGTTGGTTTGTAGATCTTAACCAATCACCCTAGCCAAGCTTCAGCCTATTTTAGGCTGCCAGTTGATCAGGTCACACCCAAAGAAGGCAAACTCCAAGCTCAAACTCCAAACTCAGAGTCCTATACTTCACTTCTTCCTTTCCATAAATACTTCCTGATTGTGTTGAAGAACCAAGATCTTCTGCTGATTCAGAAGGTGCCATCAGAAACATATTTACCCTCAGATATTCTGAATGAGTGTGTCTGCTCATTTAAACTCTACTAAACACCTGCTGCCATGCTTCCCACCATGATGATAATGGACTATGCCCCTGAAACTTTAAGCATCTCCCAGCTGAATGTTTCCCTAATAAGAATTTCTTTTACCATAGTGTCTCTTCACAGCAATAGAACAGTAATGAAAACAACAGCTAATTTAATTAAACCAAATTTCTAAAACACATGACCAAAGAAACCAGATGTATTTAAGGCAAACATGAATAAGTAGTGCATATCCACGAGTGGACAGTTCAGAGTTCAATCACTGAAACTGAAGGTGACATTTATATTGCATATCTTCGATGCCTGGTGCCCAGGACTGTAAACCAATATAATTGACGGGAGGTAGCAGCCATCTTAGAACGTTAAAAAAGAATGTTCCAAAGTCTGCTGTTTAAATGGTATGAAAAATTAATGTTATTAACAATGGTTTCAACTTTCTGTAACAAACTAAGAAAGTTTTCAGAAGGGTTCTCCCAAATTAATGGGAAAAACCCCATGTCTTCCTTTCATCAGAAACTGCATAGTTACCCTCAGAGAACAAGGAGGTTTGGTTTTATAGACCTTTCACCCACTGAGCTATAGTGAACACTAGTAGAAACACAATATGCATTTTCATGTCTTCATGTCTCAGTGGATTAGAAAATAATTGAGAAAGTTAGAGTTGAGACTAAGGCAACATTTCAGTATAACAGAAATTCACTCCTAAAAGTCATAAGCCAATAATAATGATATTTCAAGTATAGCATTAACTGAAATGTCATATATATATATATATATATATATATATATATATATGTGTGTGTGTGTGTGTGTGTGTGTGTGTGTGTGTCTATCAACTATCAATATCAGCAACAATAATGTTCAAGGGAGATGAGGAAAATAATATCACCTCATTGCTTTTCTTCATCCTTCTGTATCCAAACAACAATAGCAACAAATTCAATTCTGAAATGTAAGTTTGTTTGATGTGATATAAATTTAGAAAAGGATTCTATGTTATACTAACACATTTTTGTAAGTATATTTTTAAACAAATTGACACTAAATATCTATGTTAGTGATCAGTTTGAGAAGTTGAGTTTTTATAGGTTTAGATTATCAACAAAGGAAGTTATTTGGTATTTGGTATTAGGACACATAGACTCTTATTTTCCCAGGTGGCAGTTCCAGTATGTGCACCTGTGTTAGTTATTTTTCCATTTTTGTGATAAGACACTATCCACAAAGGCATGTTAAGGAAGATAGAGTTTATTTGGCTTATGGTTCCCGATGAATAAAACTCCATCATGATGGGTAGAAGCAAGGCAGCAAGTGTTGGATATGGTGGCAGGAGCAGGAAGCTGAGAGAGCAGATCTTTAATTACAAATATGAAGAGCAGGAAACAAACTGGGAAAGTAGCAAGTACAAGAAATCTCAAGTCCCACATCATTGCCATACTTTCTCTAGGAAGGCTGCTCATCCCCATAACCTCCCCCAAACAGTACCAACTGGTAAGCAAGTGTTCAAATGCTGAGACCCTGGGGGACATTTCTCATTCTTATCACCATTGGATATTAATGAAAAAAATGCTTTGGGTTAATTTTAGGGAAGATATTCTAAATGATCTAAGTGAATGCAATTTGCAGTTTACTATACCGGGAATAGAGGATAATTTTCACATCTTTCTGAGATGCAAAAAAGTAGTGTCTTTTTATTGGGTGGTTCCAACAAATAATCCAAAGCTCATAAACTATGATTGGTAAACCTGTCATCTAAAGCCTTAAAGGATAAAGTTGAAAAATAATTTATCGACATATTGTTTTCAAAGCTCCTTAATAATCAGTGGGTGACAGATTTTGGGTAATTTATTCTAATATATAGTTGAGTATGGAATCTGAAGATTATGAATGAAATGTTTGTGCCCTTTTCTGAGAATACATTTGTTGAAGCTATATCCTCTCATGGGGCTATATATGGAAACAGTCCTATGAGGAAGCAACTAAGATAAAATTGGGCCATACAACTGTAGACTTTATACAATAAAATTTGAGGAAAGCCCACCAGGATGAGCTCATGTACATGCATGCGTGTGCATCATGTGTGTGTGCAAGTATGTATTTGTATATGTATGCAATCATGTGTGGAGTATTCTGTGATTCATCTACCTCCATTTCTTTCATTTAACAAAGAAAAGATTCTAAGAAAATATAATTAATAAGCACACAGCCTTATGAAAAATAAGCATCAAGCCCTTATCACATACAAAATCCAATGTCACGTTCATCTTGGGCATCCAGTCTTCAAAACTGTGAGGAATCATTTTCTTGTTGAAGCTACCAAATCTATGGTATTTTGTTATGACAGCTTTAAGAGTCTAATACAGATGACAGTAAAATTGAATTGTTAATTCACAAAGCTACTACAGTCATTTATATTTGGATTGTTGGAATTATCTGGAAATCATTATTATCATGGTTCCTTCTTCAGAATTTGATATGTTTATTTCCAAGCATGTGTTTAATCTCATTCTATGACTGTCAGTTGATTATATATTATATATTTATGCCAAATAGTGATGCTCTGTTTGGATTCCATGTTAGAAAATATTATACATTTAATTGGGGGATTATTTTCCCCAGTTCAGACTGTGAAATTGATACAAGATTTCAGTTCCAGATGTAAAAGTCAATTCTGAAGTTCTTTAATAAAAAATGAAACATAATAAAATGAGGCCATTTGGGTTTTGGTATGTGCACTATGCACATCTTACTGGAATGATCTTGTGCATATTATGTTTAGTTTGAGTACTTACCCTGCCAAATCCAAGTGAGTCAATGACTTGGATATACATGGTTTATTTTGGAGGTGATCCCAGGCACTCCAAATGAAATGAGAAAAGGAAAAACAGGAACAAGAGAATGGAGAAAAAAGTTATGGCTTGGACAACTCCAGCACTCCTGAGCAGTGGGGATGGAAGTCCACTGGAGATTCTATGGAAAATACCCTAGGATAGTTCCATGAGATTAACAGGATCGTGAAACATTAAAACTGGTTCCTGGTTCCTTTTGTTGAGAGTTATCCTAATTGTCCTGTGACCTCCATTTCTCTTCCATTTTTTTTTCCCCACAGAATTATTGTTTCTTTCTTCCTAGAAAGACTGATCATAGAATAGGAAGCTCTGCTCTGGCAGTAGAACAGGTGATTTAAAAGAATAGGAGTTGATCCAACACAATGAAAGGAACATGAGGCCTAGTATCAACCACATCTACCCAACGTGTACAGAACGCATGAAGACTTTCTTTAAGGTAGTAATTACGTCATCAGTAGTGTTAAGGCTGCATGGTCAACTTTACAAGACATTGTCAGATAACACCACATCACAATGGTACTGCTCAAAAACTGTTTTTAAAATAAAGCTGTGAAAATCTAGTAGCTTAAAATTTACCAGTATTTGCATTTGGTGGATGTTTAAATTCCGTAGCGATTTGTTACTGTGACTTATAATCACCTGAGTGCTAGTGAGTTGACCATCTTTTTGTAAACTTAATTGGATTTTGCATTATATGTTTTCCTACGCTGACATTTTCCCCAGTTGGCAGGTGTGATTTTCTTGCTCTCCATAGTTTATTAATTTACATACTATCAATTTTCCTGAGTACTTTACTATCTTTGTTTATTGTCACTATGTATGTTGGTTAATTGTATATAGGAAAGCCTGATTAAATCCTCTAGAAGAAAATGAAATCGTATGCTCCAATGAGAAAAAAATGTCAGAATTCTTTTGATAAGTGCACATTATCAAAAATTGGCTTGTTATTATTCAAAAATTTAGGTCTTCTAGAATCTTCAAGTAAAACTTAGATAATTTCATCCCCAATTTTTGCATGTTATAAGTCTGTAATTCAAATATTTTTTGCTTACGAGCCTAGCTGAGTCATTGTAAGAAATATATTACTGTGTGGACTTTGTAACTTAATCGTACAGGGCTCTACAAATTTTAAGGAGAAAAATCACTGAACAAATGCACAAAGTGTTTTCTTTTATGAGGATATATGCAGAAGACAAAAATAATCTGGTGAACAATGCCACACTTTAGCAGTTTATTTTTCAAAATTATCTTATGCTTGTAGGAAAATGCAATGATGGTGCAAAGAATTTTCATAGAACCTTAAAACAGTATCCCTAACATTGAAGTATCTTAATATATCTTAAAGCTGTTTGAGAGAAACTCAATCTCTCTTCATCCTTATGGTTTTGTCTCTATACAGAAGTCATCAGTGGCTTTTGTTTGTAGCCAGAACTGATTTTCTAATGACTATTTTTTTCTCCTTACCCCTTCCACATAAATGGCTTAGAATTCTCAAGGTTAAGACCTCCATTCTCACCTGTTTCCCTAATTTATGTTGCTTTGAACTCATGGGTATTCATTTGGTTCTCTGTAATATCTGCAATATTGTTGTCTTTTATTTTCCAATAAGGCTGAAGGGATCCTGCACAGGCCTGGAATCTACAGTTCTCAGATTTGGCTTATTGTGTTGGGAATGCTTTTTTGAAGCCGAAATCTCAAGATAAGCATGTTCCATAGAAACACATATACATATAACCTGTATGGTTGAGTCTACACACAGACATTCCTCAGATAGTGAGGGTTCCTGATTTTATATTATTTAGTTTACAATGATGCAAAAGCAATAATCATGTGAAAAGAACTATATTAAACTCTTTAAATGTTGATCTTTTTCTAGGCAGGCAACATGTAACATACTAACTCTCTAGATGCTGGGCAGCAGCACCAGCAGCAACAGCAGCAGAAGCATTCAGTGACCCACACAGTCACAAGGGAACTAGTCTACATACTGTAACTCACTGTGCTTCTAAATTATGGTGCAGATTAGGCATATAAAACTCATGCTTGATAAATGAAAGTTATGATTTACAGCAGCTTTACCATGATCATCTATCCTACACCTAAGTGCATCAATACCTATCTATATGTGTCCACAAATATAGTAACTGTGTGTATTCTGTTTACATATGAATTTATCGATGCATATACTAATATTAGACAACACAAAATAATTTATTATAAAATTTCCTCATGGTTTTTCTTCCTTATACCCAAATGAGAAATTTGGATATAATCATATCTACTTATTTGTACAATGAACCAGTTGTAGTGTATATGAAAGTCTTCAAAGCTGAGAAAAATATCAAGAAAAGTACAGTGTTTATGTATAATGTATTTGTAATAGTATGCATAATTCATTGTATATTTATCTAGATGGTACTTAATAAAACATTGAATTGCAACATCAGTTCAGTCAGGTCCTTTCTATCTTGGCACAGCTGATGAGTTCCTGCATACATATGAGGAACAGATTCACATGTCATACTCTCATTCTACCTGGCATCCCACAATAAAATAATCAAGCTTTAAGAATATGTGCTCTTCTATTACATAACTTCATTTGTCTTAAAAATTGAAGCCAAGTATCCACCACCACCAAATTACTGCATCAAACAGTTATTTTGCTCTACAATTTTCTTTGCCAATCTGTTCAGCTGAAAACCCTTACCATCACCCATTCCTGCCAAGCACTAATTTGTCACTCTTCTACACATACTATTTTTTATTTAAGATGAACTGAGATATCCAATATATTGCGTTTGTGTTGTGTCCTTCACAGAAAAAAGTGTTTTCAACTTCTATCCATTGTATTATTTCCTTGCATCAGTAATTCATGACATTGCTTTGCAGTGGATAATATAAATTACATGCAAAGAATAAAGTTGGGCTATTCACCTGTTGTATCAGTCTTCCGAATGTTTCTGTGAGGAATGCAGGAGTCCAAGAAGGTAAAAGAAAAGAGATTGATTTGGCTCATGAGCCTGAAGGTCCAAGATTGGATGCCACCATTGATTTCACCCATGGCGAAGGGTATTACCAGAGCAGAAGTTTCTGAAGTAGTAACTCAGTTTCCAGTGCCAACTTATGAATCCATCTGAAGTGTAACAGTAACAATGACCTGATCATCTTCTGCTAGGTCCAGCTCATAAAAGTTCTACTGTCCTTGATGGGAACCATATGAGAAGATGGTTTTGTTTTGGTTTGGTTTGTTTTTGTTTTTGTTTTTGTTTTTTGTTTTTTTTTGGTAATTTTATATCTAGTTGAACTTCATTTTTTTTATTCTGTCTACTTTTTCCACTTTTTTAATTAAGAATTTTTTTCATTCATTTTACACACCAATCAAAGATCACCCTCTTCCCTCCTCCCACCCCCCAGCCTCTCCCTCCCAACTCACCCCCCATTCCCACCCACAAGAAGGAAAGGCCTCCCATGGGAAAGCACATCCAGTAGAGGCAAGTCTAAGCCCTTCCCCATGCCTCAAGACTGCAGGAGGTGTTGCTTCATAGGTAGTGGGCTCCAAAAAGCTTTCTCATGCACCAGAGATTCTGATCCAACCACCAGAGCCCACCCCCTGCCAAGCAGATCAAGCTACACAACTGCCTCACCATGCAGAGGCCCTAGTCCAGTCCCATTTAGGCTCCACAGCCATTGATCCAACTTTCATGAGTTCCCTCTAATTTGGTTTGATAGTTCCTGCATGTTTCCCCATCATGATCCTGATGCACTTGCTCATAGAATCCTTCTTTTCTCTCTTTGACTGGACTCCTTGAGCTCTGCCTGGGGATTGGCTATGGATCTCTACATCTCCTTCTGTCAGTCATTGGAGAAAAGCTCTGTGATGACAGTTAGGGTATTCACCAGTTTGATCTCTTGGGCAAGCCAGTTCAGTTCAGACACCCTCTCCACTATTGCTAGTAGTCCAGGCTGGGGTCATCCTTGGAGATTCCTGGCAACTTCCTTAGCACCAGGTTTCTCTCTATCCCCATGATATCTCTCTACCATGGTATCTCTCTCATTGCATTCCCCATCCCTCCCTGTTCCAGCTCAACTATCCAATTGCCTTATGTTCTCATCCCCTATCCCCTACCCTCCATTGCCCTTCCCTCATGCCCAGACAGCTTATGTTGGAGAGGATGTGGAGAAAGGGGGACACTCCTCCACTGTTGGTGGGAATGCAAACTGGTACAGTCACTTTAGAAATCAGTATGGCAGTTTCCAGAAAATTGGCAATCAATCTACCTCAAGACCCAGATATACCACTCTTGGGAATATACCCAAGGAATGCTCAGTCATACCACAAGGAAACATGCTCAAATATGAAAACAACCTAGATGTCCCTCAACTAAAGAATGGAATAAGAAAATGTGGTACATATACACAATGGAGTACTACTCAGCAGAGAAAAACAATGACATCATGAAATTTGCAGGCAAATGGATGGAACTAGAAAAAAAAAAATCATCCTGAGTGAGGTAACCCAGATTCAGAAGGAGAAACATGGTGTGTATTCACTCGTAAGTGGATACTAGATAAAGGGAACAGGCAACAACCCAAACCACAAGAGAAGCTAACAAACAGGGAAAATCCAAAGATAGATGCATGGACTGCCCTGGGAAGAAGAAATAGATGACAAGTGGTTTGTAACACATGATCCCTTAGAGATGATATTAAAACCACATAATGTCTGGGTGGTGGTGGTATATGACTTTAATCACAGCACTTGGGAGGCAGAGCCAGGCGGATCTCTGTGAGTTCCAGGCCAGCCTGGGCTACCAAGTGAATTCCAGGAAAGGCGCAAAGCTACACAGAGAAACCCTTTCTCAAAAAACTAACCAGCCAACCAAACAAACAAACAGAAACAAACAAAAAACACATAATGTTAAATTTATAATAAGGAACTTTCCATTTCCTATAGAGCCAATAAAGAATAAAACTGTTACAGACAATTGCACACTGTGTGTGTGTGTGTGTGTGTGTGTGTGTGTGTGTGTGTGTGTGTGTGTGTGTGTGTGTGTGATGTATGTGTTTGGAATAATTGCCAAATTAACTAGTAAGATGTGATCTCTGGCAATAAATTTAGCATTATGGTAGATTATAAATATGAACCGTTTGTATTTTCTTTACCTAGGCATATTTTCATTAAAATAATTATTTTAAAATTATATCAGCTTTATAAATATAAAAAAGTAGGCAGGCTGTGGTGGGGCAGGCCTTTAATGCCAGCACTTGGGAGGCTGAGGCAGGCAGAGCACTATGAGTTCAAAGCCAGCCTGGGCTACAGAGTGAGTTCCAGGAAAGGCTCCAAATCTTCACATAAAAACAAGACAAGTAAATAACTAAAGACAAATCCATAAAAATAAACACTTAAAGACTTCTCTAGACTTGAAGAGATAGCTATGACCTTGTTTCATCCTATGTGTTGGTCATCTCACTCCATTATGCTTTTGTTTATGGTTCTAAGAAAGAACTCTGCTATATTCTCCTCCTTGGTCCACTTGAAACAATGCATCTCTTTTCTATTTAAAACACTTTCTCTGTCTTTTTACAGCAATGAGTTCATTATGATAGGATAGTGTTTTAGTTTCTTTCCTTGTACTCTTTGAAATTTTATATTTGTCCTGCTTGGTCTGTGAGAAGCTGTTGTGTCTGTCACCAATTTAAAACATTAGCCTTGAGATTTTTCAAGCAAAATATTGGAATTACTGAGGAAATGCTTCAACATTTCCCTTAAATATTAATATTTTATATGAAATGTAGATGTGACTTTTTAGAAACATTTGGAATTTTAGTGAGATGTCTGAATCAGAGCACCATAGTTCAGTATTAATAAATTTGTGCCACTCTGTTACCTCAGTGTGAAAAAACACAGAACCACTAGACATGTTTATTGAATCCTTTACCTGGTCATTATGAAAAATTAGTCTAAAATCATCTAGACATCTTATGTCAGAAAATTATTTCTACATCTATTACATATTATTATATATTTGTATTTTCTGTTCACCATTTTTATTCATTAAAATATCAGAGAGCAAAACATTTGATTTTTCAAGTTTATGATTGTCTTTTCAGCAATTAAATTTTGTTGAGTGGTTACAGGTCTTGTCTACATCTAGAAAACAAAATTTAATCAAAATCTCTATAAATAATGTCCATTAACCACTATTGCTTTCTATTGCATGAGTAAGTCCCATTTTCCATGAATTGTTTTGCTTTATAAACTTTACAAACTAAAGACATACATATTTTGCTTTCAATGAGTTTTATTCATTAGAAAACAGACAAACCCAAGAGGTTGGGTAATTAGACTCCATCTCCAAAAGGGAAAAAAAAGCTACAGGATAGATTTTAAAAAGTTAAAATGAGTGGGTTTTCAAAAGCTCTTGAGGAATTAGTTCATCCACAACAGAACCTCATGAGATCACAATATGGCACTGGTGTTTGGTCTCCTCCAAACTTGTCCCCTTCTGCATATGGCGCAGAAAAGGAAAAATTAGTCATTGATAAGAAAGCAGAAACATTGCCATTGAAATGTGTTAGGTTAAATTATAGAATTTCCTACCTAAATGATAAATCAGATATGTGAATAAGAAAATACATTTTACCAATATTTCATGATCTCAGTCTAAATTAATTAGTGATAATGTAGATAATATCAAGCTACTACTAAAATCTGACTCTAAGGATAAACATGGTTAATTAAAATCAAGTTGCTCTTCAAAACCTTCAGGTTCCTACTGTGTCCTCCTTGACATATTTATCAAGAGATGGAAGAATAATAAACACGGAATGAATCCAGAGCATGTGGGTAGATACCCTATCTCCAGATACCATACAAAGCAAGCACAGGGTGAGTGTAGTGAACAATTTGGAGTAGAAAAGTCTCAATGCAGATGATCCATTCTTTACTACTTTCAACACTTGGTAAGGCAGTTTCTGACTTCAGTGTTTATATCTGGATGCTATTCTCGACTCTTGTGGCTGATAATCTCTTATAAATTATAAATTCTTATTGCACAGAGTTGAAAAAAAAAACAAGCATTTGGATAACAGAAAAGCAAACAACTATAAAGCATTTGAGTGGTATAAAATAACATGATGAAATTGTAAAGAAGAACCAAAGAGAAATAGTCTTTATAAAAAAATATAGATTTATACTGAATGTACAGCCTTCAGTAGAAAGATTGTACAGCAGAATAATTCTGTGCAAAGTGGTATTTTATTGAACAGGAATACAGAGCTTAAAAACTCCGAGAAATCATCAAGCAAGAATAAAATATATGGAATAAGGATTAGAACTCATGATGTCAAAAGGACAGAAATAGATGTGGAGCTGCCTGAAATAGGAGTCCTAGGAGTAAAAATACATACAGTGAGTGAGGAGAGAATATAAACGCTGTAAGGATCGAACAGACCCAAATGCTAAAGCGATGGAAAAAAGATAAAAAGAAAGAAAGAAACTGATGCTAGAAACTCCCAAAGCATAAAGACAGAATCTTTTAAAAAGCCACAGCCCGAAAGAAAGATTTTCAGAATAATAAGCAATTCAAATCAAAGCAGTCTGGGAACCATAGGCAACGTTTGCAAGAATAGTGTGGCTCAGGTCCTCTGGTTGGCAAAAAGAAACTCGGTTTTTGTACATAGAACTGCATTTTTAGGTCACAGATTCTAGTGGACATCAGGACATGTCCATGTAGGGCAGAGCTTGACAGTCTTCTTAAGGATCCAGGAAAGAACACTACAGGGGTTTCATGGATTCTAAAGAATTATGATTGGAAGATAAATTTAGGTCTATAGCCCCTGGGTCCTGCACAGAAGGGAACAGCCTACACCACTTTGCTAGAAAAGAATTTAGCAAGCACAAACTCAGAATGCTCACACTTTGATCTTCTCGTAGAGGGTCAGGCAGTTCATAGGGCACTCAATACCACACAAGCTGGCTTCTGGGTGCCAAATGACAGCCCTTCTATAGACTTTCCTTCACAATACAAATGGCAGAAAGCTAACAACAGATCAATGTTTTCAGAGAGCAAAGTGTGAAGAAATACCTGAAACCATAGTTTACATTGCAACTAAGATGACTTAAAAACAATGGAAAATATTTTGATAGTTTTATAAGCAAAAGACCTAACTTTAGCATATTCTATAGAATGTGCAACATTAATTGAAAAGTATTCAAGAAAATATGTAAAATTTGGATGGGTAACAATTTTATGAAAATTACTGGCACCTGCAAACAACGACACAGAAAATAATAGAAATTAAATCCACATAAGTACAAGCTATAATGGCAATAAATATCAATATTGTAAGTAGAGGGCCTAAAATTTTAAAGAACTGTCTGGTCTGGCTCGAGAGAAAACTATAGATAATGACTAAAGTCTGTAGGGGAAACCTACATAAGTTAGCATACCTGACTTTACACCATACAGAAGTGTGTAACATGTTCAAATCATCAAAAGAGGCATTTGCTTGTTATAATTAAGAAAAGGGATGAATGCAATGGGCATGAGAAAAAAGTATTAATAGAGATGTTATTAATATACATGCAAAGTGATTCAAGTCAATCTCCCTGAATTTGGCTGGAGCAACTCCACCGGGTTGGCTTTGTCAGAGGATGGACAAATCAGCTAAATTTCGTGGTTGTTTGTGGATGACACTACATGTGTTCAAAGGTAACCTGACAGGGGCTATATTTCCTTTTATGACCAACATTTGGACATACTGAAGTCTTTATTGTTGCTAACTAAACTGGATCAACTATGTTCAACTCTTAATTAAGAAAGTATGAAATTACATCATTCAAAGACTTCATACTACTGGAAAATATCATTGTAGATATCTTTGTTGAAATTTAACTTGTTAAAAATTCCTCACATATGCAAACTTTACCTGTGCCTTCTCCCCAAAGCTGTTTTTTCCTCTTATGACATTGAGTCATTGACATCTAGAAGCTTATCATGTAAATCAGATTTAGCTCTGCATGTTTCCTCATAGGTGTGACCCTTACATAGAATTTCTGTGCTATAATTTAAGTCTAAAACAAAGCTAAAGAAACTATTTATCCTTTCTCCCCAACAGAACACAATGAGGGGACAGAAATAAATGAACAAAAATAGACCTGCCTTCTCAACAGTTTGTAATTATTAGAAGTTCAGAAATGATATGTACATGTATTGCCAGTTCTGGTTTGGATGAAGATCCTTCTGCCTAGGAATTCAAAGCAGATGTGGTGTCTGTTCCTTGAACTCTGGGTTCAGATCCCTGAAGCATCTGTTTTCTTCTATAAAAAAATTGTTCTCTTCTTGTAACTTGGTGGATTTCTCTAGTTGGTTTCTGCTTGTTTCCCTCAAAGAACTATAAAAGGCTGTGTGTGTGTGTGTGTGTGTGTGTGTGTGTGTGTGTGTGTGTGTGTGTTTGTATTCTCTCTCCTACTTTCAATTCAAGGTGATACAACGTCTTTCTAAAACCTCATGATCTTGATAGCTTTCAATTGTAACCTAATACATTAAACAAAAGTTATATCCAGAAAACTGTTTCATTGGAGGCTCCCTTTGAAAAGCCTTTCCACTTGGGAGAAAGCCTTTGAAGAGTATTCAAGACTCAAGGGACTTTCTACTAAGATTCTTTGTAGCCTTTTGGGTGAATTAAAGGGTCTATGGTATCTTTAAGTTACTTAACAAATGTTTTTTGTTTTGTTTGTTTTTTTTGTATGTAGTTTCAGTTTCAGCCATGATTTTTTTTTTCATATAGTAACCCAGAGTTGATCATACACTTTGACAATTCCTTGCTTTAAAAATCTTCTTCTATCAAAACTGAAGAGAGATAATTTCATGCAAAACTCAGCAAATCTGGGACCAGTTACAGCTAGTCTGAAGTTTTTTCCTATCATTTCATACTTCACAAGTAGAACCTGATAGTATGTACATCGAAAATGATGCTAAGAACGTCCATAGCTAGATCATCAAATTCATTATGAATCTGTTTTCTGTACCCAGCATGGTCCCTTTTAAATTTTCTTTTGCCTCTTCCTATAAATTGTCTTTTTTCTCAACTCCTAACAGAATTTTCTGCATTTTTCTTTAAGTCCCACTTACATACAGGTCCCTTAGGCAAGCCTTCATTAATACCCTCTTTTATATACTTTATACTTTATAGTCTCCTCAGTGCTGGTCTTGCCTCTATCTCTGACCAACCAACCCATTGAGAAATATTTTAGATATTGTACATGATGCCATACTGTGTTTTTACTGCTGAGATTTTTGTGTGTAACAAATAACTCCAGAGGTTAATGACTTAATTAAACAACTCTTTGACTGAACTCACCAACTGTGAAAAAACAATTCAGAATAGGTACACTGGGGATGGTTTCTGTTCATTCCTTAGTAATTAAAAATCCAATGTGAAGGAGTTACATGTAGACACTGAACAGCTAGCAGTGGCTTATGGAGACTTCATCTGTATGCATTACAGGTTAGATGGTCCTTGTCACTAGATATCTCACTCACATAGTATGACAACTAGGTGATAAATAATCACCTATATTCAGATGTTCTTCAGAGCTTGAGTATCCCAACATTACGGTGATATGATTTCTACATGGTATTCAGGGGTTTGAAGTTGGATGTTCCAAGTTAAGTGTTCCAAAATTCAGGGTAACTTTTAACACTGCTTTGATAATAACAATTTAAAAGGAGAAAATATGACATGCATTGGATCATAGTATCAGAAGCATCAGAGTGTGTTTGACTGGTTCTGTTGCTGGGATTCTGAGCGAATGTTGAACGGTATGATGAAAGAATGAAGTACAGTAAAGCAGCTTACCTTGTGACAGGCAGGAAACAGAGAAAAAGGCAGAGGACATGATATATCATTTTAGAATTTTCTCCCAGAATCCTCCTTCCCCAAACTACACCTTGCCTCTTATCTTTCACCTCCCCCAGATGCTGCATTAGTGTAAATACACAGAGTGATTCATCATCAACCCACTGGGTCACAATAGTCAATATTTAATCACTTCCCAAAGACATCTGACAATCAAATTCCAAATATATGAACTTAAGGGAGACATTGATATGCAAACCACAAACTAATAAGGACATCGGTTACCATAATCTAGTTTTCCAGTATGATAATCACTTACCTGTTGAGAAACCAGAACTTGTACTGAGTGAAGATGGTGCATCTGTTTCAATGTGACTTTTTCTGAGGTAGCCTGACAGGAACCCTATTGTCCTGTGTCAAGGTGACTCACTCACATGCCTAATATATTAGTACTGGGGACTGTATGTGAATTCATCTAGAGACTTGGTGCTGGGAGGTTGTGGTAGTGTGTGTGTGTGTGTGTGTGTGTGTGTGTGTGTGTGTGTGTGTGTGTGTGTATTAATGGGGGTTCATTCTATTCATTTGAACCTATCCATTTATTTGAGCTTCAGATAGCAAGATGCTCGGATTCCAAGAAATGGTATCTCAGCAGTGTCAAATTGAAACTATGTTGTCTTTGTTCAAACTTGCCATCATTTCTCCCATATTCATTCACTGACCTAGATAAGAAAGGGGAAAACCCATCTTAAAGTGAAGAGAATATCCAAAGAACATCGAAGGAAAATAATGGATGTGTACCATTTAAAACTTAGACCTTGTAGAAAGGGAGTTAGATGCAAGGTAACCAGGGAAACAGGCTCTGTATCTCAGTAGCTGTGGTTACAGTCATAACAAGTGTCTTGTGCATGAGCATTCTAAAATCCACTCTTTGGTCTTCCTGCTACATCAGAAATGAAGGTAAAAGGACACTTTCTTAGATGTTATTCATATGCACTCAAAGAGGGTCTATATATCTTTCAAAGATTCATGTTTTCTTATAATGTCTATTGTACTGTGCGTTTGCCCTCTTGTGTGTTTTCAAGTGTATCTTTGGAAGACAGGTCTTAAAAGAAAGACCATGTCCACTATGATTTGGGAAGAAGTAAAGGGACATCTTATTCCCATGGACATGCCACTGTCTCACAGATAGATGTTCATAAAACCTCTGACAGGACAGCAAATCCCAGATCTCTTCCTGCCTTGTCTCTTTGGGGCAGCATGCTCTAGGCTGTCTAGAATACAGCATGTGTTCTTTTCTGCTTTGCTCAAGAAAACCTGGCTTAAAATTTCTATTGATTGAAATATTTAATTTGAGAAAAATGAGAACTATAGAGAGCTCCAGCCTGGTGCTATATGCATACATCTAAATAATTAATAAAATGTTATTTTTGTCATAATAATTATCTTAATTTCGGTGTGTTTATAGTAATATGGGAGTCTAGATGTCTGGTTTATTTTTTTGAGCAATTTTCATTTATTGCATCAAACGGATAGGTTTATGGAAAACATCTTTTAAAGCTAAAATCATTGTGGTTTATTTATTTTTCTTACTGTTATTTCTTCTAGCTAAAGTACAAATTAAATTTTTGAAGTTTTTTGGAGTTAATCAGTAGCTTTTACATTTCCACAGAATGTCTTAAAACAATAAATGAAAATTGTCTTAATTATTATAACCAGGTGGAAATAAACAAGCCAATTAACTGATCTCTCTGATTATAAAAGCTATTCATAACGTATAATATTTAGGTAGATCTAACTGCATTTCATGGCTTGATTTAATTTTTATCTTATTGAAAATAGTTTTTTTAATATATAATATATCCTGATTATGTTTTTCCCTCAAACACTCCTCTCATTTCCTCCTTACCTCCCCTCCATCTGGATCCATCCCCGTTCTGTCTCTCGTTAGAAAACAAACAGGTTTCTAAGACATAATAACAAAATAAAATAAATCAAAGACATTGGAATTTGACATAACAACAAAAAGAAAGATCCCACAGAAAAAAAGCATAAGAAACAGATACAGACACGGGCTTATTCATTGTACACTCAGGAATCACATTAACAACAAAACCAGATGCCATAATACAGACAAAAAAGAACTGAGAGAGAGACAGAGACAGAGAGACACACAGAGAGAGACAGAGAGAAACAGAGACAGAGAAAGAAATAAAAGTAAAAATAAGTTAAAATGATAAAATTTTAAAAGAAAGAAAGAAAAATCCCTGACAGATTATCATGAAACAAAATACCTCCAAAGACGCCTCTGAATTCCTTTCTTGTTGACCATCCACTTCTGTGCATGAAAAAAAGTCATTCTTAAAGAGTTTAACTCTTTCATTATGTAACTCTGTAACTCATTTATACTGAAAACAAAGTTTAACAAGAATACATTTTATACACACAATTTGTAGGAAAAAATCATGGTTAGATTACATTTTGTCTGTTCTATTCTTAAATAATATAGTATTTATACTAGTAATACATATACCTCTCCCTATTTGGCACATAAACATTAGTGAATGATAGTTTTGCATATTTAGTAGAGAATATGAGTATTGGAGAATATTAGAGTCCATAGACTTTGATGCCAGACTTAATGTGACATTAAATATGAATTAAGCTCTGGCTATATTAAAGCCATCACATAGATTTTGAAAGGGTATTTACTTTTTTCTAAATCTAATGTTTTTAGATGTCTAGTTATAAAATTACTAATGAATAATAATACATGTTTCTTAGTGTAGAAAATGCACCTTATTTGCAGTTGCTATTATAAAATTATAGAGCTATTCACTCAAAGAAAATTTAAGCTTGTTTAAAAACTTTCTTTTCATATCTTGGTTTTAAATATTTGCTGAGTTATTCAAATACCAGCAATAATAAATGCCACATATATTAAACTGAATATATGTTAAATAAAAGCAGGCTAAAAGAACCCCATAGATGTGACTGTGCAGAGTCATCTTGGCTACATTATCAGAACTCCTTTCTCTAATTCTGAGATCAATGTGGTTACAATGGAGTATTTTCTTATGAAGGCACAGAAAGCAGAAACTGCTCATTCTGAAGTTTCACTTAGTGCTCTGAGCTAAAGCAGAGCTTAACAGTGGTCAAAGACATACATGCATACGTGCGTGCATGCGTGTGTGTGTGTGTGTGTGTGTGTGTGTGTGTGTGTGTACATATGTAGGTGTATGTGTAAATGTACATACACATGATTGTCTTCAATTACCTCTGACATACATACCTGTGACTCATTCCCAAGGATCCAGGTTCCCATTGGTTCCTCTGATACACATTGTTTTATGTTTTCTGTACCTTTGAGTCTAACACTGTATTGCCTGTCAGTCATGCTGACAGCAATTTTGGATGCAATCTGTACAGTTTGTCACCAACCTTCACCTCTTTGTAATCCCATGCTTATCTTGAACCTTCTCTTTCATATTACTCATACTGGTGCTCTTACTTGGTCAAATCATAACTGATATATGTGTCATACCAGGCAAATCAAGTTTAAATTCATAAATACTATGTATATTTGGGGTTTGGCTATTGGGTTCTGATAGTCTATGCATGTTGCAATGTTTTCTGCTCTCTCTCAGTGTGTCTTTTTATACTTTAAGCACATACAGAAGAAATTGAATAGTAGTAAGTGGCTAAGGACATAAATATGCAGAAGAAAGAATAAAATATTAATAATATCCCTCAATCATCTTGAAGTACATATTACAAAATAATAATGTACTATTATCATATTTTATTTTGCATAGGGATTTTCAAGAGTTTATCTGGAGTAGTTCTCATAGAAATTGAGATAAAACATATAAAATGACTGTATGATTAAAAATGCTAATAATTTCACTCATTTATCACCCTCCTATGTAGAAGAATTAAGATTTATGTTGGCAGCTAAATAAATGGTGTCCTGAACTCTTCATGTAGGCTCACCATAAAATAATGCTGCTGACAGTCATACAAGAATGCCTCTTCACTGCAGTCTTAAAGTACATCAATAATACAGTGTGTCAGAGGAGGTCATTTTAACTGGGCATAGAATAACATAAGAAGTTTTCTAGTTAACAAGTGATGTATACATACATGTAGCAACATAAATAATGTAAGAACAAAGAGTCCATAGTTTGAAAATATTTGAGCAGCCCGGTAATATTAAGCATTCTCATAATTGTGCAGGCCTAGTGGAATCTGGTGGTGCACTCAGTTTCTTAAGGGGGTGAAGCAGGATCCACTTAACATTTGTTTAAACTACAAAATATGTTTCAGGCAAGAAGATCAATTTTAAGGGCTGAGGACATAGATTAGCATTAGAGAACTTGGTTATCATGTGTGAGGTCTTAAGGCCCAACAAATTGAAAAAAAAAAAAGTGTGATATTCTTGTTCTTTGTAGATATATAATTCTGAATTCAATGGATAAAATATACTGGAAGTGTGATTTTAAGAATGCATCACTGGTTTGGAAATCTATGCTTTTGTCTTTAAGGCAGGAGTATTCCTTTTTTACAATAAGCTTGAGGTTCCTATAGGACAATGATATTGAGAAATCTAATAAAATGACATGATTTCTAGATTAATTGAGATCCGGAAGGTGCTGATTTAAATTCGTTAGTCACTAGCAATTTGTAATAACACATTAGAACAAGCAATACAGGAACAGAGTGTGGCTCAGTGATAGCTCAGTTGCCTACCTAATTTTCAGATCTCTGCAACTGTCCCCAGCACACAGAAGAGAATGGGGAAGGGAAAGGAGAGGAGGGAGGGGAGGGAAGAAAAGGATGGGATGAAAGAAGAGAGGAGAGGAGACGAGAGAAAGAGGGAAGAAGAAATATGGGTTACCAAGATAGATGGATTTGAAAAGAAGTTTTTTTTTTTTTTAAATTTACTTTTCTACCTGAAATAAATTACAAACCAATGCTCAATTAAATATCCAAATAAAGCCACAGGACAAAAGTTTATCCAAGTAAGTCAATTCTTTAACAGTGACATCATAAAATTTGCAGTGAGATCGCGCCTTTAAAGACCCTGAGGTCCCAGATGATTTTCAGTTCTAGAAGACTACATTTTAACACCTTGTAGATATAGACTGATAGTATGGATACTCTGTTCTCCAGGCTGGTGAAAGAAAAGTACAGTCAAATTCCTTGGGAATGTGATCTAATCACATGAAATGTGGATCTGAGAAACCATTTCTCATAGAACAATATTAGCTCAATACACATAAGTTATTATTTCACTGGAAATGGACTTTTGTGAGAGAACTGGGATTACATTTAATTTTAACCAAGTATCATGTTCTCCTTGAAACATGCTTCAAGTAGTCTTTGAATTGTATAACATCCTAGAAAAGCACTGATAGAAAAACTACTCAATTCAATTTTTAGATCTTTTTCTTTTTGTTCTAAGAAATGATTTTTAAAAGTACTCATAAAATTCAGGAAAATTCACTTATATTTTCACTAAATTTAATTTATATGGAAAGATGGACATGACCCAGCTAAGTACACTGATTGATGCATGCTGAAGTAGAATTCATGCCTCCTACTGTTAACTGGACCAAGGACTTATGACTGGCTAGAACACAGGACCTAGTCAAAAATCTAATATTATATTATTATCTTTATGCTCATAGATCATGCATGTCATAATGATAAAGTCATCATGAAGAGAATGGGAGCCTATGTAGTAATGGTTTGATAGGAAACAGCTATATCACTTTCACTGCTCTACAGGCTGAGAGATTATCACTTTATGAAAAAAAAACTCTAAGTGATAGAATAATAGAGGTCTTCATCAAAACAGCATTTACCAGGCATGACATAGCGAGTAAGTACATGAGTGAACTCACAGAAACTGTGACAGCATGCACAAGACCTTCACAAGATTAAGCCATTTGAAATACCAGTATGAACAGGGCAGAGGCTCACAGAGTACCACTCCTAGCTGAGGAGTTATTGGCAACTGATACCTGTTGGGGGAGCCTCTGAGAGACTGCTGATACTCAGTGGTTCTCAATCTCCCTAATGCTAAACCTTTAAATACAGTTCCTCATGCTGTGGTGACCCCCCCCAACCATAAAATTATTTTCATTGAGACTTCATTACTGTAATTTTTCTACTGTTATGAATCATAATGTAAATATCTGATATTCAAGATATCTGATAGGCGACCCCTATGAAAGACTCATTAAAGCCCATCCTCCCAAAAGGGTCGTGACCCACAGCTTGAGGACCTCTGCAACTGGAGTCTGGTTAATGATCACACATCCATGCATATGCAAGCAACACTAATGAACTCAGTAGGTTTTTTTCCTCTTTTGCTCCCTCTTTCCTCCCATTCCCTGCACCCTCCCCTCTGCTGCTCCCCTCAATTCAGTCCTCCTCTGTTTCTGTTCAGAAAGGGGCAGGCCTCCAATGGGTATCAACATGTCTCATTGAGATAATACTAAGCACCTCCCCTTGTATTTAGACTGGGCAAAGCAATCCAGTATGAGGAATAGGTTCCCAAGAGCCAACCAAAGCATTAGAGACAGCTCTTGCTCCCCATGTTAGGATTACCACATGTAAACTAAGCTACACAACTGTATGTCCATGACTCCTCTGGCTCCTACAATCTTTTCTCCCTTTCTTCAGCAGGATTTGCTGAGATGGGCCTGTTTGGCTGTGGGTCTCTGCATCTGATTCAGCAGTTACTGGATAAAGGATTTAGGATGACAATTGGGTAATCACCAATCTGACCACATGAGATGCCCAGCTTGGGCTATGGAATCAAGATTGCTAGGATTCTCAGCTGGGTTCATCCTTGTAGGTTTGTTGGAATTTCCCCTGCATCAAGTTTCTACATAACCCTGAAAAGCCTCCTCTTTCTGGTCATCTCTTTCAGTACTCTCCCCATCATCCACCACCACCCAACTGGATTCCTCGATTTTCATCCTCGTCTTTCCGCAGTCTACCCTGATCTCTTGTATTCCCCTTACCAGGGAGAGCTATACAATCTCCCTTGGGCCCTCTATGGGTCTGTGGATTGTAGCATGGTTATCCTTTACTTTATATTTAATATCCACTTAGAAGTGAGTATATAGCACATTTGTCTTTCTCAGTCTGGATTACCTCACTCAGGATATTTTTTTTCCTAGTTCCATCCATTTGCCTTCAAATTTCCTGATGTCACAGTTTTGAACAGAGTAATACTTCATTGTGTAAATGTACCACATTTTCTTCATATGTTCTTCAGTTGAGGGATATCTAGATTGTTTCCAGGTTCTGACTATTATAAATAATGCTACTATGAACATAGTTGAGTAAGTGTCCTTGTGGTATGATTGAGCATCTTTTGGACATATGCCCAAAAGTGGTATCAAGATCAGGGATACAAGAAATACACCTGAATATAATAAAAGAAACATACAGCAAGCTGACAGCCAACAACAAATTAAATGGAGAGAAACTCAAAGCAGTTCCACTAAAATTAGGAACAAAACAAGGCTATGCATTCTCTCCAAATATATTCAATATAGTACTTGAAGTTCTGTCTAGAGCAATAAGAAAACAAAAGGAGATCAAGGAGATACAAATTCAAAATCAGAAGTCAAAATATTGCTATTTGCAGATGACATGATAGTCTATATAAGCAACTCCAAAAATTCTACCAGAGAACTCTTACAGCTAATGAACACATTTACTGAAGTGGCTGGACACAAGATTAACTATGAAAAAAACAGTAGTCCTCATATACAAACGATAAAAGGGCTGAGAAAGACATGAGGTAAACAATTCCCTTCACAATAGCCACAAAAAAATATATCGTGGGGTGAATCTAACCAAACAAGTGAAAAGCCTGTATTACAAGAACTTCAAGTCTTTGAAGAAAGAAATTGGAGATGATATCATGAGTTTTCCTATGCTCAAGGATTGGTAGGATTAACATATTAAAATGGTCATCTAACGAAAAGTAATCTATAGATTCAAGGCAGTCACCACCAAAATCCAGCTACACTGAACCTAATAGAGGAAAAAGTGGGGAATAGCCTTGAATGCTTTGGCACAGGAGATAACTTTCTGAATAGAAAACCAATAGCACAGACACTAAGATCAACAATTAATAAATGGGACCTCCTGAAACTGAAAATTTTCTATAAGGTAAAGGACACTATCAATAGGACAAAAAGGCAGCCTACAGAATGGGAAAAGATGCTCATCAACTCCACATCCAACAGAGGGCTGATCTCCAAAGTATAGATAATAAGAAACTAGACATCAAAAAACAAATAATCCAAATAAAAATGGGGTACTGACCTAAACAGAAAATTCTCAACAGAAGAATCTGGGCCGTGATTGAGCAACTCTTATGAATTTTATTGCAACTGTTTTGAGTTCACATGTAGAACTGCCCTGCTGTACTGGAAATCACTTTTCCCCTGTAGTCACCCACACTTCTGGCACTTACAATATTTCTGTGCTTTTCCCCGCAATGACCCCTGATCCTTGGGAGGAGATATTATGATATAAATGTACCATTTAGGAATGCAGTGTCCCAGAGCAAGTATTTCTACACTTTTACCAATTCTGAGTGTCTGTGTGATTTTGCCCCTACTGCAAAAAGAAGCCTCTCTATGATGCTTGAGAGATGTACTAATTTAAGATTATAATAATAAATTATTAGGGGTGTGTTTAATATCTTGCCTCTTTAGCAATGCAACAGTATTACAACACCCTCCGAGGGTTTATGACTTACTTAGCAACAGCTTCTTGGCCCTGATAACAATATCAGGTAAGGATTTCAACTTGTGACAAAGGCCTTAAATACTACCATAAAGTAGTTGGTTGCTCCCATGACATTTGTGCCACTAGCACACCAGGGAGCATGTCTCACAGGCTGGTTACTATTACTGCTTTTCAGAATTCATAGCTTGTAGTTAAAGTTTTCCTTCCTGGCCCAGTCTGGACAAATATCTCTTACCCGCCAGTCCCACAGTCGCTCAGACCCAACCAAGAAAGCACACAGAAACTTACATTGTTTAGAAACTGTATGGCTGTGGCAGGCTGCTTGTTATCTACTTCTTCTATCTTAAATTAACCCATTTCTTTTAGTCTATACTTTGCCACATGGCATGTGGCTTACCAGTGTCTTTACATGTTGCTTTTCATGGTGGCAGCTGGTGGTGTCTCTCTCCAACCTTCTACTTCCCAGAATTCTCTTCTCTCTTGTCCCGCCTATACTTCCTGCCTGGCCACTGGCCAATCAGAACTTTATTTACACAGAGCGATATCCACAGCAATAGCTAGGTAAGGTGGATGGCTTCATTTTCCTCTAGTAGTCTTCACTAACCATCCAGCACCCTGAAAGTTACCCAATAAGGATGAGGTTTCCAGTTGGCCACCGGAATGAATTCTCTGAGCTTTATGACTCAAATATACTTTATGAAGAGGGATAACTAACATCAAAGACATTTCAAAAAATATTTGGAAACCTACTATTACATAAGTGTCCTAAAATGTATACCTATACATATTTTAAAGGTATCTACATAGACGTATCCTAGAATGGGTCGACAATACCCCTATCAGACACCACAAGCAAATAAGTAAGGAAAAAAGAAAAAAAAAATACAGAGACAGAAATAGACTACTGCTTTCTGAGTGTTTGGCGAGTAAAGTGCCATAGATCACTAAATATTACAGGCCATTACCAGTGTTCTTGGTTACAATCTAGAACTAAATCATATGACTGATCCTGAAGACAACACCAATCTGAGTTATCACTATAACCTTCATGTTAATGACATTTTGTAAAGGCAAAGTAAACTTGTACTCTAAGAATTGGGAGAAGGATAAGTATAAATCATCTATTTTACCTTATACTCAGCTCAACTATTCACATGTATTTATGAGATAGATTTCTTTCCTTTAACTTCAAGGATAAAAAGAAAAATGAATACTTAAAGGCTATGGAATATATACAACTATTGTTTAAAATCAAGCAATAATTTCAGAGATAAATGAACCAGATCCCATCATATGCAAATATTCTTTTTTAATTTCCAGCATTATGTGGGTGTATTTTTGACATATTGAGTGTATTTACATATTCAGAAACACAGTGTGTTGAACAACAGTGTAACTTGTTTGTTAAATTAAAGAACTTGTATTGATTCAATAAACTCTAAAAATCTATTGCTCTCTCTACCACGTTGCATCTCCCTCCAAGTGAACCCTGGAGTCTATGACTTGTTTTCCTTCCCAAGGTTGTGCTGTGACTATGGATAATAGGCATTTATTCTCTATTCTTAGCTTCTCATCACATGTTCTTTTATAACTTGTGTTACTTACAAATGCATTAAAGTTACAATCCTTGGTATATAAATTTGCTAAGTAAACTTTCCATTAACTATGTAAACTGTGATTGAAGAATTAAGAGTATCTTCTATAAGAAAAAAACCCAACTATTAGTTTATAGAATTTTTAGCATCTACTATTGAATGTATTTACTTTGTTTGTCCTAATATTTCTGTGAATATATTTGTTATTCAGACTGAGGATGCAGCTCACTGGATCACAGCATGCCAGCTTGGCATGCAGGAAGTCCTGAATTTGGTACCTTGTACTAAAGGAAAAAAATAGTTTCCTATGCTCCAGATGCCAGCATTTCTACTGAAACAGCATGGAGATTTATGAATAAGTAGCCCTGAGATAAATTCAAAAGAAAAACTAAATTAGACTCCATCTGTATGTTTTGTGTCAAAATAACATTAACAACTACAAGAATATATGCAACAGCATCATTTCAAAATATATGAAGTTACATCCAATCAAATTTAACAGCATTTTGTATTTGCATTTGTACTGTCACTGTAAATTTAATATGTTCTGTAAGGGATAAAAGAAGTTAAAATGGACACAAATATCATATGTTTAAAGCTAAGCAAAAGCATCATACATATGTTGAAATGCATCTGTAATTACCCACAAAGTAAATGATGTAGATTCTAATTCAATCTAATTAAAGTTTGCAATTTTCAGTGGAAAATTGTGTGGGCAGCTTTCATTACAAGCAGGCATGGTTAGGGTAATGACTAAGTCATTTTTGAAATGATATACATGTACAAATTAAAGCAAGAAAGAAAACTTTTTATCATTAGAATAGCTAGAAGGTCTCTTGATACTGGCTTGACAGGCCAATCAATCTGAGGCTATACAAGTCTCATAGAGTAACCTCCAGTGAAGCAGAGGATCAACTATTTTCTAAATTGGAAAGAACTATGGTACACAGTTTAAATGGGTTCTGTTCATGATTTGTTAACATGTCCCATTTTATTTACCGTAAAGCAGTTATTGAAATAATTACCAGGGTTCTCATCTTGGGAAATTCCTGACACTAGTATAATTTCATGAAGTTGATGGTAAGTGGAATTTGGCCAGAAACTCAAGTAGCAAATTCAAAATAATTTTCTTGAAAGTGATGATTGAAAATAAAGGAAAAGTACAGAAATATCTTCACAAGTGTCCTGACAGATGAATATTTCACCCATAAGAAAATGCTCTCTCTGCTTCATAATTAAAATTTCAACTTTATTTTCCTTTACATATATTCTTTATGCATGCTTTTCCTAAATAACTGACTTAAATATAGCTCACTTTGATCCAGAGCAAGGGGAAAGTTGTTAAAGCTGTTTATGATTATTGGACTGGAAAGTATAATTACTTCAGAATCCAATTTGCATTCATCAACTGTATCATTAGGATCAAACTCCAACATTTTGAAAATATAGTTTTTAATGAAATAAATTGTTTTTAAATTTAAAAAGCCACTTTCTTCAAGTAAGAACCTCATATAAATTACAAATTTTTTTTGCTATTCCATTTTCATTTTATGTACAGTATTTAACCATCTAGTGAAATATCTACCAAAATTAGGAGTCTGTTTTAAAAATCCTTTTGGACATAAGATTATTTGAGATTCTTGAATACTGTTGTGGGGAAAGAGCCCCCAGGAAATTAAAGGAATATGCATGGGTTCCATTGAAATGGGGTTTTCATATAGATAGAGATGAAATCTAGTCTGTACTTCTCTACATCCAGAGGAAAGTATTTAATTTTCCAGATTATAGCTCTGACAATATTTAGACAGGCACACCACTCCGACATCACTCTTTATAGCTAACAACTGTCAGATTTCCAACCCTCATTTGACATAAATAATAGTCAGCTCATGCCGCAGTGACCATGTTGACGGTAGATTCTAGTTTGCCTATCTCCCTTGCCCTTCTTTAAGTCTTTGATTAAAAATACCATGTGCCAGAAGGGACCACTGCAGAATCTCAGCCAAACTAATAAAAATATATTTAAAATGCCCAGAAAATACTCATGGACTCAAAAATGAATCAGGATAGAGAATAAGATTAGAATCTAGAAACTAAAACAAATGGATCGTCAAAATAATATTTTTAAATTGGAAATGTTTAGCTTATGGATCATTGTTCATTGAAAATAGTTTTAAAAAGAAACTAAGATTATTAGTTGGGATAGAAACACAACATAAAATGCACAAAATATAATTCCTTTAAAAAGTTAAGAGAAGGATCTCATATGAGAACTATTACAAATAAACTAGATACTATAATTCATGTGAAACTTTTACTTGGGCTCTATGTGATATGACATATCAATGATAGTGGTGATATGACAAATATGAAGTAAAATATTTGAAAATTCGAAAGTTACAAAATAAATACTAAATTGGGTCATAAGTAGGAATATTAATGAAACTATAATTGAGGATCACTTATAAATTTAAGTTTGTGTATCAACATTAGTGCACATCTTTAATTCTACAGTATTTATAACAACTGCATTATATATTTTTCTTATAAATGATGTAATAAATATCCAGTACCAAGGGCCTTAACAACACAGGTGTATTTTCACACTGTAGTGGCATCCTGAAATCCAACATCAGGTGTGGGCAGGCTTGCTTTCTTCTGAAAAAGTTCACTTTGTCCAATATTGGCTGTCACATTGTTTCATGTCATGGGCTACCAGTGGGAAAAGATTGATAGAACAAAGCTAACACTGTACATGTAAAGAATAAATATGTTTCTTTCACAGAAAATTATCAGGGATAACATAATGAAAGAGAGGCTGGCTTTTTCTAAAAGGATATAACAACAGAGAAGGTTATGTACCTAACAAATGACCACCAAAATGTGTTAGGTAAAACTGATTAAAGGATAAGCACAAGTAGATAGACGGTTATAATTGATATTTCAACACACATTTTAGAGACTAATATCTCAAGGAGACAATTATCATCAGAGACTTATTTGACCTGGGAAGCTCTATTGATCCCTGTGATAATGAAAACTTAAAGAACAATTCACCCAATCATAACAGAATCTATACTATTTTTTAAATTACCAAAATAGACCACATTCTTGGCCATGAAGCATATTTTAACAAGTTTTAAAAAGAGAATTTGTTAGCCTGGCATTGGTCGCACATGTCTTTAATCTGGGAGGCAGAGGCAGGCAGATCTTTGTGAGTTCAAGGCCAGCCTGGTCTACAGAATGAGATCCAGGAAAGGCACCAAAACTACACAGAGAAACCCTGTCTCAAAAAAACAAAAACAAAAACGAGAGAGAGAGAGAATTTGTTAAGGTATACTTTATGTCTCTCCACTATTCACATTTTAAATTAATCACACACACACACACACACACACACACACACCATGGCAGTGATAGAAGATGTGAACTTTGGGAGCTGAGCGGCTATGAGAGCAAAGGCCATAGAAACCGGATTCATGCCATTTTCAAGGGAGCCAGAGAATGATTCCTTCCTTTCTAAAACATGAATAAGCAGAAGGAAAGTTCATACACATGACATGTAGAGACAGAAAGAGACTCTACAAGAGAACATGCAGAAACAGGTATAACATATCAAGAAGATGCTGAAGGAATACTTACATGTGAAGATGGAGAGAGAGAGAAAAAAAGAGTATCTCCATGTGCAGATGCAGAGAGAACCTTCATCAGCAACCCAGCCAACAATCACACCACCTTAGAATTCTAGCCTTCAGAAGAGTAAGAAATAAATATTTCTTTATATTATGTTTGTGACATGCTGTTACATGAGAACCAAGCTGAATTAATGACAAATTGATTGAATTTGGACAATTCTAGGGAATTTCTAGGATATAGGAGCACTGATTTTCATTGAGCGTTGGTCACATCCTGGGCCAATACCATAGAGTGCAAATACTATAGGCCTACCTATTTATTTTTCTTATTTAATTCTGCTTGATAAATTTATTATGAAGCCAAATAGTTTAAAATAGCACAGTTTCTTTGGATCACAGACCTTGACACCGCTTTTCTGTTTCCCTTTTCTCTAATCCCCCGTTAGCTATAGTCAAGGTGTTGAAAGAAAGCATCAGTCATTTTCAAACCCTATCTATCATGTGATTTCTCTCACTATGGATGCTCTCCACCTATATTTTAATTCTGTTAAAAGATTTCAGTTCTTCAATAACCCTTAGCTAGAGGATTCATTAAGTCTTCTGCCAAATATTCTAACTCCACAGGGGAAACTGCAAATTCTGGTAAAATCAACATCACAGTCTCTAACAGTCTAATCTGAAAAATAATATCCCTTTTCATTGGCCCTATTTCATTTATTTAAAAAGTAAAAGTCAATCCCTGGTTCACGAGCTGGCTTTCTGGAGCCCATTACCTATTGTGGGATGTCTTGCTCAGACTTAATGCAGGGGGCAGGGCCTTGGTCCTGCCTCAACTGAATGTACCAGACTTTGTTGACTCCCCTTGGGAGACCTTACCATTTTGGAGGAGGGGATGGGGGTGTCAGGGCAGGGAGGCTGGGGTGGAGTGGAAGAAGGGATGAGAGGGGTATCTGTAGTTAGTATGTAAAATGAATAAAAACTTTCTTAAATAAAAATAAATTTAAATTCAATGTATTTAGACTACCATCATGAAGAGTAGATTACAAGGAATTGAATACCAAGGCATGGAAATCATTAGTAATTGTTTAGTAAGTTGATTATGGCAAAGTGTTAGTTCTTCTATGAACCTATAAATTAGTATTATGTTATATAAGGCAGACTCTATTAGTCAGATTTCTCTAAAACAATGATTCTCAACCTTCCTAATGCTGTGACCCTTTAATACAGTTCATCATGTTATGATAACCCCCAACCATAAAATTATTTTCATTGCTAGTTCTTAAGTGCAATTTTGCAGCTCTTATGAATCATAATGTAAACATCTGATATGTATGATATAGAATATGTGACCCCTGTGAAAAGATTTTTTGACCCCCAAAGAGATCATGGCCCACATGTGAAAACCACTGCTCTAAAAAAAAAAACAGAATCAGAGATGATAGATTATATATATAATTATTTATAACAACTTACAGTCTTTGGCCTCCTAGTCCATCAATGGTTGTTTCACACTATAAAGCCAAGAATATAGTAGTTGTTCATTCGATGAGACTGGCTATCTCAGTAGCCCCAATCTGGTTCTTGAGTCCCAGAGGTCCTGTGTCTAGTTTGGAATTCTGAATCAGTAGATTCTAATATCATTGAAGTAATGTGTCATTAAAAAAAAGAACTTGCCACTGAGAGTGTTGGTAAGCATGCCAAAGGAAAAAACTTCCTCTTCCTTGCCCTTATATGTGGAATGCCACCAGAAGGTGTGGCCCAGATCTGTGGTGGGTGTTCCAACCTCAAACAACCCAATCCTGAAAAAAATCCCTCCCAGGTGTGCTCAGCTGCTTGGCTTTGGTTGATTCCAGATGCAGTAAGTTGACAACCAAGATTAGCCATCACACTGTTATCATAAGAAATGTTCTCTTATCTTGAAATAAAAATCAGCATATATAATGGTGTTTTCAAATTTTTTGAACTAAGTGAACAATCATTTAAACGGTGATCATTTATTTTCAAATTGGCTGTGAAAGACTGCTGCCATCTGCTATAAATTAAAATGAAAATTTTATACTGTTGCTATAAAAGAAGACATTTGGAAACATATTTATAATATAGAAACACAAAAACTATTTTAAAAGAAATGTAATCACAAATGGACCTGATTTAGGGAGGGTGCAGGTAGTGTATTTTTCATGAAACTTTTATTCATTTCTAGTATCAGTTTGGTCATATAGGAAAACCATCAGCAGAAGCCCTCAGTCCCTAGATTTTTCTACTATTATCTCAAGGTAAGCTTCTTCTGATTATATGAATTTCCATCATTGGACACAAAATACTCAATTTGCACAATAGCTGCGAAGATCTTAGCAATGATTGCTTTTTTTTTCTTCCACAAATAATTAATGAAGCCTATCTCTAGTTCAATTGCATCCATTTTTGTCTCGATGTTGTTGAGTGTTCTGATGAACTGAATAAAACTTTCCCCCAAGAATTATAATTTTCTGGGCTGTAGAAATGGCTTAGCAGCTAAGAGAATTTACTACTCTTCTAGAAGACCTAAATTTATTTCTAGAACCCAGGCGGGTGACTCGTAACAGCCTATAACTTCAGTTCCAGATAATCTTACATGCTCTTATGTCCTCTACCACCACACACACACACACAGACAAACACACACACACACACACACACACACACACACACACACACACACACACACACACACACACACGCACACACACAGGCACACACACAAGCACACACACACACGCAGGCGCGCACACACAGGCACACACACACAGACAAACACACACAAGCACACACACACACACACATGCACTCACACACACACAAGCACACACACACACGCACACACGCAGGCACACACACAAGCACACACACACACACGCAGGCACACACACAAGCACACACACACACACACACATGCACACACACACACAAACACACACACACAAGCACACACACACATGCACACAAACACGTAGGCACACACACACACATACAGAGGGAAATAATAAATCATTTTTATAAAAGAATTATAAATTTCATTCTGATAGCTCATTTTACTACTATAATCCTAGTTGTTTTCTATTGTTTAATATTATACTACCATAAAACAGAGAAGAATAAATGCATAAGAACCCATTTGAAAATGATACATATAACATACAATTTTATATGAACAACAAATATGAAGGGGGAATTTATTCAAAATGAAACAGATTTCAAAAATGCCTCATGGTTTTTATTTCATAGGTTAGGTGCTAATCCAGAGTAATACTTGAATTACTCTGTCCCTGATAAATTTTAACTGGTAGAAATGTCATTCATTGCTGCTAACTGATTAAATTCTACAGGATATGTGAAACCAGTACAATATCCTGTTGAATTAGAGAAATATCAGGTAAAATACCAACATTTAACCCAATTTTACAATTTTCTTTTTCCATAGGTATTTTCACTCCTGTCTTACACAAATACTTGAGTAGCAACCCTGTGTTTTTTCCCTTAGCTGTTCATGTTTACTTATCAACATACTCTAATATTTCATTCCTTGTGGAGGACATTCAATAGCCTACAGTTTGTTGTGTTTTTTTTTTTTTTTCATTTTCTAACACTGCCTTATTTATGAAAAAGTAATTTAATGTGAATTAAGATGTGTCTACTGGGAACATAGTTCAGTTATCAGATCTACTGTAGTTACTCTTAGAAATGAACTGTTATGGCTCTGGAGTCATTCAGAAATTCACCAGTCTGACCATTAGTAAATTTTAACAAAGAAGTTGGACAAGGCAACCCAATAGGAGGAAAATAGTCCTAAGAGCAGGCAAAAGAATCAGAGACACCCCCACTCCCACTGTGTGTGGAAATCCAGAAACAACACCAGGCTAACAGCCATAACATATCTGCAGAAGACCTGGTGCAGACTCTCAAAGGACACTTCTGTCTTTGTGAGCCCATAAACCCTGCGGGGTTGATTCAGTGGGCCATGTTCTTGCAGTTTTCTTCAGTCCCTTTGACTCCTAAAATCTTTACTCCCCCTCTTCCACATGGTCCCCCATCTTTGAGGTAAGGAACCTGATGGTGATCTCCCATTGAGACTGCAGTTCCACATAACGTCTGGCTGTGGGTCTCTACTCCTGCTTCCATCCGCTGCCGGAGGAAATCTCTCTGAGGATGACTGAACAAGAGGTAAAGATGTAGGACTATAGCACAATATCATTAGGAATCATTTCATTGATACATGTTGTTCTAGTCATATCGGTTCTACCCCAGGTCTTTGGGCTATTCAGTCTCTGGTTCTTGTACTACTGTTTCTTGTTTTGCTTAGTTGTAGGCCTGCTAATCTCTTAAGGTAGATGGAGGGGGGTGGAACTGGGACAGAGGGGGAGTGGGGTATCTGAAAGACTTAGAGGTAGAGGAAATTGTGGTCGGTATATATTGTATGAAATCAGAATCTAGGGATTGGGGATTTAGCTCAGTGGTAGAGTGCTTGCCTAGCAAGTGCAATGCCCTGAGTTTGATCCTCAGCTCAAAAAAAAAAAAAAAAGTAATAGTAATACTAGTGTCTACATGTAAAACAAACAAACAAACAAAACAAACAAAAAAAAGAAATCAGAAACTATTTTCAATTAAACAAACAACAAAATAAAACAATAAGTAATTCACAAGTAAGAGGCTTTTATTCAGATACTGGACCCAGGAAACTTGAGATTTCCTTAATATTTAGAGATTAAGTTTTGCTTTATAGTTCTCTTAAGCATGGAGATTTTAAACTTTTAAACATAAAGTCATCCATCAGTATAACACTAGCCATCAAAGAAAGTGTCCTGCTGTACCCTCTACACTGTGACTCTTATAGGATCAAGCTGTCACATTGGGAGAGTTACAGAAAACTAACACTATCAAGTCCTACATCAATTTAATTCTTAGGTTTAGTATGAAGAAAGTCAAATTTCTACTTATTATTCACATCACTTAATATCAGCTTGTTGGCTGTCAACATGATGTCATATTCTGTAGTTAGTATCCTGCTTTGTATCTTCTTAGTTCAGGTAGGGCAAAACCTGATTCTACAGTTGGGGTAACTTACACCCCAGCAATTACTATAGTTTATTTTTATCACATCTTTCAGTTGTTATTATTAATAAGATCCACCCCATAACAAATATCTCTTCTGATATAGTAAGCCAGATCAAGCCAAATTAAAATACAACAGGTCTATTCAGACAAAGTCCAGTCAGGTCCTCCCATCCCTGAGTATGGGGACAGGGGAATTGCACAGCAAATGGAAGAAGGGTGATTGCAGGTGGAATGTTTCTCTCCAGCCTGCCTGTTCCCAAATACCTGAGAGCCACTTCCTAATTAATTGACTCGGAGGCTTAATATTACTCATAAATGCTCAGTTGGTAGCTCAGGCTTATTACTAACTAGCTCTTACACTTGAATTAACCCATAATTCTTGTCTATGTTTAGCCACATGGCTTGGTACCTTTTCTCAGTGCAACATTCTAATTGTGCTTCCTCTGCCTTTGGCTGGTGACTCCTGCCTCTGCCCTTCCTCTTTCCTGATTTCTCCCACTCTGGTCACCCCGCCTATACTTCCTGCTTGGCTACTGGCCAATCAGCATTTTATTAAACCAATGCCAGTGACAAATCATTACAGTGTACTAGAGCATTACCCCCCAGCAGGAGATTCTGTGGTTTGTAGGTTAGGGGTGATGACATGCCCATCACAAGTTGGATTTTTGCCCAAATATGGTCAAAAACTTAATGTTTAGGTGGAGACAGTTGGTTGGCAACTTTTAGGGAAGGAGGCTACAATAGCAACCAAGAATGCAGAACTGGAGATACTCTCTGAGTGGGAAGAAATTTGAAAGAGAGAGGGGAGGGGGTCTATCTGGAGAATTTAGGAGCAAGCCAGAGGTTCCAACTGAACAATTATAGTATAAACTATAAAATCATCACTCAGTAACCAAAAAACCTGATGAGATTACCAGTTCACATGTGAAAATAACATCTGAAATTAGGGATGCTATGCACTGACTCCCACTTCATCACATTTGCATCATTTTCCAGATTTCTATCATTGATTGGATAGACTCTAAGACTTACTACTGTTGTATAATCTTTCATGCAGAATTTTTTTTTTTTGAGACAGGGTTTCTCTGTGTAGCTTTGGAGCCTTTCTGTAACTCACTCTGTAGCCCAGGCTGGCCTCAAACTCACAGAGATCCATTTGCCTCTGCCTCCCGAGTGCTGGGATTAGACGCAGGCGTGCACCACCACTACCTGGTTCATACAGAAATATCAACACACATCTACTGACCCCAAACAGGATTATCATGATAGACCAAAGAAAAGATTTCACCAAGTCTAGCTTTGTGAGCCAGGGAATTACTTAGGGTTACTTACTGGAGTGTAGGCGAGAAGCTACAGAAGTGATTTAAGGGTAGCAGCATCCCATGAAAGGTTAGGTTATAAGAGTGACATGAAAACTGCATGTATGGAGCTCTCTGAGCAATGTGCAGACATCTTAGCAGATTCCACTCCATCTTCTCTTTCTAGCAACTGTTACTGCTTATATTACCCTTTGGGACAAGCCTTGTGAATCCTGTAAGTTTCAGAAGCTTCCTGAGTCCTTACATGTTTTGTTTACTTCCTGAGTCTTAGGAAATTTCTTTTTCATTATAGGGAAAATAATGGCTCAAATCCAAGGAAACAGGTTCACAATGACTTCTAAATATAATACCAATTTTTGATAGAAGACATTTTTGTTAATTATCTAAAGTATATTTTGCATTTTCTCCTTAGCTATTTTTGATATAATATTTTTATTGAATATTTGGGAATTTCATATAATCACACCAATCTACCACCATGTCCTTATGTTCCCCATCCCAGCTCCCCACAAAAAAAGAAGAAAAAAGAAAAAATACAATTAGTAAAATTTATGTTGCCCATATTCTCATTGGCCTATGCTCAAATTTCGAGTGGCCAGCCCCTTAAGGAAAAGTGAGATCCCGCTGGAAGCCATCTGCTGTGGGATGTTCTGTATGTCAAATGTGTTGCTCTGATTGGTTAAAATAAATAAGGTCCAATTGGCCAGTAGCCAGACAGGAAGGACAGCATAGGTGGGACAAGGAGGAGGAGAATGCTGGGAAGTGAAGGCTGGGGAGAGAGATGCTGCCAGCCACCACCATGACAAGAAAAATGTAAGGTACATGTAAGCCACGAACCAAGTGGCAAAGTATTGACTAATAGAAATGGATTAATTTAAGATAGAACTAGATAACAAGAAGCCTGCCACGGCCATACAGTTTGTAAGCAATATAAGTTTCTGTGTGTTTACTTGGTTAGGTCTGAGTATCTATGGACCTGGCAGATGAGAGAGATTTGTCCTGACTCTGGGCCAGGTAGGAAAACTCTAACTACAGCCATCAACTATGAAGAGCTACATTTCAGCATTCCTATCACAATTTTTAAGAGCTCTCATCAATTGCTTCCCATGTAGACTGTTTCATTTGGAGGGGGATGGGTGCAACAGGTTGTTGAAGAAGCCTTCAGTGTCTCTTATCCTTAATGGTGAGACTGAAGTCATTGCTATCACTACAAAAGAGGTTGCCTTGTCGTTACAATCAGCAGCTGCACAGAAAAAGGAAACCCACAGGGGTAGATGAACTGTGGACCTATGGACCTCACAGCATGGCCTCCAGTTTAGAACACAGACATCAATATGGTCCCCAGCTGCAACAAGGTTCACAGACACCAAAATAGCTGAGGATTTTTTGTTTCTGTTTTTGTTTTTGTTGTTGTTGTTCGTTTTTTTTTTAACAGTTCTTGTATTGATGTTAATTCATTATGAGACAAAATATTGCCTTTGAAATAATTGTTAGAGGCATTCTTTAGTCAAATAATAAGATGTTTTTTCTTCTCTGAATTTAGATGTTTCAGAATTATTTTTAAAATGTTACTTAGATTGTATATTTTCTGAAATTAGCAAATGTGAAAAGACACTTTATAATTTTCATACATGAAAATCTGTTGGAGTTGATACAAAATTCATGATTTTTGAGAATTCTACCACAGTATATTAGTAGTAGCAATATACTAGGACATTTGTTATCAGTTAGAAAAGATAGAACAAATACATGTTAAACAAATTTATTAGACAAGTGCACAATACAGTCTGGTTAGTCTAACAATGCCTGTTTTCACATGAGGGCGGCTAAAAACCTCGTAACTGCTTAAGATCAGGTATAGTGATATTTTATTTGTGCTGAAATGTGGTGATATTTTATATGTGCTTTAATAAAGCTTGCCTGGAGATCAGAGGAAAGCCAGCCGCTATAGTAAACTCAAAAGTCAGGCAGCACATGCTCTTAATCCCTTAGCAGGCAGGTCTCTGTGTGTTCAAGGCCACACTAGGGAACAGACCCTAGTGTGGTGACACATACCTTTAATCCCAGTACCAACCATAGAGACCTGGATGTCTGTACAGAAAGACAGAAAGTAACAGAGCTTTGCAGGAAGAGGAAGTGAGGTAGCTGGGCTAAAAGAGCCAATAAGAAGGCAGAACAGTAAGGCAATAAAGGTGTGGGTAGACAGGAAGAAACTCGAATTTGGAAGCTGCAGAGTTGGTGAGGTAAGGTTGGCTGATGGCTTTCTGTATTTCCCTGATTTCTCTAATGCTTTAACCCAAATTTCTGGCTCTGTGTTTTTTTATTTAATAAGACCATTTAGAAATTCATCTATAATCAGATGTCTCAGTAGTCCCAGTATGATTCATGGAGACCCATTTGTCCTTAGTCCAACTTGTAAGGCCAAGAAAGGCCACTTGTAGGCAAAACACAATAGCTTTTCCCTCAGACCTCCTTCCTTCTAGGTTGAAACAAGTGCCATTCACTCTGGGGGAGGGTCTTCCTCCCTCAATTAACCTTCTAGGAAATAATCTGCACTTCCACCCAAAATCATGTCTTGGGTGGTTACAGGTCTGTCTAGTTAGTAATCATGATTAACCAACCCATTCTGTTACATCAATTGCAAATCAAATAATGCTTTTCAATTGGAGAAGGCTTAAATTAAATTAACTTCATTGATTTATTAGAAAATCATGAATCATTTAAGAGGAAATTTGATGACCCATATGTGTCAGTCAAGGTATTGGTAAATTAGACTTATTAAATAATATATATACATATGAGCATAAATAGATAAGTGTGTGTGTGTGTGTGTGTATGTGTGTGTGTAAATGCTTGTGTTTGTGATTAATCTGTTAAAGCAGAAATTCCTTAGAAATTCCTTAAGTTTTCTTTTGTAGCAAGTCTTCACAGAAATTTAAGGACAACTTTTAAAACTCTATGCTAAGGACTTTCACTTAGTATATATTTTAAGATGGAAATCTGGAAATTCTTGGATTTGAAATTACATATTTTTATAAAGTATGCAACAATATATATGAATAAATGCACCAAAATGCTGCTTATGATGACATCCAAGAGTTATATTATATTCTTGTGTGTAAGGCATTAAGTCCTATCAACCATTTAAAATAAAATTCTTCAGTTTTACGGGAAATGTTCATCAGTTTTAGAGTTTTCTGGTTGAATCTTTGGTATCTCTTATGCACATAATCATAAAGATGGCTAATTTGATGTTTTCATTTCCTATTTGTATGTCTTTTATTTCTGTCTCCTATCTTAATGCTCTAAGACTATAAACTCTACAATAAAAAAGTCGACATACTGGTACTCTTGCTGATTTTACTGGAAATGCTTTGATATATTTTCCCTGGATAACAAATATATACCAATAAAATAAGGTATATTAATGGTTTATGATAACATTTGTATTTTACTATTTTTCAAAGTTAGTATGTATAGAGTATTATTGATATTTCACAATAAAAAAGCAATTGAACTTGATCATTTAGCCTTGAGCTTAAATTGCTAATCATTGAAATCAAGTTTCATGTCTTTATTCTGAGATTACCAGAGGAAAATATGATGGTGACTTTTGAACCCGGAGTTCTAGTTAAAAGTCAGTGCCCTTGTTCTCTCTGAGACATATGGTGATATTTTATTTGTATTGAAATGTGATTTTATTTGTATGGTAATAAATAAAGTTGCCCGGGGGTCAGAGCAAATAGCAAGCCATAGCAGAAGCCGGGTGGTGGTGGTGGTGCACACCTTTAATCCAAATCATATGACAGGCAGATCTCTGTGTGTTCAAGAATACAGCCAGGATGTAGACACACACCTGTAATCTCAATACCAACCATAGAAGAACTGGTGGTCTGTATAGACAGGCAGTGATGAGGACGTCATGTGGTTGGGTTTTATAACCAATGAGAAGATAGAACAGAAAGTCAATAAAAAGACAGATACACAAGAAGTAGGTCTCTTTCTGAGGGGAAGGACGACAGTAGCAGTGAGGGGAAAGAAAGGCGGTTTTAACTCTTAGCTCTCAGCTACTGCTCTGACCTCTTGGGATTTTAACTCTGCATTTGGCTCTGTGTTTCTTATTTAATAAAACTGTTTAGAATTACATCTATAGAGACATGTAAACAGTCCTATGTCAATCTACCACATGTACATGTTTGTATAACCACTACTTCAACTAAAATTCCAAAAGGAATTACAACACAGTGCCCCTCTGTTATTCTCTTAAATCAGAATATAATAATGCTCCCCATTATTCCATTCCCCTGACTATGTGTAATAAGTTACTTGACAGAAATAATGTAAGGAAGCGCATTCCTCTGATGATATACTTCTGCCCATAACAACCTACCTCCTAAAGCAGTGGTTCTCAAGCTTCCTGATGCTGTGATCATTTGATACATTTCCTCATGTCATGGTGACCCCTAACCATAAAGTTAATTCACCGCTACTCCATATCTGCATGTTGTCATTGTAATGAATCATAATGTAAATATCTGATATGCAGACCCAAATGAGTTGCAGCCCCCGATGGGAGGACGAATGTCAAGTGTTCTATACTGCTCAAGATGGCACCACAAGCGAAGAACCAATTGTTCCAAGTGGGAGCCTTCCAAGGAGATATCAGATTTGAGCTACAAAGTGCATTGAGATTTCTATCTATATCTGTGGTTCCAATCAAAATATCATATATAAGGTAGGTATATAATTTATTCAGTTGTCAAGATTATTGTACTAGCTTTTTATAGATTCTTATATTTGGTCTGCTTTTGTATTATTTCTCTTTTTATGTAATTGATGTTGATTTCATAAATGAACTCAATAAGTTCCTTCTTTATTTTCTGGAAAAAAATTATGGAGAGCTGCAATCAGTTCTTCAAAACTTCCATAGAACTCTCCCTTGAAAAATATTAGAATCTGGAAAATTACAGAAAAAGTGTTTTAAGTGACATTTTTAATATCTTTAATGTGTATAGAACTATTCAAATTACCCCTTTCATTTCAAGTGAATTGTGTTTTTCTACTTCTCATGATTTTTCCATTTACTCTCATTCATAAAATTAAAGATTTGTGAATATTTATAAATCCATTATTAACCTTTTCTGCTTTATGGGCATCTAGTAATGACTCATATTACCTCTGATAGTAGTGATTTATTCTCTTTTTCTCTATGTCCAAAGAAAATTTCCAATCTTTTCAGGCATATTAAGGATTTAACAATTAAGGATTTTATCACCTGAATATTGATTTTTCTCTACTTTTAATGCTGTTGGTTTCACACATAATACATCTTCCTTCCCTTTATTGTTCCATCTGCATGTTTTGGGTTTGTTATTGTTTTCATATTTCTACTTTCATAAAACACCAATTTAGAACATTGTTTCAAGTCTTCTCTTCTCAAAGTAAGCACTTAATACTATAAAATTTCCACAAAGACACTATTTTATCTACACCACAAATTTTGATATGTTTCCTTTTTATTTTCATTCAGTACAATGTGTTCTTTATTTCCATGGAGACTTCCTCTTTGCTCATGGATTATTTACAAGTGTCTTTCCGGGTGTTTGAAGAATTTCAGGTAAGCTTTCTGTTATTGATTTATGGTTTGAATCTTTTGTGGTAAAAGAACATTTCTACAGGATTTCAAGTCCTGTAAATTTGTAGTATATTGTTTTATAACCCAAAATAAAATCTCCTGTGGTATATATTTGGTTTTTATTCCTTCCATTTTTATTTCATTGTTCCATTATTTTTATTACCTTCATGTGGTCTTACTGAATGCACTTTATAATTTTATGAATTACTGATAGTGTTTTAATAAATCTTTCTCATTAGCATTTATAGATATAGCTTTAGTTCTTTTATTATATATGTCCAACTTACCAAAGTCTGTTGTTTTCATCATTTATTACTTTATATAATAAAATCTCTCTTATCTGCCTTTGCCCTCCTTAATTTCCAGCATAATTGCTTTAAATATTTCATTTGCATATATTTTGGACTATTCACATATGTTTTTTTTTTTCTTCTCCTTTAATACATAATTTAAGAAACACAAGATCCAAAGGAAATCTACTGTGTTTCCTTTTGTTTACAATGTTGAAAAGCTGAATATTGATTGTCAATTTGGGAGGATCTAGCATCACCTAGAAGATAGTTTCTGGGCATGCCTTAAAGGTAACTCCAGTTTACAACAAGTTGGGAAGACTCACCTTCACAATACTCAATGGAATTCCAAAGGCTGGAATCATAGACTGAATCATAGACAGGGGAGAAAGAGAACTGGGAATCACCATTTATCACTCCTGGACTCCATAGTGTGGATGTCATTTGGTCGACCAGCTGCCTTAAACTTCTACCACCATGAATTCCCTGCCATGATTAACTTTATCTCTCAGTTATGAGGCAAAGGAAATCTTTTCTGATTTAACTTGCTTTTTTGTTAGGACATTTTAAACACTGAAACAAGAAAGCAATTAATCTGAATCATGATGTCATTAGGTCATAGGATTTCTGTCATACAGTTTTACCATAAAGTTCAGTGATGACCTGGAAGTTTCAGATCTCTATCAATCTTTTCTGCTAGGTGAATTGTTGCAGCTAATATGAGGTATGTGTTCTTAGTTATGCCATGAAGCTTATTCCCTGGGGTTTTTTAATTTCTAACTTCAACTTACTGTATTTTTCAATGTTACAGTTTCCATATATCTTTTATCTCCTTTTTATTTTATTGACATTGTCCTCTGTGTAAACTATGGAAGCCAAAACATTCATAATGGTTATCATTGAACCCCTTTTAGCCAATGCTATAATGGTTTTATCTCAGGATAAATACCTATTGGTTATTTTTTTTCTCAATTATTTGGGATATTATTGGTATTCTGTACTGCTCAGGGAAAACAAGAATGGAGATCAATTACTGTGAGACTTTGAATCCTAGCTTGGTAATGTAGCAGTTGTCACCTGAAAAGGGTGGTATATGATGATATTTTATTTGTGCTGAGATGTGATTTTATTTGTATGTTAATAAATAAAGTTGCCTGGGGCTCAGAGCTAATAGCAAGCCATTTAGTAGAAGTCTGGCAGTGGTAGCACATGCCCTTAATCTGATCACATGGCAGGCAGAGTCTGTGTGTTCAAGAACATAGCCAGCTTGGTAACACATGCCTTTAATCCAAGTACACAACCATAGAGACCTGGAGGTCTGTATAGACAGGCAGTGACAAAGAAGTCATGTGGTTGGGTTTAGAACCAATGAGAAGGCAGAACAAAAAGTCAATAAAAAAATACAAACACACAGGAAGTAGCTCTCTTTTCTCAGGGGAAGGATGGCAGCAGCTGGTAAACTAAAGGTTATTCGCTAGTGCGCTGACCTCTTGGGCTTTTAAATCTATATTCGCCTCTGTGTTTCTTATTTAGTAAGACTAATTAGAGACATATCTACAATGTTGTCTTGTTGTTTCCCCAGGAAAGTTTGTTACTTGGCTTCTGTTTGTTAGTGTTCTTTCCAGAAGAAAGATATTCTAGATATGATTGACTTTCACTTTGACTATTGAGTATTGCAACAATAGAACGTAACAAATGGAATTTTCCCAGTGATCTCATGCTAAAAATAAGGAAAGGGGGGGGGGGCGAAGTTATGGCTCTGGACTAGTCTAAGAAATAGTTTGTCTCCTGGAAAGAGATTTATCATAGTTATGAAAACTCATTAGAACACCTTGGAAGAGAAACAAATGATGTAACCGTGGTACCTAACTATTGATAGGTATCAGTGTTGGTGTGGGATAACATATCTTGATCTGATATATGAATGATTACACATAACTCTTGCTTTCTATTTAAACCTAAACCTCATATCAACACCCCTACACAAGGACTTCCTTGTTCTTCTTCCAAATGTGCTCATATTGAATACATTTCCTTTGTTTTTCAAGATCTTATCTGATTAATTGGCCTCTTGAGGATTGGTGGTCAAGACTAGCTTGCTAGAGCCACTCAGACCCAGGAGCTGACTGGCAACTCTAGTAACTCTTGATAGTTGCTTTTAGGGAAGTAGAACCTCATAACTGAGATCAGTCTCATAATTTCTGTGAGGTTTCCATTGGCAATGCCTAAGCTAATACATCCTTAGCAAAGAATGACTTACTATATCTATGTGATCCCCATTAGCATTTCAAGTGCTGTGCTGTGGAATATCTTTCTGTACTCTATGAATATGTGTTGCTCTCATTGGTTGATAAATAAAGCTGTTTTGGTGAATAACCAGTCAGAATAAGGTTAGTTGGTACATTCAAACTGAAGACAGAAATGGAGAGGGCAGAGTTGGGAGAGGCCAGCCAAGCAACCAAGGAACAAGGTGCCAGAGTACTAGTAAGCCATGGACCATGTGGTAATACATAACTATTAAAAATGGGTTAATTTGGATGTAAGAGTTTGTTAGTAACCAGCTACCAGCCAAGTATTTATAATTAATATAAGCCTCTGAGTGAAAATTTGGAAATGGCTGCAGGACAGGGCAGGACAGGACAGAGAAACTCCACTTACAGCAAAAGTGAAGGGTAGACTCACTGATTCAAAGTGGTGATGAAAGCTCTTGCCCTCCATGACAGCTGCAAAGAAACCAAACTGGAAGATTAGAGAAAAAAAAAAAATCTCACAACTTCTGGATGGGTTTAGAAGTTTAAACTCCATTTTTAGTGGACAAAATACAGCCTAGAAAAAGACTGTGTTACACATAGCAATGAGGAATGCTTGGATTAACACTTTTCCTTCTCTGGCACCATTCTGGAAAAATGGTGAATCACTTTATCACCTGTAAGAGTGGAAGTGGAAACTCCCCACTTGACCTTTTTCTGGTAGGAAGGATATTACTGTAGTATTTACAGAGGGTGTTTCATAATATTTGTCTGGAAAAAAAGTAACATTTATTTTCTTAAAATATAAGTACTTCTCGGGATAGGTTTTTCTTATTCTTAAAGGTGGATTTTTAAGACTTTTCCAGTGTGCAAATATTTGCATTTCCAGGACTGTGGTTTCTCCAAAACTGCTATAAAACATATAAGTTAAAAACAAAGACGCAAGGAGCCCATTGTCATGTTGAATCTCACAATATCAAATGCTGATGGGCCTGTTTTCTTTTTAGGATCTTCCCATGATTTTCTATTTGGGTTTACATATACATTCAGATTTTAGCTGTGCATAGTGAGAATAGAGAAAAGATTATTTACTCTATCTTTCCATTTGTGCAAATCTCACCCTAAATTAATTTTTCCTTCTCTTAGACCATAATTATAGAATAATATTGTTATGGAATATCACAGATTCAGCATTTTAAATAGCAGCAGGGATTTTAAGTAGTTTTATTACTTCTACTTTGCTGCTTACATTCTTCTTTTCCCCTTTTCTAAGACTGTGCCTGTAATGTTAACAGTATGTCTCTGGGTGTACCGTGAGGTCACCTAACAAAAAAAGAAAAATACATATTTATAGGGAATATATTGAGAGTCCCATATACTTTAATATCACTACCTGTGTTGATTTGAATGTGAATGGCCAGCACAGGCACATAATTTTGAATGTTTGATCCAAGTTGGTTGAATTATTTGGGAAGGATTAGGAGGAATATTCTTATTGGAGGAGGTATGTTGCTAGAGATGGACTCTGATGATTCAAAAGCCCACACCATGCCAAGTTTCTCTCTTTGTCTGCCTCTATATGAGAATCAGAGCACAAGCTCTCAGATGCTGCCCAAGCACCATAGCCTGACTGCCTGGTACATGATGGTTATGGACTCTAAAACTATAATCCTCAGTAAAGTCTTTATTTTATAAGAGGTCTTGGTCATGGCATCTTATCAAATCAATAGAAAAGTAACTAAAATAGAAGTTGTTATCAGGAAGTTGACTTTCATTATGCCAGGCCTTACTGTACATTTTTGAAGAAAGACTTTGGAACTTTGAACTACAAAAGTGGTTGAATACTATAAGCAGTCGAAACTTTGGTGCAGTAGAAATTATATCCATGTTGGCTACAGAGGCCCACCTCAAGAGTTTTCATAGGGGAACTATATTAGCAGCTGGACTAGAGACAATCCTTATGATATTTAGGCAGATGATATGGCTGCTTTTGCTTTCATCTCTAAGAATGACTAATGTCATTGATAGAGTTTTAAAACAGCCTAATATTCATTCTGCTGGTAGGTTATTAGTAACAACTCTTACAGGTTCTAAAATAAAAAAGAATGAGAAGAGAGAATGTACATAAATTGTAAAGTTTGAGTTGAGTAGCATGATATTTAATGTTGGAGCCAAAGCTTGTGTTCAAAAAGATAAGGAGAGGCTTGATGCAAAATGGAATAGAGAGTGGTACACCCATGGGAAGACCCTACCCTGATAACCCTGTAACTTGTGAAAAGAAAAGGCCTGAGGGATTTTCTGCTGTGAAGAAGCAACAGAAAAACAAATGTAATTCAAAGATGGGGCCAAGCTCCATCCCAAGCAGACAGCCAACTTGGCAACTTCATTCACATATTTCTGGCTTTAGAGTCTGGAAGGATACAGGAGAAAAGGGATATGGCTAGTTCCTATTCACCTAACTGAAGCTGCTGATGCCAAACATGCTGCAGAGGAGTCCCTGCATTGAGGAACAAAGTGGGCATTGCATGAAGTTGTGAAATGATGTTTGGTTTTGTTGTCTATCCCAAGATATTGGAGATGCCAGAGTCATGGGTTATGTGCCAATGAAATCTGCATTTGGGGAAGAGTGGAGCCATCCCAAAGAGATAAGTATGTTGCAGTCAGCAAACGGGGAGGGAAGAACCATCCAAGCTCTTTAACACCGAATGTACAACTACAGTGTTTGGAGTTTGTCCTGCTGGATTTCAGTCTTGCTCTGGTCCAGTATTTCCTCACTATGTCTCCTTTCTTCTCTTTTGGAATGGTAATGGATATTTTGGAGCATTATATGTTGGAAGTATATAATTTGGTTTTGGGTTTTGATTTTACACAAGGTTACAGTTAAGAGAATTCTTGAGTCTCAGACGAGAGTTGGGACTATATTGAGACTGTGAAAGATTATGGAAACTTTTGAAGTTTCATTAAATTCATTTTTAATTATGATATGGCTATAAATTTATGGGAATCAAAAAGTGGGATGTGAGGGTTTAAATGAAATGAATGCTTGATCCCCAGTTGGTGGAACAGTTCAGAAAGGATTAGTAGAAGAGGCCTTCTTCAAGGTAGTGTGTCACTAAGGTTGGACTTTGAGGTTTCAAAAGCCTATGCACTTTCCAGTTATCTCTCTGCCTTGTTTTTACATTAAAAGATGTAAAGTCTCAGCCACTATACCAGTACAATACCTGTCTGCGTGCTGTCATGCTCCCCACCATGATGGTCGTGGATGCTAGCCCTGTGGAATCATGAGTATCAAATTAAACACTTCCTTTTTTTTTTGGGGGGGGGGGACACTTTCTTTTATAAGTAAACTTGGATGGTGTTTTATCAAAGCAATTAATATTGAAAAAAAGATAGCTACCCAAAGTGCTAAAAGCACAGTCACAGTGAATGTTCTCAAGAACTTAACAATAGTCTCTAAGATAGTAAAACTTCTAAATATTAAAAATAACTATGAAATAAAATCATACACATAGAGATTTCACATTATATGTAATATTCTGAATCCACTGCAATATGCTATATGGTTCTGATTATTTTCAAAGATCAAATTTACTTTCATTCTGAGTAATCTATATTTATCTACTTTTTCTCATCACCTTCCTAATACCAAACTAGTATGACAAAAACTTTCTAACATGATACCTTGTAGGTCTCTGGAGAAATACAGGACAGCAAAATCTAGTCATGATTTATCAGCTATTCACACAGTAAACTCTAGAATACTGGGGCTGCATATCTAGACCCTATCAATAGATAGATAGACAGACAGACAGACAGACAGACAGACAGACAGATAGATAGATAGATAGACAGACAGACAGATAGATAGATAGATAGATAGATAGATATAGATAGATAACATATTAAAACTAACATACTTTAGCAATAGGTAACTAGTTTAGTCCATAAAATAATTGCAATGCAAGCCTGCTGACCTGAGGCTAGATCACCAAACCTCACACAAAATGATCAATTGATACACACGTGTCAAGATAATTCTGTCATATTAGTCTCATCATCTGTCTTCAGACAATACTGTAGATTACAAATGCTTGACAGTAAATCTGAAATTAGTAAATGCAGTACTTTCAACTTCACTTTTCTAAATTCACTTTAATTTGAGGGCCACTTTTCATTCCAAATGTAGTTAGAATTAACCATTCAATTTAAACAGACTAAACACCTGCTGACCTTGTAATTACTACTGAATTAATGAATGAATTTGAGAAATGATACATAGATAATACTAAACTTTCCAATTCACAGCCATACTCTGACTTTGCATTTGATCATATTTAATTTAACTTGCTCAATAATATTTTTCATTTTCTAAGTAAAAATAGTTTACATTTCTTGGCAGACTTGTTCCTAAAAATTTCTTATATTTTGACATTGTAACCCATTGTATTTTCTAATTATTCAACTCTAGAATGAAGTTATGTAGATGGAGAGCTTCTCTACAGGTGCCACCAAGCCCCCATGGTCTCACAACCCACTTATAAAATAAACACACAGACATTTATATTATTTAAACTGCTTGGCCACTAGCTCAGGCTTACCATTGTCTAGCTCTTACTCTTATATTTAGCCATTTCTATTAGTCTATACTTTGCCACCTGGCTCGTGGCTTACCTATACCTTACATCTTTCTTGTCATGGCAGCGACTAGCAGTGTGTCTCTCCACCCAGACTTCCTGTTCCCACCATTCTCCTCCTCCTTGTCCTGCCTACCCTATCCTTCCTGCCTGGCTACTGGCCAATTAGCACTTTATTTATTTTAACCAATCAGAGCAACATATTTGACATACAGAACATCCCACAGCAAAGTTATAACAGTCTTTTATGTGGATTTGAATCCTAGCACCATAATAAGATCAATTTTCAATGTATTTTTCTTTTTAAAATTTCTTAATTTTTTTCTGCACCCAGTATGGTATTGCCTACAAAGTATTCCTTTTTAAAGTGAGTGTTTATTAAAAAAGATTCATGTTGTTTCTGTCCAGTAACTAAGATGTCTAGTCTTCAATTTTTCCTCTATTTCTATATAAATCCCTTCTTTTATGAATTATGTGTGGATATGGTGTTTCGGTGTAAGGACTATTAACAATCACTTTTATTCTTATGCTTAAAAATGTCTTTTTTCTGGTGTAAAAGCTATGCATGCTAGCCCTATTTTAAAGCATGTGCACTCAGATGTAGTTAGAGTTTTCCTGCCTGGCACAGTCAGGACAAATCTCTCTTACCCGCCAGTCCCATAGTCGCTCAGACCCAACCAAGAAAGCATACAGAAACTTATATTGCTTATAAACTGTATGGCCGTGGCAGGCTGCTTGTTATCTACTTCGTCTATCTTAAATTAACCCATTTTTGTTAATCTATACTTTGCCACATTGCTCGTGGCTCACCAGTGTCTTTACATGTTGCTTTTCATGGCGGCGGCTGGCGGTGTCTCTCCCTAGCCTTCCTGTTCCCAGGCTTCTCATCTTCTTTGTCCCACCTACCCTATCCTTCCTGCCTGGCTACTGGCCAATCAGCACTTTATTTATATAGAGTGATATCCACAGCACTTTATGAATTATGTGTGGATATGGTGTTTCTGTGTAAGTACTATTAACAATCACTTTTATTCTTATGCTTAAAAATGTCTTTTTTCTGGTGTAAAAGCTATGCATGCTAGCCCTATTTTAAAGCATGTGCACTCAGACTTGTGTATTCATCCTGAAGTTTCTCAGGAGGGGCCTGACATAGACTTGCTGGTGTTAACATAAGACAATGGGTCCATTTATGTTGAATAATATATTTATAAGTGTCTTTTGGTTGCCACACATTTCTGCAAACAGCTTCAGATTCTGTGGGTTTTTTTTGTTGTTGTTGTTGTGGTTGTTTGTTTTGTTTTGTTTTTTTTTTTTTTACAAATGCCAGAAAGTCTAATTGTGGTGTTCCTGATTTCCAAATGCATAAACAAACTTGTATCCAGATGCAACCACATTAAATGCTATTAACAAAGCTCTCACTAATCAAAAAGGATAGTGGCAAATGTGTTTCTGGAGGGAATGACTGGTTTTTAATCTGTAGTGGAAATAAATCTCTCAGTAAAATTCAAAGACACATTATCATGATACTGTGTTGGGAGCAATGAAAGTAGATGAGTTAGCAATCAAATTTCATGCTTCAGGGCTTGAACTGTTTTTATATCAGTTATAACGACATATTTTGAAATAAGTGAAGAAATTTTTCTTGCCTTAAAAAGTCTAAAGTTATCTATGTAGACTGTGGTCCAATCTGGAGCTTCAAACACAAGCATAGCTGTTCAAAATAAGAATTCCACAAAGTTCTAGCTGCCTTTTTGTGACAATAAAATGATATGGAAAATTATGTTATGAAATATTTGGTCACAAAGGAGTCTATGAAAATTTTCAAGGGATATTTGTCCTCATCACTAAGAGAATCTTACTCTCTCCTGTAATGTAACTAAAAGAAACATATTTTATTCCCTGACATTCTAACATGAACATTCATACCAACGTGGATACACAAACATACACACAACCCCCCCCACACACACACACACAATGAATAATTGCTTTTTCTGAAAAAATCATTAAGGACTTCAAAAAGGAATATATTGTCTTCTATTTGATTTTGCAAGTGTGTTCAAATATGTGAGTTTGTTTCTATTTTCAGTTTTACTGTTGTGAAAATTTTTACTAGATGACTTTGGATCCAATTTGACCTTGACATTTAAATATTATATGCATTCAATATTTAGTGTTTGCATATATTCAAATTTCAAGTTCCAATGTTATCGATAATACCAACATGGTATTCATAACAGTATATAAAAACAGAACCTATACTAAACACTGCAGACTAACAAAAGTCCTTGTGCCGTGAAGTAATTTCCTCTTTAGAAATTTTGGTCAATGAGGTCTCATACACCCTCAAACTTTACAGGTCATTTCCATTGCTTTTTGTGACCTTCCAGAACTTGATAAGACTCTGTTGCTGAAGTCACCTCATACTTGAGTCACAGAACACAGAGAAATCAAGTTGGTACTGATCTGGAAGCCTCAGCCTATGGTCTAGTTGCCATAGTGCTGGAATGTGTTGTGCATGCTAGGATATCTTTGGCTGATAATATTATCTTCTCCAAATCGTAAAGCCACGACTCTCATCATTCAACAGTTGTAATTCACACACAGAGGGATGCTTCAACCCTTGCACTCTGTTTCTTATCAGTGTGGTAAAAGATATCTGACTGCAGAAAAAAAAAAGTGAGTTGAGTCAAATCTGAAATTTCTAAACTTTTATGGAGAGAATATAAGCTATTAAAAGAAATATAGACCTTAGAACAGCTGAATTTGATGGTTTCGTCACATGAGATCTATTTTAAGCTAGAATCAATTGTTCAGCATGAATTTACAAGCATATTTTAAGCATCTATATATGTCAAGCACATCCCCCAATTCTTGGCTTGCAGCAGTGAGTATAGTCACTGGAAAACACTTGCTATTATAGAACCTACACTCTAGCATAATCCCAATTTAAATGAACTCGAAGCCACTGACAGTATTTTTAATTAAGGTAACAGGGCTTGTATAAAACCAAAAGACATTGCATTGGGGAAGAGTGGCAGAAATATTTTAAGAACCAAATACTATGGATGACTATAAGGAAATAGTGTTTTAAGGACCAAACAGGGCAGTAGCACATATTAATTCATGGCAGTTCAGATAGCATACAGAAGAGATATATGACTCCAAGATAGATGAGAGTCCTGTATGGGGACTTGGGTATGGTTGAGCACTGAGTTACATCCCTACCTGAGGAGTTATTGGTAACTGGTAACTTCTAGGAATGGTGTGGTCAGTTTTCTATATGAATGGTAGACCATGCTCCCAAGGAAGGTCATACATTCAAAAGCAATTGAGCAACACCAACTACAATTGCTGGGTTTGGGTTTTGTTTTTGTTTTAAATGACACATTGTTGAGTGATGAGTGGGAAGGGGATATGGATTGAGGAGGGGTGTGTATAAAGAGTGAATATGAACAAAACACATTGTATAAAATTCTCAAAAAACAAATACAAAAATAAGAAAAACATATTTCTCAGAAAACATAAAACCACTAGTCTCTCTCTGTATCTCTCTGTCTCTGTCTCTGTCTCTCTGTCTGTCTCTCTCTGTGTCTTCTCTCTCTCCCTCCTCTCTCTGTGTATGTGTGTATATATGAGGGATTTTGTGAGATGTTGTGTATTAAATGGATTTTTTTCATTTTATGACTCTAAGTATAATGATTGTTCAATTTAATTTGCTTAGTCATAGTAAAGAAATCTTTATTGATTTAGTATGTACTAATAATTCAAGATGGCATATTAGCTTTCATGTCAGAGAGTTAGTAGAGTAATAATTAGTAAGATGTTTACTCAGGGTCTTGTTACTGTTGCTTGTCACTATACTGAAATTGTTCACTTTAGCATGACATACGCTTTCTCAAAACAGAACATGACTCGTAAGGATAATTCAACTGTAAAGTGAGATTACCAGTACTTTTTCATTGAATTTGATTAAAAACTATTGATTTGGGGATGTAGCTCAGTTGACAAAGTATGGTCATGACATACACAAAACCCTGAGTTTGGTCCTCAGCATCGCATAAATTGGGTGAGGCGGTGCGCATCTGTAATCTCAGCACTTGAGATGGGATGGTAGATGAATAAGAATTTGAAAGTCACCCTGGGCTATCTAGTAAGTGAGAGGGCAGACTGGTTTGTGTGAGAGAGTGTCAGAAACAAAACAGGTATTCAAACAAAGACAAATGTCCCTTCAACTGTGTAGAAGTCTATGCAAAGAATAATGAAACCTGTTTCCATAATCTTCTATTAGAAGTCATAAAGATCCAGGATTCATAGTTCTCTATCTTGAAAGCTATTCCTTTGTCTTTACAAACATAATCAGAGGAATATAGTTAAGTTTATATTTTCCACTAAAACTAGTCATTATAAACAATTAGCTTATACAACCTCAAATGATGCAAATGTAGCCATAGTGAGCCTATTTGCCAAAAATGGAAAGACTTGCTCATGGCACACCCATAAAGACATTGGAGAGAGGTGGGAAGAATGCTAACTCTATTGTGGTAATAAAGCTTGGGTCTTTATCACAGCATTGTGTGCACTTTAAAACATGCTTACATGTGTCCTTGTAGATTAATGTTCTAGAAATTACCAATCATTGTTTGAAAGCATTGCTATGCTTTTGTAATCCTGACACTCAGATGCCATGTTGTATCCAACCTGGGTCTATTTGAAAACACCCATCTACATGGCTTTTGACATGACTTTAGCATTGACTCCTGATACACTGAAGATGATGAGAAAATTCCTGTCAGCTGTGTGGAAAGGATGTTCAGTTATGTTATTGCCCTGCTCTCCTACTTTTCTCATTCATCTTCTTTCAGCATTATATTACAGATATATTCATCATATAGAGAGTTATCAGTAAATGATGTTTTAATGGGTTTTCTAAAAGAATAAAAATTACTTCCTTATTTTTCATTAAATTGATTTTTCATATATGTATAGTTGTATATAATATCCCTCTAAATAGTATTCAAGAGCAGTATAATTCAAGCATACATAGAAAAGGAACAATAGATAATAAAATGATTTTCATAGTTTTTTTAATGGGTAAACAATAATGTTAAAATGTTGGGATTTGAGGACTGGCGATGGGAGACGCCTCACAGACGAGGCTACCTGCTGGATAATTGTGACATTGCAAGTTCAGATCCACAACAAACAGGTTGTATTAGCGCTGGTGGCCTCAGTGCTGGAGATGTTAAGGAGGAAAGAAAGCAATTTCACAGAAGTCCCCTAGCCAGGCAGCCTGCTGGGGAATAGGGAAGACCAGGGTCCATGAGAGACTCTGTTTCCAGAAAAGATGGAGAGTGAGAAAGGAGCACCCCCAACATCCTCCTCTGCAGCCTCTCTGCATGATAAGTGCATATCATACATTACACAGGCACACAAACACATACACACTACACTATTGGGAATCAATATCACTTTTTATTTTGACGTATGAAAGTGTGTTTTCACACTGAAGAGTAAATAAAAATCATTATGAACTAATCAAACCTTTCACCAAGCTCACAAGACAAGGTCCCGTTATTTTGATTGATCATGAAATCCCCATGAACAAAATCTTCACTGTTCACGTGACTAAGCATCTAACGATTGTAGCTGAGTTTAGAAAAATCTAAAAATCTCTGAGCATATTGTGTTTTGATTTTTCAGATAGCTAACCATTTTCAACTTGTCTAGGTTTCACCAACAGTGTACCATAGAAGTTAAGAAAACATTTGAAAGATTCAGTTATAACGTGGATTCATTGTAAACTTTCCTTACACTGCATTTTCATGGACACATCATTTTCAGAAAAGAACAGTTGTTTATTCTCCAGAAGTCAGCAAGTACTGAGTCATCCATTCACTGACCAATTCACACGCAAAACAACAACAACAAAAAAGATCCTCCAAATACATACTACTAGTTTATTTACACCAATTATTTTGATTGGTTCCAAGAAATGATAGAGCTTTTCTTTCCATCTTACTAAGTATTGAGAGCTATTGCAGTACACCACCTAATGCAGTCATGTTGACAGGACAAGAATAGCTTCCCATCGGCTTTCCGGTAAAAGTCCTTCTCTTATGAATTTGATTGACAGTGCACCTCGTGCTTCTAAAACACTCTCCGATTCTTGTTTCTTAGTTTAAAAAAAATTATTACTGTATTTGCTCTAACTTATCAGGTTATTGTAGTAGCCTATAAAAGCATTTACCTGTAATCCAATTAACAAAATGAATGGTTAAACATACAAAGTAATTTAGCATGAAAATATTTCTAGTTAGGGAGAATTTGGTATACATCTGTAGGAGTTAGTAACAATGGAGCGGCGCTCTACTGCAGCTTATGTTGCAGAACAAAGGGGTGAATAGAATGCCAGATGTGCATGACAGAGCACATGTGCTTAGAAATAACCCCCTGATATATCGATCATGAATATAGAGAATGCAGTAAAATAAAATTCGAAAATTTGTATTTAATCACTACTGAAATCTACATTATCAGCTTGTGGCTTTAATATTTCAGTGTGCAGCAGTATTGTTAGTACAACCTGAACTCGATAAGGTTCACTTATACTAAGTGTACAGTTCGATTATTTTTTCTAGGGGTGGAGAGATGGCTCAGTGGTTAAAACACATACCTCTTTTCCAGAGCACCCAAGTTTGGTTCTCAGCATCCATGTAGGATGGCTAACAAACACCTATAACTCCAGTTCTCAGCAACCAGACACCCTTTTCTGGCATCTGCTGACAGGCATGCATGGGGCACACATAACATGTGGGCAAAGCATCTACACATATAAAATAAAGATGAATAGAGCTTTTCCACTTTTCTGAAAAAAATAAATAAATCTTCTACTGAATTCACTAAGTTGTACAGCCACCATCTCTGTCCAACTAGGATTTCTTCTCTCTCTGTCTCTGTCTCTCTCCCTCTCCCTCTCCTTCTTCCCTCCCCCTCCCCCCTCTTTAATTTAGACTACAGTTCCCTAGGTTTTTTTCTTCATTTTGTTTTGTTTGTTGTTTTTTGCAGAGACCCACATTTGTTCTCATAAGAATTTCTTAAAAACACAAAACTGGAAGACATAATGTATATGCAAAGGACCTATAATACTAAAAGAAAATGCCCTGTCAAAACATTATGAGACAAAGAAATTCCAATGATGCCATTGAGTTTGTTTAGTGTTAGCCATCTGTGTTAGACATGGACCTGTCCTCAAGAGTGGTTTGTAACCCCAGTGAGACTCTGTTGGGGAGAACTGATTTTTTTTTTTTTTTCCGCAAGTGGTTATCAGTTGGACGTACCTTCTGGATTGCAGATGCTGCCTTGTGTTCCCTTCTCTCAGCACAGGGACCCTGTCTGGCAGAGACTCATGCATGCCCTTTAAATGCTGTTACAGTCTCTGTGATATCTTATGTGTGTTGATCCTGGTGTTTAGACAGCCTTGTTTCCCTGGTGTCCTCTATCCCCTCTTGATATTACAGTCTTTCTGCCTCCTCTTTCTCAGTGTTCCCTGATCCCCAAGGAGAGGAAAATTGATGGAGACAACCCACTTATGAATGAATGTTGAAAGGTCTCCCACTCTCTGCACATTGTCCAGCTATGGGTCTCTGTATTTGTTCCCATCTACTGAGGAGGAAGCTTCTCCAATGATGACTGGGCAAGTCTCAGATCTATGAGTTTAGCAGAATGTTGTGAAGATTCATTCTGTTTCTCCATTTCTTTAGCAGAACAGTGGTATGTGGTTTTCCTCTAGATTCCTATTTGGTTTCCTGTTTCTAACGAACCAAGGAGAGTCAAAGATGGGTTCCATCTCATGGACTGATCTTTAAATCCAATCAGATAGTGGTTGGTTACTCCCACAAGCTGTGTGCCACTATTGTACTAGCATATCTTGCAGGCAGGACATCATTGTAGCTGAAGACTTTGTAGCTGGGTTGTTGTTTACCTTTTTCTATATTACACTACACAGATTAATGACTAAGGCTGTATATTGGTAATTAGTTATTGAATTTTTTCAGTTTAATAACTATTTGGAGAGGAGAGATACCTGATGAGTTCCTTAATCAACCATTGCTAAAGTCCTGTTCTAAAATTGTTAACTATGTAAACAAAGTTATATATTCAAATGGCCTATAAAATAAAACCTCTTTTAAATTAATGTTGTGAAACAAAATAAATCTTATGAACTACTCTGTAATTTTCATTCTGGAAAGAAAAACCCCTTTTTCTCTTTTAGATTATGTTTTATTCCATTAACAACAATTCTTTTCAGCTAATGTTTCTTTTCTGTTTCAGAATTGAATCCAAAATACCACATTGTGTTCAGCTTTCATGCATCTTTACTCTCCTGTGACAGGACATACTTCAGTCTTGCTTTTGTGTCCCATTTTCCAATTGATGTGTTTACATCTAAAGTAATTATGAACATAGATCAAAATGTACCAGCTGGCTTGCTGTTTTCTGTTCTGTGAATTTGTTTCAATTTTACTTTCCTGACTTCTGTTTTCATTGTGAATTTTATGATTACATTGTATCTTCCTTATTTAGTTGTCATTTGTACTTTCTGTATTAATGTTTACCCAAAATATAAAATATCTTTTAAAAATAATTTTAATTATTTTGGAAAAATTTAGTATACAAGTTTTGTATTCAACACTTAACACCCCATCCCTCCCTTCCTTTTTCTCCTCCATTTCTTCATGACCACTCTTTAATTATAACTTTTACACACACACACACACACACACACACACACACACACACACACATATATATATATATAGTATTGCTTATATGTACATGTGTTTTATACTGACTACATGGAATTGGAAAACTTATGAAGATCTTATCCTTGGGGAAGACTGATTCTTTCAATAGAATTCTTTCCATAGAATGGGGTCGGGGGAAATGTGATATTTCCCCATTCACATTAGCACATCAGCTGGTGCTGTCATCACACAGATATACTGTATATTCATTTGTCCATATGAAATTTCTTTTGATTTAAAAAAAATATATAATGTTTTAGAACACAGGTGAATGAGTTCCCAACTGAATTAACAGAGCTAACTGCTTGAACTTACATTTCAACCATCCCATATCTACATTGAGTATATGGATACATGACTCATTCCCTGGGACAATGATCAACAAAATAATTTGCTACTAATGCATAAGAGCCTGCAGATGTAGGACAAGCAAGAAGAAAGAGCATTCCTTAAAAATATTAAAAGTAAAATGACAATTGTAAATAGTTTAAAATAATACCAATATATAGGTGCAATAAATTTGCCTCAGAAGTAAATGTTTGTTGTAAAACAATAAAGTCTTTATTCTGTAGTATTATCATGACCATATGGGAATACAGGACAGATAACAATTCACATTGCCTACAGATCAGATTTCAGTTTGATGTTTATCTCTCAAAGCTTCTTTTTAATCTCCAGAGAATGCTGAAGGCTGCATGTGAGGACACGTTTGTTGTAGTGATCCTGTTTCATTAAAATTGGAGAATCAAATTCTGAAAATCCCAGTTGTCAATAGCATGTTCCTTCAATCAGCAATTTTAGACTGTGATGTCTTATTTATGAAAATGTTAAGTAATTAGATGAAAGGCAATGAGTAACAAAAGCAGAAAACATCCTTTGCTTTTGAAGTGAAGGGTTGCTAATCCTAAAACTATTGACGTGGTTTCCTCAAGAACAGGCTATTTTCATGTCCTTTAACTTCTTTAAATTCACACTTTCACCCTCTACACACACACACACACACACACACACACACACACACACACACACACACACCACTTAAAGGATAAGAAGTTGTGGAGCCATTGTCATTCAAAAGTTTTTATATTTTTCATTACATATACTTTCCATTAATCTACTTACACAGCAATGAGAAACTCCGGTTCCTGACAGAAATTGTAATCAAATATTGGCAGGAAAGTACAAAAATTCTCTGCACACTCCTCACTTCCTTTGAAGACTTGAAACAATTGTGCTACTTCACTTTCAAATTATTTTATAAATCTAATTTTAGAAAGTATTAACATTAAGTTTTAAATGGTGGGCTGAGATACGGAATTAAGGAAAAGACTGAATTGCTATGTCCTACATCAAGAACTTGACATTGACTCCTTGATTAAACCTGTAAGGACTAATAAAATACCTCTTAGTACTTGAAACTTGATTGAATTCTTTGCCATAAAATAATAATACCTTTCTCCATAGCTTTGAAGCACGGCTGTCTATGTGTTCATTCTATATCTGTGAATCTTCAATGTAATGTTCAATCTTTAAGGAATATGAAATAATTGAATAAAAAGTACTTGTTGGCATATTTAAATATTTTAAAGAGTTAGATAATATAATTAAAAATTCTTTTAGGAGACACTGGAATAGATAGTCATTAGACATCTAAGATGCCAATTGTTTAAAGTGCTTTCCAAATTCTTCACAACAGTATTATGAGCTCAGTAAATCATGTGGTTTATATGACCAACACAGTGCATAGTACATTGAACGCAATACATTCTTACGAAATTTTATATTATGGAACATAGGACAGTTGAGACTTAATAAATTATTCAAACACTGTGTTTGTCTTTGCATAATATACAATAGAGCAACTTAGATGTTCAAATAGTTTTTTAATAAATACTGGCCAAATTTTCTTCATACATATGTATGTGAATATTGCATTTCAAATAATTTCTTTTAAGAATCTCCACATATCTATTTTATGTTTACTCCAACTACATAATAGCATAATAACCTAAATATTATTAATCAACTACTTGAGCTCTTAAAAGAGACAATACATAATTTGTCATTTATAACTAATGTAATTCAGCATCAAATTACTCCATGGCATGTTTAATGACTATATAAATTTCAAAATTATATGTAAGAATATGTAGAAAAAGTCATCACATGAAATTCTGATCACAATAAGAAATAAAAGGAATACTTAAATTATAGCATCAAAATTTTAATTGTGATATCTCAAGAAGTTCGATTAAATATTCTATGATCTTTGAGATTAAAGTCATCATCTTTATGAAAAAGAGTGCAGCAAATTCTAAAGTTGTCTCTAAAACATTCTCCCCTAAGGACACCCTAAGCATTTATTCTTCTGTTTTCTTTGAATGTCTTCTATGAGTTTGAATATGTTGGTGCAGGTGACACAGAGGATAAAAAGTCACCCCTGGGCTTTCCCTTTACCCCACATGCATACAAGCATCTTGCTGGTGGTGTTTCCTGCCCACTCTGAACTACTTTCTCACAGTCCTGTTCACAAAACACCAACAATGTGGATGAATGATACCTCTGTCTACTTCATAGTCTCTTGCCAGCAGACACCAGTGGTCACATGGAAGACATTGAAAACTATGTTGAACTAACAAAGAAATAGCCTGCTCTGATGTTTAAATTTTAGTTCTACAGAAAGAGCTAGAATTAAATCTCAAGGTTGTTTTCCATGTTGGTGTGTATTGGTTAGCACACACATTGTATGCTGGTTCTATACATAAAATCAACACATACATTGAATATATATTGCTTTACACATAGACATTTCCAGCTTAGGTACACCTTACCTCTGTTAAGAATATATAATATGGGAATACAAAGAATTAAAGTGAGTTTCATAAAACAAAAAAAAAATATGTTTCTTACTCTATGAGACTCACTTCTTTCTTGGTATTCAATTTGGAATGAGTGGTAGAGTCATAATCTCTATTTTTAAATTTTATCTTCTAACCTGCTTTATCCTCATTTCTGACTGTTTGAATAGCAAAGGAAATAGATCATTAATTTGGTGTTCATATATTTAAAAATAAGAAACATAAGGAGTCCTACATTGCTTCACCTGTCAAATTGACACAGCCTAGAGTCATCTAAGGGAGTTTCAGTTGAGGGATTCCTGGACCTGATTGGTCTGTGGCCATTTCTGTGAGCAATTGTGTTGAATGATGATTGATGTGGGAGGGTCTATCCAATTGTGATTGACAACATCCATTTTCAGGTAAGGCTGGTCTACACAAAAAAACTAGATGAGCACAAGCCAGTGAGCAAACCAGTAAGCAGCATGCTTTCATGTCCTCCTCTTGAGTTACTGTTTGAGCTCTTGCTCTGATGTCCCTTGATGATAGCCTTTGGCCTGGAAAGACGAATGAAATTAATTCATTCTTTTCCCAAGTTGATTTTAGTCAGAATGGCTTTTCAAACCAACAGAAAAACATACTAGACTATAAGGCCATTCACTTCCTTTGCAAATTTCAGTGATATAATTTTTTACCATAAAAATCATAATACTCTTTTGCAGACAGGATATGATCAGACAAAACAAAGTTGACTAATTCTTTGAAAAAAAAAAGTAAGCTATTTTGACTTAGCTATCTGGTTCTACCATCTGTATTATCTTAAACATTTAACTTGTCTGTTCTTATTTCTATAAAACATAATGGTTAAAAATGAAACACATAGTTATATCAAAGGATGACAAGGGTGAGGATCAATGGTGATATTTATGCAATACTACAGAAAATGTTAGCCTATGACTTCAGTTTATACTTTTTCTTAGTGCATCAAAAAGATGAAATATGTATACATTTGTTACCCAGTCTGTCCTTCAGGATCTTTCTACATGTGAAAGTAATGTGCATCCAGAATCACTCAATAAAAGACAATTCGGGATTAGTAATGAACAAACTACAACTGTAAACAACAATGGAAGTCCTAAGATGCATGCAGTAAAAATGGAGGGTGAGAGAAACAAGGAGTCCAAGTTAACACAGTAAAGGGAAACAGAACAAGATGCCAGAAGGCCAGATAATCTGCCTGTACTCACTAACAAACCATGCCATCCAGTATGTCCTACATCCAATGATACCTCATGCTGCTTCTACCTCTACCTTACAGACTTGGTTAAAATATGCTTATAGCTTCAAAAACAATGAAGATATTACTCACTTCACAATGACCAAAATATTTATTTCCTTAAATTCTACTTGACATTTCATTGTGAAACAAACAAATGGAAAGGTAGAGATGATACATTTCACAAAGAAATAATGTTTTCTAATAAAACATTTGAATCAAGGTTCACCCTGTCTATGTAGTTGTGTTTACTTCTTGTTTATACTCCATTCTTTCAACAACTTCTGATTAACTAGCAATGATATTTCAGGATGAGACTGTATCTGATGTCTGAGATATGCATTTCTGAGATCAGTCCAGGGTCTTTGTAAATTATAATTTGTTGACTCTTTTCTGTTTCAAATGTCTTCAACAGTACCGTAACTGTTTGTCTCATATCTAGCCAGGGTCTATCATCAAATTGAGCTATTAGGATAATTCATTGGAAAGAGAGGGTACAGCTTATTGATTCCACCTTAAAACAAGAGTTCAAGAGGTTTTCTTAGATTTTTTTTTATCATGTACTTCTTAATCTACTCTCCATTAGTCTTTATTGTTCCTTTTTCCCCCTTTTTACAGTATTGAGACATATGGAGGGCATCATTTATAGTACAGAGAATTCAGTCATATATCATGTTTGCACATAGATTTAATGTGACTGAGATTCTGGAGACAAACATCTGAACACCGAATAGCACATAGATTCTGTCATCATGTCATATGTAGCTACAGATGGGGATCAGCCTGAACAAACCCAAGGTACTGACAAACAGGTGGAAGAAATTTGGGGGTAACACAGTCACTGGCAGCTGGACAATGCTGGAGAGCTGTGCAAAGGTACTCAGCTCTTACTTTAGAATCATATCTGAAAACCTAGAAATCATTTGGAGGATCTTAGCCTGAGACACTTCTTTGTGCTCAGCCGATCTTCTCTCTCATCATCACAACAGTTTACATGTTTTGTTTTTTTTTTAATTGTTATTATGCTACCAAGTGCCCTTCCTCTCTCTTTGAGTTTGACATGACCTGTGACCGGATCTGTAATTTAAAGAAACCACATTGAAATCAGTTAGATACTCTCAAATTCTAGAGAATTTAAAATCAGGTAATATTTCTACTTAGAATATGTATAACTTTAATCTAATTTACCCATTTGCTTGAAGAATGAAACAAAACAAAGCAAACAAGAGAACAAAACCAAAAGCCGATCTTGGATATTTAATGCCATGATCAGCAACCAGGTAAAGGGTAGATTTTTCTTGTGGTTGTTCACATTTCCTACTGTTCTTCACGTAAGTAACATGTAAGCCGCCCCCATGCTTCTGGATGGGGAAGCCACTCACGGTGGCCTGCTGCATTTTTAACACTAGAGCTGGATCCCTGTGTGGAGACATTTCTATCCTTCCCAGACCCACCAAGACTGAAGAACAGGTTTCAACTTTCACATTCAGGATCACTTCTTCCTTTTTGGCTCACTCTGCAGGAAAGGGAAGTCTGTGTGGGAGTATGGAGCTCTCCCTCAGATTAACATGTTTCTGGCTGCTGGCAAAATCAGGGGGAAATAAATAAATAAATAAAACAGCAGTAAAGATAAAATAGCTTTATTGGATGGATCACCAATAAAGGGAATGAATTTTTAAAAGCAACCAGCAAGCCTACCCCTTTGGGCTTCAGAAGTCACCTCTTCCTTCCATAAAACATTCATCACCTTACCTCTGAAAATGATTTCTGACGATGACCCGGATATGAAAATTAGGAACCAGCCAGAAAGCATTTCCTCTCCTGTGTGGTGCCCTTTGCCCGCTTAGCGTCTTTTCATTTATCCTGGCAGTGGTTTGTGTCTTTGCTTTTAAAAGTTAAGTCCACCTTCATCGCACATTGTAGAAAGAAGTGAAATTAAACTGCAGTGTGTTCCAGAGGAGAAAAGCTACTTTATTCATCTCTCAGCCCTACTTTAACTTACACTGACCTAATTACACCAGGCGAGGCCCAGTTGGCGGAAGGAGCGCTTCTGCCACCTAGTGGCCATTACTCTGAACTATGCACTGAGACCTCACCTTTCTTTTTTTTTTCTTTTCTTTTCTTTCTTTCTTTTTTGCTTTATTTTTCAAATGTATGGCACAGAAGTACAAACGGGGCCCTCTCTGGCATCTGCACGAATACTGAGGATCAGCGTCCGGCATTGGAGATACAGGATCCGCTCCTTTGGGGAATCCAAAGTGTAATGTTCATCTAAAGAACTCCATGTAGAGAACATTGAATTAATGGCTCCTAGGATGAACTATTGCTTGAGAAGCATTTTGTTAAGACGGTATTGTGTGATATTTCATGAAGATGAAATTGAAAAATCATAATGCAAATATTAAAACTACTTAAAACAACATTTGATGTACTACATTGAATTGAGTATTTAAAGGTCTTACAACCCTCCCCACCAAATCAATTGCCCTCCCTCTTAGCAACCACACAATTTTGCTAGCTGAATGATTTCTTCTGTGAAGCTCCAGGCTTGTTTGTTTGTTTCCGGGAGTGGGAGTGGACATTTAAGAATGCTTCGTTCTCTTTTTCTGGCTTCATTAACGAGTTATTGATTGGTAACTTGAAAGAAAAATACTTGGATGAAAAATGTAGCCAGCCTGAATCACCAATGCTAATTAAGACCAGGGAAATAAAAGGTGCTCCTGTCCCCAAGCACCAGGGTAGCCTGACTCTTCCTCGGCCAGTACATTAAGGCAGCCATGTCCTTCCTATCTGCATCATCTAGCAAGGAAACCATCTCTTACAAGAAAAACTCCAATGCATAAAACAAAGGACATCTCTCGGTGCAGAGGGGAGTTCATTCTAGGATCATGAAAGTAGACAAAGAATCACAAATGCACAATAAAGCATTCAAAGTGACATGATCATTGACAGGCATTTAATGTATTATGGCCATCTTTAATGCTATGACTATAGACTGGTATACTATTAAATCTAAAAAAGGTGAGAAATATTTCATATTGTTCGTAGGGACTCCTTAAATCTCTACTGTTTACAAGACTTTGTTTAGATTCTACTTATACAGGAAAGTACGTATGACTAAATGCTTGATAAAACAAATGTTTCATAAAAACCCTAGTGAGGGTTTGTTTGTTTGTTTCTAGAAAGATGGCCCCATGGTTAAGAGCACTTGCTGCTCTTTTAGAGGACCAGAGTTTATGTCCCAATACCCACATTAGACAGCTTGCAACTGACCACAACTCAAGTTCTAGGAGACCTGATGACTTCTTCTGGCCTCCACAGGCACCTGCATTCATGGAGCAAACATAAACACAGTCATAGAAATATACACATGAAAAAAGTGAAAACATTACAAAATTAACATTACAAAATAAAATATCTTTTATCATATTCAAAACAATGTGCTTATTTGTCCATCACTACTTAGAGAGTGATGTTTGAGTCCTCTGACAGTAAATATAACAGGTTTTCACAACTGCAAGAGAAAGCCAACCTGACTGAACTCAACTGGACCATTTTCAACTCTCAATGACCTGTAACCCAGAATAAGAAAGAATGAGTGTGTGCTTCAGTCTGTGAAACACAACCTGTCTTGGAGCCCTCTATTTCCTCATTTAGACAATCTTTATTTGTCCCAGGTTATTTCACTGGCTTCCTAGTGGGCCAGCCTATTTCCACTGTACATCTGTTTTCAACAGGTTCATGACTTCCACTGTTATCAGGTATGTGGAGTCAACTCAAAACCATCCAAGTTTGTGCACCAGAACTCATCTCTCTTTACAGTTAACTCTCCCACACAGACATGTGTTGTGATTTTTACATTGAAGTCAGTCCTTTAGAGAAGCTTTGCAGGTTTTGTCCAAACTCACATAATGAATTTAGTCTTAACATTTTATAAAATACATAATTTTATGAAAAAGCAGCAGAGATTAAGCTCTGTTGATCTTATCAGAATTACTGTAAAATTCCAACACAACTCCATAGAATCTAGCTATGGTGGCACCATGCTATTGCTACAATAACTCTGACCATTCATTGTTTTACTTTTTAGCATAAAGTGTCAACACATTAGGACGGGAAGAGGGAAGGAAAGATAGAAGACAATGAAAGTAGAAAGAGGTGGAGGAAGAAGAGAAGGAGGAAATAGGGAGAGGAAGAGGGTGGGAAGAGGAAAAAAACAAGAGAAGGGAAAGGAAAGGAAGGGAGATGGGGGAGGAGAAGAGAGAAGGGTCAATAGATGAGAAAAGGCAAGAGAGGAGAAGGAAAGGAAGAGGGGAGTCGAGGAGGAAAGGGGAGAGGAGAAAAGAAGAGATATTAAAGTACTAATGGAAAGCAAAATGCTCAGAAGAAGGAGAATAAAATTAAAAAGAGTAGATATTAGGTAACAGGGTAGAAACAGAAGCTTAATCTTTATGTTGTTCATATCACACACATAGATTGTCCTTCACAACAGTAAGTGCATCTATTATTCCCACTTTCATATGGTGGTCTTAGTCCTCAGGGGCTATTGTCACACAAAGAGCTGCACTGAAGTTAAGTCCTAGTACATTCCAGCTGCTTCCTCAAGTACAGTCATTATGAGAGCAGTCAGTGAAGTATGGTGCTCTGGTTGAATGATATACAGGAAATAAATCTAAATCTAGTCTAATATTTGCCCTGAATTCTCTGTGAATTTGAATAGAAGTAAAGTCACATGGCTTCTAGTAAGAGATGAGAAAGCAAAGTCTTTTACTATGACTTTAAAGCCTTGAATTGAAGAAGAGGTCTACATGTGAGGACAATAAGTCCAGGAGAATATGTGAATACTAGTGAACCAGAGCACACCATGCCTGGCTTTCCAACATTAATAGCTTATTTTGCAAGAATCTAATATGTGCCATGAAAGTATTTCAAATCACAATTTAGAAGAAAGTAGAAAAACAGTGTTCAACATAAGGAAATATACTATTCATGAGCTAGAATGTGACATTAATTCATGTACACATTGGACACTGAACTCAGAGCCATAAACATATACCACACTTTAAACTTTTATCTTTATCATTTTTTTTAATTAGCATTCAAACTAGTAGATTTCACTATGGTATTTTTACATATACTTGCTAAAGAATCATCTCCACCATTCTCTTTTCCCATACTTCTAACACTTCCTCTCACTCATCTCCTTCTTCTCTCCAGTGGTATCACTACTTCAGGTTAAATATAGTCAGAATCCCCTGCAACCGCTGCATGGTATCATTCATTACTGCTGATGATTTTGCCCCTCTGCATCACAGAACTCCTAAACACATTCTTGCTGTCTTACTCATATGAAAACTATAGAAAGTTGACCTCACACAAGTTGATAGTAGAACAATAACCCCAAGAGACGGAGGAGTTGGGAAACTGGCAGAGATGCTGTTGAGAGAGGGAATTCTAGGTTATATACAGTCACCAGGAAGACATGAAAATAACAAAGTGAACCTCATAGATGTCTATAGAAAGAGAGATGTACATAGACTATCTTTGTTGCAAAGTCCCTTCCCTTGGATGTGACATACATCTCTAAAGTCTAGCAGTAGCTAACATGTGATTAAATAAGAGGCTAGGTGAGAAAAGGAGTCTACAAGCAATGGACACTCCTTTTAAGGTTTCCAGAGTGGAAGAGCTCTACATCAATTTCAGAAAGTATAATGACTAAAGCTTGCAATAATTTTCGGAACACATGAAAATTTTAATTTCTTTTAAATGCAATGATAAAATAAAATTTTCTATTAAATGAAAAGATTTAATACATGTTATTAACACATTTGATTCTATCCTAATGCAGTGCGGAAACAGGTACTTCTATTTTTTGCAGAGGAATGAAGCCCAGAGGCAGCAATACATAAGTTTCACAAAAGGCACCAAGTACCCTGTTTTGGATATTAACTCAAGTGTGGCAGGATGTCAGGGAAGCAGCAACTGTGAAGGGTTTGGCAGTCGGAGCAGAAAGACTTCTCCTTCTGAACACAGAGAGCAGTGGAGAGTGCAAACAAGAAGCAGAAGAACACAAGAAACAGAGTCAAGAGTTTTAGGGGGAAAAAGTAAGATCTCAATCCTGGAAACAAAACTAATCATGTGATGAGAAGGGAGGCTTGATTTTACCAAACAAAGTAGAACATCTCTTGACTTGATTTTTTATTTATTTACAAATTCATGCATTTATTTAGGTTTTGGTGTGGGTTTGGATTATTTTTAATTATGTTGCTATTTCATGTATATTGGTAGTTTGACTGCATGTATGTTTATGCATCACATGGAGATCTGGTGAACACAGAGGCCAGAGAGGCATCAGATGCCCTGGAACTAGAGTTTTAGATGGTTGTGGTATGTCATGTGGGTACTAGAAATAGAACCCAGGTCCTCTGGAAAAGCAGCCATCTCCCCTTACCCAGGGTGAGCTTTAAAACTGAGGAAGTCTCCAGAGGTTATTTTATTGTACAGGATTCTTTTGGCTATTCTGGGTTTTTTGTTTTTTCCATATGAAGTTGAGTATTATTCTTTCCAGGTCTGTGAAGAATTGTGTTGGTAATTTGATGGGAATTGCATTGAATCTGTAGATTGCTTTTGGTAAGATCACCATTTTTATTATGTTAATCCTGCCTATCCATGAGCATGGGAGATCTTTCCATTTTCTGACATCTTCTTCAAATTATTTTTTCAGGGACTTAAAGTTCTTGTCATATAGGTCCTTCACATGCTTAGTTAGAGTAAAGCCAAGGTATTTTTATATCATTTGTGGCTATTGTAAAGGGTGATGCATCCCTGATTTCCTTCTCAGCCTGTTTACCTACTGTATACAGAAGGGCTACTGATTTTTTTTGACTTGATCTTGTATCCTGCAATGTTGCTGAAGGTTTTTATTAGCTGTATCAGTTCCTTGGTTGAATTTTTGGGGTCACTCATGTATACTAACATGTCATCTGCAAATAGGGAGAGCTTGATTTCTTCCTTTCCAATTTGTATCCCCTTAATCTCTTCATGTTGTCTTATAGCTCTGGCTAGAACTTCAAGTACTATATTAAATAAGTAGGGAGAGAGGGGACAGCCTTGCCTTGTTCCTGATTTTAGTGGTATTGCTTTGAGTTTCTCTCCATTTAATTTGATGTTCGCTGTTGGCTTGCTGTAGATTGCCTTTATTATGTTTAGGTATGTTCCCTGTATTCCTGATTGCTCCAAGACCTTTATCATGAAGGGGTGTTGGATTTTGTCAAATGCCTTTTCTGCATCTAGTGAGATGATCATGTGGAGGCATCGCAATCCCCGACCTCAAGCTCTACTATAGAGCTACTGTAATAAAAACAGCTTGGTACTGGCATAAAAACTGACATGTAGACCAATGGAATTGAATTGAAGACCCTGACATTAACCCACACACCTATGAACATATAATTTTGGACAAAGAAGCCAAAAATGTACAATGGAAAAAAGAAAGCATCTTCAACAAATGGTGCTGGCATAACTGGTTGTCAATGTGTAGAAGGCTGCAAATAGATCCATATCTGTCACCGTGCACAAAACTTAAATCCAAGTGGATCAAAGACCTCAAAATAAATCCAGCTACTCTGAACCTGATAGTAGAGAAAGTAGGAAGTACTCTTGAGTGCATTGGCACCAGAGATCACTTTCTAAATATAACACCAGTAGCACAGACACTGAGAGAAACAATCAATCAATGGGACCTGTTGAAACTGAGAAGCCTTTGAAGAACAAAGGACACGGTCAACAAGACAAAGGGACAGCCTACAGAGTGGGAAAAGGTCTTCACCAACCCCACATCTGACAGAGGGCTGATATCCAGAATATATAAAGAACTCAAGAAATTAGACATCAAAATGCCCAACAGTCCAATTAAGAAATGGGCTATTGAACTAAACAGAGAATTCTCAACAGAGGAAGTTCAAATGGCTGAAAGACATTTAAGGAATTGCTCAACATCCCTAATTATCCAGGAAATGCAAATCAAAATGACTGAGATACCACCTTACACCTGTCAGAATGACTAAGATCAAAAGCACAGAAGACAGCTCATGCTGGAGAGGATGTGTAGAAAGGGGAACTCTCCTCCACTGCTGGTGGGAATGCAAGCTTGTACAGCCACTTTGGAAATCAATATGGCACTTCCTTAGAAAATTGGGAATCCATCTACCCCAAGACCCAGCTATAGCACTCTTGGGCATATACCCAAGGAATGCTCAATCATACCACAAGGGCATTTGCTCAGCTATGTTCGTATCAGCTTTGTTTGTAGTAGCCAGAACCTGAAAACAACCTAGGTGCCCTCCAACTGAAGAATAGATAAAGAAAATATGGTACATATACACAATGGAGTACTACTCAGCAGAGAAAAACAATGACATCATGAGGTTTGCAGGCAAATGGATGGATCTAGAAAAAAATCATCCTGAATGAGGTAGCCCAGACTCAGAAAGACAAACATGGTATGTACTCACTCATATGAGGATACCAGATGTAAAGCAAAGATGACTAGACTGCTACACAACTCCAGGGAAGCTACCTAGAAAACAGGACCCTAGGAAAGACCCAAGGATCACCCAATGACAGAGAAATGTATGAGATCTACATGAACAACCTGAACAACAGTGGGAGTAATGAAGGGCAAGATTTGAGGGAAAGAAAGCTTAGGGGAGTAGGAGATCCCAGCTGGATTAAGAACAGAAAGGGAGAATGAGGAATAACAGACCATGATAAATGAAGACCACATGAGAACAGGAATAGGCAGAGTGCTCGAGAGGTCCCCAGAAATCCACAATGATATATCCTCTGTAGTCTGCTGGCAATGGTCGAGAGAAAGCCTGATCTGACCTAGTCTGGTGATCAGATGTCTAAACACCCTACCAGTCATCTTGGAACTCTCATCCAATAACTGATGGAAGTGGATGCAGAGATCTTCAGCCAGGCCCCAGGTGGAGCTCCAGGTGTCTAACTGTCGAAAAAGAGGAGGGTCTACAAGAGCATGAATTGTTGAATCCAAGACTGCAAAAAGCACAGGGACAAATAGCCAAAGGAATGGAAGCACATGAATTATGAACCAAAGGCTGTGGAGCCCCCAGCTGGATCAGGCCCTCTGGATAAGTGAGATAATTGAATAGCTTGATCTGTTTGGGAGGCACCCAGTCTGTGGGACCAGGATCTGTCCTTAGTGCATGAGCTGACTGTTTGAAACCTTGGGCTTACACAGAGACACTTTGCTCAGTCTGGAAGGAGGTGACAGGACTTGCCTGTACTGAATCCACCAATTTTAAATGAATTCCCAGGGGTGCCTTGATCCTGGAGGACATGGGAATGGAGGGGAGGGGCCGGGGGAAGGTGGGGGTGGGTGCGGGAGAGGGGAGGACAGGGGAACCCATGGCTGCTGTATAAAATTTAAAACACATAATAATAAAGAAAAAACAAAAAAAAAATCTGAGGAAGTCATTACTAATGTATCAAGTTTTTCAATGAGGTTTCTTAAGTCACTAAATTTCTGTATTGTCATTAGTACCCTCTAGTTAATATCTTTTGGTGAAAAGACACATAGTTTTGAAGAATATCATTTTGACACATTCCACTAGAAAAGTTCATACAGATTTGGTATAAAAAAGCAGTTTACTAAACAAAGTTTAGGTTTTTACCTCAGATAGAAATGATAAACCAAGTGCGAAATTTATAAATACCTCAAATACAAGTGTCATTGATGTTTCCAATTTAGTCAAATTATAATTTAATGTTGTTTACATTCTTAAAATTTTACTTGTTTATGCTTTCATTCAGAATATAACTTAAACTTTCATTTTAATTCCAGACCATTGGACTCATGTTATTCTTGAGAAAAATATAATAGTAATATTGGATACAGTAGTTCAGAGAAATGTGAATTACTACAAATAAAGAAAAGTATCTGATGCATAAGCCTTGTTTGTTACTTTTTCTTTTTCCTAGTCATTCTCTACTTTAACAAAGTATAAGGACACCATTGCAAGGCATATTTTGTAGTAATTTCCTCCAAATAGAAACATTCTATTCTGGAGGAGTATTTTTTAATGTAGTACTGAAATAAAATACACTAGGATCAGGAAAAAGTGATGCAGAAGCCTTAGGGAGTTCCTGAAACTTACAGGATTAACAAATCCCCTTCTAATGCTGTATAACTTGACTATGGAGAAAAACTCCACCAGCAAAACCTCCTACAGGTTGTACAAGGCAATCCAGAGATGCAATTACAGTGATGAACCTGTCTTTGAGTCATCTGTGCTCCTATAAATAGCCCCTCATCTATACCCCCACATGTATACTCTCCTCAATAAACCAATTGGTTTTTTAAACCAGATTTTGGTGGAATTATTTATTTGGTCTCCTGTTCATGCCATATTTGCAGTGAACAGACATGTGTTCAGGTCTCCCCATGAAAAGTCACACAATAATATCTTTTTTTTACATTTCTATTTTGTGTGCGCAGTGTATGTCTGTGTGCATGCATGTGTGTGTAACATGAATTAAGACCTACTCTAGAGTTTGTTTCAGTGAACATTTCATTCCAACAACTTTTCCTTGGTATGCCATATTTTAGAATAGTATAATATAATTTTTTAAAGGAGAAGAAAATAATAAGAATTCAGCAAAGCTATATAAAGAGAACTTGGAATGTGTTCAGGGGGATTTATTGCAAGTTTCAATAGATTTATTGCAATTTAAAGAAATCATGCTATTGTCACTGCTGATACCTTGCAAAGTATACTATATTAATAAGGCACCATGTGGACAGTGACATTTCACTTGGTCTGTTCCATAGAGGCTAGGATGTCAACCAGGTGAGAAGGAGGTGAGAAAGAATTGGGAGAAAAAACAGTGGTATATTCTTTACTATCAAAAGCCTGTTAAATTTGTAAAAGCATTAGATTTTATGCTTAATGAATTTGAGTGTTTGGGAGAAATTACAATGGGTGATATCATCCTGATCAACCAAGATGATGAAAGCTATTGTGTTGAGAATTGATGTTTGGAAGTTACTGAGAACAGGCACTATCCAATAATGGTTTGACCTGAGATAGTATTATGAAAAGTAGCTTCTTCATGGCTATATTTGGTTATTGATCATCCTGGAGAAACATAAGTACAAAGTAAAGAAATCCATGAGTGAAAATTAATATAAAGATGAAGCGTTTTTATCTTTAACACTGGAAGAAGTAATTGAACATGACACATAGCTAAAACACCACTATCCAAAGAAGCTGGAGTCATAGGATTGTTAGTGTGAGACTAACCTGCATCGTGTAGTGAGACTTCTAAAACTTAGTAGGTTTAGTCACTGTTAATGGTAAGGGAAAAGACAGATGATGGACAATTTGGAGGGAAGAGACTCAACAGTTCTCGTATAGATATAGAAGTTTAAAATGTCTGTATGAGCTCCAAAAAACCAGTTCATGCACTAGAGATAAATCCTGGCCCCACTGCCAGTGGCCCACCATACTGCTCAAGCCATACAACTGTTATCCACATTCAGAGCACCTAGTTCGGTCCCATGCATGTTCCCCAGCTGTCAGTCCAGAAATTGGTATGTAAAATAGAAAAGCAAAACCTTTTAAATAAAAGAAAGTCTATATGAAAAGCAACAAAAGAGAGGGATAAGCAGTTGTATATCTATGCATAGAAGAATTTGTAGTTTTTCAGAAGACAACGGGAACTTCAGGTCATCACACTGAATGTACTCACCAAAAGTTAGAATACAGAACAAAATACAAAGACAACTTCAATTTTGAGGAAATTCATCACTAAGATCTAAAGGGAAATATGCAAAAAAAAAAAAAAAACAAAAACTGTGGACACACACAGACAGTCAAAATTGAGAGAGTGTTGTTCTGGATTAACACTAAAAGTTATTACATGGAGAGGTAATCAACTGTAATTCTCACCAACTTAATGATTATAAACAATGACCATTGGATTTATCAATGTGGAGATCACTAGGGTTTCACAAGAAAATATGGAAGAATGTTACTGAAGTGGGTTCAAGAAAGAACTGGATGAGAGGAAGTAAAGTGTGTGTGTGTGTGTGTGTGTGTGTGTGTGTGTGTGTGTGTGTGTAATATCTGAAAATACAGTAGTATTGAGCATTATTTCTATTTATGTTTATGTAATTGCAAACATTTAGAGAATAAGTAGTGAACCATGAACCTCAAGACAAAGCTAAACAAATTATTGAGTGTTTTTATAAAATTCAGTTCTAACAAGGAATCTATTCTGAGAATTATGAAGAAAAAGAGGATGCTTTAAAAAGAGAGAGAGAGCAAATTAACAGACCTAAAATATACAAACTATTTCTATCTAAGTACATTTTCATTTCTAATTTTATTGACAAAATGGGGCTAAATACAAAGGGCTATTGAATTGTGGGAATCATTATAAGCAATGCCCAAAATGGCTTAAGTAAAGTCAATGTGAAGGTCAAGTTTATGGTCAGCTGAACCCATCACTGCTCTTGGAGAAGCACAGTTCTTTGTTTTGTTATCTTCCACCTGAAAAGCTGAAAACAGATGAGTAGCATATTTTCAAATGTGATCAGTTATTCAGGTCAACAGGGGATAGGCAATGAGCAACACAATGCCTTGTGATTTACTGGGTAAGTCCAAGTGTCTTGTTCCCTAAATAAAACAAATAAATTTCCAAAATGAATTAGGATGAGTGATTTAATAACCTATCAGGTCATAAGTTGACAAAGATTGATTAAAATTTATTGTAGTAAAGGCAAGCATAAATAAAAACAAGAAATGTTAACCTTGGTAAATTGGGTACCTGAGACATGTCAAGTGTGCCATGTAACATTGGGCATTTTTTTGTCTTGAGTGTCTCTACTAGGCAGAATAGAATTTGAGTCCTAATTAAGGAAAAGATAATTTTTATTCTGGAAAGCAAATATGTAATTTGAGAAGTAATTCACATAGAATCAACATAATAATAGAAATTACACACACACACACACACACACACACACACACACACATGTTTCTACTTGGCCTAAGAACGAGGGGACATGAAAGAAAAAGCAGAGTCAATACAGTCATGGAGAGATGTCATAATGAAGAGCAGAGTTCAGATAGTTGGATGTGTCTCTAAGGTATGATGAGATGGAAGAGATCAGTCTGTGCCATATAAAATGTTTGTTTAGAAATAGATTAATTCATGATTATACTGAAAGTGTCTTTTACAGTTTGGCTGAACACTTTAAGGACTCTTTAAGTCAATGCTATTTTAAAACGTCAACGTGAGTTAATCTGAGGGAAATGAAGATTGCATAGGACTCTTTCAATTCTTGAGGCACAAAGGCTTCTCACTGAAGAAGGCAGAGTATTTGAAGACGTAAGTTTCGTGGCCTTTACTTTATAAAGTAAAGAGAAATTTTTCAAATCCTTCTTATTTTTTCTCTAACTTTATGAATTTGAGATTACACATTTTATCTACATGTAAAGTCTTAAAACTTTTGGTGTTCACCAATACCAATCACTTAGATGAATTTATTTATTTATATTTTATACAGTAGGACAGTTTTAGAAGATGTACTAACACATTTACATAGATCACATGCACAAACACACTTTAAAAAGAATTAAAACTGAACATTTGTTTTTTATTAAATATTCATTAGGATATTTGAGGGAATAAAATATATTCATAAGCTGTTTTAAATTTTTAATGCAAAATATTTTTACCGCCAAATGGATTCATTAAAGATGAATCTTAAATTGATGTGTTTTTCCTTTAATAAATATGCCAAGTTTAATTATCCAAATCTAAATAATATAGGAGAGAGTGAACATTAAATCCACTGTAATATTATTTTATGCTGTATTATCTTTATTGATATAAATTTAATTAAAGTATGAATTGGCAAAGACCAAATTGCTTAATTATTTAAACAAAGCTTTACTTACTCATCGCCAGACCTAATGCTTAAACATGCCCCAAACTAGCCTGTCTTTAGTTTCCCATAAGAACATTCCATGGAAATAAATTAGAAAAAAAAATAGCAAGTATTTTTTTTTAACGTTTTAATTCAATAAGTAGACACTTTAATCAAGTACTTCAGAGAACACTCAGTTTTTAGCTGGTCAAAAATAAAGTTCTGAAGGCATGTCTAGGGAATGTGGTCTTCTGTAATTCTTTTTAGGTTTTGCATTTTCTAACTTAGGAACAAACATTACTTGAGCTCATATATTTTCAATGATTTGCCTTCTGTTGGATTTTCACACAATTGGAAACACAAATGAAGCCATGATAAATATTCCCTGAATGTTACACTCCTATGTACACATTTTCTTCATTCTTAATATCTAATTTATAGTTATACAATAGGTAAATATTTATAAATATTTATAAGTGAACAGACAAAAATCTTGAAAAGTGAATAAATGAAAGAATGAGTGAATAAATGAATATTTTTCTTCCTTTTAAAAAATGGAAGCACTCAGCCTTAAGGCATTAAATTGCTTAATTGTGACAATTGAAAAGATTGAAACTCCAACTGGTAAGATAAGAGTCTCACTACAGCATATATTCTCATAGAATCAATAGCTTAAGTACATAGGAACTGTGGAGGTAGAATTTAGGAGTGATATAATAGCAAGAACTTGTAGTTCACTGTCTGCATAAACATTAACTCACATGATCTTAAAATCAAAGATAGCAGACAATGAATTAAATCACTACAGATCAGAGAAGTAAATGACGACTCTAAGCTAAAGAAGAGTATGTGAGATATAAGATAAATTTCTGTGATCTGGTGAACAAATATATAAATTAGATAAACATTCTCAAAACAAAAGGAAACTTTAAGAAGTAATTTTTGCAAATAAGGTAGAAAATTTTTGTGTCCTTCTAGATCTTAGGTTCTGCTGCCTAAGCTCCAATATGAAAGTACAAAAAGAAAAAAGTGTTTAGAATATAGCAAATTATTGTTAAAGCTCCTTCATAAGAAAAGACAGAATAATGGCTCAGCGAGGTAATTCCTAAGCAGGTGTAGCAAGCTGAGTTTAACACTGAAAAACCATGTTGGAAGGAGAACTGACTTTTCAGAGTGGTCCTTTGACCTCTACATAATAGCTTGAGACAATGGTTCCTCTCCCCCTCCATACATACATCATATACACCTATACAAAATAGTATTAAGTAAATAAGTATTGAAAATAAAAATTAATGGTCCAAAGCAGCTTACTTACATCTTCAACACTGTGACACATAGAGGGTCAAATTTAAGACAGGAAGATGAAGTTCTCAACATCAAATCTAACAGGACTCCATAAAAACAAGCAATGCAGCTCTATTGTTGGCCAATTTCCTTGTCTAAGGAAGTTGTGTACCATTGCCTGAACAGACTAAGGCCAGAAAGAAATGGAAGAATGTTCTTTCCATCTTGATTATAGAAAAAAAAAAGGGGGATGTGATAAGGAAATTATGATGTTTTCAAGGTTCAACAATCTAAGTTTTGAAGAGTGTGAAGAGAGTCACATGAATGTGTCTGGCAGCAATTAATTAGAAGCCCAAGGTTGATTTAATGCTAAGGTATTAACTATGGTAATGACACATTGGTCTTTATCCACATTGAACACATGCTTAAAGTCACTATGTGAATAAATGAATACTCTACTGATTTCTTCTTATTCTTCCATGATGTCAAGGTCTATTTCATTTGCAGTCTTTTTTACCAGTGTCTAGACAGAAATATCAACTGCTCAGAGTGACCTTTGTAGAACATGGTCCATCATACACGCCAAGCACTTTTGCATGGATTTTGCATACATTAATTTAACCATGACTCAAGCCCTATGGACTAACTCCTATTATATTTTACTTTGAGAAAAAAAAAATAATGTTAGAAAGTGATAACCTTGATAACTGAAAATAAAACAACTAAAGCAGCTTCTGTGTTAACAGATGTTCTTAGCTACAAATTTCTGAATCCTTAGTGTACACTAACCCACATCTGTAGATCTTACAATGCACAACTCCCTAAAGTTACCTTAGTGAAACATTTCCTAGTAGAATTTGTGGTGGTAGGTTGTGTACTCTAATAAAATTTGCTTGAAGATCAGAGAACAGAACAAGCCACTAGATTAAACACAGGGCCAGGCAGTGGTAGAACACACCTTTAATCCCAGTACTTGGGAACTGCATGCATTTTATCCCAGCACTTGAGATCTCATACCTTTGCTTGGGAAGTCACATGCCTCTAATCCCAGCACTAAAAAGGAAGTGATATGGTGGGCAGAGGAAGGTATATAAGGTATGAGGAGACAATAACTGAAGCCTTTTCGGCTGAGGAATCACATTCAGCTAGAGAGCCTTTTCAGGCTGAGGAGTCCCAGAGCCAAGAGGTGGCTGTGGCTTGTTCTGCTTCTTTGATCTTTCAGCTTCCACCCCAATATCAGGCTCTGGGTCTTTTAGTATAAGACCTTTAGAAATTCGAACAATAAGATGTCCATTATTTACAGAGAGCTCTCCAAAAAGATGAAATGCTTGCTCTATCCCTATACTTTCCATGTATATATGAATTAAAACACACCTCCACAGCAAAAAATAGAAAGTGGTTGTTATCTTAATTGCATTAACTTTACATTTATACCCTTGGAACAATGTGCTATTTTAGTCTTTTCCATTTCAGTGGATTGTGTTTTTCTGCCTTATATTTACATTAAAAAATATTATGGGCTATTAATGGTGGTAACTTGGCCAAATATAGAAATAGCATGTAGTCCTCCACACCAGAGAAGGCATGACTCACTCACTGGTTCAAGAATCAGACCGAGATGAAGTGAGCCAATGCCTCACTTATCTGCAGATATATAGAAACTGAATAATGATTCCCTGACAATGAAATGGACACAAAGACTAGAGTGCTGCCATTGTTAAGGGGCTAAGTTGGCTGGCATTGCCCTTGCAACAAGCTGTAGGCCCTGAGGACATGATTAGTAGAGGAGTGGACAACATCACCAGAACCACTGTAAGAGAATAAAAGATTAAAGTCACATATTCTACAGTGTAATTGTAATTTGTAAATTATCACATGAGGTTATTTTTAGATAAAAAGTACACCTAATAAACGTTTAAAGTAGGAAAAGATACCTCCTGAGAAAATAAAATGCTGACAGATATGGATCTGCCTTTTCAGTTACAGAAAATAAACATTAAATCTAAGAATGACCTCTAAATGACTTTCTAAGCATAATTTAGAAAGGCCAAATAATACAGAATTTGCTGGGTTGGAAAAGAGCTGGCTGTCTGATCACTAACCATCTCTATATAGCAGCACCACACTCTCCAAATAAGATGTGTTAAGAGTATTTTTTCCAGTATCATATTTGTGAATGACAAGAGAATAATACAACTGTGTGATGCTTAAATATACCATGTAACTGACTGATTTGTATGTGAGCCACAGGACTATGAATGGAGAGATGAAAGGAGCAAGTGTAATTGGGCTAATAAAAAGGACAAAGTTTTGAAGAATCCCAAACACCATTTGTCTAGGTAGATTTGAATCCACTCATAAAATGGAAGGTACTGCTAGGCAGTGGTGGCGCATGCCTTTAATCCCAGCACTCTGACCCTCAAATTATGTACCAAGCATTTTAGCAATTGAATATTTCCTCTGTCCTTATTCTATGTTTTTAAGTATGTATTATTGATTTTATTATCTGTGGGGAGAAATGGAATATAGCTAACATCACCCTGCACCCAATATGGCAGCTAATTTCTCCAGCTGTACATGTATAAGCCATTGTGGTTACAGTCTGCAGAGTTATCTGGGTGGCTTCACCTACAAAACACTTCAATAAGCACTAGACTAGTTAATCCATGTAGATGTGAGAGTCAGATTTGAAGAGATGGTTCAGTGGGTAAAAGTATTTGTCATGCAGGTGTAAGGACCTGAGTTCAAATCTCCAGAACCCATGTTATAACCATAATTTGTACGTCTGTAATTCCAGCACCTATATGGAGATATGTGGGGAAGGAAACAGAAGAATCCCTAGAAACAGGCGCCAAGTCACTTGATATAAGCAACAGGAAAATAGTGAAGTGGACTGCCACTGTTGTCCTCTGCCCTCTACCTGTGTTCTATAGCACATGTTCATCCACATTCACACACACACACACACACACACACACACACACACACACACACACACACCATAGACGCAGGGTGTATACATGCAACCACACAAAAGAAATATGAGAATGCTGGACAGTGGTGGCACATGCCTTTAATTCAAGCACTCGGGAGGCAGAGGCAGGCAGATCTCCATGAGTCAGAGCCCAGCCTGGTCTACAGAGTGAGATCTAGAACAGACTCCAAAGTTACACAGAAAAATCCTGTCTCAATAAAACAAAAACAAAGAACAAACAAACAAAAAGAATAATAAAAATTTAAGATTTAGCTTCAAGGTAGTAAGTGGTGTGTATGCTACATAACAAGTAACTAAAAAGAGAAAGACAACCTAAGGATGGAAGAATAAAGAAATATAATTAGCCAGGTGGTGGTGGTGGTACATGCCTTTAATCCAGTCACTTGTCAAACAGAGGCAGGTGAATCTCTGTGAGTTCAAAGCCAGCCTGGTCTACAAAGTGAGTGCCAGGACAGGCACCAAAAGCTACATAGAGAAACCTTGTCTTAAAAAACCAAAAAGAAAAAAAAAAAGAAAAGGAATATAATTAGACAGTAGAAAGTTCTATTACATTTTTTGAAAACAAAAATCAACAGTGCTGGGCAATATATGCTATTTCATTGAAATGTTTCACCTTCAACACAGTAAAAATGGGTTTCAGTACAGTTACACACCCTTGTAACTATGACTACTTTAAAGAGTCAACAAAATCCCCATTACTTAAAACAATTATTTGGAACTTTTGGTCATTGTGAGTCTGCAGTAGAATCCTATGTATATTTTAGGCCAACTTTACTAATTATAGAACTTGCACACAGTATTATACACAGTAATCATCTATAATACACAGTTTGATGAATTCTGACAAGTAGATTAAGACGTATATCATTTTACATTCAAGTGGGAACCAGGATTTTAGCCTGGGTACCCTCAGGCCAGGATTAAATTAGCAAGAATGACTTATTAATAAACTATTTGAGGATAAGTAATTATAGATGTTAAAACTCTCTGACTTCATGTATCAAAAGAAATGTCACATAAATTGCCAAACATGAACATTGTTTAAAAGGAAAAATTAATTAAAATAAATATTAAGTAATTGAAATATTTATAGGATGAATTTGTAAATTGCCAATTATGTAAGATATATTTAATACATGATCAACTTCTAAACACACATTTTTAAAGATTTATACTTAAAACACAATACAGCAAGGCATGGATTGTGTGCACCTGTAACCCTGGCACTTGGTTGGTCACAACTTGTAATTCCTACACAACTCAAACACCATTATATTTTTATCACCAATTTCCTAGGTCTAGCTCTTACTCTTATATTTAGCCCATTTCTATTAATCTATACATTGTCACGTGGCTCATAGCTTACCAGTACCTTATTTCTTTCTTGTCATGGTGGTGGCTGGCAGTGTCTCCCCTCCCCCAGCCTTCCACTTCCCAGAATTCTCTTCCCTCTTGCCCCACCTATACTTCCTGCCTGGCAATGGGCCAAATAGCATTTTATTTATACAGAGCAATATCCACAGCACTTCCCCTTTTCTTTTTTTTTTAAAGGAAAGTTTTATCTTTTACATAGTAAAATTATATATAACAAAGCAATTATCAAGCAAGAATTAGTTACAATATTAAAGAAGATATCCTATTTATCTTATATTTGTGAGTCTAAGCTTTTATATCTAACTTATCTTTTATCATAACTGAGAAAATTATAACTATCTAGTCTTCAACCACATCAAAGACCTCAGAAGGATATAATATTACCTGAGAACCAGGAGAAGGATGCAAGCAACTTTCGGGAGTCTTGCAGAGTAGACAGAGACAGCTGGCAGCCTGGACAGTCACCTAATGTTCCTTTGTAAAGTTGGGGCATATGTCTTCAGCCCACAGGGCTAGAGTCTCTCGGTCAAGTTTCTCAGTGTTCTGTAGAATGTCTGGCAGTCTCCTCTGTGAAGCAGGAATCTGAAGGACCATTTTGTCAAGCAAAGTTTAGTGGTCACCTTTCTATGGGTCCTGCATGTCCAGTTGATCAAGCAGTCCAGTCAAGAACAGTTTCTTGCCCAAATGGCTATTTTTGCCAAGGTGAAGATAAGATATGAAGTGTCTTCAATGCCCAGCCTCCTCACTGAAGTAAATTGGTGTTGCCAGGAGCAGACATGTCTCACTGTCCAGAAAGTCTAAATTTTAAAAATATTTTAAATGCCATATTCTGTAGGTCTTTGAAGTATTTGAAGATTACCTATCTATCTGAAATATCTCTATGTATACCTAGAAGACTTAACTAACATGGCTACGAGTATGATTATCATAGAATACTAATTATTAATCTATTTTTAATTATCCATTACAATTTAAAATGAGCTATACAAATATAATACCTTAAACACAAGTAGAAATATACACACAGTATAACAAAATTAACTTTAAGTTTGTATCAATAGACTAAAATCTATACCAATGTAAAACATTTTAAACAAGTTGTTGCTCTTTAGAAGTAAGTTCCTTAATCTACCCTTTCATCCTATTATATCTATATCATATGCCCTTTTCTTCTTTAGAAAGAGATCGCATTTATAATCAACTTGTAATTCCTACACAACTCAAACACCATTATTTTTTATCACCAATTTCCTAGGCCACTAAATACAAATGTGTGTGTCTGTTTGTAGAGACATGTATTTGTCTCTCTCTCAGTATGTGTATATATACACATATATATGTAGGTATATGTGTGTGTATGTGCATGTGCATGAAAATGAGTATACAAATCTGATCATTTAAACAGAAGAAATAAAAGTAAGTCCAAGCACTTTGTAGTTTATGAATAATAGCTAGTCTAGAACATGAAAAGACCTCTGTCTACCTTAATGTCAGATGTGAAAAATATGCTGATGTATGCAAATGCGTCTAAGCAGAAGAAGCATTGGAATACTTTTGTGGATCTTCTATATTTTTAATATTGGAAGAGAACTGTTGGGTGTGAATTACTCTGCTTGTATTATTTCCAAATTGCATTATTGCCCTTTCCTTCTAAATGTGAGTTAATTTATTTCCTAAGAAAAATTTGCATGAGTTAGAACATTGAAAGAATTTTGATTTGCTGTATATGTGTAAGAATTTATCTATATACATCTGATGAAGGATTAGTAACTATATTATCAAATAACTCAATAACATTTTAAAAATACAAGCTACTTAATGAAAAAAACTGAACCATGAAAACTGAACCAAGTGTTCTCAAAAGAAAAACACAAATGGCTAATAATATTTTTAAGAGTTTTCAACATCATTGAAATATCAACGAAATGAATATTAAAACTGTTGATTTAACCTCACTCAAGTCAGCACGACTGCCATTTTTTTAAAAGGTAACAGAGGTGCCTGGGTAGGGGAGACAACAAATGCTGGTGAGAATCTGGGAAAAGAGAAACTTGTATTTATATATTTAGTGGGATTATCCACTGCTGAAGCCACTATGGAAATAAATATGGATATTTCTCAAAAAGCTAAAAGGATAGCTACCCTGTGGTACAGCTGTATAATTCTTGGACCTATATCTCCACTACTCTGTTTCACTACACTGATACTTGGCTTTTCAATGATGTTCTAGTAACAGTAATTAGAAACTCATGAATGGATACTGAAAATGTGGTACATATACACATGGGAATTTTATTCTTCTGTAAAGAAAAATGAAATTTGTAGGAAAATTGATGCAACTAGAAAATATTACATTGAGTAAAATAACCCAGTCTCAAAAGACAAATGTTACACACTGTTTCTTATTGGTGGATCCTAGCTTTACGTTTTATAACTACTTGGAGTGTCTCTAGAGGACAAGGAAAAAAAAATGAGACTTTAGAGGGGTGGGACTCATTAAGGAAATGTAGACAGGAGAACACACAGAAGGTGCCCCGTGTAGAGGGAGTAATATGGGGGTGGAAAGGATCAGTGGGAAATGGAACTAGGGGGATAAGGAAAGAACTAGCTCAGAGGGACAGTAAATAAAACTAAAGTTAGATGAAAAAGATAGAGAATGATATTAGTTTAGGGTAATTAGAATTTTAAAATAAAGAATTGAATGGAGGTACCCTGCAAGGTTCAATGATGTTTCTCTCAGAAGTCATTGGTTATTAAATGAAAATTCAGGTGTCAAGTGTGAGACACCTTCCTAGGCATTATTAGTCAGGGAGGACACAAAGGCTCCCCAAGCAACACAAGCTATTGCTATTTCTCATGTTTACTCAATGCAACTAGATAACAAGACACTATTTCTCAAGACCCCACACACCTTGATTGCAGAACATAGAGAGCTAAGCTCAAAGTTTGCTCCTTGCTGGCTGTTTTTCATAGTGCCAGAGGGTCTTATACAGGCTGCTGAGGGAAAAAATTAATAGTCTTTCTTAGCTGTGAACCATGAATATTATATAACCAACCTGCCATGTAAGATGTGTCTACAGGTCTAACAGTGTCAGGAATGTTATTGGGGTTACCAAATATTTTCTGATTAAGATGTTGAAATCTCTAAAGCATAATGGACTTCATGATATATGCTAAATGCTAAATCCATGGTGTGTGTGTGTGTGTGTGTGTGTGTGTGTGTGTGTGTCTGTGTCTGTGTGATAAATTCATGGTACTATAAATCTGATCAAAAATCCATTAATATACTTTTCTGTGGGGAAGACTATTTCTCTTGCTCTAAGCATTTCTTAGCTGCCTGCAGTTTTTTGTCTAAGGTTGAGGCCTCATGCTAGCATGTCTATTGCTGTGGTCTTTATTCAGGTCACATATAGGCATCCATGTTGATGGGACTGTAGAGTTTTCTGACATACCAGAAGACACAATCTCACAGCAAACTCCCTGCTCCTCTGGCTCTTACATTCTTTCCACTCACTTGTTCTGCAATGAAACCTAAGCTTTAGGTACAGGAGTTATATCGCAGATTTGTTCATTGGGACCCAGCTATACAACCTTATATTTTAATTGGGTGTGGTTTTCCGGAATAGCCTCCATCTGTTACAAAAAGGAGTTTCCTTGATGAGGGGTGAGGACTACACTTATATGTACAATTTTTAAAGCAAGAAATATATATATAAAACTACTCCTTATAACACTGAAAAATAAGTTTGTTTTTTTAAATAAGTTTTTTTACATGTTTGTGGAAGTATGCTAATATAAGCACAATTAAATAGATGTAATAGACCTACTTAGGATAATTGGATAAATGTAATACTGTATAAAAGTATTAACCAGTGTTACACACCTTGAATAAATCAAAAATGGCATTTCTTTGTTAAAATGTGTCTTATGATATATATGCTGAAATATTTATGACTGAAATGTCAGAATATCTGCAATTTAGCTAAAACATGCATATTTGTGAGTGTGTGTCAGAGAGCAGAAAATGAAAATGTTAATTGGTAAGTCTCAGAAAACTTATATTGCTGTTCTCTCCACTCATTATGCAAATATTGCATATATCTCCAAGTGTACATTTGTACTGGATTTCCTAGCTTAGAAATGGTTGAATCTTTCACTTATTTATCAAAATAAGAAACCCTGTTTTGCTTTTCCACAGACATCCACAGTCCCAAGTCATTGCTGCTTGTTAGTTCTCATATATACTTTGTCTGATAGTCTCAGAACCCATGTCATGTTTTGTATTAATGTCTTTGGAGAATGTGAAATTTTGTGTGGCTAGTGTCTGTTTTCTCTAAGGAAGTCAGAATAATACTTTAAACACCATCTGTGTTGTTCTATTGCCATCAGCACAAATCTCTGTAAGAAAGTTGCAATATTTCTGTCCTTCACATTATTTGAATTTCAGCTGAATGGTTCTTTTAATCTGGTTCAACATAATATTCCTTTGATGGAGCACATAATGTTTAGTTCTTGGCCAAAGGGTCTCTCTTGGAACCCCCAAACAGCACAGGCTATTGCCGAGGCTATTGGTTACTCTCCATATGGCAAAAGCCCAATTGCTGAAGACAATATTCATATACCTTATTAAACACAGAGTAGTAGAGCTGGTGACTCACTAGGTTTACCCCTACTGACTAGCTTTCATGGTACTAAAAGGTACTCTGCATGTTCTCAGAGGAGAAAGGTAATAATTAACTCAATTATAAACCCTGGGACCTATAACAGTGATGTGCCTGTAGATATATGTTTGCAGTAATGGCACAAATGTCATGGGAGTAACCAACCATTTTCTTATTAATTTAAGGTCAATGGGTTTCATCTCAGGGAAACCATATCTGACACTGCCAAAGTGGGCAAGAAACTGAGACCTAGGAGAACCTATGTGGACAAGAACCTATGGACCTAGGAGAAAACCAAATATTACTATTCTATGTCTTAATCATTGTTCTACTGTTGCAAAGAGACATCATGACCAAGGCAAGTCTTTTATTTTATTTTATTAACATTTTCCATGTATTTTACATACTGACCACAGGTTCCCCTCCCTGCTCTCCTCCTGCTCCCTTCCTGGACTCCCATCTAAGCCCTTCCCCATCCATTCCTTCTTAATCTCTATTCAGAAAGGGACAGACCTTCCACAAGCTTGAACAAAGCATGGCACATCAAGTTGTGGTAGGGACGAACTCCTCCCTAGCATCAAGGCTGGGCAAAGTAATCCAGTATGGAGAGCAGGTTCCTAAAATCCAGCTAAATGCTAGGGACAGGTCCTGACCTCACTGCTAGGAGGCTTACAAACAGACCAAGCTACACAACTGTCACACACATGCAAAGGGCCTAGGTCAGTCCCATGCAGGCTCTCTAACTGTTGGTCAAGAGTCCGTGTGCTCCTAGGTGCTCAAAACAATTGTCTCTGTGGGTTTCCCATCATGGCCTTGACACCCCCTGGATTGTGCAGTCCTTCCTCTATTTCTTCAGGAAGACTCTCAGCACTAGACCCAGTGCTTGGCTGTGGATCTCTGCATCTGTATCCATCAGTTACTGGATGAAGGCTCTTTCTTGACAATTAGTGTATTCATCAATCTGATTACAGGAGAAGGCCAATTCAGGCACCCTCTACACTATTGCCAGGAGTCTTAGCTGGGGTCATCCTTGTAGATTCCTGGGAGTTTCCCTGGCACCAGGTTTCTCCCTAACCCCAAAATGAAATCTCTTTCATCACTCTCCCCCTCCATCCTGCCCCCAACCCGCCTCTAGTGCCCAGCCCTCCCAACCTTCTCCCTCAAGTTTCCATGCCCCTATTATTCCCCACCCCCAGTTTACCCATGAGATCTCTTCCATTTCCCCTCCCCAGAAAAATCCATGCAGCCCTCTTTGGGCCCTCTTTGTTATCTATCCTCTCTTTGCTGTGGATTGGAGGTTGGTTATCCTGTACTTTCTTCCTAATACCCACGTACGAGTGAGTACATAGCATGTTTGTCTTTCTGGGTCTGGGTTACCCCACTCAGCATGATTTTTTCTATTTCCATCCATTTGCCAAGGCAAGTCTTGCACAGCTTTGATGCAGGGGGAGGGGCTTAGACCTGCCTCTACTGAATGTACCAGGCTCTGCTGACTCCCCATGGAGAGCCATACTTTGTTGGAGGAGGGAAAGGGATGTGGATTGGGGAGGTGGAAGACTGAAGGGACAGGAGAAGGGAAGAGAGGGAGATCTGTGATTGGTATGTAAAATGAATTTTTAAAATTTTCTTAATTGAAAAAAAGAGAAAGCATTTAACTGGAGGCTTGCTTGAAGATTCAAAGATTTAGTCATTATCATCATAGTAGGCTCTGGAGTAACATTTGAAAGCTACATCGTAATCCATAGGCAAAGAGAAAGTGACACACACAGAGAGCCTGGTGTGAGCTTTTAAAACATCAAAGCCCACTCCAATGACACACCTCTCCAACAAGTCCAAACCTACTCCAACAAGGCCACACCTTCAACACTTTCTAATTCTTCTCTAATGACTAATCATTCAAATATATGAGCCTATAGTGGTCATTCTTATTCAAACCACCATATTCTGCTAAAGGAACATAGCAATAAAATGATTCCTAATGACATTCTTCTATATGCATAGATCAGTGCCCCATCCATCCATCATCAGAGAAACTTCCTCTTGCAGTATATGGAGAGACCTACAATTCAACAATGTGCAGCGACTGAGAGACTTTAGGGTATTTAGTCCTAAATGGGTTGTCTTCATTGAACCCCTCCCAAGATTCAGGGATCTGTGTGTAAGAGCCAGAAGGGATGAATGACTTTAAGGAAACAATGTATTACATACAAAAACAGGACTGATACACATATGATCTTAAAGGCCTGCACAGGTGCTATCCAGATGGGGTTCCCAGCACTGAGTTAGTAGTGAACATTGGCTTTTACCACTAATCAAGAAGCTTTCTATAACTGATACCCATTGGCAAAGGATACATTGAGTTTATCCACTGGCGTATCAATGGGTATATTAATCATATTTCAAGATGGGTCCCATGCCTAGAAGTACTTGGTCAGCATAAACTCAATGGTATTTTTTTGCAGACGTTTTGTCTTACATTGCTTTCTTTGGGCATTTCTTTTTGTCTTAGTGGTTTTTTTCTATAGTTTGATTTCCATTTCTGTGTTTTTGTGGGTTTTTTCATGTGTTTATTTGTTTTCTTTTTCTTTTTTGAAGAGATAATGAGAAAAAGAGCACAAAGATGAGTAGATGGAGATGATATGGGAGGAATATAGGCAGGGAGAAGCATGCTCAAAATATATTCTATGAAAAACATTTTTCAACAAAAAAAAAAGAAATTATATTTGTACCACCTTCTTGCAAATTCTTGTGGCTTGAAATGCACTTTTTCAAAATGTCTTACCTGAACCCCAAGCCTGTCTTAAATATTCACACCTCATACTCATCAATACCTGTGTTTTCTCTGCTCCCTATATCCTGACCATCAGTGTGTTTTTGTTCTTCAACTGATTTTGTGTCATTAACATCTGCCAGAGTACCTAAAAATGGTGCTTTCTGTAAACTATTGTCACAGCTGTATAAATGCGTAATAAAATATTTATTAATTTAAACACAATATTACTGCAGAGCTAATTAAAGGTGTTAGATGACCAATTGAGGATTTAATATTTTTTAATTGATTCACTTTCACCCTCCTAAGATAGCTTACCACCTTGTAGCTCTTGCTGTCCTAGAACTCTTTATGTAGACCAAATTAGACTTGAACTTACAAAGGTTTACCTGCCTCTAGCTTTGTAAGTATTGGGGATATAGTTGTTTATCACCACCCTAGGCAACAGTTTCCAATATAAATAATAGATTGTTTAGGAGCTAGTATGTTGACTCAACAGTTAAAAAGTTCTTACCATTCTTGGGGGACCCAGGATTAGTTGCTAGCACCATATGCTGCCTCACAAGTATCTGTAACCCTAGTTCCAGAGTGTCTGATGTCTTCTTCTGGCCTCTGAAGTTACCAAGGATGTACAAGATTATCATACATGAAGGCAAAATGTCCAAACACATAAAAGTGGAGAGATATATTAGTACATTTACATCTCAGTTATAACTGGTTGATTTCTTTTATGGAAATGGGTCTTGCTAGATGAAAGAAAATAAGTTTAAAATACAGCAAAGGAGTTAACAAGGTCAGAACTCACAGTGCTTTGCCTAGGTCTGAAGCCTGAAAGAGTTCAATTAACTGAGAGAGGCATGAGGGAGGTAGAAATACTCTAATGATCCTGGGTTTATACATGGGTATATCACTTTTTCAAAACTTATTACAATAGAAAGTAATACAGGCCAGCACCTTTCCTTGAAGTTGATCTCATAAGTGCATTAGTAATTAATAACTCCTCAATAACATTCCAGAAGAGAGTGTTTTTCAGTTTCGGTATTGGGGATGAATACTAGGATATAATATTATTTAAGATTTCTGGATGGTAGTAAGAACTGTGAAATCAGTTTAAAGAGCCTTTTATGGTAGTTTATATATCAAAGCAAACTGATGGGTCTCACACTAATATTATTCACTGATTACACCACCAAACTGTTGATTTTCTCCTTGCTCATGGACAGACCACCAGGAAATTAAGACTGTCTTGCTATGTCATCTGCCAGCTGTGGAGAAAATGAGAACAGTCATTCAGATTGCCAGATCATTATCATCCATACAAGAACACAGAAATTCTGCAACCGTGATCAACAAGGCCCTGGGTATTTCTTTTCCATATTGTATCCATTTATTGAATAAAAGAAAAACCAATCATCTGACTACAGGGTAGGTGTTTCTGTGCATATACACTAATTGATCCTTATTAATTGATAGAGATATCCAATATTAGGGCTATGTTGGAGTAATTTTAAGGAAGAAGTCAGAAAACTCAAGCAGGAATGATGAATCCAAAAACCTAAACTATCTTACAGAAATAGTTGTGAAAGATGTGAATACTTATCTGAAATTTTTGTGTTAACTGTCTAATATGTATCATGTTAAACCAAATTGTATAGAGCCAAGACACATTAATACAGCTTTGGATCTTTGAAACCAGAGATATCCATTGCTTTTTATTGTATCAGCTTGACGCATGTCTGAGCACACACACACACACACACACACACACACACACACACACACACACACACATCAAAGACAATTGAGAAGGACTGATAGAAAAATAGAGGACAAACCATTACTAGCTACTAGATGTACGTTTTATGAATATTGGTAAGAAGTAGAAGCAAAGAACTAATTAACCCTTTCTTTCAATTGAGATAAAATTTGCCCAAAGTACAAATCTAAATTTTGCTAGGCAAGTGCTCTACCACTGAGCTAAATCCCCAACCCCTAATTTTTTTATGGATTCTTTGGGAAATTCACATTGTGTAGCACAACCCACTCATTTCCCAGCCCTTCTATGTCCACCTGAAATCCTTGCATCCTCTCCACAAAAGAAAAGAAAAAAATAATAACATGGGAGGCCTACCTTTTTCTGAAGAGAAACAGAGGAGGATGAGTGCATGGGGGAGGTAGGAATGGGGACTGGGAGAAGAGGAGGGAGAGGAAATGTGCTGGGGATGCAAAAACAAAGACAAAATACACACACACACACACACACACACACACACACACACACACACACACAAAACCACTTTGCTCCTCCATCCTGCCCACCTCTTCATCATATATTCCTTCATTCTGGTAGCATTGGAAGCTACAGTGTGTCACACAGTACACCCTTTTGCCCAAGCAGCTTTATTCACAAATGTTCACTGCAGTAAGTTGTTGGTCTGGTTCAAGGCCTCTGGCTTCTGGTTCACAATCAACACTGGACCTTCACTGAAACTTTACTGGGATATCCTGCTTTTGCCACAAGTCATGGAGATTTTACAGCTATGGTTCCACAGGATCAGTACCTTCATGTCATCTAGCACATCACAGATGGGGTAGAGATTGAGGTAGGCCAACTCAAATCCCTGGATGTGGGCTGAGTGATAATTGAGTCGATAAATCTAGGCCTCCACCAGAAACCACCCCTCAGAAGAGGATCAGGGCCATCTATCTCTCTCTTATGTCCAAGCCACCCAGTCAGCAAGGATGGGACCAGCTCTCACAGGGCCAGCAAGGGGCAGGCCTTGTTCAGCACATATCTCTAAGTCATCAACATGGCTTTTGGCAGCAGTCCAGTCCATAGACATCCTCATAGCCTCTGGTGGTAACACAGGCCACAGACATTAACCCAGACCCCAGCTGTAGTAGGGCCACAGACCCAGACAGCACAGGGTCTCAGATGGCAGTGCAGGGCTTTCATATCAGCCTGTTCCTCACTGCCATAGCATCTCCAATTCTACCTCTCTCCACAGCACATAAATCATTCAGCTTCTCTTTCTCCCCATTTCTCTACCATGTATTTACTTGCTGCATGGCACTCAGCAACTGCATGTGAGGCTGTGGGTAGACCTCTGATTGCTGTCTTCTGCCTGGCAGTGGGTGTGCCTTTCCAGAGGGTTTTAATACATGAAGAAACAAATGACTTCATTGCCCAAAAGTTTATAGAGTGCATTATATCACTCTAGAAAGTTCTCCATACCTAGTTCCCATAAAATCCTCTTTCTGAGGAACTCTCTGCTTACTGTAGCCATGGATTAGCTTTATCTATTAACAGGATTGGCACAAATGCAGCCCTATGTGCTGTGGATGACTTTCTGTATGCTGTGAATATGTGTTGCTCTGAGTGGTTGATCAATAAAGCTGTTTGGCCTATGGCAAGGCATCTTAGAGGCAGGCAGGAAATCCAAACAGATAGACAGGAAGAGAAAGGAGAGGCAAGGCAGAAGCTGCGAGCTGCCACCAGGAGAAGCAAGATGTAAAAATACTGGTAAGCCCCCAGTCATGTGGCAAAGTATAGATTTGTAGAAATGGGTTAATTTAAAATATAAGAGCTAGCTGGCAAGAGGCCTGCCATCGACCATACAGTCTGTACGTAATATAAGCCTCTGTGTGTTTAATTGGGTTCCTGTAACTGCAGGACCTGGTGGGATGCACGAAAACTTCAGCTACACCTATGGCACAGTCTTTGTGTACCTGGCTTCTTTCTCAAAACCAAACATGTGTGTGAGAATTGCTGCCATTGTATGACCAGTGGGCCTGATGCTTACACAATCGTCTATTCCTTCCCTCATTTTGCAAAGCTTATATTTGAAGTTCTGCTTCTGCTCTGAGGTGCCCATGTGATCCTCAACACACAGGGTGAAGAGGACGTGGAGCCTGAGTGCCATGGGGAAGGTTGCCCATGGAGACCAATGGTAGGTTGAGGTCCTGGGGAACACTCCAGGCTGAGCTGTCGCACATGCTGCAGGGATCCAGGCTTGAGAGTGGTGGTACCAGGGCCACCGAAGAGGATATAGGTTGTCTGCTTCGTGTTCATCAATCCTCCCTGTGTCTTCATGCTGAGACTATTCACTTGGTTTTTGTTGTTGTTGTTGTTGTTTTTAAATCTAGACAATATTCAATTTTCCAGAAATACCACAGATTATTTTTCCATGCATTTAAAGGAACTCTTGGTTGCTTCCATATTTTTATAGCTATGAATGAAAGTCCACAGGCTGGAATGCTCATTAGTACCCACATGTAGGTTTTATGGGACTAGAAGTCTTCAAACCTTTAAGCCAATACCAAAGAATGATATGTAATATGTAGTAAAAATATATTTAGATTCATTGGAAATCATGGGAAAATCTAGTGCCAGCTGTGGAAAGGCTGAGGAAAGCGGACTGTCTCAAATTCAAAGAGGGTGGGAACTGCTATAAAACGATTTACAGGCAAGAGCCAGGAGTGCCTAGTGATACTGTGAGACTCACAATTATACAAGTAAATATAATATATACTTGTGTATTATATAATGCTATATTATATAATTATATAATATATATTATATATATCAAAATAAATAAACAATTAAATGAATCACCTTCAGAAGTTTATACCCCTACCAACTCAAGTCAGAATTTTATTGGCTCTGTGCACACACCGGCATTTAATATGTTCACATGTTTGGGTTTTAGTTGAGCTAATAGGAGTGTAGTGACTTCCTTTTATTTTATGGTTTTCACATCCCCCCAGTGACACCCAATGTTGGATATGATCATACATCAGTCATTTCATAGGCAGTGTTGAAGTTTTCCATGGCAAATGGGGACAACTAGATCTTTTAATCCTAGCAAAAGGAGTAATCTAGAATTATCCTAAGAACTGCATTGTAGAAAAATAATGTGTAAAAATGAAAGGAAACCTGTATCTGATAAGGAACTACTATCCCAAGCATACATAAAGGCAAATGTATGTGAACAACAAAAACACAAAATGAGGAAAAGATTGTTTAAATCATAGCTACTTTCTCCTTGTGCTGATTTTTGTTGTTGTTGTTGATTTTGTTTGTTTGTGTTTATTTCTTCAAGGAAGCTCTGCCATGAAAAACATTTCTTATGTAAGATTCAACAATTTCTGAACTGGAAAGACAGCTCAGAAATGAAGAGCACTTGCTACTCTTAAGGCAGATTATGGTTCAGTTCTCAGCACCTACACGGTGGTTCATAACCACCTGTAATGACAATTTCCAGGTTTCTCACACCCTTTCTGGCATCTACAGGAAAAAGCACTCATCTGGTACACATACATGCATATAAGCAAACACTTATATGCATGCATATTAAATAAATATTCATAGGTTTCTGGAATCTAATTATATTTTATTACTGGTTTCTTTATCTAGCTTCTTAGTGTCTAAGTGTATTTCTTAAAAAATTGGAATTTTCTTATTATGTATCAGAGAATTTTTTTTAAAAGCAGTGTTTTAGGAGCTATTCTAGTACCTTCTCACAACAGTGATTATATCATCAATATGCTCTTCACAATATTTTCTAGTTTTTTGTCTTTGGAGACTCAACAGTTTCTTATATTATTTAATTTGTAAAACTTAGAGGGCTTCTTATTGACCGAATTATCAGTGTCTCCTTTTATTTCTCTTTAATTAGGCAAAATTTATGTCATGGTTATATTTTAATTTGTCAAACACACAATATAATTTATATGTAAATATTTATGAACCATAGACTATTTTTGCATTATTTAATTTGGGATAAATAGATGTGTTTGGCACCATTTATAGCTGAAAGTTCTCCTGTGTCCCACCTGGCCCGTGATCAGGACAAATCTTGTTCACCTGCCAGTCCTGCAACCGCTCAGACCCAAATAAACACACACAGGCTAAAATTATTTTTTTAACTATGGACATACCAGGCTTATTGTTATCTAGATCTTATATCTTAAATCAAGCCTTTTCTATAAAACTATACATTGCCATATGGCTTGTAGTTTAGCAGTACTTTTAGAACTTGCTTCTCATGGCAGCAGTTGGCAGCATCTCTGTAGTTGGAGAGCTTCTCTCCAGCCCCCACCAAGCCCTATTAGTACAACAACCCATTTATAAAATAAACACACAGACATTCATATTATTTAAACTGCTTGGCCATCAGTTCAGGCCTACCATTGTCTAGCTCTTATTCTTATATTTAGCCCATTTATATTAATCTATACTTTGCCACGTGGCTTGTGGCTTACCAGTACCTTATCTCTTTCTTGTCATGGTGGCAGCTGGCCATATCTCTCTCCCTCAGCCTTCTACCTCCCAGAATTCTCCTCCTCCTTGTCCCACCTACCCTATCCTTCCTGCCTGGCTACTGGCCAATCAGCACTTTATTTATTTTACCCAATCAGATCAACATATTTGACATACAGAACATCCCACAGCACTTCCCCTTTTCTTTTTTGCAAAAAGCAAGGTTTTAATTTTTATATAGTAAAATTTTAGATAAAAAACATTTATCAAGCAAGAATTACAGTTACAATATTAAAGAAGATATCCTATTTATCTTATATTTGTGAGTCTAAGGTTTTATATCTAACTTATCTTTTATCATAATTGAGGAAATTATAACTATCTAGTCTTCAACCACATCAAAGACCTCAGAAGGATATAATATTATCTGAGAACCGGGAGAAGGATGCAAACAACTTTCAGGAGTTTTGCAGGGTAGACAGAAATAGCTGGCAGCCTGGACAGTCACATAATGTTCCTTTGTTAAGTTGGGGCATTTGTCTTCAGCCCACAGGGCTAGAGTCTCTCGGTCACTTCTCTCAGTGTCCTGTAGAATGTCTGGCAGTTGCCTCTGTGAAGCAGGTATCTGAAGGACCATTTTGTCAAGCAAAGTTCAGTGGTAACCTTTCTATGGGTCCTGCATGTCCAGTCAATCAAGCAGTCCAGGCAAGAACAGTTTCTTGCCCAAATGGCTATTTTTTCCAAGGTGAAGATAAATTCCATATGAAATGTCTTCAATGCCCATCCTCCTCTGTGAAGTACATTGGTTCTGCCAGGAGCAGACATGTCTCATTGTCCTGAAAGTCTAAGTTTTTAAAAAATATTTTAAATGCAATATTCTGTAGGTCTTTGAAGTGTTTGAAGATTACCTGTCTATCTGAAATATATCTATGTAGACCTAGAATCTTAACATGACTATAAGTTTGACTATCATAAAAGACTAATTGATCTGTATTTCTTAATTATTCATTACAATCTAAATGAGTTACATAAACATAATAACTCAAACAAGAGTAGAAATATATATACAGTATAACAAAATTAACTTTAAGTTTGTATCAATAGACTAAATTCTATACCAATGTAAAACATTTTAAACAAGTTGTTGCTCTTTAGAAGTAAGTTCCTTAATCTACTCTTTCTAATCTACCCTTTCTTCCTATTATATCTTTATCATATCCTCTTTTCTTCTTTAGAAAGAGATCACATTTATAATCAACCTGCTTTAAACAAAAATACTGTTTTTTGTTTTGTTTTGTTTTTCTGTTCCACACCAGAGGGCTCTTCTGATTTGGGACATAAAAATCTCTTAACCTTAACCTTTTTTTTTTTTTTTTTTTTTTTAGCAATATGTCTGGGTTTAGAGAAGGAGTGAGCCAATTCCATCTCCAAAGCCAGCTTGATAACTTTGGGAAATTGGGCATAGTTTCTCTTACTACTTCCTGCTGGAGGGGGGCACTGTATCTTATGGGGACACAAAGAAAATTTTAGGGTTATGGAGTAGTCTGTCAGGGTAAACCTCTGAGCCAATTGCCTTGAAACCATTGTGGATATTGGATCATCTGGGCCATGGTGTCATCAGAGACCTTTCAGGTGGTCTTGGCTGATCAAACCTGATGTATCTTACTTTGGAACAAACCCATAGCCTCTGGCTTTCTATGGAAACAAAAGCAGAGACTCTTTTCCAAAGCAACATATCCTCATATCTAAATTTTGAAGTCAAGGTACTTTTAAAATTTACATATTTGTTTTACTCAACAGCTTGTACGATCAAATCTTTTTCTGTAGTTAAAAATCCCAAAGATAAAATAAACCAGATTCTCTGTGTAATATCCATCTTTGAAAGACTGAAATGCTGCTGTGGCTGCTGGCTCTGCCCACCTCAGCTTTCCAAAGTGGAGGTGGTACAGTTTACAGCCAGCTCTGGGTCTGGAGCCATGTGTACCATCAACTATCAGAAGGAGTTCTATCAAAGCAGCCCATAGCCCAGAAATCTTTTTTTTTTCCTTTTTTTTTTTTTTCACTAGAAAAGGCTAAATCCACCATGCAGCATAATGTGCTGCTTGTTAATGCCTAATTTCTGCCATACTGCTGGTCAAAGATGCATCAGGAACCTGTCATAGTAGCTCAAATCGGCAGGCTGCCGCTAATTTGAGAGAGATAATTAGGAAGCTGTTTTTAGCTCTGTTTTAGAATCTTTTTTTGTCAGGTTTTAGGTGGAAACTCTTGCCAATACGTTGGGCTCCATTTGTAGTTGGAAAACTTCTCTCCAGCCCCCACCAAGCCCTGTTAGTACAACAACCCATTTATAAAATAAACACACAGACATTCATATTATTTAAACTGCTTGGCCATTAGTTCAGGCCTACCATTGTCTAGCTCTTATTCTTAAATTTAGCCCATTTATATTAATCTATACTCTATACTTTGCCACGTGGCTTGTGGCTTACCATTACCTTATCTCTTTCCTGTCATGGCGGCTGGCCATATCTATCTCCCCCAGCCTTCCACCTCCCAGAATTCTCCTCCTCCTTGTCCCACCTACCCTATCCTTCCTGCCTGGCTACTGGCCAAACAGCACTTTATTTATTTTACCCAATCAGATCAACATATTTGACATACAGAACATCCCACAGCACATCTCTTTGCTCTGTCTTTCTGCTTCCTCTCTCCAGTTAGAATGTCCCATCTAACCTTATAATGCCTCACTATTGGCCAAACAGCTTTATTTATCAACCAATCAGAGCAACACATATTCACAGCACGCAGAACAGCATTTCCCCATCACTTCCATTGCTAGAGTTTTGCCCATTTGTGAAGCTCTGGGTCCCCAAGAGTGGCAGGAATTTGCCCCACATTGGGTGCCAGACATAACTGTAGTTAATGAGGCAATTCCATGTAATTTATCTGGTAATCAAAAGAGGTTTATTTCTGGAGTAATTTACAGCCAATAGGGGTTGGTTACAGGATCCAGGAGAGATGAAGTACAATCCAGCAGAGAACTCTGGCTTGGTCTCCCATCCAGCTTCCAGGACCATGAGGTATTCAGAAGGGACCAACACATACAAACCTCAAGTCTTAAGGAGCTCCCTCTCAGCCATGCCCCAGGGGCAGGTCATAGGCAGGTGTGGCAGTTACCTGCTGTCACTCTAGGGGCAGTGTTTCAAGGTCAAAGCTGAAACAGCTTCTCCTTACATAGATGGTTTCTAGATTTATTTTATTTTGTTGAATGTTTTTTGAAACTGGGTCTTCTGTTTACATGTAAATATTTATGAACCACAAACTTTTTGCATTATTTAATTTGGAATACACAGATGGTTTCTAGATTCATTTTATTTTGTTGAATATTTTTGTTTTGAGACTGCATCTCCTGTAAACCAGTTGGAACTTGAACGCCTGACCTTCCCTTCTCCACCTCACAAGTGCTGAGATTATAAGCATGAAACACTCTACCTGGTTCTGTTTTACTGACTTCTAATTCTATTTCCTTCTATTGTGAAATATATTTTTTAGAGTGTCAAGCATTCAGTCAACTCATTTAATTACTAACATATTTTATATATATATATATAAAATTCTATATGTACATAAGGGAGATTATTAGGGAGATCTTTCTCAAAGCAATTCATTAGTATAAGTGAGTGAAAATATTATCCGACTTTTCTATCTATTATTCTTTCTTTTCTATCTTCCCTTCTATCAGTTATTGTGAAGAAACAGTTGAATTCACTCATTAATAGTATTATCCTTTCAGTTCCATTAATTTTCCTTTATGTAATTTCAAGTTACATTATTATGAGAATACATTTCAGAATTATAAAGTCTTCTAGATAAATTGAACCCATTATAAAATGATGCACTGCAAATGATACATTGCTCTGGTCTCAAATTTACTCCTTTCTTATAGGGAATAAGAGATACTTAATTCTGAATTGGATATGAGTATTCATGGGCGAGAAACATAGATCAAGTTACCCAAAATTCCACATTCCAGAATGGAACATTTGGTTAAAATTTTTATATTAACAAAACAAAGAAAGTTATAAACCAAATTGCTTTTTAAATACATTGATGGAAAAACTAAATAATTGGAATGGGATCTAAGCTATCTGTTTCTGATGTAATCAGCCTTTGGGTTATTGGAAAATAGGATTTATTGAGTACATTCTGAAAGGTTTTACTCTTTGTCACAGGGTCAGTCACAGATGTTAGCAAATAATGGTTCTTTGGGCAACTGAAGATAACTCAAGATGATTATAATTTGTCTCTGGACTTTGGAAAATCCTAATTTCTCCATAATCATTGAAACTCTACACATTTCCTATACCTTGTTAAAGTTGTGAAAATATCACCTTGTTTACTAGGAAATTTCATTCATAAAAGGTATACATTTTTATTTAAAAACTTTAACCTATTTCTGTCATTGTACATTCTGCCTTTGAATACTAAATGTTACATTCTTATCCTATTAATATATTTTATATTTAATTAAAATATAATCACATTACTTCACCCCTTTGCTTTCCCTCCTTCAAACTTTCCTATGTCTCTTCCTTTCAGCCCATCCCATGTCCTCTCAATCCCTCTCAAATTGATAATGGCATCTTTTTCTATTTTGCTTTGATATATATTTATATATGCATATATACATATATTTGCATATACTTTTGTACATACATATGCAAATACAACTTGTTGAGTCCTTTTGTGTCTCTTGTGTGTGTATGAGTAAAGCTGATCTTCTTTTCACTGAGTACCAATTAGAGAACTTATCCATGGGAGATGAATTCTTCCTTTTTTATCAGTCATTAAGTGTCTTTAGTTCTTTTTGGGGTGGTAGGAACTATGAGATTTACTCCTTTCCTATTAGTATGTACATTGACATTACTGTTGTCCAGGTCTTATTTAGGAAGCCATATTGTTTAATATCATGGGTGTAACCTCCCTCAATTTCTAGAGCACACAATCTCAAAGAAGGTCCTCTGGCTCTTACAATCTTTTTGACTCTCCTTTCTAGATGTTCCCTCTGTCTCAGATGCAAGAGTTGTGTTATAGATGTATCCATTGTGGCTTGACTTAACACAATCAGTTGATTTCTTCACTATTATGACCCTTATGGTTTTCTTTGACTGTCTCCATTTGCTACAAAGAGATGTATCTTTAATGTGGGATATGGATGTTAGAATACTTTTTTACATGTAATTACAAATAATGCTACCTTAACAAAGTGTTGGTAGAAGGAATGCCCTTAAGATCCATGTCCTCACTAGCTTCATGTAGTTTCTGTAGCTACTCCAAGTTATTTACTCACATCTGAAGATTTGGAGTTAGGAATCACAGATGAGTGAGAACATTCAGAATTTGCCTTTCTGGTTCTGGTTGTTTCACCTAATATATTTTCTAGTTCTATCCATTTATGTGCAAATTTTATGATTTCAATTTTCTTTATAGCTTAATAGCATTCCTTTTCATATATGCCCACCTTTCCATTATTCATCCATGTTTAAGGACATTTAAGTTGATTCTATTACCCAGCTATTGTGAATTCAGCAGCAATGAACATGTCTGAGCAATTATTTGTGTAGTTGTATGTCAAGTCCAATGTGCATATGCCAAGGAGTTTCCCAGCTGAGTCACTGAGTAGATTTATTTTAACTTTAAGAGGGTTTGCCACAGTGATTTTTGTGGTGACTGTGCTAGTTTGCATTTTCACAAACAGTGAATTAGGTTTTTCCTTTCCCTACATACACACATGCCAGCATCTGTGGTCAATTGCATTGTTAATATTGTCACTATGACAGGCATGGAATGAACTTCAAAATAGCTTTAATTTGCAGTTCCCTTATTGCTAAGGATAATAAACACTTTTTTGAAATATTGATTAATCATTTTTCTCCTTTTTATTTATTATATTTGTGTTTTATTTTTACATATCAGCCATGGGTTCCACTGTCCTCCCCCCTCCCGCACCCTCTCCCACCTTCCCCTAACCCTCTCCTCCATTCCCATATCCTCCAGGGCCAAGACTCCCCTGGGGATTCAATTCAACCTGGTGGATTCAGTATAGGCAGGTCCAGTCCTTCATTCAAGGCTGAGCAAAGTGTCCCTGTGTAAGCCCAAGGTTCCAAACAGCCAGCTCATGCACTAAGAACAGGTCTGGGGCCCACTGAATGGGGGCCTCCCAAACAGATCAAGCTAATCAATTGTCTCACTTATCCAGAGGTCCTGATCCAGTTGGGGGCTCCATAGCTTTTGGTTCATAATTCATGTGTTTCCACTAATTTGGCTATTTGTCACCGTGCTTTTCCAATCTTGGTTTCAACAATTCACACTCTTACAGTCCCTCCACCTTCTTGACCATGAGACTCCTAGAGCTCAAGCTAGGGCCTGGCCCAGGATCTCTGCATCCACTTCCATCAGTTATTGCATGAGAACTCCAGCATGATTGTTTGGCCATCTGATCACCAGACTAGGTCAAATCAGGCTTTTTCTCCACCATTGCCAGTAGTCTATAGTGGATGTATCATTGTGAATTTCTGGGGACCTCTCGAGCACATTGCTTCTTCCTGTTCCCATGTGGTCTTCATTTATTATGGTCTGTTATTCCTTGTTCTCCTTTTCTGTTCTTGATCCAGCTGGGATCTCCTGCTCCCCTAAGCTTTCTTTCCCTCGAACCTTGCCCTTCATTACTCCCACTGTCATCCAGGTTGTTCATGTAGATCTCATCCATTTCTCTGACATTGGGTGATCCCTGTGTCTTTCCTAGTGTCCCTTTTTCTAGGTAGCCTCCCTGGAGTTGTGTAGCAGTCTAGTCATCTTTGTTTTACATCTAGTATCCTGCTTTGAGTGAGTACATACCACGTTTGTCTTTCTGAGCCTGGGTTACCTAACTCAGGATGATTTTTTCTAGATCCATCCATTTGCCTGCAAACGTCAGGATGTCATTATTTTTCTGTGCTGAGTAGTACTCCATTGTGTTTATGTTCCATATTTTCTTTATCCATTCTTCAGTTGAGGGGCATCTAGGTTGTTCCCAGGTTCTGGCTATTATAAACAATGCTGATGTGAACATAGCTGAGCAAATGCCCTTGTGGTATGATTGAGCATTCCTTGGGTATATGCCCAAGAGTGCAATAGCTGGGTCTTTTGGGAGATAGACAAGCCCTTATCCAAACTAACCAAAAGATGGAGAGAGAGCATTCAACTTAACAAAACCAAAAATAAAAAGGGGGACATAACAACAGACAATGAGGAAATCCAGAGAATCATCAGGTCATACTTCAAAAACCTCTACTCCACAAAACTGGAAAATCTAAAAGAAATCGATAATTTTCTGGATAGGTACCACATACCTAAGTTAAATCAAAACCAGATAAACCATTTAAATAGTCCAATAACCTCTAAGGAAGTAGAATCAGTCGTTAAACGTCTCCCAAACAGAAAAAGCCCAGGATCAGATGGTTTCAGTGCAGAATTCTACCAAATCTTCAAAGAAGACTTAATAACAATACTTTTTAAATTGTTTCACACAATAGAAGCAGAAGGAATATTACCAAACTCCTTCTATGAGGCTACAATTTCCCTGATTCCTAAGCCAAACAAAGATGCAACAAAGAAAGAGAAAACTACAGACCAGTCTCCCTCATGAACAATGATGCAAAAATACTCAATAAAATACTGGTGAACTGACTCCAAGAACACATCAAAACAATTATCCACCATGATCAAGTAGGCTTCATCCCAGGGATGCAAGGGTAGTTCAACATACGAAAGTCTGTCAAAGTAATACACCACATAAACAAACTCAAAGAAAATAAAACACATGATCATCTCACTAGACACAGAAAAGGCATTTGACAAAATCCAACACCCGTTCATGATAAGGTTCTTGGAGTGATCAGGAATACAGGGAACATACCTAAACATAATAAAGGCAATCTACAGCAAGCCAACAGGCAACATTAAATTAAATGGAGAGAAACTCAAAGCAATACCACTAATATCAGGAACAAGGCAAGGCTGTCCCCTCTCCCCATACTTATTCAATATAGTACTTGAAATCTAGCCAGAGCTTTAAGACAACATAAGGAGATTAAGGGGAAACAAATTGGAAAGGAAGAAATCAAGGTTTCGCTATTTGCAGATGACATGATAGTACACATGAGTGATCCCAAAAATTCAACCAAGGAACTGATACAGCTTATAAACACCTTCAGCAACATAGCAGGACACAAGATCAACTCAAAAAAATCAGTAGCCCTCCTATATACAATAGACAAATAGGCTGAGAAGGAAATCATAGATATATCACCCTTGACAATAGCCACAAATGATATAAAATACCTTGGGGTTACTCTAACTAAGCATGTGAAGGACCTATATGACAAGAACTTTAAGTCCCTGAAAAAAGAATTTGAAGAAGATGTCAGAAAATAGAAAGATCTCCCATGCTCATGGATAGGCAGGATTAACACAGTAAAAATGGTGACCCCCATCAAATTACCAACACAATTCTTCACAGACCTGGAAAGAATAATATTCAACTTCATATGGAAAAACAAAAAACCCAGGATAGTCAAAAGAATCCTGTACAATAAAACAACCTCTGGAGGCATCACAATCCCCAACCTCAAGCTCTACTATAGACTATAGAGCTATCATAATAAAAACAGCTTGGTATTGGCATAAAAACCGACATGTGGACCAATGGAATCAAATTGAAGACCCTGACATTAACCCACACACCTATGAACATATAATTTTTGACAAATAAGCCAAAAATGTACAATGGAAAATAGAAAGCATCTTCAGCAAATGGTGCTGGCATAACTGGATGTCAATGTGTAGAAGGCTGCAAATAGATCCATATCTGTCACTGTGCACAAACTTATGTCCAAGTGCATCAAAGACCTCAACATAAATCCAGTTACTCTGAACCTGATAGATGAGAAAGTAGGAAGTAGTCCTGAACACATTGGCATAGGAGATTACTTTCTAAATATAACACCAGTAGCACAGACACTGAGAGAAACAATCAATCAATAGGACCTCTTGAAACTGAGAAGCTTTTGTAGAGCCAAGGACATGGTCAACAAGACAAAGTGACAGCCTACAGAATGGGAAAAGGTCTTTGCCAACCCCACATCTGACAGAGGGCTGATATCCAGAATGTGTAAAGAACTCAAGAAATTAGACATCAAAATGCCCAACAGTCCAATTAAGAAATGGGCTATAGAACTAAACAGAGAATTCTCAACAGAGGAAGCTCAAATGGCTGAAAGACATTTAAGGAAATGCTCAACATCCCTAATTATCTGGGAAATGCAAATCAAAATGTCTCTGAGATACCACCTTACACCTGTCAGAATGGCTAAGATCAAAAACACAGAAGACAGCTTATGCTGGAGAGGATGTGGAGCAAGGGGAACTCTCCTCCACTGCTGGTGGAAATGCAAGCTTGTACAGCCACTTTGGAAATCAATATGGTGCTTCCTTAGAAAATTGATTAATCATTTTTATTTCTTCTATTGAGAGCCTTCTGTTAAGTTCCTTAGCCTATTTTTCAATTGGGTCATTTATTTTCTGCAATCTTTGTTTTTTTGAGTTCCTGTCATAGAGTTCTTTAATTAGATGTTATAATCTGTGCAAGAGCTTTCCTGTTACCATATCTAAAGCAGCTTCTACATATAATCATTAGCTTTCAATTTACCTTGATTTTCCTATTATCATTTATAATTTGGGGGCATTATGTTTATAACATGTACAGTAGCATCAAATTTTATGAAAATTAAAATATCTCCAATAAGTGTGACTCTTTTGCAGAGAAGGTCACTTAGTAAATTTTGCTGTTAGTGAAATATCTACAGCATATTTATTTGTCAGTTCTATGTAGGTGTTTATCCATGTACATAACAATATTGTATATCATTAAGTTATCATGGGAACTCACTGAGAAGCTAACTCTAAAAACAAGATTTTCTCTTCCTTTATTCCTTCAAACATAAGCATATTTGTCTCAATGTGTCCGCCAAATTCTCTAGTCTAAGGATGGGCTGGTCCCTCTTACTCTGGGACAAGAGTAAAGACATCATACATACAAAGACATACAGCTAGAATATAAGCCATTCTCATAGATATTCCAATGCTCGTTACATGCTATCAAAGTCCCTGCAATGGAAAAGCAGTTGGCAGTTCAGCCATGGGAAATTCAGCTACGAAGTGCTCAGCCTCCTAAAGTTCACTCATGGAGAGAAAGCTGACTACATCAGCTTCCCTAGTCTGCCTCTGAATGATTCTAGAAATGCCTGGCTTGACAACCTCATCCTTTTCTGATGCCATTTCTTCTTTACTTGGAAATCTCACTACATGTATTGGGAACTCCAGCTGATCTTTAAAGGGACTTCCCCCACGGATTTCTGCTAGAAGTTTTGAGTCTGTGGTTTGATAATGGTTTGTAATCTATCTATACCATTCTAATCTATCACCTATCTATATGGCTACCTATCTGTTTATCCATCTACTTGATATCTGTATTTTCTTTTTATTTTGACTTGACCTATACTTAATAAACTCACCCATTCAAAACCAAAAATATGGGTATTTTAGATCATTGTACAATACAAAGCAGTAATTTGACTAATGAAATTATTTGAGGTTAATATGTTGTTAAATACATGTATATTATTTAAGGTAATCTTGATGAAATGCTATTGAGAGTGAGGAAACAGGGCTACTAGTGATTCTACAAATGAAAAATACTAAATATCTTGAAAAACATGATTACCAACTTCACCTAGAAACAGAGTAAGCTGACAGTTAAATCCAAGTTTCCGATATTAAATGTAGCATAATTTGCCTTGTTATAATTTGTACCATAAATCTTGATATTGAATAAAGTTAACTGACTGAAGACATATCTTACAACCAATGTAAACAAAAACATTCAATAATATTCACATTTAAGTGTTTGACTCCTTTCGTATATATATGCATTTAAATACACTTTCCATTTGATCATGAGTGAAATTAGGCTTAAGAACACACAAAGCTGGACCAGAGGTGAGTGTCTCGGGTCACACCCAGAGAGGCCAACACCTAGGTCCCAGCCCTGGGCACCAGCCATTCCAGGGAAGACCTGCCCAAATTGGCCTCAGGTTCTGGCCATAGGGCAGGACCCCCCATCCCCACTGAGAAGGTTCCCCCTCTCCAAAACCCTCCGGTGGATCCTTACCAGTATCTTTACATCTTGCTTCTCCTGGTGGCAGCTCGCAGCTTCTGCCTTGCCTCTCCTTTCTCTTCCTGTCTATCTGTTTGGATTTCCTGCCTGCCTCTAAGCTGCCTTGCCATAAGCCAAACAGCTTTATTGATCAACCACTCAGAGCAACACATATTCACAGCATACACAAAGACATCCACAGCACATAGGGCTGCATTTGTGCCAATCCTGTTACTAGATAAAGCTAATCCATGGCTACAGTAAGCAGAAAGTTCCTCAGAATGAGGATTTTATGGGAACTAGGTATGGAGAACTTTCTAGAGTGATATAATGCACTCTATAAACTTTTGGGCAATGAAGTCATTTGTTTCCTCATGAATTAAAACCCTCTGGAAAGGCACACCCACTGCCAGGCAGAAGACAGCAATCAGAGGTCTACCCACAGCCTCACATGCAGTTGCTGAGTGCCATGCAGCAAGTAAATACATGGTAGAGAAATGGGAGAGAAAGAGAAGCTGAATGATTTATGTGCTGTGGAGAGAGGTAGAATTGGAGATGCTATAGCAGTGAGGAACAGGCTGATATGAGAGCCCTGCACTGCCATCTGAGACCCTGTGCTGTCTGGGTCTGTGGCCCTACTACAGCTGGGGTCTGGGTTAATGTCTGTGGCCTATGTTACCTCCATGGATTGAACTGCTGCCGAAAGCCATGTTGATGATTTAGAGATATGTGCTGAACAAGGCCTGCCCCTTGCTGGCCCTGTGAGAGCTGGTCCCATCCTTACTGACTGGGTAGCTTGGACATAAGAGAGAGATAGATGGCCCTGATCCTCTTCTGAGGGGTGGTTTCTGGTGGAGGCCTAGATTGATTGACTCAATTATCACTCAGCCCACATCCAGGGCTTTGAGTTGGCCTACCTCAATCTCTACCCCATCTGTGATGTGCTAGATGACTTGAAGGTACTGATTCTGTGGAACCACAGCTGCAAAATCTCCATGACTGGTGTCAAAAGCAGAATATCCCAGGAAAGTTTCAGTGAAGGTCCAGTGTTGATTGTGAACCAGAAGCCAGAGGCCTTGAACCAGACCAACAACTTACTGCAGTGAACATTTGTGAATAAAGCTGCTTGGGCAAAAGGGTGTACTGTGTGACACACTGTAGCTTCCAATGCTACCAGGATGAAGGTATATGTCATGAAGAGGTGGGCAGGATGGAGGAGCAAAGTGGTTTTGTGTGTGTGTGTGTGTGTGTGTGTGTGTGTGTGTGTGTGTGTGTGTGTGTGTGTCTGTGTGTATTTTGTCTTTGTTTTTGCATCCCCAGCACATTTCCCCTCCCTCCTCTTCTCGCAGTCCCCATTCTTAGCTCCCCCATGCACTTATCCTCCTCTGTTTCTCTTCAGAAAAAGGTAGGCCTCCCATGTTATTATTTTTTTCTTTTCTTTTGTGGAGAGATTGCAAGAATGGCAGGTGGACAAAGAAGGGCTGGGAAATGAGTAGGATTGTGCTACACAATGTGAATTTCCCAAAGAATCAGTAAAAAAATTAGGGGTTGGGGATTTAGCTCAGTGGTAGAGCACTTGACTAGCAAAATTTAGATTTGTGCTTTGGGCAAATTTTATCTCAATTGAAAGAAAGGGTTAATTAGTTCTTCACTTCTACTTCTTACCATTATTCATAAAACGTGCATCTAGTAGCTAGTAATGGTTTGTTCTCTATTTTTCTATCAGTCCTTCTCAATTGTCTTTGATGTTTGTGTGTGTGTGTGTGTATGTGTGTGTGTGTGTTTGTGTGCTCACACATGCGTCAAGCTGATACAATGAAAAGCAATGGATATCTCTGGTTTAAAAGATCAGAGGCTGTATTAATGTTTATTGGCTCTATACAATTTGTTTTAACATGATACATATTAGACAGTTAACACAAAAATTTCAGATAAGTATTCACATCTTTTAGTTATTTCTGTAAGATAGTTTAGGTTTTTGGATTCATCATTCCTGCTTGAGTTTTCTGACTTCTTCCTTAAAATTACCCCAGCATAGACCTAATATTGTGTATCTCTATCAATAAATGAGAATCAATTAGTGTATATGCACAGAAACACCTACCTTCTAGTCAGATAATTATCTGTTTTTTTTATTCAATAAATGGATACAATAAGGAAAAGAAATACCCAGGGCCTTGTTGATCACGGTTGCAGAGGTTCTGTGTTCTTGTATGGATGATAATGATCTGGCAATCTGAATAACTGTTGTTCTCATTTTCTCCACAGCTGGCAGATGATATAGCAAGACAGTCTTAATTTCCTGGTGGTCTGTCCATGAGCAAGCAGAAAATCAACAGTTTGGTGGTGTAATCAATGAATAATATTAGTTGAGACCCATCAGTTTGCTTTGATATATAAACTACCATAAAAGGCTCTTTAAACTGATTTCTCAATTCTTACTACCATCCAGAAATCTTAAGTAATATTATATCCTAGTATTCATCCCCAATACCGAAACTGAAAAACACTCTCTTCTGGAATGTTATTGAGGAGTTATTGAAATTACTAATGCACTTATGAGATTAACTTCAAGGAAAGGTGCTGGCCTGTATTACTTTCTATTGTAATAAGTTTTGACAAAGTGATATACCCATGCATAAACCCAGGATCATTAGAGTATTTCTACCTCCCTCATGTCTCTCTCAGTTAATTTAACTCTTTTTTTCTCTCCTTTTTTTAAAATTTTTTATATTTGTGTTATAATTTTATCAGCCATGGTTTCCCATGTCCTCCCTTCTCCTGTCCCTGCCCACAACTTCCTCCCAGCCCCTCCCCTCCATTCCCCTATCCTCTAGGGCCAAGACTCTTCTGGGGATTCATTTAAACCTGGTGGATTCTGTATAGGCAGGTCCAGTCCCCTCCTTCCAGGCTGAGCAAAGTGTCCCTGTATAAGCCCAAGGTTCCAAACAGCCAGCTCATGCACTAAGGACAGGCCCAAGTCCCACTGCCTGGGTGCCTCTCAAACAGTTCATCTTAATAAACAAAGTTGAAGAAAAAAAAAACCAAAGCACAAAACTGTGGGAAGGAATCTCAAGAAAATTCTTAACAAATATACATATACTCAAAAATCCCTGGATTCTTTTGTCCTAAAACAAATTTTTATATCAAATATATTATAGTGATAGCTTTCACCATATGGAATTTATTTATTATGTTTTTACCTTAAGCCAGTCATGATAGTATGGTCTACTAACTCCAGTATTCAGGAGGCTGAGGTAGAAAGATCCTGAATTTCAAAACTTATTTTAAAAGACCATACAATATCAAAGTCAGTCACAACCAAAATGAAGAAAGGAAAGTGGAATATGAGCCACCTTCCAAGACATCACCCCAGTGCACCAAATATTACATCTACTTGTTTAGTTCTAAATTTAAACGTAAATCATGCACAAGAAATTACATAGGCAAGGATTATCTTATATCCTGATTGGTCAATAATTTCACATTATTAGAAGAAACTAAATTGGACAATATTTAATTTCTGTATTTGTATATTTCACTACTTAGTCGAGTGCTAGTGTGTAGGCAGGAGACAGTTAAATTTGAAATTGTCCTTTGGTACTTAGGAGAGGGAAATTTGGATGCTGAGCAAGACAATCAGAGGGCCAGTGTCCCAGTTTAAAGTCAGATGAGTGTTGGGTAAAATTATAAAAATAGAAACTGCCTTAGGACAGTAATGAAAGCATTCAACACTGTCTCTCAAGGTGACCAGGGTCTCTCTTTCTAAATGCAGGATGCTCTGAGGGGGAAATGCTGCTAAGTGAGCCATGTGGGTGAGGGATTTATCTCCTGCTCATGACTCAGAAAGCTTCTTTCTCAACTTCAAAGAGAAAATAACAAGTTAACCTTTGCTGGGCTTACAAGGTTATTATTAATAAATAGTCATAAAGCAATCAATTATTTTAATTCAAAGCAACAAGAATAGGAACAAAGCATCTTATATGCTCTGGCTGAGTTCCCATTCCTTTAAAATAATAAATATTGAATTCTATTTGATCTTCATTTCTCTTATCAGGCTTGACAAAAAGTCTAGTTCCTCTCCCTTTCCACAGCACTTTTGCTTATTATTTGGTTCTATAAGTAATATTAATACAATTAATATATCAACTTAGCTGTTACTATACATTTTAACACGCAGTTCATGGGCATATCCAAAACCAAAATGTAATCAAGAGAGGAAATATAAGGAGGATGGGTCATTAGCCCACTCTTGCAATAAGAAAAGAAATGGCAAATGAATAATTTTTCAAGCCACCAGAGAATTGAGGCCTCAATTCAATCATTGACCATAAATTTAGGTAAGATCCAATTGCATCAAGAAACAGAACGTAATTTATTTCAAGCCTGCAGGTATCAATTTATTTTATGTAAGTCCCTAAGAAGATATAGATTTGATAGAATTTGTAGAAATCAAGTATAAATGACTTAGAAATCATAGATAAGAGGAGGTCTACACTTTCCTTCAATCCTTGTACTCATGAGTCTTGCCAAATACTCAAAGAAATGTGAGGGAGGATATTTATTTTGGAGAGAGAGCAGGCTGATAAGAATTCATGTAGTTTAGGATGATATCTAAGTAATTATGTAGCTAAGAATGACCTTGAACTCCTGATCCTCCTGCCTTTACCTCTCAAGACTGAGATTATGGGCATGTGCCACCAGTTTGTGAAAAAGAACCTTTAAAAATCACCTAATGTGCTGTTAGTTAAAGGAGGGAAGGGTAATAAACACCAAGATTCATTACAAATCTTTCCCTTTTATTTCTGAAATAGATCTCATGTCTTCATCAGTAAAAGGAAGAATGTTTAATGTGTATGCTTTTGTGTCTATAAGTGCATATAGACACACACATTTATATGTCAAAAAAGATATGTATCTGTACCATTTATCTAACAAATTTCATTAAGACAAGGGTAGAAACAATTTATGTAAAAAAAAAAAACAAAACAGAAATTATAAATTCATCTACCTAGAGGACTTACAGAAATTTTCAATATTCCTAACGTAGCAGCAACAAAGGGAATATATTTGTATTTTGGGATCCAGATACACAGAGATTAAGGCTGAGGCCTAATCAGAATATAAAAGCTGACATCATCTTGCTAACAAGCATTGAGTAGGAAAAGATTGTCTCTAGGAGAAAGACCTGAACTTAAGGAAAGAACTATATGTTGAGAAAATTATCTTTGGCAACCAGGTCCCAGACAAAGCACAAAGGATCACTAAAGCAAAGCTAAGATTGTGATTTGCTGAGAACCACATCATGGGAACAGGCTACCTAGTCATAGCTGAGCTATTGAAGGCCCACCAGTGGGGTGGTAGATTCATTCTCAAGCACTGTGCATATATGTGTTTAGGGTACAATGTTTTACATAGAATAATTACATTCAAATTAAAATTAATAGCTTTCATTAATTTTATGGGGAAAAATGTGCCCAAGAAAACGTGAATAAAATCAGTCCATCATACATAAAAGTAATACTTTAATAAATTATGACCATAGGAGATTGATTTGGGAACACAAGATCACAAGATCAGGTTGCCACTTGAAAACCAATGCTATTCATCATAATCAACAGCCTATATAAAAACTGTCTTATTCAAAATATCAAAAGGGAAAAGCTTTTAAAAATTAAAATGTTTGAAAAGTACCATGATTACCCCAGTAGATCAAAGAAAAGTACCGAACAAATTCCAGTATTCACAATTTAACAACATTCTCATGAGCTTGGAAGAATAAAGAATTTCTTTAGCTTAAATGAGACAGCTGTTAGTATAACAGCTAACATCATAACAGTGTGGTCATAAATGGTGAGAGAATATGGAAACATGAAAAAAGAAGGAGTTTTTTCTCTCTGGTTCTCACAATAGTGCATCATCAGAAATTCTATTTAATATTGTTCTGGAAATCATAGAGAAATTAAGGGAAGAAAAAGAAATGAAATGCATTTAGGTTGAAATGGGAACTATAAAATGTCTGACAAAATATGATTTTTTTAGATAAAACATCACTGGGTATCCATTTGAAAGGTTCTTGGAAACAGGGGCAGATACCGCTCAATTTGTAAAATACTTTCCATGAAAGAATAAAGATCTGGGTTTAGAGCCCTGGCTTCTATCTAAATAATAAATGTAACCCTACTGTTCAGGAAGTGGGCACAAGTTCCCCTGGGCCTTGTTGAAAGTCAGTCTAGCCAATCAGTGAGCTAAAGGTTTAGTAAGAAACCCTGCCTCATAAAAATAAGGTATGGAGTAATAGAAGTCACCAAAGTAAACCAGTGGCCTCAACACATGTGTGTACAAATTGATACACATGAGCTCATATACACATAGGATAAGAACACACTGACACACATGCATACACACACACACATACACACATATACACACAAACATGCACATACAGAGTACCTCTACCTAGTGAAAGAGTTGAGATCATAGAGGGAGAGAGACAGAGACAGAGGAAGAAAGAATCTAGACCTCATAAGTGTGCTCAAGAAGAGATTTAGGATCACACACATAAACACACAAAGGCACATACACACATATATATACACAGTGCATAGACCTAGCAATTGTGCTTAAGAAAGATTTAGGATGACATCCCAATACAATAAAGTAAATCACATCCTTCTATTCAAACAATTTTAATGAATAAGTAAAATTTGAAATTTAGAATACTATACAAAATATAATGAAAATATGAAACACATTTCCCAATGAAATTGTTCTATGTTATTGTTTAATGGATACATTTAGTCATTATTTCTGTAAATATTTTATGTATGTGTTATTTACCTTCATCCTGCCTTTGCTTTCTCTGTTCTCTGGTTTTTTTCTTGCCAGTCTTGAATTTACTATTGTGTATTAGATTCTTTAGAACATCTACAAATGCAATTATGTATTTTGAAAATGAAAGCAGTATTTTTATTTCTGCTCCAGCTCTATACCCAGATTTCTATTTTCCTAGCTAGAACATTCAGTTCAACCCTGAATAGAAATAAAAAGAATAAAAGTGCTGGCCCTTTTTATGAGAAATGAAGATCAAAATAGTCCTTTCTTTCTAAATCCCATTTTTCTCATTCTTATTTTAAATTCTTTATTTAAATATCTGGACAAAAGTATTATACCTGTTAAAATTCTATTCACTAGTTCCACCAACATCTTTGACATTTATGGTCAGTGTCTATTGATTTAAAAAAAAATAAATGGCTTTGAGTCACAATTTCTTATTTCTTTGTATGCTTTGAGTTTTTTTGGTTGGGTGCTGAATTTTGTGAAAATTGTATTGCTGATTGTCTTTTTTCCCCCAATGGCTTTCAGTAGAGATTGTTAAGGATAGTTTTGACAGGCAATGTTTGGAACATGAGTTTGGGTCTTTTCAGGCCTGTTTTGTAATAATTCCTGGGAGGCCTCTAGAGTTTCTACATAAGGTACATTTAATCACTACCCCTACAGTCTGACTCCCTTGGAGTCTCTCCTCCATTTTTCATGGACAGAAAGATGGGTGGTAGCTTATCGGAGCACAAGTATCTCTTTAATTGTGAGCTCTAAAAGCCAGCTGATGATTTCATTACTTAGAAAATCATTCCTAATGATGTCCATAATCATTCTACATATTCAATGTATCCCATTTTGAAGAATTTAGGGAATGCTTTTGGATTCTCTGTATAATTTTCTCTCTTCTGTCACAAAGTAAAACCACTTCCTATAAATATGCTGTTCCAGATCACCCAAACTACAAGCTTCATTTCCTTGTTTGTTGAAGCTCTGTGGTTTCTCATTTTCATAAGCCTGATGTCCAGAAATCTCTACCAACAGAAAATTGCAATGACATTGGCTATCCTTCTTGACTATCCTCTCAGGCATTGTGTTGAGTTTCCCAATTAGAATGATTGAAAAATGTTGTTTTTCATGTTACTTGGAGTGTATGTTCTGGTCTTTATTTATGTATCACTTCTGGAAAGAAAATCAATATCTGTTTTAATTAAAATAGCTTTGGATTTCCAAAAAAGTTGCCATTATATTACAAAGGATCCTCACACAACAGCTAGAGACAGGCTGGGAGGGTAAGCAGAGGGTGATTTAGAAGTTGCCTCCCTGTGATACTGTGAATCAGAAGAGTCATGGAAACAAAGGACAAAATCCCAAAGAGAGAAAGGAGCCTTGGGATTTCCAAAAGAGTTGATAGGACTGCTTGATAGAAGACTGAGAGCATACATAGAAAGAAGTAGAAGCTCTGGCCAGTGAGGTGGGACACATCACCATGAGGAAGTACCTCTCTGAGGATATCAGATGGTTAGGATACACTAAGAGACTAACTTGTTCTTCGTGCAAGCCTTGAATTCAGTGATGGAAATGGTGGGGGAAATGCCACTTCCTGTGTAGAAAGTAAACATTAAAGCAGATATTGAATTTTTCACTCCATAACTTAGAATATCATAGCTAGAAGGCCTGTGTTGTTTGAGACTGAGCTGCTCTAAGAAATCTGAAATCAGGGAACAATTGCAGTTCAAGAAGACTGAGGACACCCTGCTGCAGTGCCTGGGTCAGATATGGTCCCAGGTGGTAGAGGGTCAGATAGTATGCATGGTGAGAAAATCCACAACAGGAGTCTGAAGCTATGGAAGAGTATAGTAATTGATATCCACGTGCTCTTTGGTTTCCAGCCAACCCAGACACTTAAAGATGACTAATTGCAGCACAGGAAATCTATGAACATATTTCTAACAATTTTGTCAGCCTCCCCTATGCTGTAAGTCGTGCAGCCAGGTGAGCCCAACACCTGAGTCCAAACCAAATGGAGCACTTGAGTCTGGATATTGTTTCTTATCTCATGGAGTGGTTTGCTTCTGGACAAGATATGAAAACATCAGAAACTTAAAGGTGGAGTACTGGGTGCCATGTGTTCTTCCCTTCCCTCCCTGCGTTCTGTCTGCTTTGCTTGCTCTAAGACACAAACAAAGGACACCTGATGGCTGGGACATTAGAATCCCTGAGTGTCAAGAGTAAAAACATGCCTATCACATAAATTGAAAAACCTCTGTTGCTATCAGTAACTACAGGTAGTCAAAGACAGGATGTTTCAAGTTTAAACATAGCAAAGCAGAGGGCAACTTACCCTTACCTGCCCCAAATTTCTTCACACAACACTAGCCTGAATAGCAGGACTGTCAACTATTGATAACGGATTTGATGAAATTATACCAGAAAAATCTTGAAATCTTTGAAATATATGGACATGTAAGTAAAGGAAGGTAGAACCACAAATGGAAATGTCCAAATAAGAAACACACAATTAAAATTCTAAGATTTCTACAAAAAATAAAACAGTATTAAAAGTTGCAAAAGAAATATCTGTTTATCCAAAAGGCAAATTAAGTAAAATAACATAAGATCTCTTGGCAGAAATTTCAAAAAAGGAAGCTTACAAAAATATATTCCAAGCCTTCTATCTAAATAACTATGAAACAAAGTAACTATGGTCCATTAAAATTATCACTTTAACTTAATGAAGAGAAGTACTTCATACAAGATGGGATAGAATCTAAAGTTCATAATCACATGCCACCAAGCAGATGATATTTTAAGGAACCATATAAACAAAAGAGGAAGAAATATAGAAATATGGAAGCTTTGGTGAGAATAATTTTATTGGTGGATTATATAAACAAATGAGATACAAGAAAAACTAATTATGCTCAACTCAATAAATCAACCAAACTCACAACTAACACTAGAGAAAAGAAATACATGCAAAAATATACAAAGAGTCTGAATTTTAAAGGAATATAGTCCATGTACCAAACAAGTAAATGTCCCAAACAAGTCAAATTATCTCACTCATTTCTCTGCAATTAGCCATTAAGCCAAATGATTAATTTCACCACATATTAAGAGAAAGTTGATCATGAAAATGTGATGATTATAAATGAAGGTGTATAAAACATCTAGAGACTCAGTATAATACAGCAAATTCTCCTGGCCATAAAATGAAATAGATCCAGAAACAAGAATTATAAGTTAAAAATCAATTAAACAAAGATGTTGGCTTCTAGAAGGTTTCAGTGCATCAAGGTATAGTAGAGTTCCCAGAGGCAGGAATACGCTATGAAGGCTTCTCACATTACAGTAGAGCAGGGATCAAACAGCTCAGCCACAAACAGGACATGGGGTAATTCAATTAAAGGCCTGTGTCTCAGAAATACAGTCTTCACAGTCCGTCTTTTTAGCATTAACCTGTTCTTTTCACTAGAATCACCCATGGAGGTCTGCTTATAAATGTTCTAGAATTATTCCAGCCCTCATCTCCAAGTTCTTCCAAATTTCTTGTACTTCTTCCAATTAAGCACAAATTCTAAAATGACACACAGTCTTGTAAATAATGTCACCATCTGGGGAAAAAGTATTCAAAAATATTTGCACACATATAGATGAATAGATGATGATGATAATGGTGATGATGATAATGATAGATGGCAGAAGATAGATTAATAGAGGAAGACAGACAGACAGACAGACAGACAGATAGATAGTAGATAAATAGTAGATAGATAGATGATAGTTTGATGAACAAAGGCTTTCTCACAAGCTCCTGTCTTCTTTAGCAGAGAAACACATTTTATATTTCCCATTACACCTCATTTTCCAAATAAAACCTTTAAACCATCAAGATGCATCTTGAGCAATAAAAGGTCATATCAGACCCTTGACTGGATGTTTTAAAATTCCTACATTCAGACTTTATAAACAATTTAATTACATTACTAGCATTTTTACATTACTATTCTCTACAGAAAATCAACCATACAGAAAATAATTTAGCTCATGGCTCCCCCTTCTGAATCAAATGCTCTCAATTATTTTATCTTAAGTATTTATTCATTTTTCTTCTTGGTAATTGCAGTATTGTTTATGAAAAATTTGTTTTTTCTGTTTTAAAATATATGTGTTGACAATTCATATCCATTTATGGGGGGGGAAAGAACTTAATTTTTCCCCATAATGCCTTCCACCTATCACTCCAAACCTATTAAACATCTTCCCATCCCTTTATTATCCATTCTATCTCCATTTTGGCATCATTTTTGTGTTATTTTTTATTCCTCGCTTGGTAGAGTTTCATATTTTACTTTACATTTTGTCCCTCGGTTGAGTGATCTTATCCTGTGTGGTTATTTACCTTGAACATGTGATTGAATCTAGTGTGAATCCTGTTCATATTAACATAAACTGCCTCCCCAAGACTTATCTATGGGAGAGGAGAATTATATACACAGATTTTGAGTTGGAAGAACTTTTGTCCTTTCTCTTAAGTCAATCAAACCCTGCCTGAGACTGGTCAGAGGAGTAAGGGAGACAACATTCTCACCGTTTAGCATCCAAGTATCTACTTAACTCACCTGTTTTATTAAGCCTACTTAACCCACCTTGATGTTCATAATGGTTGAGAATGAGGGTGTGTAGTCAAGATGGTCATAAAAAGACCTTTGTGTTGACAACAATGATACTTAAAATAGACTAAAATTCAAGTAAATCATGCAGCTTCACATAAATAAGAGATATTCTTAATATGTAATTCATTGTCTCATGTAACTTTTAGAAGGAATTGGTAAATGCCATCCTAAATAAAATGTCTAAACCAAAGTTTTAATAACTACTCCCAACATGCAGTAGTCAATGTATATATAAATTGAAAATTAGGGAAATGCACATAATTTATGTGAACTTTTACCAAACTACTTAATTCAAGCAAACACAAGGCTTACTAAAATCACAGTTACACTGAGTAGTTATTAACCTAAACCTCTCACTCCTAAAGAGACTGAAGCTTATATCCCATAGTTACTAAATACAGATTTATTACAAGAAGATGCACTGTATGATTTTAAGTCTTTATAAATTATCTGAGCAGCACTAACTAAGTAAAATTAGATTTTTTTGAAACTCTTGCTTTATTCAGTAGGAATAGCAAGTTCATTATTTGCCAGTAAATGGAATAATCGGCTAATTAGCAGCACTTGTTATGTGATGAATATTCAATTACCAGAAGAGAAAGGAGAAAAGAGGCATGATACCTTGGTAAATTAATTCCTTCTTGTGGACTGAATTTGCATCCACCTGGCAGAAAACATCAACAGCTTCTTAGTAAAACCCATGGGAGTTTTGCCAAATTCAAGGAATTAAGGGGCATTTAACCCTTTCATTCTCTGGCAGAAGATTGTCCCTCACAGATGTTTTCTTCATAATGTGGTTGAAATTAATCACATCTGCCTAAGCTGCATATATTTTGCAATGCTTAGAATGGTAATTAACCACATTTCCTGTCTCACTTGTGTCCTGTATCTCATATAGAGGAAATCTATAAAGAATTTGTAAAAAAAAAAAACAAAACAAACAAACAAAAAAAACACCTCTGAACACATATATGAGCAGGTGATACTTCAATGCAATTGTAATGATCTTGCAAAAGCATTGTGAAGCCTATAATCACCCAAGATACCTTCAATAAGAAGTGAATTTCCCAGTTCTCACCTAAATGCTGTCTCTACTTTCCTTTTTCTAGATATTCTGTTTTCCCACACTGAATGCTTTTTCTCTCAGATTCTAGATCTGGACATGGGAGTATCTGTCAGTAAATGATTCAGCAAGACAGTCATAGAAGCTGTGCAAGTTGGGAGAGTTCCAAGTCTACTTGCAAGTTAGTAAGAAAAGAAAATATGATTAGTTGCTCCAACCAGTCATAACCTCATCTACATTTTATGACTACATCTATAATTGCTGGTGCTATGTAGGAAGGAGGAGAGTTGTGTATCAACATCAGAAAATAGTGAAATCCAGCAACACATATGAGTTAGTTGTGTGGAAGAATGGAGAGGAGTGACTTCTATGGCGGTTGATATGATGATGAGGAGTGACCTCAAGAGCAGGTGATGTGATGGTGTAAACTGCATTATTTGCACACTGTAAAAATTACAGGATTCAGGATTTAGTTATGACTCTTACAATGTGTGCTCTCCACTGCAATGAGTTTAGAAAGCATAAATCTTTAAATATACCCAATCTTCACTCTAATTTTAATCAGGAAATTTGATCTCATGATACAAATAAAAAACAAGAGTATTTAATTAGTGCCTATTTTAATTAACTAATGATCCAATTTAGGATTGATTAAGGTAGAGTGCCACTGTTACATGAATTTAATATAGCCACATTATTTACAAGTGATTGCTCATTCTTGTTCTACTAAAACATAATTGATTGTGGGTTGCTTTCCAATATTTTTAAAATAATATACATGTTTTTGTTGTGTATTGCTTATTCCTCTAATTAGTGGTATTTTGATGAGGGACTTAATGGGAACTGTCATGGCAGTGGATGTAAAGAGAGACAGAGGGCCTATAAACCATAGCTCCTTGACAGGGCACTGGACTATGCCCACAATCCTGGCACTCTGGAGACTGAGGCTTAGGAATGAGTGTTCAAAGGAAGTCTGGTCTACATGGTGAGTTACAGGCCTGATTGAAAAACAAAGAAAGACCTCATCTCAAAAAACAAACAAATATGCAAATGAAAAAGTACCTTTACTGTAACTCCAGGGATGTATCTGATTACAAATACACCTCAAAAATGACAATGTGAAGGAAATTAAAATCCCAGACCAGTGTGCATGTGTGTGTGTGTGTGTGTGTGTGTGTGTGTGTGTGTGTGTGTGTGTGTTAAAATTTAAAGGCTCTTCCCTCTGTAATTTGGGCAAACCTAAGAAAGGATCCTTTAGACATATCTAACTCTTCTTTAAACTACCACTAACTGAAAAGCAGTACTCCTTCTATAACATGAACTACATTTTTCTCTCCCCTCTCTCTCAGCATGCAAGTGTTAAGGGAAGGACACACAGAGACTCAAAGAAGACAATCCTCCACAAACCAGGAACAGAATCCTCCCTAGACAAACAACCTGCCGGCACCTTGAATTTGGGCTTCTCAGAATCCAGAGTTTTTCACCAAGTCTACATTATATTGTCTTGTAGCTTGAACTGACTGAGACAGGGTCCCATAGTTGCAGCACCATAACATCCCTGTTTGTCTATCTCTACCTGTAAATGGCTTGAAAACTAGAGCTTTGGGTTTTTTTAAAATTATTTCTTCATTGTTTTGCTATTATTTCATTTCCACCCTCCTTATCCTTCCTCTAAGCCTCTCATATGTTCTCATTCTCTTTCAAATTCATGACACTTTACTTGAATATATGTAATATACATGTATGTATGTGTATGTATGTATCCATATATACATGTATAGAGGGGTCTGTGTATGTATGCATCACATGTATACATTTCTGTGTCTTTATCTATAAATATACATATATATTAATTAGATCAAATTCCTTATCATTACCTAACTCTTTATTTATATCCCTTGCCTAGCTCTGGAATACACACACACACACACACACACACACACACACACACACACACCAATTTACAGCAAATAATCCATACTCCACATGTATTTTATTAATTAATTAATGCTTATTGATTAATTGAATTAAAGAAGGATAAAGCATAAGGATCATGTTCTTAAATCTCTTTCATCTTATTTTTTCTAAGTAACCATACTTTTGGTTTTTAAATCTAAAGTTCTGTTGTTCAGACTGCACATTGAAGAACTTGCCTTGGTGGACTAATTATTCTCTTCTTATTCCATCAGATGATGTCAGGTCCAAGTATATGTTTGACACATATGGAATCTATAAGAAAAATATTGAAGTGCTTTGAGATATTGTGTAAAGGCAATACAGACTCCATTTTAGGGTAGGGCCATCATCTTAGAACACCTGCTGTACTCAGTTCTAGGAAGGACCTCAGGAATGTGCCAGGACAACTTGAATAGATACATAGCAGTATGTTCCCATAGACATTCTGTCTGCAGTTTATGGCCTTTGAAGATATCTAGATAATCCTGCTGAGCAGTCCAGATAATCCTGTTCAGCAGGTTGTGATTCCCTGCCAAAAGTCTAAGCCAATGGTTTCAAATGTGGTTTTCTGCTTAAAGTCTAGACCAATAGTTTAAAAAAAAAAAAATCACCTTGCCCCATATCCCTTCTACCCAATCCCAAGCATGTAATTCCTGGCTTGTCCCTATAAAAACTCTACACCTGGGCCACTGCCACATTTCTTTCCATCAGCCAGCCATGCAGTGGCCCAGGTTGAACCTGACAATAAAATGATCCTTATGTGCTTTCATCGGAAACCAGCTCCTTGGTGGTCTCTGGGGGTTTTGCCAAACGGGTACAACAATTGCACTTGCATGCTAATCATTTTTTGGATGCTTTCATTGTTTGAAAAATCAGTCTATGCCATTAGTATTTAATTATGCACTGTTAGTGAATGACCATGCTATAATTTGTATCAAGCATATTTCCCAGAGGCCCACATATTAGAAACTTGGTCCATTTCTTAGTTAGTCTTCTATTTCTGTTAAGAGATACCATGACTACAGCAACTCTTGTAAAAGAAAGTATTTAATTGGGTTTGTTTGCAGTTTCAGAGGTTTAATCTGTTGTCATCATGACAGAGAGCAAGGCAGCATGCAGGCAGACACGGTGCTGGAAAAGTAGCTGAGAGTTCTACCTCTGAGGCCACAGGCAGCAAGAAGAGAAAGACACTGGGACTAAGTTGGGCATTTCAAAACCCCAAAGCAACCCCAACCCAGTGACACATTCCCACCAACAAGGCCATATCTCCGAATCCTTCTCAAGTAATGCTATTCCCTGATGACCAAGTATTCAAATAAGAATGGCCTCTCACACCACAGTTCACAAAATGTTCCAAGGGGAGCAGAGAGAACTTAGGGTGGTAGAGCCAACTAGGAGATATTTAGACTGAAGGAAGCCTATCTTTAAAGGGATTAGAGGATCTTATCCTCTCCATTTTCTCTCTTTTTTTCCCTTGGGTATGTTGTGAGTCAGCTTTGCTCCCTTGTCCCAGTATAATATCCTGTTTCGGCACAGATCAAATGTTATAATTCCAAGCAGTCATAATTTATAACTCCATGCCAAAATAAACCTTGTATTCTTCTAAATGAATTGTTTCAGGCATCTTGTTATAGTGGCAGAAAGTTGAATAACACAGTCCTGAATATTCTTTGGACAAATATAGTTATAATCATGATGATATTTATGTAATCAACAGTAGGGAATCAAAAGAAAGCAGCTAAGTAAAAAGCCTAAGCTAAACATTAAAAAAAATATATTTTAAATGCACTGTTTTTCAACTTGATGAAAAAGATAATCTTTGAATATATAATGATTATTTTAATCTAATTAATTCCCAATGCTGCAGTACTCCAAATGATTCATATTCATCATTAAATTCTAGAAACCCTTTTTCTTATTTTCAGTCCTCACATTTTTACAGCAGAGAATAAAGTGGAGTCCTTCTCTTCCCAGCTTCATTAGCATTGTAATTTCTTGCCAAGAGGATCAACTTGATATACTTGAATTCAACTTCAAGTTGAAGTGTACACTAATCCAGTTAAAATGTCTCTACAAATTTGACATAAATTAATGAAGTTTCCAAATGTTTTGTCAAATACATATAATGATGCAAGAGATAGACACATTTTTTTCTTCACAACACCATGAGTCTCTTATAATCTCAGAGGAAGATTTTGAAATTTAATATAAATATAATTCATGTGGTAAATCATGCATGTATTTTATAATTTTTATTAGCTAACTTGTTTATTTTCACATGATATTGAATTACCATGCAACTTAATATTTCATTTAACTTAACTTGTTCTTGTATTACTTAAGCAAGTAATAAAAGAATTATAAATTAAACAAAGCTTGTGAAGGGACTGGTAAGTTGGCTCAAGCATTAAGGGCCACTTGCTGATCTTTCAGAATCCCAAATTCAGTTTCCAGTACATATATGGTAGATCTTAAACATCTATAACTTTAGTCTGAGGGGACCCATTTCTTTCTTCCCAGTATCTGAAGACACTAGGCACATACATGACAAACATGCATGCGGGGAAACATTCATACAAGTGAAGTACAAATAAGTGAATCTTAAAAATAATTGACTATGAACATTTTGTTTACATTATATTCAGATGTCAACAGCATGTATTAATCTGGGGAAATCTTTTTCTAACCATTTATATAAAGAAAAAAGTCTGAGAAATCCATTGTAATCATTCTGCATGATAGATGTTACTACATATTATTCTTGACCAAAATTTTCAGAGAACAGTGTTGCCCTTATGCTACAGACCTGCAGATAATCATGAACTTGGATTTAACTTTGTGCAGGAAATGTGAGAACAGAACATCACATTTCCATTCTTCATTGAGTTACTCACAGTATCCTGCCTCAGAAATGGTCCTGACTATCTCAGAAGTGCTTGTGCATAAGTAACCATCTAAGATGAGATGATATCGAATCATTAAAGAGGTGTTAAAAATGCAAGCCTATTACTGAGTGGAGAAAAGCAAATGTATTCTCTCTGACTCGTGTTTTTCAGTGCCCTCCACCATGGGAACAGTTAAACTTCCTTTGACAAAGGAACTCAAGAGAGAAACAGCATCCTTTTATCTACATCAAATCAGGTTAGATGATTTTTTTTAACACTTGTTTACATAGTATAACAATACAGTAAATTTTAATGAAATGTTGTATCAGCATTAATAGTATTTGAAGAAATTATTTTAAAAACAGCCAAGTTTCTTCTCATTCTCTAATAATGAACACTATTCATCTCTAGATTTTTGGATACCACATGAGAATATGTAATATCTCTTTCTATTGAAAAATGAATAATTATCAGGAGACCAGGTAAAAATAAATTGAAACTAAATAAATAAATAAATAAATAAATAAAATTTCTTTGCTAGTGTGTAGAAAAGCAGAATTAAATGGTTGTGATATAAATTCTGTGTCCTGCTACGCCTAGAACATTTGGTCATCAACCCTTCATAAAGAAAGCGTTCACATGATTTAGAGATCGAAACACCCAATAATGGCCCTCTTCTCTGTCCTCTTAGTCTCCCTGTCTCGCTTGCATTCTCTCTGCTGTTCTCATTTTTCTCATCCATGAGCATTCAGTTTTCTTCTTCTTTAAATTTTCTGGAATCTTCTTCCGTACTTCTTCCCAGACCTCAGGTTTTTAGAGATAGCCTAAATAATGGTTTCTTAAATGACTTTCCAGCAGATTCTAAACTAACCTTGTTCCCATTTACAAATGTCCTCATTCCTTAGTCTCCTGCCAGCTCCCTGCAATCTAGTTTCTCTTTGTGAACTGATTTCTATTTATAGTTTTCCACACTTAATTATCCAAGACTCAGAACAAAAAGAATGCTTTCCCACTGTTTATATTACTGCCTGAAGAAGCCACAAAACAGTTTTATCACTTGCCTGAATGATGAAGCAATACAGTAAAATAAATGGAAGTTTATTTCAGCATTAGCACTATTTAAAAAAAAATAGTAAATTGATTCACCTGGCTCCCCTAGGCTTAAAAGAGTCTCCCAATTTCCATCATATCACATTTTATTCTAAACTTCAGAACTGGGTCACTTGATATCTGTCTCTTTGTTTTCCTGTTTTGTCTTTCTTTTTCCCCTTGCTCTGTATATCTTTTATGAACCAACTGGAGACTGCTGTCTTCTTTGAGCTTTCTGTATTTAAAGCCTAAATTCTCTGAGGTATTATAGCCTTATGAAAGTAGATTCTATTTTCAGGTTTGAAAGGACTTGTGTTAGTTTCCTTGTGTTGACATAACAATGAACTGCAATCCAAGGGGATTGCAACAAAGAATACATTCTTCCGAGTTTCTGGAAGTCAGAATGGCAAAATCAATGTCAGCCAGGAACTCTTCCCTCTGATGGCTCTACAGAAGAATTCTTTCCCACTAACTCTTGCTAACCTCTACTAATTTCTCAGTGTTCATGTTCCTTCACTTCCTGCCCCAGTAGTCCACCATTCCCTCTGTCCCCATGGCCATCTTCCCTCTGTATTTGTGTGTCTCTATTTCCCTTCTAGTTAGAACACCAGCCACTGGGATTAAGACTCATGCTAACTTCATTGTTTTCACAAAGGGCGTGTTTTCCATGTTTTGAGATCCCAGGCCTTCTAGCTGCCGTTCTTCCTCTCCCAGCAGAAGGTCACATTTACAAAGAAAAGATGGTGGGTTATCTGCAAATCTTGTTAGGTGATACTATACAATCCATTATAAAGTCACTCAAATGCAAATAGACCAATCATTTATGAAAAGAGCATGGATATATGCCAACTAACTCTGCTTAAAACTTAAGTTGGTTCTAGAACTCACACATTAGTATGCATCCCATTTTTAAAAGGATGTCTCAGAAGTACAGAAAACAAACACATAATATTGTCTCTGAAACATAAATATATGTATGCTTTCCTCTTGATTCTCTTCTTGAACTCTACAGAATGGAAGGTATTACCTTGTCAATACTGCTAACTATTGAATGGTTAAATACACATTTATTGCACAGAAGATCTTCTCCAGGATATACATTTCCATTTAATATGATTGCCTTTTAAAAATATGCCACGAGCAGACTGAAAACCATGACATGTGTCTCTCCAGAAACCTGATTTAGTTCCAGTTGTCTCATTTTTAAGAAAATGTCTCCTAATTGCCTAGTTTCACATATAATTAGAGTTCATCTTCTCATAATGGCTTTGATGTCAGACAAATGTGGCTATGAATCCTAAATTTGCCACAAAATAACTGTTTTGACATTAAAATTAAATAATTTCCCTAAGCTTCAACCTTCAGCTTGGCAAAACGGGGATGTAATATTACCATAAAGAGTTAATGAAGGTAGTAATTAGATAATAGATCATTAGCCTAATGCTTGCCAGACATACTGGTGACTTATGATAACTTTCATTGTCCCAGCTATATGGAAATGTCATTTAACACCACAAAACCTGTTACTTTGAGAATGGGCTATGACCCTATGCTACTTCATGTTCTGATAACTCTAGAGTAGCTCATGTAGATGTGTGCACTGTTTGACAGACCAAAATATCATTATCTTGCTGTTTGTGTATAAAAGCAAATTTGTTCCAAACACCAAGAGTTCTAATGATCAGGGGCCTGAAGTATGTAGTTTTGCATTTGAAATGGGCTTTGCAGCTCTTTAATCTCTATTCTTTATCAAAAAGACATTTGAGGAGGAAACTGAGGCATGCTAGGATTTTTCTAAAAGAACTCAGAATCTCCTACTTGAACTTTATCTGTTTACAAGACCCTTGTTTCTCTGTTCACTGCATACCCATCACCAACCCTTGGGAAATGAGGCCAAAACAGTCAGTTATTACCTGATAGACACTTTTTTTCATTTTTCTTTAAAAGTAAATTCTTTTTTGAGACAGAGGATAGCAAAATGAACTTTATATTTTGTGACTTCCCCTGTAACTAGAAATAGCTCTGTGATAAAGTTCATACATTAGCTATAAGTAAAAATTTTTCTGCGGGACTCCCAAAATCAGAATAGTCTAAGAATTCTTCACAAATAACAACCCACCCAGAAAAGTGTGTAGGGGACCCATCACTACTGGGCCTGCTCCATAAGTGGTGCTTCGAATACTTCAAGGTGAAGGAGAGGCACAGTAAGCAGAAGTACAGGGTATGTGAAAACAAATGCCTCATGGGTAAACATGTACGTAAATTCACAAATCATTTTTTTACTCTACATTAAAGCTAAAACAACAGTTTTAACAATAACTGCACTTTAGGAATTCAATGGCTACACAACATAAAAGGATATAAATTATACTCCCCAAAGCATAAAACTAAATGAGTAGTAAAAACACAGCTTTTTACAGAATGGAATTTCAGTTGTTAGCAACTCAAAGTGCAGTTTTTACTGCGATTGTTTAATAAAATTCCCAGATTCCCATGAAAACTTCAAACCAACAGAATGAATTTTTTGAGCACATCACTACAAAAAGAGTCAAATCATACACATACACAAATGTACACAAGGCATATATACACATATGTATATGTATATATGCATATACATATATACAAATAAACACATAAATGCATACACCTACAAACTCACTTATGTACCCATTATGTTATGTGACACTGTTCCTGGGTAAATGTGAACCAGTCTACTCATCCAGATAGGGAACTGAGGAGAGATGATAATACGGATACCTTTAAAGCCCAGCTTGGCAAACCAGTGAGTTTACTGGGGTGCATACAGGAAAATGAGGGAAGTTTCTTACTGGAGCAAAGACAGCAGTGTCACCCAAAGTTCATCCAGCATGAGTGACAGCTCGTGAAAGATGGACGTGTGGAGAGTTCTGAACATCCTGCAAGCAGCTTAGGAGGTGGGAGAGTGTCTTTTCCACATGGCTAGCTTAGCTGCTCCCTGAGCCTCTCTGCCTGGTAGCTTAGCTGGCCTCTGGTTCTTCTGAACAGCATAGTTGATCTTGTTTTGAATAGTCTGAGCCTCTTTTAATACGCACCTCTTTCAAGATGCGCAGCTTGTCTTAGGGTGTCTTTCAGAAGTCCCCACTGCTTATGTGCTCCTAGAGAACCTGACTGGTGAATCTGGTCAGTTTCAGAAACTATTGTGTTGTTTATTTGCTGCCTTAAAAGGTTCCCTGCAAGGTGGGATGTTTCACTTCCTTTTAGAACATCCTCTCTTAACCAGATTTCCTCCAAGATAGAGACTTTTACTCCTGAGAAAACTGCCACCGAATAATAAACAAACCCACATATGCGCTCGTGCGCACGCGCATGCACACACACACACACACACACACACACACACACACAAACTCCAAGAAAGAGGACAGAAGAGATACAAAGCAAATATAAAACAACTTAAAATTAGAAATAAGTTCTAACCCTCTAACCATGTCACAACTCCATAATATTTAAATGGATTATATTCCTCAATAGAATGGCTGATAGAAAAACGAAACAAAACAAACAAAAAACAGAAAAAGAACAAAACCCCTTTGTTGACAAGGAACTCACTTTAACTTTAAGTAAGAAATAGGTGGGAAAAAAAATGAATGGAAATTATATAAATGTGCCAGACATTCAAGCATATCAATTTGCAGCATTGACACTGTTGCATCTGAAGGTATGACTGATGTATCACAATATTAGCAGGAGACTTTAATACCCCAAAATAGATAGTGAAAGGGACATCTAAACAGAATAACAATAAGCTAACAGAGAGCAGTAACACCACCATTGTCCAAGTACATCTAAAATACACACACACACACATACACACACACACACACACACACACAAACACACACTCTACACAACAACAGAATGTGTATCCTTCTCAAGTGTAGGAGTACTCCCCTGTATAAATCACATTGGGACACAAAGCACTCCCAGTGCACTTAGGACAAAGTTGTAAAAAGGCAGTAAAATTACACATTAGTAACAAAAGTAAAGCTGGTACATTCAAAAACATGTACCAAATAAGAACATAATTTTTAATATCCCTTGATGGCAAATCATAAAAAAAACAGGGGAAGGAGGAAGAAAATACCTTGAGATGGGAAAAAAAATAAAAATGTAGCACACCATAACTTAGAGAATTCAAGAAAAAGAATAAAGTTTACTTGACTTCATAGTTGAATGAATTGGAAGGAAACAGTAAAGATAAATTAGAAATGTACAAAATAGTCAATAGAGCGATAGAAAACTATTGCACCTAAGAGTTGATTTTCAAATAAGTAAACAAGACAAGTCTTTAGTTGTAGAGAGCTGTGCACAGCCGCACCCATAAGATGCGCTGGCTTCAGCCCCCACCTTCCCGATGGTGAGTGCTCTCGGGAGTAAACAACTCCATATTTGGCTTAGTTCTAGGACCTTGCTTGCTCCGGTGAACCTGGACCTATCCGCAGTGCCCACGTGGCAGGCTGGGGTTGGCCACCCAGGGGCCCTTTAGGTCGTGGGTGGGCTTTCCCTGGGGTCAGAAGATTGTTCAAGGTTCCTGAGTAAACTGCTGAAAGAAAAGCTCGGTGGTGAGTCTTCCTTGCTGGTCGAGGCGGTCGTGACATTTAGTTACAATAACTAAGCTGTAAAAATGACACAATTAAATGAGAAAATAGATACTGCAATTGATAACACAAAAATGTAAAGGACCATAAGACAGAATGATAAACAATGACACACTAAGAAATAAATAATCTGGAAGACATGGATACATTCCTACTCACATATACCTGCCTAGGACTCAATTAAGAAGAAATAGAAAATTTAAGTAACCCACTAATTAATAAGAGGTTAAAATGGTAAGAAAATACTCCCAACAAAGAAAAGCTCTAGACCAGATAGTTGTGCTGATGAGTACTATAAACATTTAAAGAATTAATATAAAATTTCCAATAATAGATATTCAAACAGGAAACACCTCCAAACCCATTCTATAAGGTCAATATCACCCAATAACAAAGCCAGAGAGAGGTTACAGGGCAAGAAATAAAATCTAAGGGCAATATGTCTGGTGAAGAAAGATGTAGAGATTAATAATACATTAGATGAGTCACAGACAATAACCAAGTCTGAGTTATACCTTGTATGCAAAGATGGTTCTACATGTCTTAGTTGATTAAGATGATACACTAGAAAACAGAATGAAGGATGAAAATAATGTCATTTGGATAGGTTTGTGTAAAAAATGCCCCCCTACGCCCTTTCATTTGAGTACTTGATGCCCAGTGGGTTATCCTAGTTAGGGATGCTTAGGGGGACGCTAAGGCCTTTTTAGAAGTACATCATTGGAGCAGACTTTGAGGTTTCCAAGACTTGTACCATTTGCAGTTCACTCTCTCTGCTTTCTGTTTACAGTTTAAGATGTGAGCTCTCAGCTGCCCCTGGCACTATGCCTGATGCTTGCCACAATGCTTCCAGGAATGATAGTGATGGACTCTTAGGCCCCAGGCACTGTAAGCCCATAGTAAAAACTAAACTTCTATAAGTTGCCTTGTTCATGGTGTTTTATCACAGTAACAAAAAAGTAGCTGAAAAAAAATTCATCTCAAAATACAGAGAAAAGAAAATGACCTTATTAAATGCCTTCACAAATGAAGTATAAAGAAATATCTCCCAACATGATAGGAGGGACTATACATGGAGGACCCATAAGTAATGTCATATTCAAAAAATGTAAACTGAAAACTCCATTAGATCAGCAGGTGATTAAAATTATCACTCTTAGCCAGGAGGTGGTGGCTCACGCCTTTAATCCCAGCACTCGGGAGGCAGAGCCAGGCAGATCTCTTTGAGTTCTAGGCCAGCCTGGTCTACAGAGCGAGATCCAGGAAAGGCACAAAGCTATGTAGAGAAGCCCTGTCTCGAATACACACACACACACACACACACACACACACACACACTTGCCACTCCTATTAAACACAGAATTGGAAGTCAGAGTGGAGCACAAAGGATAAACAAAAGGACAAAAGGAGCCTGAAGAAAGGGACAGGGGGGAGAGGGGAGGAACCCAGGAACATCTATATTCAAAGAGAACAGCTCTGCTTTTTAGCGCTGTACTCTTATATGTAGGAACTCTGATGACTGTACAAATGAACACTTGTTAGTTGAAAAATAAAAAATAAATAAAACTTAATTTGCCTTGTTTCTGTATATTAACAAAAGATGATCAGGATAAACGTTCAGTAGATTTGTATTAGTCTCAAAAATAACAATTGTAATACTAAACTTAAACAGAACCTGGAGATTTTGGATACACTACAAAATACAAACTGAGGAAACTAAAGAAAGAAGATACTGCTAGGTTTCAAACCCAAGACAAATGGCTGAGGTGTATAGTTAACATGTCAAAGCCATAACATGGATGCCAGATTTTCCCAGCATCCCTCAGTCCCTGCCTGGTACAGGGTATAGCTTGAATATCCTGCTCCCTACCCTGAACTCTCCAGCCCATGAACTGGGCTGCCCCTCTTCCGGAGGCTCTTCCCTATCTAATACGGTTTAGCTTCCCTTTTGTGCCTTTGGCCTCATGGCTGCTGCACCTGGTTTCCTTCTCTCTCTTTTCCTCCCCTCCCCTTCTTCCCACATGGCCCAGCTCAACCTAGTCATATCCACTCTGGACTCTCCCACATATCCCTGCCTCTGCCTATGTTCTCCCTATAATCTACAATAAACTTTCTCCTCCACCATACCTAGAAGCAATCATGGCCTTTCCTTTTCTTTTTCTTTCTTTCGTTCTTTTTTTTTTTTTCATTCATCTGGTGCTAAAACCTGGAATAAAACAATGTTTCTACATTGAGAGACCTGATTGTTAAAATGCCCATACTACTCAAATGGATGTAAGGGTTCAAGGAAATACCTACCAAAATACCAATGTCAAAATGTTCAGAAATAGGAAAAAAAATATAGTATTCATGTAAAATTCCAAGTAATATCTTGAAAAGGAGGAATAAGTCTAGAAGCAGTGATCTAATAGATTTCAAAATCCACTGCAAAGCGTCAGAGATGAAAAAAGCATACTGCTCTTGAAGAGATCCATTCATGTACAGCAACCAGGGGCACAATATGGGACAGGCTCCTCAACAAAGAAAGTTGGAAAAATTAGGCAGCTGCATGTTGCATCATGAGATTGAACTTTTATGCTATACACTCATGTGTGTCCCCAAATATCCAATGAAAAATACATTTGAAATGTTATGTGGAATTATAAAGCTTCTAGAAGAAAGACTGGTGATGATTATCTGGGGAAGTACCACCCCAAACACAGGCAATCAAAGCAAAACCCTAGAGAGACCATGGTAAACAAAAATGCCTCTGTAAAGGGAAAGGAGTAAGTGTGAAGTGATAAGGTAATCATGGAATGGAAAAGTAGTTTCAAACAGTATGTCCAATAAGGATAAATATCCAAAAAATATAGGAAAATCCTACAATTCAATAATGAAAGATAGCATAATGAGTCCTTCAGTTAAGGGACGAAATGCACATTTCTCTGCTGTGGATATTGCTCTGTGTAAATAAAGTTCTGATTGGCCAGTGGCCAGGCAGGAAGTATAGGCGGGACAAGAGAGTAGAGAATTCTGGGAAGTAGAAGACTGGAGAGAGACACCTCCAGCCGCCGCCAGGAGAAGCATCATGTAAAGACACTGGTAAGCCACAAGCCATGTGGCAAAGTATAGATAAGCAGAAATGGGTTAATTTAAGATAAAAAAAAAAAGTAGATAACAAGAAGCCTGCCACAGCCATACAGTTTGTAAACAATGTAAGTTTCTGTGTGCTTTCTTGGTTGGGTCTGAGTGACTGTGGGACTGGCGGGTAAGAGAGATTTGTCCTGACTGGGCCAGGCAGGAAAACTCTAGCTACATTTCTCAAAAGAAGAAACACAACCAACCAACAGGTTGTATAAAGATTTCAACACCATTTGTCATCAGCAAAATGTACCTCAAGGCCACTCTTCGATGTCCTCTGTCTGCTGTCCCACCAGCCAGCTCCCTGAAACTTATTAATTATGAAGGCTCAGCTGATAGCTTAGGCTTGTTCCTAACTAGTTCTTATAACTTAAATGAACTGATTTATATTAATCTATGTCCTGCCACACCATTCTTCTTCCCAGAGTTCTCTCTCTGCCCATAAGTCCCACCTATACCTCCTGCCTAGCTATTGACAGTTCAAATTTTATTACACAAATTACAGCAATACATCTTAAACAATATACAAATATTCCACAAAAGTCTGCCTCTAAGAATTATTATTAAAACAGCAAAACAAAAGACAGCAAGTATTAGAATGTTGGTGAATTCAACTATTAGACACCTTCAGTTCCATGGTACATTTGTGCATCTGCTATGAAAGGACATATGGGTGACCTTGCTTATTTCTTGGGTCTCATTTTTCTGCTTGTTTATTTTAAAACTTATTAAATAATTTTATTATCCCCTCCTTTATATTGCTAACAAGTTTAAGCACATTACAAAATCTGAAAAAACACAACACCCTTTGGTTTCCATAAAGTATATATAAAAATCTCTATTCAGAAAACAAATATCCAATAATTACATTGACCAGCTATCTTTAAGCATGTAATCCTCCCAAGATATAGTAAAAATGTGAAAATTAAATTAGAAGGTGAGATAGTGTTGATGAAGTTCATTTTAACAATTTTAGGTAACCAACTGTGCTAATTAAATTTAAGTTAAAGTTATGGCCAGATAAAATGAGCAAAAAGATTATATAACTACTTAAAAGTATCCCTCAAGCAAAATCTGATTTGTGCTTAGAACAGTTGGCAGTAAACAGTACGAATGGTCACAGAAATCTCCAGCTTTCCTAATAGCCATTCTGCAAGAAGGAGGAGAAAATGAAAACATTACCATCTTTAAACAATGGGAGTCAAATTGTAACTGTTACCATACTAACCACTTGCATTAAAAAAATAAACACAGTAGTACCCTTGGTTAATTAGGCAAGAATTTTCTTGAAACCCACAAAGCATCAAATAGTTTCCTGTTGGTCAATAGATTTAAGTCATAACCAATAATATGATTATCCCTTGCCCATCAAATATTTGAACAGTGTGAGGTGTTAGTAGTCTTGGTACTCATTGCTCACCACATCCTGTCACTGCAGCCTGGTGACTACTCTGGAAAAGGTATCCCTGCCAAGGAAAATGAAAGCAGCTGGAAAATATAGACACAAGACAGAGAAAACACGACAGTCGGAGAAGAGAATGGTATCTCCAGGAGAAAACTTGAAGAGAGGAGGAGGTCTGAAGACCTCATATGTCAAGTCTAGATTGTTTTCAGCTCTCAGTTAAAGCACCAAGATGAACAGAAAACAGAACAGAAAAAAACCAGACACGCGCGCGTGTACTTCAGACGTTGGAAATGAAAAAATCTGATCATCAAAACGTGCATCAAGCTGGACAGTAGTGGCGCACGCCATTAATCCTAGCACTCGGGAGGCAGAGGCAGCCAGATCTCTGTGAGTTTGAGGCCAGCCTGGTCTACAGAGCAAGTTCCAGGATAGCCAGAGCTTTTCTGTCTCAAAAAAAGAAAACAAACAAACAAAACAACAACAATGCATCAGTTGCCTGTGATTCTTTCCAATCTTCATGAGTTTGCCTTCACAATGGCATTGTCCCCTCTCCCGAGAGGGCCTTAAAACAGTGAGATTACCCCAAAGTCCAGCTGCTACGTTAAATGAAAGCCTAGCAGAATGTCTCAAGCTCGTTGTATGATACCCAATCACAGACTACAGAGATCTGCTGATTCATGTTGAATACCACAGGAAGCAGCAGCAGATCCTCACTTTTGTATCCAAAGATACTGGGCCGGTATGTTATGTTTGCTTACTTTGAATCACATCTTCCATCTTTTGTATAAGGAACTACCCTTCTGCCATTGGCACTCAGGCGAGCCAGGGTGTCCTATTGCTCAAATTCTTAAATGTTCTTATAATAATAATAATAATAATAATAATAATAATAATAATAATAATAATAAAAAACCAGAGCCAGATATTGGGGTAAGTGCTGAAATGTCAGAGAGACAAAGGGACAAGCCACTAGAGAAACTTCTCACCACTCCTGAACCCTCAGGCTGAATGGAAGGCAGGATCCTATCTCTATGCATCCTCTGACTGAAAGCCTCTGAGTCCTCAGGAGAAAAGGGCCTCCTCAGCTGAGAGGCTTAATTCCTGTCTCCTCATACCTCATATAGTGCAGCATCCTTGTGTATTTTCAAGCTTTTCATGTTGTTATCATTAAGCAGCATGATACAGCTGTGAGATAGAGGGAATATACTATTGGATTATTTTATTTTACATTTTTTGTTATAGTTACCTGAAACTTTGTTTATTTATTTATTTATTTTTTTATTTGGATAAATTTTTGCCTGCATATGTGCTGGTGTCCCTAGAGGCTAGAAGAGAACACTAGATTCCCCTAAACAGAGATACATGAGTCACTATGTGCATTCTGGGAATGGAACATGGGTCCTTTGCAAGATCAGCAAGTGCTCTAGACTGACAGCTCCCTCCCCATTTTGCATTTGTATGAGGCAAGCACAGTCCTTCAACCCAATTATAATCTCAAAAATAAGAAGGCACATTCATCTTTTAGAATGGATGATGAAGTCTAGTTCAACAGTAATTCTTTTGATTGTAAAACACAATTTTTAAAAGAGCAATCTAAGACAAAAAAAAATGTGCTGTAAGATAATAGCAAAGATCATAGTATCATGAATCATATGCTTCAAGTTTGGTGCAACATGATGGATTTTAAATGATTTTTTTCAAAATAATAGTAAAATAAATATTTATTTCAAATGTCTTAATACTAGGTTAAAATTAGATCTTTTAAACTAAACCATAATTATTACATATTTCTGGTTTCATTAACTTAATATGTACTTTGAAGTCACTCTCCAGTTTCACTCTCTGCAATTATTAGCATGCAGATTATATAAACATGCTAATAGAGTTTGAAATGTAAGACTATTTAAAATGGTGAAATTCTATCACTTATTTTACAGCTACTGCTCCCAGTCATTTTAATACAATAATTAGTTCTAATAAATTGGTCCATAACCTAGGAAACCATTCAGTATGAATCAATATAATCTGCCAGCTTTTTGGTTGTCATAGAAACTTATTATAGCCAGTATGCTAACTCAAGACATGTTTTAGGTAGAGTTGATTAATATACCGAAATTTAGGAATAACCCTATTCAGACCATGCTAAAACAACTTTCATAATTGTATTATATTTTCTGATACACTGTATCTTATTTAAAATTCTAACAAATATGGTATATATATATATATATATATATATATATATATATATATATAAATGAGTACATAAAGTAAGATCTTTGAGAGGGAATACAGTATTATTTTCATTAAGGAAGGATTCCATCATCTCCTGTTATTCCAGATTAAAAAGTATATCAGCATAACTTGCCCACCAATCCAGTCACCCATACTTAGAGACTGAGTAAGTTGTTCCCACAATTACATCATTGAGAGAACGAAAGTGATCCAAGGATTTTCAAAATCCAACATTGGTATTCACTGAACTGTATCATCTTTAGAACTCAAAATGTAATTTCTGAAATAAAAAGGGTATAATTAGAGCCTTGAAACAACCAAGCAGTGTTTTTGTATGAAAATAATAGAGATCCTGAGAGTGAGATATTTGTTACTCAAAGGTTTTATATATAAAGCATTAGAGGAAAATATGAGTCATTATTTTTGATGAAGTACATTTTTATAAATTACTTCTTTTCATGTGATTGAAATAGTGGCATTATAACATAAGAAAATTGCAATCCTAATGTATCAGCATCTCTACCTGAATACAGAATGCCACTAAATCTTCTGAAAAACAAATGAATTTTATGTTACATAAAAAACATCTAGGAAAAAATACTCTATGGTAGATTCATACACACTATGCATATGCACACATACATGTGTGAAGGTGGCACATATAATGTTTGTATAAAAATACACTTGTGCATATATGTGATACTCAAATATGTACATATATGTTCTGTATAAGTAGAGGGAGATGGGGAGAAGGAGGGAAGAAAAGAGAGAGGTGTAATGAGACCATAAACATGTGTCCATCAGTCCTAATGAATACAAATTCTAACCAATTTTTTTCATCTATATCATTGTCATCTAATGTATCTAATGTTATTTCATGATAAGGAGCTAAATCTAGTCACTGTTGTTATTCTTCTGTCTGTATTTCCTGCTCATTTAGAAAAGCAAATGCACAGTCATAACAGTATCAACTAAATGAATGAGCCCTACCTAGTTCCTTAGTGCTGTCAATCTTCAGTGAGTTTTCAAAATTTCCATCTGTATCAGGAAATACCAAGATAGGGTCAAATCAGAATATAGAGAAACCAAAACTATTTGCTTTTAAAATTTGCTTCTGTTGATTTTTCCTTCCACTTGAGATCTGTTAACAATAAGGTACTTCCTTTTATTTCTTCTTCTTCTTCTTCTTCTTCTTCTTCTTCTTCTTCTTCTTCTTCTTCTTCTTCTTCTTCTTCTTTTATTTCTTCTCCTCCTCCTCCTTCTCCTTCTTCTTCTTTTTTCTCAAAACAGGGTTTCTCTGTGTAGCTCTACCTGTCATGTAACCTCTGTAGACCAGGCTGAGCTCAAACTCACAGAGATCTGCCTAACTCTGCCTTCCAAGGGCTAGAATTAAAGGTGTGTGCTACTACCACCCAGCTGAAAATAGAATACTTTATTTCAGTAGTTTCATGACTGCGTTTTTTAAAGGCACACGTTATTTCATATTTTGATAGAAATTCACTTTTGAATTTTGAAACTACTTCTGAGTAATAGAAGTTATGTATGTCCCTGAAATAAGAGGCCATAATATTCAACCACCTTAGGTTCCTGACAGAAGGTACTAATGATATCCATTATTTAGAGTTTATAATATGATAGTTCTAATATAATGTAATAGCTGGGCTATTTCCATAAAACAAAGCTTTATTTATGAATTATTTTACTATTATAGGATACAGTTTATATAGACATGAGAGAATAATTCTTTGACTCCTTGTTTTAAAAAAAAAAAAGTTTTTCAAAATAGCAAAGTTTCTTGACAAGCACCTTTTTCCAAGGGGAAGTGGTTGGTGCAGAAACTCAGAACTGGACCTACAGGTGTTATGAGAAAGAGAAGGTAAATTTACAGTCCTAAAGAGGATATTTTTTTTTATTAACAGTCACCACTAGGTCAGGGAACATCTTGATCGAAGGAGTAGAAATATGTAATTGCAGGTTAAAACTCTATTGGAGATACAGCTGTTTCATTCATAAATTCACAGCGTCTGTGCAAGGTCTGTAAAAGGACAACCTAGTCAAATTCCAGCCTAGAAAATAGAGGTGCTTACAAGGTCCTACATTCACCTGAGGATTTATTTGTAGCTGATGGAGGCTGGTATAGACAGAGCATTTGGGGGAAGGACATGTGACCACTAATAGGTTTCCCGTGGTATAGTGGGTACTGTAGTTATATCATTTTCTCCCCTCCCTCTCTCCCTCCAACTCTTCCCATGCCCCCAACATCTTGTAAGTTCATGACCTCTTTTTCTTTAACTATTATGCATATTGTCTCTTTTTCTTTAAAACATGCATAATATGTTAAAATGTATATCAAATTAAAATTGCCTGTGTGGGGCTGTATAAAGCCTGCTGAGTCCATTTAGTGCTGTCCTTTTGTTCATATGCTTAGGGGTGACTATTAAATGGACAATCTCCCGGGAGGTTCATCTCTGGAAAAGACTTGTTCTGAGTCTCCTCTTTCAGCACCCATTAATTGCCCGTAGCTCTTCCAGAGATGGAACTTTCTGAAAATTTTCTCCATCCCCATTAGCACCTCAAATGGTGTTACAGTTGTGACAGTCTAGTTTAGAAGACTATATTGTTAAGATTCCAAGAGTACAGCCTGCCTGCCATAATCTGAAGACACTCCCTGACATCTTGGTTCTCTCTGGTTCTTATAATCTTTCCAGGATCTCTTCCAGTATGTCCCTGAGCCTTAGTGCACAGGGTTTGTGATAAAATGTATCCATTGGTGTAGGCAAACTATGCTCAGGTATTCTCTGCATTTTGACCTGTTGTGGATTCCTATTATAATCTCGCTCCTCTGCAAAAAGAAGCTTGTTGGAGGAGTAAAAACTACACTTGTAAAGATAAAGTGTATATAAAGATATGTATTTAGACTGCAATTAAAACTTATAGTAGTTTATGAAAGTGGTAGTAGCAGGTTCTTCTCTGGTGTCCATGATATGATCAGTCTTGAGTATCTGGCTAGGTTCCCAGTATGGGTTATGAATTACATACTGAGCAGGCCACAAATCCAATTCCATTAGACGGTTGTTGGGTATCCCTAAGATATGTGTTACTATTAAATGTTGAAGAGTATCTTGCCATGCTGGTCATTATTATGCTTCATGTACTTACAGATGCGTAGGGTTATTAATTGATTTTTTTCTCTCTAGGAAGATTACACAGCTCATCCTCAGAGAGTAAGCTTCCAGGTCAGTGCCAGCTTCCTCATAGTCTTGCATACAAAGTATCTTGGTTTTGCCTTCAAGTTCTAGGAGGCAGCCAAGGGTCATAAAAACAGCCTGTATTGTTTTGGGAGTCCTTTAGACTTTGCTGACAAACAGCTTAAAGGGAGGTTTCCAGTGCCTGGCCTTTGTTACTTGTTAGGGAATCTATGGTACCTGAATGTGTGGGGCAGTGGGCATTATCATCCCAAATGATATAACTTCATTTAAAATATAATGCATGAATATATATATATATATATATATATATATGTAAAGTAAGTTGTTCCTACAGATTAGAAGAAGTATTTAATAGTTATTCCTCCTTCCTTCCTTCCTCTATTTCGCCCTTCCTTTCTCCCCATTACCTAGTTAAAAGTTCTCATGTTCATTTTTCTCATTTGGTCATGCATAGCCCATATGTCTTGATGTCCCCTTCACTAGACACTAGACCTGTTCTCTCCCATGATTCCTTTCACTTTGCCATTTTTTTGTGGTTTCTCTAGGTTATCTACTCACATCTGAAGCTGGGGATTTAGACTCTGAGAGAGAGGGGGTGTGGGGAGAAAGAAAGAACTTGTGACAATTGCTTTTCTGGGACTGGGTTAACTTACTCAGTATAATGTTGTTCAGTTCCATTCATTTTCCTGAAATTTTCGTGACTTTGTTTCCTTTTTTCGTTTGTAGAATTCTGTTGTGTAAACACACTACATTTTCATTACCCATTCATCTTTTTGAATGACCTGTAAATCCTTTCCATTTCCTAGATATTATGAATGGAGTGGTGGCAAAAACGGCTGATCAAGTCCCTGTGGTTTAGGATGTGGAGTTCTTTGAGCATATGCCAAGGAGTGGTGTGGCTAGGTTTATTTTAACTCTCTGAGAATATTTCCAATGATATCTACAGTGGGTGAACCAGACTGCACCCCCACCAACAGTGACCAAGGAGTACTCTTTCCCCAATTCTCACCAACATTTGCTGACAACTGTTTTGTTGAACTTAGCTATTCTGAATGGGGTAAGATGAAATCTCAAAGTAATTTTAATTTTCATTTTCCCAAATGCTAAGGATGCTAATCACTTGTAAAGTATTTCTTAGCAAGTTTTAATCTTCTATTGTGATCTCTCTGTTCAGAACTGTAGACCATTTTTCAAATATATTTTTTCGAGAACTTCATATATGAGTACTTGCATCTGTACCCCTCCTGTGCCTCCTTCTCCTCTTCAACTCCTCCCATGCCCCCCCAATCATAAGCTCTACTTTAATTAAGGTCATATGTACATACATATGTGTATACTTATACATACCTAAATATATGTGTGTTTAATATATAAGTAACCTACTGAATCCCTTCAGCTTTGGCAATATGTAAATGTGTCCAGTTATAGCCCATTTTATAGTTGAGTCATTTGTTTTCTTGATTCTTTGCTTTATGACATCTTTTTAAATTCTGGATATTAATCATCTATCAGACGCATACCTAGCAAACTCTCCTCTGTGGGCTTATTCTTCACTGGACTGTTTCTTTTGCTACAATGCAGCTTTTTAATTTTATGATGTTTCAGTTGTCATGTGTTGGCCAACGTTCCTGAGAAAACTGCATCCTACTCAGATAGTCCAATCCCACATCTGTATCTTTTAGGGTCCAGCCTATCTATATTTTGGTTTTGTTTGTTGTTTTGTCCTAGTGGCTTCCTGTTAAAGATCTTTTGATCTGTTTGGAGTTGATCTTTGCACATAGTGATAGATAGGGGTCTAATTTCATTCTTATACATTTGAAAAGTCTTCACAGCACCATTTGTTGAAGACACTGTCTTCTCTCTAGTACTTTCTTTGTCAAATATAAGATGGCTGTAGTTATGTACTCTCATGCTTCTCTCTCCTGTTTTGTTCCAATGATCAACGTGTTTGTTTTTATATCACTACAATGCTATTTATGACAATAGTTGTATAATGTAGCTTGAGATCTAGTATGATTTTGCTTCTAACATTGCTCTTTTTTCTCAGTATTACTTTGACCATGTGGGACACTTTGTTATTCCATATGAATATGAGAGTCTGATTTTTCATTTCTTTGAAGAATGTACTGGGTACTTTCATTGAAACTATAATGTTCTTTTGGTAGGATGGCTATTTTCACAATGTTAATTCTACCAATCCATGAGCATGGGAGGACGTTCTAATTTCTATGGTCTTTTGGATTCTCTTTCTTTTGAAAACATTATTTAAATGTAAAATGAGGTAAATTTACAATTATTCTGAAACAAGAGCTATATAATATATCTGTTTAGGAAACTAGGTATCTTTTAGACATGGAAAGTTTTCAAACAATCTGACTTCTACTTCTGATAATATTCTTATAGTATGGATACTGTTTTACACATAAACAAATGCATGTTGTAAAATTATTTGAGTAATATGCTTAGCAATAATATAGCTCAGTGACATAAAAAGGAAGTTGATGTCAGTCTTGCTGTTTATGTCAGCAGTAATTTACGTGATGATTATATTTACAATTAGAATTATTGTCTTGTTACATATATTTCAACCTTCCTCTGCTATTGCAATATTTTTCCACCAGATGGTAGCCAATAAAAGCAGTAAGAAAAGAGATTAACGGAGTAAAAAATAAATAAAATTAAACTGAAACCAAAGCAATTTTTTATAACTACAGAAATAACAATTTTGGCAAAAAATAAAATCCCTTTCAATTTGTTAAGAAAACTACTGCTCTGGTACTGAATTTAGACAAATTCCTCAGTGTTATCTTGATTTTCTAGACCTCTGATACTAGGCTTTAGTGCAGGGTACAGTCAATGTTGTAGATTCTTTAGAATATACAAATACTGACTGATTTTGAATATTCTTCAGTTATCACTTATAAAAGCACAATGGTTCTAAATATTTTAGGGTGTGTATTTCCTGACAGTTCTTTTTATAACATTCATCTATCCCACTTACCCTGAAAAACTCTGGCTGTGGACTTGTCTTTGTGGAGCTTCTTCTCCTATCTCCTTCTTAGTCTTGGCTTCAACATGAAGAACTCATTATTTCCAAAAACCAATTATCATTCCTGTCTGGATACATTAAGTTTTTTTTCTACAAGTCTTTCCCTCTCTATCACATTTTAAGCAACAATTTACATGAATTATTCATAGTGCCCATATTGCAGGCAAGGATTTTTTTTTATTAAATTTGATCATAATAATAGTTGTTACCCTAGTCATGGCAGTTTTATGAGCATTCTTCAATGCCATTACCTGGAAAGATTTCAATCAAGAAATATAAAAGATGCAAATCAATTTCCATAATAAAATTAAACTGCACCATCCATTCCTTCACTCCAGCAAAGGAGCTGATTGGCAGGCTCTCTGTGATACCAGGAACAGATAGCATTACGATACAGGTATAGAGAGCAGAAAAACATGCCTTCCTAAGAATTTCAGAGGATTGTCCTTCATTGCTGCTGCTTACCATCTGTGTATTTCATTGAATATAATGTTTAACACGGAGTCTCTGCACAAGTGTACTAACAGGGCATTTTCTCTGCTGACAATCATTAGTTTCCAGAAGGTCATTGTGGTTTTATCAGAATAAACATGGAAATAAGTGCCATTTTTGCATTTTTGTTTCCCTTTGGGTGTTAATATGTAGTATGTAGCTACTCAACTCAGGAAAACCTCAAACACCCTTGGATGCCCAGTATGCCATTGAATGTATGTTTTTTCCTAACTCAAGCATCCTGAATTTTAGAATTAGGGGTGATGAACTTTAATTATGATTGGAGATTCAAATTACAACCAACATACCTTTTTCTTGACATATTATTCTTATTCACTTTGACAATGTTTCTCCAACATTCTGTGCTTTCATGGCTTAGAATTATTGTGAAGCAAAGGCTGGGCAGACGGTTCTATGAGTAAGAGCGCATGCTGTGTAAACATAGCCCCTAGGTTCAAATCCCCAGGATCTAAGTTTAAAAAATAAAAATAAAATAATATGCTAGAGGTACAGGTCAGCTCAGCGGTTAAGAGTGCATTCATGCAGCTCTTTCAGAGAACTCAAGCTCAGTTCTCAGCCCCACAAGTATAGTGATTGACCTGTCACCCCAGTTCCATAGGCACCTGCAGTCACATGACTAGATCTACACACTTACACACACATAAGTAGGCACAAATAAGGATAACTTTTGAAAACAACAATTGGAATACGTCTGAGTGAGGCCACACATGCTTATGTAACTCCACTGCTGAGTGTGGGAGTAGAGACTATGGGAACAATGGGGCTTGCTGTCAGCCAGGCTGGCTTCAAATGAGACATTTTTGTGTCGAGGGAATAAGTGATAGTTGTGGACATGTGTAGGCTGAATGTAAGCAACTGCCATGTTAACAAATAAAATATAAATATCATCATTGCATACAATAGGTAGAAGAACAGACTCATCTCATTAATGTTCATTTAAACCTCAAATTTTTACTTTGTTATAGTACAATATTACTTGCTTTGCATTGGAAGTACCACTTTTTTTGTTTTTAAAACACATTTTGGAAAACTGTGAAGGCACAGGAAGAGTTACTGTCTTCTCTTCCCTGGTGTTTCCAGGTGATGGTGTTTGTAGGGATAGAAAAATGGAATGCAAATGAGCAGCAGCTATATTCCCAACCCATTCAGTTTTGAAAACTCATCATTGTAGAATGATTGCATTTGTTCAGCTTGAAAATTCATTTTAGTTTGCACAATGTATGCCATATCTCTTAGATATAAAACACAACAGCAGCAAAAATCTCTAATGTTTGTTCAATGCCTGCTACTTGATCAAGTCATCAGTTAGTTCTAACGGGACATCTTGTGCCAGGCCGTTTGGTTGAAAATGTTTTCCTTTCTATATGGGAAAAATATGTTAAAACAAATCAACCATATCCAAATATACTTACCCAAGAATATCTCTCAGTTCATTTATTTTAATATTCGAAATCTAACAGATGCCAGTATAACTAACAAAAACACTTACAGATTAAATTTGCAAAGTTTATTCGACCAAAACGTTTATTTTAAAAGAATAAGCCAAGGCTTAGAAATTCTCTCAAATATCATGTGAACTCCATTAAGCATGGAATAGTGTTTTCATCTCTCCACTAAGATCTAATTATTTATAGTTGTGAATCTGATGATAAAATTAAAGGTAAAATTTCAAGGTTTCCTCAGAGCTTCTGGAAATGCAAATATATGCACCAGCAGTGTGTTTGTGAAGGACTATGCCTTTGATCCATTTTTTTTTAATTTTATTGATTATTTATAGATTTTTACATCATTTATTCCAATTTCACTTATCTTCCTGTCCCTTTCTATCCACGCTCTGCTCTTGCCAACTTCCCCCAAAACAAAACCAAATTTAAAAGAAAAAACAAAAACGAAACCAAACCAACAAACAAAAGCAAAAAAGAGAATCTTGTCATGGAAGCTGTAGTGTGGCCCCTTGAGTCACAGTTTACCTTTTAGTCCGTTCATCTTTACTTGCAAGTGCTCATTGCCACAAGTCATTGGCCTGGCTTGAGGCCTCTGGCTTCTGTTACATTATAAATAAAGGGCTCTCACTGGGGCCTCTCTTGTATATCCTGCTCCTTTCCTGTGTCATGGAGGTCCTGCTGTATTGGATCTCTAGATTTGTCCCCTTCACATGCTCCAACAGTTCATCGATTAGGTGGATGTTGGGGTGGGCCAAATCAGAGCCTTGGTTCTAGGCCTGGGTGGTAGCTGGGCTGGTCAGCCTGCAGGCTGTTCCTCATCTTCACTACCTGGGCAAGCTCTCCAGCACTGCCTCTGCTAGCTCACCCAATGCAGCCTACAGTAAAGAATGGGGCCAGCTCTTGAGTCCTCACACTTAGAATACCAGGGCCAGCTCTATGGTTTTGCCCAGGTAAGGTACAGGGCCTGATTGCTGTAGGGGTCCAACAAAGGGTAGAGTGTCAGCTCTCCTGCCCTTCATGCCCTAAGGGCTGGCTCACAGGCTTACTCAATAACAGGATCAGCTCTAGTGTGCTGTCTAGATGGGTTGCAGGACCTGCTCTCCTGTGTGCTGCATCTGGTGAGGGGAAGGGCTAGTTCTCTCACTCTTGTGACTCTAGGGCCAGCTCTCTTGCCTGATGCAGGTAGTGGGAGAGCAGGTGGACACACCTTCTCTCACCTATGCCATCACATGGCAGAAGAGAGGGTCAGGGTCAGCTCTGTAGCTCTCACATCCTGGGGACTGGCTCACCTGTGTCCCCAGCTCTCTTGTGCTGCTCAAGTAAGGAGCATGCCTGTGGTGAGGGGTGGAGCCATCTTTCCTGAGTGGTGGGACAACTCTCTCCAGAGGGTCTGGACCAACTCTCCTGTTGCAGTATCCAGGGTCAGCTATCCCATAAAAGACACTTTTAAGATACCTTATTTATAGTCATCTAAAATCAAGAGGGAAATATAAAGTTATGACCTTGACCCAGTAACATGTCCATTCATTTCAAAATGCAAAATGCGTGCAGTCTGCTTCCAGGAGTTTCCAAACTTCCTAGAAATCCTAGTATAAAATCTCCTCTGAGTTCACATACAAACTTGTTTCTGTTGTAGCTATAAAAAAAAATTGAAAAACAAATTAAATGTAATTACAACACACAATGTCATATGGTAAATATTAGTATCCAAAAGGAAGAAATAGAAAAATAGTAATGAGGAATTAGATTACCACAAGACCAATACTAAGCAGGGCAAACACTGAAAGCTGCAGCACAATATTTAAAAGCCAGAGCACAAGGGAATTTGATGTGGGCCACCAAGGACTAGAGTAGGTCTCTCTAGCTTTTCTGGTTACAGCCTTCACGGCTGCACTTTTGAGCTGGCTCAGTTCACAGTGTGTGGTGTGTGGGATCCCTCTGCAAGTAACTCAATTTTCCTGGAACCTCTGATTTTCTCAATTTTCCAATGTTCCTTTGGCATCACTCCCACACCCTCTTACATTGTCCTCTCAAAGATGACGACTGGGCACTTCATGGTGCCATTTACCGCCTGTTCTTTCTAACTTTAGTTTGGATGTTTAGTGGAAGTCTCTGTGATTCCACAATTCTTTAAAAATATTTTAGGTTAAAATATAATTAAAGTGTTTTCTCTTTCCTAGCTCTCAGCCCTTCATCAAAGAAATTTCTCTTTTCAACAGAAGGACCCTGCTACAACCATGACTGTTTAAAATGCAGACAATGATGACTGTGTTGTTACCAGTCTCAATTGCTACATCTAAAATACAACTCCTGCACCTGAGGCTCAGGGAACATCATGGAAGAAGGGGCAGATCCAGAGGAAGATGAAATATGTTATGATTTACAATTTTTTTGGCCCCCAACTCTGGTGGAACTCCACTGCTCAGATGAGAGACCTGCCTCCAAGCTGCACTATCACCTCCGCCACCCACTGGATTCTATCTCCCCAAGTCCCACTCTGCCACCCAACCCCAAGTACCTAAACATCCTCCTGGTAGCTAGCCCTCCCCTGCAACCCCAGCAGACTATATAGGCACAGGTGCAAACCACAGCAGTTGGAAAAACAGGTACAGACACAACCCACATCAGTTTGAAGAAAAGACTATATAGACAAAGGCATGACCCACACCATTTGGAAGAACAGATGAGTAAACACCAGCATAAGAATACATTCAAGAACCAAAAGAGCGATATGACATCACCAGATCTCAGTGATCCTACAACAGCCAGACCTGAACATGCAACTCAGCTGAAATAAGAAAATGATCTTAAAAATAACTTTATGAAGATGAGAAAGGCCTTTAATGAGGAAATAAAAAATTTTCTTGAACAAATAGAGGAAAAGACAAGGAAAAAAAAAGGAAGAAAAAAAATAAATCCCTTAAAGACAGTCAAAAAAGTCAAGAAAAAAATCAAACAGGAAAAGGAAACTATTCAAGACTTGAAATTTGAAATAGAAAAAATAAAGAAAACACAAACCGAGGGAATTCTGGAAATGGAAAATCTGGAGAAGCAAACAGAAGCTAGAGATGCAAGCATCACTAAAAGAATGTAATAGATGGAAGAGGGAAGATACAAGAGAGGAAATAGATTCATCAGTCAAAGAAAATGTCAAATCCAAAAAATTCCTAGCATAAAATATCTAGGAAATCAGGGATACCATGAACTGACCAAACATTGTATTTTTAAACTTTCATTCACCATAGACAAGGAAAACAAGAGATTTCATGACAAAACCAGATTGAAACAATACCTATGCACAAATCCAGTACTACAAAAATTACTAGAAGGAAAACACAACTCAATAAAGATAGCTACATCCATGAAAACACAGATAATAGATAATCTCACTCCAGCAAAACCAATAAAAGGGAAACACACACAATACCACCATCAAAAACAAAACCAAAAATATAAAAAGAATTAACAATCATATCTCTTAATATCAATGGACTTAATTCGCCAATAAAAAAGCACAGGTTAACAGAATGGATACTTAAACAGGATCTATCCTTCTGTTGCATATAAGAAACACACCTCAACTTCAAAGGCAGACATTACCTCAGAGTAAAAGGTTGTGAGAAGATTTTCCAATCAAATGGACCTAAGAAGCAAGCTGGTGTAGCTATTCTAATATCTAACAAAATAGACTTCAAACTAAAATTAATCAAAAAAGACAGAAAAGGACATTACATAGGCATCAAAGGACAAATACATCAAGATGAAGTCTCAATTCTGAACATCTGTTCTCCAAATACAAGGGCACTCACATTTATAAAAGAAACATTTCTAAAGCTTAAATCACATGTCAAACTTCACAGTTATTCAAATCCCTACTCTCACCAATGGACAGGTCTGCCAGACATAAACTTGACAGAGAAACAAGGGAACTAACATGTTATGACTCAACTGGACTTAAAAAGCGTCTACAGAACATTTCACCCAAACACAAAAGAATATACCTTCTTCTCAGCACCTCATGGAACCTTCTCTAAAACTGACCACATAATCAGTCACAAAGCAAATTGCAACAGATACAAACAACAACAACAACAACAAAAAAAAAATGGAATAACCCTTTGTAATCTCTTAGATCACCATGGGCTAAATTTAGATTTCAACAATAACACAAACTACAGAAAGCCTACAAACTCATGAAACTAAATAAATCTCAACTGAATCACCAATGGGTCAAGGAAAAAATAAAGAATGAAATTAAAGACTTCCTAGAATATGATGAAAATGAATCAACAAACCTAATCTTATGGGGCACAACGAAAGCAGTGCTAAGAGGAAAGTTCATAGCACTAAGCGCCTACATAAAGAATTTGGAGAAATCTCACAATAGTGAATTAACAGGACACCTGAAAGCTCTAGAACAAAAAGAAGCAATCTCACCCAGGAGGCATAGATGGAAAGAAATAATCAAACCTTGGGCTGAAATCAATAAAATAGAAACAGAGAACAATATAGAAAATCAATGAAACAAAGAGTTGATTCTTTGAGAAAATCAACAAGATAGACAAACCCTTATCCAAACTAGCAAAAAGGCAGAAAAAGAATATTCAAATTAATAAAATCATAAACATAAAAAGGGCCATAACAACAGACACTGAAGAAATCCAGAAAATCATCAAGTCATACTTCAAAAACTTGTACTCCACAAAATTAGAAAATCTAAAAGAAATGGACAATTTTCTTGATAGGTACCATGTACCAAAATTAAATCAAGACCATATAAACAATTTAAATAGATATATTACCCCTAGGTAAATAGAAACAGTCATTAAAACCCCCAATCAAAAACAAACAAACAAACAACAACATCAACAACAAAAACAGAACCAGATGGTTTCAGTGCAGAATTCTACCAGAATTTCAATGAAGAGCTAATACCAATACTCCTCAAAGTGTCCCATATAATAGACACAGAAGGGACATTACCAAATTCTTTTTATGAGGCTACAGTTACCCTGATACCCAAACCACACAAAGATGCAATAAAGAAAGGGAATTACACACTAATCACCCTCATGAATATTAGTGCAAAAATACTCAATAAAATACTGGCAAACTGAATCCAAGAACACATCTAAAAAATCATCTACCATGACCAAGTAGACTTCATTCCAGAGATACAGGGATGGTTCAACATAAGGAAAAATCTGTCAATGTAATCCATAATATAAACAAACTGAAGGGGGGAATGTAATCCATAATATAAACAAACTGAAGGGGGGGAAAAAGCACATGATCATCTTATTAGATGCTGAAAAACAATATACAACAGCCACAACAAATTAAATGGAGAGAAACTCAAAGTGATTCCACTAAAATCAGGAACAAGACAAGATAAGATTGTTCAATCTCTCCATAGCTATTCAATATAATACTCAAAGTTCTAGCTAGTTAGAGCAATGAGACAATAAAAGGAGATCAAGGGGATACAAATTGGAAAGGAAGAAGTCAAACTTTTGCTATTTGCAGATGATATGATGGTATACAAAAGTGGCCCAAAAATTCTACCAGGGACCTTCTACAGCTGTTAAACACCCCCAGTAATGTGTCTGGATACAAGATTAAGTTAAAAGAAAATCAATAGTCTTTCTTTATATTATGTAAATAGGTTGAGAAAGAAATCAGAGAAACACACTGCACAATAGCCACAAATAATATAAAATGTCTTTGGGTAACTCCAATCAAACAAGTGAAAGACCTGTATGACAAGAACTTTAAGTCTTTGAAGAAAGAAATTGAATATATCACAAGATGGGAAGATATCCCATGCTCATGGATCTGTAGGATTAACATAGCAAAAGTTTCAATATTACCAAAGGCAATCTACAGATTCAATGCAATTCCCATCAAAATTACAACACATTTCTTCACAGACCTCCAAGAACAAAACTCAACTTCATATGGGGGAAGAAACCCAGGATAGCTAAAATAATGTTGTACATTAAAGAAACTTCTGCAGGTATCACCATCCCTGACTTCAAGCTCTACTATAGAGCTATAGTAATAAAAACAGCATGGTATTGGCATGATGGATCAATGGAATCGAATTGAAGACACAGAGGTAAAACCAAATACTTATGAATACCTGATTTTTTGACAAAGAAGTCAAAATTATACAACAGGAAAAAGAAAGCATCTTCAGCAAATGGTGCTGGCATAACTGGATGTCAACATGTAGAAGAATGTAAATAGATCTATTTCTATACCTCAGCACAGAACTATAGTCCAAGTGGATCAAAGAACTCAACATAAATTCAGTTACACTGAACCTGATAGAAGGTGGGAAGTAGCCTTGAATGCACTGTAACATGAGACAACTTCCTGAATATGACACTAGCAGCACAGACACTGAGAGCAACAATTAATAAATGGGACCTCCTGAAATGGAAAACTTTCTGTAAGGCAAGGACACTGTCAATAAGACAAAACAACAGCCTACAAAATGGGAAATGACCTTCACCAACCCACCATCTGACAGAAGACTGACCTCCAAAATATATAAAGCTCAAGAAACAAGACATCAAAATACCAAATAATCCAATTAAAAAACAGAGAATGTATTTAAGCAGAGAATTCCCAAAAGAAGAATCTTGAATAGCTGATATACACTTAAAGAATTGTTCAGCATCATTGCTAGCAGGGAAATGCAAATCAAAATGACTTTGAGATACCATCTTACACTTGGCTAAGATCAAAAATGCTAAAGACAGTCTAATTGGAGAGGACGTGGTTAAGCGGAACACTCCTCCAGTGCTGGTGGGAGTGAAAACCTGTATAGCAACTTTGGAAATTCATAGGGCAGTTTCTCATAAAATTGGGAATCATTCTACCTCAAGACCTAGCTATACCAGTCATGGATATATACTCAAAGAATACTCAATTATAATTCAAGGACACTTGCACAACTATGTTCATAGCAGCATTATTTGTAATAGCCAAACCAGTAACAACCTAGATCCCCCTGAACCAAAGAATGGATAAAGAAAATGTGGTACATTTACACAATGGAGTATTATTCAGTGGTTAAAAAAAAATCAATGACATCATGAAATTTGCAGGAAGATGGATGGACCGCTCCCCAAAACATGATCATGAGTGAAGTAACCCAGACCAAGAAAGAAAAACATAGTATATGCTCATTCATAAGTGGATATTATTTGTAAAGCAAGGGATAAGCAGGCTACAATCTACAGCCCTAGAGAAGCTAGGTAACAAAGAGGACCCTAAGAGGGATGCATGGATTTCCCTAAGAAGGGGAAATAGATGGTATCTCCTGAGTAAACTAGGGGCAGGGGTGGTTTGAGTGGACAGAAGGAGCTTGGTCCTACCTTAATGTGATATGACATGCTTTGTTGACTCTCATGGAAGGAGTAGATTGGGGGGATAGACAGAAAGTTAGGGGAGGGAACAGGAAGAGAGAAAGGAGGTGAAACTGAGGTTGGCATGTAAAATAAATTTTAAAAATTAATAAAGAATATTTTACAATTTTTAATTTTGTATGCTTGCTCTCTCTATGTGTTTGTGTGTGTATGTGTATGAGAACACATGTGTGCAAGCATGCATGCACTTAATGTTCACATGTGGAGGGCACACTCCAATCTTGTATCATTCCTCAGATAGTTTTAGAAACAAGATCTCCCATTTGTCTGGGCTTCCTAGATTAGATTAAGTTGCTTGGCCATTGAGTCTCAGATAGAGATCTCCGTGGCTCCTTTTCCCTAGCACTAGGATTATAGTGTGTACCAACATGTCTAACCTTTTATGTGGGTGCTTATATTGAATTTGAATCAATATAATTGAATACGCTTGACATTCAAGTATTTTAGTGACTAAGCTCTCTCTCTTCCTCTCCCCCACCCTTTCTCCTTTGTGTGATTTCCAAACTAGCATTTTGTGAATGACACTAATGTTGATGCCAATATAAGCAGTAGTTGTGCTCACTGGGGCCATGGCTATATGGTCTCTGAGTGCCTGGACTGCACCACAAAAATACCTGAGACAGCCATGCTTCAATGGCTTCTTCTAGGGCTCTCATCACAAACAAAAATCTTTAACTGTGATGAACTCAATTTTGCTGGTTCTTGAGAGGCCATCAAGGAATCTCCTCTGATTTCTCACTATAAAATTAGATTCTTTGGCAGCTACACCACACTTGGCTCCAACTTTAATAACACTCCTTTCTGGAAAAGCTGCAAGTTTTTCAAACCTTCGGATCATCTTTGATGGCAGTTCTCATTGTATATCTGACAAAAGTCTGCCACTGATAGCCCATGTGACTGCCTGAGTGGTGTGAGACCTTGGAATTTCTACTACCATGTAAACTATTCTTTCTCCTTCAGACTTAACTTCCCACAAAGTACCATAGCATTGACAGAAGATGACAAGGATGGCGAGTCATCTAATTCCTTGTGGATGCCTCGTCTCTATTAACCCAAAAAGCTGGCCTTCATTCTTACTATTTTTATTAGCAATCTAACTTTCTCCAGAAGAAGCCAGTAATCTCTACTAACAGGATTCTCTACTTGCTATAGAGAGCCAGACTTTCCAAGTAGTTTTAAATTGGGGTTTCAAGCCAGACTCATAGAATTCTGTATTGTTTACTTTTCCATTGCTGTGATAAAAAAGAAAAATCACAACCAGGCAACTAATAAAAGAAAGCATTTAACTGGGTTTATGCCTAATTATGGAACATGGAGTTAGAATCCATAATGTGAAGTCAGGATGGTAGGTTGGCTAGGATTTCACATCTCGAACTGTAAGCAGGAGGCAGAAAGGCAATGGAGATAGTAGGAAACTTCTGAAACCACAAGCTTATTCCTAATGACATACCTTTAACAAAACCACATGCCCTTACTGTTCCCAAGAAAATGGGAATTGAGGACCAAGTATTCAAATGCCTGAGACTTAGGAGAGACATTGCCTTCTTTTGTCATAGGACAACAAAGCTTCTGAACTGGCATAGGCATAATTATAGCAGTACTGTGCATCTTGGTATTAAGCTTCTTTATTAACATTCAAACATCCTCTGTCTCTCTGTCTCTGTCCCTCTCTCTCTCACTGTGTGTGTGTGTGTGTATGTGTGTGTATGTGTGTGTGTATGTGTGTGTATGTATATATGTGTGTGTATGTGTGTGTATATATGTGTGTGTGTGTATGTGTGTGTGTATATGTGTGTGTGCATGTGTGAAGGAAAAAATATTTTATATATATATATATAATTTTTAAATGAGAGAAAAAAACTTAAAGGAAAAGAGATTGACTGTAACTCACAGATCCAGGCTTAGTCCATGATCAGATGGCTGAATTGTTATTGGTGACGAAGCAAAAATGATAGCAGGGAGAGCATGCCAGAGAAACATCCTCTGCTTTTGGTGGGTCTCCTGGAGTTGCGATATCGCCAGTCTCTCTTCCTCTCATTCCTCTTCTCCTACAGACCCTCGAATCTTGGCAGCACTATAACCTGCTGACAAGGCTTTACCACATGTCCTTTGGGAGGCTTTTAAGAAAACCACAGTGAGTAGGCACAATTTATGCAAGGTGGATACTTTTTATTGTTTGAAAATATATGTCTAAGCACTTTTAGCAAAACTTTTACTGAATTTCAAGCCACTCTGAACCTAAGCATAATTACTCACAGACACACAAACACATGTATGTGTATCAGGTAAACCCCAGGATGTGCAAATTCCCTATGGTCCTAGATACTAAGCATGTCCAGATTCTAGAATCTACTGGACCATATCTTTAGCATGAAACTATTAGTATTATGAGAAATCTATCACTATTACTAGGAAATCATTGTCAAACTCAACTTCTTGATTTTTAAGCATCATGGATATAGTTTTCATTTTCTATTCTTAATACTTTCCTTAGATAACAATAATGCTATTTTGCTGGAGATAAAGGTGAGTTTGAAGCCTTGGGCTTAGTCCTCTGTACCGCCCCATGTACATATACTCCAAAAGTAATTTTATTTGGCCCATGAGATTAACTTTCTATAATCTTGCTATTAGAATGTATTAGGGGAAAATTAACACAGTGTATCCTCATGTTATCTCTTGTTTGTCTCTCCGGTTATTGTTTCATTGTTTTCATATCCAAAATTCATCTCAATGGCTGTTTGACAGTCTTAATGTATGCTCAGGAGAAAAAATGAGTTACCCTAAGTTGTTGCCATAGCTCCTCAACCTACTCTACCAGGTATTCACACGAAATACCCATTCCAAAGTATTCAATGTATTCTACCAGATATGACTCTAGGAAATTAAGAAGTGACATTCTTTGTATATAATTAAAGTTTTGAAGAAACAGCACTAAACAGAATATGAGATGATTAGCCCTCTAACTCTGCTTTGGTACAGGAACGTTTTCATTATCAATCTCATTTAAAAATGGTATTTCAAAACTTTAGCCGATGGAAACTCTATGGCCATTGATGTATGACACATATCTTGATTGAAGTGACATATTTTGATTGAAGCAGTTAATTATGTTATTAGTATAGGATATTTTCTTTATCAATGTTGAACATATTCACAGAAAAGCAGTGTAAATATAAGCTAAATGATGCTAATTAATTAAATACTATCCACACCCAAGAATTATATTCAAATAAACACCAAAATCCCCAAATTTCTTTTGTGAATATTTTCCTGACTACATGAGCTGAGACAACGTCTTTTGTAATTGATTCATCAAAAAAGTCTGATTTTTTTAATGAATAGTAAAATACTGTTATTTCTCATAATAAACTCGTTTTCTCTCATAAGAAAATAAAGTCTAGTGCCACTATTTATCAATTTCATGAAGATTATTTATTCTAACACAGAACTGTTTTAGATATTTTAATTTTAATACAGATCTACGGCCACACAGAGAACCATTTAAAAGATCAAGTCACTTTTGTCCTCCTTCTAAATATTTTATAGTTACATGAATTACCAAAAACAGACAAACAAAAAAGTTAGCAAATTTTAGTCAGGTAATATGTACACTTTCCAGGAATACTTTCTCATTAGCTTTGACTAAATTTTAATGTACTATGATATACATGTGTACACCTATTTATTATCTAAATGTATTTATATTAACTATTTTAAACCAACTGGATGATTTTGTCAATGCTTTCACAGTAGTAACAATAGTAATAGTTTCTCATTGGAGATGCTGTAGAGTAGATTCCAGAATTGTGAAACATTCTTATTCCTATGGCCACAGGGATTTTGTACTTCCTGAGTTTTGAGAAACTATCCAGGACTTGTGGATATAATTGACACTTATGTGTTTGTGTATCTGAGCATAAACACATAAGTAACATAGTTCTGCCACACTTGTCTTCAAAATGGCTTAAAATTCAGCAAAAGTTTTGCTAGAAATACTTAGGCATATCTCTTTCAAACAACAAATGTTTTTGACCCTGAATAAACAGTTTCTACTCTGTTTTTCTTAAGGCCTCCAACTGAGCTGAATCCCCAGGGAGTCCTTGCCTTGGAGGAGGTGGGAATTTGAAGAAGGGTTTGGAGACAGCGGGGGGCAGGAGGAGAGAGGACAGAGGAATCCGTTGCTGATATGTAAAATTAAATTAATTATAAAATTAAAAAAAAAGATTCCTGTTAAAGCCCTGTCAGCAAGTTGTAATGTTGCCAGGAAGTGACAGAGTCTATACAAGAATGAGGAATAAGAGGAAGTGAGACTCCCATTTCAGGTGTGCCTTGAATGGATACTACAACTCTAGAAGGCCCATCTAATATAAACTGTTGTTATCTATTGTGCAATACCTGTTACGAAATTAGTGTCATCTTAAAACATAGAAATGTAACAACTACTACAAATAGCAGTATGTTAATACTTAAAGAATTTTGATTTCATTTTTAATAATTTATTTTTTAATTTATATGAGTGTAGTTTGACTACATCTATGACTGTGTAGCACATCCTTGCCTGGTGCCCACACACACTTAAGAAGGGGGCATCGATCCTCTGAAAATGAAGTTCCAGATGGTTATGAACAACCATGAATGTTCTGGGAACCCAATCTGGGTACTTTAGAAGAGCATTAAATGCTCTTAAACACTGACCCATTGCTTCAATCCCCATATTATTTTAAATCTTAGGGTTTTACGTTAAAATCTACTAATTTATGAAATTTTATGTAGGTTTTATTAGGTATGTATGTGGAAAATTTTTTTATATTTGAGAAAACTAATTTATAAAGAATTGGAGCTCACATTTTCTCAGATATGAGTTTAGCAACCAAGTAGATATCATTTTAAAAGAATCATGCCCAATATGCGAAATTTTAACTTACAAATACGTATATGTTCAGTAATCATCTTCAAATAAATAAAAGCCTCAGAATAGAGTAAACTGTTAAGAAAATATTGAGTTTAGAAGAGAATAAAATCACTTCATTGTGTACTAGGTACTATCAGGGCTGAGGGCACACAGTCTGCCATTCAAGGATCAGTGCACATCCTAAAATAAATGAGAACATGGCCTTGGCCATGAAGAGGAACAATGTGTCTTTGAAGAAAACATTACAGACATATTCATGAAGTATGCACTCCAATTTCATAATAACATCCAAGATGTCTCAAAATATATGAAACCAAAGGTAAAGGACAGACACAAAGGAATAAAGGCATTCAAACCATTACAAAAGAACATGATGAGAAGCATGAATAATAAGACAATTTTATGACTCAAGAAATGTTAAGAAGGGAAAACAATGAGATACTTTAAGTCTGTAGATTCAACAATAAGTAATCAGTTTTGAAATTTTTATTATTATGCAAAAGGCCAATGCAAGAAAGTCTCTAGTTTACAAAGATAAGGTCAAAAACAAGATAAAAGGAAAGGGAATTATTCATATGTAGAAGTAATATAAATTCAAATTATGGATTTCTGTTATTTCTGAAGAGTAAAATAAATTCAGAGAGGTAATGATAATATTTGATAGAAATGACCATATTCTGCACTAAATAAATTTCTAAACTTGTACTTTTATAAGGCTCAAGGGAAGATTAATGGATACATACAAATCTGTTGGCTGCTGATTCATGTATAATAATAAATGTCAGAAAGTAATAAAGGAAATATCCCAAACTGAGAGACATTTAGCAGCTTAAAAATTTATATTTTTCTCTAAGAGAAAATAATAAAATATTTTTTCTCAGAAATGTAAGCATCAATATACTTTTTAGAGTTATAAAATTTGATGGACTAAACTCAAAATATAAGAAAAAAATTAAGATGGATAAAGTTGTAAGATGTAGAAATCTAAACTTCTAGAATTAAATACTTTCAAGCCATCCAAAGCTTTAAACTTTGACAATCATGGAATATCTATGAAGCCCAGAAGTACAGACCTTAAATGAACAGTATTTATGTTAATATAGTAAAATGGGGCATGTTATCAAATTAGCAATATCAAATAAAGCTGCTCACATTCATCAGGAGACAGAGAACACTAGACAAACAGCAAAGCCTGAGGAGCTACTTATTTGAGACCACAATATAAATAGAGAACTCTATTATCTCCCAGTTCGTGATGGCGCAAGTCTCAAATCAAGGTGCTGGCAAAGTCTCGCTCCTCAAACCTGTAAAGGCATCCTTCTTACTGCCTGTTAATATCTGGTCGTTATCCACCATCTGGATATTGCTTGGCTTCCAGCTGATGGCTTCTCCTCCTTGCGGCTTTTGTCACATAACATTCCCCTTGTATCCCTCTTAATCTTTCCATGTTTGTCTTCTTTTGAAGGGCCACTCCACAGTAGTAAGACCCTAGCTTAACCAACTGTGTGGTTGAGATTCTATGCCTAGATAAACCACAGCACAAGGAAGAGCTGGTTATGATTTCAGCATTTCTGGAATAAGAGGAATTAAGCTGGGTTGACCAAAGAACCCTGTACACACACACACACACACACACACACACACACACACACACACACACACAAAGAGAGAGAAGTACAAACTTTTCAATGACAAACTTCTCAATTCCTTTTTTTTTTTTTCATCCTCTCTGGCAAACTAATAAATGGAATATTGTCTCATGAGCAATGCCTTATCCTTATCAACGTGACATGGGTATCTTGATTGATTGTCTTTACTGTGTATAAAGAATATGATGGTGAAGTTCACTATAAGGATAGCTTCAGCATGGCGCTTTCTGCTTCCAGGTCAAAAGCCTAGTTCGCTTTCAAAGGAGGCATTTCTCCTGTTCATTAAAACTGCCAAACATATTTGAGTGTTAAATTGATTCTAACACATCCAAGATTCTATGCAGTATATATTCAAATGAAAGATTGAATATTTTGTATTGGCTCTATACTTGGGAATGCTGGGAAAGCTCCTTTGATTGGACTAACTGCAAGTCCCTGTACTTTAGTCAACTCTCTAACCAAACAATTCGCTCTTTCATTGGGACTGGGTATACTGTCTGCTGATCCCTGTGGGAAAGTCTTCAGTTTCTGTTTATTGTTGTATGTCATACTGTCTTTCCTTAGGTGTAGTGGCTGCACCTGAATCTGACTACTGTTTCAGCCAGTTTCTATGGCTCCCTAGTTACTGGCCTACTGCTCAGGCAGTGGCCACACAGGATTTGTAAGTCTGGCTGGATCCACCTCCTGCTGCTATCACCAAATGTAGTTTTTAGCTAGATCTCCAGCATTCTATTTATCAATAAGACGGGAATCAGAGGCTGGGGTGAAAACTTGCTAGCTCAGAGAGGCTGAGTAGCAACTAGCTGACCTTCCCTTTTCACCAGAGTCTCAGAGAGTCTCTTGTTCTGCCAACCCAAAACTTCTACCACACTAAAAGCCCCTCCCTACAACTTCCTGTATGTCTCCCTATCCATCTCCCAGAGTTGCTCTGACTCTCTAAGATAGGTTCCTGTCAACCAATTGCTGGATCCACCTCCTGACCCAAGGTTGGTTTTATTTAATTAATGCAAATGCAAACTCAGGGATCACAGTGTAGTAGAATATCCTGCAACATCTGCTATCCCTGAGAATCGTTCACACAAACTCTGTTAGTGCTAATAGTCAAGTTGACGGGATTGAGGATAAGCATGGAAATAAGTGCTTCACCTACTCACTGTCCTAAATGCAGCATGCAAATGGGTGAAGAAAAGCATTTTCATGCATAAGAAACCAAAAGCTAGCCTTTGGTATCATAGAGGGTGCAGGAAGCATGAAAGGAGAATTATAAAACCTTCAAAATGAAGAGGAGCAGGAGATATTTATGTAAATGCCTGTTAAGAGATTAGGAGATATTTCAAAATGTTTAGTTGGTCAGAGTCCCTGTCTGATATGCTGATTTGAAAATCAAACCATAAGTATTCTTAAGCAATTTTCTTTAAAGGAGTATAATGCCTATATAACTAAAATGAATCAATAATAAATAAATAAATAAATAAATACATACATACATACATAAATACATAAATAAATAAAGCCTAAAAGTTGTCGAGAACAAATTATAATTGTGTTCTGATATTGTTGGGATAGAACATACTTTAGTTCATATAAACAGTTTCCAGAATGTAGCCACATGTATGGAATGTTATAGCACATATGGAGCAATGCCCTTTTGAGTTCTGAGATCTTTCCATATTTCTGTCCTCCATGAGAATGTCAAATTAGTCCTGTCTGAGGAGGATGTCCTAGCACAACATGCTTGTGCAATAAAGAGTTGAATGCAGTTATGACGCTGCCTTCAGTGACTGTATGTTATGACAGAGCTCTTAAGTACCCAGTGGGTTACCACATAAAATTTTTATTTTCATTCTTCAGAGCTGAAGGCAGTAAGGCTGAAAGATATTAAAATAGACACTAAACAGGACACATTAACAAAAATTCATATTAAAAAAGACTTGAGGGTTTCATGCTAGATAGAATTTATAATTTCAGTAATACTGGGTTTGGGTTCTTAATGAACAAATTAACAACATTAAGACTATAATAATCCACTGTGCAACAGCATTCTTTTTTTTTTAAAGATAGACAAATCAGACTGTTAAGAGAGGGAAAGAAGCAATAGTCATATACATTCTAAATAATATCTTTCGAGTCTCACAGGCTCTGCTTTAGTATATATTTATCTATTATCGGGGGAAGGGTGATGAAGGGTGAATGGGGTCAAGGAATCCCATGTTGTCAAGCCATTTAGAACCACAACAAAATTGTCCTCAATTTTAGTTTCCTATTATTTGTAATAGAATAGCCATAACCAATGTGAGATTATCCTAAAATCTGATCAGTGGTTACTGTAACTATCACCAAACACAAACAACACTTAAGATAGAGTGTACATGTACATGTTTCATTGTATAGTCAGTAACTTCCCCAAGTTTACAATGAGTACTATGTAGCATAGCTGTAATTTGAGTCTCATTTATTAAGACTCTATTTGATATTTACTACATTTCAATAGATGTTGCACTCAATTCATAACTGACATGGTAGTGGCACAAAAGCCAAATCCAATAAGTGGCTTTTTTTTTTTTTCAATGACAAATATTTTTACTGAATGTTAGCTTTGCAACCAGATAAAATCTAGGACTTTTCTTCAGTTACATTCTCCCAGGTCCCATCTCCTTCTTTATGTCAGTAAATAAACTTGGAGGGAAAAATGGTTACAACCTAATTGCATTTTTAATTTCTTACTCCAGAAAACTACAAATTAGTATTTGTAGGTCTTTGGTATAATGGCCTTTTCTTTTTCAATGGCTGCTTTCTGTTGTTTGTAGACCTGGCAAAAGTATGGTTTGGATCAGCATTTTCTAACCACGTGTTTTGGTACCTTGTTTCCTTTAACATGAGAATTCAGCACTTATTTTCCAGAGAATCATAGAGAGTACCATAAAAGATGGATACAGAGCCATGCCACATATCAGGATAAAGAAGTTTTTGAAATCTGCAGTTACAACAGTAAATGTAACTGTCCTTTTGTTGATATTAAATTTTTGATTTATGTATTTTGCTGAGTACATCACCACTTTGGAATGTTATCCCTTCCTACTAAGTATTCTGTCATGATTCTGTAATGCCTTTATCCCCAATTCAAGTTCTTATTCTAAAATGTATGTGATCTGATGAATAGAGAGAATTATATTAGCTTTCTTTTTGCTTAGTGTTTGAATGCACATCTCTTTCAATCTTTTTGATTTGAAACTGTATGTTTATTTAATTCTTTTAATATAATTATTGACTTTATATTATACTTTACATTTTTTTCTTTTTACTTAACACATTTATTATTGGATGTGTGTAGGGATACATATTAGTGTAGTGGATGTGCTCGTAGTGTATGTGCATATGTATGCCAGTGTGCACACCTGTGTGGCTCAGTGCAGAAAATGTCAGATATCCTGCACTGTCATTTTTATCTATATAATTCTGGTATGAGGTCTCTCATTGAACATGGAGGTAGGCTATGAGCAGGGAGTCTAAGCAAACTTACAGCAAGCACGTATCACTGAGATTACAGGACTATAATGCAGTCACACTCAGGTTTTATGTAGACTTTAAGGTCTGAAATCTGGTCTACAGACCTGATCATCAAGCACTCTTTCCTCCTGAACTATACATCTAAACTCTCTTTTCACTTTAATTAGTGACTACTTAAAGTAATTTTCCATGACAACATTATGCCTACTTTCTACTTACTAATTTTATAGTTTATTTTTTTCTCTTGTTAGCTGGCAGTAACTTATATTGAACATGTATTTTTCCTGATTAATAATATTTCTATTACTATTATACTATGTATATATGGTTAGAAATTTCAGTGGCTGTGAATACCAGAATCTCTGAAATGAAGACAAGGCAGTCAAGAAGCAAGATTTTACATCTATTATCACTTACATTAACGTGTCAGAGAAATTTAAATAAATAACCAAATTCTGCTTGCTGTTTTAGAAAAAAATGAGAAAAAGTCAAGCCCAAGTACAGCATAAAGTAAGAAATAATGAGGATTAAGGGACCTTAGTAAAATAGAGAGCAAAAGAAGAATATACAGAATCAACAACCAAGACTTGGTTCTTTGTAAACATCGTTGAGACTTGTCAGACTCTTAATCAGACTAGCATGAAAGAAAGAGGGAAATTTTTTTAAAAAAAGAAAGATGATGAAATTAATAAAACTAGGTATAAAAACTCCAACCTCATAGTTTTCTTTGAAAATCATTAACATGAACTAAAAAGATAGAAAATCACTGGTTTAAAGAAATGTTATTGAATTGTAGGGAGCATATAAATATTTCTTAGCTATTTCTGAATACACAATAGATGTCAGAAGAATAAAATGTTATTAATATTTAGTAATATAAAGATCATAAGAATATCACACACAAAATAAATATGACTTACTCCAGCAATGCGTGATGAATATTCAGTTTCCTTCCTAGATCAACCTGGCCCTGGAGTGAATGAAGATTAGCTAAACTCTGCCTTGGTGTAGCATAAAATATGTCACAAAGGTGTCATATTTTTGTGTGTATGGCTGCCAAACCAAAATTGGACAATTGTTAAGGGCCATAAAAAAAAAAAACCCAGACATCTTATCTCTTTTCTCTAACATAAAACAAAATTATCCAGGCAAACAAATGACTAGTCATATCAGAGAGACAGAAAAAAAAAAATCAGTCCAAACTGAAGAAAAAGATTCCACTGGAAAATCACTAGAATAATAGCGATAAGGGAAGACTGGAAGAGAAGGTGAAAGTCATCTGTGTGCCTGTGCATTGTTGATCAATGTCAGCCCACTGCACTTAAGATCAAGGGCTCCAGGAGAGACGCCGTGTGGAGTCACCATTGCTCCCTCAGTGTGCCTTTGAACATCACAGTCCACAAAATGGAAGCGATAGCACAACACCTTCCAAGAAGGGTTATCTGAGCATCTTGAAAAGGAAAGTTCAAATGACTTCTCTCACATAAAGGAACTTCAACATACTCCATACACCTCATGTGAAAACGCAAATGGGTGTGCATTTATAATTCTAGGATTTGATATGTTGATAACATTTATAACAACAAAAAGAATTAAACTGCTACTCACAATTCACTAAAGAATATGGGAGAGTAACAGAGTATGACTCATAACTTTTATGCATAAGGAACACCTAAAAATAAATAAGGAAAGACAAGATGTAGAAATACATACATTAAAATTTCTTCTTGAACAGAAAATGGTCCATCGCATTAGTTCCCAGATTGTCCCAGCACATCCTTTAACTCTTTCAATGTAGCCAATCTCCAAGATTCAAAGATTCACTAAAATTCTGTTTTAACTTTGAGTAGGTATCATATACTTTCTTTCTCTTTAATAATATCAATAATTTCTAAGTCCTACTCATTGCCTTAGGATTGAAGTCCCTGATGCTCTCTTTAGGGGTGTGTGTGTGTGTGTGTGTGTGTGTGTGTGTGTGTGTGTGTGTGTTTGTGTGTGTGTGCATGTGTGTGTACATGTGTATGTGCATGCAATGAAATCTCTTAGTTTTCTGATATATTGCATCCCTTCCTTTTTTAGGTCAGTTGTACAACATCTTCTTGAGATTTCTGCTTACTGAATTCTTATCTATCTTTTATTTGCACACTTAAGTAACTCCTGTAAAAAAATCTGGATATGATAAAAAAAAATAAACCTTTGTTTCATACTGGAAGCTTGGAGAAGCTTTTTCCTTAGACTGTCTAACACCATGTTATAGAATCTACTGTACTCTAGAATCTGATATTGCCATTTGGTATGTGGATTCCATTTGGATTCTTGATTATGTGGATTCCATTTGAATTTTTGTGCCCATTTAGGTTTACCTACCTTTATTCCTGGAAACCATTTTATTTGATCATTTCTCTGAAAACTCTATGGTCTTCCTACGACTAAATCTAATGCATCCATCTTTATTTTATTTTTCATTTTCTCAGTACTATTTACCAGAATTTATCACTCATGTTAAGAACATTCTTCTCTCTTGGCTTTTAGTGTAGCATACACAACTTGTAATGGAACTATCAATAGCAAACCCTTGGGTACTTATGCTCCTTGGTTTTAAAGCAGTCTATCTTGAAAAATGTCAAAACACTAGTGAGAGAGCATTTCTTACTGCTAGATCTTAGGAAAGAGTCATAACTTAGCTCCATAAAAATTCTTGAGGAAGTTTTCCAGAGGATGCCAACAGCAAATTAAGTCTTACATTTCCCTAAATTACTCTTTTACCTTCTGCCACCTTTGCTTGAATGACAGCCCCAAGCACTCTGTTCAGAGGTGTGGCTGGGCATGGGGAGTGATGTCAGTTTCTGAGGCTCACTGTGAGGATGGGAAGCATGAGGAGTCCTGTGTTGGCATTTATTAGAACTTTTATTTTATGGCATGTTAGGTTTTAAATGCTTTCAAATTACTACTCTAATTTTGATGAATGAGATAACGAGGGAAGAAAAAATTAAGAGGAGGAGAGAGAAACCAAAGGGGGGGGAGGGAGAGAGAGAAAGAAGGAGAGAGAGAGAGAGAGAGAGAGAGAGAGAGAGAACAAACGCAACAACTACTACTTTATTTCACAAAATGATTGTTTTCTTTGGTTATCAATCCCAAGAAAAACTTCCTGGTGAATGGACAGTGAGAGAGGAAAGAATAGGAGATCATTGTGATACCTAGACAGATACTATCTACAATCCTCAGAACTTAATTAGATCTAGAGAGTTTGGAAGCAAGTAAAAGATATGGACTTCAAAAATAACAGAAGCCTACTACATCACAAATAATTACCTTCTTTCCTTCCATAGTAATTACTTCTCTGTTTTCTTAGGATAAAACACAATGATCAAAAGTGACTGATGGGAAAGAGTTTAATGTTTTGTAGTTCTAGAGAGGTAAGAGTCTATGATGGCAGGGAGGCATGGCTGCAAGCAGCAGACGTGACAGCAAGAATCGGAAGCTGAGACAACAAATCTTCATGCATAAATGTGAAACAGAAAGCAAACTGGGATGGGGCTAGGTCATAGACTCCCCCAATGACTTATTTTTCCTAACAATGCTGTCCACCTTTTCAAACAGCACCGCCAACAAGGGATCAGTTGCTCAAATATTGGATGATTTTTACTTGATCCTTATGCTGGTTTTTTTTTTTTTTTTTTTTTTTTTTTGCCAAAAACTCTTTCCTTCTTCATATGCTTCATTTGGAGACATTTATATCTATCATTTCAGAAATTATTTCATCTAGCAAGAGGTCATCACAAGAATCATTTATGATGAACTCCAAACCCATTTATCTGCATCATCTATTTTACATTTCAGTATTTTAATGGTACTTCCAACTCAACTTTGCTAATATTAAGGTAATCAAACTGAGCCAAATACCCACCAGTTTCTGATTTTCAGACTCTCTCTATAGAAGGTTGGCAAATAAAGTACAAAATGTATATTGTTTTTTAAGTTTAGGAGAGTAAGTAATTAGTTGACATAAATATGCTTTAATTATTATGTAGGCACAGTTGTAGTAAAAATTATCCATTGTGTCTTTTGAAATTTTACACAATATTATTATACATAGGGTATATAATATATGAATGTATGAAATACCTTCTTTCTATCTATCTTTGTGATCTTTGTATGCATATATATTATCTCAAATATATATAATCAGATATCCTTATTCAATATCTCCACTTTTCTCCGTTTCTATCTCTCTTCCTGAAAACATTTAGTCAATCACTAAGTAATATCATACTTATTTTTTAAATTATTCCTTACTCTCTGCTCTGTAACTTTTCTTACGTTTTCTTTCTACCTTCTTTCTCCTGTTTTCTTTCTAAATAAACTACACTTGTTTTAATGATCTTAGTCTTGACCTTGACTGTTTAATTTGCAAACAAATATTTGTCTCATTTCTCTGAAGGACTACCAAAATTAACAGGACTGTTCACTTACCTGCCTTGAATCATCCTATTATGTAATTACAAATTGCAACTGCATAGCATATGAAACATTTATGCTTGGCTTATAAAGACCTCCTGGTTGCTCTCATACTTCCTAATCTTATGTAGTTAAGTCCCCCCTCACAAGTTGCTTCTTTGAAAACACACTGGATATTTTTGTGGTTTACGAAGAGAGACACAGTGCTTCATGTAGCAGGCTTTCTTTTGGGCCGCCAACCATGTCCCAAATCATAACACAGAGACTTATTATTAGTTATGAATGCTTGGCCTTAGCTTAGGCTCATTTCTTTTTTTTCCCCTCCAATGTGCAACTTCATACTTTTTTCTTTTATTTATTTATTTATTTATTTGTTTGTTTGTTTGTTTGTTTATTTATTTTGTGCATTTCTTGCTAGCTCTTATAACTTAACTGGTTTCTCTTCATCTACACTTTGCCTCAAGGCTTTGGCCTTTCTTTCTTTCTGTATGTTCTACTCCAAGTCCAGCTGGCTGGTCCCAGTCATCTCCCCCTCCTTCTCCCTAGTTCTCTCCTCTCTCTCCTCTCTCCAGCGTAGATTCCTACTACTACTTGTTTTCTTTGCCTGTCAACCCCACATATCCCTCTCCTGCCTAGCTATTGGCTGTTCAGCTTTTTATTAGACCAATCAGGTACCTTAGGCAGGCAAGGTGGAACAGCAACACATCTTTACAAAATTAAACAAATGCAGCATTAAAAAATATGTAACACATCTTTCATAGTGAAAGTAATATTCCACAACAGACCCCTGAATCTCCTTCTTGACAATCATGACCCCTTGCCTATGAGCCCACTTCTGACTGGTCACACTAGGTTATTCGTTCCATTACCATCTGTTCCCCTTTCAGCTTTTACTTGTTCGCACTTTCTTTTGTCTTGTCTAGGGCTGAAGATCCGTAACTACTTTTGCCATATCATTGTTCCCTTACTAGTCAACCCATCTAAACAAAAATTTATGGGGTCTAAGAATGAATAAATATTGTTGTAGTGAGTATAATTAAACATCAAAATATTTTTCACATCAAAACATTTCATTTGTCTCTAGCAAAATAACTTTTATATCCTACCCCACTCTAATCCATCCTCAAGGTGTACATTGGTTAGTACATTTTCTGTAAATCCATCTTGCCATCTTTCCTATGGGTGTCAATACTGTTCTGAAGAGTACTTAATAATTGTGTGGCTTACCTCACACCAGATAATTGCAGTGGAAATCTTCACACTAAGCTAAGAAAAAAAAATGACTAGAAATCAAGCTAAGGTTAACTAATGCACAGGGTGATAGTTTGGGATTGTGTTTGTTGTTGTCTTACAAATAACCATAGTGTTATCTCTCTGTAAGCATTTTGTCATTGTCCCCAAGGTCTACAGAATATGAAAGCAGGTGTCATTATAAAATACATGAGTCAGCTTTCAACAACTGATTTTTCTTCTACATTTTTAAAGTTAATTTAAACAAATTTTCTTATTGGGAATTATGATTCTATTTAGTTGCTTAAAGGCAACAGATTTTATTCTATCTTTCTGAAACAATTTAATATTCTACAAAATAATTTTTCCATAAGACAATATCTTCATATCACCCAAGTATTAGAGTATTCACAAGCATTTTAAAATACTCATAATCTTAACTATTATTCATGATTAACTCATCAGTGCCTGAAACAAAAATCACTGTGAAGAAGGAAGATAATTCAAAAGGATTCAAATATGTTTTGAAATGAAATATTTATATATGATACTAGGATAGATAAGTATCCATATATGTTAATTTAAACTCATAGAATGACCCAGACAAGATAACACATGCCTTTAGTTCTGGCTTGAAGGATAAAGAATGTTGTGAGTTCAAGGCCAACTTGGTCTACTACATAGTGTAATACAGGTTAGCCTGGGCTAGAGTGAGACTTTACAAATACATATATGTGTGTATGTATATATGTGTACATAAATATGTATATTCTTTTTTTAAAGTTTGTAATTATATTTATGTACAGAAAACTTAGCAGTGTACATTTAACCCAATTTAGTGGTGAGTTCTTTGGCCTTTGCCTTTTCAAGCTTGGCAATCCAAGCCACAGATTTAGGACCCAGGACATTGCCTCCCCAGTGGCAGTGGATCTCATCATATCTGTCGTTGTAATTGGTCCTAATAGCTTCTACCAGCTTAGCCAGAGCACCCTTGTCTTCCGAGTTAACCTGTGTGAAGGCTACAGTGGTGCATGGCTTCTTCCTGTGGACCAGTCGCCCCAGCCTGGCCTTTCTCTTGATGATGCAGTAGGGGACCCCCATCTTTTGACACAGGGAAGGCAGAAAGACCACCAGCTCAACAGGGTCTAGGTCATGGGCAATCACCACCAGCTGAGCCTTCTTGTTCTCCATCAAGGTGGTGACTGTATTGACCCCCGCTTGAAGGACAGGCGGTCTCTTAGTTGGGACGTCCCCTTTGCCAGCAGCTTTCTTCTCAGCACGGGCCAACAGCTTTTGATTTTTCTCCTGCTTCATCTCTGGCCTGTACTTGTGGGCAAGCTTGAGCAGCTGGTAGCTGTTTGATGGTCCAGGGCCTGTGTGAACTGGTTAATGGCAGGAGGTACTTTGAGCCGCTTATAGAGGCTGGCTCTTTGCCGCTTCAGCCTAATGTAGCAAGGCCATTTGACCAAGCCTGTGAGATCTCTTTTGGGCTGGATGTCCTGCCCAATGCTGAAGTTCTTAGGCCTTTTCTCAAACAAAGGATTCACCACCGTTTGGTCTCCTGTTTCTTTACGACGGCGAGGGCCAGGGCCACCTTCTTCCCCTTGGCCTTCTTTCCCTTGGGCATCATGCTCGGCTGGAGGAGAAAAAAAGCAAATATGTGTATTCTAATGCATGCTGTGACTCTTAGGTGGCCATATGTTATAAGGACTCATTGGTTGTTGCACATGTCCTTATCTTGATGAGAATATTGATATTAGAGAAGGTTTTACATATGTGGAGGGGAACACGTAATAAATTTCTGTATCTAATCCTCAATTCTATTGTGACTCTAAAAGTTCTCTTCAAAATAAAATGTTTGGGAGAAAAGGGGAACCACATTCAATTATTTAAAACAAAACTAGTTAATTATTATAAAATACTAGACATTCATGATCATTAATAGCAGGTCTCACATATACATGAGAAATTATTATAAGGTGTCTATGTTCCCCATCAACAGAGTTGAAGTGATAACACTTAGAAGCTGTATATTAGATATCCCGATTGTGTTGGTGTTTCCATTTCTCTTTTTGTTGTTTGTTTGTTTGTTTGTTTTCAAGACAGGCTTTCTCTGTGTAGCTTTGGAGCCTGGCCTGGAACTCACTCTGTGTAGCCCAGGCTGGCCTCGAACTCATAGAGCTCTGCCTGTCTTTGCCTCCTGAGTGCTGAGATTAAAGGCGTGCGCCACCACAGCCAGGCAGTATTTCCATTTCTGACACCCTGTAACTATCTCTCGTTTTCTACCAAGCAAACCAATGGACATTTACACTCAAAATCAATCTGTGGTCCCTCTCACTAAAAACTCACAGATCCTGATCTACCTGCTAGCTTAAATAATGGTAACACTAGCTTTGATTCATTATTACTTTTAAATCTCATTTGAATATATTTTCTTGATGAAACAGTTTTGCACACCAAATAAAATATAAAATAGTAAAAGAACATTTGGAGAAAAAGTCAAAATGAAGGAAACTCAAAGTGAAATATTCAAAAACTCAGATAAAATACTCAGAATAGGGCATGGAGATATGCCTCGGTGGTTAAGAAAACTAGCTGCTTTTCCAGAGGACCTGTGTTTGATTCCCAGTGTACACGTGGCAGCTCACAGCAGTCTGGCTCTCCTGGACCTGAAGTCACAAAGCCTTTGAGTCCTCTCTGGCTTCCACGGACATTGCATGTGGTACATGGACATATATGCAGGCAAAACACTCAAACCCATTGGAAAAAAAAAAAGACAAAATAAAACTGACAGAAAGTCACTGTGATATATTATTGGATCTAATGGAAGAGAGAATATCAGATCTTCAAATAGAGGAATTGGATCACTCAGTAAATGAAAGGATCAAATCGTGCCCCCTACACACACACACACACACACACACACACACACACACACACACACACACCACACACACACACACACATCCCCAAACTGAGAACTGGACTTGTAAAAACACCAAATACTGAGGCACTGCAAATAATAGTAGGACAGAAGAAGCAAAAGAGAAGACATGGATCAAACTCACAGGAAATACATTTAATCAAATCATGGGGAAAGGACTCCTAAGCTAAGGAAAGAGGTGCCTAATAAGGTCCAGGAGGCACAAAAGAAAGCACCAAAATAGATGCGACTGAATAGAAATTCTCCAAGTCATTTACTAGACAAATGCTAAATGTACACAACAAAGAAAGGGTCCTAAAAATTGCATGAAAGAACAACCAAGCCACATACAAAAGCAGGTGCATCAGGATATCAGCCGTTTTTCCAATAGAGACCATAAGAACCAGAAGGGATAGACCGATGTTCTGTAGATTGTGAAAGACCACAGATCCTAGGCCAGACTCCTACATCTACCAAAGCTATCAGTCTTAATTGAAAGGAAAAGGAAAATTGTCCACAATAAAAACATATATCAAAAATTTGTGACCACTAAGGCCACTCTACAGAAGACACTAGAAGAATATTTTGATCTGAAAAGAAATTTAAACACACTCAGGAGGGCAGAGGAAACAAACACATCCAGAACATTGACTCAAAAGAAGTAATACAAAGCATCATAAAATCAACAACCTGACAGGAATCAATACATATTGTTCAATAATAACTCAGATATTTTATTTTTAGGCTTAGGTAGGAAATGTATTAAAAAGTGAACACCATCTCTCCTCTGCTTCTTTGAGGTCTTAATATGATCTATTTAATATCATGTCAGAGCTGTCTCTTATACATATTCATCCAACCTTTGGTTCCTTGGTTGAATTCATGAGTTTGAGTTTAGGAATAAGCATTGTTCCTCTTTTTGTTTTTTTTAAGGTATATCAGTAAGTAAATAAAATTGCAAATGAATTATATCTCACTATTGCCAACTTAATCAGTTGAACAGTTTGAACTGTTATAACAAAGCACCCTAGGCTAAATGTTTTACACAAAATAAAAATGCATCTCTCAGTTCTGTATTGTGAAAGTGCAAGATCAAGTTATTTACATAGTCACCCATAGTGTTTGCTTCCCAGGCTTCAGACTTGTGTCTTCACACAGTGAAACAAGAGGTAAATAGTTCTGTGACTTTTCTTGTAACGACACTAATCCTATCACAAAGACTCTATTCTCATGACCCAATTTTCTTCCTATCCCAAAGAGTTTCATATTGGAGATTACATTTAAACTTAGCAATTTAAGAAGTGTAATAGTTTGGGAATGAAGCGTGATCCCAAAGGGTTCATTTTTGAATGCTTGTTCCTCAATATAAGAAATATTCTGGGGTAAGCTTTTCAGAGGTGATAGATTTATAATTTGATGACGTTTGAAACCAGTAACACGTTGTGGAATAGAATATGTGTGTAAGTAAGTATGTGTTACATATGTTTGTGTTGAAGAATAATTGTTTAACTAGGTAAAGATGTGTTGCATTTTTGCTGCATTTGTTTAAATATATAAAGGTGTGTTGCTTTTGTTAATACTGAATTTGTTTAATTATGTAAAGATATGTTGCTGTTTTCCTTTGCCTGCCTTAGGCACCTGATTGGTGTAATAAAAGGCTAAATGGCCAAAAGCTAGGTAGAGAAGGGATAGGTGGGACTGGTGGGCAGAGAGAAAAGGGAAGCCAGCCAGCCATGTCCTAGCTGGTCAGACTTGGAGGAAGCTGGAAAGCAGGATGGACAGTGTGTATATGAGGTAAATGAGACTCAGGGCAGCACATAGATTATTTAAAATGGGCTAGTTTAAGTAAAAAAAAAAAAAAAAAGCTAACTGAAAATAAGCTTAAGCTATGGCTGAGCATTCATAATTAACAATAAGTCTCTTTGTCCTGATTTGGGGCCTGGTGGTTCAAAGTAGCCTGCTACAGTAACAATATTCAAAAGTGCTGTTCTCGTGAGAGGAAATGTAGTACAAGAATGTATTCTCAGAGACTGTGTCTTGTCCCAGGCATCTTCCTATGCCATCCTGTGTGTCTTGTCATCCATATGATGAGGCACCTTAGTCCCCTGCATCCTCCCACCATGGTCCCATCATGTGGACCTGCTGTGATGTTGTCCCTCATCCTCTGTGCAGGACCAGAAGCAATGGGACCATGCATCTGAAGGAATTTCTCCTTTAAATTGATTTTTTTTCTCAAGTATTTGCCACACAATGAAATGTCTGACTAACACAAAAAGGGCATTAGTATGCAGTCCCCAGCAATACTTTCTAGAAAATGGAATAATCCATAATTAAATAGAAGTGTGCTGTTGTATTTTCATGATTTATAGCTGAGGGACCTTGATCTTTTACATGAATAAGGTCATGGTTGCATCAATGAATTACAAATAACAGCTTTGGGAGAACATGATAATAACTGATTTCTTTCTTTTTTTTCCCCACTTTTTTTGGCACTTGACTTAGAATTTCTCAGTGTTGTTCATTTGCCTAACTGAAACGAGCAGATTTTAAGTAGGAGTTCTTTTCCTTTGCACTTGTTGAAAAATATTCTGTTTATGTCAGCCAAATGACTTTGTTGAAAGGCAAAGAAAATTCAGCAGTGTTTCCTATATGAATTGAAATAATTCAGGAAAAGAAGAGTAAAATATTTTGCTATAGAGATGCTATATTACAGCATATGAATTTAGGTTAAAGAATATGGTGCTGTATTCATGTATCTCATGTGGTATTAGTATTTTTTCTATATAACTGTATCACTTTAAGGTCAAATAATAGACATTTATGAGGCATTACTTAAGTAAATAACAGCATTAAGCCTTTCATTTTAGGTTGGTTTCAGTTGCATATTCCCTCATATCATACAAGTGCTTATTTATAGTACTTGAACACCATGAAGGCATTATCCAAATTGTTTCTTTGATACTGTTAAATCTAACTGAAGAGTTGTCTCTTCATGAACAGACCTTAAATGATATTCTAGGAAAGACAATCCAATACTGTTCTTGGCCTCCAATCCATTTTTACACTATACATTTTCTTTGTTATAAAAAACATACCATAAAAAAATACCATGAACTCAAAACAATAAAAGCATTTGAAAAAGCATAAGGATAGGACCACAAAGTTTGAATTTTTTCATTGATTTTTAAAAATAGTCCATTGTTGTTATTTGTTTAACCATTATATTTCACTAGGTTAGGGTGGAAACCTAAAGTCTTAGACAGAGGTTCATATTTATATAAAATTTGATGAGTGGGTAGGCAACCAGGATTCAGAATTTTAAAAAAAAATGGTATCAGCCAAATTTAGAAGGTTCTCTGAATTGTAGCAAATACTGGGTAATGGATACCATGGGAGCATAGTTTAGAAAAGATTAGAATATCACAGCTCTGACAGCTGTAAAGGGCTGCTTTGGATGTTTTAGGAAGACAAGTGGTGATTTAATATAGCTATAAGCAAAGTGGTCGCTTCCATACATTTTTCATAACTCCTATGTGCACAGTGCCACCAACAGGAAAGAAATGCACTAGAAATGCCAATGCACTTAAAATTCAAAGGTTAGCTCCAGACTTTCAATACCCTTGAGAGAATACGGAGAAGCATTAGGTACTGAGGTACATCTTGTCATCTTGACTCATGTAAATGAGGTTACACTGAAGGAACTATATCCTTTTACATTTTCTTTATATGGAGCATGGCTCATGGACAGTTAGTACATGTTTGAGGGCACTTATTGTGTCCCACAGCACATGTATGTGCACACACACACACACACACACACACACACACACACACACACACATTTGTGGGTGGGTGCATTTGTGTCCACATCACTTAAACAACACCCAGAAAACAGTTGTTTGAACTGACTTTGTGCAGTATACTTTACTGTTTCATTTTTCGGGATCTATACTCTCTGGTATCTGTCTGTCTTTTCATAAGTGTGTCATCGTTTTGCCTCTGCCTCCCCATACTACAAGTCTGGTGGAGTCTGGAAGCATTCAGCTGTTGAGGCCATACTTCGCTTAACTAAAATATATTGACTGAATATATAGACCACCTCAGACCTTTCAGTTAAGCATCAAAATTCCTCTCATAGAACAATTTTATATGGTTTAAATACTTTGATAAAATAGTTCAAAATATCTGCCTATGTGTGATAAATTGAAAGATATTGACCTATGTAAGCAGAGGACATTGGGAGTAGAACCACATGTGAACTAGAAAGATAAAGAAAATATTCAAGCCATTGAAATCTGTAGATGTAAAGACTAATAAAGCCTGCCTTTTGTGTGGTTTTCTTGCTTTCAAAGAGGAAGAAACCTCGAGGCCTATCCATTATTTCTTCCAGTTACTATTATGCTTTTTAGACAAGGAATCCATTGATAATGTCTGAAAGAATATAACCATTGAGAAATTGTAACCCAAACACACCTGATTTACAATTATATGTTAACTAATCTTTCATAACTATTTTACAATGATATTATCCATTTCATAATTATTTAAAATTTATTTACAGTAGTTACATTACTGTACACCTATTTGAATGTAGGTATGTGTCTTTCAACAAGAGATATATACAAGTGTGTGTGTGTGTGTGTGTGTGTGTGTGTGTGTGTGTATGTGTGTGTGATGTTTGCTTGTGTGTGTAGAGGTTTGTTTGCCTATGTGCATGTAGAGATTAGAGGTTGGCGTCAGGCATCTCCCCAATTTATGGTTTTGGGGCCCAAGTTTCTCACTATACTTCAAAATCACTGTGTTGGTTAGACTGGCTGACTAGGAAGAACCATAGGATCCACCTGCCTCCTTGCTTCCATCACTGGAGTATCAGATGCATGCAGTTACATCCACATGTCTTTTAATATGGATTTTCGGATGCTAACTCAGTTCCACAAACCTGTGCAACAAGTCCATTCTACACTGAGTCATCATCCCACCACTGCATCGTTAAATGGTGTGTGGTGTGTGTGTGTGTGTGTGTGTGTGTGTGTGTGTGTGTGTACTTAAAATACCTCTAAAAGAGTGGTTTTCTTTTATACTGAATTATAATTAAGATATATTAAATGATACTATTAAATGTTCATATTGCAACATGATGAATATGGGAAATAAACAGAAATCCAATTACAAGCTTTGAAAAGCTTTCCAAAGGGAGAATTGCTACATACCACCAGGGGGCACAGTGAGGGAGGGAAAGACAGCAGTGCAAGCAGACTTTGAAAACCAGTTTATTCCTCCTTCCTCCCTATCTGTCCTCTCCTGTGTCTGAAAAATATAGTTTAAAATGATAAGATTTTTGACAGGAAATTCCTCTGAGCCTGGGCCTATAATGAGCTTCTAAAATATATAATAGAAACTCAGTAGACTTTATTCAGTCATTTGGGGGTGATTCTTACAGCCAATTCAAATAAGAAGCATATTCACAAATAATATTATAGATCAAGCATAATTTTATAAATTTAAGGAGTTTTTAAGTGGTATGGATATAATCAATGTATATTATTTCTCTGTCTTCCCCTTCTCTTGGGTTTCCTATTCCTTTCTGTTCTTTATCCCTTTTTACTTCTAATTCTTCCCCTTCAGTTTCTTACTTTTCAATTTTTAGTTCCCCCTCTTCTACTTCTTTCTTTCTCATATGTCTCAATGTTAAAAAACAAAACAAAATCATCAAAGCTCAGTGGCGATGGAATCTGACATATTCCAGATTGAAATGTAGTTTTGTATGTGATTTGGAAACACTGCTAAATATTTATGTGTAGCGTTTTGCTAATCTGTTCATTTTACTTTATTTCTTATAATGTCATAAAGGTATCATATCTTATACATAGTGTAATATATTCTTTATTAGACTTGTCTGTCAACTTGATAGAGCCTGGGGTCCCCTGAGAGTCTCAATTGAGGAATTATGCAAACCACATAGGTCTGTTGGGATGCCTATTCTATGCAGGATTATCTTGATTGATAATCCACGTGTAAGGAAGGGCACAGTCTATTGTAGGCAGCCTCATTCTATGGACAGATGATCCTGGGCTGTATAAGAAAACTGCCTAAACATGAGCCTGCAGCAAGCAGCGTTCATTCATGGTTTCTGCTCAATGTTCCTGTGTAAATTCCTGCCCTCACTTCCCTCAATGATAAACTGTGATGAGACAAAGAATTGTGAGCCAAACAAACCCTCTCCTCCTCTAAACTGCTTTTGCTCAGAATGTTTTCTCCAAGAAACAGAGATCAAACTCTGAGACTACATAGTCTATGTTAAATGGCCTACTAGAGTAACTGAGAAAATAGTAGTGCCTTAATAAATAGTAGATATTTATATGATTATAAAATACTTTAATGACTGTGTGACTATGAAATTATATTGATGAAATTTATTATTTAAATTATCCATTTTTTATCGGTGTTATCATAGCAATCCAGGGTATATCTCCTTCCCACATATTTGTACACATAAAAGGCCCATAAAACTTCCAGTTTAACACCTTCTTCTTCTTGCTCTTCCTCTTCTTCTTCCTGTTCCTCTTCTTCTTCCTCTTCCTCTTCTTCTTCCTCCTCCTCCTTCCCCCCTCCCCCATGTCTCCTCCTCCCGTATCTCCTCCTTCTTCCTCTACAATAGCATAAGCTACTGATCTGCAAGATTTGTTAAGAATGATTAAACATCAAAGATAGAATTTTTAGACATTTATGTATTTCAGAAATGAAAGGAAATGTTTATTGGACTAGAAGGTTATATTTGAGAAGTGAATCAACAAGAATTTAATAAAAATAAAACTACATGATGCATTGAAACACTCCAGGTGACACTACACGGATGGGAACATGGAATTACCAGTTTAGACACCCAATATCTTTCCCTTGACTAATTGCGAAGGCTAGGATCTTTAGTATTTTGTATAACTGTAGCGACCTGCCTGGGCTGTCTTGTCTTTTCTCACCCTTCACTGAGAATGCTGTCATCTCATTTACTTTTCTACTTGAACCTCTAGAGACAAAAGCTGCATAATCTAATAGGATGCGACAAAAATAAATCCCTGTTGTGATGCCTCATAGGAGCCATTAGGAATCCTTATTTATTCTCCATGAGGTTCCCATGACAACTAAGAGACAATAGGAAATAGACATTACTAAGAGGCTTGGACATGCAAGAGGCAGTGTTTGATACTATAAGACTTTGTTTATAGGAGACTGAGAAACAATTTATTTCACCATTGTCTTCCTGAATGGTGTAAGGCATTGTCTATGTTACTTTTTAATTGCTTCAATAAGAAACTGTAACCAAGGCAACCCAGAAAAGAAAGCATTTAATTCCAGCCTCACTGTTCCAGAGGATTAGAGTTCATGGCCATCATGATGAGGAGCATGACAGCAGAAAGACACCTTACATCCTGATGCACACACAGGAAACAAAAAAATAGCCAGCTGGGAATGACAGAGTCTTCTGAAACCTCAAAGTCCACCCTCCATGATACACCTTCTAATCCTTCCCCAATGTTTTCATCAAGTAGGTACCAAGTATTCAAATATATAAGTCTATTGGGGGGGGGCATTATCATTCAAACAATTTCATGTATTAGTGGTTTTGAACAACACCATGCTTGGATGTGATCTTTAAAGTAGGAGAGGTTCTGATGGATCTGAATGACTGAAACCTGAATGTAAATGTAAATTTGGCTTTTAAAGTACTAAAGCAATAAAGAAGACACAAGAGCAGGAAAAAGCAGAGCAAGGTGTCCTTGCAGGCCACTTAGACTTAACGGCATTACTCTCTCTGAGCCTCTGTCTGAGCAGGACAGTGTGAATCACACCAATACAGTCAGTCAGGGGTGGAGAGATGCACAGGAACCCTGCAGCAGCACTCCGGGAAAAGTGGAATGGTTAGTGGAAAGGAATTGCTTTATGGAAGACGAAATGGGGTAGTGCTTTTCTCATCTAAGTTGCTATATCTAACTTTTCCCCCTTTTGATGAAATAATCGGTGCAAGTAATGAGCTCTTTCCATGTTGCGTTGGATCATGCTGATGTTTCTATTTCAAGTATTTCCTTAGCTATCCAACACCAATTTATCACTTGCTTAGAAAGGAAAGCAATGGCTTTTCAAATGTGTTGTCCAGTATGTGTACAAAATTTTTATTGCACAATATTAACTCTTGTGTGTCTTACAGATTTTGAAAAGCATCTAGAAAACCAATAAAGTAGAAACTGTAGAATTTGAATGAATGCACCATGAAAGGTTGGAAAAGGGGACTCCAAAGAAGCATAGTAAATTCAGTGAAGAATTGCAAGCCAGGGCTTGAATACCTTCCTATGACTTATTGGCCAGTGAAGCCACTGGAGAACCATAAATCATGAAGGAGATTGTTACTGGTGTTGTATGAATATCAGAACTATATGTTAAGTACCCATTATAGAATACACAACATCTAATTGGCCAAGAACATTGGCTGTAGGGCATTGCTGTTGGTTGTTTTCTTAATCTTTCAGCTTTTGGGGGGTGCTCCTCCCAACCCAACTCCCAAATAAATCACACTGAGGCTTATTCTTATTTATAAATGCCTAGCATTAGCTTGGCTTATTTCTAGACAGTTTTTCTTAAATTATCCCATCTAACTTTTGCTTCTGGGCTTTTATCTTTCTCTACTTCTGTATGCTTTTTTTCTTACTCCATAGCTGGTTGTGTACCTGAGTGGCTGGCCCCTGATACCCTCCTCTCCTTCCTCTTTTCTTTCCCCTTGATCTTATCTTTCCAGGTTTCTCTTTCTGTTTATTCTATCTGCCTGCCAGGTCCACCTATACTTTCTTATGTCTTGCTATTGGCTGTTCTGCTCTTTATTAGACCAATCAGGTGTTTAAGACAGGCACAGTAATACAGCTTCACAGAGCTAAACAAATACAACATAAAAGAATGCAACATATCTTTGCATCATTAAACAAATCATATACTAAATATTATTATAGAAAGCTCCTGAAACACTGAACACTGAAATGTGCATGTGTGCATACATGTGTGTGCATGTGCATACATGTGTGTGTATATGTATGCATGTGTGTGTGTGTGTGTGTGTGTTTGTGTGTGTGTGTGTGTGTGTGTGTCAGGGTTTCTTTGTGTAATAGTCCTAGCTAGCCTGGAACTTTGTAGAACAGGCTTTTCTCAAACTCACAGAGATCCACCCACCTCTACTTTCCAACGGCTGGGATTAAAGACATGTGCCACTACTGCCCAGCCACTGAAATGTGCAATTTATATCTAATTATTTCACACTTTTCTCATGTAAAGATGTTGAATTTTTAAGTAGCTTTATGAGTAAATTGAGAGAATCATATAGATTTTTGCCAGTAATTTAATTGTGGTATATCACATTTACTAATTTTTGTATATTAAGTATCTTTGCATCTATCAGATACAACTTCCATATAGGGGATAATCTTTTTAGTGTGCAATATTCATTCCAGGCTATAGAATACAAATCATAACATTGTTGTTATTTTATCAGGAACATTATTTAAAAAATATTGGCCAATTATTTCAAATAACTTGGGAAATTCTAGCAATAGCTTTTGGGGGCCATTAATTATGTTTCTATTTCATTTGCATTGATACTTGAGATTATTAGTTATTTCATTCATTGTTGTAATAAAAAAATACAAGAAAAAGCAACTTACAGTAGGAAAGGCTTATTTAGGCTTGCAGTTTAAGAGGGACACTACATCCACTATCGTATGGGAAGGCATGGCATTGGAAATTTGAGGCAACTGGTCACATTGCTTCCATAGTCAAGAAACAGAGAAAGTGGGGCCAAAATACAAAACCTCAAGATCTTGACCCAAAGCTTCACTCCCTCTAGCAAGAATCTACCGTCTAAAGCATAACCTTCCAAACAGCTCAGCTAGCTGTGGCAATGTCTTTAACATACAAGACTATGAAGGGCATGTAAAACCATAATAGATAGCAAACAGTTACCATGGAATCAAAATATGTTATCTTATGTTCTGGTGAAGCTGTATTGCTAAATTTGGCCTGAGAATCTACTCAGCACTTATTAACATATTTTATAGTAATTGGGAAGCTGTGTAAGGGTGGCTTACAAAACAATACTTACTGTCCAGTAAAGGAAATAGAGAGCCAATTAGATCCCTTCTAATAATCCATGACAAAGTAGAAGGAAAAAAAGAAAGAGAGCATAGATTATGTGTTGTGGATATCTCTCTGTAAAATTAAATGTTGATTGGCCAGTAGCCAGGCAGGAAGTATAAGTAGGACAAGCAGAGAAGAGAATTCTGTGAACAGGAAGACCGAGTCAGGGAGACGCTGCCAGCCTCTGCCATGATAAGCAACATGTAAAGATATCGGTAAGCCATAAGCCATGTGGCAACTTATAGATTAATAGAAATGGGTTAATTTAAGATAAAAGAACTAGATAGCAAGAAGCCTGACACAGCCATATAATTTGTAAGCAATATAAGTCTCTGTGTGTTTACTTAGTTCGGTCTGAGCAGCTGCAGGACTGGCAGGTGAAAGAGATTTATTTGTCCTGACTCTGGGCCAGGCAGACTGGAGAAAACTCTAGCTACATAATATATACTTAATATATTAATGTATTTGGCCATTTATATGGCTTCATGGTACTGTCTCTACTCATTTTAACAACCAGAAAAGGCATTTAGTTTAAAGAAAAGAAGCAATTTTGAAGTAGAAGAACAACATGATGTAATAAATAGCTAAATTGTAGACATTGGGTTCTTCTATCAAATGAACTTCTATTTAATTCATATATATATATATATATATATATATATATATATATATTATATATATATATATACACATGTATGTAAACATACACACATATACACATATATATGTATTCATTCATTATTTACCAAATAATGAAAGTAATTTTTACAGTGTTTTATTAAGAGGAACAGTTTTGGGGACAGGAATATATCTATATTATTTATTTTTCTGATTCATCATTCTTATTAAAAACTAAAAAAAATTTATTGGGAAAAGCATGGTGGTGCATGCCTATATTCATAGCACTTGAGGGTCTGATGCAGGAGGACTGGAAATACAAGGTGGCCCTGTTATATCCTCTCTCAATAACAAAGGGAAACAAAAATAAAGAATTTTTACCTTTAATCTCATATATATTGTCTGTGACATTTATTGAATTACATAGAATGAACCATCCCCGCAACTCTAAGCTAAAGATAACTTGATATTTGTATATGATCATTTTGATATATCCCTGTTTTCAATTTGAAAGTATTTATGAGTATTTTGCATCTATGTTCAATAAGAATATTGGCTTGCAGTTTTTGATTTTGTTGTGGATCTACCTGGTTTGGGTATTTGACTTTATTGGCTGCACAGAAGGAATTTAGAAGTCTTTTTGTGCTTACTCTTTTTTAAATAATTAAAGAAGGATTGGCTGTAGTTCTTCTTTGAAACTCTGGTAGAATTCTGCTGCAAATCCATTTGAGCTTGGGTTCTTTTTTATCTGAAAGCTTCCATAACTATTTCATTCTTATTTATTATAGGGATGTTCTAAATTGCTGCTCTCTTCTTGATTTGACCTTGGAGGGAACAAAACTGGATATAAGACAAATTAGATGTAAGGCCTACTTAAGGGGCATTCATTATACTATAAACCTAGGCAACTATCCTTGGCTGATGAGGTCTTTGACACCAAAAGAGAAATTATTATTGCCCCTTTCCTAAAGCAGTGTAATTCCAAACTGCCTTATAAATGCTTATCCTTATAGGCACAGATGAGTATAGCTCTAACATCTTATCAAAGAAACTTCTGTGTGCAGCAAAAGAAGGTACTTCCAGAAAAACATAACCTTTAAAAATATAGAGAACAACTTACTATGGGATGGCCATCCCCCAAATTGACACATCTACAACACAGCCCCTACTCCTAAGACTCATGGAACATCATGAAATAGGGGATTGAAAGATGGCAAAAGAAGCTCAGGACACCAGTTGTGAAATAGTGTCTTCTATATGTGACAGGAAAGGTGAGCCTATGATATCTCAATAACATGGTCATCTCAACAATATCAGCAAAGCACAGTGACAATACCTGTTGATGCCTGAACATGAATAAAGCAAATATCACAGGGCCCCACTCCTAAATGAAGAGCTATATGCAATTAATAGATGTTTAGAGAGAGATTTAATCTTTTCCAGGGACAAGTCTCTTGATAGGTATCGAATCCCAAGTGACCCATCCAAAACACATGTACATATGAGCAACACTAAATGGACACAGTAGATTGTATATATATACATGTGTGTGTGTGTGTGTGTGTGTGTGTGTGTGTGTGTGTATGCATGTATATAATAATAATAATTAATAATACATGAATTTGAGAGTGAGTGGGAGGACATAGGCGCTGGAATACATAGAGGGATAGAGAAAATGTAAATATTGTACTCATGTTTGAGATTCTCAAAAGAACAGAAGAAAGGAAGAAAAAAAGAGAATAATGGAGAATAATATGTTGGTCAAAATATCATTTTGTAGATATTGCCTTATGACATTGGCTGTTTTCTGATCATTGACACCATAAATCATAGACAATTTTACTGATTTGTTGTTGAGTACATTTCAAAATGAGGTCTTAAATAAGTGTTACAAAGATTCTTTGTTGCTGGGCGGTGGTGGCATACACCTTTAATCCCAACACTCAGGAGGCAGAGCCAGGCAGATTTCTGTGAATTCAAGGCCAGCCTGGTCTACAAAGCGAGTTCCAGGAAAGGCACAAAACTACACAGGGAAACTCCGTCTTGAAAGACCAAAAAAAAAAAAAAAAGATTATTTGTGTTTAATCACACTTTATCATCACAATTTTCTAAACTAAAAGGTGTTCCTTTTACATAATACTGAGTTGTGCTGCATTGTGGCAATCAGGCTTTCTGACACTTTGTGGTGATTCAGAACCTTGTGGTGGGTGGAATACCCAGTGGACTCATGGCCTCAGCAGAGCAGACTAGAAAGATTGACTCCTAGAGACTTGAAGAGAGGATACTTGAGTAAATACAAAAGGTAGCTGAATGCTCTATCAGACCTTACCATAGAATTTCTTCTTTCAGTGGATGATGATTAATACAGAGACAAATAGCTGGTCAATGTATACAGAGTAACAGACAGGGGGGTGTTGAGCAATAAGTAGGACATCTATATCACACTGCTTTCCCTCCAAGCATCACAGATCTTGAGGAAGAGGATAGGGAAAGATTGTGAAGGCTAGACATACATTGTTTTCTGCAGCAAAACAGTCCTTCCCTTGGATGATAGGACCACTGCATGCATAAACACACAACACTGTGACTGCACACATAACGTCTGCATAAGAACAGACCAGCCAAAATCCTAGCATGTAACAGAAAAGGAATTCATGGAATACTGTCTCCCACTGAGGAGGTATTGGATGCTAGCATAGAGTCAGTTTTCTTCCATGAAAAGGCCTTCAAAGGCTGCCCATGCTCCAGTATATGCTTTCACACTAATGCACCTACAAGCAGCAACCAGTGAACTCAGTTAAGAGAGAGAGGAAGAGAGAGGAAGAGGGGAAGAGAAAGAGAGAAGAAGAAAGAGGGAGGGAGGGAGGGAGGGAGAATTTGGAGGAAAACATGGAGGACGAGGGGAAGAATTGAAGGAGAGGTAATGAGAGATGAATTTGATCAAACTACATATATATATATATATATGAAATTATCAAATAATTAAAATGTTTAAATTGCCAGAAGGTAAAGTTGCCCTCTCATTGAAAAAAGAAAACAGTAGAATACTGAAAAATTTTAAAATATATTATTAGTTTACAAATCGATCAACAATAAACCTGACATAATGTACTATAAGTGGAGATAAAAATAAACAACAATATTAAACATAATCTTGAGGAGAGTTTATATTGTGTTTAGATCAGAAAATATTATGTATAGACTAAATCCTCAGAAGACACAGTATTGACAGTGTTTCCAGCTTATTAAATATTTTTTTATGGACTGAAAGGATAAAAATTATCTATAGTTGCAATGTTCCATGGTATCAAGACATACGGTACATGAAAATGACTGTTATATGTCAGATTATCAAAGCTTTGCTCCATTCAAACCTATTTGAATTCAAGGCTGTATTAGACAATAACCAATTTCTAATAAGAGATGAAACTGTCTGCATTCCTATTTTTTTAAAACATGCATGTTTTTCTAGCTCATGGATCATATTTATTTGTTTCACTCCAATAATTATTTTCATTATTGTTTACATACTCAATTTGCACTTCCCTGTTGCCTTTTTGATTAATTCTAAGTAATTTTAAATTTCATTAACTTCATCTTTTTATTGAACACAAAAATACATTATACATTATAAGGGTGGTGAGATATTTGTATTTTGGGAATTTAAAACATAATTCTTTTTATGAGTAGCACATTGGACCAGCAAAGAAAAGTGTAGATAAATAATTTCAATTATAAGCAGAAAAATTAAACGCTGTTTCTTGTATTCCCATACACATATTCTTTCTATTCTTGACAAGTGACTTCACTTAGAATATCAAGAAGGGGGTAGTACGTGATTGGTACAGTTAAGAGTCAATGGTAACTTAAAGAAGGTACATGACACACAAGATTGTGAATACATGTATGCACATTTAGGTGACCATTGACCGGGTAGTGTTTAAAGCTTGGCACATGAATAGTGCTCAAAAATATGGGTTAATCAAAGCTGTTGAGATTTTATTTTTGTTTTGTTCAAAAGACTACCTGTAACCGTGAAACACAACATTTCTTGGTATTGAAAGACCTTCTATGAATGGAGTAACACTGTAGAAGAGGAGGAGGAAAGACTGTAGGAGATAGAGGAAGTGGAGGACACCAGGAGAACACGACACTCCAAATCAAATAAGCAAGGCTCAAATGGCCTCATAGAAACTGAAGCAGCAGGCATGGGCCCTGCAAGGGTATACACCAGGTTCTCTGCTACTATGTAATGGCTTAGTGTTTTGTGGGACTCTTAATAGCCAGTGTATCTCTGACTATTTTGCCTGCATCTCAGGCTTTTTCTCCTATTAAGTTGTCTTGTCCAGCCTGGATATGAGGATGTTTGCCTTGTCTTATTGTATCTTGTTTTGTCATAATTGGTTGCTGTCTCTTGGAAGCCTGCTCTTTTTTGAAGGGAAACAGAAGGAGGAGTGGATCTGGGAGGATTGAGGAGGTTAGGTGCAGGGCTGGGAAGAGTCGAGTGAGGAGACACAGTGGTTTATGGGAGAAGATTCCATTTTAAATTTAAAAAATATTTAAAAAAATAAAAAGTTGATTTTTAAGTTTTCATAAAATACCTGAGCTTGTCAACTAAAATTTAAATGTTCTAAGCATATTATATGCACATAATAAAAATAGTTATCAAATACAACTTTGATACTAAAAAAGCTGTAAAATTTACATTGTGAAGGGCATTTTGTAGTTGGAAGTTTTCCTGTGTCCCCACCAACCAGTAGTTGGGACAAATCTCTCCCACTCATATCCCCCAAGTAAAATCACAGAGGCTTATACTAATTATAACTGTTCAGCCATTAGCTCAGACTTATTACCGACTAGCTCTTGCACTTAAATTAACCCATAATTTTTATTTGTGTTTAGACACATGGTTTGGTACCTTTTCTCAGTACTGCCTTCAAATTTTGCTTCTTCTGTGTCTGGCTGGCGACTCCTGACTCAGCTCTTCCTCTTCCCAGAATTCTCCTCATCTGCTTACCGTGCCTATACTTCCTGCCTGGCTACTGGCTAATGAGCATTTTATTTATCAACAAACCAGAGCAATACATATTCACAGCATACAGAATGACATTCCACAGCAGCATCTTGTTAAAATGTCCACAGAATTAAACTTCCTCAAAATAAAAGATTATGAGCTAATAAGTTGGCCCATCTTCATCATTATGATTTTCAATGAATTATAGAATATATATTCACAGCATTTCTTACAGTGGACTTGGTAATAAAAGGAGTGTTGCTGCATCTTTCATTAGCAATATTATGTTTTGTCCATATACATCTATATACCTTCTCTGGTCTAGATTTCCAAAAAACTTCCACAGGGTGGTGATAACAGAATTATTCAGTTTTAATCCAAAAATAAAATTCCAGAAATTTTGTTTCTTGTAAAAGAATCAATAATCGGCAATGGCAGTATATGAAGAAGCTGTTTGTCCATGGTAGATTTCCCATGAGACAGGTTTGCCAGCTAATAGGCTTTGATGAAAACCGCAAGATATGAAGTACCTCAAGTGTAAGTCTCCCAGCAGAATACAACAGAAATTGACTTCAGATTTTAGAGGAGCGTAATTGGATATAATTTCCATTCACGAAATGTACTGATCATAAGAACTCCATTATTAATAAATTAATAGATCACAGAATCCACTTAAAAACTATTTTAAAATAGTTCCATCGCTCAACAAAAATTCTTCAGATCCATTTAAAATGAGTCTCCAACCCTCATTCCCATCCTAGGGAATAACTGCTTCGTTATCTTTTTTTTCTTGAGATTTGACTTTTCTGGTAGTTGAAGTTAAAACATAAAAAAACTGGGTGTGTACAGACATTGCCACATAGCAAAATGTTTTAGATTTAGCAACAATTATGGCTACTGATACTTCAAAGCTTCTGGGACTAAGGACATGGCTGAGTAGATACACAGCCTGCTGTGTAAGTGTGGGGGACAGAATTGGACCCCCAGCACCAAGTGAATGCCAATCAGGAAAGGCAGCTGGCCTGTCACCCTAGCATTCTGGAATAAAAACAGGAGATCCCAAAGCAAGCTGACTAAATAGATTAGCCTAAATAGAGATCCCTGGGTTCAAGTGGCAGGCACTGTCTCAATTTACAAGGAGAATTATTGAGAAAGACACATAATGTCAACCTCAGGCTCCCACACCAAAGTGCACTTTTACCCCCCCACATTTGCACTCCACATGTACACATGAGTGAACACATCTATGCACATATCACACACATAACAAACCTAAAAAGAAGAAAGCTCCTGTGAACTCAGGTCTTTGCGTGGACATTTTTATTTATTTGTATATTTCTGCTTTTCTTGGTTTCATGCCAAGGAATAGACCTGCTAGGTTGTGTGGTAGAGTCACATTTAACTTCAAATTCACCCTCAGTGTTTACTAGTGGAGCTGCATCATGTTACAGCATCAATGCCCATATGAGGATTCCAGACTTCCTTCTTGGCATTTCTTACTGTCTTTTGATTATATCCATCCTAAAATTTGGCTTTATTTTATACCTCTAACAACTAGTAATAACATCAAACATATTTTCACATGCTTAGTGACTATGTGTATATCTTCTCCAAAGAAATAAATGTCTTTTCAGGTGTTTACTTTCAAATGATTTATCCAGTACCTAATTTTACAATAAGCGTGATGTGTAGATATCTGATGTGAATGAAAATTAGCAAGATGTAGAAATACAATTATCTCTGGGCAGTGGTGGCACACGCCTTTAATCCCAGCACTTGGGAGGCAGAGGCAGGTGGACCTTTGTGAGTTCGAGGTCAGCCTGGTCTACAGAGAGAGATCCAGGAAAGGCACAAAGCAACACAGAGAAACCCTGTCTTGCAAAACAAACAAAAAACAAAAAAGAAAGAAATACAATTATCACATTTGTTCTTTAATCCACAGCATCTAAATTAAAATATAATTACAAAAGTAGAGAAAGACTTTTTAAAAGGTAAGAAGATCAATGGGATTAGGGAAAGGCAAGAGAGGGTGATGGTGGATGAACGTGACCAAAATGTATAATACACTGTTATGAAACCACTGCCATATTGAAACCATTATTTTGTATAGACATTTAAGGAATTGCTCAACATCCTTAGTCATCAGGGAAATGCAAATCAAAATGACTCTGGGATACCATCTTACACTGGTCAGCATGGCTAAGACCAGTTCAGCTTTTTTTACACTAATCAGGTGCCTCAGGCAGGCAAGGTGAAACAGCAACACATCTTTACATAATTAAACAAATGCAGCATAAACAAATGTAGCACATGTTTTCATAGTTAGAATAATACTCCACAACATTAAACCATGTGAGCTTATTTAATGGCTCATGCAGATCATAAACAAAATTATAAAATGGGAATAAATTTGAGCCTATTTAAGGGTTTATGCATACATTCTTAATTAATTGACTAAAGCAATGTTAGCAAACTATTATTTACTAACTTTTAATTAAGTCTTATTTCAAGCAAAATAAGTAAGTAATTTCAAACTACAAAGTATGATATAAAACCTGGGAGTTTTAAATCTATCATATAAAATGTCTAGTAGCAAATATCATACCTGAAATGAAATTTGCCTATCATGTTTCACAAGGTCTCTGCTTTTAACTTTGAAATGATTGATTTCTCATACTTGTTAATCACTGGCAAAAATCCAGGATGTCTTATATTTTAAGTAAGTGCCATCTTGCTCCAAACTTTCCCATTTGACATTCCTCTGTGGTATTGAAAACACACCCCTTCAATCTAGCAAGACATCTATGCTTTGAGTAGTTCTATTCCATATTATCCTGGATGCTAATTTCTCAGCATTGTTAAATGCATAAAATGAAATCTTATCTCAGCTACTTCATCAAGGCAGACTTTCCATCTAGTTTGATGGAGAGAAATAGAGACAGTTTGGTCATGTGTTAGGTAGACTAATTCAGCTAACAGTGTAACTAGCTAACAGTTCATGTCCTTGTTGCAGCATTGCAACACTTAACCTGATACACTTGGCTTGCTTGTATAATTTATTTTATTTAATATGTGCTTAGAAAGCAAGTGAATAAATTAATGCCCCATTAAAAAAACTGACAGAAAAGGACTCATGGATTATAATGTGTCAAGTGAAGAGTATTGAGGAAGGAAGGAAGGAAGGAAAGATGGAAGGAAGGAAGGAAGGAAGGAAGGAAGGAAGGAAGGAAGGAAGGAAGGCAGAAGGAAGGAAGGGAGAGAGGGAGTAAAGAAAGGAATGAAGAGTAGGGTTAATGAGTATCTTATTTACATAATTTTCAACCAGCCCTTTCTCTGTCCCAACTCCTTCCATGCCCCTGCACAAGCTCTCAAATTCATAAACTCTTCTTCTTTGCTGATTATTATAACACAAAGATAGGTAGCATTAGACAAACATATATATGTAAATAAAATCTGCTGAGTCAATTTACTGTTCCTTGTATGTATATTTGCTTGGAGATGCCACTTGATATTGAATAACCTATTATGGTCTGATATCTGGAAAATTATTGGTTCTCTGTGCATCAGCAGACATTAATTGCCTATAGATATTCTCCTAAGGGTGGAGGTTGATGAGATTCTGCCATCCATGTTGGCATATCAACTGCTGGTCTTTGTTCATGTCTTGTTCAGATGGTCATGTTGTAAAGATTCTATGGGTAAAGCTTCCTGTCTGATATAGAAGGCCCTGTATCACAGCAGACATTATGATCCTCTGGCTTTTGAAATCTGTCTTCCTCCTCCCATGTGATATTCTCTGAACCTTAGGTATAAGGGTTACATTTTAGATGTATTGATTGGAAATTGGTACATCAAAGTCAATTGCTCTCATACATTGACCAGTCAAAGATTTCTGTAAAGATCTCCATCTGCTGAAAAAAAAAGAAGTTCCTTGATGAGTGGTAAGAGCTACATTTATGTGTGGATATAAACATTGGTATTCAGAATGCAGCTGGGGTCATAGTGGTTTAGGAAAGTGACAGTAAGCTCAATGACCTCACCATATCATAGATAGTTAGCAAGGTTTACAGTACTAGGCATAAGTTCCCACCCATTGAACAATCTATAAATCCAATTGGATAGCTGTTAGTTATCCCAAGATGCAGAAGAGGTATAACTTTTATACCCATTTAAATTAGAGTATCACAGAGATTTGAACAACATTATGTTCAGTTTTTCATAAAACAGGATTTGATAATAATGCTGAACAAGTGTAGGTGGAATAGGTCTACAGCAGTGAAGTTTGATTGATGTTGTGGATCTCTTGTGGTACTGCTGAAGAAGCTACAATTCAATAAATTTGAAGGAAGAGAAGTGGACTGAATGAATTGAAATTAACCAACAGCACCCATCTTCTTTTAAGTGAACTATCATAGTTATTTTCTTGAATATACTTCTATCAATTTAGGTCCATGTTTTTCAACCTTCCTAATGCTACAACCCTTTAATACAGTTCATCATGTTGAGGTGATCCCCAACCATAAAATTATTTTGTTACTGCTTCATTACTGTAATGTTGCTACTGTTATGAATCTAAGTGCAAATATTTTCGTAGATAGAGGTTTGCCAAAGGGGTTAAGACCCTCAGGTTGGGAACCTCTAATTTACAAGATTGCTTCAAAAAATGTGCACTAAGGATAGGGAGATGAATGGATGGATAGTTAGCTATAGAGTTTATTGAAGAGAAGATAGATAGATAGATAGATAGATAGATAGATAGATAGATAGATAGATAGATGATAGAATAGGCAGAAGTATTTGGCTTTACCCTTTCCAACTTTTAATTCAGAATCAATTATCACTGTTTTCTCAATTTTTCTCCTTTTTGAAAATAACATTTAATGCTTCAAATATCTATCTAGTATCAGCTTTGGTGAAAAATGAACAAATGGCGACACTTAGCTCTTTCTTCAGGTACTCTTTTCTTTGCATATATGTCTTCTTACAATATTTCAGTTTGGGTTGATGGGTGGTTGGAAAAGAGGTTTTTTGTGACTGTGAAACATGTCTCAACTTGAATAAACTACAGTACCCGGATATTTTGCTTAAACTCCACTCTAGGTATAGCTGTGAAGGTGATTTTCAAATTTGTTTTGCATTCTTTGGAGAAACTCATTGCTCTCTTGAAAATTCATGGCCTCATACAGTGAAATGTACTACTAGAAAACATTCCTTAGAAGAAATTAACCTCAAAACTGCACTATAGATAGGAACCCTACCTGATTTTTCACCTTGCTTCCTTGTAGAATTAGGACACGACCATGTTACCTTCTATGATGATCATCATCCTGGCAACCTGCCCTATAAAGGTCAAAGCTGATATAAGCATTAACATGAGAACTAAGCAAATTCCCCAAGTAAATTTCATTCTCTCTGCATGAGTGATGGGAAAGAAGAGGAGAACAAACCTGTTGCCTTTGTTCCTCTGAAGAGATGTTAGCTGGTAGAGTCTACTGTGAAGAAAGCTACAAATCTGTTTAAGAGACGATTGGTTTTTTGTTTGTTTGTTTGTTTGTTTGTTTGTTTGTTTGTTTTTAAGAAGTAAAAGCTTAGACAAAGAAAAAACTGTCCTCCCAATTTCTATTTCTGAGAAAATGGCCAAGTCATCACATGTACCCCTTGAAAGCTGGAATATTCTGGCTGCTAAAATACTAGAAATAGTTCAGACATTTCCCAACAGATTGTCATTGTTAGTTTTTGTCAACCTGGTGTAAACCTATACATACCTGGAAAGAGATAATTCCAATGAGTGTATCTGTAGGTATTTTATTAATTATTAATGGACATGGAGGGTTCAATCCACTGTGGGATGTAGCATCCTTGGGTAGGTAGGACCAGACTATATGAGAGGCATCTGAATAAGACAGGCAAGGCAAACCAGTAAGCAGTATTCCTCCCCAATCTCTGCTTCATGTCCTGCTTTGGCTTCCTTTAAGGATTGATGGTAACCTGTAAACTAAAATAAACTTCTTTCTTTCCCACTTGCCTGTGGTCAGTGTTCTATCACAGCAACAGAAAGCACATTAGGGTAGCAGCCTTCCCAGAACTATTCATCTCAGCATTTAAATGTGAATGGATTTATTAGAAGAGCAAGATTCAATGATCACTCATGTTGGGAGATTGCCAGAAACAGAGTCTGAAGCTGCTACCTAGTGTCTCCAGACTTTCTGGAAATCAAACCAGGTTGAGATGGAAGATTCTGGATGATAAACTCAAGAAACATACTGTTCTGCTACTCAGTTAACGGAACAGTTTAGACCACCAGGGTAGCCTATGATAAAATGCATAGCCCTATAAGATAATTTAAACTATTAATTAAATGTGTTACTTGACAATTCTGTACATGTTCGTGGTACATTCTAGTTGCTCTCATACTCATACTCCTTCCTTCCCTATGTCCTTCTTATCACTGTCAACCCTTCTGCCCCCATGTTTCTCACTAATCCATTTCCTATGTTCATATATTTCTATTTTGTGACACACCAAGTCTAACCAGGGCCATCTGGCTGACCATGATACACAGTAAATTTCATTTTCCATAACTAAGCCTTTAATTCAAAAAGTCATCATAAAAAAAGTAAATTCATCATATTACAGTGACATCTTAAAATGCATTTTAGTGGTACTTTACTCCGTACCTAGTAAAAGACAGTTGCTACAAAAATTACCAATGTCATTGTCCAACATGACTGTGTCACACAGTAGATTTTGAATACTAATAATCTGTAGTATAGTATTAAGAGAAAAAACTCACAATTCTTCCCAGTGCAAGAATATTGCAATTAAAGCCACTAAGACACAGCAAAAGCTGTCTGCACAGTAGTCCACCCAAGTTGAATATTAAATATATGTACATGAAAGACTCCCTAGGGATGATGAGCTTTTTAATCATAGTGTTTGACTTTCCATAACTGATTTGTTGCTCCATGGATGGCAGGAGGATGGACTTAAGAAGCACATTTTTCTCTAATTTCTTGATAAGCACTACTATCAGGCTGACAGCCTGGACTGATTAAATATCGCTATTCACATGCAGACATTCCCACTGCCTTTAAGAATCTGAAGCTAAAATTAAATGTAAATTAACATAGACTCTAACTCGTCTTCAGCCTCTTTCCTTTCTGGTAATCATGGTAAACTAGGAAAGATGGTGCACTCAGAAACCACACACTTCTTACTGTGTCAGTCCATTAGAGGCTGATGCATTCTGTCATCCAGAGGATAATACCAAAGCATATTCAAAGCAGGATAAAATAAAATTGAAAGTAAGGAATATATCAAAAGATTACTTATGTGTTCTTTTGAAAAGGAAATCTGGGAGCTTAAAGGGGTAAAAGAAAAACAACCTTGTCATTGAGGACTACTTTAGGCTGGGTAGACAGAAAATCTCGATCAGAATTGTGGGCACAAAGACGTGAGACATCTGGTGTGAGCTATTCAGAGATACAGCTGACAAAATTAGAATATGTAGCATTTTTCAGGCATGTTACAGAGTCCTGGAGATCCTGTGAGTAACCTGAAGGCCACGTTAGGTGTCTACTAAGAGTCAAGGTTCATCAAGGGTCCTTGAAAAAGCCTGTATAGAGAATGGTAGACAACTGATACAACTGTTGTAAACACAGAGAAGTGATTATTAAGGAAGGTGGCTGGAAGTTGGCAACAGGCCAGCACAGAGGTCTTTTTGGGAGTGTCTTTCTGCTGGAGCTTCAGTAGAGATACAGACTGTTTTTGCCTACTCAGTGGATACAATCTGGGAGGCCATACTGTTTCCTGACAATCTTACTAAATTTGGGTGATCAGTTTGCTTTTGCAATACTCAAAACATGTGCTTTTCCCTTGTCTACTCTTCCCAGAGTGCAGATCATTTTTCAACCTGTTTGTTGTATACTTTCTGAACATCAAGTATTATTTTGATAAGTCTTTGCAACACCTTTAAATATCTGTTTTAATTGCATTAAATGAGCCCCTCCAAAAACAAAAACAAAAACAAACAAAAAAAAAAAAAAACATTGTTTAGAGTAACTCAATGTCCATAATCAGATTACATTTCTGGTGTCAGCTTTTGTTTTTATGTTTTATCTCTATTTAATTTGCCTCATCATAGCTTTGCTATCAATACATGAATATCCTCATAATTTTTATGTTTAAAATAAAGTATTCATTTCCTATTAACTTGGTTCTCCACCACTTTTACTTTTTCCATCTCTGATTTCCCATATGAGCCAATGTCACTATAGTATCCTTTACTTAAATCTCATAACTGGTAAGTGAGAATTGAGGGTTTGGTAATGTTACATAATATACATCCAGAAAAATGCAGGGAATCTCTAAACCCTTTCCCATCATGCACACACACACACACACACACACACACACACACACACACACACATTTTTGATAAAAGCTCTACTACAGAATTAAAGAAGGGAAAAAATAACAAAAATCATTTTTAAGTTATTAAGATTTTAAAAGTAGATGAAAGAAAATGAATTGACCAAATGAGATAGGACCTAACAAAGGAGAATAAAGAATTCTGGATTAGTCCATCATGTTGTCTGTTAGTATTTTCCTCCTGGATGTTTCATTCAAACCTTTGAGTAGCATTCCAAAACTGAAACTATGGTTTAATCCCTATAGGAAACAATAGGTCCATTTCCCTCCATTCTCTGCCTTTACAGTGGTTAGATAGTGTTTTCCTTCTGTCTTGACTGACAGCATTAAGTAGCCCACCCAAATAGACTATAAATAGGATTTTCAGATTTATCCAATAAAAAAAACATATCTACTAAGTTTCAGTTGAAGATAAACAGCACATGGTGTTATATCATGAGTATATTTTAAATATTGCATGGGTCATAGTTTCATTAGCTGACTTTAGACTTCACTTATATTCCTTTCTCCATTGAGTATAATCATAAAACCAAAATAACAAAATATTATCATTTTGATGTGATATCCTCAAAGCCATAAAAATGGTCATTATATCATTAAATTTGCAGGCAAATAAGTGCAACTAGAAAAAAATAATCCTGTTTGAGGAAACCCAGACCCAGAAAGACATATATGGTATGTATTCACTTGTAAATAGATATTAGCTGTTAAGCAAATGATAATCAAGTTATACTACAATCCAAAGATCCAGAGATGTTAGGTAAAGAGGAAGAATACAGGGGTGAAGCATGGGTCTCCCTGGGAAGGGGAAATAGAATAGATTCTGAGGATGGACTAGAGATGTGTAGGGACAGAAGTATGAAGGATGTTGGGGAAAGCAGTGCATATAGAGACAGTTGGAATTGGGAGGGGCATGTAGGAGAATATATGATAAACTTAGTGCAATTAAAACTTCCTAGAATCTATAAGGTTGACCCTAGTGATGACTCCTAGTAAATGGAGGATACAAAGTCTGAACTACCCTTCTTCTGTAGCATGGCAAGGCTTTCAGTGGTGGGACTCAGTTACATTCTGTTTGCTTGTTTAATCAAGAGGTCCCATGAAGATCTCTAAACAACCCAGGCTGATACAGAAAGAGAAGGTTGCGCTATGAAACCAGTGGGGTCCCACTGCCAAAGACAACATTCACACAGCTCATTGAACACAGAGAGGTCGAGTTGGTACAGACTTGGAGCCTACACCCCTATGTTCTAGTCTCTTTGGTTGAAGAAGGTACTCTGAAGTATTGAAAGAAAAACCTGGATGCCAATCAAGGCACAAAACCCCAACCTACAATCTATCCTGTCTGCAAGATGTGCTGGGGCAATGGTAGAGCAGAACTTCTGGGGATGGCCAACCAATGTCTGATTTAACTTAAAAAAAAAAAAAAAAGCCTATGCCTGACACTGTTTGGATGGCCAGAAACCAGAGACTGGATAACCCAGAGAACCCAGAGACTTATGGTAGAACCAAATATGGCTGGTCTTAAAAAAAAAAAATCAGTGGTGCCAGGCAGTGGTGGTGCACCTTTAATCCCAGCACTTGGGAGGCAGAGCCAGGGGCTCTCTGTGAGTTCGAGGCCAGCCTGGTCTACAGAGCAAGATCCAGGAGAGGCACCAAAACTACACAGAGAAACCGTCTTGAAAAACCAAATATACATATATATATATATATATACATATTTGGTTTTTCAAGATTTCAAATTTTATATATATATATATATATATATATATATATATATATATATATATATATAAATGAAATGATTCCTAATGCTATCTTGCTATACTCATAGATTGGTGCTTTATCTGATGTCATCAGAGAGGCTTCTTCTGGCAGCACATATGAGCAGGTACAGAGAGCCACAGCCAGACATTATGTAGGGAGACAAAATTGGAGGTTTCCATTGAGTCCCTCCCCTTGGACTCCAGGATTCCTGTAGGAGGAAAGACTGTAGGAGTCTGAGGGGATGAAGAACAGCAAGAGCACACACCCACTGAGTCAATTAAGCAGAGCTCACATGGGCTCACAGAGACTGAACAGCAAGCCTATACCAGGATGGGTGTGTAGCAAGTCCTCTGCATATATGTTATGACTGTTAGCTTGGTGTTCTTGTGACACTCCTAACAGTGGGAGTGGGGGCTGTCTCTGACTCTTTTGCCTGCTCTTGAGGCCCTCTTATTCCTATTGGCTTACCTTGACCAGCCTTAATATGGGAGCTTTCATCTTGTGTTATTATATCTTGTTTTAGTCTGTCTTTCTGTCATCTCTTGGGGACCTGCTGTTTTCTGAAGACGACACAGAGTAAGCGTGGATCTGGGGAGAAGGGAGATGTGGAGGAGCTACAAGGAGTGGAGGATGTGGAAACTGTGGTTGGGGTGCATTATATGAGAGAAAAATCTATTTTCAATTTTAAAAAGTTCACAAAACAAGCAAATAATACATAAGGCCAGACATGGTGGTACACACCTGTAATCCTAGAACTCTATTATATGAAGCTGTATCATTACAAGCCTAAGTCCAGGGTTAGGCTACATAATCAATTTGAGGCCATCCTGGAATAATAATCAAAGTGTCTAAAGGCTTTTTAATAAAACAAAGCTTTTCTAAACACAAAGAATGTTCATTAAGAAGAATACTGCAATTATCCCTATGCATAGTTTGGAAAACCTGTAAGTAAAATCAATTACCCAGAAAATATATAAGCTAGTAATCTCTCACCAAAAGTTTTTAAAATAAAAACAAAATATAGAATGGGTTTATGATTTCACCTAAAGCAGATTCCATAAAACCATGACATAAATGGCTCCCAATAAAAACACATTTAGTCATATAAGAAGATTTTAGTTGCCATTTAGGTATGTTATTGGAGAAATAAATGTCCTGAACAAGAAAGCATAGTGAAAGAGAGCCCCAACTTTACTTTTCTCAACCTTGCTCATGTTGGCCCATCTCAGCCAGGTTTATGAGAGGGAGAAAATCACACTGTGCTTGTCTGCTTCAGAGGCAATAACTGCTCAAGCAGAATTGGGGGAAACAATCAGTGCTCAGCAAAGAGAAAAGCTGAAGAACACATGCCAGGCCTTGAAACTCAGAAGCAGGCTGTGATGTTCCCCACAACTGGTCCAGTCTAATGACAGGCTGAGACAAGGTAGGAGGGACTGTGCTGCAACCATGGGGCCTGAATGAGAAGACTTTCATTTTTCTGATACCTGTGCTGCCAGGTTTCTGAACAGAACAGTGAGAGTCACACAGAGCCCATTTATACTTTGAATGGATGATTCTGTAAACAAGTATTCTGAGATAAGTGAGAATTTTATTATGAGGGTACAAAAACAAGATGTAGGTTACACCAGGATTTGGAGGTGGTGGTGGTGGTGGTGGTGGTGGTGGTGGTGGTGGTGGTGGTGGTGGTGGTGTGTGCATGTGTGTAGGAAAATTAGCCTCTAACATCACAACTTCTTACTATTATACTATATTCCACCGTGGTGATCCAAAATCAATCTATAGACAACCTCTGATAACTAACCAGAGTCTTGTGTTGGTAGCAGTTATAAGGTAAACATTAAATAATCAATGCTGTTCCCAAGAGTGGCGCTCAATTTGACTTTAAAAAATGTCTTCAATAATTCATTCATACTGATCATTTTTCAAAGTCATCCCATGTTGTACCAGAAAAGGTGAGGTGGAATTGGATAAAAGAAATGGAAATATCTAAATAGAGATATTAAACCTGGGTGCTCCCCAAATGTGTACATCATTAAAAATTTTAAATCAGAAGTAATATATATTATTTTAGTTTTTATGTATATGGAAATTTTGCCTGCTCTTATGGTTCTCTACCACATGCATGCACTGCCCATGGAGGTCAGTGGATGGTGTTGTATCCAGGTGGATCTGGAGTTACAATAGTTATAAGCAGCCATGTGAGCACTAGGAAATAAACTTGCCCTTAACCCTCAAACCACCCCTCCAGCCAGAAACAAGACATTTCTCCAACCAGAAGCACGATATTTCTAATAATATAGAATTGAAAGTATTCAGTAGATGCTGCATATAGGTTTATGTTTCCTCAGATAATGCATGTGTTGAAATCTGAATCCTTAATATATTGGTATCTGAAGATAGGCTCTATGATGTATAAAGTCACTAGGGTGGAACTTTCATAGAACCAATACTAGTGTAAATAATGTGATTTTTTTCTCTCTCCTCTCCTACTCCTCTCCTCCCTCCATTCATCCTCTAATACTTTCTTTCTTTCCACTTTTCTCCTGCTCTATTCTCTCCCCCTCTCTCCATGTTATGTGAGCAGCAAAAATAAGGCAGTAGCTTTAAAAACAGAGACACAGACCACACCAAAAAATGAGCCTAACCTCCGACTACATCCTCCAGAAATGCAAAAATGCATATTTGCTTTTTTATATATATTTTTGAGCACATATTTTTTAATGAATATGTCTTACAAATACACTAGAGTGTCATGCAATACTATCTCTATTGGATACAATCCTAAGCCGCAAGTCTGCATACTTCTTTGCAACTGGACCAGTTATAGTGGAACTGTTTATCTTGCCTTTATTGATTACTATGATTCCTGCATCATATTCAAAATAAAAAAAAATTGTGGTCAAGTTACCACTGCTCTTTTCTTAGTTCTGGTCTGCTTTTCTTAACTGTGGCCATAACCATGTTGCCAACAACAACAGCAAGAAGTCTGTTCAGCTGTCCCTTGGATTTGCTTCACAGAGATGATATGCTTTTTTTTTTTTTTTCCTACAGAATTGTGAGCACAGTTGATCACAGCTCCGACTGGAAGATCCAAGGAAAAACAAAATTTCACTCCAGAGGATGCAACATGTCCTTGTTTCAACATCTTGAGGGCCCAGAATGAGTTAGGACAGTATTTTTGCTTTATAACTACCTTACTTTTGGTAATTCTCTGTTTTTTTATGGTTTTTCAAGACAGGGTTTCTCTGTGTAGCTTTGTGCCTTTCCTGGAACTCGCTTTGTAGACCAGGCTGGCCTTGAACTCACAGAGATCTGCTTGCCTCTGTCTCCCAAGTGCTGGGATTAAAGGCATGTACCACCAACACCTGGCAGTAATTCTCTTATAGTATTCTGAACAAATACTGCAAATAACCTTGCAGAAATATAAAATCCTTTCTAGAAACATAATTCAAATAATAATAGAAACTTTTGAAGTGATGTGAGTAGATGAGAAATGATGAACTAAACAGCTGCCATCATTGCACTCTGTGAACTGATGTGAATTCAACCAAGTTCAAATCAATTGAAAATAAATGAGGAAAGGGGAAAGAAGACATAAAATGCATTGAGTTTTTCAGGAAAGAAAATAATCACATAAAATGATTCTGGAACAAAAACCTTTCTTTACAATTCAAAGATATTTTACTCATTAATAATATGTCATTCTGTGTGATATTGGTGTAAAAAGATGGAATAATCAAGCCTTAAGCAGAGACTCCCTTGGTATATTGTTGGTTAATCCAAGTATGATGTGAAATATTGGACAACGATCTGTCTGGAAATAAAACACAAAAGACAAAAGCCTGAAAAGGATGAGATGAAAAGTTATGGAACTAACCAGAAAATGAACAGGGTTCCACGTATCTACCCCATGGAATCTTATGAAGTCATAAAAAGAAATGAAGTATTGATTTGAACTAGAGCATTGGTGAGTTTTAAAAACATTGTGCTGAAATAATTCACATGGGGCTGACCAGAGTGTATGATCCCATTCCTATGAAATAGCCAGTATAGGCAAACTCAAAGGGACAGAATGTAGACTGATGATTTCCCTGGGCTGTAGTGGGGAGAAATGGGGTGATGTTATTCAGTAAGATTTTGAAGGTGGATGATGAAATATTACAGAATGTCATCCTAGTGGCTAATGTACAACCTTTTAAGTTAAAAATTACTAAACTGTACATCATAAAAATAAATTCTACAATATATAGATTAAAACTCAACAAACTCTCAAGATACATATTCACACTGTAGACTTTTCTATCATCTCTCCTAAAATAAAAAAAAAATAATAATCTTTAAAAACAGGCTACCAGAGATAGTCATCATGGATTTCAAGGTCCCACACCATATATTTTACAAAGACAAGAGGGCAAAAGATTATAACCATGAGTTGTATTAAAGACACTGCTATTCCACTTACAGGAAAAATAAAATAAAAAGAAGAAGAAAGATGAAACCTAATTTTCCCACAGTGTAAGTAAACAGACTTTAAATAAAGTGTTTTCAAGATGTGAGCATTGGTTTGACTTATCTATGAAATGCAGATTCTTCTGTGCATCTGCCCTTCAGATGTTATTACTCTTCTCAAGTTCATCTTGGTCTTCATTTGTATATTCTGAAGGAGGGAATGTGGACCCATTATTGTGGAAATGATTGGAAATTGATCTTTAGAGTACTTCTTACTTCAATTAGCTTGACTGAAGCAATTATCTGAAAAATACCCAAAGCAGCATTTGCTTAGGTACAGTTAGGGGACTCTGAACTCAGGCTGTTGATCTAATCTCCAGTTGTGTTTCTTGTTTTGTTTTGTTTTGTTTTTATAACAGGAAATTTAATTGTTTCACAAGATTTTTTAGTATGATTTGAAGAATCTGACTGACAACTTAAGAAGCATTACACTTACATAAAAAATGTTATCTGGATTGACTATCTGCTAGGGATATGGTAAAGTTAAAAATGTATTAACTTACCTCAGTTATTAAATCTGTAAAGATTTAAGATTGAGAGAAACCAAAGGACTTAATTTAATAGATTCATGTTTATAACTAAGTGAAATCCCAATAATGAAATTTAAAATTGCACTATTCGTAATTCTCATGTTCATGGCAGCATAATCTAAACTTTATGCACATATGCACAGACGTATATCAATACTTATTCAATGTAGGAAATTATCAGTATTTTCCTTATTTCACTGGATTTCAAAATAAGAACAAGAAACAACTGCTTTCAAAATATCATATTAAAAATATAATCCACTACTGCATGCAAACTTATTGTTTGCATTAAAAAATAAGAGAAAACACAGTAGGATCTTCTATTTAGTTCTTCAATGAATGTCATGGCCACTGCATGGTGAAATCACCACTCTCCATAAAGTACCTTCAGTCTCTAATATAATGCTAAAACCATAATCTGTGCCAGAAAATAAAGTATATGGGGATATCTGAGGTAAGAGATACTACAGTAAACATTTTCATCATAAAGGAATTAAGTGAATAAAAGTTATTGAAGTTACTAAAGGATTGACCCTAAGTTCCACCATCCAGAAGGCCAGTAGACCACAGCAGAATTGAAAACTGGAGAGACTACCCACGTTGATGCCTCCCTCCAACCCTGATCTCCATTAGGAAAATAAGACATATCAACTGCTGCCTCATGGTAAACCAGAGAAGGGAAGTGGAAATTCATTTTACTGACTATTTTTACCAGCAGGAACACCCTAAAATTACATGATTTCTTACATAATCTTTCCAAATTCTGTCCTATAGATTCTATGTGAAGATTTGGCTCATGCTCAGTACCTTCACTGAACATGGATAAAGGATAAAGAAAATATTATCTTTGTTTTTCTCAGCTGTTATAAACAGGAATTTGGAAGGAATAATGAGGATTGCAATACAGAATACTTCTTTGCTGTCACTTAGGAGATGGACATTTCTCCATGAGCAATGACATTAAGCATCAGAGTCTCTTCCCTCTAAGTTCCTCAGGTAGCCCTTTACTGGCCACCCACAGAATCAAACACACCCTTTGGGCTTATGACAGCTCAGGATCGCCAGGGTCCGGTTGGGGACCTTTCTAACAAAATGATAGGGGACACACCGCATTTCCACATGAATTGCAAAACCAATAGCTGTGTTTAATGAGCTATTAGTATCATTGGTATACATGAAGACATTTATTCAAAGTGAAAGAGTGAAACGGAAACAAAGTAACTTCTACTTACTGATGAAATGCAATCTTCATGAATTCAGGTATATTTTTCAACAGATATGTTCCAACTGACATTTTATTCAGTTGCATCCATATAATATGTAAATATTTATATAAATAATGTAAATATAAAAAATACACAACATTACATGCTGAATATAGCATATTATATCATATTTATTATATCATATTATATCATCATATTATATTATATTATATTAGCTATCATTGTGCCAGTTAGTTTTTGTCAACTTGACAGAAGCTAGAATCTTCTAGGAAAAAGGAAAACAAATAAAAAATACCTCCATTTGATTGGCCTGTAGGAAAGTCTCTGGGTCATTCTCTGCATTAATGATCAGTGGAGAAGGGCCCAAGCAACTGTGGTCCTTCAATGAGCAAGGGTCCTCCAATTTAAGATAGTTGAATGTCAGTCAGAAAGCAACACAGTAAGCAACATCCTCCCACAGCCTTTGCAGCCGTTCCTGCCTCCAGGTTCCTGCCCTGACTATGAAGTCTCAATGACTGACTATGACATGAAAATGTTAAACCAAATAAATCCTGTATCATGAATTGCTAAACGATCTTATTAATAAAAAAAAAATCCAGAGCCAAATATTGGGGTGAACTCTGAAAGATCAGAGAAGAACAAGCCACTGCCAACCTCAACTAGACAACTAACTCCTCATCCAATTCTGTTTCCATGAATCTTTGGACTGAAAGCCTCTGAGACCTTGCTGGAATAGCTCTCAGCTGAACTGCTGCTAAAAAGCTTCTAGTTCCTGGTCTTCACACCTTATATATCTTTCTGCTTCCTACCATCACTTCCTGGGATTAAAGACGTGTCCTTTCCAAGCAAAGATGTGAGATCTCAAGTGCTGGGATTAAAGGTGTGTGCCACCACTGTTTGGCCTCTATATCTAATCTAGTGGCTGTTCTGTTCTCTGACCCCCAGATAAGTTTATTAGGGTACACAATATATCAACCACAAAATCCTTTTCTCCCCAAATTGCTTTTGGCCACAGCAGTAGAAAACAAACTATCATACATCTATAATATATTCTATGCAGTACATAAGATATATATTGCATATATATAATTTATATAATTTGCTACATATACTATTTACAGCTAAAATAGAATTTAAATTAATTTAAACATAAATAGAAATATAATCATAAACATAGATGAAAATAAGTTTATATAATTTAAATATATAAATAACACTTACATAATTTATATTTGTATAATTACATATGTGAATATATCATTATATAAAATGTATATATAGAGAGAGCATTCAAAGGCATAGACATGTATTTTTTCTTTTTTAAGTATTTTTTTCATATAATATGTTTAAATCATACTCTTTTCCTTCCCCCAATTCCTTCTGTCTTCCCACCTCCCTCTCCAACCAACCTCAGGATATCTCTCAATCTCTCTCTCTCTCTAAAAAAATGAAAATCAGAACAAACAAAAAACAATAAAACAAAACATACAAAAAAAGCACATACAAAATATAGAGCATTTTTATGGCCAGCTAGTCCTGAGCTTGAGACCTGCCTTGAAATGTAGTTGATTTACACTGTAACACTCCACTGACAAAACTGATTTCCGTCTCCCAGCAGGTATCATAACCATCGTGAGGAATTATGAAGAATTGCATGGAGTCCTCTGTGAATCTGGGAAGTTCCCTGCCAACATTTGTAAACTGAGAACCATGGGAGCCTGTGGTCCAAAGTAGTTCAAATGCAGGAACCTGAAACAGGTTGGAGGCAGGAGGAGGCACACAGGTGTAAATCTCTGAGTTCACTAATGTGAGTGATAGTGCCCCAGGGCCCAGTGGTCAGATGTTCCAGTTTCAGAGTTTAGGAGAGTATGAATCACACCACTGAATAGGAGAGAACTAGTGCTTCTCTCCTTCTTTTCCGTTTCTTTTGTTGATACACAAACAGCTATCCGTTGGTAAGCTCAGATACCTTTAGTCCAACTTCAACTATCATTGAAAGGCCCCCGAATCTTATTTGACCTGAGCATCTTCTACACTAGTCACACTGACACACAGTAAGACTTCACACAGGATACATGTCCTTGTGATGCATGAGCCACACTCTTAGCTTTGTCCTTAAGTAGTTCTCAGGCACTTTTCTGTCTCCTAAAAGTTAAAGAAACCTGACTAATTGAGGTCCACTCAGCAGCGTGACTCCTTTATGTGCCTACTCTGTTCTTTACACATTATGACATTGTGATTATGAGCTCTGACCAAACACTTGTTCAACAAACAGATAAATCAATGATTAGATGAGTGGATGCTTGTGGAGTTAAAGCAGAGAAGAGAATTCGGGGAACAGGAAGGCAGAGGAAGAGACCGGCCAGTTGCCATCATGACAAGTGAGATGTAAGGTACAGGTAAGACACTAGCAACTTGGCAAGTTAAAGATTAATAGAAATGGGTTAATTTAAGATAAAAGAAGTAGACAACAAGAAGCCTGCCACAACCATACAGTTTATAAGTAATATAAGCATCTGAGTGATTATTTTATAAATGGGTTGTGAGACGGCGGGGGCTTGGTGGTACCTGGAGAAAAAAAGCTCTCCAGCTACATATGGGAAAATAGACATTATTGTATTTCTTACATTGGTGATGATACCATACTAAAAATATTCATTTTTTTCCATAGAAAGTATATTTTTAGAGAGTGGGTTTATTGGTCTTATTACAACATGTTTATATCTTACCTTGATAAAAACAATATCTACTAACCACATGTAAACATTAGCATGAATTGTTTTTTATACTGTATACCTTATGATCAATATTTGTAATCAATGTTGTCTATTTTGTAAGATATTTAAGAAGAGTACAGAGTATATTTTCCTAGAATATTATAATATGGCATTTGTAAATATTAAGTTACTTTTACATGCTTATATTAATTTTCAGTGGCTTTATTCTCCAATAATATATTCTGAAAATATCATACATTTGTTATAATAGTTTTCAACAGCAGGGAAAAAATGTCTGTTTCATGGGGTTTATTTTGTATGATTTATGTAGTAAATCTCAAACTTCACTGCTTCTACAAGAATTAAGAGTCTAAGCAATGAGTTCTAGAATCTTAATTATAATACTAGGAAATCAATGCATTATTATATGAAAATAAGCTTTTAAAGCTTGGTTGAGAATTCTTCAGGAATACAAAGTGTTTGACATTTGCTTATCAATTGAGCTAAATAATTTGATGAAATAAAATTTCATGAAAAAAATAGGAATACATCTATTTTAAAAATATCTTGAGCTGGACATGATGGCTCACATTTATAATCTGAATACTTGGAAATCAGAGGCAGGAGGACTGTAGAGAGTTTGAGGTCAGCCTGGTCTGCATAGTAAATTACAAGCCAGCCAAGGCAAAACAGTGAAACTCTGACTCAAAAAACAAAATTAATATAATAAAAGAAATTTACACATATGTGTGGATATATGTAATATATCTTTACCGATTTAATAATTTTTTATTTTGCAATTTTTGATGCAATATATATGTATGTATATATATATAGTCTTTAAATTGCTTTTTTCAGAGTCTTTTATCATAGCAATAGGGAAAGAAATGAGGACAATTATCTGTTGGTTTTTATTATCTTTTTTCATACATATTTATTGTCAATACATAATTTTCATTGTTTTTGCATTCAAATGTACTGTTATAATGTTTGTTTCTGACCTTAAAAGCATCATCAGAGCTGAAGTGGTGTGGGGCTGTGCCTTCTGAAATCCAGCACTCAGGTGGCTGAGGCAGGAGGGTTAAGAGATCAGCTCAAGGCCAGCTTGGGCTACATAGTGAAACTAGCTTAAAACAAAACAGCAAAACACCTCTACCTTCCAAAATATAGAACTCTATCATAATGGTTAATTTTTCTTTTAAACTAATTAAATATTTTAGCCTTTAAAAATGCTTGGTAGCTTTTTAAAGCACACATTTTTTTTTTCTTAATGAACAAGATAGCAAGCATAGGTACAGTTTCCATACATCACCTCTAGCAATCCCCATGCTGATTATCCTTAAGCTGTTTCCTTTACTGTTAACATTTTACAATAGTTTGATAGAGTTGTTATAACTAGTGAGCAAATGAGGGATCATGATTAACTAAATTTTACAGTTTGTATTTCTTTTTTAATAAATATTTTTTTATTTTATAATTAATTTTACATATCAGGCATGCATTCCCCTGTCCTCCCTCCTCCCACCCCCAGCTTCCCAACCCCCAACCTACCCCCCATTCCTACCTCCTCCAAGGCAAGGTCTCCCCTGGGGAGTCAGCCCAGCTTGGTAGATTCAGTTGAGGAAGATCCAGTCCCTTACTCCCTGCAGCAACTCTCAGCATAGGCCCTAGGTTCCAAAAAGCCAGCTCATGCACCAAAGACAGGTCCTGGTCCTACTGCCTGGGGGCCTCCTAAACAGTTCAAGCTCATCAACTGTCTCACTTATCCAGAGGGCCTGCATTTGTATTTCTATTGACAGGCCACATTCATAGATTGAGACAAACTTATAATGTCATATGCTGCCATTGATGTCTGCACACAACATAATACTAGTTGCAAATCTTGCATTAAGGACCGCCTGTGTATTAGCTGCTGAACCCTTCCTTTCACCTCCAAATCCATTGTAACACTGATCCTTCTCTTGCCTCCATAGTTCCACCTTTTTAGGACATCATTAAACTGCAATCAAATGTACAGTGTGCAGACTTACGATAGTGGCTTCTTTACTTATCCCTGTGCATTTTAAATGTCCTTAACATCTCCTTGTGGTAAGTTCACCAGTCCCACTTGTTTCTACTGTAAAACGAGTTTTATTCCAACTCTCATTGTAATGAGCCCCCCTCAATTTAAACTTGTCACTATAAAACAGTTAAATGATAAGCTTTCTTAACCACTTTATTCTTTACAACGTTGTTAAGCTGCCTCAATCTTAAATGATAAATCCACTAGTTTGACTTGGCTTCCCAATTCTTTTTCTCAATGTTTTGAAGATTTCCATTCACAGTTTTCCTGAATTGTATTTGTAAATGAGAAACCAGCTGCCAATGTACGTTTTGTTTCTGGATGATTTCGTTCCTCCTTTTCAGTTTTCTTCTTTGTCTTATGGTCTGAAAATAACTGTGCAATGCTCTTGACGTCTTTCTTGTTCTATCCAGGCCTCCACATCCTCTTTCAATCTACAGACTCATCAGTTCAATTCTGAAAATTCTCAGTTGGTGTCATTACTTCCCCCTGGCCCATCTGCACTAATCTTTTTTGGTATCTGCTATTAGAGATGAGTCATTCTCTTCTTCCTTCTCTCCTGTGCTGTATCCATCTTTCCATCCCACATACACTTGAACTTAAGTGATTGATTCATATGAGTACATTGCAATGCATATTTTCCTATTTGAATACTTTCCATTACTATTTTTTTCTTTCTAGACATTTTGATTGATTTTCATTCTGTATTCCTCTCCTTTAAAATATCTGTGCTGTTGACTTCTGATTTTTAATCCTGACATCCCAAGACAGTTGTGCTTTGCTTCTAGGTCCTGCCTTTTCACCTGTGAAGACAGTGTAGTGATATCTTTACTCATTGAATGTGTGGTTTTGTCTGTCTTATTTGTCCTGTTACTTTTCACATTGTTGGAGCCATCTTTACTGGAACTTCTTTAGTGCTCAGATTCTTATGTGTCCTATATTGGAAAAGTGTTCCTGTTGTGTTTACTTTTGCTTCTTTGTAAAGTGCTAAGCATTCCAATAGCTAAGACAAGCTTGGTCAAAGTTTTTAGTCTAATCTCTCCACCAAGGGTTGACACAGTATTTTGATTTGGAACTCAAACTGCCTCCGTCACAAAATATTGAGTTTTCATATTTTGCTCAGTGCTCTAGTTTTTATTCTGGAGAAATGGCAAACACCTTGACTGGGTTTCTAGGAAGGTTACATTGTGTTCACCTTAAATGTTTTTCCCACCTGTGACTTACCCACAAATGGTAAAAAACTACTTGTTTTACTAAAGCAAATAGATACATCATTATCCATTGATCCCTTGATGTAGAGACATCATAAAATAGCAAGTGATGCTCTTCAGTCATCTGGAACTTTTCTTATATTCTTTCAGTTAATGTGGGAACCAGTGAAATGCAGCATTTTTCTCAAAATCAAGATAGACTATTAACATTAGTCCCCGAAGTCAAATGTAATTGTTCCTTTCCAATTTGGCAATTTCCATCCACCTTATAGTATGTAATCATAATTATTTAGTTTTTCATTGTGTTGTATATAGTATATATTATTGAATAATATGTAGTTCTGAGGGCTCAGACTATGATTCAGATGTATTACTATCACACACAAGACCCTGCATTAAATCTCCAACACAGAGATAAAAATTTATTTTGAAAATAATGTATAGTGTCTGAAGTAGATGGTTATTAATACAGACACCCACAATGGGCCAAGAAGGAAAGAATAAGAGATTGCAAAATGCTCAGGCATAAGTGGAACAGCTGTACTATATAGAACTCTTCCTCCCAAACTTAGGGTTCATTGAAGAAGAGGAGGCAAAAGACTGTAAGAGTTAGAGAGAGTGAAAAAAACATGAAAAGAAAAAACAGCATCTTCCAGAGACATCAGGGAAGTTGCACATATGAACTCACAGTACATGTAACAGCATGCACAAGCCCATGTACGCTCAAGCCAGACCAAATACCAGCATGAAGGAAGGAAGCCATGATGTCTCATCCCTAGTGGATAAACTACTGGCAAATGACAGTTTCTGGGAAAGAAGAGTTGGCTGCTCTTATTTATTTAATTTTGAAATAATGTTGCCTCTGGTAAGCTGACCATGCTCTGGTGGAAGACGTCACCTCCATGAAATATGGGCAGTACAAATTGAATTTGATGAGTGAAAAATAAAAAGCAAAAGCAGGCAAAAAGTTGCTTGGGTAGGGAAGGGGGAAATCTGGGAAGAGTTTAGAGAAAATATGAATATGGTTAAATACATGGTATGGAATTCTCAAAGAAATAACAATGAAAAATTTAGAAAGAATGTTTAGTGTTTAAAAGACTGTGTGTCTATACATTCTCATAATAGTTATCTAGTTTAGCCTGTTACAGTAGCACTTTTCATAAACAGTTTTATCTTCTGTGACTTTAGTGACCTGTGGCCTATTGTGGTCCAAAAACTTTTATTGGAAAATTGTAGAAATAAGTAATTCATCAGTAGCATACTCTTTAAGTTGTAGATGGAAACTTGCACAATTCTACACCCCACTATGGATACGAATCACCTCTTTTTCCATAATGTCTATCCTGTGTATGCTTTCTATCTGTCAGTCTCTAACCAGCAACCTAGTTTTGAAATATTGCAGATTTTCAGTGCTTGTGTTCATGAAGCATTTGCATTACTCAATGTAGTCATTACCATAATTTATTATTACTTGTTGTTAATTTCTTCCAGTTCCTAATTTATAATTTGGAATTTACCATAAGCATTAATGAGTAGGCAAAATAGAGTCTGCATTTCTTTGGAACTATTTACAGAGTCAACAAACACAGTAGGTCTTAGAGTATGAATTCTGTAACTAAGAAGGGACTACTTTAGATTGTCTGGAGGAGTGGCAGTTGTGTATACTCCCATTTGGCTCTTTATCATCTCTCGTGCTCACTTTCATCTGCTCTCTGAATCTGCATTCAGAAATCCAAAGTTACTTTAAGTCACCATTTGGGATGCTCATTGTTTCCCCATTTCCTAAAATAAAATAAAGACTTCTTGGTGCTGGAGAGATGGTTCAACAGGTAAGAGCATGTCCTGGTATCCCAGAGGGACCAAAGTTCAATTCCCAGTAGCCTGATGAGGAGGCTCACAACTGTTTCAAATTCCTGCTCCAGGAGATCAGACACTTCTGGCTTCTGTGGGTATATGCACTCATGGTCACACAACCCCACCTCCCTCACCCACACATACACATAATTAAAAATAAAATAAATATTTAAAAGAAAATCAAAACATCTTAACACAAACTCTGAGGTCCTCTACAATACAACTACTAGCTACCTTCTACTAATCATTTTGTCTATATTGAAATTTTAATCCCTTAATCCAACCCTAGTATTATTGACTAGATATGAACAGATTTAGTTCACTAGTTTGGGTAAACTCTATTCTTAATTTATCTAATTAGACGGTCCTTGAAATATCAGCTTAGTACTTCATCAAGACACAGTTTTAGACTCCCCATCTAAACTGCATCTCCAAGCTAAACCCTGTCAGAGCACTCTGTATTTTCCTGCATAGTTTTTTTGACAGGTGTTATATCTATGTCCTTAATTCTGAGATGGCTTGGTGAGAATTTCATCTTCCTTCCTGACACAAGGAACCTGGCAATTGTTTTGCCACCTGGCATGACATTAAGCATTAAGTGAGTGCATAATAATCCCAGATACATTGAAAATTTAGATACATCAATAATTAACATGCAAGAAATTATTTTCTCAGTGAAATAAACTAAACAAATGCCATGAATAAACCAACAAGCAAAAGCTCAATATATGCATTTGCACCATGGACCCTGGTTACATAATGTGTTCTTTCAAGCTGCAGTTCCAACTTTTCTTAGCTCTGAGGTGTTGTGAAGTGCCTTTACCTCCTCTCTCTCTCTCTCTCTCTCTCTCTCTCTCTCTCTCTCTCTCTCTCTCTCTCTCTCTCTCCTGCTGCCTAGTTCATAAAACAGAAATAAGACTATCTATCTATTTCATAAACTAGTCAGGAAAAAGCACTGATCCAATGCATAACTTGTGTTGTTGAATAGACTATGTGGTAGATGTCATGTCAAAGAGAAAGCTCTTTCTGCAAACATAGAACAGCTGAGTGAAGAGGAATGGCAAGAGGGAGAATCATAGCCTTGTGAGGGACATTGAATCCAGAACATCCATAAAGGGAGAAACAAGTTACCATGGGGAAGACCAGAGGGCACCCAGAGGGATACCCTGCTCAGAACAGCCAAAATAAAGCACCTAACCAAATAAATGTTTTCATTTCATGAATGTAGTACTGCCTGAAAACATGTTCATTTGTGGAAGCCTAAAGTATATTTTTCTCTGATTTGTCTGTCACAAACTTCTATTTAAATTTCTGTTCGACTCGGTCCTTTCCAAAAATTAGTTGCTAATCACTACTTTTTTTCTACTATATGGACTGGAGCTTAAACATAGATTCTGAAATGGTTGATGAAGAAAACGTGAAGACGGAAGTGATGGAGGTAATTAAAACTGATAATCAGAAGGGAAAGTATGGAATCTATTTTTTAAAAAAAGGGGAGGGGAAGAAAATGAGGAAAGGGAAGAAAGGTGGGTCCACTTCAGGACTTCACACACTGTTGAATCCTGAGGTGATTTGTGACTGTCTTATTTTTGTCAAGTAGCACACCAAGGAATGCTTGAAAAAAAAGAAAGAAAACAACACTTCTATAAATCACTCTGAAACCACACATCCTTTGAGATGGAAGAAGGGACAATTTGTGTTTCTATCTTCAGCAGCTGTTGGAAAACAGGTAAAAGTATTAAAATCGTTATCACCTTCTATCTCACCAGGCAGAGTGTGCAGGTCTTACCCATTGTCTATTCAGCACAGAACAATAAATATTTCTCTGACTTAATATGTGAAGAACAGACTGCTTGCTCAAGCCCTTTGCTCATTAAACATATCTCTCTGACGAAAAATGTTTTCCATGAATATTTTATAAAATTGACCTGTTTTATCAATTTATTTAGAAACATTTTTAGACATCCTTAGACAATAGAATGAAACTCTATCTCAAGTGTATATCTTTGGGTAAGTCTTGAAGATTCACAGTTAGAAAGCAAGACCCTGACAGCTTTTTCATAACATATGTCAAATGATAAATAAATTCAGAATGCAGAAAATGAAATTTAAACCTCATTGCCCATTGTAAAACAATAAAGCACCTCCAGTTCACCTCTTGCAGTATTTAGAAATCATATTGTGTATATATCCCACAGGTCCAAGATGAGCAAGAAAGTGATTTTTAGATGTGAGTTTTGCTCCCCATGGATTGCCTCATGGGTAAATATTAACAACTTGTCAAGAATAAGTGAAAGAAATATTCAGCACTCTCTGTGAATGGCTTTATTTTGAAATCTAGAAAAAATAAATTTGATCATATATAAAAACAAAATAGGTGGGTTTATGGAGGGATAAAATATTAAAGAATTATTCTGAAGCCTATAAAGAGAATTTCTGGGGCTAGATAACAAGTATTGGCTTTTGGACAGCTTCCTATTAATTACTAAACATTGCTACAAATAGCTTTTTGAATATCATGTGGACATTTGTCAATCATGATTTGCCTATGAAATTAAAATGCAAATATGAAAACAGGACTTCTCAGTTACATGGTGTGAGATAAAAATACATAAATTCAGTTTTCCATAGGGCAAACATTTTTAAAAGGTCTTTTTTTTCCTAAAAATGACTTTCCTATGATAATTACTGGGAAGAAGCAACATTATTGTTGGAATCAGCGAGAAATTAATAAATTTCCTCCATAAACCTGAGACCCATATATTATGACGATTTGGCTAGCATGGTAGCAATCCAGTCTGCTGCCTTTTGACAGTTCGGGAGAGAGTAATACAAATCACTCTTATCAGATAGGACTTTGGCGCAACAGTAACTGCCAACAAGTGTTTTTCTTCTGACTGTATTTCTCTAGATCCTCTCATCTTCAAAAGCAGGTTGGCTGTGTGGGGTTCTTTTTGTAGTGTTCTGCTGGTACCAGTTTGGGTCTAAGTTAGAGTCAAGCCTGGTGAACTTGTGAATTGATTCTCCGGCCTTGTGTTTTTGTTCAGACTCACAGAGGTGGGCAACAGCATAACTCAATGAAATGGTGACTCCTGTGTAACACAGCTTGTAGACACTGCTTTCACCTTTTCTACCGAGCCTCATCCTAGAAACAACTGTACCCTTTGGAGGGGGGAGGTGCTTTACTGGCAGACCTATGATAGCAACTAGGTGAAAGATAAGAAAGCAAACTCATCCCACAAATACGTAGAATGATTATGGTTTTATGCATCAGTTGAACAAATTTAAATTATAAGAGGAAAATATGGTGTTCAAGGCAGATTCAAGAAAATGAAATATTTTGTGAGTATGTATCTTTGTTTACCTCTATACATTAAATTTTTGTCATTTGCACTATACATACCCTATACCTCCTCCAAGACCCTCCAGATATCCTCATACCAACATCATTCAATTCTATTCCTTGTGGAATTCTATTATTTGTGGAATCCACTGACTCCAATTAGTTCTCCCCATATGTGTGCACTTACTACTCAGGGAACCATTTCTTAGAACTACTCACAGTTTACCTTACCTAAAGAAAAATGATTCTCTCTCTCCCTCAGAAATCACTAATTGTCAATGACTTCTCTGCTAGTGTGGAGTTTCATGAGCCTCCTCCCCATCTGTGGTAGAATTTTCCATAGATTGATCTTATGAGGGTAACCACACCAGCTATGAGCTTGTAAGTACAAGGGCTATGTCATAAACAGAAGACATCATTTATTTATAACCTGTAACCTACTATAAAACCTATTGGTTTCATAAAATTCTAAATCTATTAGTACTTTATTCTATCATTCATTCTTTCGTTATGATTAAAATTATTATTTTTAGCATACTAATATTTTGGGGAAGAAACAGTCCATTTCTGTAGGTGGGTTTCACTGAATACAATGGAGAGAAACTATCAGCCTGAGTATAAATATTACAAGTAACAATGTGAGCAATGAAAAGAAGAAAAACTTAGAACCACTCTGTTATACATTCTGATTTTCAGATAGATGTGTTATTCCAGAAAGTCTGGAGATTAAATGAGGAGCCATGAAAGGAGGCACAGAAACTTAGGGAGAAGTAAATAAAGGATAGAAATGGAACCATAAACTCTCTTAACATAATAGTTTTCTGCACATACTAGCAAACCATAAGGTTCTGGAGGCACAAGTATGGCATATTGGCTAAATCCCGAGCTCTAATGGAATGTCATTGTCAATTTGAAATTCTAATGGGTCCACTCATCTGTACCTGCATGGGTGAAAGCATTAACCTCTGGTTTGCTTTATTGTCCCTTTTGTAAGTCTTTTCACTTAACATAGACCTAGCATCTGGTCTCGAACTGGCCAATGAGCACCTGGAATCTACTAGTGTCCACAATGGTGTTACAGATGATGTGCCCTGGCTTTTTCCTGGCTTCTGGACATCTTAGTTCAGATTCTTATTCTTTTGAAGCAATCCTCAACCCACTGAGCCATCTCTGAGGCCTTTCAATTCTCACTGTATATTAGAAAAGCTGGGATTAAGACAAAAATACATTTCAATAATTATGAAACTTTCAATACCACTCCAATGTCCTAGCTACTTCCATAACTTATCGGGTGATAAACATTCAGATAATACTTTCTCAAGGCACCTTCTAATTCCAATATTTGTGATATACAAAAAATAAAACCTATGTGGTAGTGTGATTGCATTTGTTCCCCATAAGTTTATAGGGGGTGGCACTGTTAGAAGTGCGGCCTTGTTAGAGGAAGTGTGGTTTTCTTAGAGGAGGCTGGATGATACACACTTTTAGTTCAGACCTAGTGGCTAGAGGGCACACCTTTAATCTGGACCACATCTTCTGGTGCAAGTGTGTCACTGTGGGGGCAGGATTCCAAGTCTTTTTCTCAAGCTTCACTCAGTGTGACAGTCAGTTGATTTCCTGTTGCCTGCAAGATGCAGCAATCTCAGCTCCAGCACCACCTCTGTCTGCAGGACACCATGCTCCCTGCCGTGATAATAATTGACTGAACCTCTGAAACCTTAAGAGAGCCACCTCAATTAAATGTTTTCTCTATAACAGTTGCTGTGGTCAGGGTGTCTCTTCACAGCAATAAAAACCCAAATCAGGACAACTTATTACAGGATGTTAATTTTAAATTAAATTAAATTTAAATCAAGAATTTTATAAATAAAGGTTTTTTTTTTAACAATGCATTGTTATTATTACAAAAATGTTAGAAAAAAGCATTAGACTGAATTCAAGATTTTAAAACACTCTTTCTGAAAAGACCTACTGACATTGGGACTTTTTCATGCATTATTGAACTCAGGAAAAGTAAGAGAATTCCCTGAAGATCCAAGAATAAACAGTTATTTGAAAAGAAGTGACAAGTGAATGGTAAGGCAAGGCTGCTTTGAAAATGAAGGCCAGTAATAGCACCCCAGGGCTTTGCTGGTTAACAAATATAGAAGTGAGAGAGAATAAGCCTTGGGACAATGTGAAATGGAAAGCTGGAAGTCTGATGATCACACAGCCAAGAGTCCAGAGAGACTTCATCCTCATTAGAAAGTTATCATGGATAATGCTGATCAGTTAACAAAAGACTCTGCCTCAGAATCCTTAAGCTTGGAAGAACTCAGGGTAAATAAAGTGATGACAGCTACACCAATGCTTCTCAGGGAGCCAAAATCTGCTCTCCAGAGGATCTGAGATTTGATTGACATGAGCTGCTGTCTACTGTGGAAAACCATAACATCCTATAGACATAATGAGTATAGATTTAAAATAGAATGTAAGATTTCCAAACTCATGGATATTAGGAGTTGACAAAAAATCCATATGTGGGGCTGGGGAGATGCCTCAGCACTTGAGAACACAGGCTGTTCTTCCAGAGTCCTTGAATTCAATTTCTAGAACCTACATGTTGCCCCCAAATGGTCTGTAACTCTGGTACCAAGGGATTCAAAGCACTCTTCTAACCTCTTCAGGCACCAGCCACACACATACACACTCAGACAAAACATCCAAAACATCCCATAAAATAAAATATAAATACAAGTTGTCTTACATCATAAATAATAATATTTGTTAAAATTTTATTTCAGAATTAATAGCACATATATATATATATATATTTATAATCTCAAGGCTATTGTCAGATCTGTGATTTGGTTTTGTCTAACATAAAAGATATGAACTTAGGTTCTCATTTAATCCTAGCTGTGGTAATACACATAGGACTCTCACCAAAACAGGGCAACATGATTATCATCATACAATTGCCTGCTTTCCCAGTAACTGGTTACCAATATCAGAACACGATATGAGTCGCATAGATGTGACACAATCATGTTATTTGAACTAGGGAGTGATTGCTCACTGTAAACCATAGGAACCTGCCGCCACAAGGATAGGCACATCCCCGCTTCTTAAGCTTCAGCTAGTGTCTTCCCATCATGTGCCTCAATGTTTACAGCGTATTCTTAGTGTAACCAAAATATTCACAGAAACATTTCACTCCACCCACTACGTTGATTATTCTTTCTAGCAGGTAATCAGAGCTTAGTTCAGTTTTTCTCAAATATTTGATTATGACTGTCATCAAGTGAAGTGTTGTATCAAATACTTCTAATGAAGGTACTCAGGATGCTGAGGCAGGAAGGTCGTGCATTTGGAACAAGCATGATCTACATAGAGATACCCAGTCTCAAAAACTAAAATGAATTTTGTTTTCCTGAAAAGATCAATACCATTCCATGCTGTAAATGTACCACATTTCCATTTCACATTCATTAGTGGATGGACATTGAGCCTGTTTCCATTTCCCGGCTCTTATGAATAGAGCAGCAATAATCATGGAAGAGCATGTGTCTCTGTAGTAAGAGATATGGAATCCTTTGGAAATGAGGCCGAAGTAGTAAAATTGAACCAAATAGTAAAATATATTCAGTGTATTTAGGATCCTCCACGATGATTTTTAAAGTGGTTATACTCTTTTCAACATTTCCTTTCTGCAATCCACATCAACATGTACTGTCATAGTTTTGGTTTTGTTTGTTTCTGTTTTTATCACGGCTGTTCTGGCCAAGGGTAAATGCTGAGGAAGCAATGGATTCTCCTGCTGGTGATTCTCAACAGCCCTGGAATAGAAAGAGGGCTGTTCTTTGATATCAACACCACTGAATCCTTTCCACATCGCTGGAGCTTTTAGGATAATCTGAACAAAACATTAAAAGAACTCAGCACAGATTTTTTTGCATACTATCTAGTAATTTTCAACTATGATCACAAGATCTGCAATATAATTTTGTATTATTAAAATTCACTGTAACTGTGGTAGACAGTTACAGCCTCAATAAGAAACTAGTACTTGATTCTTTTGAGAGAGTGTATATGTACACTTATGTGTAAAAGATAGAGGTTGACCTCAGATGTCTTTCTAAATCACTCTTCACTTTACTCAGTGGTGACTCAAAGCAGTTGCTGAGATGCCAGCAGATCTCTCGTATTACGCATAGCCTTTCCTATAATGTCTTCCACCATCGAATTGGCTCTTAATCAGTTCCTCACACTATTCAAGGACTGTATTCTCTTGCTGTCAACCTATTCTTATGTATCATTGACAATAAGTACATTGTTCTCTCCTCCTCTCTCTCCACTCTCTCTCTCCTCTCTATAAATTATATTATATATTATATATAATCGATGGCCCTTATGATCTAATCAGTGAGTGACCTACTATGAAATTAAATTCATTTGACAGTCCAACTAGCCAAAGTTTAGATACATAGCTATTTAGAGGAAAGCATGTAACAGCAGTCTGTTCCCAGACAGTCCCCCTTAATTAGGAGTAAAAAGGGGAGAGTGTAAGATGTTGCTAAGGTGTAGAATCATGACCTTCTCACACATCTAGGTCGTATTCCTAACACTCAAAAATATGAGTTTTGTTTGAAGATTCAGTTTTTACAAGTGGTATCAACTTTCAAAATGAGTCATGTCAAGGTTTGGAGGAGTAACTTAGGCAGTATCTCTCCTTATAATACACAGTAAATTTGGACATTGAAATACCAATAGTATAGGGAAAAATAATCATTGAAGAAAAGAGTTTGAATAAGGAACTTGGTTTTCAACATGAAGAGAAGCCAAGAATAGATTTTTTTTCCCTTCACAACTCTCAGAAGGAATTATTTCCATGACTATCTTGATCAGAGGCCTTTAGTGTCTAGGGCTGGGAGCCAATAAATTTCTGCTACTCAAACCAACCAGTGTGTGGTACTTTGTCACACCAGTGAGAGGAAACTAATACAGATGATGAAAATAAATTATAGAAGGAATGGGCACAACATTCCTCTACCAACCTATACCTTGATCTAGATTGTCACAGAAAGGAAGGTCTGACCTTGGACAAAGCCACTGTCATTGGCTAAGGGGCCCTAAAATAAAGTTTAGTAATGAGGTCTCAATGGTCACATAGCTGCAATGTTGCTAGTAATATTCTTAGCAAGATTGACTTAGCCTACAGTATCACCCATAACAGATATTCAAATGAAGTTATTTATTGCTATAATTCTTCATTCTGCTTTCATAGATAACCCTATCTGCTATAATATTTTATTGGATTTGTCTATGATTTTTATATTATTACTTGGATTTTTGCCTATACTATTATATATTTGTGTGTCTGGGTTTTGAGGCAAAGTAAGGAAACGGTCCATATATTTCTAGGTGACAGAGAAATTCACAAATTGTTCTAATACTTAGTCTCCACTAAAATCTAGTTTAGAGTTACAATTAAAGTATAACTCTAGAGTTACAATTAAGATGATTTGACATTTTTACAGCTGTACTCTGAGAAGTCCAGATTCAATGCTGACTTTAAAGTTCCTATAAAGAACTTTCAAAATTATTAATGACATAGTCAATCATTTCCACAGTGATTTGGTATAATAACTTGACATTGTACTAAACTTCTATATTGGCATTGTCTAGGTGTGGGCTTTTATTGTATTTCAGTGGACTTTTCTAGTCACTTGACAAACTGTACATTTTTCTTTTTCTTAACATTGCTTTTTTATTAGAAAATTTGATTAAAATATAATTACATGTAGTTGAGAGTTTTCTCTAGTCCCACCTGGCCCCACAGTGCCACAGCTGCTTATAAAATAATCAATCAGACACTTTATATTGTTTACAAACTGTACCGCAGGCTTCTTGCTAGCTAGCTCTTATATCTTAAATTAACCCATTTCTGGTCCATCCCAGAACTCCCATCTGGACCACAAGTGAGTGCCTGGGTTATAGTCAGAGAGGCAACTGCACCTGGATCCCACCACTGGACACAGGCCACCCCAGGAGGACCTGAGCAACTTGGCCCCAGTTGCCTGCCAATTGGTGGGCCCTACGGGAAGGCTCCCCTTTTCCAAGACTGCAGGCAGACATTGCTGTCTCCACACCCTGCCCCCAGCCACTTCCTGAGACTCAGAGACCAGCCCCCAGCTCTCATCCTGCCCTGGAACTCCCATCTGGACCAGAGACCAGAGGAACTCCCATCTGGACAAGAGGAGCTCCCATCTGGACAAAATAAGGAGACATCAAGGGACTTCCCGATACTCAGAGTCCAGCCCCCCAGCTCCTATCCAGCCAGCACTCTCATCTGGACCAGCACTTCCATCTGGACCAGAGCTTCCATCTGGAAAAGAACTTCCATCTGGACCAGAGAGAGGCTCCCTAAATCTGTCAACTCCTTCTGGACCAAGTACACTGATAAGACCAAGAACGAACACAAGAGGAGATGGGCAGACGTCAAGGAAGAAGTACATACAACAGAATAAAGAGCAATACAGCATCTCCAGAACCTAGCCCCTCTCCAACAGCTAAACCTGAACATTACGGAATGGAAGAAGAAGAAGAAAACAACCTTATAAGTAACATCATGAAGAGGCTAGAGACTTATATAGAAGAAATCAAAAATAAAGTAGAGGAACAGACAAACAAAAAATGGGAAGAACGCTATAAAAAACTAGAGGAAAGGACAATTAAAGCAGAAGAAAACAATAAATCCTTGAATAAAAATCATGAAAAAGCAAGGGAGACAATCCAAGACCTGAAGAAGGAAATAGAAAAAATGAAGAAGACACTAGCAGAAGGAATGTTGGAAATAGAAAATCTGAGTAAACAAACAGGAACTTCAGAGGCAAGTATAACCAACAGAATGCAAGAGATGGAAGAGAGGATCTCTGGTGTTGAAAATACAGTAGAAGAAATAGATTCATCAGTCAAGAAAGCACTAAAACCAACAAAGTCATGACCCAAAATGTCCAAGAAATTTGGGACACCATGAAAAGACCAAACCTACGAATAATAGGGATAGAGGAAGGAGAAGAATACCAACTCAAAGGCACAGAAAATATATTTAACAAGATCATAGAAGAAAACTTTCCCAACATAAAGAAGGAAATGCCTATGAAGATACAAGAAGCCTATAGAACACCAAACAGACTAGACCCACCCAAAAAGTCCCCTTGCCACATAATAATTAAACAACTAAACGTACAGAATAAAGAAAGAATATTAAGGGCAGCAAAGGAAAAAGGCCAAATGACCTATAAAGGCAAACCCATCAGAATAACACCCGATTTCTTGATAGAGACTTTGAAAGCCAGAAGGACCTGGACAGATATAATGCAGACACTAAGAGACCATGGATGCCAGCCTAGACTAATATACCCAGCATAATTTTCAATCCTCATAGTTGGAGTGAACAAGACCTTCCAAGACAAAACCAGATTTAAACAATACTTATCCACAAACCCAGCCCTACAGAAAGCACTAGAAGGAAAATTCCAACCTAAGGAAGGTAGATACACCCATGAAAACACAGGCAATAGGATAACACCACAGCAGTAAACCCCAAAGAAGAGAAGTACACACACACTACCACCAAAAAATAAAAATAGTAACAGGAACGAACAATCACTGGTCATTAATATCCCTTAATATCAATGGATTTAATTCACTTATAAAAAGACACAGACTAACAGAATGGATACAAAAACAGGATCCATCTTTCTGCTGCATACAAGAAACACACCTCAAATTCAAAGACAGACACCTCCTAAGAATAAAAGGCTGGGAAAAGACTTTCCAATCAAATGGTCTTAAGAAGCAAGCTGGTGTAACCATCCTAATATCCAGCAAAATAGACTTCAAACTAAAATCAATCAAACGAGATGATGAAGGACATTACATACTCATCGCAGGAAAGATCCACCAAGATGAAGTTTCAATTCTGAACATTTATGCCCAAACACAAGGGCACCCACATATGTAAAATAAACATTACTAAAGCTTAAATCACATATAAAACCCCACACATTAATAGTGGGTGACTTCAACACCCCACTTTCACCTCTGGACAGATCGGCCAAATTGAAACTTAACAGAGACATAATGGACTTAACTGATGTTATGGCACAAATGGACTTAATCGATATCTACAGAACATTCCACCCAAACAAAAAAGAATATACCTTCTTCTCAGCACCCCATGGAACCTTCTCTAAAATCGACCACATACTTGGCCACAAAGCAAATCTCAACAGATACAAAACAATTGGAATAACCCACTGTGTTCTATCAGACCACCATGGTTTAAAGTTAGATTTCAACAACAACAAAAAAAACTATAGAAATCCTACAATCTCATGGAAACTGAACAATGCTCAACTGAATCACCAATGGGTTAAGGAAGAAATAAAGAAAGAAATTAAAGACTTCCTAGAGATCAATGAATATGAATACATCACATACCCAAACTTATGGGATACTGTGAAAGCAGTGCTAAGAGGGAAATTCATAGCACTGAATGCCCACATAAAGAAGCTGGAGAAATCTCATGCTAATGACCTGATAGCACACCTGAAAGCCCTTGAACAGGAAGAAGCAAAGTCTCCCAGGAGGAACAGATGCCAGGAAATTATCAAATTGAGAACTGAAATCAATAAAATAGAAATAAAGAGAACAATACAAAGGATTAATGAAACAAAGAGTTGGTTCTTTGAGAAGATCAACAAGATAGACAATCTCTTATCCAAATTAACCAAAAGACAGAGGGAGAGCATCCAAATGAACAAAATCAGCAATGAAAAGGGGGACATAACAACAGACAATGAGGAAATCCAGAGAACCATCAGGTCATATTTCAAAAACCTCTACTCCACAAAACTGGAAAATCTAAAAGAAATGGATAATTTTCTGGATAAGTACCACATACCTAAGTTAAATCAAGACCAGATAAACCATTTAAATAGTCCAATAACCCTTAAGGAAATAGAGTCAGTCATTGAAAGTCTCCCAACCAAAAAAAGCCCTGGACCTGATGGTCTCACTGCAGAATTCTACCAGATCTTCCAAGAAGACTTAATACCAATACTCTTTAAATTGTTCCACACAATAGAAGAAGAAGGCATATTACCAAACTCCTTCTATGAGGCTACAATTACCCTGATTCCCAAACCAAACAAAGATGCAACAAAGAAAGAGAACTACAAAACGATCTCCCTCATGAACATTGATGAACAAATACTCAATAAAATTCCAGCAAAGAGACTCCAAGAACACATCAAAACAATTATCCACCATGATCAAGTAGGCTTCATCCCAGGGAGGCAAGGGTGGTTCAACATACGAAAGTCCATCAATGTAATACACCATATAAACAAACTCAAGGAAAAAGACCACATGATCATCTCACTAGATGCAGAAAAGTCATTTGACAAAATCCAACACCCCTTCATGATAAAGGTCTTGGAACAATACAGGGAACATACCTAAACATAACAAAGGTAATCTACAGTAAGCCAACATCCAACATCAAATTAAATGGAGAGAAACTCAAAGCAATACCACTAAAATCAGGAACAAGGCAAGGCTGACCCCTCTCCCCCTACTTATTCAATATAGTACTTGAAGTTCTAGCCAGAGCTATAAGACAACTTAAAGAGATTAAGGGGATACAAATTGGAAAGGAAGAAGTCAAGCTCTCCCTATTTGCAGATGACATGTTAGTATACACAAGTGACCCCAAAAATTCAACCAAGGAACTGATACAGCTAATAAAAACTTTCAGCAACATTGCAGGATAGAAGATCAACTCAAAAAAATCAGTAGCCCTTCTATATACAGTAGACAAACAGGCTGAGAAGGAAATCAGAGATACATCACCCTTTACAATAGCCACAAATGTTATAAAATACCTTGGGGTTACTCTAACTAAGCATGTGAAGGACCTATATGACAAGAACTTTAAGTCCTTGAACAAAGAAATTGAAGAAGATGTCAGAAAATGGAAAGATCTCCCATGCTCGTGGGTAGGCAGGATTAACATAGTAAAAATGGCGATTTTACCAAAAGCACTCTACAGATTCAACGTAATTCCCATCAAATTACCAACACAATTCTTCACAGATCTGGAAAGAATAATACTCAACTTCATATGGATAAACAAAAAACCCATGATAGCCAAAAGAATCCTGTACAATCAAACAACCTCTGGAGGCATCACAATCCCCGACCACAAGCTCTACTATAGAGCTACTGTAATAAAAACAGCTTGGTACTGGCATAAAAACCAACATGTGGACCAATGGAATTGAATTGAAGACATTGACATTAACCCGCACACCTATGAACATATAATTTTTGACAAAGGAGCCAAAAATGTACCATGGAAAAAAAGAAAGCATCTTCAACAAATGGTACTGGCATAACTGGATGTCAGTGTGTAGAAGGCTACAAATAGATCGATACCTGTCACCGTGCACAAAACTTAAATCCAAGTGGATCAAAGACCTCAACATAAATCCAGTTACTCTGAACCTGATAGAAGAGAAATTAGGAAGTACTCTTGAACGCATTGGCACCCGAGAGCACTTTCTAAATATAACACCAGTAGCACAGACACTGAGAGAAACAATCAATCAATGGGACCTGTTGAAACTGAGAAGCTTTTGTAGAGCAAAGGACATGGTAAACAAGACACAGCAACAGCCTACAGAATGGGAAAAGGTCTTCACCAACCCCACATCTGACAGAGGGCTGATATCCAGAATATATAAAGAACTCAAGAAATTAGACATCAAAATGCCCAACAGTCCAATTAAGAAATGGGCTATAGAACCAAACAGAGAATTCTCCACAAAGGAAGTTCAAATGGCTGAAAGACATCTAAGGAATTGCTCAACATCCCTAATTATCCAGGAAATGCAAATCAAAACAACTCTGAGATACCACCTTACACCTGTCAGAATGGCTAAAATCAAAAACACAGAAGACAGCTTATGCTGGAGAGGATGTGGAGCAAAGGGAACTCTCCTCCACTGCTGGTGGGAATGCAAGCTTGTATAGCCACTTTGGAAATCAATATGGCACTTCCTTAGAAAATTGGGAATCCATCTCCCCCAAGACCCAGCTATAGCACTCTTGGGCATATACCCAAGGTATGCTCAATCATACCACAAGGGCATTTGCTCAGCTATGTTCGTATCAGCTTTGTTTGTAATAGCCAGAACCTGGAAACAACCTAGGTGCCCTCCAACTGAAGAATAGATAAAGAAAATATGGTACATATACACAATGGAGTACTACTCAGCAGAGAAAAACAATGACATCATGAGGTTTGCATGCAAATGTATGGATCTAGAAAAAATCATCCTGAGTGAGGTAACCCAGACTCAGAAGGACAAACACAGTATGTATTCACTCATAGGAGGATACTAGATGTAAAACAAAGATGACTAGACTGCTACACAACTCCATGGGGCTACTTAGAAAACGGGACCCTAGGAAAGACCCAAGGATCACCCAATGACAGAAATATGGATGAGATATACATGAACAACCTGGATGACAGTGGGAATAATGAAGGGCAAGATTTGAGGGAAAGAAAGCTTAGAGGATCAGGAGATCCCAGCTGGATCAAGAACAGAAAGGGAGAATGAGGAAAAACAGACCATGATAAATGAAGACCACATGAGAACAGGAATAGGCAGAGTGCTCGAGAGGTCCCCAGAAATCCACAATGGTATATCCTCTGTAGTCTGTTCGGCAATGGTCGAGAGAAAGCCTGATCTGACCTAGTCTGGTGATCAGATGGCCAAACACCCTAACAGTCATCTTGGAACTCTCATTCAATAACTGATGGAAGTGGACGCAGAGATCCTCAGCCAGGCCCCAGGTGGAGTTCCTGTCCAACTGTCCAGAAAGAGGAGGGTCTACAAGAGTGTGAATTGTTGAATCCAAGATTGCAAAAAGCACAGGGACAAATAGCCAAACAAATGGAAGCACATGAATTATGAATCAAAGGCTGTGGAGCCCCCAGCTGGATCAGGCCCTCTGGATAAGTGAGACCATTGAATAGCTTGATCTGTTTGGTAGGCAACCCAGTCTGTGGGACCAGGACCTGTTCTTAGTGCAATGAGCTGGCTGTTTGAAACCTTGGGTTTACACAGGGACACTTTGCTCAGTCTGGAAGGAGGTGACAGGACCTGCCTGTACTGAATCTAACAGGTTTAAATGAATCCCCAGGGGTGCCTTGATCCTGGAGGACATGGGAGTGGAGTGGAGGGGCTGGGGGGCAGGTGGGGGTGGGGACAGGGGTGGGGAGGACAGGGGAACCCATGGCAGATGTATAAAATTTAAAACACATAATAATAATGAAAAAATTATTTATTAAAAAAAAGAATAAAGTTTCTTCTATAGCAGAAAAAAATTAACCCATTTCTAGTCATGTATGTGTTGTCACATGCTCTGTGGCTTTACTAGTCTGCTGGCTTGTTGCTCCTTGGGTTGCAGGCTGGTGTCTCCCAAGACTCTGCCCTTTTCTCTCCTGTCTCTCTCCTTGAATTTCCTGCCTGCCTCTAAGCTGCCTTGCCATAGGCCAAAGCAGCATTTTTATTAACCAATGGGAACAACATTATTCACAGCATACAGAAAGACAACCCCAGCAATTACAGCTCTTTCTCCCTTCCTATTCATCCTTCCAACCTCTTCTTCCTCCATCCTATCCAATGTACCTACCTCCTCCCTTGCAAATCAATGGCCTTGTTTTTTATTATTATTCTTGTGTGCACACACATGCATACATGTTAATGCATAAATATGAAAATACAGACCATGAGTATTTAGTTTTGCCTGTGTATATATGATTATAGGATAAAATTCTTTGTACTGAATTAAGGGACTCTTAGCTGGGTGAGCCTGACTCTCCCTCTCCTTCTCTTTTTTCTGCTACCCATACTACCCTGTCTTATAGGAGTTTCATAGGTGAACTGTCACCTGTATACAAAAAAGGAATATTTTAATTTTTCTTAAGTCTTATGCCTCTTTATTTTTGTCAGATTTTATTTTTAATATATTCAGTATAACATTCAAATCTGTAACAATAAGCCTCATTTCCCTTATATTTTAGTTTAAAGGCAATTTTTCAGTATTTTCCAACTCTTTAAGATTAGGGCTTTTATGTTTAAGTGTCCAGTTAATTCTACATCACTGAGTAACTGGAGTAATTGCTTTATTTTTTGTGAGATTGATATTTCTCGGTGAAAATGAAACTATTAATAATTTCATGCAAATGTTTCAAGGCAATGAAAGACAATTTTTTTCTCAGTTCTATTTATAACATTGATTATATTTATAGATTTTGCAATTTTATTCTATTCTTGTGATATTGAAACAATTCTTACTTTATCATTATTTATAAATTTTAATATTCTCTTACCTCTTTTAGTAAATGTTAATTTCAAATATCTGCAACAGTATTGGCATACTTGAAGTTAATATGTGTTAGTCTTTTATGTGGAATCATTTTTGTGTTTAAATTTTAATGTGTTCCTACATCACTATGATATAAATAATATATCTGGAAATTATAAGATGAATTGCTAAAAAGTCTTATAAATAGAAAACCTGGAGCTGGATATTGGAGTTAAAACAGAGAGCAGAGGAATAGGACAAGCCACAGCCAACCTCACCTTACTTCCTATATACCCACACCTATGTACCTGTTCTGCATCTCACTCCTCTCTCCATTCAGCTACAGCACTTCCTGTCTATCTGTACAGACCTCCAGACCTCTATGGTTAGTGCTGGGATTAAAGGCATGTGTCACCATGCCTGGCTCTGTTCCCTAGTGTGGCCTTGAACTCACAAAGATCCGGATGGGTCTCTGCCTCCTGAATGCTAAGATTAAAGGCATGTGCTACCATTGCCTGATGTCTACGTTTAATATAGTGGCTGGCTTTTTCTTCTTATACTTAGATAAGCTTTATTAGGGAATACAATACATGGGGGGATGCAATATAACAGCACAGGAAATCATAAGCCACTGATTTTTTTTTTTACAGAGTATGTATATGTTCCTGCACGTGTGTGTGTGTGTGTGTGTGTGTGTGTGTTTGTGTGTGTGTGCATGTGTGCATGTGTATCTGTAGGTGTGCATGTATATCTGTAGGTCTGCATGTGAATGTGTGTGTGTGTGTGTGTGTGTGTGTGTGTGTGTGTGTGTGTGTGTGTTTATGTATCTCTATCTCCCATGAGTGTCCTAAATTTGTAGTACTAATTTGAGATCTTTCTTCTGGAATGAGTATCCCAGGGCTGGAGAGATGGCTCAGGGGTTAAGAGTGCTGACTCTTCTTCCAGAGAACCTGAGTTCAATTCCCAGCACCCACATGGCAGCTCACACCTGTCTGTAGTAACTCCAGTTTCAAGGGACTCTGACACCCATGGCAAAAAAAAAAACAAATGCACATAAAAATTTATAAAAAAATGAGTATCCCATACCCTGCAGTGGAGAATGGGTCACAGAAGGGAAGAAATGGAAGATGGAGCACAATACTCTCTTAAAGGGATATGGAAGTTTTTCCTCTCCCATCCTCCCCACCCCCCGCCCATGTTTATTGGGTACATAGGTGTCACTCCAATTGTCCAGTTTGGGGATCATCATCAACACTGTATACTTATTCAGGATAGCCTTTTAAAACCATCTATTTCTTGTATATAAATAGAGTTATTTAAAATTCTTTCCTGGAGCCAAACATGTAAATGATGTTTCTCTTAGAAAATAACCCACTTCCTATAGATTTCAGATTTGAGCTTGGAGAGTGGCCATTCTTTGTGATTATTATCAGCTTCTCTATTTTGAGAGTTCATTTTCATCTTGATACTTATTCAGGGTGTTTATTTTTCCCCTATCTTTCTTTCCTTTGGTTTGTTAACCATAAGATTATACTTCCGTTCATTTAGTCAATTACTTGGATATGCAAATTTTCCTGCATTAACTCATTCATTGTTTCTATTTCCTGGCTTTAATTGTGTGTCTTATACTTTCTTGAGTGATATTTGGATTTGTCAGGCTGTAGGACTTTATTTCATTTCCAACAAATGATGGCCTAAAGAGTTTTTATAATCACTTCTTCCCTAAGAATTCTGTAACTTTGATTTAAAGTTTCATTTTAACTAGAGTTGATTTTTTAATTATTTTTAATTCCAGTTTGGGAGACATCTTGTCACTGGTTAATAGATAGTTCATGTTTATTCAGGCAAGTACCACTTTGAAAACTTCTAATTCATAATATAAAATAGTAATTTTAGAAAAATCTTAAATTTATTTTCTCACAATTCTAAAGGTAAATCATCAAATGTCAAGACCAAGAGCATTGGTCTCTTCTGAAGCAACTGTCCTTGGGTTATAGAGGTTTTCCCCTCTTAATCATGTTGTCTTATATGGATTTCTCTCTCTATATGTCAGTGTCAGGATTTGTCCTGGGGTGTCTATTGCTGTGAAGAGACACCATGACCATGGCAACTCTTATAAAGGAAAACATTTAACTGGGGATGGCTTATAGTTCAGAGGTTTACTCCATTATCATCATGGCAGGAAGCATGGCAGCATGCAGGCAGACCTGGTGCTGGAGAAAGTGCTGAGAGTTCTACATCTAGATCCACAGGCAGCAAGCGGAGAACCAGCTTGAGCTTCGGAGACCTCAAAGCCTACCTCTTTGTGACGTATTTCCTCCAAAAAAGCCACACCTACTCCAATAAGGCCACATCTATTAGTGTCACTCCCTACAGACCAAGTATTCGAACACATGAGTCTGTGGAGGCTGTTCCTATTCAAACCACCACAGGATTTTCTCTTCTCTTCATTAAATTTAAACAAGCATGAGCTCTCCAGAATAAAGAGAAAAGGGTATCCATGTGAAAGAGAGCAATATAAAGAGTCAGCAAATATGCTTGACAAACTCTAAGTAAAATATCAATAATTTAGTTTAAAATCACTATAAACAGTGGGCACAAAATATATACATTCTTTCTAGTGGATGCGATTTAGGGAAACCATGCATAGGCATCAGGAGTTTTGTCTGACCAAAATGATTATACTTTTCTCCTCACATTTACTAAATTTTTGGCAGATTTGTTCCTGACTATACAACTCTGATCTTTGTTTTATCACATTTATTTTAGAAAGTTAAAATTGTAGATATATTTTTCTTTTCTTATTTAAGATATAAATCTCCAGCTTTTGCCAGTTTGATGAGTCAACAAATTCCCTGTAACTTTTCCACAATCCTTTTAAAACACAACCATCCATTTAAAATAAAACCCAGAAAATGCCTATGTTAGAAAGCATTCATGAGCTACTTGGAATCTAGATTCAATTATCTACAATTGGCAAACATGTCTGGCTTACTTGTGTTGATCAATGTCTTCATAACTTCATAACAAGGTATTCCCATTCATCTATTCAAACGGTTCGAGATCCTCAACTTTCTTCCCTATTGTTTCATTGAAATTGAAGTTCTCTCTCTTATGTCAGTATTTGTCTTTATCTCAATATTCTGTGACTTTATATTACCAAAAGAAAGTGAAAATATCAAATGAAAGAGGACAGAACGAGAAAAAAATGAAAGAGGACAGATATTACTTTAAAAAATAATGAGGATACATTTCTGAGATGTGAAGCTCTGGATGATTTTTCTTATGTGATCATAGCGAAGACTTATACCAAGATTAGTATTAGGAGGTCTTATGAATAGGCTTTCATATATACAGCACGTCATTGACCAAAGCATTGTTATGTGCCATGTAACATCATAGTGATCCATGCAAAAATCAATGCAATTAAAAAGAGAAATAAATCAGGAAATGAATATATTTTAAAATGATTTTTTAATTCATAAAATCAATAAGCCTGTCACCAGCTGTCTTAGTTAGGATTTCTATTGCTGCAAGGAAACACCATGACCAAAAAACAAGTTGGAGAGGAAAGGGTTTATTTGGCTCACACTTCCATATCGCTATTCATCATCAAAGGAAGTCAGGACAGGAACTCAAACAGGGCAGGAACCTGACAGCAGGAGCTGATGCAGAGACGATGGAGGGGTGCTGCTTACTGGATTTCTTCCCATGGCTTGCTCAGTAGCTTTCTTATAGAACCCAGGACCCCCAGCCAGGGATGGTACCACCCACAATGGGATCAGCGCTCCCCAATCAATCACTAATTAAGAAAGTGCCTTTCAGCTGGATCTTAGGAAGGCAATTTCTTAATTGAGGTTCCCTCCTTTCAGACAACTCTAGATTGTGCCAAGATGTCCTAAAAGTAACCAGCACACCAGCTAAAGGAGAGAGAGAGAGAGAGAGAGAGAGAGAGAGAGAGAACATAAATTAATATTCTCATAAATGAAAGTTGATATTGCTACAGATGCTGAGTACATGTTAAAGAAAATTTGAAGAATATCATATGCTATGAATTGATGTTTTAAATATTACAACCTTGATAAAATAGATTAATTGGATTCAAGAAACAATTTGCCAATACTTTATACAGGCAAACTAGCAACCTGAATAGATTTATGTCTATAACATAAATTGAATTAATAATGTCTTTCCAAAGCAGCACCTGGACTGTAGAGATTCACTAGTCATTTTTTTTAATTAAAAGTGCTATAAATGAAAATTTAATTCCATTACTCACCCCTCCCTTTCCTCCTTCCAGCTCTTCCCATGCCCCACCACAAATATAAAGATATATACATACAACCTGCTGAGCTATTTTACTGTGGAAGGGTATACATATGGTTTCAGAACTGACTATTTTGTATTGGATAATAAATTAAGGGCTTTTTGGGGGGAGTGACTAATTCACCCTATTCGGCAGTCATTTGTAGCCTATTGTTCTTTGTGCAGGGTTGGAATCCCATGAGATTTTTCTCTTCTGATTCAGCCTGATATGATGATTATTTGGGTATTCCTTATGTAGCCATGCTGTTGAGGTACCAGGTGTGTAGCTTCCTTGTCAATTCGAAGAGGCCAATTTGCAGAGGTTTCCAGTTCCTCTGCTCTTCCAATCTCTCTGCCCCTCCTCTGAGATGTTCCTTGAGGCTTAGACATAGTTGTCATATTGTAGATGTATCCATTGGCACAAAGCACTTCATGATCCTTTGATCTCTGCATCATACACAATTGCGGTTTTGAGTAAATGGTTTTACTTTGCCATAAAGAGAAGCTTCTTTGGTGATGGGGGATGGTTGTTACATTTATCTCTGAGAATAAGGATAAGCTTTAGAATGCACTCAGGAATTATACTGGTCTAGGAACATGGTGGTGGTATGTTCTCTTCCAAGATCAGTGACCTCACTAGCCCCAGGTAGAAAGCTAGATATCTAGCACCAGGTATGATTTTTCCTCCAGTTGTGTGGGCTTTAAATTCAATTAGACAGCTGTTGGTTACCACCAAGCTATGAGTACCACTATTGCATCTCCAGAGCTATCACGCAGGTTGTGTCATTGTTATAGTTCAAGACATCATAGCTAGATAGGATTACCCTTGCTTCCCTTTCTGCGAGGCTTACAGAGTACTTTCAGGTAGTAGGACAGCTAGATCACAGACAGGAAGCTTTCAGGTTAGATATAACAAATCCTCCATGTCCTGTGTGTGGCTTCTTGAGCAATAACAATTTACCCCAACCTCTGAGAGACAACCAAGGGCAGCAGCAAGTCTACATTCTTTTAAGAATCCTTTGGACTATCCCTACCAACAACTCAAACAGAAGTTTTACATGCCATATATATTACATTATATAGTTCAATTCTATGTAAATACAAAATAATAGGATTTCTCTGGGGCTTTATCAAATATCTCTGGTGTTATTGGTTCCTCCTTCTCTCTCTCTTTATGTCGACCTTTTTATTCTTCATTAAGGATGATTTTTCTTTTTCTATCAAAAGACAAAGTTATCAGGAATACTTCCTAACTCAATCTGTGAAGCCAATATTATTCACATACCACAACTAGAAAAGCATATTACATGAAAACTGCAAATCAACAACTTTCATGAACTCAGATGTAAAGTCATCAACAAAACTAGATTACTAATCGTTTATACTTTCAACTCTGGGATTTTTGCCGCATTTACATACATTTCACAATGAATTTGCCAATATCCACATAAGAACTTGCTGAGGTTTCCATCAGAAGACATTGCACTTATTAATTTGAGAACTGACATCTGAACACTACTGAATGCTCCTGTCTATAAAATCTTATGCGGAAAAAATAAAGAACAGAAGGCCAGTCAATGACACTTCATAGAAATGGGGCCTGGGGGAGACATAAAAGGAGCAGGTCTAGTAGCCAACCTCAAGCTTTATGAACTTCTGCATTTTCATAGAGTGTGGATCGAATTCTTCTGAAAAAAAATCATTACAGATTGGGTATCCCCTGACATTAGAGGTGTTTAAATCCCATTAATTTGCAACAAGTCCTATGAAAAGTCTAAAGGTATTTGAAAATAGATGTGTCTATTTAAATGTGGTTTTAATTTCAATGAGGTTCTCTATACTTTTATGGAATTATGATACTTTTTCTTTATATAAATGTGACTCACCTTAGAAAATCTGTGACAGGGAAAGCCTGGAAATAAGCTGACATGCTGGTAAAATGTGACAGCTGCAGACAGGACTGGTGACACAGAGAAGCAGAATAAATGATTTGTCTCAGTATTTTTGTTACATGGTGAGTTTCTTTTCTTAGAACATTGAGCCTATTCTGATAGAAAGCAATTAAAAATGCAAAAGAGCTATTAGTTCCATTAAAACTGTTTCATCAATTATGTTTGAAATTGTAACTGCTTAAACACTTTTCTCTAAAATTTTTAATATTTAAGTATGCAGAATACATTGTTTCATTGAATACTTGGGATTTCCCCAGACTAATATTTTTTTTAAGATTGATATCACTGGAATCTCAACAAACTTCCAGAGTATTAGATATAAGCAATAAGGTGAATAGACACTCATTAAATACACAAAAATGGTATCAATCTTCACTATAAGGTGTTAGTTTTGTTATTTTAAACTAAATCACTGCAATATATAAGGTCATGAAAGAGTAGAGACAAATGCATATTTGGTGTCTAATGGTGTAATATCCTATATCATAGCACTTATAACTGGGGAAACTAAAACATAATATAGATTTAATTTACATGTTTAAAAATATTATTTAAAAAATGATAAGAGATTGGAGTGATGGCTAGGTGGTATAATGGCTTGCTGCTCTTATAGAGGACCTGACCTTGGTTCCTAGAACCTATAACAGACATCCCACAATTAAAGGTAACTGCAGTTGCAGGGAACCTGATACCCTCTTCTGTCTCTGTCGGAGTTTGTATTCATGTGCACATACCTGCACATAGATGTGCACACAAATATATACATAATTTAAAAAATACATCTTAAGGAACAACATTGTATGACTACATACCCACACAAACACAGAGACATTACATAATTACAGGTACAAAAACTGTTTAAAGAAACAATTTTACATGAAGGTTTTTCTTCTTTTAAGCATTAATTACTGTAAGAGGTGTTGAGGAATCTAACTTCTTTCATAATTTTTCATCACCATTAATTAGTCCATATAACAGAAAGCTGCTATGTAGGCTTGAAGCCAGTAAAATCAATCCTACTAGGTTGGTGGTATCATTTGGGAAATTTTAGGAAATGCTGCCCTGCAGGAGTAAATATGTGACTGGGGCTAGGCTTTAAGAAGTTACATTCACACACCATTTCCAGGTCCCATTCTCTGCTTCAGGCTGCAGTTTAAGGATGTAAGTTCATAGCCTCCTGCTTTAGCTGCCGTGTCTGACACTTATTACCATGCCACTTTCATGCTGATACTGTATCCCTCTGGAACCCAGAGGCAATTTATACACTTTTATAAGTTGATCTGGATTGGATCTTGGAGATGAATGAAAGGAAGTTGTCAAAAATCAGACCTAGGTCCTACGAATGATTATTTCTTAACTGCCCAGTCATATCTCTAGTGCTGTAAACTTTTTAAGTCTATTTATATCATTTTGAAGTGTGGAAATAAGGACAACTCTGCTGTGGGATGTTCTGTATGTCAAATGTGTTGCTCTGACTGTTTAAAATAAATAAAGTGCTGATTGGCCAGTAGCCAGGCAGGAAGGATAGGGTAGGCGGGACAAGGAGGAGGAGAGTTCTGGGAAGTGAAGGCTGGGGGAGAGAGATACTGCCAGCCACCACCATGATAAGGAATATGTAAGGTAATGGTAAGCCACAAGCCACGTGGCAAAGTATAAATTAGTAGAAGTGGGTTAATTTAAGATAGAAGAAGTAGATAACAAGAAGCCTACCACGGCCATACAGTTTCTAAATAATATAAGCGTCTGTGTGTTCATTTTATAAGTGGGTTGTTAGACTAATAGGACTTGGTGAGGGCTGGAGAGAAGGTCTCCAACTATACAACTCATTCATACAAGAGAAAAACCCTATTCATGTAAACAATTGATATAGACTTTAGTCCTCACAGTTGTCTTCAGCTTCAAGAAAAAGAAATTATGTTTCATTTATTTTTCATCACACACTTGAAGGAAGTAAATTACTTACTATGTTCACTTAGAACTAATAGTGGAGATCACTGCATTGTGGTTTCTATCTTGAAACTTTTGAGGTTGATACTAAAGTGTGCTAAATATGTGACATGTGTGACAAAAACATTTAGTAATGTTTATTTTGTTGCCTTTATATTTATCCTATGCCTTTTGTTCATTTTCTATTGTATTTTTCTGCTGTAATGTATAGAATGGTATACTTATAATCTAAGTGGTCCACTGTTTACTTAAATATTAGTCTGTGTGCGATCATACTTTTCAAGTAAACTTGTCTGTAAAATGGTGTTGGTTTTTTCTTACTGGCTTTGTATTATTATCACAAATTCCCTTGAGATATGTGCTGGTAATTCTGTTTGGCTTAGATGTTATTAATGATTCAGGGATATATTTGAACTCATGATCCTCATGTTTCCTCCTTCTGAGTACAAGTCCAAAGGCAGATGATGTACTCCCAGCATGTTGGTTTTTTCAACAAAATTTAACAATGTTAATGTTAAAATGCATAATGGAAGAGAATATAAGAAGCATTAAATACCTCATGTGTGCAAAAAAACACATTTTAAGAAGAACCACACTAATTTTTTTATTTTTCATAAATGCAGTTTATGAAAATCTAAGATTTAATAACATTATTTACATATTTATTTAACTAGCTGGTTTTGTTGTTGTTGTTGTTTGGTTAATAATCAGGCAGGCTCTCTCCATAATGAATGAACATGTCATGAAAGAAATCCTTCTTTACTGCATGCTTCTGAAAACAATAAAGTGTAAAAAGTCTGCAGTTGTTGGGAAATAGCAGGGATAAGCCTAACTGTGCTACATGTTATATTAACATACTAAAGTTCTGGTCCCTGAAGTTAAAAAAAAAAAAAAAATGAGTCTGAAGTAGAGGTAAATGTCGTCAACAGAAATGGGTGAATGTGTAAAAACTGAGGAAAGAGGGCTATGCTCTAAATATAGTCAATACTAGTCAATGTGGATGAGCAGAAAAAAGTAGAAGTTTCTAGGGAGAAGCAAGTTCCCCATGGAGAAGAATATTGGTGTCGAACACACCATAAAATGTATAATAAACTGAGCATAAAAGTCAATGCTTAGCACATAAATTATAAATGTTTGAGCACACATTTGAAGAGTAAGCAGAGATTTGGAACAAAACTGTGATGTGCAATAAGATGGGATGAGTTGGCAGTTTAGAGAGAGGAAATAGTGTAGAAAACCGAAAGCAGAGAGCATACAGTCAATGAACCATTTTCTTAATCTAAGTATCCACATATACTGTTCAATATCTATACTCTACTTAATAGGATAATGATTAGAGGATTTATTAGAAAAACAAGCATCACTTTGTCTACAGAAAGCTGAGCATATGTATTAATTTAAATCTTAGACACTTTTAGTCTAGGAACACGATATAAACATCAAAACAAAACAAAATTTTTAAAAAATGATGTTATTGAATGCCCTGAAAAATATAATTTTGTATCATTTTTCTATATAATGTAACTTGTAGGAGAGAAAAATTTTATAGAAGGCAATTAAAACTTTGTGTATTTTTTTGTTATTTATCAATCCAGATTAGGTGTCAAGTATGCATTCTAGAATCCACCCACAAATTGTTTTCTAGGGAATTTAGAATTAGTTTCTGTTACATGGCAGTACTACCCATCCTCTAACTTTCAGATAGCAAATAAGCAGTAGATGCATAAATAAAAGTATTCAAGCTTAGACAAATTATATTACACAAACCCCTGAGTTCTTATTTGAGAAATTTGAACAGGTTTATATTGTAATTTGAAATCTTGCTTGGATAACAATTAGGTTCCATCATTAAATTATGATATCAGGTGAGCAAACAGCATTATTTATTAACAAGGGATAGGTTATGCATGTTTATTTAAGACATTCCCAGTGTTTAGTTAAAATGATTTTTAGAAAAGTGCATCTAAAAATGTTATATAGGTAAGTCTCCAAGGTTCCCATGAACTATCTTATGATTGATATGAATAAATTAAAGAAGCTAAAGAAATTTGAGACTTATTTTTTTAAAAAGTGGTGAATAATCCACACAATAGTTAATGTGGTTCAACAAGCACTTGTTGGGAGCCTGAGTTTTGTATTTTGACATTCTCTGGAGACATCCATCAAGTATAATAATCTTTAAAGTGTTTATAATCTAATGAGGAAAACTGAAAAGTTTATACCAAATTGCTCATCCTGTTAATTATGTTATACCAACAGGGGAAGTTTTTTAAAAAAAAGATCCTCCCAGTATTGTAGAAGGCAGGGAGGTTAGAACTGGAATAGCAAGAATCTTATAAGGTAATGGGAGAAAACATTAGAAACTTAATGCACTGATTACAAGGAATATTATGTGCTTGATAGAAAGGGGTACAGCTTCCCCTCCCCTGCCCCATCTGGCCAGCATGGCAAAAACATTTGTATTTATTAAGCTCCTGGCTTCATTCTTGTTTAAGAATTTTTTAAACTGTATTTTTTAATTGCTTTAACTTTTGCCAAGGGAGTGTAATGCTCACACTATGGGCAATGACATCTGATGTTGACACAGTAGCCTTGATCAGGGTTCTATATTGGCCCCTTAGGGAAAGGTATTTTCCTGACTTCAGGAAAACTTATTATTCTAAGCTACAGAAAACATGAAAGAGTTAATTCAGTTGGGCCATCAATCACCTGGCTAAGGGGCCTGTAGCAGAGCTAAAGAGATGGGAGGAATAATTATCCTTTGACAAGACAATGGGCTTTCTTTCCCAGAGTGTCCACCCTGGGAGCAGTTATTCCAAACCCACCATGAGATTGTCTAAGTTCTGTTGACCCTTCTGAGTCATAATTCAAGAGGATGTAGCTTTCTTTTTTATGTCTTGTCTTTTTTCTTTTAGATACTGGCCAGAATCTATGTGATTTCTCTGGCATTTCAGATTTTTTAATCCTGTCCAACTTCCCTCCCCACCTTGTGGCTGCTTGTTTGCCCTGTACATGACCTCTTCCTCCATGCTATCTTGATGCAAAGGACATGGTTTACTCTCTTTCTCTTCTCCTTGTTCTTCTGGAGAGATAGAGAGATTTATAACTTGTCACCCTCCAGATTTTCTTTGAAACTCTAATAAAATTGTCCTTGAGATTCCTTTTGAGTCCATTCTTAAATTCTTTTATTATCAAGACTAAGAACTCTCAAAAAGTACCCTGTTTCTCCCAGTAACACAGGTGACTCTCCTGAGATTTCCCCAAAACTTCTGGTAACAAAAGTGTCAATTCACTACTTTATTACTGTCTTAAAATTTACTTTCATTTCTATTGAATTTAATAACTTTTTGTTGATATCATTAGTTTTATTCTGTTTCTCATTTTTTCTTTCTATGGATAGCATAAGACATAGCAATTAATACCTAAAAGATAACATGGATGAACAAAACTATGAGCCTACTGAAATGCAGGCTTATGAGTTGACATCTGCCATATTCTCTAACGCACCTTGACTCATAATTCAGTCACAGTAATATCAAATATAAATGATTCTGGGTTAGATAAGAGCATATAAAGCTTATCTCCACTAAATTTGTTCAATAGTTAGATCAATTTAAAGCTTTCTTCTTATTTATTTATCTTCTTTAAGTCAATATATCTTAAGGTGCTTGAGCTGTGAGATAGAAACATTCATTCTGACCTGTAAGGATGGATTACAATTGGCTATAGACATATACAAAGCTGTATTTTTGTGAGAACATTTAAGCATCTAAAATATAAATAATGTGAAGTTCTCATATACAACATGGACTCTTGTCAACTTCCTAAATCCTCTACATTTTCATAAATGCTACCAAGACTCAGTAAGAGTGATTCTTTCTTATTTCATTAAAGTTCTGAGTAAGTCAAATCTATGAATCTATGCATTTGTCTATATTTCATCTCCATGTATATGTATTGTTTTATGTCTTTATTGAATATTTAGATTATAAATAAAATATGATATAGTATATTATTTTGAAAAAGAAACTGTATACATAATGTTTTGCTAAAATTTATGTAAATGTCACACATAAAATTTATTAGATTTGTTTAAAGAAGAAAAAAGAAGAGGAGAATATATTTCTCTATGTTCTTAAAAATAGATTTTGAAATCAGGAAATTAATTATATTTTATAATAAGGAATTAATTCTTATTGTTACTATTTTTATATAGTTAGAATATATATATAGTTTAGAATTGGCACTTGTGGCTTTGGCAATTACCAATTGAAAGTCCCATCAGGCTCCTTGATAGGTTCCACAGAATGAACATACGTCACCATAATGATCATGCTCATTTAAAAATGGGAAGCCTGCCTAGGCTTTCCTCCTGGAGACAGTGAAAGTTAAGTAGCTGTTCATTTTCTGTATTGAAAGTATTGAATTTTTTCCCAAAAAGATGCTTGTAAATAAGTGTGGAAAAAAAAAAGTAAAGAAACTACTTATCAATAATGAGCTAGAAAGATTGTGATTAATTTACTGCAACTCACAGAAATTTCACAAGGAAACAGAGTGAGTTCTACTGAGATAATGATCATTTTTTAAAATATTAAATCAATGCTAATCCTGATGGGAAGAAAGTATCATAAGCACTAAAGTATTGAACAATCTCCAGCAAGTTCTAATTCATCTCACCAAGTGTTTATTATACTTGTCCCAAATTGACAAGAGATTAAGAAGTGCTTTTATAAATCAATCTGATGACAGTTATTGACATTCTTGATGCATGAGCATGATTGCACTTTCATCCACTCTGAAAGGGACACAACTGCTGAAGTATTTTCAATATGTCACTAGAGTCCATTTAACCCAGGGAACCTGTTTCAGCTTCTCCTTTTCATTTGTCAATGTATTGGTCAATATTCTGCATGGTGATTTGCTTTACAACCAGTATCACTCTCTGTATGGTTTAAGCTAATTGAAGATATTGAAAGCATACGTAAATCTTCTGTACCCTTCTATTGTGAAGTGAAAGAAAATACAATGTTTTCAGCCACTCACTCACTTTTAAAAATTCCACAATTGGGGGTTGGGGATTTAGCTCAGTGGTAGAGCGCTTGCCTAGCAAGCGCAAGGCCCTGGGTTCAATCCTCAGCTCCACAAAAAAAAAAAAAAAAAAAAAAAAAAAAAAAAAAAAAAAAAATCCTGCAGGGTCTGCAAGAGCGTGAATTGTTGAATCCAAGATTGCAAAAAGCACAGGGACAAATAGCCAAACAAATGGAAGCACATGAATTATGAATCAAAGGCTGTGGAGCCCCCAGCTGGATCAGGCCCTCTGGATAAGTGAGACAATTGAATAGCTTGATCTGTTTGGGAGGCACCCAATCTGTGGGGCCAGGATCTGTCCTTAGTGCATGAGCTGGCTGTTTGAAACCTTGGGCTTACACAGGGACACTTTGCTCAGGCTGGAAGGAGGTGACAGGACCTGCCTGTACTGAATCCACCAGGTTTAAATGAATCCCCAGGGGAGTCTTGATCCTGGAGGAGATGGGAATGGAGGGGAGGGGCTGGTGGGAAGGTGGGGGTGGTGGCGGGAGGGGGGAGGGCAGGGGAACCCATGGCTGATGTATAAAATTTAAAACACATAATAATAAAGAAAAAAAATTCCACAATTATCTGAACACATGAGAGAAATTACTATTCTGAATTGAGTTTTTAAATGCCAGTATCAAAAAGACTACTTAGTAGATACATTTAGGTAATTGCCTAAAGAGAAGAAATGTTGCTAATTTTAATTTAGCATAACAATGTCAAATATAAACATTGAACATATAAAGTAACTATACTTATTAGCAAATCTAGTTTTCTTTTTATTATGTATTTATTTTCTGGTTTGTTTGAGACAAGGTTTCTCTGTATAGCCCTGGCTGTCCTAGAACTCACTCTGTAGACTAGGCTGGCCTTGAACTCACAAAGATCAGCCTGCCTCGGCCACTGCTGGGATTGCAGGTGTGTACCACCACCACCCAATTCGAATCTAGTTGTCAAAGAAATGATATGTTTGCTACTGATTTAAAATTTTACAACATCAACAAAACTGTTAGCTTTCAGCTGAGCACATCCAAGTGATGGAAGGTACCTCATCAGCCTGATTATCAAACACCTATTTTATATTTAAAAAATAAAACTTATTCCTTGTGTGTAAGTGTATGTGTGGGTACATGTATCAGAACCCCTGTGTGGCAATCACAAAACAAGTTGCGGGAGTCAGTTCTCTTCTACCAGGCGTTCCAGGGATCAAACTTATCTTTCAGTCTTACCAGCAAGTGTCATTACCTGCTAATGGTCCTATTGTTTACAACTTTATGTAAAGAACAGAATATATTACCAGATGCATTTTTCATATAGAAAAACAATTCAAAATATTCTTTCTGCATACAACCCATGTAACATTTTGCATTATCCATAAGCCATATTACCTATTATGGATTAGTCGGTGAAAATTGACCAAGTTTTGCCCAGCATTTAATATACTTTAATTTTAAGACGTTTTATAGGGGTTGGGGATTTAGCTCAGTGGCGTAATTCCTTATATTTTCTGATTATATATATGGCATTCATATTTCATTATATATTTATATGTATAGCATAATTTGATTATAAAAATATAATGAGGATTTTGCAAAAAGCACTAACTCCACAAGGTCGATCAGATGCCAAGTAGGTAGACAAAAGCAGAGTTCAACTTCTGGGGTCTCGTTTGGGTTCTGTTTCTTTGGGCTTAAAACTAATGGCTCACATGCCTGTTCTACTCTGCACATAGACAAGTCAACCATTTAGGGAATGTCTCTCTAAACACTAGTATTAAGAGGTTGGTTAGGCCTAAATTCTCCTAACCTCTCTCATCTCCCTTTGAAACCCAAAACACCCAGAGTAACTAAGATATTTGGCTAGCACAACATTATGACTCGGTTTTCTAAAAGCTTAAAGCCTCCACTTGTCCTGAACAAAAAAAACACAGAAATTTCACAAGCAGATCATCCTACAGTGAGACAGCTCCCCCGCGTGGGAACAGTTATCCCATAGTGAGATAAATGGTGTCAGCGCCCTTTAAGCAGAACAATTTTCTCATGGGAAGTGGATTGCTGCCCCGAGCTGTGACAGACAACAAACCACCTGACTCAAGGATTTATTAGAACAACTCCTTCCTCTGAACTAGAACTGAGATAAGATCAAATGAAGTCATATTTCAGGCAAGACTACCTAATGTGTGCACATTAATTCATTATGCATACCTGTTTTATCCTAAAGCTTATTTCAATACCACTCACTCACACACACCCAAAGGCAGGGCTAAGGATAACTTTCCTTGTCATTGTTGGCTGCATTGACTGAATTCTGTCCTTGTCCTTTTATTTTGTTTATTTGATTTTATTTTTTGGAGAGTATAATACAATTACATCATTTCCCTCTTCTCTTTCCTCCCTCCAAACCACCCCATGTATTTACTCCTCTTTGCTGTCTTTCAAATTCATAGCCTCTTTTTACAGTAATTGTTGGCACATACATACATGCACATTCACATCGATTCCTAAATACATACATACTACCCTGCTCAATCAGCGCAATGCTATGCCCATGTTTTTAGGGCTGACCATTGGTATTGTATAATCAGTTGGTGCGCTCTTCCTTGGGTAATAAGACTATTTCTTCCACTCAGCATTCCTTATTTGTCTTTACTCTGTGTGTAGGGTTGATGCCTGTTGTGTTTTAAAAACTGCAGGAAGGAGTCTCAACATACAAGAGGGCCCATGTAGGAGGTTTATTAAGAGGATGGGAAAGAAGGGGCAGAAAAGGGAACAGATACCAGTCCCTGGGGATGAGAGCGAAGGGAAGGAAGAGGAAGAGAGAGACAGAGAGAGAGACAAAGACAGAAACAGAGAGAAAGAGGAGGTGTGCAAGGCCTGCCTTTTATAAGAAAACATGGTGAATGTGCACAGGAAGTGCTCTTAGAGGCTGCAGCTGAGTTACATCCCCTCAGGTCCTCAGGGGAGGCCAGTAGAGATGGCTAACTGCTAACATTGCTCCCTTTTGTTTATTATGAAAAGATGAGGCGTTAGAAAAGGGTAGCAGGTGAGGTGGGATGAGGGTGCTGTGTTCAGAAGGTGCAGCTTCCTGCTGGCCTGGGGGATGTTGATCATCCTTGGGGGACTGAGAAAAACTAGGGTGTAACATGAACCTTAAATGGTCTTATTAATTAAAAAAAACAAAAACAAAAAAGAGCCAGACATTGGAGTGAAAGCTGAAAGATCCGAGAAGCAGAGCAAGCCAGCCACAAAGTTCTTACCTCTGAAATCCTCAGTCTCAAGAGGAGAGTTCCTGTTTCCTCGTGCCTTATATGTTTTTCTGTGTCCTGCCATATTACTTCCTGGGATTAAAGGTGTGTATGCTTCCCAAGCAAAGAAGTGAGATCTCAAGTGCAGGGATTAAAGGTGTGTGTGCCACCATGCCTGACTCTGTTCCCAGTGTGGACTTGAATTCACAGAGATCCAGAGGGATCTCTGCCTTCTGAGTGATAGGATTAAAGGTGTGTGCCACCACTACCTAACCTCTATGTCTAATTTAGTGGCTGGCTCTGTCCTCTGATCCCCAGATTTGTTTATTAGGGTATACAATATATCACCACACTAGGGTGCTGGCTACATTCTGGGGTAGCTGGCTGTTTCACTTCACTGTCCAGGCTCTGTGAAACTCTCTGGCACTGCTTGGACCTGGCAAGATGCTGTTCAGGTGGATCCAAGTCGACTCTGTGGAGCTCACAAGAAATAATGCTGTGGTCACCAGCCAAAATGGAGGAGAGCCACGTGGTTGCTGTTAATATTTACATGCACATACACACAGAATTAAACAGGAGTTGAGAATATAGAAAGGGAGAACCGGTGTGTGCTGAGCAAGAAGAAACTGGCCTCTCCATCTCTGCTTCACAGGTTGCAGCAAACCAAACATTTAGAGGGAAATATCAGATAGACACTAGCAGGTCTTGGAGCAAAAGAAAAAACAAGGGGGGGGGGAGTAGAGAATTCTTTCTCAGTTCTTCAAATGCTAGTCCAAAGAATGGTCAGTGGGTCTCCAAAAGACATCCCAATGGGAACAAGGAGGTATACAATACAGTTCCTAAGGATGGGGCTGAGGGAAGAAGATCCAAAAGCCTGAATGTTCTGGCTTCCCAGGGATCCAGGGAGCATCAGATGAAGTGGGCACAAGCTGTTCAGTGTGCTGCCACTCAAGAATAGGGGCAAAGGATGAAGAGCCCAAGAGAGACACAGAGGCCTGGTACCAGGACTTTGAGAAAAGCCAGAAGATGAGGAGAGGTCTGTGCTGGACAAATGAAGCCTCACATCTAGGGGAATGGTCAGAGGTAGGTGGCACCACCAGAGACCCAATTGTTAGTATTGAATGGAAGGCAAAGCTGTTGGTGAATGAGAACGCAGGTGGAAAAGAGCGGGTTAGAAAGCAGATTTTTTTTTTTTTTTTTTTTTTACAGGTGAAAGAGAGTAGATCTGCTGCGGGTAGCGTCCTAGCATGAAGTGGGTACCTTTGGCAGGGCCTGCCAAGGTACTCCACTAAGCAAAGACACCACACACAATGGAGTTAATGCAAAAGGTTTGAGGGAGGTAGAGAGCAAAGAGTGAAAGGCTACATCATAAGAGAAAGCTTAAAAGTAGGGTCCCCCTTCCATCTATCAGATCGCTGGCAGAAGTTACAAAGATCCCGAGAAATACCAGAATATGGGGTGCTGGTAAGCGGCCATTTTATGGGACCAAGTCTGACTACAAAAGCAGGTAAGTTAAGCCCTTAAGTCAGGTGCTAGGTACGGAGGTAGGCGCGCATTTTCCATGACTGAGGTAGAGAAGGTCCAAAGGGCTGGAATCTCTAGCATCTCAGAGATTCAGCGAGGATTGACTGACCTGGAGGCACAAGCTCCTCAGTGGACTGTCATCCATAAAAGCAGGGGCCGATGGGCTACTAGCACAAGGGAGACACAGTCATCTGGTACCAGGATTTCGAGAAAAGCCAGAAAGGCAGACTATGCGTGAGAAACGTAGCTTCTTTTGTGGCATATGGCCCAAAGCAGGGGCCTTACCAATCGTCGGTGTTGATAGCAAGATTCCCAGAGATCCTTTAGGTGGGAATGTAGGGCTGTTGCAGGGGACCAGGTTCCAGGGTCACAGCATGTTTCAAACTGCCAGGAGAGCCTCCCCTGATGAGGACCCTATCTTAAACATCTGGAGAGAGGACCCCTGATCCCACTGGCAGAAGTCTTAGCACTGGCATTTAAGTTGTACCATGGGAGAGATGAAAAAGCACACTAACAGGAATGCCAAATGCTGGTCAAGGCCATCCAACAGGCTGCCCATGAGCCCCCAGGTCCTTGTTTTAAATGTGATTGACAAGGCCATTGGTCTCGCACTTGCCCTGTCCTACATGGGCCACTGGGACCATGTGCAAAGTGCCACCAAGAGGGACATTGGTCAGTTGACTGCTCCCCCGCTCCATGCACTACATGGCATGGGGACATCAAACACAGACCATCCTCCAGCCGACTTTCTAGGCTTGACTATGGATGACTGAAGGTGCCCAAGCTCTGGCCCAACAACTGTCATCTTCCACAGGGAGCCTCAGGGAGCCATTACAGTATCAGGGCAATCCATTTCCTTCCTCATGGACACCGGGGCCACTTATTTGATTCTAAGGGAGTTTTGGGGACCCACCTCTCCTTCTCATCTCCTTGTTGTCAGGGTAGGGACATAGTCTTACCTGCCTCATCAGACCCCACCACTTATTTGTATTTTCAGGGGTATCCCTCTTACTTTTTAGCCAAGGTGGGAAGCTTCCATTTCATTCGCCCAACCCCAGACTCTCTAGCAGCTCCTCTTCTTCTCTTCCTCCTAGCCTTTTACCCCACCCCCAACCCAGGGGATTTCCTCCTCATACACAGTGACAAAAATGTGGCCCTGATCTCTTAAGTTCCAGAGGACACCAAGATCAACTGCCTTGTCTCCAATTCCAGAAGACTGAGGTTTCTTCACACAACCATACTCAATCCCACTGGATTTGGAACCCCATATGTTTTTCTTCCTTATTCCCACTCCACATTCTCCTGCCTCTACCAACCACATTCTGCTTTATCAGTTTCCTTCTGTGTCTCTAATAACATATTCAAATTTCTAATTACTCAGCTAACTGTTACAGGACCACCATCAGCCATAGAGCTGGAGGCACAAAGACCATCAAATATACCCAGGTGGTAAGAAGCAGTAACACTCCAGAGGTATCCATACCCCCAGACTCAAAAGGGTCTGGACTCTGCAAAAACAGACTTTAACATAACAGTTTATTACTGTTAAATGCCCTCAGCCATCAATCACCTGTGTCTCTTGGATGCTGAAGTGATACTACCATAATGAAAGGAAATGGTGCCTTAACGTATGTCTCAGATGAAGATAGGAAGTTTAATTGATAATAATAGAAAAATGAAAGCATGTTCTAGATCTCTCTCTCTCTCTCTCTCTCTCTCTCTCTCTCTCTCTCTCTCTCCTGCTATATGACTCCATAACTTTAACACTGACTAATAAAAGTCTGATAGCAGAGCACTAAACATTATAATATAGCTACCAGCTCAGGATTTTAAATTCCCTTCGGTTATTTTTTTTTATATATATCTAAAATTTGTCTCCTTTGTAAACTTAAAAATTCTTCTGAGCTCCAGGGAGTCGGCTTAGACCCACCAGGACCGGTCGGATCCACTTCAGTTTGTCAGGTCCCAGCTGTCAGATCCAAGCAGAGCTGGACATTCCACAGGGATCAAAATAACAGGAAAGACAAGCAGCCACCTCAGGACAACTGGCTAGCTTAAGAAAAGCCTCCCCAACCCGCCTCCAAAAGATTAACTGATGCCCACCAAGTCAGCTGGAAGCAGTGCCAAGAGGCATGGAGCCCCCCCTTCCCATCCACCTGCTATCCCTAAGCCCTTACTTTTTAGAATAACAAAATGGGTGGGATGTTATTATTCCTAGCTACTTCTGGAGTCACATGACTGCACATTCACTGTCAGCAGTCAGGCAAAATGCTTAGTCATTCCACGGCCTTATGTCCTATGTAATCCGTGTGCAGCATGGTCATATAATCTGCATGCAGTGTGATCACATAATCATCTATGTGCATGCATGGTGTAGCTATGTAAGTCCATATGCGCATGCAAAAAGTGACCTATAAAAGTGCGCTATACCCACTCCCTGCTCTCTCTCCCTCTTGCCAGAGGTAGCATACATCTCTCTCTCTCTCTATCTATCTATCTATCTATCTATCTATCTCCTCCCCCCATCCCCTCCCTCCCACCCCCACACCTATCTTTTCAGTAAGCCTACCCTCCTTCACCCTTTCCGTTCCCTAATAAAAACTCTTATAGTGGGTTCCATTGTACCTCGAGTTTTCTTGTGCCTGGTAAATAATGCTAACAAATAAATAACAAGGCCTCCTCAGATGTCTGTGGTAAGTTGCCAAACTTAAGTTGTCTGAAATTTTCAAACTTCAGCTCCCTGTGGCTTAAGAGTACCATAAACAACAGGATACTATTATTTGAGACAAACACATTTTTTATTTCTAATGATGCTGGTCAGTCACAGAGGACCTTACTCCTGAGAGGCAAGTGACCCACACTGAATTCTGTCTCCAGCTGATGCATTGTTTTCATAAGCAAAATAAAACTGTTCAGTATAGTATGCACATACACAGGTATTTAAAACTGTGATATCCAACAAAGCTCCCCAGAGTAAATGAATTTGTTTAGTAATAGCACAAAAACTGTGCAGGTTGACAGCAGACCGGCCTTCTGCTCCTGCCTTTGCTGTTAGCATATTTCCCATGAGGCATCCCTTCTATGATCCCATGTGCTTTTCAATTGTTTTGTGGTTATTTTAAAAGGTTTAAATATATGTTACTTTTGGTAATAGTTTAAAATAATTGGAAAGATGCAGGGGAGTTTAAAAACAGGCCATACTCCGTTTCCTCTTAGCTTTTAACATTGGCTTCTTGTATCTCATAACAGTTAACCAAGCCACGTTTCACAGCTGTAATTTGTTCAGATTTCCATAGTTCTTACCATCTATCCTTTTCTGGCTCTTCGATCCCATCCAGGACATATTGTATTTGCTGCTTTGGATTCCTCAGCCTCTTCTTGGCTATGGCAATTTGTCATACTTTCCTGATTTTGATGACCTCAACACTTATAAGTCACACTAGCCAGATATTTTGTAGGATCCTCCATTATTGGACTGTGTAAACTTCTTGTGAAAGAAAAATGCTGGTCCATTCTAGTACACAAATACAGCAATATCTACACCATTAATCTGAAAGCCCAAAGGAGGGGGGACCCTAATTGTCTTGAATATGTGCAATTTCTTTTCCCTTTTATCTTACAGACTCTGTTCATTTCATAGGTTGTGCAGGTCACAGCCTGGCTATCACACTCCCAGTGGTTGTTTCATTTGCTGGTTATACAGTTATATTTTCTTGTAACAATCCAAATTCCTACTTATGTACCTTCTCTCCTAGTAAGCCATAGTTTAAAAATCTTCTGCATGCTAACATTAACACATGTGTAAAATCATATGGGAGATGGGCAAAGGCATTTATTGACACATTATAATACCTCATGGAGTTGTCTTTTTTCCTGAAATAAGTTCGCTCTTCACTTGCCCTTCCCCTGACCCAGAGCCCTTGAGAAATTGCAGTTTACTTCACTGTGTTGATAGTTTTGCCTTCTGTAATTTTTTTTTTGTTTTGTGTAACTGATAGCATACAGTACGCAGCCACTTGACTCATGACTCTTTAAGGTAAACAAACAAACAAAAACCGCTGTAGATACTCCACCTTTTCCTGACGACACATGTTATTCTTCCCAGCATGGAGTGTTTTCCACTGTATTCTGATTCCACGGTGACAGCTATGAAATCCAGTTACCTCATGGAGAAAAACTTTGTGGATTCTAGCTTTTGAGAATTGTGAATAAAACTGCTACAAATATTCACATGAGGGATTTTGTGTTGATGTAAGTTCCCAGATCAGCTGAGTAAATACTCAGCTCCATTTCTGGATCATTTAGTAGAACTGTTCTTAGCTTACAGGAAATTTCTAACTATGCTTTTGGAAGTCTCTGGGCCATTTTATGTTCCTAAGATCACTGGATGAGTATCTGCTACTCCACATTCTTGCTATGAACTGCTATTTGTCATGTGAGTTCTTCATTATCTGTGCTAATTTTTTTTTTAATAATGACAAACATTACATGGTTTTAATTTGCAATTCTTATGTAATTCTCCCCTCCCCAACTCTGCTCCTCCCTACCCTGTGGTGGTTTGTTGTTGTTGTTGTTGTTCAGTTTTTTGTTTGGTTTTGGGGTTTTGTTTTGTTTTGTTTGTTTGTTTGTTTGTTTGTTTGTTTTTGATACAGGGTTTTTCTGTGTGGCTTTGGCTGTCCTGGAACTCCCTGTGTAGACCAGGCTAGCCTTGAGCTCACAGAGATCCTCCTACCTCTGCCTCCCAGGTATTGGGATTAAAGGTGTGTGCCACCAGTCCCAGGCAATCCTTCAATGTTTTATATTATCCTATCTATAAATATTTATCCCCATTCTCAGTTTTACTTGGTGTCACATACATCATTGAGTTTACATTTTAAATAAAAGTTCTTTATTGGTCAGGTAACTTGCAAATATTTCTTTTCTAGTCTATTAACAATGTGTTCAACAAGCAAAGTTTTTCATGTGAACAAATCCTACATTACCATTTTTTTATCATTTGGCCCAAAAGAACTGGCATCGTATATCACGAAATTAAAATTAATTTGAATTTTCCCCTAAGAAAATAGCCTAATCTTTTGCAAATTAAGCTATAATGCTGGCTGAGTTTTTCACACATTATACAACCAAGGAGAAAGCACATGACATATTTTAGAAAATAATGCATAAACTCACTTTAAGACAGCATTTACGTTTGTAACAGATAGGCAGGCAGACACATAAGCAGAATTCCTGAGGCCTTCAATGAGTCTTATGATGTGATATTGGCAGTCACAGGTTGGATTTTCTCTAAAAAATAAATCTAACTTATATATTTACCCAGTCATCTGACCCGTTAACCACAAGACCTTACATTCTCTGAGTCACTGCACCAAGCAAACATTTGGAATGTTCAAAATTTCCGGAATACTTCACATTTTCTTGCCTCAGGTTTACTGAATTACCTTGTTGTGAATTTAAACTGTTTGAAGCCGTGTTTCCCATCACTTGATTAGTAACTTTCTTTGAACAGGCCTACACTAAACCATCTGGAGGTCTGTTGTCGCTGTGTCTCTTTTTTCATCTTGTCTTGTATTTGGCAGCTACTTCATTGGCAGAGTTGCAGCTGAGGATGTAAGGACTGGTCAAAAATGCTCTTCAAGAGCCATCTATACCTCCTGTGGTGTCTAGTCCTTGTCCTTTCTCCTATCACTTCTTTGAAGTTGACTGTCATGTGATGAATGAAACCATCCCAGGAACACAGAACTGATAAGCTTTACAAGACAAAAATGAAATGCAGAGAATTGTTGAAACATTGTGGTTTAGAGCAATTGCCAGATCCAAGCTTTGGCTATAATGCTTCTGCTAAGACCATAGCACGATTTTCATTGTTGCTGCTCTTGGTTTGTTTGTGTTCTTTTAGTGATTACACCTTTGGAATTCTAATGTTTTGCTCACTGAGGGTTTCATTTACCCACATAATGTGTTTTGATCAACTTAACCCCTTCCCCATTTCCAATTCCTCCCTTACTCTCCCAAGCATTATTCTTTCCCAATTCCCTGTGATATAGTCTTGTTGTCTTGTTTTGTCAGGAAAACACTGTTTGTAACCAGAGGCTTTTCTCTCCTGCCTGTTCCTGCAGCTGCTTTTAAAATAATCATTCAGAGTATTATATTAATTATAAATGTTTGTCTGATGGCTCAGGCTTATTACTAACTAGCTCTTACATTTAAGTTAACCCATTTCTATTAATCTTTGTATCACCACGTGGCTCGTGGCTTACCAGTGCTCAGGCATCTTGCTCCTTTGGAGGCTACTGGTGACTGCTTCAACTCCACCTTCCCTCTTCCCAGGATTCTCCTAACCTATCTCTCATACTCAATCTCTTCCTGCCCAGATATCAGCCAATCAGCTTTATTATTAACAATGAGCATAATCCACAGCAATTGTTTTCTTTTAGTCATCCAAAGAAGGTCTCTGTCTCTTATATTCTTTATGTTCTTCTTCCTCATTGATCCCCAGGAGAAGGGGAACCCAATAGAGATGTCCCATTTAGGGTTGTACATTCCACAGTCTGTATTGTCATACTGGCCAATTGTGAGTCTCTGATAATTGCTATTACAAAAAGAAGCTTCTCTGATAAGGGCTGAAAGAAACACTAATTGATGGGTATAATGATAAGTTATTAGGAATGTTGCAGTCTCTAGAAATATCTAGTAGAAACTGAGCTAACTATGACAAAAGCTATTACCTGGAAGGTCAAGGACTTTCCAGAGGAAGCCAAGGCTCTAGGAATATTGGTGTTATTTGGCTTTTTTAATATATCAGCTATTTTCTGCTATGAATTTCATGTGTACTATCATAGCTTCCCTAATTGATCTTTTTCCCAAGGACTTCTAAACAGTGTGGATTGACCACACCTTGGACATATACAATTAAGGTATTTGGATACAGTCATACAGGCAAGGCTTCCTCCTTCCAGTCATTTTGCTTCTTCTTTTTAGCATTAGAATCAGATGTCTGCCTTCTGCAATTATCTCCTTTAGCAAGCATCCAAAGCCAGGGCCAGCTCTGGACAAAAGCATCCAAGGATAAACAGCAGACAGACTAAGCTTTCCAGACCACCCACTAGTCTCCTGACTAAATAACCATATGTAGACACCATCTAGGCCAGGCAGACATTAGGTACATAACTTTGCTTTGTGTGCAAATTAAGTCAGACCCCCCTTTCTCTCACAGCCTAAGTGGCACCTCTAGATTTCCCCTCAAAAAACTTACTTAGAACAAAAAGGGTTTTTTCATACCAGGTGATTCAAGCTATGATGCAGGCTTCCTAGCTCCAAGCAGACTTACCCTGCCAGACCAGAAAGCTGAAGGGCCAGAGTATTGCTGATTGTAGGTGTATGGAGATGGATCACCAGGAGAGGAAAGGAAGGAACAAGGATGCAGAGAGGAACAAAGAGAAAGATCAGAATGAGATGGAAAGAACTGAGATAGAACTATGAGAGGACAGGAGGAGAAGGGACAAAGAGGAGCTGAGGATGAGGACGGAATTGAAACTGTGCAGACAGATTTTGTATCAGAAGAATAAAGTGAGTGGACTAAAGACTTTCATGTAAGTAGATTCATTTGATATCCCTCAGATTAGTAAACCCCGCCACTCATAGCATCTTCCCAAGGACTCTGGGAGAAATCTCCTCAGGGCAGGCACCTGAGGGGTTTTGATAAAGAAGTCCATTTAATATTATATCCTTCTAGCGGAATAATAGTAGTGGACTCTGCCCTAGGTGCTGTGGATATCGCTCTGTGTAAATAAAGTTCTGATTGGCCAGTGGTCAGGCAGGAAGTATAGGCGGGACAAGAGAGAAGAGAATTCTGGGAAGTGGAAGGTTGGAGAGAGACACCGCCAGCCACTGCCATGAAAAGCAACATGTAAAGGTACTGGTAAGCCACAAGCCATATGGCAAAGTTTAGACTAATAGAAATGGGTTAATTTAAGATATAAGAAGTAGATAACAAGCAGCCTGCCACGGCCATACAGTTTCTAAACAATGTAAGTTTCTGTGTGCTTTCTTGGTTGGGTCTGAGCGACTGTGGGACTGGCGGGTAAGATAGATTTGTCCTGACTGGGCCAGGCAGGAAAACTACAACTACAAATGGCGCCCAACATGTTGGCAAGAATTTCCACCTAAAACCTGAGAAAAAAGATTCTAAAACAGAGCTAAAACAGCTTCCTAGTTGTCTCTCTCAAGTTAGCCTGCCAGTTTGAGCTACTATGGTGGGTTCCTGGTGTGTGCGTCTGACCTGCAGTGCTGCAGGAATGAGGAGTCTATAAGCGGCACTTTACTCTGCTGTGTGGTGGATTTAGCCTTTGCTAGTTAAAGAAAAAAAAAAGTTTCTGGGCTACGCACTACTCTGATAGCACTGCTTCTGATAGTTGATGGTACACATGGCTCCAGACCCAGAGCTGGCGGTAAACTGTACCACTGCCATGTTGGGAAAGCTGAGGTGGGTGGAGCCAGCAGCCACAGTGGCATTTCAATCTTACAAAGATGGACATTACAGGGAGAATCTGGCTTGTGTTGTCTTTGGGATTTTTAACTGCAGAAAAAGATTTGATTGTAAAAGCTGTTGAGTTAAACAAATATGTAAATTTTAAAGACACCTTGACTTCAAAATTTGGATCTAAGGATATGTTGCTTTGGAAAAGAGTCTCTGCTTTTGTTTCCACAGAAATCCAGAGGCTGTGGGTTTGTTCCAGATTAAGATACATCAGGTTTGATCAGCCAAGACCACCTGAAAGGTCTCCAATGACACAATGGCCCAGATGATCCAACATCCAGAATGGTTTCAAGGCAACTGGCTCAGAAGTTTACCCTCACAGACTACTCCATAATCCTAAAACTTTCTTTATGTCCCCATAAGATACAGCGGCCCCCTCCAGCAGGAAGTAGTAAGAAAAACTACGCCCAAATTCCCAGCTGGCTTTGTAGATGGAATTGGCTCACTCCTTCTCTAAACCCAAGCACATTGTTAAAAGAAAAGGTTAAGAGCTTCTTGTGTCGCAAATCAGAAGAGCCCTCTGGTATGGGACAGAGAAAAACCACTATTTTATTTAAAACAGGTTGATTATAAATGCAATCTCTTTCTAAAGAAGAAAAGGGGATATGATATAGTTATAACAGAATAAAAGGGTAGATTAAGGAACTTACTTCTAAAGTTCTAAAGAGCAAAAACTTGTTTAAAATGTTTTACATTGGTATAGATTTTGGTCTATTGATACAAACTTAATTTTGTTATACTGTATATATATATATTTCTACTCTTATTTGAGGTATTATGTTCATGCAACTCATTTAAATTGTAATGGATAATTAAGAAATACAGATCAATTAGTCTTCTATGATAGTCAAACTTATAGTCATGTTAAGTTTTCTAGGTATACATAGATATATTTCAGATAGACAGGTAATCTTCAAACACTTCAAAGGTCTACAGAATATGGCATTTAAAATATTTTTAAAATTTAGACTTTCTGGACAGTGAGACATGACTGCTCCTGGCAACACCGATTTATTTCAGAGAGGAGGATGGGCATTGAAGACACTTCATATCTTATCTTCACCTTGGCAAAAATAGCCATTTGGACAAGAAACTGTCCTTGCCTGGACTGCTTGATCGACTGGACATGCAGGACCCATAGAAAGGTGACCACTAAACTTTGCTTGACAAAATGGTCCTTCAGGTTCCTGCTTTGCAGAGGAAACTGCCAGACATTCTACAGGACACTGAGAGAAGTGATTGAGAGACTCTAGCCCTGTGGGCTGAAGACAAATGCCCCAACTTCACAAAGGAACATTAGGTGACAGTCCAGGCTGCCAGCTGTCTCTGCAAGACTCCCGAAAAATGCTTGCATCCTTCTCCCGGTTCTCAGGTAATATTATATCCTTCTGAGGTCTTTGATGTGGTTGAAGACTAGATAGTTATAATTTCCTCAGTTATGATAAAAGATAAGTTAGGTATAAAACCTTAAACTCACAAATATAAGATAGATAGGATATCTTCTTTAATATTGTAATTGTAATACTTGCTTGATAATTGTTTTGTTATATGTAATTGTCCTATGTAAAAGTTAAAACCTTCCTTAAAAAAAAGTGCTGTGGATATCGCTCTGTGTAAATAAAGTTCTGATTGGCCAGTGGCCAGGCAGGAAGTATAGGCGGGACAAGAGAGAAGAGAATTCTGGGAAGTAGAAGGTTCAGAGAGACACTGCCAGCCGCCGCCATGAAAAGCAACATGTAAAGACACTGGTTAGTACAAGCCATGTGGCAAAGTATAGACTAACAAGAAGCCTGCCTCAGCCATACAGTTTCTAAACAATGTAAGTCTCTGTGTGCTTTCTTGGTTGGGTCTGAGCGACTGTGGGACTGGTGGGTAAGAGAGATTTGTCCTGACTGGGCCAGGCAGGAAAACTCTAACTACACCTAGGGTTTATGGCCATCTTGTGGACTGGTCCTTAAATCCAAGAAGAAACAGGTTAGTTACTCCAACAACATTTGTGCCATATTGCATGAGTGAATATATCTTGCAAACTGGGTGAGATTAGTAATTATTTTTCTTTTCCAGTATTGTGAATAGTATCCTCCATTGCTATAAAAGATATCAGGTTGATACCAGCTTGAGTTCATCTTAGACTATGACAACCAGAAAAGAAGCATTCTAAGAAGTTAATTGTGTGTCTTCTAGGTTAAGTGTGTGTTTCTTTGGCCTTTTAACCACACAAAAGTTGATTCAAAAGTATTAAAGATATTCTACCATAACACCCTCAATACTAAATAAGAACTCATATTAGGAATTAAAGACAGTGGCTTTAATGTAAGATAGTGAATCATTTTCATCAGTGTTTTGCTAGTGGAACTCAGGCTGGAAAAATAAAAGAAATATCACAATAAAGATGAGTTTCTAGGCCCTTACCTTTAACTACAATATTGGGCTAATTCTTAAACATCATGAGGATGAGTCATTGTGAACCCTGGGTAATGGCTGTACACCGAGGTGACGCCACTTGAGAAATAATCTATGGCTGGATATAAAGTGAGGTGTTCTTGGGCCTCAAGACTAGAGTACATGTGATTCCTAGGAGCCTTGAGCAGATGAATATCTGTTACATGTGAGAGGAGTAAAAACAACATTTAGTAGGTTATGACTGATTACATATGGCCAAAATTGATTTACCACATCTTTGTCTGCAGGTAAAGACTACATCCCCTCACAATGAGTTTAAGATGAATGTGTAAATTGTTTTAACCAAAAGCCTATGGTAAGAGAGATAGATACTGTGCGGCTTCCAAATCTGGTCCTAAGCTTTCCACTTTTCACCAGGCCTACTAATAACACTTATTGCTGCAACTATATCATCTCAGATCCCCGTGACCACAGTATCCATTGTAAGACATGTGACAGCCCAGTGCAGGAGCTGGTGCCAGTAGCCAGAGCTAAACTTCCAGATGTCACCAATGTCACCAAAAGCATCAGTGGCCAGCCATGTGGGTGAATCAATCAGCTGAACATTCTTTGTCTGTTGATCAAGAATGTGTCTTCAATTTCCCAAGGCATTTCATCTTAAACCACCTACCAAGTCTAGTCAACACACCGAAACTGTAGACCCAATAATAGATTAAAGATGATTTGCTACAAACCTGTGTAACAGATTGTAAAGTTTGATTAAGCAGCAATAAATAGACAAAAAGGAAGTTTTCCAGAAAATGTTTTATATTTATGAAATGGAAGATTCTTAAAATTTAAGTCTTGTGATGGGGCCCTGTATACACTTGTGTATGAATTCCTTGACAACGAATTCCAAGTTGTTTTCTTTAGTAATTTTCCAGTTAGATTGTAGGTCAGGCTAAAGGCTTAGAATTCAGGTTTATTTATCTCTTGTATTCAGCAAATAAGCCAGTTTCTTTTGTATTTATTTGGATTGTGTATTGCAGCAGAGATTTTGTAGTTTCCTTGGGAAAAGAGGGAGGCTATGGTGCCCTTCTGATACCTCAAGAGGACATTTGAGCTCCTACAGCTCAGAAGCAGTCAAGCCTGTATCATTGTTTACATCCCCAAGCACATTCAGGGTGATCCAGGCCAATGTTGCTCTAACCAGGCAAAATTTAATAGAAAAAATAAAAATAAAATAAATAGAACTCTCTATTTCCTACAGTTCATTGGATTTAAAGTGTTTCTAATACTTATGTGTCTTCTAATTCAGCATGATTAAGTGTAAAATAAAATCACCAAAGTTTTGAACAGCTAATAAATATGCATTTCTCCAAAAAAAAGAAATCAGAACTATAAACAAAGAAAAACATAAAAGTGTGAGAAATGATGTAATCACTTTGTAATCTAAAGCCAAACAAAGCAAAAAGAAAAAATTAAAAAGAGATGAATTATCTTTATCTTTATTTACTTTATTGTTTGTCGTTCTGACTTCTTTGTGTCTTTGTCTATGTCTCTATGTGTGTGTGTGTGTGTGTGTTTGTATGATATGTGTATGATGTATATATATATATATATAATATGTGCATGTGTGTGGGATGTGGGATGTGTGTGTTTGTGTGTTATATGTATGTTCGTATGTTGTATGTGTGTGTCTGTGTGTGTCTGTGTGTGTCTGTGTGTGTGTATGTGTGTGTGTGTGTGTGTGTGTGTGTGTGTGTGAATGTGAAGGCTAGAAATTAGCTGCTGGTGTCACTTCTCAGGAACCATTCACACTTTTTTGAAATGAGGTCTCTCAAGAGTCTAGAGAATACCAATTTGTCTAGGCTAGCTATGGAGTTAGTCCCAGGAATCCACCTGCCTCCACTTCCCAAGTGATGATATTATAAGTCAGGACTACCACACAGACTTTATTGCAAGTGGGTGTTGGGAATCCAGTTCAGGGCCTTATGCTTGTACCAAATAGGCAATCTCTCCAGCCTCCAAATAATCTACCTTTATGAGGATTAAAAACTCCTTATTTTCTGCCTGTTTTAATAAAACAGTAGGAGTGGGTAAAGAGGTTGGAAGCTTCAATATCAAAATTTCATCGGTGGATCAATGAAACATAGGGTACTTCTTGTGTAGGAATAAAAATGACTGCCCTGTATCATTTTTGTGAGTCTGAGTTTCTACCTACTGTGCTAGCAGGGCTCCTTGTATCATTTCTAAAACAAGTCCCATACGTACTAAATCTCAAAGGCATATTTAACCTGATGCATTCTGACCTAGAAGCTGCTCTTTATTCTATCAGTACAATTTATACCTTTGTCTTATTTTTCTTGTGACCTATTTGTACTCAAAGGAGTAGCTAATGACACATTAAAACTAATAGGAAGTGGGAGGCTAACAGATAGTGCTTTAGTTATTGACAGACCCTGGCTTTCATTTAGCTGAACCACAGGTTTTCAACGTAGTTAAACACAGGTAGGAGGTGACTCCAAACCAGAAGAAATAAGATTTCCCAAGACACGTGAAAAGAAGAAGCAGTGAACGTGAGAGTACTGGGTAGATCAGGAGGAATGTTCTGAGCAGTAGGAATAGAAACTATTAAGGGGAAGGATCACATTCGAATATATTTTGCAGTTAAGTGCAGAATTTCCTAACTTTTTATCTAGGTCTCAGATAAAAATAAATATAAATAATTTATTAAGTAAACTGCAAAAAAAGAGGGGTTGCCATCTGAAAACATACCTAAATAGTCGTGTTTTTCCAAATTATTAATAAATGGAAAGGCTGCCGGCAGGAGAAATGAAGAGATTGGTTCACATGTTTGCATTAAACTGAGTTGTGACTTAGTCAACAGGAATGTCTAGTGTGCACTACCAGTAGTTAACTCTCTCTCTCTCTCTCTCTCTCTCTCTCTCTCTCCCCCCCCCCCAAACCCCCCACCCCCCGTGTGTGTGTGTGTGTGTGTGTGTGTGTGTGTGTGTGTGTGTGTTTCTCAAAGACAAGACTGATAAAATCTGTATTGGTACTTTTGAACCATCAGCTTATATGCCGTAATTAAATTCATGGGTATAGAGGATATTGCAAAAAGACACTGTCAAGAAAAGGATGTAGGAGGATAGGCCAAAATAGAACCTTTAAAAAAAATCAGATATTTAAATCACTGAAGAAATGAAAAGAAACTAGAAAATGAGCAGCCAGGGAAACAGAGGGAAGCAAGTGAGGAGTTGTGATTCAGACCTCAAGTACTAAAGAAGAAGTTATCTTTCAGGAATCGACCACAGAACACACAGACATCACTGTAACATGAATCTTAAAATGTCTTATTAATAAAATCAAACCTGAGGCCAGGTATTGGGGTGAATGCTGGAAGATCAGAGACACAAAACAAGCCGCTGTTTCCTTACCTCGCCAGTTCCTCAGTTGGTCTTGTTTCCTCAGACTGGAAGCTTCTGAGTCCTCATCCAGAATGAATCTCAGCTGAACTTTGCTGCTCCAAAGCCTAAAAGCTCAACCAGCCAAAATGCTTAACCAGCCAAATGCTTCTAGTTTCTGGTCTTCAAGCCTTATATAATCTTTCTCTTTCTGACCCCACTCCCTGGGATTAAAGGTTCATTTTCTGGGATTAAAGGTGTGTGTCACCATGCCTAGCTGTTTCCAATGTGGCCTTGAACTCACAGAGATCCACCTAGTTCTGCCTCCCCAGTGCTGGGATTAAAGGCGTGTGCTACCACTGCCTATCCTCTTGTTTAATATTGTGGCCATCCTGTTCTCTGAACCCAGATAAGTTTATTTCTGGGAATGCACAATATTTTGGGGAACACAATACCACACTGCACATCACTGTTCATTGGACAACTGTATACAATGTTCAAACAAAGTACATAATGCAGAAAATATGCTCAAGTTTCTAGATAAATAATGAGCAACAGTAGCAGAGTAATACTGTAGTCACCAAGTTTACTCAGGAAATCTAAAGAGTCGCCCTTCACTTTCTTAAGGAGAATCTAGTTTCTGCTGTATTTTGTTAGAATCCGTATTAGAAACCAGCCATTTAGTTTTAGGCATATATAATGTATGAAATAAGTATCACACAAATCAAAGCTTTTCTGCATTCCTTCTTTGTCTAAGGTAAAAATTTCACTTCCATATATTGAGAAAAAATACAATAAGTGGAAAAATATGACAATTGGATATCATAAAAATTAAATGTATAATAAAGGATTGTTGCACATTAGTAAATCTATTGGATAGATATTAAAATAGATGTAATTCATTGAAAACTGATTCTTTTTAAATAATGAGCATTTATATAACTATTGTCACTAAAGGATACATTGAATGATGAGTAGTCACTGGAATAGCACATTAGAGTCTCACTATATTTCCAATCTAAGCAATTGCTCCTGTTTACAAGAAAAAATAAGAATACATATCTCATAAAGAGGCACAGAATTTACTATGTAAAACTGGTTTTGTAAACATTTATTTTTATTTTTGAGCATATGTGTGTGTGTGTATGTGTGTGTGTGTATGTGTGTGTGTGTGTGTGTGTGTGTATCTGTATGCATGTGTGTATAGGTGTCTAGAGGCTAGAGGTATCACATATCCTGGATCTGGAACTTACAGATGGCTGTGAGTTACTTGGGGTTCCCAGACTCAACTCAGGTAATAAGATCCATTGGAAGAGGAGCAGGCACTCTTACCAATGTATTCACCTCTGCAGAGATGTATGCTTATATATCATTGTAAGTATTTGTACCAGGAAGATAAATGTATTTAAAGCACAATAACAGAACTATATCAGTTTCACAATGGCAAAAGTTTGCTTGAATTGAATATTACCAAACAGCAGACCAAAAAAAAAGAGTTACCTAATTGCTCTTAGAAATTAGTCTATTTTGTGATAATTTTTTAAATGGCTTTTATGCATAACTACCTGTTAATAACATACTTTAACCTTGGTCTTTCCTAAATTCTGTTTATTATATTTGTTTCAGACAGAAACATTCCATCTGAAGTTGAAGTGTGTGGTGGTCTGAAAGACAATGACCCCCAAAGGGAGTGGCACTATTAGGAGGTGTGGCCTTGTTGCAGTAGGTATGGTCTTGTTGTAGGAAGTGTGTCACTGTGGAAGCAGGCTTTGAGGCTACATATATGCTCAAGCCACACCCAGTGAGACAATCTACTTCTTGTTGCCTACCATATGTAGGACTCTCAGCTACTTCTCCAGCATCATGTCTGCCTGTGGGCTACCATGCTTTCCAGAATGATGATAACAGACTGAACCTCTGAAACTGTAAGCTGCCACTTCAGTTATATGTTTTCCTGTATAAGAGTTGCCATGGTCATCATGTCTCTTCACAGCACTAGAAATCCTAAGCCAAAGTGTTAAAAACATCTGGGTAATTGTAACAGGTCTGAAAGAAAAGAACATTTACTTTTTTAAACTATTTTTATTTATTTCTAACTTTATTGTTTAAAAGTGTTAAAAATGAAAATAAATACAAACTGAGGTTAACCAGACCCCCAAACTACACAATTCAATGAACTTCTATACAGTTAGAATAGTCATTCAGAACCAAAGCTATGGAGCATCATATTGGATTTTACACTTTCACTACTGAATGTATTTTATGCACTTATCTGCTACCTAAATTAAAAATTCAAGAGAGTTACAACTACAAAAACAATTAGCTTTGTATCTTCTTTTAAACTTGTGTCTATTACTTGTATCAAGTCCTTTCTCATCCCATAATATTTAGCCATCATTATTCTCTTTTCTACATACTATATTGAACCCACTTGTACATACATTTGTGTGTGTGTGCACATGTGTGTGCATGCATGCACATTCATGTATGACTGTCTAGATTATGCACATAAAGGGAAAACAGATTGTTTATATGTCTTTCACTCTAAGACTATTGAAGCAATGGACCCCAACGAATTCAGAATTTCACCATGAACCTCATGTTTGGAGGAGGAAAAGACCTAGCCAGAATGGGAACTTCTAACAAGTTTTCAGATCACCTTACAGGATGAAACTCAAGCTCAAACAAAGACAGATCAATAACAGGAAGGACAATACCTTCACAGGGACTGCTTGGATGTTAAACTCTCTCTCTCTCTCTACTTCTCCCTTTCTCTCTCTCTCTCCCTCTGGAGCTCTCTCTGTCTCTGTCTGTGTGTGTGTGTGTGTGTTTGTGTGTGTGTGTGTGTGTGTCTATGAATACCTTGAGAATTTCATGGGCATATTTTGATCATATTCACTTTAATTTTTCTCAGATCCACCCCCACCTTCCTACCCATGGGACTTTATGTTCTTTCTCTTTTTCTAAACCTATCTAGTCAGAATATTTAAAAGACAACCATGACTCTCCTTTTTTACAATACTCTCTGGTAAAATGACAAGACAGAAAGAAACACAAATAAACTCAATAGCATGATTTGTGGATTCATGTACCATAATAAACTAGGTGTTGATTTTGTCTCAGTTATCAAAATAAGTTTAGTACAAATAAATGTGTCTTTTACCGATTTGAAAGGCAAAGCTCTGAGCGGTTAAATTTCCTGAGATCAAGCTGCCCTCGCTTACTTCTATTGCTGTGATAAGCACCATGGCCAAAGCAACTTGTGAGAGAAATTTTCATTTTACAAATCCCAGGTAACTCATCACTGAGGGAAGTCAGGGCAGGACTCTGGAGTCAGAAAATGAAGCAGAAGCCATGGAGAAATCCTTCCAGCTGGCTCTTTTGCCGGAGTTTGCCTAGCCTGCTTCCTTCTACAACTCTGGATTGCTGGCCCAGTGTCATTAATTAAGAACATATACTATTGACTTGCCTACTGTTGGAGGCAACCCTTCAGTTAATGTTCCCTCTTGTGCCAAATCAATCAATCAATCAATCAATCAATCAATCAATAAACACCAAACAACAACAGCAACAAAAATCTAAGCATTAGCCATTTCTAGAAAATTCAATCCTGGAATCTGAGTTCAGTGCTAGGGTTCTTGACTAACCTGAGTGAGGCCCTGATATGAACTCACAACACAACTAATAATAGTGTGGCCTATTTTTTATAGAAAATCACTTACTCCCCAATCAGTATTCCCACCCAGTAATCTATATTGCAGTAAAATAATAAATTGCCTTATAATATATACTTATCCAAAGAGGTCTAAGACCTGAACACCTTATCTCTCCAATATTTATTGTAAGCAGATTAATGACAGAGATAAGAAATTCCTGTTTGCAAAGAGATTGGGCATCCAGAAACCATGGTACTGGAATAATTACTGTGAATAACATTGGCATTTGGATATATGGGGAATGACAGCATATAGAGAGATGGTAATCATACAAACAACTTTCTTTTTATGGGGTTGACAGTGAAATTTACCAAAACAGAAGAGTAAGGTTTCCAAAAACACACAGGACACAGATTCTGGACTCATCTGCTATTCAAAGGCAGTCGTGCCTAAAGCCAAACAATGAAGAACATCTTTGTAAGAAACGGTATAATAGAGTTTTACACCTCTCACCAAAGAACAAACAAGCAAACAATAACCCTTTCATCTAATGTTTGCATGTCCTTTGAATGTTAGAAATTTGGATAAATGCAATTTGTCGAATTTCTGTGGTCACATCTGATGACTCAAGTACCATTAAACACTGAGAAGCAGCATTATCACCTGAAACTGCCTCTGAAAATCCCCCTGAGAAAATGGCTGTGACTTTGCTTGTGAAGAATGAGTGCAGTTTGCCAACAAAGGAAGTGGCTGAGGAAGGCATGGGGAGTAATCCTTCCTTAATGCACAGTTACATTGTGTTAAGTAAATGACAAAGAAGACGCAGGTGTGGTGGCACAATCCCAGCACTTGAAAGACTGGGATAGAAAGATTGTCATGACTTTGAGGCCAGGGTACATTACATAATGAGATTCTGCCTCAAAAATACAAAAGCTTATACATCTTTTGCCTGGACAAAAATATTTGTAAGTAATAGAGTAGGTAATTTGCTTCAATGAAAATATACATCCATGGAAATGCTGATTGAAATCTATGTACAATAATTTATAATATATTATATAATAATATATAATAATATAATAATAATAATCTATGTACAATAAACATCAAATTATGTAAGTCTCCAATGTGCATTATTGTTTTACATCCATTGTATTCACCATGTTTATTAAAAGTCACTGTCTATTAGTCCTTAATATCAATTATTGTGTAGTCATTAAAATATCTCTGTACATATGTGCTCTTTTAAACTGCATTTTTACAAAGGAAATATAGATCACTTTGTAGAGCTGAACACCTATTAAAGAAAAAAAATTAGACTGACCTTTGCAAATCAATATGGTCTAACTACAAAACAAAAAAAAATCAATAGTCAACTTCCTAATGAAATATAAAAACAATATCATTTAAGATTATGAACTGAGAAAAGATCACTCAAAATAATGTATTTAATCTTTTTCAAAGTATTTTTTATAACTATAATTAGTAAACATGTCTTAAACATCAGAAATAGATACAGAAAAATTATGACAATTAATGTTAAAAATCACTTATAGCTGGCATTATCAATTAAATAAAAACCTTTACAGACACTAAAGGATATTTAATAGAAATAAGAACCTTGGCATGCTGACCGAAAGATAAACATGCTAGCAATAGAAAGGTGCTAGGTATAATTATACAGTATTTATATACCAAAGTGTATAGTAAAGTGTCATAATTGTTAAAATTAATTCAAAATAATATCACATAATCATAAACTATAAGGTACCTACGGAAATACATGAAATTAGGCTCCATGAAGAGATAGTGAATAATCTTGCTGAAAAAAAAAAACTTGTAGAAATACATAAAAATAAATGTGCTTGTCCTTCTGTATCATCTCAAAATAAGAATATTCTCTAATAGACATATTTTTATTTATTTTTCTTTCTGTATGAATGTTTATATGTCTGTACACATTATTTTGGTGCCCTTTCAAAGCCAGAAGATAATACCAGATTTTCTAGAGCTAAAGTTGCAGGCAGCTGTTAGCTTCCTTATGAGTGCCGGGGTCGTCTGCAAGAGCAGCAGGCTCTCTTAACCATTGAGACTTCTCTCTAGTCCTGACATTTTTATCAAACTACACATAAAAGCAAGTTTTCCTACAGTAATACTTCTGACATTCTACAGTGAAATTTTCTTTGTTGCAAGCATAAAACACATTTAAAATATTTAGTAGAATCACTGACCCTTCTTTGCAGTGGTCCTCAATTCATTAGGAAGACAAAACATCAAGATGTATGCCCTGTCTTCAGAGAAAAATGATGATATTTAAGAGCCTCTAGATCAAGAAAATAAAGATGAATATTATTATTAATTTAAATTCAGAAAATGCTTTTTTTATTATTATGTGTTTTAATTTTATACATCAGCCATGGGTTCCCCTGTCCTCCCCCCTCCCACCCCACCTCCACCTTCCCCCCAGCCCATCCCCTCCATTCCCATGTACTCCAGGACCAAGACAACCTTGGGGATTCATTTAAACCTGGTGGATTCAGTACAGGCAGGTCCAGTCCCCTCCTTCCAAGCTGAGCAAAGTGTCCCTGTCTAAGCCCAAGGTTCCAAACAGTCAGCTCATGCACTAAGGACAGGTCCTGGTCCCACAGACTGGGTGCCTCACAAAGAGATCAAGCTATTCAATTGTCTTACTTATCCAGAGGGCCTAATCTAGCTGGGGGCTCCACAGCAATTGGTTCATAATTCATGTGCTTTCTTTCTATTGGCTATTTGTCCCTGTGCTTTTTGCAATCTTGAATTCAACAATTCACGCTCTTGCAGTCCCTCCTCTTTTTCGACAGTTAGACACCTGGAGCTCCACCTGGGGCCTGGCTGAGAATCTCTGCATCCACTTCCATCAGTTATTGGATGAGAGTTCCAAGACTGTTAGGGTGTTTAGTCATCTGATCACCAGACTAGGTCAGATCAGGCTTTCTCTTGACCATTGCCAGCAGTCCACAGAGGATATATCATTGTGGATTTCTGGGGACCTCTCGAGCACTCTGCCTATTCAACATCCCTAATTATCTGGGAAATGCAAATCAAAACAACTCTGAGATACCACCTTACACCTGTCAGAATGGCTAAGATCAAAATCACAGAAGACAGCTTATGCTGGAGAGGATGTGGAGCAAGGGGAACTCTCCTCCACTGCTGGTTGGAATGCAAGCTTGTACAGCCACTTTGGAAATCAATATGGTGCTTCCTTAGAAAATTGGGCATCCATCTCCCCCAAGACCCAGCTGTAGCACTCTTGGGCATATACCCAAGGAATGCTCAATCATACCACAAGGGCATTTGCTCAGCTATGTTCATATCAGCATTGTTTGTAATAGCCAGAACCTGGAAACAACCTAGATGCCCTTCAACTGAAGAATGGATAAAGAAAATATGGTACATATACACAATGGAGTACTACTCAACAGAGAAAAACAATTACATCATGAGGTTTGCAGGCAAATGGATGGATCTAGAAAAAATCATTCTGAGTGAGGTAACCCAGACTCAGAATGACAAACATGGTATGTACTCACTCATAGGAGGATACTAGATGTAAAACAAAGATGACTAGACCGCTATACAACTCCAGGGGGGCTACCTAGAAAACAGGACCCTAGGAAAGACCCAGGGATCACCCAATGACAGAGAAATGGATGAGATCTACATGAACAACCTGGATGACAGTGGAAGTAATGAAGGGCAAGATTTGAGGGAAAGAAAGCTTAGGGGAGTAGGAGATCCCAGCTGGATCAAGAACAGAAAGGGAGAATGAGGAATAACAGACTATGATAAATGAAGACCACATGAGAAAATGCTTTTAATATCTTTATATTTGCATATTCATTTGAAGGAAACAAAACTGAGCATTTTGGAAACATATTAGTATTTTTACAAATTTCTGATCCTTTATTAATTCTTTGAAAATTTCATACAATGTATCTTGATCATCTTCCCATCCTCCTCATCCTAACTCCCTCCATATCCCCTCTAAACTTTTTTTTTCTTCCTCATTCTGACCTTTTATAACAAAATCAAAACTAATTTGTGCTGTCCATATACTCATGAGTATGTAGCTGTTCACTGTAAGCTGGTTGACCTGGCAGGGTCCATACCCTTAAAGAAAACCAAATTCCTCTTCCAGAATTTATCAGTCACTCCTCCTTAAGGGGCAGGAGCTTGTGAGTCCCTCTGTCATCCATGCTAGATGATTGAATGGCTTGATCTTGTATAGACCTTTTAGAGGATACTACATACCTCTTTATGTTATATGTTCAGCTGTCCTGTCTTATCTCTTGCTCTTACAATCTTTCTACCCCCTCTTCTTCAATAGTTCCTAAGCTTTTGGAAGAGTATGATAGAGATGTCACATTTGAAGCTGAGCATCTCATTGATTCATTCTCTAAACTTTGATTAGATGTGAATTTCTATGTTAGTAAGCATCTATTTCATAAAGAAACTTCTCTGATACCAACTGAACCTTGAACTAATCTATAGACAGAAAGATGCCAATTAGAGGGCAGTTTGCTAATATTGCTATTTAATACACTAATAGTAGTAGAATCACCCTGGGGCCTGTGACCTCTCTGACCACTAGTTCTTGACTAGATTTACAATACCTGGTATGTGTTTCCTTCTATAGAAAGGACCTTAAACCCAACCAGATAGCAGTGGTTATCCCTATATTCTCTTTGCTGCTTTTGCACTTTGGGCATATCGTGCTATGCTGGTCATAATTATAGGACACAGGGTTCATCGTTGATAAAGCTATTACTGATGTTTCCCACCACTAGCTTGCATAGTACCTCCCAGTACTCAGAGAGCTAGCCAACAGTGAGGAAATTTGATTTCCCCATTCTTACAGTCTTTTTTTTTTTTTTTTTTAAATAAACATCAGGTAAACTCTATGAGATATATTCAACATCTGTTCTCTCATCTCTCTCTCTCTCTCTCTCTCTCTGTGTGTGTGTGTGTGTGTGTGTGTGTGTGTGCGTGTGTGTGTGTTCATATGCATATGCACATACATGGGAAGGTTTCACATGGAAGTAGGAGGTCAGTTCAGAAATCTTTCTTAGTTACCCTCCACCATACATTTTGAAGACTGGGTTACTCACTGGGATATTGGGTTTACTATCTGTCCTGAAGCTCTAGGGATCCATTTGTCTCTACGTCTACAGTACTAGGATTTAAGAAGTTTGCTAGTATGCCCAGGTTGTTTGTACTGCTAGGGACATTGCCACGTTGGGCACCAAATATAGATGTAACAGTCTTATTAAATAAGAAACACAGAGCCAAATGCAGAGTTAAAAGTCCAAGAGGTCAGAGCAGAAGCTAAGAGCTGATACTAAAACCCTTTCTTACCCTTCCTGCTGCTGCTGTCCTTCCCCTCAGAAAGAGACCTACTTCCTATTGTTGAAACCGTTAAGGCCACTCCACATAGTTAAAAGGGAGGTTTATTTTGTAGGATAACTTACAAATGCAGGGTTAGATAGGTTATAGGGTCTGGCAAAAGTATGGCGCAGTCCGGTGGTGTTCTCTGGAGAACTCTGCTCGGTCTACCTCCAGCGTCCAGGGTCCAGGCACCAAAGAGATCCCTTGAATCATGATCCTGGGTCTTCAGTGACCTCTCTCAGCCCTGCCTTGTAGGTGTGACAGTTACCAAAGCTTCAATGGGGGCTAGAACTTCCAGGCCAAGGCTGGAATGGCTACCCACTACAACTTCCTGTGTATCTGTCTTTTTATTGACTTTCTGTTCTGCCTTCTCATTGGTTGCAAACCCAACAACATGACCTCCTTGTCACTGCCTATCTATACAGACCTCCAGGTCTTCTATGGTTGGTATTGAGATTAAAGACATGTTGTCTCCATGGTGGTGGTGTCCTTGAACACACAGAGATCTGCCTGTCATGTGATTTGGATTAAAGATGTGTGCCACCACTGCCTGGCTTCTACTATGGCTTGCTATTAGCTCTGATCCCCAGGAAACTTTATTTATTAACATAAAAATAAAATCACATTTCGGTACAAATAAAATATCACCATAGGAGACTGATCTTTGTATAACAAATATTACAAATTGGGTCATCTTAATAATCCTGCAGCACTTTTCAATGCATAAAAGACTTCTAAAAGCCATTAAGCAAAAAGGTAAAATACTAACATGAAAACATAAATTAAAATTATCCTTTAACCTACCATCATGAGCCAGGTGTAGTCTGAGCCTGTTGTCCAAGCTCTACGGGGGCAGAAGTTGAAGAGCCATGAATTTGAGGATACCCTGGGCTACATAGCAGGAACAGGTTGCAAAGACAGAAATAGTAATAGTAATAATAATAATAATAACAACAACAACAACACTAAAACTTCTTTGCATCATTCTAATTTTACCCAAAGGAACTTTTATTTCTAAGATTAAAAGTTAGTCTTTTTTCCCCCTTGAACCAATTTTCACTAAGAAAATCGTTCACAATGGCTAATTGAACTGATTTAGAAGCAAAAGTTGCCTCAGACAGCTAATCTCAAATAAATAGGTACAAAGTGTGCATTTTTTAATCTAGATGGCTGACAGACATTGGAACTGTTTAATATCATAAAATGGGAAATTTTAGGAGAGAAAATGTTGATTATTTGTGACATTTGACTATAAAGCCTATATACTAAAGATATAAGGATTATAAAAATAAATTCAGAGTATATGGTACTGAGAAGAAAGTTGGAAACATATAATCAACTTAAAATGTGACATGAGGCTTAATGATAATAAAAGAAATATAGAGTAAATGCCAAAGAGGAAGTGACAGATGTCTGTTGGAAAGCTGTCATTGATCTTCGTTGACATGGACTTCTTAATGGAAAATTAAGACCAGTTATTCTGTTAAGCAGACATCTGAAGTAAGTGTTTAAAACATCAATGCTCATCTGTGAATATACCTTTGAATACTACTGTATCTATCAAGGATATTGAATGTGAAGAAATTCTTTAAATATTTTCCTGTTAATGTCATGAAGCTGACTTTAAGTATGACAATTAAAAAAAAAAAAAAAAGAAAGAAACTGCTGAGATTCTGAGTGTCTTTTTAAGCAATGTCTTTATCTGGGAGTCTTCATTTCCTCCTTCCTTTCCCCACTGACTGCTTACAAGACTATAATTTCCCTTACCCTTTTATCTGAACCATTCTAAGTATTTCTCAATGAACACTTAAAACCCAGCTAACAAGAGAAATCACATTAAATACTGGGTATTTCGTATCATCTCTTCACCAATTTCACCTACTTTTTGGAAATTTAAGAAGGTGTGAACATTCACCAATAAGAAGCACACACTGTATTCCTGGTATTTGCAAGGTATATTACCTGCCATACTTCAGAACCACTCTACAAGATGAACTTTGCTATAACTTCATGCACACTTGTGTTCTGCAGAATTTCTATGACTCTCCATATTGCTATATTGCTCATAACTTATGAGACAAATGACTAAGGTATGTGAAAAAAAGAATAATGTGTACTTCAAAAGTCCTAAGTACTCACGGCGTGGGGGTATTAATTGTAAGTACCACGGCGTGGGGGTATTAATTCATGTCTGTCTAGTCCCTTGATAGCCTCTTTCCTCCATCTGACATTTTATCTTCCAACATTCACTTATTAAAACTTATATACTTTATTTGATTATAAATATTCTTATGTAGACAAAACATACACTATATACATAGGTAGATAAGCTGATATAGATATGGATTTATTCCAGAATGATTAATAGAGAAATGATAGGTACAGTTTAATGGTTTATAGATGAATAGATGATTCACAAATTAATTATAGTTAGAGAAGGGAAAATCACACAGTTGATAGATAGATAGATGTATGATAAATTTTATATAATTATAGATTCATGATATATAGAAAGATAAATAAATGATAGGTGATGGGTAGATAGATAGATAGATAGATAGATAGATAGATAGATAGATAGATAGATATAGATAGATAGATGGATGGATGGATGGATGGATGGATGGATGGATGGATGGATAGATGTGCACTCACTCAGAAAACTTCTTTAACATGTCATGTTTCTAATTTCAGAAAACTCACACTGTTACCAGCAGTAAAGTGGATACACATTGAGCCAGCTGCTGTGTTCCCAAGATAGAAACTATGTCACACAGTCTTTGTAACTTCTGAAAAATACATGACTGAAGCCTTTAATGTGAGTCAGGGTATTCGATCCTGAAGGGTACAATCCAATTAGACCCACCATGAAAGCCACAGGTACAAAACTCACCACCTTATATCGGAAAGCATGTAGACATTCAAGTGAACTTATCCCACAAGACTGATAAATATTTTGTACTATTCTAAAAGGGAAAATGTGATAAAATATTCCTTGGACAATATTTTAAGATTAGATGAAGAAATTACATAAACACTCAAAATTATTATTGCAACTTTCATGAACACGCTAATATCTTCTTTTAATTATTGCCTTGAGAGAGTATAAACAGATAACAGGAATAAAATGCATTAATTGTTCCTTAAAAATTTAAGGAACAACTTGTTCCAGCAAGCAGGTATTTGTACCCTATTCTCCCCCACAAAGAGTCTTGTCAAAGTGCCTATTTTGGGGAGGTTGGTTATGTGTGACCTAGCAGAAAGGATATTGTCGACTATATCTGGTATAACTCATAGAACTGTTACACAGTGCGCTCTCCTCAGCTAATGCTTGCTTGCATGTTGTAGATTCTTTCAGAATTTTCACTTTGTCTGGGAACAGACAGAAACTACTTCAGGTGATACTTGATGTGATTCAGGTAGGATTTGTCCCCCAAATATCTCTGTGTTGGAAGCTGGGGCCTCATTGCAGCAGTGCTGAGGTGATGGGAGTCTTCCGAGGTGGTCATCCTATGGTGAAGCACTCATGCTAATCTTAGGCTGAGGTGGCCTTTAGGATGGGGGCTTGTTTTGAGGCAAAGTCATTCCAAGTGCATGGCCCTTTCTTCATATGGATGCTTCCCTTTCTGGTTCACTCTGTTGTCACAGACAAGAAGTTTCTCATCTGATTGCCATATAGGATTAGACTCCTGCCTCCAAAATCATGTGCTGAGCAAACCTCTCCAGTACCTAGTCTTAACCATCTTGTTACTGAAACAAAAACATGAAAATATCTACTCTCCCAAAGTAAGTTTCTGCTGAATTTTCATTGAATTTCTGCTCCTAGTGATTTTGTGACTTAATAAAAAGGACGTATTATAACTTAAATTTAGATTCAGATCGGAACCAAAACAGACTGTGTTGAACTTTCTTCTTTGTGTAAGTATGAGCTAATTTTTTGTCAAACTACTATACAAATATGGTGTCACCTGGATGAAATATATTTTCTAATAATTGATAGCTTTGACTGTCATACTTGTGTGTGTCTTTAGATGCCTCCCGAAGTTTTAGAACTTGAATTCCAATGACAGTTTGGGAGCCTTTTCTTGTTCTTATTTTCCTTCCCTTTTTCTTTTTCTGTCCCTTTATAGTCTTGCTAACAGTATTTGACACTCTTTCTTGTTTTCCTTCATAGACTTTGATTGTCTCCAGATGGTTCCTCAAGCCAGTAGTGACCAAAGATCAGACTTTAGAGTCCTACTGTTACAGTCAAGCCTGGCTGTGACATTGTGACCTTCTATCTTCAGCTGTTAACTCTGTGCCTCTTTGTGGAAAGCAGTGTTCATTCTTTTAACCTCTCTCAATGCCTGTGAGCAGCAACATAAATATTGACATGTTGACTTGTTTGTTTTCTGGGTGTTTTTTAAATCAAGAATACAATTGCAAAACGATCATATATTTCAGAAGGAGACACCTACCAAGCAGTGATGATGCTTAACAAGCCAGTCAGGGATTTCCATGTGCTAAGTAATGTAGGCCTCTCACCAAAGCCAGGAAGATTGCCAAGTCAGGTAATAGCATCATCCTGGAAATGGAAGTACCAGTTCTGGCCACCCTCAGATCATAGCAATCTGGCCAGATGGTTCAATAAACCTCAAAGAGATGCCAAGATAGTCCCACGAGTGAAATAACTAAATTCTGGACCCATTAAGACTAGGTAACAAAATGCTTTTGAATGAAATGAGTTTGGGGATAATTTGTTAAAATACAACAAATTGGAAATGTTTCATCTAGATCATTTTTGGTCCATAGCTTTGTGTATGACACATTGTATGCCTAGAACACTTTACAAGCTAGCACTTAGGGCACACTATTAGTTGATTAGGTGTTATAAAATCTCTTGATCACTAGAAATTCATTTTAGACTTAAATACTACCAAGAATCTACTTCTTTGATTAAAATTTGCTCTTCAACAATGAAAAAAAAAAGTTAGTGATCACATGATGCTCATTTCTCAAATACAGTCATAAGTTTCATCTGAAACTTTATTCGGGTGTTAGTAAAATACAAATTACAAGAAAATAACATGAAGCCCTTGATCTGAGATTTATGCTCTTGCTCGGGTTCTGGATGAAATCTTTTTTTACACATGGCTGTGCATGTTCAAAGTTTGAACATCAGTTAAAGTTCTGCTAGTAAAGTGCCATTCATGGACTTGAAAGTCTGGTATCCTCAGACCATTCCAAAGTTCCACATGACGCTTCACAAAGTATGTTTGTTGGAAAAGAACTATGACCTGGGAACTTGGAGGAGAGATACAGATCTAGAGGTGACGGGAATGTTGTCACACAACCAAATCCTCTTAATATAAAACACTCTGTTCTCCTCCTAGAAGCCACAGGACAATTCAGTTTGTGTGCAGATTCTATGCATGAGTGCACACACACACACACACACACACACACACACACACACACACACATATGCAGTTTCCATGTTTTACAAAGTCGGACCCAATGATTAGTTTCCCTTATGTGTCTTGATTCTCTCAATGTATATTTGTTTGATTGTTTTAGTTTTTGTTTTCTCTCCAAGTTATTGAAATGATAGGATATTATGGAAAGCAAAGGTTAACTCCATAGAAATCCATGTTGTTAATATAAACCCATGCAATCCTATCCTGACTTATCCTTCCTTGGAGAATACTTAGCTATCTACTAGTCAAATTATCCCTTCTAATAATTCATGGATTCCACTGAGAACTTCAAATAGGCTATTTCCTAGACTGTGTCATGAGAAGAATTTACTCTTGGTAGTTGGACTTTAGCATCATTCTGTATTTGTTCATCCCTCATCACTATAAATTGAAATGTACCTATTACTCCTGGGTAAACATGAAAAATAATGACTCACACTGTAATATTTTCCAGGATCAGTAAACATTATTTTGAAAAGGCTTCAAACCAAGATAAGAATAGAGTGGTTACACAGCTTATCTTTCCCAAGTCTTAACCTTGCAACTGCATTTTTCTACTGTTGAAGATGGCGGATAGGGTTTTACAAGATTTTATTTGTAAAAAAAAATTTATCATGTTTGGAAGATGAGAAGTGTTAGACAATATCATCGCACTGGCTTACAAATTTTAGTTGTTAGAGGAGGATATAAATGACATTTATTCCAACAATAAACTGGTGTGGGTCTGTCTGGAGGACCACCCAGCAGGACGCTGACATTTGACATTAAAGTTCAGTGTTCTAGCCACAGCACACTGGCTAAATTACAGAATCCTGGCAACACACTCCAGCCATTAAGCTGTATATCCCACTATTTTCAGAGTGGAAAAGGTTTTATTAATTCATAAAAGGATTTTCTCAGCCGAGAGAAATTGGAATCTGGCAGAGCAAACAACACAAACAGGTCCCCACATTTCCCAGTTGAAAGATTTCACCACAGGCATTAGCATTTGAATTACTTTTGAAAAATTCTACCCATCACTGATTACTACATATATTTTTAATGTGATACTGCAGACTCATATTTTCATGCCTTTCATCCAATTGTACTTTGTAGAAGACTTTTCATTTATAATGTTCAAAGCATAGAGTTTATTACACATTCAATCCTCAAATGTTGTAATTATTTTTTCTCTTTTGGAAAGGTTACCAAGAGTCGTAGAAAGAATGTAAGCTGCTGATGCAAAGGATGTCTGGACCTGGGGCTGTTCAAGCTGCTGCCCAAAGGCTTTTTCTCTGTCATGATGTTATAAGGGTTGTAACAAGGCAAGCCTGGCATATGGCATTTGCGTGTATGTGGTTAAACCATTGTTGACCAGTGCAGAAATGCCAACAAGGCAAGGAGCAATACCTTTCTCCAACCTGCGGAGCAGTTACAAAAATGACCTCCTTCATACACTTCCTTATGAATTTTCACAACAAACTGTACCTTTCTTTAGCAATAGAAAACAAATAGCATGATGGATAGTAATCCACATTCTGTGCCTCAGAGCTCTCTCCATGTGTGCACAAATACAATCACCAATGAACTGGTAGAACATGACCTCAGATCCACTGAATGACTTTTCCTTCTTTACCACATTTCCAATAGCTCATCATTCTTCTGACGTTCCTGTCACTTATGGTTTCCTCTATTGTCCCCAGGCCTTGTCTCTCCCTGAGTTAATATAAATGGGATAAAAGAATATATGTTTTTCTAGGCCCTTCTATAAGCACAACATTGCTCAGAAGTACCTTTTATGGTGAGTAAAGCCAGAAGCTCATTCATTCTAGTTGCTGTGAAATAATACATTTTATAACCTTGTGATTCAGTGGATTTACTAAGTTCCCGTTCCATGAAACTCTTTTCTTTTATCAAAAAACAAAAAAAAAAGGATTTTTTCATACATATATCCTCATTACAACTTCCACTCCCTTATCTCCATCCAGATTCTCCCCAGCCCCCTCCCATCCAAGCCTAAATCCACATCCTTGTGTTCTCTATCTCTTTCGCTCATTAGAAAACAAACAGGCATCTAAAAAAAAATAATAAGATAAAAGAAAAACAAACAGAAGAAAAAGCGTCAGAAGCACAACAAACACATATAGACACAGAGACACACTTGTTCACACACACACACACACACACACACACACACACACACACAAATTCCATAAAAACACAAAACTGGAAACCATACCTGCAAGGGGTGTGTGTGTGTGTGTGTGTGTGTGTGTGTGTGTGTGTGTGTGTGTGTGTGAAAGCACTGACAAAACATGATGAGATGAAGAACCTCCAAAAGTGTCATTTAGTTCCTTTTATGCTTTTCTTCTACTGCTGGGCATAGGGCCTGCCCTTAGGAATGCTTTGTATGTATGCCCAGTGCTTTCTCTGCTGAAGAAAACTATTTGTTTTCTTTTGTGAGCAGTTATCAACTGGAGATCGCTTCTGGGTTAGGGATGGAAGATTGTGTCCACTTCCCCTCTCAGTGCTATAACCCCATCTGGCCCAGACCCACGCAGACTTGTGCATACTGCCACAGTCCCTGTGAGTTCACATGTGTTGGTCCTGCTGTTTAGAAGTCCTTGTTTCCTGATGTCTTCCATCCCCTCTAGTTCATACACTCTTTCTGCCTCCTCTTCATCAGGGTTGCCTGAGCCCTTAGGGGAGGGAGTTGAAGGAGACATCCCATTCAGGACCAGAAATTCACTACTTTTAAATTTCTAATTCAAAGACCTTAGTAGATTTTTGCCTGCTACTATCTAATTAAAATTCATCACCTGCTCTTGGGACCCTTGTCAACCTACTGGAATGCCTTGCAAAGCCTTAATATGAGGGTTTGTGCCTAGCCTTACTGTATCATGTCACGCTGTGTTTCATCCATATCCCTGGGAGGCCTGCTCTTTTCTGAAGGGAAAATGGAAGAGGAGTGGATCTGGGGGAGATGGAAGGGAGGACTGAAGGAGTGGAGGAGGGAAGGGATCAGGATGTAGTATAGGAGAGAAGAATAAATATAAAAAAATAAATGAAAGGGAAGGAAGAGAGAAAAGAAGGAAAGAAGAAAGGGAGGGAGGGAAGAAGGAAGGAAGGAAGGAAAGAAGAGGAACTAGTATCACTACATGAGGAAATACCAGACCCTTTGGTATTCAATCCCCATGAACTCCACCCTCAGCCTCAGGAAACCTCTCAGGTACCTTCTGTCATTATGAAATTTGCCTATTCTAGATATTTCAATTGTATGGAATGGTATAATATTCTATATCACAGCCTAACCATTTTCCTGCTGATGACATTCTGTTGACTCCAGGTTGAATCTACTATGAATAATGGAAAATATAATTGCAATCCCATGCCTTGTGGTTTTCATTTGTACCGTGTTCTAGGTGTAATTGGAAGCTTAGACAACTGGAGTCCAGTGAACACTTCTGCAGTCTTATACAGTAGTCAAGTACTACCAGAAATGTAAGAGAACTCCAACTGTACTGTAAATAATCCAACATTGAGTTTTTTCAGCATTATAAATATTATTCACTACAGGATTGTATACTATAATACCATCACAGCTTCAATACAAAGTCCCAGATGTAAAACATCAGTATTTTACATGTTGGCTAACTTTTAATCTTAACTTATGAAATGTCCATTCAATTATTTGATTATTTTAATTGGATTTTTCTCTATATTGATTTCTAAAAGTTATTTATATACATTGGAAGAACAAATACATATCACTTATGTTTTATTTGGGTGAAATCTAGCTTTTCTTTAACATTAACAATATTTTTACAAAGATCCTTTTTATTTTGATTAAGACAACTATGTTCTTTCATTACATTTTACTTTTTGTGTATCCTGTCGAAAAATTTGCCTGTACCATATATGCGGATTTTTTTTCTTCAAATTTTGATGTTCTACCTTTATATTCAAGTGGTTGGTAATCATTCTAATTTTTTATTAGGTGTGAGGGAGGTTCATGTTGAAAAGACACAGTTCATGTTGAAATCGTTCACCCAATGATTGCAGTATCATGTGATAACAAATTGATTTTCTTCCTCATGTTTAATTATCTTAAAACCATTGTTGAAATATAACATATGTGTATGAGTGTCCCTAAAATTCGTGGAACTATCTGTTAACTTCCTCAAATTCCCACTGTCTTAGATTCCATAGCTTTGTAATAACAATCTCTTGAGACAGTGGAATGTTCCCAATTGTGCCATTTTTCAAAATCCTATTTTATTATTTGCATTAGAATATAAGTAAAATACAGGTTGCATGATATTTTCTTGGCTATGGGACCTTCCACATGATCAACACACCAGGAGCCATATCATGAAAGAAAGCTGACTTTCCCTCTTCCAGCAGTTATGGGTTCCGAATACTCCCTTATCTAGGGGTGGGCTTCTTGCCTACCTTCCCTGATCCATACTGACAATTTTTCTGCCTTGTGCTTATGCAGGTCTTATGCACTCTGTCATAACTACTGTGAGTCCATGTGTAGAGTTGCTTATCTGTGTCTGGAAAATAGTTTCCTTGTCGTCATAAACTAACTCTGGTCCTTACAGTATTTCCCACCCCCTCTTCTGCAATGACCCCTGAGCCCTTAGAGGACAAGATGTGATACAGATGTCCCCTGGGAGAAGCATCCCTGTCTTATTCTCTTTACTGTGACCCTTTGTTGCTCTCTATGTTAGTTGGCATCTACTGCAAAAAGAAGTGTCTACAATGAGGGTTGAGAGATGAACTAGTCTATACTTATAACAATATGTCATTAGACTTCAGTTTAATATTATTTCCATTTAGTAGAGCAATAATAGGTTCTTCCCTAGGGCCTATAATCTGTCTACCCACATGCTCTGGGCTCCTGTATCAGTGCCAGATGTGGCTTCCAACTCATGGAGAACACTTAAATAATCACAAAGTGTTTGATTACTTCCATGACATTTTTACAAATATCATACCAGTGGGGCATAGCTTACCAAGCTGGTCAGTGTTGTAGCTGACCAGGGTCAGAGCTGGGTATGGATGATGCCATTGCTTTTATTCCCCAGTAGTTTGCAGAGCATCTTCCAGTACTATGAAAGTGACTTAGCAGAAAAGAAGTTTCCAGATGAGTACCAAATCAATTTCTACACATTCTGTGATGCATGAGCACGGTATCTTCGACAATAGAGGCTAACCATCAAATTCTAGAGAACCAACAGTATTGGCAATAGGTCTATTGGGCCTCATTAGCCAGCAATTTTAAAAGAGGTGACCCATTCCTGGCACTGGGACTTTTATTAGTGTGTGTGTGTGTGTGTGTGTGTGTGTGTCTGTGTGTGTGTGTGTGTTTCAAAATGTCTTTAGTGTTATTTGTCCCTCGTCCTATTCCTTTCTTTACCCCACCCTCCCATACCCCACTCCAATTTAACTCTTCCTGTTCTATTATTGTCCTTTAAGCTTGTATACAAGTGCACTCTCTCTCCCTTCCTTTAAATACCACTTCCAATATCGCTTTCTAATTTCCTGGTCTCTAAGTATAAACCAAACAAAGCATATATCTGAAAGTTCAAAGTTAACACTCATAAAAGAGAAAAAAATATATAACCTTTGTCCTTTTGGGTTTAGGTTACCTAACAAAAATGATTGTCTCCAACTCCATCTGCTTATGTATGAATTTTATAATTTCACTTTCATAATAGCTGCGTATTATGCCATGTATTAAATACATTATATTTCATTATCCATTCATCAGTTGATATGCATCTAGGCTGTTTGCATTTTCTGTCTTTTGTGAAAATAGCAGTAAGGAACATGGATGAGGAAGTATCCTTGATATGAGATTTGAGGTCTCAAGTACATGTCTGAGAGTGGTATGGCTAAATCATGTAGTTGATCTATTTTTCATTTTTCAAAGAACTTCTACACTTATTTTCAAAGTGGCTTTACTATTTTTACATTCTCATCAGCAGTGAATCATTTTTCCCTTTTCCCACACCCAAACCAGCATTTGTTATTGTGTGTGTGTGTGTGTGTGTGTGTGTGTGTGTGTGTGTGTGTGTGTCTTAGCTATTCTGACTGGGGTAAGATAAAAGCTTCAAAGTAGTTTTAATTTACATTTCCCTAAAGACTAAAGATGTTGAATATTTTCTTTTAAATGGTTCTTAATCATTTATATTTCATCTTTTGAGATCTGTTTGTTTAGTTTCTTTTGGGGAGGTATGTAGTTATTTTATTTAGTATTTTTTATAATTGATTTATATTTCTAATATTATGTTTTAGATGATAGTTACATTTCTCCCTTCATTTTCCTCCCTCCAGAGTCTCCCATGTATCCCTCCTCACTATCTTTCAAATTCATGGACTTTTTGCCCACTAATTATTGCTGCATGCATACATTGTTTGCCTATACATATATTCTTATTTATAACCTGCTCAGTCCATATAACATTACTTTCATGTATGCTTTCAGTTTCACATACTTTGTTTTGCTTTCAATTTTCCTTTTCATTTTCAAGTTTAATGGATTATGCCAGTGTATCAATTCCTAAAATAGAAAGTGATGCTGAGATTTGACTGGTATTCTTTAGAATCGAATATTATGTTTTGAGACAATTATAATCTTACAAATACTAAGTCCTTCAGTTCCTATTCAGGCATTTTTAATTTTGTTAGCATGGTTCTTTAACCCAGGTTGTCCTAAGAAATAAGCGCAATAGGACGAAGTTATGTTTGTATTTATTTGGAGTGTGTGTGTATATGTGTGTGTTGTGGGTGTGATCATCTTGCACGATTATTCATGGACTAAAGCTATGATCTATATGCAAGCTGGAAGCCCAGGACAGCAGGTGGTACAGTTCCATTCCAAGCCCTAAGGTTTGAGATCCAGGACTGTCATTGTGTAAATCCCAGTCCCCAGGCCAAGAGAAAAATGTGCCAGATCAAACAGTCAAATAATGAGTAAGTCTCCCTTCCTTTGTGCTCTGTTTTTGTTCTGTCCTTCAGCAGACTGAATGGTGCCCACTTACAGAGGCAGAGAAGCCGCTTTATTCAGTCTACTCATGCAATTGCTTATCTCATTCAGAAACACCTTCACAGATATAGCCCAGAATAATTCTTAATTAAATTTCTAGGCATCCCACATTTTAGTAAAATTGACACATAAAATTAACCATAACCTTTAGTTCATATTCCTTACCATAAAGGCCTTACACATAACTTTATAAAAATAATTGCATTTGTGTGATAAGAAACTACTGACTAGAAAAAAAAAAATTGTAATTCACACACCAAGAAAAGATTGAATCCTGAAAACCAATGAACTCTTAACTGCATAGAGCATACAGCAGAAATATTTCTCTGTAAATATTTGTAGTCATGGTTACAAGAATCTGAACTTAAAAACCCACACAGGTACGAAAACATGGCATATTATCATTGTTATATAAATTTTAAATAAAAATTAAAGACAAATAACTATTGTTCCTATATTAACCATTAATACTACTATTCCTTTTTAACTTTTAAAAATATGTTTTACTTGTTCTCTGAAAATTTAACACATGCTTAAAGAATAACTTGATCAAACCCTAACTTCCTCTTTCAGTTCCCACTGGATACCCCTCAAAACGCCCTCTTATCACATATATGCTCTCACTAGGCCAAAACTACATAATTTTTAATTTCTGGTACTCTTTGTATCTTCCAAAATTAACTTGCTTCCACCTTGTGTCATTCATCATGAACTGAAATATTAAGTATCTCCAGTGATGACCAGTGCTCTAAATTTCTCTTTTGTGAAACATCTATATTGCATTTGGTTTATTTAGATGTAGTTTTGCTGGTAATAGAATGCCAATGTTAATTATTTTCTTCAAATCAAAAAAAGTCCTTCCTGAAGGAAAGAATCAGCCTCATAAGACTCAAAAAGTTGGAAAAACTTACACTGCTCTGCAGGGCTTTCCTGACAGTTACATAAACAATAAATAAATGTCTGGGAGAAGATTCCTAGGAAGAGCTCTCTCCAACTTGTAGGGAACTCCAGTGATGCCATTTTCATGAGTCATCATCCATGAAAGGCTGATGTATCTGTCTGTGGCATGCCTATTCCTAGGAGTAACCTCTCATCCATGATCCTATAAATCAGCCCTCACCAACAAATTTATTCACTCATCAAACAAGGCATGGTTGAGATCATTTTTCAGTCTGTTGTTAGTGCACTCTCTGGGATGAAGAGACAGTCATTCATGTCTCCATAGGCAAAGTTGGGTAACACTGGTCAGCAGAACCTTTCCTTCACTGCATTAGAGCCAGAGGTTACTACCTCCTGGCTTCTGTGATTCTCTTGAAAAGCCTACCAGCAGTGCCAGACTCCTTCTTGAAATTAATTGATCTTATGTTCACAACTGTTTTCTTTTTATAGAATATATTTATTCTTTTCTCTATGTTCTTTAGCATGTTTGTAGGAGTAATATAACAATCATTTTATGCTAATTTTACAATATGAAGTGTGTTCCAAGTGATTCTATTGGCTGCGCTCTTGGGGTTACAATTTTTTTCCTCTGACACATATTTTTGCTTCTTTAAATTCCAAAGTTCCTTTATTTCCCAGACATTCCTTCTAAAATGACCCATAGATGAGTTTAATTTGTATTCCCTTGCTAAAGACAATCTAAAGATTTATTTTACAGCCACCCAGAATAATAGACAGTTCACTTTAACCCCATAAGGAATTAAGCATGGTCAAGGATGGATAGCAATTTTCCTTCATCTCACTTTTTTGCCCTGGTTTCAATATTTTAAGCATGAAACCCATAAGAGAATATTGAATATCCTTCTTTCTTTCAAGGCTTTGACTTCTAAACATTGTTCACTGTACACAGTTTAAGTTTCTGTTTCTGTGCCAGTACCTAGCTACTTCAGCCCTCAGCTCAAGTACAGGGGAGAGAGTTGGATGCCTTGGACTCAGTCCTACCCAAATCCCAAACTGCCACAGCAGCTAGTACAGTTATCAAAAGCTTCCCCATCTTATCTTCCCCAGGACAGAGCACTTCTGTTAGATGGCCCTGATGCTCAGCCAATGCCTGGCTCCGCAAATGTTCCCAAAGGAGACCAGTCCAGGCAGGGGAGAGACACAGAAACTCTGCTATGTCCAACTGAAAAGGGATACTCTTTGCCTACTGTCTTCTAAAATGATGTATTTTTGCAATAATCATTTAGCCCTTGTTTATCCAGTAAAAATAGTGTGACATCCCATCTTCTATAGGTCAGAAATTTCAACCAGGCATTTGCTAGAAATTGCTAGCATTTGTAAACAGGAATCATGTGCAGCTCCCAGAGACCTGAAGATCATTACCAGAAGTGAAATCATGAAATGGGTAACATTTTAGTACCTTAGACTTCATGGGAGGACAAAATCCTTGCATTGAGAATGCGGGCAAACAGGCAGTTGATGCAATCCTGTTTATATTAGTGAATCCTTTCTCACTTTTTACTACTGCGCTCTGTATTGCCACCCCACCCCACCCCACCCCTACTGTACACACTGAAACACTAAAATCAGAATGATCTTCCTTTACTTCTAAGAATTATAATACAACTAAATTTTGTGCAAGAGTATTTGGAGAGGTTCTTATATGGTGAAATGCTTAGTATTCATCAATTAGCATCTTAGACCAACAGACAGAACCTCATAAGACTCAAATACACACAGACTATTAAAATCAAAAGCAAGAAGTTCTGAGCATGGAATTACAACACAGGAAAAGATAGTAAGAGACTGAAAGGCACAAGAGCGTCTAATCAGGAACAATGTACATCAGACACAATAACTCCACAAATTCCTTATAATTCCTCCCATTGAGTAACTGGGGACAGATATGAGGGTAGTCTCTCTCTCTGTTTTTGTTAGTCTTCAATAAAGCACCCCTACAAAGCCCAGTGCCACTGTGTTTAAGTTTCTCTGTGTTACTCAGCTTGATCACTACCAATATGGTTGATTATCACCTAGTAGCTTCCCCATAGTAATTTTAAGCAGAAAACAATGTGCAATGGATGTTTCAGTGTGTTCTCCATAAATATTTTATGGACATAGCTACATATCTAATTATGATGTATCACAGAACCCACCTCCTAAATGAAACTATTAACAGACTAAAATGGATATTACTCAGAAAGATACAGAAGTTTCTAGACCCAATTACATGTTCCTTTAAAGTAATAAAATATCCCTTCAGAAGTGATTAAATCAACTTACTCTGAAATAAATTTGTATTAACTATGGGAGTGCTGGAAAGCCAAGTAGCAGTTATAAAACAAGAAGAATGTAATTTCCCATGTTCCTTTTGTCCCTAAATCACTTCCATTTTTACGGCCCTTTAATTGCTTGGCTTCCCCAAATGTTTATTAAGTATCTACTATTAACATAAAAGAACATAACATTGAGATTCAGTAGGGCCAGTGTTTCCTTTGTGTGAATTTAGAATAATAATGACAATAATAATCACAATGAGCCACTGTTTAGCTTTTATTATCCAGTTAATACAGTAACGAAAAATAAGGGGCGGCCATAAATATGAAAGAGATTAAGGACAGATGTGTGAGAGGTTTGAGAGGGAGGGAAGGGAAGGGGAAAATGTTGTTATTCTATTATTATAACTTCAAAAAATAAAAGAGGTTTTTCAAAAGTTATAGTTCTTCAGGAACATTGAGAGTTTTTACAATAAACTAAGATCAAAAGAGTCTATCATGTGTTCCCCAATACCCGATCCTACTTCATTTTTTTTCTCTTCTTTCTTTTTTTCCTATTAGTGTAACCCTTCAAATGACACTGTTTCAAATATATAAAAAGAATAAATAATATTAGTTGAACATCACTCTTCCTCCAAAGCAAACCTTATTCACAATAGCTAGTAAAAAAAAATAAATCTGGAGTGAATAAACTATTGTGTTCTTGGAATATGAGTGTAAGAAATTTCTCTTGAGTTTTAAATAGGAATATTAAATGAAATAAATATTTAAATTTAAATATTAAAATATTATTTTAATATTAGGTAACTGGTAAAATAAATATTAAAAATAAAAACAGTATTTAATTTTTTGTTTTCTTGGTGTTCAATTTTTTTGTCTTAAGAAATTTTCCATTCATCTTACATACAATCACTATGCAAACTAAAGAGAAAGTTCTCAAAAGAAGAAACAAAAGGAACTTGGAAATATTTTTTAAATTTCAGCATTCTTAGGTACCACGAAAATGTGAATCAGTGAATGGCCACACCTCCAAGAATGTAAAGGCAGCACAAAGTGGACTTGGCAGTTTCTTTAAAATAAACAAAAGACACAAAGTTGGGAAAGTTGGGTGAGTAGAGAAGTGTGGATCTTGGATGATTTGGGGTGCCAAGTGAATATGATTACATTATATTGTATGAAACTCTCAAAGAACTGAGAAAAATTTTAAAAAGCTAAAAAGAAATAAAAACAGTAATAAGATATTTTTCAGTTTCGATCCCATAGATATTTTCAAGTTATTTTTCCTCTTTTTCTATTATTGTTTTCATTATAAGTAACTCCTTTTTATTTCAATAGAATGAAATAGTTCTCTGCTATTCCACTTAATGTTCCCCTAGCTCTTCTCTGTCTTTTGAGTTGCCCCTTAATGTTTTAGTTTTGATGTTTAAGCAGTATGTTATGGTGTGTATTGATGTTCACATTGCAATTCTAGTACACAGACTCAACTTGTCATCTCGCTGTAGCATTTGTCCTACCTTTTTACATGTTTTATGAAAGATTCTAGATAGAATAAATTTTACTGTGTCCTAGTTAGATTTTTCTGCTGCTGTTAAAAACAAAAACAACAAACAAACGTAAACCTCTGTGGCCAAAGCAACTTTGGTAGGGAAGGGTTTATTTCAACTCTCAGTTTTCAGGTCATTTAAGGAAGTGAAGGCAGGAACTCAAGGCAAGAATCAGGAAGCAAGCACTAATGTAGAAGCTATGGAGAGAATTTCTTCCTAGTTTGCTCCCTCTGGCTTGCTCTGTTTGTTTTCTTACTTACCCAGGGTCCACCTTCCACACATAGTTGGCTAAGCTCTCCACCTCAATCATTAATCAAGTAAACTCCCTATATAGACTTACATACAGGTAATTTGATGAAGACATTTTCTCAGGTGAGTTCTCTTCTTTCCAAACAACTCTCTTTGTCTCATGTTGATAAAAACAAACAACAACAGAAACAAAAGAAAACAAACAAACAAAATACCAAGTATGACAGCTGGTAAGCATTTTCTTGTATTCACTATTTAATTTTATTTTGTTTTAAATGAATGTATGACTCAATAAAGACACAAATATTGAGACAATTAAAAATTAATTTCAGAAAAAAATGGAAACAGGGTCATAAAAAACTATTATTTAGAAAATAAATTGACAAACATAGGCTGGAGTGAGGGAATGTTTATAAATCACATGTTAGATAAAGGACATTTATCTATATTTAACAGCAAAATGGCAAGCAAGTTAAAATGGACAAGATTGTTGAATCAATCCCTCATAAACAACCTAGTTGATAGACATACAATATGTGCTACATGTTACACTTTTCAGGAATGTACACAATCAAAATGAGCTCATGCCACACACTGCTATGGCACCAACAGTAGTAACGTTTGATGTGGACAGAACTCAACTACAAGTCTCACAATTACTACTGAAAGAGTAAAATGAAAAAATAACCATTGGAAATTAGTATTTTCTTATAGTCATATTCATATAACTTGTGATTTATAAACAAGACTCAGAATGCTACAGAATGGGAACAAAATGAGCCAACTATATTCTGTGGAATACTTATAAACATGATTCTTAAAATTATTATGCCATGTGAAGGCAAAGGCAAAAGAGTATAGAATGTATTTTTACACCTGTATAACTTCCCAGACCAAATAAAACCAAGAGTGCGGGGATAGACATTCAATCAATAATCCAAACAATAAACTTTCAACTAGGACAGCCTGCACAAAACATACATAATAGTGGCCTGGAAGGAGTAACATGGGATGTTCTAAGAGAATGGAAATGATACGTACCATGATAACACTACTGTGAGTTACACAGGTGGAAGAATTTATCAAAGTTCATCAAACCACGGACATAAGATACATGTTTCTCACTGAAGAATTTTGCTGCAGTTTACATATTTATATATCAACTTACAATACACATAAGTACAATAAGATACAGAACAACAGAGAATACTAAAATTCCACCATAGACCTTCCAGATACTTTGATCAGAATTGTGTTCTGTGCCCTGTTTCATTTGCTGGCATGTGTTCTGAGGCAGCATGAAGTGTAGATGAATTTGCTCTCTCCATTCTGAGAAAAGAATGAAAGATTGGGAGAGAGATGTAACCTACTCATAGCCACATAACTCTTAAGATAACAGAGGGTTGGAACGAAGGTCACATCACCATCATTGATAGAGCCCTTCCTCTTCATTGGGTTGATTTTACAGATCAGAGTTTAAAACACTGACTCCTCCTACATGAAAAATTAATCTTCGTGAAAACCAAATGTGATATGACTTTGGGTAGGCAAAAAGATTTCATAATCTAAGTTATTATAGTCATATAGTGTTGCATAGTTGTGAATTGATTAAAAAACATACAGTTTAATTGACCACAGAACTTCATATTGATTGAGAAAGAGACAGAAGAATCAATAGATGGATATTTCTTAGCTTGGGCAAAAAATCAATAAAGGAGAAATACATTCATCATAACTCTGAGAATACTTTCTTATAAAGATGAATGACAGATGCATATTCCAGATAATTTGTGAGACTGTGTTCTGACACTATAGTATTTGTGTCCCAGTTCAGGTTTGTTCAAGGGATCTCTCAAGATTGCACTGATATGGTTTAATGTAAATACTCTAATTTCAGTCTTTTCGATTTAGTAAAATCCACAATTATGTAACCATTCCTACAGTCAGGTTCAGCATACTCCTATAATACCATTAAAGTACCCACATTGTCAGTAAGACTACAGCACTCAGACTCCAGCAACTGCTGATTGAATTTTGGTTCATAGTTACAATTCCCCAGAATTCAAATACATTGAATAACAGATGCAATGTTTCAATGTCCGACTTCATTTAATCAGCATCATTAAGATTAAGCTCATGTTTTGCATGTATCTCTCTCTAGTCCATTCATCCTGTTTTTAAGTAGCATGACATTGTTTATTCTTCTTGCTTTCAATTCAGTAGTTTAGGGGTATTTGAGGTTGGAAGATTATCAATACAGCAATTCTAAATAGTGCCACACACGTTTTATGTAAACATGGGTTTTCATGGTTCTTGGTTAATTACTTAGGAATACGATTCCTAGGTTACATGGGAATGTATGTCTAAGTTTATAAGGACTCGTCAAATTGTTTTTCAAGGAGGGCACAAAATTTTGTATTTCAATTAGAAGACTACTGAACGCAGTCATTACTTTTCCTTGCCAGAAATTGCTAATGTCACTTTTGATTTACTTGACACACTCTATTAAGTGTGTGGTGGTATCTATATGCAGCTTTAGTTTGCATTTCTTAATGACATCTGACATTCATCACTTTCCAGTCATATTTTCCTCAATAAAGTACTGTTATCATTTATCAGTTTTAATCATTTAATCCTTATAAGGAAATTGGTATGATATATCTCTATATGAACATATATATATATATATATGGAGAGAGAGAGAGAGAGAGAGAGAGAGAGAGAGAGAGAGAGAGAGAGATACATTAGTTGTACATATTTCCTCCCTGTATTACTGATAATTTATATTTTGGAAGAAATAGTATGTTTTGAAAATTGAAAACATTTACTTTGGACAGCTTCCAAATAATCTTTTCTTTTGGGAATGTGTTCATTTTCTCTTTAAAAAAATATAATTCTCTAAGTAAAAGTTACTCTCCATTGTTCAAGGTACATGCTGAAATTTATTTTACATATGTTATCTACTTGATTCCCCATAATTTATAGAAAACAGCAAGTGTTTTTCTCCATTTAATTTATTTAGTAAATACAGCAATTTCAATCTTCTATTAGTGGTTGTCTCCCTCCTCTGGTATGACAATCATCAACAGGTCTTTCCTTTCATTAATATCAAATTACCTTTGTAATAGACAATTTATGTTAATCTTGAATCAATAATTTTTTGATATGTATGTTTTACATATTAGCTTTTCCTTAGCACAAAATGTATTAAACTTCTGTCTGCATTTCATTTCAATTATCTGTTCAGTGTTTAGACTAAAATTTGCAATAGTATGCTTTCATAGATCAGCTATTCTGTTTTGGAATTTGTACCTTGCATTGTTGTAATCCAAAACATTACCAGGATTGGCATACCTTCTCCATTATAAAATAAGGCTTTCTTTGCCTCTGATTTGATAACAACCCAATGTATGAATTAATTAGCTTGCTACTAAGGGTAAGTCACATACCATATTTTGACTATTTTCAAAGTGAATCTAGGTGGAACTCTAAATACAGTAGAGCCAATAAATTAGCTGTGAATAAGTCCAAGCATCTTTTATCTACACGTGGAAATGGGTAAATGGTAGCAGCCACAATCTAGTCAAGAAGCAAAATAAAATAGTTCCTAACCCTAATTACTCATATAAGGTTTAACATTACATCACATTCAGTCTCTATTCAGTTGCTCACATGTAATTAGCAACTAGAATGTCAGCCAAAATCCCCATGCTGTGGCTGCCATACTTTCTGTTTCTATTCTGATTCTTCATTTACACCAAGCTGTTTTGCCCTCAAAACCAACTGTTGAGAATGTATCATTGCTTTTAATGTTTATTCAATTTGACTCATAAATTCCAAAATCAGTTTTGTGATGAAAAGGGTCAATTATATGACTTACAGGAGTAAAAAATTGTTACATCTTGAGATTGCAACATTCTTCATCCAATGCTCTCTTATTTGCATGATTCAAAAATTAAGAATTCTGGTTGTGAAATAGAACCCATAGAAGGAAATATACAGAACCAAGAGATTAGGTAAGTGTCTATCTGTGAAACTGTAAACACATTTATTTACCATTTTTAATCTGTTTGTAAAGTATTCAGTGTTATTATCTTTTCTCATATAGAAATGCTCATTTGAATATATGGGATATTATGAGCCCAAAGAGATACAATTTGAACATTATGAAGTTATAAATTGTAAATTAAGTAGGGAATGTCATGGAACACAGATTCTCTAACATATTTCAGGATGAAATTCAAACTGTTGCAGGTTATTTTAGTCAGTCACTGTACATGTCACAGATAACTCATTAACTTTATAGAATAAAATTCCTTTAAAAAAAAGTCTACCTCAATTCTATGAGAACCAGATCTAATTATTTGTTCCAAAAATCTGTTATTTTATGAAGTTTCATAAACAGACAATGTTGAAACTGCTAACCAAGTCTGACAGTAAAGGTTTTCACCACTTTACTGGCTGACCCAGTGCAACCTGACTTGTAATACCAAAAAAAAAAAAAAAAAAAAAAAAAAAAAAAAAAATGGCATGTGGACCTGGTGGGTCCACTCCAGTTAACTAATATGGCTGGCACTGACAACACTGACATCCTCAACAGTTCCATTAGATTATAATTGCAGAAATAAAATCAGTTCATATCAATTCATAAGCTGCTGTGTTTTGAGATACGTTAGTTGTCATGTAACCTTAATTAGGACAGAAAATTATCCCATCACTTTGCGAAGTTTCAGCATACCCACTTTGTATGCCCTTGAGCCACTTAGGCTTTCTATTACTATTTCTACATCAATACTGTCTTATAATGTTAAAAAAGACAGACCAAAAACAGATGATGAAGAAATTAGAAAATTGTATTAACTATATGAGACAAAGGGATAAATTAAGACTTCATTTTGTTGTAAATTTCAGATTAAAGAATGCAGTGTAAGCTGGACAGTGGTGGCACACGCCTTTAATCCCAGCACTTGAGAGGCAGAGCCTGGTGGATCTCTGTGAGTTCTAGGCCAGCCTTGGCTACCAAGTGAGTTCCAGGAAAGGTACAAAGCTACACAGAGAAACCCTGTCTCAAAAAACAAAAAACAAACAAACAAAAAGAAATCAGTGTAATTGAATCCAGAAGATGCTTGCTTTCAGTTCCACATGTTATGATTAATTGAATACCTAATAACATAAAAAGGCACACCTACAATCCCAGCACTGAGGAGCCAGAGGCAGGTGCACATCTGTGGGTTCGAGGCCAGCCCAGTCTACACTGTAAGTTCCAGGCCATCCAGGGATACCTAGAGAGACCCTGTCTTAAAACAAAAAAAAAAAACAAGCAAACAAAAAAGTCAAACATAGAACAGCAAGGTATTGAAGGGTCTGGGAACATATTAGTTAGAGAAATCCTTCATACTTTCTGTCCTAAGAAGTGTGTCACATGACTCTTAAAATTGACAAAGAATATATTTCAAAGGCAGTGGTTCTTAGGTGAGAGTTGTGTTGTGTCCCACAGGATATATAGTGGTAAATAGAAACCTTTTGTTCCAGATCTGCATAGGAAAGATAAGAAAGACACAGACAGTTGCCACAGAGATGCCATAGGATGCTGCTAAACACCCAACAATGTGAAGACAATACCAGAAACAAGAATTACCATCCCAAAGATGACAATCACATCCAGACCAGAAAATCTTGACCTAAACTATAAAAATCCATGGAGTTCATCTATACAGAAGTTTCCAGCTTCCCCTTACTGTTATCAGTTGGTAAGAAACAGGGACTTCTTAAATTATCACTGTGAATCTTCCCTCCAGTCATATACTCAAGACACAGGAATACTAATTTGGGGGGTAATATACAAAGTATATATCAAAAGATAGATTAAAAACTACAAAATAAAGAGAAGTGATGTTAAAACACCCAAATACCTCAAGAACTAAAGAAATAAGGGACTGTAAAATGAGGAGCGAGCATGTAGATTATGGTTATTCTAAATTCTAATCTCAGCTTTCTCGGTTCCAATAAATAAATTTGGGCAAAATATGTGGCCTCTAGGAATTTCCCCATCCTCATCTGTGAAATGGAGCACAAGTTTTAGGGTAATCAATATGCAGTAATTTATTTGAAGTGCACTCATGAAAGTTCCTGGGATGTATGTGTGATGATATTAAGCCATGCAGGGATACAGTTAGAGGAAAGATAGATTTCTCCAGAAGGTCATATTAGGTAGGATTGAGATAAGTGAGAAGAAAAAAAAACAGGTATTTTTTACTATCAAGCTATAGAAAATGCCTGACCTTCCCTTCTCTGTCTCTTTTCACTGCCTCTGTGGCATCTACTTCCTCTACTCTGAAATGATTATTTGCAAACCGAACCAAGATGTTAGGTCATGTAGATTAACCAGGCAGGATAAGACAAGTATAAGATCAAAAAATTTTTCCTCCATTTCCCACTTTACTTTCATTTACTGTTAAAATTTTTAAACTCCCTTATGTCTTTATATATCTTCAAGTTTGGCTTATTGATAATTGCATAATACTCAGATGAGAAAATCATAGGTTACATCTAATTGAGTTTTTGGCCAAAAAAGTTCTATGGGAATCCCCAAATAGACTAAGCTATAGCCAAGGCTATTGGTTGCTGTCTAAAATTGATGTTAAGGCATCATTGTTGAAGACAGCACCCACAAAACTTACTGAACATGGAGAAGTTGGGCTTGTGCCTACCTAGAGCTGAGGAGTCCCTGCAGGTGTCATACAGGGAAGCAAACCCTGAGAAAAGACAGGAATGAAAACCTACCACCGTTGGACTAAAGTTCACGAATTTCCCCCAGCTTAGTTCAGTTGTCTCTGTAGATTTCCCAATCAAGATTTTGACCCTCCTTGTTCATATAATACCTCTTCCTTCTTTTCAACTGGCCTCCCAGAGCTCAGAGCCTGGTGCTTGGCTGTGGATCTCTGCATCTGCTGCCAGTGGAACCTGCAGAGGACCAGACTAAGCCCTTTGCACACAGGAGACAGTTGTTTTGCTTGGTCTGTTTGATGGGCCCCTGGCAGTGGGATCAGGATCTATCCCTGGTGCATGAGCTGGCTTTTTGGAGCCCATTACCGAAGGTGGGATGCCTTGCTTAGCCTTGATGCAGGGGGAGGGGCTTGGTCCTGCCTCAGCTGAATGTACCAGGTTTTTCTGAGTCATCGTAGGAGGTCTTACCCTTTCAGAGGAGGCATTGGGGGGTGGGCTGGGGATGAAGGCTGTGGGGGCAGGAGGAGGGTTGAGAAGGGAATCTGTGTTTGGTATATAAAAATGAATAAAAATGTTCTTGAATTAAAAAATATGGAAACCCAGTGCAGATGGACTTTATCAACCTGGATTAGACTTCAGGGAGTCTAATAACAGGTGGTTTATTCCCAATGTATTTAAACCCAATATAGTTTGGGCACAAGGAGGCATAATTACACTGAAAGACAACTCAAGTACATGTCATTTCTACCAAGAAGATGTGTTCTACAGATAGGCTACTTGTGCTAGTTTAAGGGTGTAAGGGTCTGTCCTGGTCTCAGTCATACAGATAGCATAGAGGTCATTTGAGCTATTAACCACCTCTGGTCCTGCTTGTGGGAGCTTGGGAGATCCTCTGGCTATCAGGGTCATTTAGATTACTAGCCACCTCCGGTCTTAAGTTGTAGGAGCTTGATATGGCCTGGCCCACCAGATAACACAGATCACCAGGCAGTTAATCATTTCCAGTTCTCAAATTTCTGTATGGAAACACAAATTTTTCATCTTTCCTATTGGAAAGACAATCCTGTATGTTTAAGCAGTCCTGGTTTCTCTGGAGATCTGTGGGCTTCTTTGCTATGCTTCCAACATCTAGCCTCCACCCATAATGACTAGTGTTCATGGTACTAAAAGGTACTATGCACACTACCAAAGGAAAAAGATAAGCCAACCCTGCTACAAACCCTTCCATCTAAAAGGTGACCTACCTATAAGATGCACTGTTGGAATACTGGCACAAAACTTGTGGGAGTAACCAAAAAACATTGGATTGGATCTAAGACCCACTCAATGACACAGAACTGATGCCTGGCACTGCTTGAATGGTCAAGAGCCCAAGACTAGACAGGCCAAAGCCCTAGGGGAAACCAAATGCTAATGAATAAAATGACTCCTATACCCATACAACAGTGTCTTTCTCAGCCATCATCAGAGAAGCATCCTCCTTTGGTAAATTGGAACAAATATGGAAAGATCCACAGCTAGATAATGCGTAAAATGAAAGATCTCAGAACATTTAGTCCTAAGCAGGATGTCTCCATCACATCTCCCCCACCCCCAGGGCTTAGGGAACCCTTAAAAAGAGGAGGCCAGAATGATATAAGAGTCAGAGGGGATGGAGGATATCCAGGAGACAGGGCCTTCTAAACACAGGACTGATGCACAGATGAATTCACAGAGATGGTGGTGGCATATATAGGGCCTTAACATATCTGTGACAGATGAAGTCTGTCTTAGTTAGGGTTTCTGTAGCTGTAAAAAGACACCATGACCACAACAACTCTTATAAAGAAAAACATTTAATTGGAGCTATTTACAGTTTCAGAGATTTAGGCCATTATCTTCATGGCGGCATGCAGGCAGACATGGTACTGGAGACGGAGCCAAGAGTTCTACATCTTGATCCACAGGCAATAAGAAGTGAGCTGTCACACTGGGTGTCACTTGAGCATAGGTGAGACCTCAAAGCCCACCTTTGCAGTGACACACTCCCTCCAACAAGGCCATACTTCTAAATAGTGCCACTCCCTATGAGCCTATGGGAGCCAATTACATTCAAGCTACCACAAGGTTCCAGCACTGACAGAAAGTGGACATAAGCTCCCATCCCAAACCCAGAAGCTATTCCAGTTGAAAACTACTCACAAAAGAAAAATTAGTTTTCTCCAATGAAGTCTCAATGGGTATACAAACCACTCTTAAGGGCAGGCCCCATACCCAGCAGTAGATGACCAACACAAGACAAACTCAGTGGCATTTTTGAAGGTTCTTTGTCTGATAATCAGGGGATTTTACTCTTTTGATTTGTTTGCTTTTTAACTTTACTGTCCCTTTGTAAGGCTTCCAGTTTTCTGTTTTTATAGGATTTCTGTATGTGGTGACGTGTGTCTCTGCATCTATATATGTTTTTTGTGCTTGTTCTTAGGCTCTTTTGGTTGTTTGCTTTATCCTAGTCTGTATTTTTATATTTAATTTTATTGATATTTTTTGGATGCCCATTTGCTTTCTAATGAGAGAAAGAGAGAGAGAATGATCGGGTGTAGATTTGGATGGGAGGGGAAATGGGGAAGATCTTGAAAGAGTTAGGTGAGGAGACAATGTTATGAGATTATGTTATACGAAAAAATATTTTCAATAAAAAATTAAATGGTAAAGAAGAGATCTTATTTTCCAAATGAGTAGATTTTTAACCATTTCTAAACAATAAGAGAGTAAGAGTTGTTAATGTCGGGGTGGTGTGCTTGGTGCTCCTAAGTTGAATTCATGCATATTTTGGAAAAGGACAGAATTGTCTGGTAAACTAAAAATGCAAAATGAGGCTGTCTGTGTCTCATCAGGACATCACATAAACATCATAATAATACATCTTCATCTAGAAAGCAGAGAGAATTCTACACATACTCTAAATTGAGCCAGGATCATAAATAGCAAAATGGATGTCAAGTGCATTCATCTATACACAGGCTATTGTAAAAATAATATAGTTTCAATAACAGATATTGTTTTCCTAGAAAACAAATAAGAACAGAGAACATAAGCAATTTCATCTGAGGTCATTCAATACAACATTTTAAGGACACAATCAGAAATGCAACATCAATTTGTAACAAGAGTTTCTAACTTGTTGATTCCAGAAGCTGTGGTAAGGGATTTCAGATAGAGTGTAAGGTAACAACACCACAAATAAATCAATACCTGTCACAGGGGTTACTTTATTTCCCAAAACACATGCTTCTGCAAACCGATAAATCTATAGCAGGCTGCTTTTTTGTAACCTGTGTACAGCTTCCATCTACTTGCTTTCCAAGAGTGAAGAATCTTTAAAATGCTACTAATAGGTAAAATGTTAAATAGTTACAAACATATTTTGAGAAATAAAAGACATATAATATAAACTACAAAATCACTGAAGTGAGTCTAAAGCAAATAAATATCGCACTGTGGAATGGTTTCTGAGCTAAATGTCTTTGAATGGTGAATTTCAGAATCATAAGCAGGAGACTATGATACCTCGTGTATACACGTGTGTCTTCCTGCATTATTTTCTTAAGAAGCTGCCAACATTTCTGCATTTAGACATACAGAATGCTTGAACCACTGGTGTCATTTGACTTTAAATGGTTTCAGTAAATTTTGAGACAACTGTTAAAATTGATTTTAATGCTTGATTTACCAACAGAGCAATAGTTGAGAAATAGAGTAGAAAATGCATATAAATTAGGTTATTTTGCAAATTGGTAACATCTTCAATATTATCTTCCCTTTCTTAATGGATTTAAATTAGAAACACTAATGACTATGTTAGCATATTTTGTGCTCAGTTGGAGATACCAATAGACGGGTTCTTTGCATACATTTGGAGAGATATAACAGTTAAATATCATTAGTACAAAAATCAAAATAATATTTCACTGAAAATACAGAGCTTTAAAGAATTTTCAAATGTATCTCACAGCATTTCAAATAAATTTATGGGGTAGTTATAAACCAGTAAACCATGCTGAAAGGAAAACTAATTATTAAAATGAATAATTTTCCTTCTAACTAAAATGATTTTTTTAAATTCTGTTTCAATGTTGGATTATACTCGAATGAGATCTACTATTCACTTTACTATATCAGAATTTAACAAATGTTGATTCATTGGGTTCATGGCATCATGTCTTTAATATTATTTTAGCACCTGAGCTTTTCTATCCATTTTTTGTTTTATATTTTACAGGGTTCTTACTAGATGGAAGACAGAAATCAGGACTAGTGGTGTCAAGGCTTTTTAGCAACTTACACATATCAATTCTCAACTGAGAGTTCTTGGCATGCCCAATTAGGAGAAATTTATAGAACATAATACCAGCAAACAGTCTGGAAGGACTAGAACTAGAATGCAGAGATGGATGTGCTCTATCTATCTATCTATCTATCTATCTATCTATCTATCTCTTTCTTGACCAGAGGTGTTAAAAGTCAACCCCAGTTTCACAGACCATTAAAAACGAGCATGAACTACATAAAACCCTTTCTCAAAACAACAAACTTAGGGGGCTGAAGTGATAACTTAATGGATAAACATTTGCTATGCAAGAACAAGGACCTAAATTTAAATCCCTAAAACCCATGTAAAGCGAGGTGCATTATGGAAACAAATGTCTGTAATCCTAGCACTCCTATAGTGACGTGGGAGACAGAAACAAGAGAATCCAGGTTGGATCATGGGCCAGAGAGTCTCATGCACAGTGGGGAACAACCACAAAAACCATGCCTCAAACATAGTGGAAGGTGAAGAGCAATATCTGAAGCTATCCTCTGACCTCTACATGCATTTTTGCACACATACATGCACACACATCATACATACATACACATACAAACATGCACCATAAAACAATAAAAGAAAAAATCAGATCAAAAACTAAAATTAAAAAAAAAAAAAGATTGTGAATTTAATCAATCATGTCTTCTCACAAAGAAGTGTTAAACCTCAAAGCTTCAGAAATGTTTTTATTTAGGAGTATCTTTTCAGAGATAATCAACATAAAATTAGATTATTAGAATGGACCTTAGTCAGATATGCCTGATGGCCTCATGGACAGTGAAATTTTGGGCATAGAGACATGAAGAGGAAAGAGCTAGTGTAGACATGTAAAGGAGAAGATGGCCATTGGGACTGGAGAGATTCAGCAAACCACAGAATATCAAAGAGTTCAATAAACCATCACGAATAAAGGAGATACCAGAAAGAATCTTTCCAGTAGAGCCTTCTGAAGGAGTGTGCGATGCTGACACACTGATTTTGGACCTCCAACCTCTACTCTCCAGCTTAACATATTTCTGTTGGTCCATCCATTCAGTTTGATGCAAATTGTAATGATAGTTATTGAAACTCAATGGTTTATCTAATCCTTCCAAGAAATTTAAAATTTTGCATTGTTAATGAATATTAGTGTGCTAAAAATAATTTGGGGGATAAGACACATTAGATTTTATACTGTAGAAAGTATAGATTTATACTTTCTGAGATCCATTTATACATCTGCTGATAGTTTAAATTTATACGTCAACATACACAAGGACTATTTTGATAATATCTGGCCCAAATTTTAGGAAATGTGCTAATTAGAAATTTTGATGAAAGATATGCAAAAGATTTTTATGCCTAGCAGAAATTGCTGGGACACTATTTTAAGATCATGTCTTGGTATTAATGTGATATCAATGCCATGATCTCTCACTTCACAGCAAAGGTCTTCTACTGGCCATAACTCACTTCTTTGGCTTACAACAGATGTTTCCTGGGTTCAAATATTACATCTCTGACCTTAGATATCAAAATGAAACTGGCAATGCAATTTACCATCAGGCAGTAGATCTTCATAGAATTTAGGAAATCAAGTCTGTAAATCAAGATTTACAGAAAACTATTAGGTGAAAATCATAACCTACCAAACCTACCAAAAAATACAAACAGAGCTGTATTTTTAAGTAAGGCCAAAATATGCAAAATAAATTAGATGAAGAGGCTTTTCTGTTTTTTATGTTTTTGAGATTATAATAGAAGTACAGCATTTCTCCCTCCCTTTTCCTCCCTCCCAACCCTCTCGTTTACTCCTCTAGCTCTCATTCAAATTCTGGGCCTTTCTAAAATCTAATTGTAGTTACATTATGTGGTGTGTGTGTGTGTGTGTGTGTGTGTGTGTGTGTGTGTGTGTTCCTGAAACTTTTTAAGAAATCAATTTATTCTAGAAATTAGACAGGACAAACTGGAGAAATTAAGAGAAAAAATTTAAAAAGTGATTAAAAAAAAAAAAACCTCAGCCTTTGTTAGCTAAAACACAATCACTCTCCCCCAAAAAACTTTTAGCTGTATTTTTTTGTTGTTTGTTTGTTTGTTTTTTGATAAATCACTGTCTCCCACTCATAAGGAAAACAAATTGGTATTTGTTCTAGGGTCTAATGTCTGATATCGTCTTCAGTTTTGTAGCAGAAGGAAGCCAGAAGAAGAAAAAGAGGAGAAAGATGAGGAGGAAGAAGAGAAGGAGGAGGAGGAGGAGGAGGAGGAGGAGGAGGAGGAGGAGGAGGAGGAGGAGGAGAGGGGGCCAGGGGGAGGAGGAAATTAATTTGGAGCTAGAAATTATTTTGGGGGCAGAGAAGTGCTTAGTGTTCCTGAGGCCTTGAACCCAACTGTGTGTGTGTGTGTGTGTGTGTGTGTGTGTGTGTGTGTGTGTGTGTGTGTGAGAGAGAGAGAGAGAGAGAGAGAGAGAGAGAGAGAGAGAGAGAGAGAGAGAGAAGTTTACATTTCAAAGTTAAATTAAGGGTGGTAGCTGAGCATTTCTTACTGTCTCTTTCCAGCTTTACAACCTGTGTCAAGGGGAAACCTCAGCCTCAGTGTCCTTATCTGATTCTGGGGGGAAAAGTCCTTTAAAGAGTTTGGAAGAAAAGATTACTTGAAGTTCATCAATGAAATATAGATGCATGGGTCCCTCTAAGAAGAAATGAACAATGAGGTCAAAGGAATAACTAAGGGTTTTTATGACTCAAACTAATTAGAAATTGGAACCATGTGACAATAAATTATTTTGTAATTCCTCAAGTCCCTTTTTTGACCCATATTAATATTTTTAATTGAATGCCTTCTTCATTTCCTGAGAATCACATCTGGGGGAGCCTATGAATAATTATTCAGGGATTGCCAAACAAGCGCCATGGAAAGCAGGGAACCCCACAACAATCTACACCTACCATGCCCTGCTTTGGCTTTATACACACACACTTCCAAACTTCAGGAACTCTTCCTGTGTCTTTCACTTTATAATTTCTGATTTTCTAAGGAATTTACCTCACCTGCTCTTTTTCTTTCACTAATCTCTCTGAAAAATGTATAAAATACAAAATCAAAGGAAGTATGAAAATGTCTATCTGCCAACACCCTGAGTGACAGATGGGTTGCTGAATTTTTCTAGATCCTTTTTTTTTTTTTTTTGAGTCATGTTGCCCCCAGGATAGTTCTTTCCTCACTGCTCAGGAGAATACAGTTGAATGGAGGCATTTGTAGTGAGAACTCCTACCAATCTTGGCCAGCAGGCTTCTGTGACAAAGTCAAGTCAATTGGATTCCTCATACAAAATAATCAGTATGTCAACCTTATCTCCATGTCCAAAACTATCCTGGACATTGAGGGGACAGGATGGTCACTGTGACCCTTACCTTCTGACTGTGGCTCTTTTGCCTCTGTTTGAGCTACAGCCTGTTATCTGGCCCTGATTTTGTGTAAGCACAAGTGTGTATATGTTGATGTAAGCTCATGGACAACCAGAGTCCACACATCTCTGTTCTAGAGAGGATCTCACTAATGTTATTTCTAGCATTCTCTTCTTACATCCCTGTCTCTACTTCTTCATGGTCTGCAACAAGTAGGACTCCCCTCCCTGTTCATCTTAACATGCCTTATAAACTTTCATGCTTGGAGTGTTGTGGTAGTATTGTGTTCCCCAAAATATTGTGCAAGCTAATAAACTTATTTGGAGTCAGAGAACAGAATGGCCACAATATTAAACATGAGGATAGGCAGTGGTAGCATACACCTTTAATCCTAACATTCCAGAGACAGAAATCCATGTGGATCTCTGTGAGTTCAAGGCCACATAGGAAACAGCCAGGTGTGGTGACACGCGCCTTTAATCCCAAGAAATGAGCCTTTAATCCCAGGGAGTGCTGGCAAAAACAGAAAGATATGTAAGGGGTGAAGACCAGAAACTAGAAGCATTTGGTTGGTTAAGCTTTTAGGCTTTGGAGCAATACAGTTCAGCTGAGAGGCATCCAGTCTGAGGAAACCGGATCCGCTGAAGAGCTAGCAAGGTGAGGTAGCTGTGGCTTGTTCTGTCTCTCTGATCATCCAGCATTCACCCCAATAACTGGCCTCAGGTTTGATTTTATTAATAAGTACCTTTAAGATTCCTGCTACAGAGAGTCTCAGCTGTTTTCTTGGGTTCTGGTATTATTAGCTTTCTGGGAACAATAAACATGACAAGATCCCTGGAAGATGTTCCAGCTGCCTAATCTTATACCCTAGATTCTACCAATCCTACTAGGGGCAACGAACAAAGAAGACAGGAATGGTTCCTTCCCACAGAAAAGGAAAACTAGCAGGAAGACAGGACCGTCTCCTTGTCCCTCTCCCCTTTCTTTTCTCCTCCCCTACCCTCTCTCTCCTTCCATGACTATCTTTGCAAGAATATGTTTCTCAAAGAATTTTAGCTCACATCCTGCTCCCCCCCTGCTTACATGATTATTGAATGCCTGTTTGCATAAAAAGAACAGAAATAAAAACATCAATTCTTTGAATCTCCTTCTACTGATATAGTAGAGTATCGATAAAATCATGTGGTCAAAGTTAATATTTAAGTATTTCAACAAAACAGTCACAATCTCACTCATGATTATTTTCTAAATTCATATAGCCATCCGTATAATTCGAATATTCCTATTTAAAGTTTTCCTTTAGATACTAAACATTTTAATATTTACTATAAAATACTTCCACATTTTACTTGCTAAACTTGATAACGGTCAGTGTCGCTGCAAGCTAGCTTGATGAAAATATGAAAGCATAATTGACACTTTTCTGTATTCCTCCCAAGTATAATTAATATTAATTGATACATTCCTATCTCCATTTTCCAAGCTTTTCTACAGACATTTACCATGACTTCTTATAAAGCTACCTGAAATAGAAGTCTACACAGTTTTATGCCAGCAACTTTCCTCTGAGCAGAGAAATGATGAATCTGAATGCTAACTAGTGTATCCAAATCTGTGTGGTTCTTATTAATGCCACAGCTAGCCGGGGGAAATGTTGTCTGAAGAGGTACAAAGCTAAGATGATTTTCGCAAAGTAGAGTGGAAATGAGCAGCAAATCAATTTCATATTTAAATCCAGTAACATTTAGTAACATGTGGATGTGATGACGAATTACAAGATCAACTCACAAAAGAGAAGATGCATTTCAGAGTTGTCATCTGACTTTCTCATTGTGACTGCAGTGGAAATTCCAGGCAGTATTAACTTTTGTTTCAAAAAACTTTGTTTTTTTGTTTTTTAATAATTTCTCTCTCTCTCTCCCTCTCCCTCCCTCTCTCTCTCTCTCTCTCTCTCTCCTCTCTCTTCCTCTCCTCCCTCTCTCTCCCTCCAAACACTCCTCCCTCCCTTCCTCCCATCTCTTTGGGGCAGTGTGTACACATGTTGTAGCTTGTGTACGGAAGTCAGAAGACAACTTGGGGAATCAATTCTCGCCTTCCACTGTGTGGGTCTTGGGGATCAAACTTGGGTCCTCAGTTTGACAGCAAGCACCTTTACTCATAAAGCCTTGCCCCTGGCCCCTCAAAGATAAAAATTTATGAACAGTTTTCAAAAATCAGTTTTATGTTTTTAAGAGTTTAATGATGTTGTGGAAAACCTGAATGGGAATATCAATAAATCCTTTACAAAATATAAGTTTGCTTTTGCCAGTCATAAAATTAATTTAATCACTTCTTATTATTCATTGTATCAAAATTGGATTGAAAACTTGATCCAAGATATTAAAATGTATTTTTTATTTTTAATCTTTTAATAAGGTATAATCTTAAAATGAAAAATACAGAAAAGGTGAAATTGCAAGCCTATTTCTACAAAGAATCTGATCTGTTCAAGAGAAACTCACCCATATTAAAACCACAAGTCAGAATATTTCCAGAAACAAGTCCTCTCATTTCCCTACTTACTCCTTGACATTCCTGAATAAAATCACTTCGTTGCTATGGAATGTTCTGTATGTCAAATGTGTGGCTCTGATTGGTTAATAAATAAGACACTGATTGGCCAGTGGCCAGGCAGGAAGTATAGGTGGGACAAGCAGAGAAGAGAATTCTGGAAAGTGGAAGGCTGAGGGGAGAGACGCTGCCAGCCGCTGCCATGAAAAATGAGATGTAAGGTACCAGTAAGTCATGAGCTATGTGGCAACTTACAGACTTATAAAAATGGGTTAATCTAAGATAGAAGAAGTAGATAAGAAGCCTGCCACGGCCATATAGTTTATAAGTAATATAAGCATCTGAGTGATTATTTTATATGTGGGTTGTGGTGCTGTGGGGGCTTGGTGGTAGATGGAGAGAAAAACTCCAGCTACACTTTGTGAATTTCTATCCTGTCATAACTGCTTAGATTGTTGGAGAAATTGTACAGCACATATACCACTGAGACTGTCATTTTGAGTTATACTTTTGTTATTCGTGCTTATTGTTAGGTTCTGATAATTCATTTGTCTTCTTTCCTGTATAATATTCCAGTATATCAAGAATGTATTTATATCGTTGTATTTATCCATTACACTGTTAACGGTATTTGAATGGTTTGTAAAAATAAACTCTCATGAAAAAATGATGCTAGAAACGTTGTTAATGCCCTTTTATGCAAACAAAAACATCACACAAATGAGGAGAATATCATATTTAATAGATGCTACTGTCAATGGAAGGAACATCTACATGAAAAGAAATCTTAGAAAATGGCAAGATAGAATTTTCCAAAATGAAGTAACATGAAAAGATATTCAATAACAACTAATCAAGTAGAAGATGTGATTTACACCTTTAATGAGATTCTGCTTTGCAATGCTCAGAATGAAAGAAGACAGAAAGTAACGGCAGGCTTAGATGAAAATGCTGTTAGCATCACAGTCTGGGAGTCGGTGTAACAGCTAACTCACAGGTGATGTCTTAATAGTAATGGAAGTGAAAAATGTGCACTCTATATTCTAACAAACCCTCAAGTGAGGTTAATTTTCACAATATATTCAACAAGGAAGTACAGTCACATATTCATAATGCTGATATTCATTTTATAGGATATTTCAGCTGCTTGTAAAATTCTGTGTGGCTGTAATTTCAGTCTATCACAAATGTCATAAGTTTTTCTTCTGCCTTCGAAATGTATGCTGAAAGACCACGTTATTCATGATGTGCCTTTTTCAACGTTAAACCACCGGCTCTCCTTCACTGAATATTTTTGTTTTCAATAACGTTAGCAGCTCCGCCTACCCAGCTTTCCTCCAAGTTAATATCTGTAAATACAAATGAACAGTTATTTTTAAAGGAAATATATACTGTCTGTTAATGTGTGTGAGCATACTTGGCCTTATTAGTAACATGGAAGTACAGATTGGAGTCATAGTAAGGTCATGTTGATGAGAGTAGTGATACACTGTAATCCCCTTTTGGGGAAGTATGTGGGAAAGTTGACAAAGTATTTACTTCCAGAATTTCCTTCATTCTAGAACTGTCTTTGAAGCAAAAGGCAGAGGTGCCTTCAAAAAAAAAATAGTTACATGGAGGCATCTAAGACTATGAATCAAATACTATGAAATTCGTGTAGGAGAAAATCAGTGGAACAAAGTAAATGTTAATGAAGCACAGAGGCCTGGAGTTTGGGTCATGTAAAGAAAATTCTGAATGTGGTACAGGCCCCTTGGCAAGCTCCAGGAACAGTCAGGGAGAGTCAGTGACTGCTGAACTGACTCCAGAATCAAAACAAGGTTTCCACAACCAACACAGCTAGGTCCAGCCCTGCCCTTCTTTGATGAGCATCTGCTCTCTATATGAAGTCAGAAAAACAACTGCTGAAGAAATAAAGCCACAGCCAGGTTGATCTCCCATACAAAGTCAACAAACACATTCTACTTTTCAGATCAAGTATAACCTCTCAAAGCACACCACACACACACACACACACACACACACACACACCACCACCACCACCACCACCACCACCACCACCACATTAGATGGGTCCTAATTAAAAGATGTGTCTGGGTCGATTGAAGAAGGCTATGTGCTATTGACCTCCAACCTCATGCCATTTAATGAGCTCAAAACGGAGGTGAAAATTAAATGACCAGTGGTCACCTATGGAGAGCAAAGAATTTTAGGAATTCTGCATAATATTGTGTCCTGGTGTCATTTCTGTGATCCTGGTGAAATACCCTAATGGAGAGCAGTTTTAACGAGAAAGGATTTATTTTAACTCACAATGCCAGGTTACAGGTCATCAGTAACTTTCTGTCCCAACTGCATATTTGTCAGAGCTCAGACTATATAACAAAGCGTGAATGTCACTGCAAACTAGGGAACGTAAGCAATTACGATGTGCTATTGTAAAGTCATCGATTGTAATCCGTACCCAGTCCTGGATGAGGAGGCTTTAAAGGTTTGGGGGCAGAAAGTGTGTCAGCAACCTCTGTATGTCCTCCCAGTTTTCGCTGCGAGTGTAAAAACGCCCTAAAAACAAAACATTAAATTAACTAATTAGGCCATTTTTGGGAAATCAATCCCTAATGATTCAATTAATTGAGCAAATACATCATTTATAAACAAGATTGAGAATTATCAGACAAATGAAGAAAACTAATGACAAAATTGTAAGCAATGGCACGAACAAGGGAAACTTTCCCAAGAATAAACGTGAATTATTCAATATGAGAAGGAAATAGAGTTTAAAAATCTATTTAAAATGCTCTCCAAAAGGATTTGTTCCAGATTTTTAACTTTATTTTTCATACATTTAGATGTGGAATTTTAGCCATTTTCACGCAATCCCATTACCCTCTCTGACCGCCCATCGTTTCCCACAGAAAGACTTCTCAGAAAGTCCTGTTCCAACTGCCATGTCTTCTTTTTGTACGTGGCCCTCTGAGCTTAATGAGAGTTTCTTGCATGAGCATTGGGGGGGGGGGGGGGGGGGTGTTTAATGGAGCATGGGCAACTTTGTCAGTTTACGCACTGCTGAACACAACAACACCTCTCCTCCAACAGCCATTAAATGCCAATGGTCCTTCTGGGAAGGATGGGACATCATAGGCGACTCCCCCACCCCACCCCCGCCCATCTGTGGTAAAAATGTTGAGAGGCTCAACCTTGTAGGGGCTTGCACAATGTAAATGAACGAGATAAATTCTTACATTTGTGTAGCTGAAGCAGGAGGATGGCTATGGGTCGGGGGCTAAACAGGCATGTCTGGAATAGTGACAGACCCTATCTCAAAGAATCTAGCAAGAATACTGTATTTGGAGAAGAAATAGATTTAAAATGAAAACAGCAAGGGGCAACACGACAAAAGGAAAGGAGACAAAGGGGTGTGCAAACCAACCCACAGCTGAAAGCTTTTGCTGTCACCCTCACCTGCCCATCAGCCACTCTCACCAGCCTGCTCCTTACTCCATCAATGCCAGGCTTAACCTTATTTTTACCTGGATGTGGAAGACAGAATATGAACAGAACTAATATGTACTCAAATATAAAAATGCATACTTGTATCATGCTTCATACTGCTGTAAAAGATGGGTCTTTCATGTGGGGGACCAACCCCCACCATTATTTACCCCAGGGCCTCTTGAGGAATGAGGAATAAGAGACTTAGTTAGAAATAGAGGGGAGAGAAACAGAGAGACATGCAGGATGGACTATTCCATCAGGCCCAGACTATCGCTGCCCTAGGGTATTTAAAGAAATGCCAAGGGGTGGAGCAAAAGACCTCCCCCCCAGTACAGCCAAGTGCAGACCATCTCAGACACCTGCACTCAGGCCAATGGTCCTATCATCCTCTCCATGCAGACCTGCTGGGTAAAGCCACTAGGAAACCTGAAAGTGAGCTCCCACAGTTGCATGTGACTGGCCATGTAATCACCACAGACCCACAAGAAGCTGTGTGGAGGAAAGCCACAGTGAGAACCAAATGCTAGTTATACACAAGACACTATTTTTGTAAACTACTAATGCTTTAGAGTTCTTTCTCAGCAGAACAAATTCATTAATTCCTTTCAGAATGAATTGGAAAAAAATATATTACATTGTTATACCATTAATCATTCAAGACATAAAATGTTTCTGAGATTTAGGCCTATTGTATAGTCTTTTCCAAAACACTTCTTTGCATCATCCTCAAAAGAAACAACAATAGTGCATACTGTCTGTTATTATTGCATAGTTTTATACTGTAGCACATCACTGTGATTCTAGAAAAAACATGTGATAAAGGTGTATGGATTAGGAGGAGTTCTTCAGTACATGAGATATATATGCAAATATAGTTTAAAATCATTCTTTTCACTAAGTCCATGTGGTTTTAGTGCTAAAAGATCAAAGAGCACCTATTTTGACGTTAATAGATATATAAATAATAATGCCACATTGGTCTCACTTAAATGAATATCCGTAGTTCTGATTCCTCATGTATATGTGCAAAAAATGACTGACCAGTTTTCAGTTCAGTAAATGCAATACTCCTTATTTCTAGCAACTGTTTTGTCTCATGACATTTACTCTCTTGGTGATATCCACAGATAAGTTAATAAACCCATACACATGCATATGAAATAATAAAAAAGCTATATAAAAGATAAATGAAAGTAAAATTAGTTTAGATAAACAGCATACATTTTAATGTGTAAACACTTGGGCACTACTTGACTAGGAATCATAACGAAGCAGAGAGATAGTGGTTCCTACATGGAGAGTCACCTTGAAAGCAGCATGATGTTGTAGACAAGCACTGCCTGTGTTGTAAATATACGCTGGCACAGGAAGGTAAATGTAAATTGCACATGCATTATAAATATGCAGCAATACAGGATGATGGATGGCTCTAATCCCATGAGCTGCTTTGTTAGTGAAACTTTCAAAATCATAAACAACAGAATGTTCAATTTCCAAACAGAAGAAAATTCACCTTATCTAAACTGTACAAAACAATGAATTACTGGAAGTAATAATTGGAAATTGATTGCTACACAAGCAAGTGGCAAAAAGGACATTTGAATGAAAATAAATTGAAAGGCCAAACAATTATTTTCTGTATGGGGTTCAGATGCCTTCTTGGAATTCAGCTTCCATGTCTCTGCACACACATTTGAGTATCATCATTTTTGGCAAATATCAATACCCCACACATACCCAAAACACCAGGTAGGCTGAGAATTACTCAAGTACATATTCACAAAATGTCTAAGGAAACATGGGAATCTCGATGTATCTAGGAAAATAATATTACACTGCAGGCATCATGTAGCTTCAGATTTATAGATGGCCCTCATATTCTACACGTATTCCAAAGTATATACTTCAACCACCAGTAAGTATGAATTCCTGTTTCTCCACATTTTCAGCCATATTTAGGATAAGAAGTCTCCATTTTTGCCAATATGATATTTTCAAAATACTATATAACCTTAAAATTTGTATTCCATCATTACTTGTAATATTGAGCATTTATCTTAGAAAACAAACCATTCTAACTTTTTTCTTTGAATACTAGGACATGACATAAATGATGCAGAAAGACAAATAGCACCAATATTATGAAATATTATACAATAATTTAAAGGAATGAAATACAGCTGCAATATTATTAACAAATTAGCTAAATAAAGGAATCTCAATAAATATCTAATGAACAATTTGAAATCATGTTTACACCTGAAAGTGTTAAAAAAAAAAGTCTTAAAGAGATATAGTCCTAATGTGAATGGTAATCTCCTTTTGTGGAAGAAATTAAGATGTTAATGGATAAATGACCTAGGTAGGTGACAAGATATTAAAGAGGTAGGGTTCGTGCAGATTCTTTAGGTCTGTATTAGTCAGGATTCTCTCAAGAAACAGAATTTATAGAATGAATCTGTATATAGAGAAAGGGGATTTATTAGAATGACTAACAGGCTGCAGTCCAGCTAATCCAACAATGGCTGGCTGTAAAAGGAAAATTTAGGAGTCCATACTAACAATAATGTAAATTATATAAACATATTTTCTGATCAAAACAAAAAAATAAAAAAATCAAGCACATCAATTAACATGCTTTATTTAGTCCCATAATTTTTTATTATTATGTGCTTGACATCTATCATAATTGAAACACTTTATACATAGTCAGCTTACCCAAGACAACATGTTCAATGAGACAACACAATAACTTTAGGTAATCAGGCTGCAAAGCCATATTCAAGTCATTTTATTTCATTCACATATGGCATATTTCACTGCCTATAACCCATACCTTGTGATGATAATAGCAAGTGGTACAAAGATATATCACAGACTTTCCCTGTCTAATAAATTTCATGAGAAATACTTAATATTTATAGCTTAGAATATTGCAATATTAAGTCAATATCAAATATATCCCTTTTAGTTCATCAGTTGATCAACTATTATACTGGTTGTGCCAGCAAGGGGTATATTACTTTTGTTCAATTTTGATAAAAATCCACAAAAATATTTTTTCTCCCCCATTCTCCCCTTAATTTGCAAGAACCTAAGATAGGCTCAATAGCATCAAAGTTCATAATCAATGAAGTCATGTTCCTAGGACACCTACTGTCTTCCATGCACTGTTTCTAAGCATCAGTGTTAATACTCAACTTTTCCCACAAGATCCTATGAAGTTCATTTTACACCTCAAAAAGGTCGTCTTAAACCATTAAAATGGCTAAGAGTAACAAACTATAGAAATGATCCCTGAAAGTATAGTCTTAAAACAAGTGACAGTTTATGGTGGCACGTATGTAGAATAAGGGGAACACTCTACCATTGTTGGTGGGAGTGCAAATGTACACAACCACTATGGAAATAAGTATGGCAGTTCCTCAGAAAGATAGGAATAGATCTACTTCAAGATCCAGCTATAACACTCTGGGGCATATACCCAAAGAATACTCCATTCTACCACAGAGGCACTTGTCAGCCATGTTCACTGCTGCTCCATTCAAAATAGACAGAAATTGGAAACAACCTGGATGTCCCTCAACTGAAGAGTGGATAAAGTAAATGTGGTACAATGGAGTATTACTCAGCTGCTAAAAAAATGACATTGTGAAATCTACAGGCAAATGGATGGAACAAGACAAAAATTAATCCTTAGTAAGATATTCCAGACCCAGAAAGACAAATATCATCAGTGCCTTGTTCAGCCAGCGTCAAAGAAGTTTTCTCCTACAGCAGATGGGAACAAATACACAGAGACCCACAGCCAGATATTATACAAAGAAAAAGAGATCTTGGAACACTCAGCCCTAAATGGGATGTCTCCATCGAATCCCTCCCTTTGGAGCTCAGTGAACCTGGAAGAAGAGGACGCAGAAAGAGTGTAAAAGGCAAAGGGAATGGAAGAGCATGTCTAAATCAATGTGAGTAAAGCTCATATAAACTCTAAGCAACTAAAACAGCATATACACAGCCCACACCAGTCTGCGCACGCTACTTTGAGTATATATTATAACTTCCATTTTAGTGTTTTTATGAGGTTCCTGAGTCTATGAGTAAGTGGGTCTTGTACCTTCTTTTAGGCTCTTTTCCTTCTGTTTGTTTGTCTTGTCCAACTGCAGTGTGATGGTTTTTGTTTTATTTTATTTTGGTATGTTTTGTTGTTATCTCTTAGAAGTGTGTTCTTTCTTTTCTAATGAGAAACAGAAAGGGAATGGATCTGGGTGAGAGAGGAAGTGGGAAGGAACTGGGAGGAACAGAGGGAGAGGAATACTCTAATCAGACTATATTATGTGAGAAAACAAACTATTTTAATTAAAAATTTAAAATTATGCACATTGATACACAGAGAATTTATGCAACTTCGTTCCAGATTTCATGATGGGTCAGTTGTGGAACAAAATTGATCAAGGAAGCAGAACCAACCATCTCCTATAACCACAGAACCATGACACCAACAACCAAAACAAGTGACTCCAACCATAATGCATGCTATACACAATTAAGTGTGCTTTCTGCTCTAGGATGTTGTCCTTGTTTTTCTTCCCGGACAGATTCTCCAGAGTCCAATTCTTTCTGCCTCTAGGACTTCCTTGAACAATAGTCAGCTGATTTCCCAGCACAGCAGAAGACTGCTGTTCGGTGAGATTCCATAAAGAGCTTAAGTATGTAATTTGTAGTTCTGAATGGGAGTTTGTAGGAGTTTTAGATGAGGCAACACATGAGAATAAAATGTTCTGGCTTTCCTCACTCAGAAGGAAGTTGCTCTGTTTCTTTACCTCCAACGAAAACACAATCCAAAAGCAAAAGGATTTTCTAACACAAAACTTGGCTAAAGCCTCTAATCAGTTTTGTGTCAACAGTTCCCTCATTCTACTGGAATATTTCCCAGTGTCTCATTAGTTATTACAGTGTAGATGGCTGCTAAGGGCAACAGCCCCAAACAGCTGACTACACACATAGTATCTGAACTACATATTGTTCAATGTGAATAGTTTAGAATTTACAGTCAACACTACCAACTCATAGTTTCCAGCAGAAAGATGTCCGTGAAAAGAAAGGAAATTGTAAACATTTAATGATCTCCAATTATGTTAATCTTTAGTAATATCGGTCAAAGTTGCATTTATTTATCTCATAACAGCAGGAGAGCTTAGCAAAGAAATGCTGTCCTTGATGACAATGCCTGGTATTATAAAACCACAAAACATACTACAGGGAATTATTCAAAGCAGATGTGTATGTACACTAACATTGATTTCTTCTTTGTCTAAAAGATTATCATTTTCTGCTTGAACTGAGCTGTCAAAGAGAAAATATTTTCATTAATACAGAGTGAATTTTGGAGGCATTTCTTTCCTAATAGGATCTGCTGCCTCCGTTCATTTTGTAATTGTCTTAATGAATGTATGTCTCTCAACCTGCAGTCTTAAACAAATAAGCTGATTTAAACTGAAGCTACACAAAGATGATAATTGATTTGCTCCACAGGGAACTGCTTCACATTCTGCCACAGATACCTCACTAATTACAGGGATTCAGTTGTCAGTGATCTATATGAACAACTTCGGGTTAGTTTAGCCATAGGTACAACTTGTTTATATAAAATCTGACTACCAATGAAAATTAAAGGATGAAAATAAAGTGATTATTTTATAGAACTCTTTCACAATAACACTTGTGGGATAATTGAGAATGGTTCCTAGCATTGACCTTTGAAGCACTTAACAATTTGAGTTAGCTAGCAGAATAAGCCCTGTAGTGTTCAATATCCTGAGGAAATTGCTTTGAATACCCTAGGTTACTGGAATATCAGTTAAATCAATATGTTATTCATTTAGGTGGGAAACAAATAACCACAGAGTACACCCCCTAGCCCATCCATCATTTTGTAACCACAGCGCAACCCAGTGACTTTGAAGGTATGGCCAGAGGCTATACATAACAGAAAAGTAACATGGAATTCCTAACATTTGAAGTGGGATAGTTCTGTATTAATACAAAATACATCAGGATGCTGCAATAGTTTAAACATGTGGGGAATTGTGTTTAGAACAATAGCTAAATAATATCATCTAAATAAAAGTGGAGGTGGGAAGATAATAAATATCATTCAGTATACCCAAAAATTAGTCATGTTTTCAATGACTTTCAGTTTGACAAATCTTTTTTTTTTTAATCCTCTATATACTTTATTTTGTTACAGTAAAACACAAAGTTGCCTTTATCCCCATGGTGTGTGGTTATCTGCAAAGACTGTAAAGGATAAACAGGACAACTAAGAATTAAATTTATGAAAGTCAATTAATAAAAGGTCAGTTAAAGTTCTAAAATTCCATACGCTAGCAAAGAATTATTAAAAATTAAAAATGCTAAAAATCAAATTCATGGATAATTACACTTAAAACATATAGTACTCATGGACAGATTTAGTCAGATATAGGTGAACGCAGACAATAAGACTAGAAAATGCTGCTGAAATTAAAGACCCAAAATAACAGAATTTCACTAGGCTCCTGAAATGGATAATTTTTTATTATTAAAATGTCATTTTTCTTCTACTTCTAGATAGCAACAATTCAATTTCAGTCAAAGTTCTAGCAAAAGTTTTGTATAGGTTGACATGCTGACTTCAAATGATACATAAAAATACAAGGGAACTACAATATGAAAATATTTTTCATATTGTATTGTAAGTATATTACAAAAGTTAGACAACTTTACATATTATGTGATTAATTAACTGTGTGTGTGTATGTGTATGAATGTTTTAAATTTATGTTTTGGTAATTAGTTTTTAATGCTGGTACCATGTACCATGTTGCTTTTGTTACTTTGGCTCTATAGTTTGTTTTTTTTTTTTTTGACAGTTCTAAAATAGTCATAATCATGCCTTGAGCAGATAAAATCATGCCTTGGCAGAGGCAGAATATAGAAATGATTTTCAGATTCTTTGCCAAATCTCTTTTCTGGATTCTTCCATAAGTTTACAAATGCCTACTGGACACAAGCATAGTCTGATGTTTCTCTGGTTCTGCCCAGTCCTGAGGTCAGACGAACCTCTCCTACCCATGTCACATAGCCACTTGGCCCCAAGTAAACACACGGAGGCTTATATTAATTATAACTGTTTGGGCACTAGCTCAGGCTTATTACTAACTAGCTCTTACACTTAAATTAACCATAATTCTTATCTATGTTTTGCCACATGATTTGGTACCTTTTCTCAGTTCTGCCTTGCCATCTTGTCACTCTGCCCTACTACTTCCCAGAATTCTCCTGGTCTGCTCACCCCACCTATACTTTCTGCCTGGCTACTGGCCAATCAGCATTTTATTAAACCAGTGTACAAGAGCATTATGCCACAGCACACAAGTATTTCTTAATTCTGTTCATACTTTTTAACATCTCCACCTCACCAGTCCCTGGAATGTTTGCCATTCCACTGCACTAAGAATGAAACATCCCATAATTCCCGTCTATCCTCTGAACACAATGAAACACCATGTCGCTTTCAGCCACAGGTACTAACACACCCTAAATTAATTTCTTCTCATTTCTTTCTTTAGCAATCTTGTCTTCAGTTATAAGTGGGGGGAATGCTTACAAGGAGAGCACTAATCATTGGGATTTCCTGAATTATTTACAGAGATTAAATCCCAATGACAATTTCTGATCATTCTGAATGTCACAGTGTTTATAGTTGTTTAAGATAAAAAAAAAAATAACAACTATGCATATTTTTTTATTTGGGTCAATGGATCTCGCTGTTACATCTTTATAAGATGTACATTCTGAACTTTGTCCTAATGAGCCAAAGATTAATGTCATCATTTGCAAACTCCACTTTGAGGAGCTGGAGAAATAAATACCTCAGTTTGTAGAAGGCTTCACTAGCATTAATGAAATCCTGGATTCCATTCCCAGAACCACAAAAACTGGATGGAGTCATGTACATCTGTGATTTCAACACGTTGGAGGTGAGGAGATAAAAAGTACAATGCCATCTTGGGCTACGTAGGAAATTCAAAGCAACTAGTTATCATAAGCAAAAAATAAATAATAAATGAATAAATGATACTCTTTTAAAATGAAGTACTGGAAGACTGACAATTTAAAGGTTATTTTTATAATATTGATTACAGAACCAGATCTCCATTGAGACACTGGAAGACTATTTGCACTTGGATGCTGCACAAATGATTACTTTCAAGTATATGTCATGCCTGCTTATTTGGTTCTCTTCTATTTTTTTAAATTTTCCTATTTATCTCTTAGATGGCCCATTTTTCTCCAATCCAAAGACACTTTCATGAATCCAATACTACAAGTCTTTGGAATGCAATCTCTTGAATATTTCAGAAATCTGACCTAGGTGGTGGAGGTAAATGATATTAATTTTATTGGATAGCACTTATCCTTCCTCAGAAACAAGACTACCTATCACATCACTTTACTGTTTACTATGGATGATGAGCTTTTATGGTGACCAAACCTGATAAAGCTGAGAGTTTAGAGAAGATACTTTAATATTGGAGATTAAAGTCATTTGTGAAAATTTCCTTCTTTCCCATCTTGAAGAAGCAAGCTTATATCATGATCATCCTTTAATTTTCAAGATGTTAATAAAGGTTTCTTATATTCAATAATGTAAACAATAGCCTCACAGAGTTCTTTGAGAACACTTTGGAGAAGGTAAGACTTTTTTTCCCCCAAACAGCTTTTGGTGGCAGAATATCAACAATCCTGCCATTTGCTCTGGAAAAAAATCTGTTTCTTCCTTAAAGTTTCTAATGCAGTCTGGTGAGAATCCTGTCTAGCCATCTCATCTACTACACCCACAATAGATTATTTCCAAATTCTGTGCACAGTGCTGTGGATAATAGACAGTAGCAAAACTTAATACCACAAGTATGACTAAATGAAAGTTGTTGTTTTTTAATTCTTTTCAAAATAACACTGCTTTATTTCTTTTTTATTAATGTTTCCATTCATAAAGTAAAAACACTTGGGAAATATGTTACATGCTTAATAAATTCCTGTGAATAATAAATATCTTATTAAGGTATAAAAATACTCCTATCTTAAAGTATATCAAAATATCACCTCTATTTTGATGAATTTTTAGCTGATCCACCCAAGGATGTGATGTGAAAGCTTTAGCACTGTGGAAGCTAAAAGTAAAGAATAATTGGTTTTATTGATTTGTGACCAATGTTCTCATCTCAAGAGCTTCATCATCTCAATATCACACCACAAAGCACAAAATACAGATGTCTATTTTATTAGTTAATATGTCCCTGCCTCATAATGTTTAGCAATTCTATTTTCACTTTATTTCGAATCCCCTGCAGAGAAACTGAAATTAATTACTCTTCCCAATGCCAAATGTTTTCTTTCTAGCAGACCTTTTTTTTAAGGTGCTATTATGAAATCTAAAAAAGATAATGTGTTGCATAATTTTAGTAATATCAAATCTACCAGAAACCAAGTCCAGTATACTAATCCTTAAACTATTCTTGATCCTTTAATCTAATATATATATATATATTCTTCTAGAATGACAGTCTATTAAAGGTATTGATTTAGCTATCATGATAGTACTATAGATATAAAATACAGATTTTGTTACAAACTGACTAAAACAAACCAGCCACAATCCTTCCTAATGCAATGGGGGCCTTGGAATCAGTACCTTTGTAGGAAATACCTGGTAGGGATTGAAAACTGCTCATTCCAAGAGACCTGACTCCAGAAGTGCTCATCCTCTCTAAGAACAACTTAAAATTATTTCTCAGATGCTTGTCTAGGGCTCACAGCTGAATCTACATATGAACGTGTTCTGGGTTTTGTGGCACCTTTTCTGTAAGCCGAATCAATGATCTATGGGCAAGTCTCAAACAAAGTGAGAATTCCTCTTTCCCCACATGTAGGCAAAGCCATATAGCCAGATGCCATGTTTCTCAGTACCTCTTGTGGTAGAGAGACACTGTTATCATCTCACTGTTACAGTTTTGTGTCACTGGGGTTAACATTTCTTCTCTACTCATTTTAAACTTTAAAACTGTAAACACTGGTCAGTCATACTGAATAACTCATCAAGTAAGGGCCTCTGCAGCCAAGAGTGATGATTCAAGATGGATTGCCAGGAACCACATAGTGGAAGTAGAGAAGCAACTCCCACAAGTTGTCTTCTAACCTCCATGTGTTTCATGGTACATAGCCCCAATTAATTCAAAAATTAAAAACACTAGTCAGAAAAAACGGACAGTTAATAGCCTCTACTGTAAGTTTGAATGTATGTGCCAAGATATGCTCTTGACAGAAAGCATCTGGCAACTAAAACTCTAGGGATTCAAGGCACAAAGGCATAGACAATTCTTGATTTAAAAAAAAAATTATCTCCTAAAAGAAGAGAGACTGTTTTCCAGCTTCCCCACCAAATAATGTTTTCCTTTCACTTGAGTTTGACAGGTGAAGTGTGTGCCTGTGCACGTGCATGTGCGTGTATATATGAATGTATTATTGTTGAGTTTGTTTCTTTCATTGTTATTACACTATCCTAGTGGGTTAAATAGATTACCTTTTTCACATCTGATCTGCCTTGGATGTTTATTACTATATCTCAGATGCTGATGATGATTCTTTGTCTCTTTCTTGGAGTCTCCAACTTTGTGTATGACTACATCTTTCTGCCTAGAATAAATATGCACACATTTTCTTCTTTTAATTTGTATATTGCCCACTCACTGTGTGTGTTAAAATTACAAAACCTTTCAAATACAAAAAAATGTAAAACTTCACACATTGACCATTAAAAGTTTGTAATATAACATAAATAATTATTATTGTACCTAACCTTGAATAAATGTTTTCTGGTATATTGACTGCTGGAGATGAAAGAGTTAAAATGGATATGAGTGGGTAATTGATTGGGTGGTGTACTGTTTGCTGCCTGTATGAGGATAGGGCTTAGGAATAATCATAGAGAATAATCTGGAAGTGTTTTCTGTCTGAAATCCACTGTTACCTAGGTTAGTTCCTTATTACACTGATTTGGGTATTCTCCAAATTCTTAATGGTTAAAAAGAGAACTATGTAGTTCTCTCTTTCTTTTGAAAAGGTCAACATTTGAAAACATATATGCCTATATAAACGTGGGTAGACAGATAGTTATCGTATTGTTGGAATAATCAAGTGATTATGTATAAAACTTTTTGTGAGAAATCAATATCTTTCATAACGTAAGCTATCAACAAACGAGGCATAGAAGGAGAGAGAATATTTAAGAAACAGCTACAAATCCTTTTGTTATTTGTTTTTGAAGAGCCTTACTTATTTAGCCCAGTTCGGCCTTGAACTCCATGATCTTCCTCCTTCAGCTTCTTGAGTGCTAGCTAGTGTATGAGTAGATACCGCACCTCAACACCCAGATCAATAAATCTTATGTATAAATTTACCATCATACTTAAGAGTGAAAAGTTGAACAGTTTACATCTAAATTGAAGAGGAAGCCAACGAGGTCCCATTTTACCATCCCTTGCCAAGACTATAACGAAAATTCGAAAAGCAATAAAGCTACTGAGCAAAGAAAAACCCATGGAAACAAAAAGAAATTGAGTAAAAATCTGTTTGCAGATTGCACAATTACCTACACAGACAATTATAAGCTATAAACACTGAACAATTAAATCTAAAATTGAATACACAAGGCAACAACCTAAAAGATCAATACAAAGTCAAATGCAACAAATGTGTCCTTATTTTATAGTGGCAAAAAGTAGGAAAACTTTTGATATTTTAGGTTAGTATAATGTTAGAAGAGACAAAGTAACAAAAAAATATAAAGAAAAAAGCCTTGATGAGAGAAATATCTAAGTAATAAGGAAATATACTATTCTAATTGGAGGACTTCCTATTTGAAGCTGTCATTTATACTTAAAATAATTAATATTTAAGATGTCAACGAAATTCCACCCAACTTTTCTTTTAATTGGTGTGTCTGCTCCACTTCTTTCAATTTCTATGCTATTCATACAGAAATGCAAACTCATGGAGTTCTTGAAATAATCATTATTAAAGAGGAAAGCAATGGAAGTTGGCTCACTATAGAGCTACAGTAATCCAAATATTGTGACACAAAAATATGAAGACACATATTAATAGAACTAAGTCTACAAGTGGACCCACACAAGGAAAGAAGGTAATTTTCCACAAAAATCCTATTATAACTTTGTAAAAGGAAGAATACTATTTCAATGAATGGAATGCCACAACTGCATGCATAAATTAGAAACAATGAACTTCAAATCAAGCTTTTGAAAGGATGAGAATCTATACTATTTTTATAGGAAAACCATAGGAGAAAGGCTTTATTACCTTAGGTTAAGGAAGAGATTCATAGAAAGCATGTGCTTATGCAGCACACACACACACACACACACACCACTGACCATAAATAAAAGCAAGGACAATTTGGAACTCATTAAAAGTAAAGTGTCTCTTGACCATTAAGAGCAAGGTGTAGTTGGAGTTTTCCTGCCTGGCCCAGTCAGACAAATCTCTCATCCGCCAGTCCCACAGTCGCTCAGACCCAACCAAGAAAGCATATAAAAACTTATATTGCTTACAAACTGTATGGCCGTGGCAGGCTGCTTGTTATCTACCTTTTCTATCTTAAATTAACCCATTTCTGTTAGTCTAGACTTTGCCACATGGCTTGTGGCTTATCAGTGTCTTTACATGTTGCTTTTTATGGCGGCTGCTGGCGGTGTCTCTCCCCAGTCTTCTATTTCCCAGAATTCTCTTCTCTCTTCAGCAAGATTTCCTCTTTTCACAATTCATATACATATAATAAAGAGATTTTTTTTTCTTTAGGGAAAAGAAGTTCATTTGGCTTATAATTATAGGTAGCACTCCATTATTACAAGGAAATCAAGACAGCAACCTGAAACAGGTATTCATGGCCCATCCACTGTCATGAGCAGAGATGAACAAACTTGGGCAGATATTCTTGCTTGCTTTTCTGAGTTCAGCTAGCTTACTCCGCTCTTACACAATCTAATACATTAAGCCCAAGGAATGATACTTCCATAGTGAGATGGTTCTTTCTACTTCAATAAAAGTAATCAAATAATTCCCCATATATAGGGCAAAGGCTGGTTTTAACTAAATTGTTCCTTCGTTGATACTCTCCTCTGAGATAACTATAGTCTATGCAAGTTTAAATTAAAGCAAACCAGCACACACATTCCCAGTGGACTACACACCGCAAACACACTGAAAACTGACAAATTCAAGACCGGGATGACTTCAGCTTCTTCCTTTGCCTGGTTCAAAGCAGACATCCAACTAAAATGAAAACAGCAAGGGGCAACACGACAAAAGGAAAGGAGACAAAGGTGTGTGCAAACCAACCCACAGCTGAAAGCATTTGCTGTCACCCTCATCCTGCCCATCAGCCACTCTCACCAGCCTGCTCCTTACTCCATCAATGCCAGGTTTAACCATATTTTTATAAGGCTGTGGAAGACGGAATATGAACAGAGTATCCAGGATGACTACAGCCTCTTCTTTTGCCTGGTTCAAAGCTGACATCCAACTTAAATGAAAGGGGTGAAAACTGAGAAACACTTCTTGTGGAGGTTTGAATCAAAATGGCCCACATAGGCTCTTAGAGAGTCATCCTATTAGGAGGTGTGGCCTTGTTAAAGTGGGTGTGGCCTTGTTGGAGGGAGTGTGTCACAGAGAAGGGCTTTGGTGTTTCAGAAGTTCAAGCCAGGCTCCTATGTCTCTCTCCACCTGCTGCCTGCTGATCCTGATATTGAACTCTCAGCTACCTCTCCAGCACCATGTCTGCCTGCGTGCCACCATGATGATAATGGACTAAACTTCTGAACTGTAAGCCAGCCCCAATTAAATGTTTTCCTTTATAAAGAGTCATTGTGGTCATGGTGTCTCTTCACAGCAATAGATATCCTGACTAAGACACTACAGGTTTTTAACAAAGATGTATTGTAAAATCTAGGAAAATGGTTTTCATTATGTTTATGCTCAGACATTCTGGTCAAGTTCTCAGAAAAGCAGGCTTTGAGGCAGAGATTGAATTTCAAAATATTTATTTTATTCATTAACTTTTTTTTGTCAAAGTACTGATAATGAAAGCCAGGGCTTTCTGCACTCTAGACAAGTACCCTACCACTGAACTACATTATTGTAAGAAGGACTGTTTATTGCATATAGTTTTTACTATACACAACTATCTCTAACATCTCTAGACATATCTCTAATATCTCTAGAACTTTTATCATGAAGCTATGTTAAACTTTGCAAATGCCTGTTCAACATCAACTGAAATAACTATGTAGATTCTGTTCTTAACTTATTTTTGTTGCGTTTTACATTTATTGATTTACATCTGCTGGACCAGCTATTTTCAGGGGTGAAGCCCCTTTGGTCATAGTGTATAAGGTTTGTGGTTTTTTTTCCCTTTCGTGTGTGTGTGTGTGTGTGTGTGTGTGTGTGTGTGTGTGTGTGTGGTGAATAAGTACATAAAAATATTTGATGGTGAAAGTGGAAAATTTATTGTGAAGCCCCACAGCTCCACATGGCTGTTTTAACTGTATACAGTTTCACCAAGATACACAGACTCTGGGTCTGGATAATTTTGTTGTGTGATGCGTTTTTATTTGCAAATCCTTCATAATACAATTTTCATCTCAGAAAAGGGAAGCTTTTTGACCGAACACATGTGGGTAAGGGAAAATAAGTTTCATTTGGCAGAAATAGAAATGCTTAAATATCACAAATTCCATATGAATCTCCAGTGGCTGATCAGAAACTGGGAGTGGAGACAACTGGGATTTGTTTTCTCATGTTGGACAAAGAGATTCACCCTTTACATTTCCAATGAAGTATAAAGACTGTGTGCAGAAAAGAATATTGAACTCAGATCCAGTAGTCCCCTCAAGCTCAGGGCATTACTGCAGAGGATGTAAACAGAAGACCGTTAGCCAATAGCATTTGCAGAGATGAAATTGCAAAACACAGTATCGACTGCTGTCCAGCCATCTTCTTTTCAGTTCTGCCTCTTTACATAAACTCTGGCAATAACTCCAATAAGATTCTGAATGGCCAATTATCCAGAGAGGAAATGTACCTAAAACATAAACAGACATCCCACTGCACCCAGAGCCTCAGCTGTTTTCAATGACATAGCTAATTATCATCTTTTCTCTGTATGCTACGTGTTCTATCTGCTTCCTGTAGCTACATATTCATCTGATCTGAGTGGCCTTGCTGGATCCTTAAGGGATCTGAGCTGCTGCTGCTGCTGTTTTGTTCAGACTGTGTCCTTCACATTTGTCTTTTTTTTTTTTTTTGTCACCTGTACAAATCACTGGATCACTCATGGGCTTAACATATTATTTTCTTCGCTCGGTGTGTAGGAGCAGCCTTCTCTCTCTCTGATGATTATATTCAATCACCTTTGCTAGGATACTGACTTCTCCTGACATCTACCAAGTCCTACCCTTGAAGAGCTCAATGTTCAGTGTTAACCATGACTGACACTTTACTGAGTCTTTTAAGCAACCATATGTGAGTCTTCTCAATGGAAGTTAACTAGAATTTTTGGACCTAGATAGGTCAAGGGTGTTTAATTCCTGACATTTGCTTTTCATTGGATTATTTGTTCTGTTGAACTGAAGCCACTATTCAGGAAAATACACAGCTGAGGCACTTGCCTAGATGATCACTTCTGAGGAAATCATCATTTTGTAGGCAAAAAGACAAATTATTGTCAACATGTAAGATGATTTTTCTGTAGCTTTCAGGGAAAAGGTACAGAAAGGAGTCAACTTTTCAGTGAAGAGCTATGATACAGCTCATCCTAGGGTAGGACTGAAGTAATAGCTTAGATATGAGCCAGTTTGCTGGGAGATAGACATAGAAGCATGCTGGTATATATGCCAGTTAAGATAAGTAGGGGGCTTGCTTGCTGGGCATATGTATATATGTATACACACACACACACACACACACACACACACACACACACACACACACACACACATATATCTTCTATCACCAATGCCTCCTAATTTCTGGCCCTCATTCTGATTGTCTGTCCACTCTTTCTTTGTAGAAGCTGTTGACAGAGGTGTGTTATGTCAGTTACATGTATTTTGTTGCCTAATGCATTTTCTGTGACAGACACTTCATGATAAACATTGGTATATTGCATAGCCCATGCCTGGTCAATGTGTTGATACATTGAGTTGATATTTCCCTACTATACATTAACTTGTGCTTAATTCTTAAATAAGCATCTTCCCATGCTCTAGATGAGAAAGCCAGAGCAGACAATTTTATCCATGAATGTGCCCTCAAGATATGTCCTTTTCTACCTAACATGGATAATTCAATTTTCCACCAATAGCTTGGCTATTGGGAGAATTTATTCTTACATCTATGCCTCAAAGCTATCTCTGCTAAAGAGAGCCAAAATACAACCATGGGAAATTTTCAGTTTGCATGTATATAATGAGATAATTACTCTGGGGATCAAACATATTTTTATTTTCTCCCTTGCCAGCTCATAATAATGCACTTGCATCTTATGGAACCATACTGTCAACTGTAAACTGAAGGAAACTACTTCAGCCATGGGTAGTGACAAGGGAATCTAGACTCATTACTTCCAGCTATGCTCACACCTGATAGCTACTCAGCAGGTTTATTGATAGGATGATTTCCTGCTGAAAGTTTGTCCATCTTGTCTACCATACCTTACAAAGATTCAGTGGGCTTTCATTTTACTCTCTTAGCCGAGGAATGAGGATATTTTTGAGTTTTACCCTGTGGTGCTGCATACAATCCTGCACTTGTTTTTCATCTTTCCCTGGTCACTAGTGGACATTTCAAAGAATATTGACAACTGATGTCTATCATTGGTGATACTTTCTAGGATAAGGAAATAATGTTTTAGGACATGAAAACCAGGAAGCATGATACAGGACTCAGTGGATAATACTAAATGTGCATAACAAGATATCATTTCGTACCAACTAGATAGGCTGAAATTTAAAAGAATGAACATATTGAAATCAGTGTATGTCAACTGGAACATTCATGCATTGTTGGGAAGCATTTATAATGATGTAATTGATTCAAAAGCTTTTTTTTGTAATTACTCATACAGTTTAAGCCACTTAAAATAAAACAAGTGATTCAAAATAATGTAGAGACATGTGTTTACAGAAAATTTACTCATTGTAGTAAAAGAAGTCAGAAAGTACAAAAATACCCACTAAAAGGTAACTCTATGAATTGTAGTATATCTATACATTTATACAATAACTATTCCATAAATTTAAGAGACTTAACAGTAGCATATGCAATGATATTAATGGGTATTTTTAAAAATCACCTAGAATAAAAGTCAGTGAATACAAAAGGCACTCACTGTTTGGTTATAGTAATATGGAGTACAAGAGCAGTTCAGTGAATAAAAACTAAAATGGTAATTTCATCTTACTATGAATATTGATTGGAAAGAGTCACAAATAATATTATAAAAGTTGCAAATGGACAAAGGTTCGAGGACACTGCTTCTCTGATCTTCCAGCATTCACCTCAATATCTGGCCTCAGGTTTGATATTATTAAGACCTCCTAACAATTCATGCTACATCTGGCACCCAATGTTTATGGTACGAATTCATGAAAAAGCTGCTTGCTTGTGGCCTTGAGGGCCCCAGCTCAGGCCCAAGTTATACTTCGCCAGTTGTGGTGATGCACACTGGTTGGATTTACTGAAGGAGGAAGAGGCAGAAGGATCCAGAGTTTGAGGCCAGCCTAGGAGGCTTGCTAAGGAGAAGCTAAGGCCAGGGCCCAGACACAAACAGTGGCAGTAGGAACATGGACGCAGTGGCTGCTGCTCCAAGTTGCTGGCTTTTTTTCTCATGGTATTGGTGACTGCAATGATGCTGCTACCTGGGACAAAGGGTTTACTACTGCTTGTTCAGAGAAGAATTGTCTGGCCCATCATGTACAAGCAAGCATCGGCAAAGGTCAGTTGGGAAAAGTTTGGCAAGACAAACAAATGGTGGTGAGAAATTACTGTGAAGATTTTCTCTTCTAGAGAAGAATATTCATGATTCTGAGAGACAGACATTTATGAGACTGTGATTATTCCAAACCACAGAGGAGGCACACACACAAAAAAAAAAAAAAAAAGAAAAGAAAAGAAAAAGAAACAAAAACTAAAGGGAACCATGAACACCCCTAACAGCAACTTTGAAATCTTCAAAAGGATGATGGGATCCCACAATAACAACTCCACATGGACTATGATAAAAACCATTAAGCTGATTAACACCATGGAAAGATTGGCTTTGGACTACAAACTGCTCAGGACAATTTTGAGCTGGCTAGCTGAGATGATCCAGATTCATAGACTACTTGAGTAAGGACTTGAGACAAGCCCTGCATTTTCTCATTATGCAGTGACTGGACAAATGATACAGGACTTGACAATTAACGCAAAAGTGTTCTTCTAAAGATTCCCTAAAGATGTCTTCACCCCAGAAAGCTGGGATTAATTTTAAGAAAATGACACCCATATTCCCAAGAGGTGGGATGGGAGGTTTTGTTGTTTAATGAGTTTTGGATATTGTCATTGTTTACAATGGTTGGTTACAAGTTGTTAATTGTTAATGGTCAGGAAAAAAGCTGAACAGGGAGATTAGATTCAGAGGTTTGTTTAAAAAATGGAAAAATAAAGAAGAGAATATAGATATGAGGTAGATCATTGACTCTACTCTGAGAAAAAAGATAAAGAAATAATAAGAAAAATGGATAGATCACTGAATCTGCTCTAAAAAGAAAAAGGGGGAAGATATAAAAATGACAAAAGGTAGATTATTGAATCTATTATGAAAAGAAAAAAGAGAGAATATAGATATAATAAGATAAAAAGGTAGATTATTGAATCTATTATGAAAAGAAAAAAGAGAGAATATAGATATAATAAGATAAAAAGGGAGATTATGGAATCTACTTTTTAAAAGGAACTACTTGTTTTAAATAGGATAAGTAATGAAAATTTTTGTCTGAGTTTATCAAATGTTACTGGACTGGACATTGTTAAAATATATAATGGAGTTTTTTGTCTGAATCTGTCAAATGTTGATGGACTAGACATTGTTGATGTAATTCTTGATTGTATATATTGTATATAGTTATTGCATAGTTTCTCTTGTATTAGTTATAAGCTTTTTTAAAATTTTAGACAAAAAATGGGAAATGTGGTGGTATTGTGTTCCCCAAAATATAGTGCACCCTAATAAACTTACCTGGGGTCAGAGACAGAACAGCCACAATATTAAACATAGAGGTTAGGCAGTGGTAGCACACGCCTTTAATCCTAGCATTCCAGAGGCAGAAATCTCTCTGGATCTCTGTAAGTTCAAGGCCACACTGGAAACAGCCAGGCGTGGTGACTCACGCCTTTAATCCCAGGGAGTGATGGCAGAAAGATATATAAGGCATGAAGATGAGAATCTAGAAGCATTTGGCTGGTTAAGCTTTTAGGCTTTGGAACAGCATAGTTGAGCTGAGAGGTATCCAGTCTGAGGAAACAGGATCAGCTGAGGAACTGGTAAGGTGAGGTGGCTGTGGCTTGTTCTGCTTCTCTGATCTTCAGACATTCACCCCAATAACTGGTCTCAGGTTTGATATTATTAATAAGTCCTTCTAACAATTCATGCTACACAAGGCCTTATCATTTAGGTTTCATTTGTGTTTCTTTGTTAAATATTGAATGTAAGTAGTGAAAATTTTCTTTGTGGTAGAATCTATTGATATGTTAGTCCACAAAAAAATATTTGAATCTAACACTGTAGCAAAAAAAAAAAAAAAAAAAAAACACATTAAAAGGAATGAGTCAAAAATGGGGGGGGGTGAGGTGGGGAATGAGCTGGGCCACAATGGTACACACCTTTAATCCTAGCATCCTAGCATTTGGGAGGCAGAGCCAGGCAGATCTCTGTGAATTCAAGCCAGCCTGGTCTACAGAGCGAGATCTAGGACAGGCACCAAAACTACAAAACTACACAGAGAAACCCTGTCTCAAAAAAAAAAAAAAAAAAAAGGTGCAAAGCTACACAGAGAAACTGTGTCTGAAAAAACAAAAAACAACAAAAAAGAATATTCCATTATATAATGCTAACCCTTAAGTGTCTTACAGATTTTGAAAATTATCTGGGAGGACAGTAAGATAGAAGATAAGGAGTTTGAACAAAGGCACCATGCATGGATGATTAACGGGCACAGTTAGGAGCCATGAAGTTATTGAATGAAACTTCCCACATCAAGGGTGGGCTACCTTCCTAAGAGCTGGGTGTAAGGGATGTTTCTGAGGTCTGAGAACAATAAAGCTATTACCACTACTGTTGATGTCTTGCTAGAGGTAGAGGGTAAAATATTATTACTGAAAACACCTGAGGTTTTAGCTACAGGATATGGAGAAACCGGCTGGCACTGAGCCAGAAACTTTAACCTTGTTGGAAGGCTTTCATAGTTCCATGAGGCAGTAGGCAGGCTTTTGACAGAGAACTGTCACTAATAATCCTTGTTGTTAGTACGCCCTGAATACTGCAATATTGAACTGCCAGGAAAGATATATCCATTGATGCAATAGTTGCATCGCTGTTAAGGTTACAACCAACTGTTTTCTGGTTGGATTTAAGACATCTCCACAAAAGTGAGCTCACATCTGTTTCTATAAGCTTGTGGCTGGAAGGTCATAGGCCCCAATAAGGAAGCAATTACTATTTTTCTTTTGCTAAATTAATATGATGCACATACAAAACTGCCTTCTAAACATTTATGTTTGAATCTGTACATCACTGCTTCTGTCTGCCCCAGTGTACCATGGAAGGGAAGTTCCACATCGCTGTGTAAGTGAACAGTGGTAACTTCAGAGATTCATAATTGGTCAAGATCCGAGGTAGCTATTGTTGCTCCCATTGTGTCCCAATGCTTGGCTATAAATGAAAGAGAAAATGACTCACTCTAGTGCCCAACAAACATCACAGAAAAGGAAATAGAAAGAGTAGAAGAGCCAGAGTAGTAGGTAGAGGGTAGGTAATTATCTCCTCTGCATTGAAATTTGCACCTGGAGGAAGGATTCGTAAGACTCAAAAACCCATGAAATTTACAGGATCCAGCAAGTTCAAGAAGTAATGAGATTCATGAGGCTCTTTCCCAAGCTGACAAACACAGTAATGTAGTTAGAGTTTTCCTGTCTGGCCCAGTCAGGACAAATCTCTCTTACCCGCCAGTCCCACAGTCGCTCAGACCCAACCAAGAAAGCACACAAAGACTTACATTGCTTATAAACTGTATGGCCGTGGCAGGCTGCTTGTTATCTACTTCTTCTCTCTTAAATTAACCCATTTCTGCTTATCTATACTTTGCCACATGGCTTGTGGCTTACCAGTGTCTTTACATGTTGCTTCTCATGGCGGCGGCTGGTGGTGTCTCTCTCTAGCCTTCTACTTCCCAGAATCCTCTCCTCTCTTGTCCCGCCTATACTTCCTGCCTAGCCACTGGCCAAACAGCATTTTATTTGTACAGAGCGATATCCACAGCACAGTAACAATCGCTGAGGAGAGGGAAAGCCCCAACCAGCCAAACTGTCTCTGATTTGCACAGTGCTTTCCAAGACGTCAGCTCTCCCGAATTATCACCCATGCTCAGAGTGGGGGGTTACGTCAATGCAGTTGTTTTTCAATCATCCCTGTTCCTACCAGTGAACCTCACTCATTTGGGTGTAAAGGACCCTAATAAAATCCATTGGTACACCAGATTAGATTTGGATGTGACTTTTTGGATGCCTGTTATTGCCCTGGTACTATGAATAGATGTTTGCTCCTCTGAAAAGTCATGCAGTCAGCCTCTTATATATATAATAAAATACACTCAATATGATAATATCTTGGAGGAAGTGATAAAACTGTAAATGAATGATAAAGATGGGTCCTAAAAGTAATAGGAAAATCAAGCATTAAGGAGTAAACAAAGTCCAAAAACCATGGCTCAATTCTAAGGTTGCTAAAAATGTGGGTGATTGGCAAAAAGTCTCCCCTGATGTGCTACTTGACCTGTGGACTAAGTGGAGTACAGAAAGGTCAAATAATAAGAATTTCAGACGAGCACCAGCAATATAGTAAGCAAGAATACAGGTACAAGCTTGCCACAAAACATACAAGAAAGATGTGTATGACAGCGAACAGGGGATGCAGAGTCCAAGGATTATACAGAAACATGGGATAGGGAGCCCAATCAAAATCAGTTAGCAGAATGGCAAGTCTTCACACTTCATCCTCCTTGAAATGAGAAGACTTTGAAAGTTTAAACAGGGAGGTATATTTTTACCTTGTATATGTCACATTTTCGGTAAGTGTTGACGAAGTAACCTACTCTATTGGTATTATTATAATGCTCAGACAGTGAGACTCAGAATGTTAGTCATCTTCAATCTTATTCTGCTCCACACCTAGTGAGTCACCCAGTCTTCCAAGCTAATTCTGAACAATTCACAGCCTTTTTCTTTTTTCTTATTATATTTCATCCTTGTGTCTTTTTCCTAAGTTGGTTTGTGAAATTTCGTTCTGCTTTATGCAATTTACCCTCTTAACTCAACATTTCTACTTCGAAACTTCTCACATTTTCAAAATAGTTATCAGCTGTCTGTCTATAAGCTAGGAACAAAAACCCTCAGAGGCAGCAAGTCCATCCTCTCAACAGGTCACACCTGCCATTTGTCATATTCAATGAACCGTCTTACTTCTGCATAAGTGTTTACCTGAGAATTAGCTACAGATTAGTTGTTGTGTGTTATTTTGTGGTAAATAATGGGAGCCAAAGAGTGCAACGTAGAGTCACACAAATTCCAACTCAGTGTAAGAGAGATACAAAAGGGAAATATATCTATTTTATTTCTGATAATTTCTTACATTTACACAGAAGAATAAAGCACATAGTGCAATACTGTATGCAAAATAAAATAAACCATCACCCTACTTTCTAGAAGAAGTTGAATTTAATGAATAAAAATGTCATGTTGAATTTGTTATTTGTGAAACCTTGATAAAACCTTAACATTTCAAATATCCTACGATAAAGTTTTAAAAACCAGCTGTGCTTGCTCTTCACTTGCTTCTGCTCTGAATTGTTTTCATTTTCAGCTCTCTTCTGTAGTTGTTTGATTCAAACAAAAGGGCAAGAAAAGAATGCATCAGAATCCCAAGAATTGCTATGATGTGTGAGGTAACATATTATCTGCAGCCTTTGAGCTCTCCAAGGATAAGCCACTAAATAATGCCACTACATTATTATTATACTTAGAATATAAATATAGGCTTAGCATCTTGTCAAGATAACACAACTTTCAAAAGAGTACAAAGTGATAAATTTCACATGTGCAATTTTTAGGGAAACAAGATTCAAAAGATTAAATCAAACAAAAGATGCTGCATTTTATCAACTATTGTATCCCTCATGGGAGTAAATTACAGAAGAAATATAATTAAATAAGTTCACAGTTTTAACTTAGTTGCCCATTACCCCATGCGGAAGAGTATTTTGATCATTCTTACTGGCTTTAATTAAAATGAAACTGTATAATTGGCTCATTTACATTTAGATCAGTATCAGTATTTAAACTCAACATTTCTACATTTATTTTCAAAGTATAAATAAGTTATATTATTAAAACCCTGTATTTTTTTTTAGCTAATTTAATATCGTGCCTAAAATTTAAAAGAACTAAAATGTTTAATGTTTTACCTCTTTTGTCCTTAAGCCATTTTTTTCCAAGGGTACAGTCATCTACTGTAAGTCATTTGGGTTAATACTCAAAGCTAAACAAATGCCTAATTATCCCAAGGCACAGAATACACACTACAATTTTAAAACATCAAAATGAGAAAAGTAATTAGTCTCTTGGGTATAATTAATCTGTCTACTAAGAATTGGGCCAAATTGTAGCTTAGTGCTTTCTATAATTCAGAAGCCAATTATAATTACACTGAAATGCTGTGCTTGGGGCTGTGGACTTTGGCTATAAAAGTAAGTCATATTGGTGTATTCCCTACGAATGTGAGAGAGCACAGGATATACCTGGAAAGACAGTCCTTTGGCAGAATTGCACTGTCATAACTAGCCTCAGGATGTTTATATTTCCTTTATCTACTACATATTGTTTAGAGGCTATAGTGTTCAATAAAATGTTTCAAAATGTAAGTTTATTTAGACTGTATTTTTATTTTACTACATCAAACACAGCAAATTACAGCAATTGACATAAAAATTAATAATTTTCAGGGTGACCTTTACAAAAAGAGCATGTTGTTACCAGCATAAATGGACCATTACAGCCAACCAATTCTCATCAAATAACTGTTTCAACAAATTATCAGTGCAACAGAATTTGTTCACTGAATTTATTTACTTTATTAAAGCAATGTTTAATGAATTATATAAATAAAGTAATAACTTTTGAAGGATTCTACAGTACTTTTGGTCTTCTTGGCAACAGTTTAAGATGTTCTATTGGTCAAAAGCGTAGGGGCTACTAAAAAAATTAAATCTCCTTGCAATATATTTGGTATTCATAGAAATCTGTTTTTTTTCACCTGTAGGCTAAATTTAAACATCACTTTGTATTTTTCCATTTGTGCCAATATATTTTGAATCATTTGCAACATAATTCCCTGTCTTATGATGTAAGCATTATTTTAAGGATATATTTTCCTTTCTTCAAGTAAATCAATCTTACTTCTCTAGACAAATCATGTAGAAGTAAAAATGTACTATATTGTGTTTATTTCTTATAATACCTGTACTTTGGATGCTTAAAGAATTCCTAACCAAGGCTCCCTTCACCATGTTTCATGTATATGCTAAAGTTTATAAAATTGGATGTACAAAGAATAACATAAATTTAGTCACCATAGTAATCTTCTAAGATGGTCCTTGGAGCAAATGCAGGTAAGATGAAGGAGTTTCTTCAAAAGCAAACAAATCTTTTAAAAGGAAAGCAGAGAAAATGGAAAGAAACACAGGCCTTTCACTTTTCCTGAGTGGGACTATGAAAAAAAGTCACATACTTTCCCAGGGAGAGTCAAAACACTGTGCTGAAATGTAATGAAGAAAAATGAAACTGGTGTGTGAGTGTGTGTGTGTGTGTGTGTGTGTGTGTGTGTGTGTGTATTTGTTTAAAACTGCCTTATAAATGCAAACACATGCACACATGAAATCAAATGCAATGTTACATGTTTTCCACTATCACTACCCACTTCCCTTTAAAAACAAAAAACAAAACAACAACAACAAACAAACAAAAACACTGAGTTCTTCGCTCATTCACTGGCTAGATTCACTGGTTGAAGGGAACTGAAGATCCACCTGTCCAGATCCCCCAGTCATTAGGTCATAGCTACATGTGACCTTACCAGGCTTATTCCATATGGGTGGGGTTGAGGGTCTAATGTCAGTTCCACAATGCTCGTTACCACCTGAGCCATCTCCTATCTCACATCATCATCCTTTTTTTTTTTTTTTTTTAGCCAGAAGAGTGAAGTTCAAGATTGGCTTACTTTACTGACTTAATAATGCCTGAGGTCTGTTTATTTTCCATCTCTTAGTCTGCCTAGGCATTTTGTTAACTTATTGTAAGTCCACTTTTTTTTTTCCTGAATGAAAATCAGTGGCTTGAATTTCTCTGAATTAAATAAAGCAGTATTTATCCACATTTGGAGACAGAGGAGTTCTAAAGGAAACAGAAAGATGTATTTCTCTCACAGACATCTAACAATTCTGATTCTACAGTTCTACAGTACTTTTGGTCTTCTTGGCAACAGTTTAAGATGTTCTATTGGTCAAAAGTGTAGGGGCTACTAAAAAAATTAAATTCTGATGTATTCTGTTATGTGCTTAAATTATGTGCTTAGTTCTTAGGCACTATAGCAAAGAACATACTAATTAGATAATTGTCCAGGCAGCCAGCTGTTTCTGTCATTTCTTAGTTTTGGAAGTTGTTTGCTCTGCACTTCCTGTTTAGTCAGGTAATATTATGTCCTTCTCTGGTCTATGATGGAATTGATGACTAGATAGTTATAGTTTTCCTTGTTACCAGACTCAGAAAAGAAACTCACAAAAGAGTTGTAAAGTGTATAAAATTGAGAGACATAAAAAGATAGTTTTGGGTTGGTAATACAAGTTAGGATAGAAAGTGAAGTAGGCACAGCACTTTGGCCTCACCAAGATAGGATAGATAATGCAGTATTTTTTTTCTTAATTTGTCAAATGGTATGGTCTAGACATTGTTAATATAATTATTGCCTTATATATTTGTATATAGTGATTGTACTTATTGTATATAGTTTTTCTATGTTAGTTAAAACCTTTGCTTTTTTATTTAGACAAAAAAGGGGGAAATGTGTGATATTTTGTTTGTGTTCTGACAAATAAAACTTGCTTGAAGTCAGAGGGTGGAGCTAGCCACTACTTAACCATAGAGGTAGGGAGGTCTATACAGAAAGGAGACAGGAATGATAAGGCAGGGTGGAGAGAGGATCTCCCCCTTTGGGATGGAGGAATGGAAGAAGTAGAAAGTGACTGGTGGCTGCTTCTGGGTCTCTGATCTGTTAGATTCTTACTCCAATATTTGAATTCAAATTTTTTATTGATAAAGATTCATTAGATTAATGCTCCATCTTATACCAGTGTTCTGGTTCTGACAATGCATTATGGCTAGATAAAATATTCTTGGGAAAAGCTGAGTAAAAAGTATATCATTAAAACATGTATTAGTGCTGTAACTTGTGAGTCTTTATTTCAAAATACTTAAACAAAATTTTCACTCTCTGCTAATTAGTTCCATCACATATAAAAAGCCTAATCCAGTATTCAGAAACATTTTTCTTCCTTCCAAAAAGTCAAACTATCTTTCATAAACCACATGTAAACACTATCCATTTTAATAAATACTACTCAGTGTTATTATGCAGCACTCTTTAGCAACATAAGGCTTTTTTCAATTGCAACTAACAGAAAATTACTAGCATTGTGATTTCACTTCCTGGAGGAATTTGAACTCATACACACTAACACCAGGAATAGATTCAAACCTGCTGGGTTTTCAAGTGTCCTAATGCAGTGATATAGAGAACAGCAGCCTGCAGGAAAAGGGGAAGATGGATAGGGAACCTGGCTTCAATCATGACCAGTTTAATTCTCTGTGGTGGTATTGTGCACCCTAATAAACTTTTCTGGGGTCAGAGACAGAATAGCCACAATATTAAACATAGAGGATAGGCAGTGGTAGCGCACACCTTTAATCCTAGACCTCCAGAGGCAGAAATTCATCTGTTCAAGGATACAGCCAAGCATGTTGACTCATGCCTTTAAATCCCAGAAAGCCAGCCTTTAATCCCAGGGAGTGATGGCAGAAAGTAGAAAGGTATATAAGGTGTGAAGACCAGAGACTAGAAGCATTTGGCTGGCTAAGCTTTTAGGCTTTGAGTAGCACAGTTCAGCTGAGATTCATTTGGATGAGGACTCAGAAGCTTGCAGTCTGAGGCAACAAGACTAGCTGAGGAACTGACAAGACCTGTTAAGATTCCTGCTACAATTCTCCTTTACCATTATGATGTATTTTGTCTGTTATTGATGTTAGGGAATTTTTAATAATGATAAGTCTATGCAAACCATGCTCCTATCTATATCCTAAAATCCATGTGTGTGTGTGTGTGTGTGTGTGTGTGTGTGTGTGTGTGTGTGTTTTACATACAATTATAATACATGCATGTATGTGTTAATGCAAATGTTATATATTCAACGAAAACTCCAAACTCCCCTTTTATTTAACTGTGTTGTTGTCTTCTAAAGAATCACCAGCAGAAAGCATTTAATTAGTATTTCTCTTTATGTTAATAGATTGGATAAGAAACCAATTAGTACTTAGACAATAGAAAGTCTAATTAGCACCAGGCATTCAATGACAAATCTTCATTACTCCTTTCTCTAGCTATGTACCTTGTAGCAGGTGTGGATCGGACCAATATCTATAGAATGCTGTTTCCAACCCTCTCCTGGCAATAAGGCATTGGTAAAATGTCTAAGCAAACCAATCAATCAGGAGATTAAGGCATGTGTCAAATATGATTGACTCTGGTTGTACTTTGGATGGAACAGTATGGTTGGGAATGAATTCAGTTACACATGGGTCCCTAGATACTTATTTTATAAATAATAAGATAAGGAAAAGCACTGAAAGGATTTCACTAAGTGTGTGTGTGTGTGTAAGCATGAGAGAGAGAGAGAGAGAGAGAGAGAGAGAGAGAGAGAGAGAGAGGAGAGTGTGCATGTGCACACACACATGTGCATGTGTGGTTGTGTTGTAAGACCAATTGCTAAATGGTCTTTGTAGCATGAATCTTAAAGAGTCTTATTAATAAAAACAAACCTGGAGCCAGTTATTGGAGTGAATGCTGGAAGATCAGAGAAGCAGAACAAACCACAGCCACCTCACCTTGCCAGTTCCTCAGCTGACCCTGTTTCCTCAGACTGGAAGTCTCTGAGTCCTCATTCAGCTGAACTGCTGCTCAAAAGCCTAAAAGTTTAACCAGGCTACTTCCTGGTTTTCACTCCTTATATACCTTTCTGCTTTCTGCCATCACTTCCTGGAATTAAAGGCTCAGTTCCTGGTATTAAAGGCATGAGTCACCATGCCTGGCTGTTTCCAGTGTGGCTTTAAACTCACAGAGATCCAAATGGATCTCTGCCTCCCAAGTGATAGGGTTAAAGATGTGTGCTACCACTGTCTAAGTTCTATGTTTAATATTGTGGCTGTTCTGTTCTCTGACCCCAGATAAGTTTATTAGAGTGCATAATATTTTTGGGAATACAATACAACCACAGGTCTTATTAATAAAAAACCTGAAGTCAGATTTCAATGGAGTGAAAAACTGAGAGATCAGAGGAATGCAGCAAGCCACTGACAACCTCACCCTACCTACACACACCTCAGTCTCCAAACAGACGTACTTCCTGTATATCCACACCTATATGTCTTCCTGTTCTGCAATCTCATTTCCTCTCTTTGCCCAGCTACTTTACTTCCTCTTCCAGCCCAGCTCTGTCACTTCTTGTCTGTCTGTACAGACCTCCAGATCTTTATGGTTAGTGCTGGAATTAAAGATATGTACCACCATGTCTGGCTCTGTTCCCAGTGTGGCCTTGAACTCACTCCATTTTAAAACTTCATCTTCTAATTCCAGTTAACTCTGGTGGGTTTGCCAATGATTTTTGTTTTATTGCCCATTGACTGGGCATCTGTATGCCAGTGGAAGAGAGAGAAGAGCCCTGTGATGGTTTGATGGCCCTCTTAGGCTCACAGAGAGGGGCACTATTAGAGAGGATTAAAAAATGTGGTCTTATTGGAGTATGTGTGGCCTTGTTAGAGAAAATGTGGCACTGGGGGTGGGCTTTGGGGTTTCAGAAACCCAAGCCAGGCCCAATGGCGCGCGCTCTCTCTCTCTCTCTCTCTCTCTCTCTCTCTCTATCTCTCTCTCTCTCTCTGGGTCTGGATATAGAACTCTCAGCTACTCTCCAGCATTACGTCTGCCTGCATGCCACCATGATAACAATGGACTAAACCTCTGAGCTGTAAGCCATTCCCAATTACATGTTTTCCTTTATAGGAGTTGTCATGGTCATTGTGTCTCTTCACAGCAATAGAAAATTGATCCAGACAAGTCCTCAGCTCCCAGGAGCAGGTAAGGCCATTAGCAAGAGGACCATGAAGTATAAAGCAGTTCTTTTTTTTTAATTAAGATATTTTCCATTCATTTTACATGCCAACCACAGATCCCCCTCTCCTCCCTCCTCCAACCCCCAGCACTCCCCCCTACCCCTACCTCATTTCCACCTCCTCCAAGGCAAGGTCTTCCATGGGGAGTCAGCAGGGCCTGGTAAGCCTGTCTAAGCCCCTCCTCCCTGCACCAAGGATGCTCAAGGTGTCCCACCATAGGCACTAGGCTCCAAAAAGTCAGCTCATGCACTAGGGATGAGTCCCATTCCCACTGCCAGGGGGCCCCCTAAACAGTTGAAGCTAAACAACCGTCTCACTTATCCAGAGGGCCTAGCCCAGTACCATGAGGGCTCCTCAGCTATTGGTCCACAATTCATGTGTCTCCACTAGTTTGGCAAGTTATCTCTGTATTTTTTTTCCAGTCACAGTCTTGATATCTCTTGCTCATAGAATCCCTCATCTCCATCATCAAATGGACTCCAGGAACTCTGACCTGGGACCTGGCCATGGATCTCTGCATCTACTTCCATCAGTCACTGAATGAGGGTTCTATGATGATAGAGTGTTTGACCATCTGATCACCAGAGTAGGACAACTCAGGCATCCTCTTGATTATTGCCACTACTCTATAGTGGAGTCATCTTTGTGGATTCCTGGGAACCTCCCTAGCACTCTGCTTCTGCCTACCTCATGGTGCCTTCATTTATCAAGATATCTCTTTCCCTATTCTTCCACTCTATACCCATTCCAGCTTGAACCTCTCACTCCTCTAGGCTCTCATTCCCCGTCCCTTGCCCTCCATTACCCTCCACCCCCAGTTTGCTCATGTAGAACTCATCCACTCCTCCATCACTGGGCAATCCTTGAATCTTTCCTAGTCCTCCTTACTAGCTAGCCTCCCTGGAGCTGTGGGTTGCAGTCTAGTTATCCTTTGCTTTACATCTAGTATCCACTTATGAGTGAGTACATTCTATATTTGTCCTTCTGAGTCTAGGTTACCTCACTCAGTATTTTTTTTCTAGTTCAATCCTTTTGCCTGCAAACCTCATGATATCATTGTTTTTCTCTGCTGAGTAGTACTCCATTGTGTATATGTACCACATTTCTTTATCCATTCTTCAGTTGAGGGGCATCTAGGTTGTTTTAGAGTTCTGGCTATTACAAATAATGCTGCTATGAACATAGTTGTGAGTGGTCCATATGGTATGATTGAGTATTCCTTGGGTATATGCCCAAGAGTAGTGTAGCTGGGTCTTGAGGAAGATTAATTCCCAATTTTCTGATAAACCGCCATGCTAATTTCCAAAGTGGCTGTACAAGTTTGCATTTCCACCAACAGTGTAGGAGTGTTCCCCTTGCTCCACATCCTCTCCAACATAAGCTTTTTTCAGTGTTTTTGATCTTAGCCCTTCTGACAGGTGTAAGATGGTATCTCAGAGTTGTTTTGATTTGCATTTCCCAGATGACTAAGGATGTTGAGCAATTCTTTAAAAGTCTTTTGGCCATTTGAGCTTCTTCTGTTGAGAATTCTCTGTTTATCTCTGTAACCCATTTTTCAATTGGACTGTCAGGTATTTTGATGTCTAGTGTCTTGAATTCTTTGTATATTTTGGAGATCAGCCCTCTGTCAGATGTTGGGTTGGTAAAGATCTTTTCCAATTCTGTAGGCTGTCATTTTGTCTTATTAACCATGTCCTTTGCCCTACAAAAGCTTCTCAGTTTCAAGAGGTCCTATTTGTTAATTGTTACTCTCAGTGTCTGTGCTACTGGTGTTATATTTAGGATGTGATTTCCAGTGCCAATGCATTCAAGACTACTTACCACTTTCTCTTCTATCAGGTTCAGTGTAACTGGATTTATGTTGAGGTCTTTGATCCACTTGGACTTGAGTTTAGTGCATGGTGACAGATATGGATCTATTTGCAAACTTCCACATGTTGACATCCAGTTATGCCAGCACCATTTGTTGAAGATGCTTTCTTTTTTCCATTGTACAGTTTTGTCAACAATTAGGTGTTCATACATGTATGGATTAATGTCAGGGTCTTCAATTCAGTTTCATTGGTCCACATGTTGATTTTTATGCCAGTACCAAGCCGTTTTTATTACTGTAGCTCTATAGTAGAGCTTAAAGTCAGGGATCATGATGCCTCCAGAGATTGGTAAAGCAGTTCTTTCTTCATACCAAAAGTCAGTTCTCTTCTATGGATGAACACTTCCAGATGCCTCTGAAGTGACCTCCTTCATAGTCCATCTGGAATACAGATCTGTTGTAGAATATTATTTTAACTATGTAAAGATGTGTTACTTTTGTTTGTGCTGCATTTATTTAATTATGTAAAGATGTCTTGCATTTGTTTCACCTTGCCTGCCTAAGGTACCTGATTGGTCTAATAAAGAGCTGAACATCCAATAGCTAAGCAGAGAAGGCATAAGTAGGGCTGACAGCTAGAGAGAATAAATAGGAGGAGGAATCTAAGGAGAAGAAGAGAAAAAAAGACAACTGGAGGAGGAGGAGAGAACAAGGGACATACCCAGGACAAGAAGCCAGGCAGACTCCAGCTAGCCAGACACAAAGAAGCATTGAAAGTAAGATATACAGAAGTAAGAAAAGTAATAAGCCCAGAGACAAAGGTAACTAAAGAGAAACAGATTGATTTAAGTTAAAAGAGTTAGTCAGAAACTTGCCTAAGCTAGGCCAAGCATTCAAAGCTAATATTAAGTCTCTGTGTCATAATTTGGGAGCTGGTTGGTGGTCCAAAGGAAAAATCCTAGTATAAAGATCAGTAATGAATCCATCACACTCTAAAATTTAAAGAAATAAAATATGGAGCATTGGGAACATTAAATTTCCTCAGGTGCTCTGTTTATTGTAGATTAACAAATGAATCTATCTGATATTTTCATGTTTTAGAAATAACCAACATCAGTATTGTTTATACAGGCACTGGTTGCACATGGGAAGCAGAAGGATGACAGTCTGAATCTCATCTCAAGAAGCTTAACCTCTTAGAACATCAATTTTTATTGGTTTAACAGAAAAAAACAATAGCACTTCACAGAATTAGTTGTGATGTGTCCATGTCTTATGGGGAATGGTGTTTTACCATTCTCAGTCATGGTCCTGAATCAAAGCTTTAGGAACCTGCTCACATAATATAGAGAATTGATTGATCCTGTGATAACTGAAATATCAAAAGAATATAAAATATCTCTCTCCAGCTGAAATTAGAAGCTCTCACAAGCCCTTGATAAATCCCCAGCCTACAACCCAATATTATATAATTATATATATGTAACCAGCACCATGATAACTTCTATACTCTCAAAAAAATTAAGAGGTTGGAAGAAAGTTTTGAGTGCTTTTCTTCCCAGGGAAGGCATATGTCATTCTTTGGTACCACTAACTGACCACAGGCTCTCTATAAGCAGGTGACATGATGGTGAATAAGTGCCCTACATTCAGTCTTACTGCTGTGATAAAAAATACACTGAAAGAAGCAAACCAGAAGCAGAAGAGTTTATTCCACTTCACACTTCCAGGTTATACTCCATCATAGCAGGGAAGCCACAATGACAGGAGCTTTAAGCAGTTAGTCATAGTCACATCTGAAGTCAAAAGGAGAGAGATAAATACATGCATGCTCGCTTGTTCAGGTCACTTGTTACATTCTTACATAGCCCATAGCCCATCCAGCCCTTAAAAGGTGCTATGTACATTCAGAGTGAGACTTCCCACCTCAATTAATCCAATGAACACAATCCCACAGACATACCTGTAAGTCAACGTAATGTAGACAATCTATCATTGAGACTCTTCTAACATGATTCTACACTGCATCAAATTGACAAACTAAACATCACAACTCCACCCCTTGTCAATCTGACAAACATCACTTTCAGACTATAACCTTCCACCTCTTGTCTCCAATGTCTTCTGTTTATCTCATAGCATGAAATATAGTCCAATTTTAGCAACAAAAAGACATAGTCTTCACTTTTCTTCTACACAACCACAAGTTCCAGAGGAAAATGTCCTCTGGCTCTCCAGCTATCAGGATAGATGAGTCACTGGAGGGAAAAAAAAAGGCTTTCAGAAGGAAACATGGATGCTAGAAAAGGCTGAGAAGAGAATCAGCAGTGCTGAGCTGTGATGTCTTTAATTTCTATTTGGGTAGGGTCCTGCACGCTGCTGAGTAGTTGGCAGGTGCTTCTATTGTTTTACCTGCAAAAAAGGCATGGGTAGACAAGGAGGAGCTTTTCAAATGCTGGTCATTATTGGCTTTCATTTCTTTGTATTTGGTAGCAGTGAGTCAGGATAACAGAGAATCATGGTAGCAGACCATAAAAACCTCTAGTGTTACAGTCTCCAGAAAGCCTTAGATATCAAGACACTTGGTCCCTTGGCAGCAGCCAATGAGTCTCTGAAGATTAGGTTGTTCTCTGGAACTCTTCTATCATCCAAAGCCAAGGAATTCTCCTACCTGCCTCTTTTATCCCTTTTTTAATGAGCTCTCCACATCACCTGCTACGTCTTTCTCTCCTGCAGCTTCTTCCTGCCCAATCTGCTTTGCCTCTTCAGCTGTCAAGTAGGTCCCAACACAGCTCAGGGGTCACTGCTTGAACAGCTTGAGGCACCTGATGCTGTAACACCATGTATCCAACACTTAATATCTTTTTTAATATGTGGGAGAAGGTGTGGGCGTGTATATTTTAAATGCTATAAGTGTATCACTGCACAGTAAGAATGGATTTCAGTGTGGACTTTGCATTCATACAGACAGGAATTTGAACTGCAAGTTCTTCCATTCAGCAGTATGAATTAATAGAGAATCACTGATGAACTTACTCTATTTTAATGTTAACTTTAATAATGTGTATCTGTTTGTGTTGGGGTATGTGGATACATACAGGTGTCTACAGTGGCAAGAAAGCATTATTGGCTTCCATGTAGCCAAAGTTTCAGGTTGTTGTGAGCTACTGTAAGAGGAGTTTCATGTATATTGAGCCATCCCTACAACAACTTTCTTAACCCCACTTTTTTCAGTTAGTAAAATGCAGGTACAAGAAAACTGTAGGGTGGATAAAAACATGAAAATTTCATACATTATTAGAAAAAACTAAGATGAATACAATTATTATATTACTGATTATTATTTCTTATTAAGTTATGGTCTGTTATTATTAAATTTGTGTGTGGCTCCTAAGTCAGAGATGTGGGCTGTGTTACCACAAGAAACTGTACTTCCAAATCCTTACTTCACATTATTTCCTCTTTCAGTTAGAATTATTTAAACTATTTCCCTTGTCCTCTGATGAAGTCTTAGCATACCATTGTTTTAAATTTTAATGCAGTAAAATTATCCACTTTTTAACACTCCCAGATTGAGGATGTCTGTTGTATCCCCACCATGTAAATGGAGATAGTGTTTTGTGGGGAGGGGGTGCACACATGTGTATTTGTGTTTGTCTGTCCAAATGGAATTGATTTAAATGATTGTTTCTACATATGTGTGAAATTCTTTTCTATATCTATGAATAGAAACTAAATTTTTATGTTGTTTTTATACCTCTCAACATGTTGCATAGTCTTAGTGTTATTTTTAGTTATCTTTGTTTAGCACACAGAATGTGAGGCAATAATTAAAATGCTTACACATTATATGGGAGCTAAAACTGCAAAAGTACTAAGGATGTGGTCAGAAGCAATAGATGCAGCATGTTGCATTACAAAATAAATTGCTTCTCCACAAAGAATCAACAAGAAATTCCAGCAGCAAGTGTAGTCCCTGGGCACAGGTATTATCTTGATAAGAGGTTGAAAAAATAAAGCCTCTGTGCAGTCCACAGAATGAACCACTTTTGAATTCAAACATCTCACTGACTAAGATCCTATCATTTAGGAAGCTGACCCACCTACCACTACATCATAGCCATGGGCTTTATTATCCATCTGTAAGTGATTAATTCACTAGTAAGACCTCTGGTCTACAATGAGTCATCTTACAAATGCCCAGATATATCTCCAGACAACTCATCACAAATAGAAATGACTGGTTGAAATTTGAGAAATATATAAGTGCACGTTTTATTCTCAAACTGTCTTTCAAGGATAGCCATGAGGCTTTCCAGAACTGTCTCAACTTTACATGAAGTCAGACAAGGTACCCAAGAGGTCTGAATAACCTAATGAAGAACAAGTACAACTTCTTTTACTTTTCTTCTTGCACATCTCAGCTCCAATTACATACTCTTTACCATGCACAATTTACATCATAAAACCTGCTATCGCCCCCTTGTGAGAGTAAATATAACTACACAACTCCTCAAAAATGGAAGTTAGTTACAGTGCATTTTTAAGATGGTAGCAACCATCTGACAGTCTTGGTGAATAAAAATATTATGTCTGCCTTGAATATGGCTGTAGCAATCTGTCAACTGATAGAGTATTGGTGAAATTATTAAGGCAACTCCATGTAGTTAAAAGGGAGGTTTATTTTGTGGGGTAACTCACAAGTGAAGGGATAGGTAACAGGGTCTGGGAAAGGTGTAGCACAGTCCGGTGGTGTTCTTTGGAAAACTGCCCTGTCTACCTCCATCGTCCAGGATCCAGGAATCAAGAGAGCAGGCACATCCGGATCTTGGATCTTCAGGGTTCTCTCTTGGCCCTGCCTTGTAGGTGTGACAGTTACCGAAGCCTCAATGCGGGTTGGAACTTCCAATCAAAGCTGGAATGGCTACCCACTACATCAGAGCATGTGCATCAGTGGACCATAAAACTCTGAAACTCACAATCCAGCTAGAGAAGGCAATTACTGTTCTAAGTTATAAGAAAATCCCAAAAGAACCATAGGAACATCTATTCTTGAGAAACACCAGTCTCTTCCGAGGGATGTCTTTGACTTACAGGTTCCATGGCAGATTTAATCTAACACACTTCAGACTACATAGCAACTGATGGGAACTTTTTGTCAAGCTTTTTTTTTTTTTTTTTCTTGTCTCCCTTTCTCAGGATCAAACTTCTGTTTCTTCTAGTGTTCATATTAAAGGAAAAGTATATCAGGTAGTCAAAGTTAAGGAAGGCTTTTCTCTAGCTAATCAACTGCCCCACTTATCCACAGAGCCCGGTCCATTTCCATGGGGCCTCCTCAGCCATTGGTTCACAGTTCATGTGTTTCCACTAGTTTGGCTATTTGTCCCTGTGCTTTTTCCAATCATAGTCTCAATATCTCTCAATCATACAATCCCTCCTCTCTCTTATCAACTGGGCTTCCAGAGCTCCACCTGGGGCTTGGCCATGGATCTCTGCATCTGCTTCCTTGCCTTGGAGGAGGTGGGAATAGGGGAGGTGGATTGTGGGGGGGTCTGGGGGGTGGGAGGAGGGAGGACGGGGGAATCCGTGGCTGATATGTGAAATCAGGACATTCCAACAGCATTGAAGCTGAACCCAACTAAGTCCTCGGATAATGAAAGGTGGGAGATCTCCTCATCACTTGAAGGAACTCATAGACAGTTTCTGGCAGATGTTAGAGCAGAGAATGGTCAGTGCAATTGGGCCACTTGTGCTTGTTAATTTACCCTTGTTGAAGTAAGGCTTGTATGTTCCCACAGTCTGTGTGTGTGTGTGTGTGTGTGTGTGTGTGTGTGTGTGTGTGTGTGTGTGTGTGTGTTATTACATTTCATCAGGTCCTTGGGAAATATGTTCCTGTTTGTAACACTGGTCAGATAACCAGAGATTACAATCTCAAAAAGGTGGAGAAAGAATTTGAAATTGCAAGTTTCCCAAAGTAATTTCTCAAAGCCTAGAGCTATGCTACATTTTGTTCAGTAAACTACCCTTTGCCATCTACATTCCAGAAAGTTTAGATTGCTAGAAGTGATGTCAAGAGCAGCCCCCGAGAGCAGGTGCTACCAGCAGGATGATCTAAGTACTTCCCCTATTAGAGGAGATAAGATTTATACAGGTATCCATTTGTCATGGCTTTTGACAGTATGACCACATTCTCATTAGCCATTCTTGAGTTGATGGGCATCTAGATTGATCCCATTTCCTGGCTACCACATAGAGAGCAGCAATGATCATAGATGTACAAGATCTCTGTAGTGTGCTATGAAGTCATTTGGCCCAAGAATGGCATAGCTGAGACATGTGGTAGATCTATCCATGTCTTGGTTTTGTCTTGTATTTTGTTTTGTTATTGAACTTTCAGTCTCATTTTTATAGTGGCTGCACTCATTTACATTCTTATCATAATGGTTCCCCTTCCCATATCCTCAGTAGTACTTTTCATTTATATTCCTGGTGATGGTCATTCTGACTAGGGTGAGATGCAATCTTAAAGTGGTTTTAATCTTCATTTCCTTGATACCTACCCAACAACATACCCTGATGTTGAATACTTTTCTTTTTTAAAAAAAACGTTTTACCTCTTCATTTATTTATTTATTTATTATTTAAATTATTTAGTGGTGCCCTGTATTTTCTCTTTTGAGAACTTTCTGTTCGGTTTCATGGCCCATCTTAAAATTTTGTCCTGGTTATCATTTTTATAATTTTAATAATAATAATTCCAAACGTGTTTTCTATGATTTCACTCAAATTCCATACTTTGAGCCAAAGTGTTAAAAAATAAAAATTCAAATATTAGTTTGATTAATCTAGTAATGATTAGAAAGCATGGAGATTTTGACTGCAGATTCTTAACCAAAGAAACCACTGTTTCTCTTGTAGAAGTTACACTTAAGTAAAAATTAATGTGCTGCACAGAACAAGTCCTGTAGAAGACCTGAAGACAGGAATCATCTAGGTATCATAGTTTTTTTTTAATGGTTAGGAAGACACATGACCACGATTTGTAATGATAAAATATTTTTCATTTTTATTAAATTTGGTCAACTTGTTTGTTTTTCAATGACATTCTTCACTCTTAGTGAACTATTCCTGTAAGTTTACTGCAAATGAGCAAACAATATTAATTAAAACTAAATTATATTGAAGAATCAGTCTCCTTTTGTAATTATTATAATATTAAAAATAATTGGAATTGTTTTGTTTTCTGTAACAGATATGTGTATTCTAGAGAAAGAAAGTAACCCTCGATATCTTCTAATATGTCATGGTCTTATAATTATAGTCCACAGATGGTGTACAAAATGACTACTTGGCCTAAAAACAATTGTTGAAAATTATCCAACCAATACCATTTAATGTAGTTGCTTATAAAAATGACTTTCAAATGCTGTCAAATAGTTCTTTCCATTGCAGAATAGAGCTACTGCTGAGACAAATGTTGTCCACTATTAATGCATTCAAGTTGAACAAATCGATTGAATGTCTATTCTTAGAGACCTTGGTTTTGAATTATGATTGTCTCAAATAATTTGTTTATACTGCCTTACAAAAAGTGCCATTTAGCAGGTACAAGCAAAAGTTCAGACAAGTAAAATAAAATGGAGTGCTCAATGATTTTATATGCAACTAAATATGTATGTGCATGAGTAGGAAATACTACAGGTACTCTCAACTCACAAAGTTGGCATATTTGTCTCACAAAGAGACATATACAGGTAACTGTTGACTTGTGGAGATGACTATACTTATTAGCCAATTATTACAATTTTCCAATTCATAATATTCACAGAGAAACTGTCATGACTTTGTGACATTATTCTAATATGCATTAGACAGCACTACATAAAATTTCTGCTATTTTTCTCAGGCACACTTGTAGTGGATGGGGAATGGCTCAGTAGGTAAAGCATTTGTTGCACAAGCATGATGACCTCAGTTTGGCTCATCAGCACCTCTGTATAAAACTGGGTGTAGAGCCAGGCATCTGCAATCCTAGTTCTGGGAAGAAGAAATAGGACATAGGACGAACAGAAAGTCTAGACAATCAATGAGCTCTGGGTTGAACAAGAGACCCTATCTTTTCAAACAAGATGATACTGTAAGATATGTAACATAGACTTTGGCTTAAGATGCATAGATACAAGCATGTACATACATACACATGTACACACACACACACACACACACACACACTCACACACTCACATTCACACACTCATATACAAACAAACACACATATAAACATACACAAAAAATCAGAAATGCTTTACCACAAATTATCCATTTCTGTGTTCAACAAATATTGCTCTCTAAGGTTTATTGGAAATCTGCAACATAACAAAATTGTAGATTTATCTTACAAAAGACTTTGTCATCTGGTTCATACGAACAGCCCACAAGGTGCTTTAACATGAGGCTATGGAGAGAGATACATCCCCCAGAATGTCTTGTAGGAAATTTCACAATAGAAAGAAAAATGGAGATGTAATTAAATCTTTATATTATGTCACTGGAAATGGATGATGATGCCAATTTAACACAGAAATCTGAAGATCCTCTCAGTATTATTTTCAAATTCAGATTTAGCAAAGGGGAAAGAAAATATATGTCAGAGCTGTCACTCATGCAAGAACAGAAAGTTGAGCATATCTCTGTAAAGAGATCCACATATAACAGACAGGGAGAATGTTTTCTCAAAGTGTTAAATCTAAAAGCAATTATTAGATTTCTGTGGAAGAAGAGGAGAGAGGACCAGGTCCAGAGAAAGGGTGTATGTCAAATATCCTTCAGAAGAGAGCTTTGTCAAAGGCCAATAGGCAGCACAGTGTGGCAGGCATGTTTAACAACAGAGCCCTCAATCTAGCCTAGGAAAAGCAGAGCCTGGTCTGAATTTTAAGGTCCCTTTTGAGTAGAAATGGGGAAGTCTTTTGTCATGAGGAAATAGGTCCAAGGTAAGCTGACATCCCCAAAGTAGACTTAGAGGCACTGTTTTCATGTATTTCTGACTGAAGCAGATGCTTGAAAAGTCCCGAGGACATTTCCATCTAAGGGGCATCTGGAAGACAAACAGACATAGTCAGCATGTGATGTGACAGTGGTCACTTGTCCTGCTTACAGACTTTCTCCCCTTAGAGCTTTGCTGTGTAGTGCCCAGGAGGGGACTGTGGTAAAAGGAGGTTAATTCCCTTCCTATGTGATCTGGCAGAAACACAGCTTGATCCAGAAGCTGGAGTTACAAGCTGTTCAGTGTAACTGGTTCATTTTGAAAAATAATGGCCAACTGAGGTGCAAAGTTAAAATTGGTCCTCTTACTGGCTTAATGGGACACAGAAGCAACTAGATTGCTGAGGCATTAAGGAAAGAGGCCAGGCATTGGATTCGCATCTTAGGAAACCCTCTTCACTTGTAGATGGAGCAAATAAACAGAAGCATAAATGTAGTCTATTCACATAGAAGAAAAACTAATAAAGAAGTCAGCTAGAAGGACTAGTGGAACAAGAAGATAAAAAGTCAAATTTTCAGGACCAAACTATGAGTATAAATGAATAAATACAATTTCTTGATGTTTAGTAAATAATTCTACATTGAGAACCCTTATGCAACACGAAGATTACTTAGAAACAGTTTTCTATGTACAAAGACTCGAAGTACTTCCTTAAGATTTGACTCTGTCATCTCAGGACATGCACCAGTGACCTGCTCATCACGTAGTTAGCCCTCTGCTCTTTCTGCTAAGACCCCAATGACACCATTTGAGAACCAACAATTACCTCATGCACTCAAGGTAGCTCTACTTCCCCTACCTTCAGACTCTACCACTAACATCTGCAGACCTGTGCTGAGCACCTGTGTGCCAACACTGTTAGCCCCCACCTCAACTCTTCTCTGTCAAAATAATTGTAACTTCTGAGGAACCATAGGAGAACCAATTCACTCTATGGAGAGCCTGATTGTGATATAAGCAGCTGCACCATGTCCCAGCTATTCTAGACCAATTCTGATAACCTAATTTTGAATCAGCACTGACTGACCCCCATACTGAAATTCAAACATCACCTAGCTGGCCCAAAATTTGCCATGCATGGGTGAAAGCAAATAGAGATCCAAATACCCATTCAATAAAGGTGGTCTGGGAATCCATATCAAAGTCATCTGTTGTGGAATATTAGTTAAAGATTTGTTACATTTGTTTATGCTATGGCCCATTTGTTTAATGACACAAAGATGTGCTGCATTCTTTTATGTTGCATTTATTTAACTCTGTGAAGCTGTGTTACTTTGCCTATCTAAAACAGCTAATTGCTCTAATAAAGAACTGAACAACTGAATAGCAACTAGGTAGGCAGGAGAAAGGACAGGTGGGGCTGGTAGCTGGAGAGAATAAATAGGAGGAGAAATATGGGAGGAAAAGATCTAGAAGCAAGAAAAAGAAGATGAGGAGGACATCAGGGGCCGGCTACCCAGCTATACAGTAAGCCAAAGAGTAAAGTAAAGAAAGGTATATAGAATAGAAAAGGATAAAAGCCCAGAGGCAAAAGGTAGACAGGATAATTAAAGAAAAGCTGGCTAGAAATAAGCCAAGCTAAGGCCGGACATTCATAAGTAAGAATAAATCTCTGTGTATTAATTTGGGAACTCACTGTTGGGCCCCCAAAGAGTAAAGAGCCCAAAGATTTTTTGTTTGTTTGTTTTTTAGACAGGGTTTCTCTGTGTAGTTTTGGTGCCTGTTCTGGAACTCAATCTGTAGACCAGGCTGGCCTCGAACTCACAGAGATCTGCCTGTCTCTGCCTCCCAGAGTGCTGGGATTAAAGGCCTGTGCCACCACTGCCTGGCAAGCCAAAAGATTTAAAAAAATATATGGATCTATTTGAAGCCTTCTACATGTTGACATCCAGTTATGCCAGCACCATTTGTTGAAGATGCTTTCTTTTTTCCATTGTACATTTTTGGCTTCTCTGTCAAAAATTATATGTTCGGGTTAATGTCAGAGTCTTCAATTCAATTCCATTGGTCCATATGTCGGTTTTTACGCCAGTACCAAGCTGTTTTTATTATGGTAGCTCTATAGTAGAGCTTGAGGTCGGGGATTGTGATGCCTCCAGAGGTTGTTTTATTGTACAGGATTCTTTTGGCTATCCTGGGTTTTTTGTTTTTCCATATGAAGTTTAGTATTACTCTTTCCAGGTCTGTGAAGAATTGTGTTGGTAATTTGATGGGAATTGCATTGAATCTGTAGATTGCTTTTGGTAAGATCACCATTTTTACTATGTTAATCCGGCCTATCCACGAGCATGGGAGATCTTTCCATTTTCTGACATCTTCAATTTCTTTTTTCAGGGACTTAAAGTTCTTGTCATACAGGTCCTTCACATGCGTAGTTAGAGCAACCCCAAGGTATTTTATATCATTTGTGACTATTGTCAAGGGTGATGTATCTCTGATTTCCTTCTCAGCCTGTTTGTCTATTGTATATAGGAGGGTTACTAATTTTTTTGAGTTGATCTTGTATCCTGCTATGTTGCTGTATCAGTTCCTTAGTTGAATTTTTGGGGTCACTCATGAATACTATCATGTCATCTGCAAATAGGGAAAGCTTGACTTCTTCCTTTCCAATTTGTATCCCCTTAATCTCCTTATGTTGTCTTATTGCTCTGGCTAGAACTTCAAGTACTATATTGAATAAGTATGGGGAGAGGAGAGAGCCTTGCCTTGTTCCTGATTTTAGTGGTATTGCTTTGAGTTTCTCTCCATTTAATTTGATGTTGGCTTTTGGCTTGCTGTAGATTGCCTTTATTATATTTAGGTATGTTCCCTGTATTCCTGATCACTCCAAGACCTTTATCATGAAGATGTGTTGGATTTTGTCAAATGCCTTTTCTGCGTCTAGTGAGATGATCATGTGGTCTTTTTCTTTGAGTTTGTTTATATAGTGGTGCTGGCATAACTGGATGTCAACATGTAGAAGGCTGCAAATAGATCCATATCTGTCACAATGCACAAAACTTAAGTCCAAGTGGATCAAAGACCTCAACATAAATCCAGTTAGTCTGAACCTGATAGAAGAGAAAGTAGGAAGTAGTCTTGAATGTGTTGGCACCGGAGATCACTTTCAAATATAACAACAGTTGCACAGACACTGAGAGAAACAATCAATCAATGGGACCTGTTGAAACTGAGAAGCTTTTGTAGAGCAAAGGATATGGTCAACAACACAAAGCAACAGCCTACAGAATGGAAAAAAGGTCTTCAACAACTGCACATCTGATAGAGGACTGATATCCAGAATATATAAAGAACTCAAGAAATTAGACATCAAAATGCCCAACAGTCCAATTAAGAAATGGGCTATAGAACTAAACAGAGAATTCTCCACAGAGGAAGCTCAAATGGCTGAAAGACATTTAAGGAAATGCTCAACATCCCTAATTATCCAGGAAATGCAAATCAAAATGACTCTGAGATACCACCTTACACCTGTCAGAATGGCTAAGATCAAAAACACAGAAGACAGCTTATGCTGGAGAGGATGTGGAGCAAAGGGAACTCTCCTCCACTGCTGGTGGGAATGCAAGCTTGTACAGCCACTTTGGAAATTAATATGGTGCTTTCTTAGAAAATTGGGAATCCATCTCCCTAGTGACCCAGCTACACCACTCTTTAGCATATACCCAAGGAATGCTCAATCATACCACAAGGGATTTGCTCAACTATGTTCATATCAGCATTGTTTGTAATAGCCAGAACCTGGAAACAACCTGGATGCCCCTCAACTGAAGAATGGTTAAAGAAAATATGGTACATATACACAATGGTGTATTACTCAGCAGAGAAAAACAGTGACATCATGAGGTTTGAAGGCAAATGGATGGATCTAGAAAAAATCATCCTGAGTAAGGTAACCTGCTGTGGATATCGCTCTGTGTAAATAAAGTTCTGATTGGCCAGTGGCTAGGCAGGAAGTATAGGCGGGACAAGAGAGAAGAGGATTCTGGGAAGTAGAAGGCTGGGGGGAGACACCGCCAGCCGCCGCCATGAGAAGCAACATGTAAAGACACTGGTAAGCCACAAGCCATGTGGCAAAGTATAGACTAACAGAAATGGGTTAATTTAAGATAGAAAAAGTAGATAACAAGAAGCCTGCCACAGCCAAACAGTTTGTAAACAATGTAAGTTTCTGTGTGCTTTCTTGGTTGGGTCTGAGCGACTGTGGGACTGGCGGGTGAGAGAGATTTGTCCTGACTGTGGGCCAGGCAGGAAAACTCTTAACTACAAATGGCGCCCAACGTGGGGCAAGAGTTTCCGCCTAAAATCTGAGAAAAAAAAGATTCTAAACCAGAGCTAAAAACAGCTTCCTAGTTGTCTTTCTTAAGTTAGCAGCAGCCTGCGGGTTTGAGCTACTATGGCGGGTTCCTGGCGTGTGCGTCTGACCTGCAGTGCGGCAGGAATGAGGAGTCTACAAGCGGCACTTTACTCTGCTGCATGGTAGATTTAGCCTTTGCTAGTTTAAAAAAAAAAAAAAAAAAAAAAAAAAAAGGTTTCTGGGCTATGCACTGCTTTGATAGAACTGCTTCTGATAGTTGATGGTACACATGGCTCCAGACCCAGAGCTGGCGGTAAACTGTACCACCGCCATGTTGGGAAGCTGAGGTGGGTGGAGCCAGCAGCCACAGTGGCGCTTCAGTCTTACAAAGATGGATATTACACAGAGAATCTGGTTTATGTTGTCTTTGGGATTTTTAACTGCAGAAAAAGATTTGATCATAAAAGCTGTTGAGTTAAACAAATATGTAAATTTTAAAGGTACCTTGACTTCAAAATTTGGATATAAGGATATGTTACTTTGGAAAAGAGTCTCTGCTTTTGTTTCCACAGAAAGCCAGAGGCTGTGGATTTGTTCCAGATTAAGATACATCAGGTTTGATCAGCCAAGACCACCTGAAAGGTCTCCAATGACACCATGGCCCAGATGATCCAACATCCAGAATGGTTTCAAGGCAACTGGCTCAGAGGTTCACCCTAATGGACTACTCCATAATCCTAAAATTTTCTTTGTGTCCCCATAAGATACATCGCCCCCCTCCAGCAGGAAGTAGTAAGAGAAACTACGCCCACATTCCCAAAATTATCAAGCTGGCTTTGGAGATGGAATTGGCTCACTCCTTCTCTAAACCCAGTCATATTGCTAAAAGAAATGGTTAAGAGATTCTTGTGTCCCAAATCAGAAGAGCCCTCTGGTGTGGGACAGAGAAAAACCAATATTTTTCTTTAAAGCAGGTTGATTATAAATGCGATCTCTTTTTAAAGAAGAAAAGGGGATATGATATAGATATAATAGGATGAAAGGGTAGATTAAGGAAGGAACTTACTTCTAAAGAGCAACAACTTGTTTAAAATGTTTTACATTGGTATAGATTTTAGTCTATTGATACAAACTTAAAGTTAATTTTGTTATACTATGTATATATTTCTACTCGTGTTTAAGGTATTATGTTTGTATAGCTCATTTAAAATTGTAATGGATAATTAAAAATAGATTAATAATTAATCATCTGTGATAATCATACTCATAGCCATGTTAGTTAAGTCTTCTGGGTATACATAGAGATATTTCAGATAGATAGGTAATCTTCAAACACTTCAAAGACCTTCAGAATATGGCATTTAAAATATTTTTAAAATTTAGACTTTCTGGACAGTGAGACATGTCTGCTCCTGGCAACACTGATTTACTTCAGAGACAATGATGTGCATTGAAGACACTTCATATCTTATCTTCACCTTGGCAAAAATAGCCATTTGGGCAAGAAACTGTTCTTGCCTGGACTGCTTGATTAACTGGACATGCAGGACCCATAGAAAGGTGACCACTGAACTTTGCTTGACAAAATGGTCCTTCAGGTTCCTGCTTCACAGAGGAAACTGCCAGACATTCTACAGGACACTGAGAGAAGTGACCGAGAGACTCTAGCCCTGTGAGCTGAAGACAAATGCCCCAACTTTACAAAGGAACATTAGGCGACTGTCCAGGCTGCCAGCTGTCTCTGTCTACTCTTGCAAGACTCCTGAAAAATGCTTACATCCTTCTCCCGGTTCTCAGGTAATATTATATCCTTCTGAGGTCTTTGATGTGATTGAAGACTAGATAGTTATAATTTCCTCAGTTATGATAAAAGATAAGTTAGATATAAAACCTTAGACTCACAAATATAAGATAGATAGGATATCTTCTTTAATATTGTAACTGCAATTCTTGCTTGATAATTGTTTTGTTATATGTAATTGTACTATGTAAAAGTTAAAACCTTCCTTTAAAAAAAAAAAAGAAAAGGGGAAGTGCTGTGGATATCGCTCTGTGTAAATAAAGTTCTGATTGGCCAGTGGCTAGGCAGGAAGTATAGGCGGGACAAGAGAGAAGAGGATTCTGGGAAGTAGAAGGCTGGGGGGAGACACCGCCAGCCGCCGCCATGAGAAGCAACATGTAAAGACACTGGTAAGCCACAAGCCATGTGGCAAAGTATAGACTAACAGAAATGGGTTAATTTAAGATAGAAAAAGTAGATAACAAGAAGCCTGCCACAGCCAAACAGTTTGTAAACAATGTAAGTTTCTGTGTGCTTTCTTGGTTGGGTCTGAGCGACTGTGGGACTGGCGGGTGAGAGAGATTTGTCCTGACTGTGGGCCAGGCAGGAAAACTCTTAACTACAGTAACCCAGACTCAGAAAGACAAACATGGTATATACTCACTCATAGGAGGATACTAGGTGTAAAACAAAGATGACTAGACTGCTACACAACTCCAGGGAGGCTACCTAGAAAACAGGACCCTAGGAAAGACCCAAGGATCACCCAATGTCAGAGAAATGGATGAGATCTACATGAACAACCTAGATGACCATGAGAGTAATGAAGGGCAAGGTTTGGGGGAAAGAGAGCTTAGGGGAGCAGGAGATCCCAGCTGGATCAAGAACAGAAAGGGTGAACAAGGAATAACAGACTATGATAAATGAAGACCACATGAGAACAGGAAGAAGGAAAGTGCTAGAGAGGTCTCCAGAAATCCACAATGATACATCCTCTGTAGACTACTGGCAATGGTCTAGAGAAAGCCTGATCTGACCTAGTCTGGTGATAAGATGGCCAAACTGTTTTGCTGGAACTCTCATCTGATAACTGATGGAAGTGGATGCAGAGATCCTTGGCCAGGCCCCAGGTGGAGCTCCAGGTATCCAATTGTCGAGAAAGAGGAGGGGACTGTAAGAGTGTGAATTGTTGAGACCAAGATTGGAAAATCACAGGGACAAACAGCCAAATTCACAATAAGTAGGAAATTGAATCAGCCTAGATGGCAATTGACCGATGAATGGATAATAAAAATATGGTACATATACACAACAGAATTAATTCTGTTGTAATAGAAATGAAATTAGGAAGATTTCCAGAAAATGAAAGAAACTAGGGGTAAAATCCAAGTGAGGCAACCCAAATTCAGAAAGACACACCACATATTCTGTTTCATATTTGGATTCTACCTTCAAATCTTTAGAGTTGTGTTTTTAACATGGAGTATCCATAGAAGTAAGCGAACAGCAAATGGGTCATTGGGGTGGAGGTTGCCTTAAGAGTGGAAGAATATCAGAACATAGGCGATGTCAGAACACAGAAGGGTGATTTGGGATTATTTTAAGCAAGAATGGGGAAAGGGAAAGTTTTATCCAAACAAAGCATTCATGAAAAAGCCCTATGGAAACTTACTTCTTTGTAAGAAAAATCAAAAATACTGTTTTTAAGAAAAGAGTTAAAAGGGATAAATGCCCATGTATGGATGATTCTGTTCTTTAAAACAAATGTTTACTAAGTCAAATCTGCATCATTACATAGGAGGTCTCTTCTTGTTGGTCAGAGAGGCTCCAGCATTGTAGGTCAGAAAGGCTCCAGAAGCCTCCAAAACTCTACATGTTCTGGCCAACTTTCTTGATTGCCTATTAGAAGTAATTGGTAAGATCATATTGCTGATGATATCATACAACTTGTACAGAGAAATTTCTCTGGAAGCTTCTCTGCTGGCTAGGTTTCTGGGAGCTACAAGGTGCTCCCAGGGAAGGGCATCCATGGTTTTGCTCAGCAGTGAACCATCTGATCTACAACACTACCAGTCAAGATATGTTCAAACTGAACAATAGCAGCAAAGCTTTTGGGGGGCATAACCTTCTCTCTGGGAGTATTTGAAGTCCAATCTACAAGAAGGAATTCATACATGATACTGTCAACCTGGTCAAAAATCCATGATGAGGTCTTAGGCCCTTGGGGCAAACTTATTATTTTTGTTTTGCTACATTGTCACAGCATCATGCTGCCTTCTAAATATTTATATTTAAATCCATAGATAAATGCTACACCTAGCCTTAATCAGAGAAGCTTATTTTTTGCAAGAGATGTCTGTCAATGCAGACTCTGGGCTTCACATGGTGATAAAAATAAGTGATGCTTGGGTGTTTGGTCCTAAACAGAAAACTCATAATAGCATCTTTAAGGCTCAGGATCTTTTGGGGAGAGGAGACATAAAGAATATAAGAGCTACAAGATAATGAGGAGGGCTGTAGCATGGTGACTCTGGGGACTATACAGCCAGTGCCATCATGGCCTCATAAGAGCAATAATGGCTGCAAAGGTCCTATACAAGACTGTACCCACCAACCCCAGCAATAGACAATTATTGATTGAGGAGAAGGGTCCAAGTCTCTATCACTCCCTTCTGAACTATTGGCTACTGATGGGCTCTGGGGAAGGGGCAATAACATCAGTTTATTAGATTCAGTTTATCTAATGCAAAGTCCCAACTCCACAACAATGCGGATTATTCTCTTTAAACACAGGAGGTTGGGAGGAATATGTTACTAGTGCTAGGAGGAAGGTTAAAGATGAGAGGAGGTGGAGTTTTATAGTAATCAATATGCTGTTTATATGTATATGAAATCATCAAAAAAACAATTTAATAAAACAATCCCATACCTATATATGGAATGCTTATTCTCTTCAGATATTTATAGGATTTAAAATATGTGACATAAAATATAGGTGTATATAAATACTGAGGTTCAAGTCTACGATGCAAAAGTCAGCAAAACTTTTTTTAAATTTTTTTATTTTACATACCAACCACAATTTCCCTTCCCACCTCTCCTCCTGTTCCTTCCCCCAACCTCCTTTCCACCTCCCCCAATCCACACCTCAGAAAGGATAAGGCAACCTAGTTGAGGCAGGACTAAGTTCCTCCTATCTGCATCAAGGCTGAGCAAAGCATCTCAACATAGGAAGTAAGATCCCAAAAGCCAGTTCTTGCACCAGGGACAGATCCTGGTCCCACTACAAGGGGCACCACAAAACAACCAATCCACACAACTGTCACTCATATGCAGAGGGCCTTGGTCTCATATAGGCTCCCTAGCTGTTCCTCTAGAGCTGATGATGAGCTCCCACACACTCAGGTCAGCTTTCCCTGTGGGTTTTCCCTTTCATGGTCTTGATTCTCTCCCCCTTGCTTATATAGTCCCTCCTCCCTCTCTTCAGCAGGACTTCCAGAACTAGGCCCAGTTCTTAGTCATAAGGGAAATGCACATCAAATTCTAAGATACCATCTTACACCTGTCAGAATGGCTAAGATCAAAAACACTGATAACAGCTTATGTTGGAGAGGATGTGGAGCAAGGGGAACACTCCTCCACTGCTGGTTGGAGTGCAAACTTGTACAGCCACTTTGGAAATCAGTATGGTGATTCCTCAGAAAATTGTGAATCAATCTACCTCAAGACCCAGCAATACTACTCTTGGACATATATCCAAAAAATGCTCAATCATACCACAAGGACACTTGTTCAACTATTTCATAGCAGCATTATTCATGATAGCCAGAACCTGAAAAGAGCATAGATGTCTCTCAACCAAAGAATGGACAAAGAAAATGTGGTTCATTTACACAGTGGAGTACTACTCAGTGGATAAAAAAACAAAAACAAAAAACCAACGTCATGAAATTTGCAGGCAAATGAATCAAACTAGAAGAAAAAATCATCTTGAGTGAGGCAACTCAGACCCAGAAACACAAACATAATATGTTCTCACTCATAAGTGGACAGTAGATGTAAATCAAAGAATAACCAGGCTAAAATCCACAGCCCTAGAAAAACTAGGTAACAAGGAGGACCCTAAGAGGGACACATGTATTGCTGGGAAGGGGAAATAGATAAGACCTCCTGGGTAAACTGGAGGCTGGCAGAGGGGATATAGGGAAGAGGAGGGTGAGGGGGACATGAGGGATTGGGGATGGTCAGTTGTGTGGAGGGATGGAGAGGCAGAGCAAAGAAAGAGACATCTTGATAGAGGGGGCCATTGTGCCAGGGAAAATCCCAGGAATCCACAAGAATGAACCCAGCTAATACTCCTAGCAATAATGGAGAGGGTGCCTGAACTAGCTTTCTCCTGGTAATCAGATTGATGACTACCCTAACTGTCATCATAGAACCTTCATCCAGTAACTGAGAGAAGCAGATGCAGAGATTCACAGCCAAGCAAAACTTTTCTATAAGAACCAAATATTAACTATTTGAACTTTCCTCACTCAGAGACAAAAACCAAAGCCTATTACTTTGACTGTACATATTCCTTCCCATTATGTGTAAATCTATATAATATACAGAGAAAACAAATTTCAAAAAATAATTTTTAATTCAAATTCTATTGATAAGCACAAACACTTGAATTTCATGTCTTTTTCTGTTATGAATTGAATTCATTTTCCATAAAGTATTATTCCTTTTGACTTTCTTCAACCACTTAAGAATGTGAAAATCATGCTTGTCTCCCTGGAAGCCTGAAAGGTAACTAGGGTTGGATTTGGCTGCACTTTGCTGACCCTGGTTCTCAAGCAAAGTCAAACACTCTGTTTGAAACACCCTGTGGAAGGGAAATTGAAATTTCAGTAGAGAAATGGATCGATGGGGAAAAGAATAACATGTACAGAGAATAGCTACCATATACATTTTCAAGAGTGAAAGTACACTGTGCCTCCCCTGAGAAATATATCACTGGGAAAAGAATACTATGTACAGGGGCGAGCTACTGTACACGTTTTCAAGAGTAAATGTACACTGTTCCTCCCCTGATAAAATAATTTTTTAATGTTAATGAGATGTCAGTTAAAAAAAATGTTCTTGTTGTGAGGCAGAAAAATGGCTTAATATTTAATTCCATTACTGTTTAGAAAATATGTAGCAATAGCAAGCCAGAAAAACATAATCAATTTTTCAAAGTATAATGAGGTGTCACTAAGATTCTAGTTTTTGGTTTTTTTAATGCAAAATACATGTACAACATCACTGAAAAGACCTTCTGAATTCCATATCTGTCATGATTTGTAGCAGTAATTTTTAATTTGGGACAGAATTCATAAAGAAGAAAAATTCAAATATATACATTACTGTAAGCATATATCATATGACATTTAATTTAATGTCATGGTGGTACATTCAGAAAGCTCAAATACCACCTTATATCTTTAAAATATTATGATTTTCTTTAAGAAAATTATATTTTGTTTCATGTCTATGCTAGGTTGAGCTTCGAGGCCTTGATCAGTAAAATAATGATAAATTGATGCATTTAATTGTTAAATATTAGATTATATTTTATTGTATCCATTTATAATAAATTACATTTTCAGAGTGGGAAATTTACAAACAGACTAAACCTGAATTTATCTGTTTCATTTTCTTCCAACATTAAAAATTAAAATCAATTTTTTATTCACATTTAATGATCCCGAAAGCATAACTGGGTTTTAGTGAAGCAAACACTAATTCAAATTAGTACGTTTGTAATCAGTTCACTTCACATAGTTAGCTCTGCTTCACATCAAAATAAATATACTCTATATGCAATGTTTATCAGCTTTTGAAATTAATTTCCATCATGCTGAGAATTATCCAGAGACTCAAGCCCAATGAGTAATCATAAGAGTAGCATATCCAGCTTCATACACAGGATGCAGTGAAATACCTAACAACATTCTCTTACTATATGGGACCATTCACAAAAGTTAGCAAATGTCAACCTCTCCTTAACTATGGCTTTTCCTGCCTGGAGAGCATGTATTATTTCAAAACACAATGGACTCTGAACTTCTGCATCACAGAATGACTGTAGTATCTCACTCTACTCTTTTTCCATTAGGTGCCCAAATAAATTAAAACTATTTTAAAACTTTTTTTTTTAGAAAAACCTACTTAAGAAAATATTAAAAGAATACCAGAGTAAATATAATATAAACAGTCACTGTCCTAATATTAGTACATGCTGCCATTAGCTAACTCTAAACTATATGCTAAGCATGTACTTACATCTTATTGCAAAATTTCCTTTAATATTCATAGTCATTTCAATTATGCACCATAGGCTAATTTTGTAGATAAAGAGCTTAAGGAAAGGCTAAGGGATTTTCTTCCAAGGTCATATAGATGGCAGATGACCCATACTGAATGTGATACTGGGTCTTATTCATCCCAGAAGTCCCTGTTCTTATGTGATATTTTAAAATGTATTTGCATGCAATATCCTCTAAATCACTTAGATCATAAACATAATTCATCAGCCCTTTCAAAAACTCACAACTTAAACCAATGATGAAGATATGATGGGATTTCAGAGAATAAATACTAAATATGGATCTTTGGCCGGAAATTGAATGCTATAGGATTGAAGGCCCTGATTGTCCCCATTGTATTTGAAATCAGAACTTTCAGTAGCATGTAAAGGTTAAATCCCATGAAAACATTTAATAAGAATGATGACAGATATTAATAAAACATAGGGCAAACCTACTAAGGAGAGCATCAATAATGTCAATGATTTCTTCTTTTTCATTTATTAGGTGATGATATTATCAGTGAAGACACAATAAATTGACTGTCTCTCCCAATAATTGTGACTATACTTTCTGAACAGACTTTAAGTAGCATCCACTGAAGAACTTTGAAAGCCAATAATGGATAGATGATTAGAATAACGAACTAAACACAGACTTATACCAGTTTGAACATGCTAGGCTTGTTTTATACACTATTTATATCCTTCAATTTGAGAACAGGTATATTTGTCTGACATTTTCAAAGTTCTTTGGTTTTTCATCTCCATGTGAGTCTTTGAATCTACTCACTTCTACAAACACATCTGATAAGATTGCTGGCATTATGTTATAGGAAGTTTATTGCAAATTAACATTTTTAACAGAGTTGAGCTTACTGATCTCTTAGAGACCTTTGATGAACTTATTAATTTGAATGTCATTGTTGGTCATCATCATAGATCTTCAATGTAGATAACCATGTCACTGAAAGCAGCTTTACCACTCCTTTCTCTTCTAGACACCTTTCTTTCTTTTTTGCTTTCTCTCTTTCTCTCTCCCTTCCTTCCTTCCTGTCTTTCTTTCTCTTCTTGTTGTTGTTTGTCTCCTCCTCCTCTTCCTCCTGATATACTAGCTGGAATGTCCTGGCTCAGTAAGGAAAAGAAGTACTTAAAGCAGATATGCCATCTCTCACTGATGTTAAAAAGCAAGTGTTTAATCTTTCACCAATAAATATGGTGTTTACCATAAGTTTTTTGAGAAGTCTTTCACAAGGTCTAAAAAATTCCCTTCTGCTTAGAGTTTGCTGACAGTTTTTATTAGGAATAAAATGTGGGCCGGGCAGTGGTGGCACATGCCTTTAATCCCAGCACTCAGGAAGCAGAGCCAGGTGGATCTCTGTGAGTTCGAGGCCAGCCTGGGCTACAGAGCAAAATCCAGGACAGGCGCCAAAACTGCACAGAGAAACCCTGTCTCAAAAATAAAAAATAAAAAATAAATAAAAAATTTGGGGTCATGCTTGGTGACACACAAGAACAATCACAGCACTGGGGAGATGGAGTTAAGAAGATTAGGAAGTCAAGGTCATCCTTAGCCATTTGAGTCTGTGTCTGATAGGAAGGAATGAATGAAGGAAAGAAGGAATAGGAGGGAAGGAATAGGAAGGATGGAAGGAAGGAAGGGAGGGAGGGAGGAAAATAAAGAAGAGGTGGGAGCTGGGGGGATAGTTCATAGGTAGGAGCACCTGTAGCACAAGTGTGAGGCATGAGTTAAAATCCCCAAAGCTCACATTAAAAAAAAAAAAAAAAAAAAAAAAAAAAAAAACAAAAAAAACAGTCTCGGCTGCACACACTATAACCCCAGCTCTATGTAAGATACCATGCAGGAAAATCTTTGAGGTTTTCTGGGTCCCAGCCTACTCTGGTTCAGTCAAAGAGTCTGTCTACAGGGAATAAGATCGAGAGCCATAGAGCAGGATGTTCAAAAAGAAGGAAATTAATTTTGAGTTCCATATATACCTTCCCTGTGTCTGCTATGGTGAACAAATAGTTTTGAGTTTGCTTCCTAATATGATTAATTAAGTGACTCTATTTCATAAGTTATTATTGGAACAACTGCTGGAATTACAGGCATGAATGTGTGCACTCCTTGCTCCCATGCACATATTTTAAATTCACTTGGTGTAACAAGTGCGTAATTTGATTTGGTCCTTAAATTTTGACTACTACTGACTTTCTATTGGGATGCTCAAGCCACTTACATTAAATATTCTTATTGATCTAATTATAATTAGGACAATTGACTTGTCTATTTATCATCAACTTTTTAAATTCCTTTTTTGTACTGTCTTTGAGTTGAGCGTGATTCTATTTTAGACACATTCCGACTTATTCATTCTAACTCCTTAGCGTCTCCATTACAATTGTAATGTATTTAAATTGCCATAGTTTACTTTCTGGTAGTATCACAGGACTTTGTGTGAGCATTACATATTATTTCTATAGCATTATTTCCAGTTCTGTGGTCTAGTCAACACTCTATTGCTTTCAAACATTTTCCTTGGATGAATGTCATAATCTTATCCATATTATATTGCTGTTCTTTAAGAAATCGATCTTGAAGAGGTATTAGACAATAAGAAATTCGTATTTAAGTTTGCTCTGTGTGTGTGTGTGTGTGTGTGTGTGTGTGCGCACGCACACGCGCGCGCACATGTTTGCCAGTATTCTCCATTTAATCATCTAGTATTGTGTTTCTCCTTTGTGTCATTTTTTCTCATTTGTGCTGCTCATACAAATGAGTTTACTGATAAGGAATTATTACAGATTTTCTGTGTCTGCAAAGGCAGCATTTCACCCTTTTTTGAAATGTGTTTCCTAGATTCACAGCCCTGAGTTGATGGCATTTGTCATACTGTTAGTACAAAGTGTGTTGTCCTCTATCTTGTTATCTCTGTGTACTCCTTGTCCTTTCTTTAACATGTTATTTTCTCTTCTTGTATTGAACATTCCTCCTTTACCACTGGTTTGAAGAACTTGAAAGTTTCATGTTGAAGTAAGTTTATTTATGATTCTTGTGGTTGGGATTTCCTCAGCTTCTTCAAACTGGGAAGTTTCAGTTTTTAGCAAATTTAAATTTTTCCTGTCATTGCTTATTCAAATCTTGTGGCTTCCTTCACCCTTTTGTTCAATTATGCAGCTACACATATATGTGGTCCCAAGAATTTACCTGACAATTCACTTGTTCTTTCCATTTTTAATGGACAGTTGGTGCTGGATATCATCTTCACTGATTTTTTTCTTCTATAATTTACATTAATGCTTTAAAATTTTTACACTTTAAACCACAGACTTTAGTTCTTATTGTGGAAGTTTCAAGTCACTTCTCCTTTTAGTTTCTTTAAAAAATTAACTTAGCCAGGCCGCGGTGGCTCACACCTGTAATCCCAGCACTCAGGAGGCAGAGGCAGGTGGATCTCTGTGAGTTTGAGGCCATCCTGGGCTACAGAGCGAGATCCAGGACAGACACAAAGCTACACAGAGAAACCCTATCTTGAAAAACAAAAACAAAACAAAACAAAAAAACAAAAACAAAAAAATTAACTTTACTCTTTTAATATGTTGACTAAAACTGTAACTAATTATTGTTATGTATATTAACACTATCATCTTAATGAGGTAGGTTTTCTCATCTTTCTAGTATGTCTTTTCATATTTGTATGCCTGGCAATCCTGTCACACACACTTAATTCTACTTTGTTGTGTCCTGGATATGTTTGTGTCTATGTGGCTACTTGAGAGCTTTGTTCTTAAGCACCACAATGCTGCTAAGATGACTTTGAACTTCAATATCAAAAACAGGACAGACAAAACCCTAACTCTATATCCCGCTATCATTCTTTCGGAATCTTCCACTCAATACTCAGTGCAGGCGGAGAGAAATTTTTCCTCCTAGCTAGTATGTGCAAGTATGTCTTCTCTAATTCTTCTGGGTGTTTCTTACATCAGACTTGAAAGGATTCTCTCTTATATACACTTGCCCAACAGTGATGAATGTAGGAGAGGAAAGAACTTCAGGGCCCTCTTGAGCAGCTTTCTCCTCTTTGATGCCCAGTTCTGTGAGCTCTAGATGCCTTGAGCTTTTAGCCCTAGATGGGGTACCTCCTAACACTGCCTCAGGCTTCTCACCTCCACACTGAGGTCCAGAATCATTCAAGATCACAATCTGGGGCATTCAGCTCTATCTCATTGATTCCTGAAATGTTCAGTGTTGCTGATCTATAGCACTACAAAGTGCTGTGCCAGAATGTCGTTCATCTTTCATTGTTAGGTATATTTTCTTTTTTCTTAATTTTTCAGGTAAAGAGAAAGTCTATTCCCTATGGTGTGCTGTTTGGAAGAAATCTTAGAAAACTATTCTTTCCAAGATGGCATATTCAGCTTGAAGAATTATAAATGGAATATTTAGAGACACTGAACATTTTTATCAGAAAAATTACCTTGATTCAAGGATTCCAAAATGTGTAAGACTGTGTGAAATCACATAATTACCTAAAACTTCCTGATTTTTGCTGTAACTGTTGGTTCCAACTTTATCCCTTCTCCCTTTACAATTACAAAGACCTTTTCTGCCTCATTGCTCCCAGTTTCTTGTCTATGGGTGCTAGTCATTTCCATAGAGCACTGGGTTTCATTATTCCGCCTAGCTTACTCAATACACGGCAAATGAACATTTTTAAACACATTGTGTTCTACAGACAGGAGATACCTGCCCTAAAGGAAGCCAACAATCCTACAGAAAGCAAACAAAAAAAAGTACAGATCTAAATTATGCAATATGTTAGCTGATCAATCTTTTTACTCAAATACAGGAGAGTGAGGCAAGTAGGGAGTGTTTGGAAGAAATGAATTTTTTCAGTTTATTGAAAGTTTTTTAAAAATGTAATTATTGAACATTTTCATACAATGTATAAACTGCTTCCATATCTACCCTCTATACACTTAACCTCCTTACACACCCGACTTCGAGTTTTCTTATTTTTTCCCCATTGAGTCCAATTTGTCTTTCCCTACTACTCTTGGGAGTGTGGGCTGTCCTGGATTGTGGTCAGCCTACCAGGTCAAGTCATGAAAAACAACTGATTCTCCCTTTTGAGTCACTATTAAATTCTGAGAGGACCTCAGCCAGTGTTGGGACATTATGCTGAGCTCCCCTACTCCATGCTAGGATATTACCTAGTTCTTATGCATGCAGTCACAATCTCTATGAATTCCTGTGTGTTACTCTCCTGGGTCTTGTTTCTGTTGTTTTGTTTTACTTTTTTTTCATATATCCCCACAGGTTGGCCTCAAGTTGACTATGTAGCCATAAACTTTCTGCCTTGTGATAGGCTTACAGGCATACAGCACTGTGTTCCACAATACTGGCAATTGAAGTCAGTTCTTCAAGTATGCCAGGGATAAATTTCACAACTGCACTACATCTCAAATCCCCAAAATGTATGAAGCTAAATGGACTGCTCACTGTGGAACTCATTAATAAGGTGAGATTTGGACATAGCGGTGTCCTGGTTGATTTTTGCCAGAGTCATTTGAGAAGAAGGTCTGTTAGTTGAAAAAAATCCTATCATAAGACTGTCCTCCAGGCAAATCTACCAATCATTTTCTTGATTAATGATTGATGTAGGAGGGTCATCCCACTGTGGGAGGCCCCATCCCTCAGCAGGTATTTCTAGGTATATAAGCAAACAAACTGAATGAGCAAGGATGAACAAGCTACTGAGCAACACTCCTCTGTGGATTTTGTTTGTAGCTTTGTGCCTTTTCTGGAACTCACTCTGTAGCCCAGGCTGGCCTCAAACTCACAGAGATCTGCCTGGCTCTGCCTCCTGAGTGCTGGGATTACAGGCATGCACCACCACCCCCGGGGTCACAGTCCATCTTAAGTTCCTACCCGGATATCCCTCAGTGATGCAGTATGAGCTAAACGTTGTAAGATAAAATAAACCTTCTTCCATTTACTTTTGGCCAAGGGGTTAGAAGCCCTAACTAAAACACACCTATAACTCAAAATCAATGCAGAGGCAAGATCAGAACTTGAAGTCCACATGGTCACAGCTGCACACATACTAGATTTACTCCAAAGTGAACTCATTTAGAGACCATTTTCCTAGAGAGAATCATTTCTTGCCAACACAGTGTTAGCTTCTTCCTCTTTCTTGGAAGGTTTCCCATTTCTCATTCATTTGCCTCGAATTCTTGCTCAGCACTCACTCACACTGAATTTCACCTTCTCAAGGGCTGGGTCCTCTCAAAGTTTATACTAGCTCAAACAAAAGCTAAGCTACTCTAAAATTATCTTGTAATCATACGCATAGGAAAAGTGAAGATAAAATTTTGTGAAGACTGGCAAAAATGCCACTATGGATAAGGGTATTGTCACCAAGCCTGACAGACCGAGTTTAGCCCTGGGACCCATATGATAAAAGAAAAGAACTGACCCACACAAGCTGTCCCCTGAACTCCATATGCATGCACACATAAACACATACTCTAAAAATAAATGCATGTAAAAAATTAAAATAAAATTTAACAAAAGCAGGAATGCATAGTTAGCTTTCTTAGGCAATGTAAAACCAAAATTCAGTGAAACCTGGCTTATTTTAAGATGTAGATTTTTATATGGTTAAGAAACGCCATTTAAAGAGGTATCATGAAAGATATTACCATATAACTAGTGATCTTAAAAGGTAAGAATTATCCATTTGTGTTGAGTGAAAGTTATGGTTTATCCCAATGAATCAGTTCAGAAAGTAAAGATCATAGGCTGTAGACCAGTATTTTAGGATTACAAATGAGAAATAAGCAATTCTTTTTCTGTTTTTATAATATATATATATTGCTGCTTTTGATTAGTTGATTGGTTTCGTTTTTTTTTTTTCACATAAGGTCTCAGTACTTGCTATATGTCCAGTGATGACCTTGAAGTTTTTACTCCCTAGCCTCCATCCCCTAAGTGCTCACAATAGATAAATGACTTTGCCACTAGGCATGACATGCACCACCACTACTATGTTATGCACTACTGTGGTTTGAACTTGGGTATTAATGCTTGCTAGGCAAACATTATACTAACTAAGCCATATTTTGAGCTCCAAATTGGATATTTCTTTAAGATTAAAAAAAATCAAAGGATCTTTTACAACTATTATTGATGATAAAAAATTACAGAAGCATGCAATATAGGACCATATGCTACATAAATATAATTCTTTATTATTGAGGACTGCTTGATCTAATTATTACAATTATTTAACTAAATCTGAAGTAAATGAGAGTCTAATATTTGATCTTGCTAAATTGTTAGACTATTTGTAGTCAGTCTACTTTAGTAGAAGAACAATCATGAGGTCTAGTGCTAGATCTCATAGTTATAATGAATAGGAATACATTATAAACACAAAAACCTATGCTTAAATCATAAAGCTTACCAGAGTTTCTGTGTCCTCAATAATCCACGAGTGGATTTTCAATCCTTTGTGATCATTAAATAATAAATAAAAGTAAATAAATACAACATCCATTTTCAGGCATAATTTTGTTAAAATTTCCCTCAATGGTTTATTCTTCAGTGCCTTCTGAATATCTTTTATCCTATATTTAGGATAATTTACAGAATAATTAGTTGTCTTGTAATGTCACAGGACTGCAGCTAAGAATAATTTGGAAACCTCCTCCAGACAGAGCTTCTGCCAGACAGAGTTTTCTTTTCAAGGCATAATCAGGTGAATATTATTGCTATATAATTCGGTAAAAAAATTGTTGTAAAACATATTTGCTTAACAAGAAGTCATTGAAAATTATTTTGACTCTTCTTGCAGCAATATGCAAATGTGAAAGAAAAATGCAGTTATCTTTCTGTCATGTTGGCTATTTTTGGTTTTCACGGATTCTAACAGAATAGACCAATTTGGAATTTTACACTTTGCTGGAAGCAGGTTCAGGAAAACATGTTATTATTATCTACATCGGTAATTATAATTTCAAAACATCAGTTTGCTGAAACAGTAAGAGAGCCCATGTCCTGGCTGGTTTTGTCGACTTAACACAAGCTAGAGCCATCAGAGAGGAAGGAGCCTCAGTTGAGGAAATGCCTCCTTAAGATCCAGCCATAAGGCATTTTCTCATTCAGTGATCAATGGGGGAGGGCCCAGCCCATGGTGGTGGGTGGTGGTCCCGGGTGCTAGGGAAAGCAGGCTGAGCAAGCCATGGGAAGTAAGCCAGAAAGTAGCACTCCTATATGGCTTCTGCCTCCAGGTTCCTGCTCCATTTGAGTTCCGGTCCTGATCTTGACTTTCTTTGGTGATGAACACAATGTGGATGTGTAAGCTAAACCCTTTTCTCCCCAACTTTCTTTTTGGTCACGGTGTTTTGTTGCAGCAACAAAAACCCTAAGACAGTCCAAGAAAAATGAAACATGGTAAATGAGAGACAGCTTCTTCCCAGGATTAGGAGCTAGCCACTCACTCATTCAGTGAATTCTATTCATGTTGTCTCTTCCAACTTTTACAAATAATTGCAGTTTACCTCCCATGAGCATATTTTGTGAATGAACTTACTGATCCTCTCCAAGAGATCTTAAACCTAAGAATGCTTTTCTATCAACAGCTAATGAACAGGCCTTTGGCTTGTCATCACTATAAAAGAATGTAGGCCTTTCTCATCTTCTAATCTCCTTTATACATGTGCAATCACTATTACTTTTCCACAACTCAATTTACCTTTATTTCTCTGCCCCACGGGCTCTAGGTCCGTTGGTAATGAATGAATCCTGTCAAGCTATGATATTGATTTTAAATATCTTTTTCTCAGTGACACAGGGTCTCCCACTCAAAGGAATGATCTCCCCAGATTAACTCGGGGTGTGAAGTTTGTAGAATAAGATCTCAGAGTTGTCATTTTAAGGAACAATGAACACAGCTAGATTCTCCAAATTATTTTTGGTTTTTTATTGTGCTCTGACATTATAAATATAGACTCCACAAACCACAGTTAAAATATATGAATTTGCTCTTTATGAGAAGATTCCAGGGAATAGCACTTTCTGTTCCTCTCTCTCTCAAGGATGCTGGGCATCAGAGTGGCAGGTATAACTGTCCTACTATGCACCTCTGTTGTAAGTGAAAATGTCTCGCCATGTGTCTAACAAATCTAAATTGTAGCAGTAATCATGTTTCTACGTTTTGTAGTTAGGATTTTCGTCGGACTTCTGTTGACCCACATACCAAAGCTTTTGTTTGATTTGTTAGAGAGGAAATGAGTAAAATGTTACGACTATTCTCGACTGGATCACTCTGAAGGGGTTGCCTCTGTTTCTCCATACCTATCGCTTTCAGTGAATGTGAAGCTTTGGGTGATTCTTCACTCGTTTTTAAAATGTTTTTTTTGGAGGAAAGTTGTTCCCATAAGCCCTATCTTTCACTTTAAATTATAAGCAATTTTCCTACCTAATTCTGAGTGTTGATTTCTCAAAACACCTGACTGACTTCTCTCATGTAGCACACACAAACTCTCCATTCCAACTATTAAATACTAGTGTAATGTTTTAGCACACTCTGATTTATATCTAGAATAGCTGACTCACATGAGGAAAGGATATTCATATGTGCACATTTTTCTAGTTCTAGCAGTAATGTGTTCTATTCCCCTCTGATCTTCCACCCATGTTGGATGAGCATCTGTTTACCTCTGATAGGTTAACAAACGAACTAACAATGCTATTCAGACATAAATGGTCCAAGAATCAGGCTTACCTTTCTGAGATACATGCTGTCCTGGAAAGTCACTCACTAGTCATGTGCCTTTAATATACTACTGAGGCACAACCTGAATGTTTGCTGTGGTTGAAGAGAAAATATGCCAACCTTGTGATCCAACTTAAACTTTTGACATTTTTGTCTGAACAACTCAAAAATTCCTCAAAACTTCTAATTTTCAATAAGCTAGGATGGACTGTGTTTAAATTTCTTCTCATGTTTAAAAACTGAATTCATTAAATTGGATTTAAAGAAAAGAAAATGTTGAAGTGAAATACATGATTATTGTATTCACAGAGAAAAATAAGCAGAGAGATATAGCAGGACATAGCTGCCCACTCCACTCTCTTTGTGTTATTAATAAGAATTCAAGGATGATGTGAAAGATAAAGATTCCATTAAATCATCAAAAGGCTTAAGCTTAAGATATTTTATTGAAGGTATGATGCTACCAGTATTTTGTAAGCTCTAAATATCCTATAGTAACTAACCCATGCTTACCTCCCAGTTCGTTTCACAACCAAGTTCCTGTTTTTCTGCCTCCTCCTTTGGTATTGTATTAAGGTTTAAAACATGCAACTAACTTCCTACATTGAAGTCTTTTCATGCAATGTGCTCTCCCCAACTCTTCACCTAGTAGGGAGTTCATTCTAACTCCCAAGAAGCAGTCTGACATCAATAAAGAATTCTGTCATCACAAATGGTTGTGTTTTCTTAATATTAATAGTTTCTTCACTACACAAGTATAATTGTGAGCATGTGTATTATTATTTTATATGTACACAGTAAGATTGGACTCAGTAGTGAAAAAAAGAAAAAGAAAACAGTAATTCCCTGTAAGATCAAAGCCAAAGGAACCAGTGGTAAATTAAGATTGCAGATGGCTGCCAATAAATTTATATCCCTTTGCACATGTTTTAAGTAAATAGAGGGATATGTTTCAGTGGGTTAAGACCAAGCCAAACATTTCTAAAATCCTCTAGTACACCTACCTTCACATTTCATTGGATAACACTGGATCACATGCAGTTAGTATTCGACTGGTCACAGATGGAGACAGGGTTTATCTTTATACAATCGAGGAACCAGCTTCTTATCATGGAAATCTCTGCCAAGGACAGGAAATCAGTTTTGTCATCAGGTTTAGATTGAAAACAGCTTCAAGTACAAATAGAAATTCATCTGAATTAATCTAAGTCCTCATCCTGCAAAGACATAAGGGAAGCTTTTGTTATTTGAAAGTGAAAATTGACCAGCCAGATGTCACTGCAGGTAAACATGCGTTTGCCAAGTCTGACAACCTGGTGTTGACCCCCAGGGCCCATATGGTATAAGGAGAGGACCAACTCCTGCCAGTTGTGCCCTGATCTCCTTGTTTGTCCCGAGGAACACATTCACACAATCAAGAAAGCAAGCACTTTCAACCATTTGTTTTGAATAATTCCAGTTTAGTAAGTAATTGGGAATGTGAGAGATTAATTGTTAGAGATATAAATGGAAAATAAAACATCAGTCTGTATAGTATGAAAGATAATAAAACAAATTTGGCATAGAATTTATGTGGCCTCATTATGTCCTAGACTCTTTAACTATAATATATGATGTGGAATTTCAAGGAGAAAAAGCTCAAAAACAGAAGAATCATGTCTTCACCTCTTCTGGTTTGTCTCAGGGGCATGGAAGCACGAAAGTCACACTCCATCTGTGGATCCACTCACCAGAGTCAAAGTAGCAGTCACTGAGCTCTGCAAGTGACAGGCCTGTGGTGAAAGAGGAGAGGCTGAGAGCCTGCCCTCACTGTCAGCCCTGATCCTGAGGCCACAGATGCCTTTGTGTCTGAGACTCTAGTGACCCCAGAGTGGTAATTAAAACTAAGCAAGAAGACTTCACCAGTCCTCTAAAAACCAGTAACTTTTACAGGGCTTTTATCACCAGGATACAATGGATGTAACATTGAAAGAATCAGTAAAGATTAGTCCAATCCCTGATGCAGTGGGAATCAGTGTGTTTAAAAAAAATACAGCTAATTAGTTAGTTTTACAACCAGAAGATATGTGCATACCCACTCACAATTACATAGGATGCAACATAAATGGGACACTCATTAACATTATTATTATATTGAGCACTATCAGCTAGCTCCCGGTAGTTGGTTTGGAGAGTCTCAGAAAGAACACTGATTTTTTTTTTTATTATATAGGATAGTAAAATTATTGTTTGATTCTCTTTCTAGCACTGAAGTTAGATGGAATTTACCTTTTCAGAATCTTATTTAACCTTTCCTTTAGTTTAAATTCTTCACCCTATCTAAATGGAGACATTAAGAAAAGACATCTACAGAACTGGGACAGGAAGTAATTGAGATGTACAGTCAAATATTTCAAGAACTTTTAAGTTATTTTAGGGCTTTGGTTTATAAGAGTTAGTTCCCAAAGGGGTTCATATTTTAGAAATAACTGTCATAAAGCTTTCTGCATCTAACCTAAAGTAGCCCCAAATATCCACAAAATGTGTGTGATTCACTACTTGGTTGTAAGTCTTGGATGTATGTCTCTGAATGCTTGCTCAATGGGAAGGTAGCCAAGAGGTAAGAAGTCTACCTGAGACTACTACACCCTGAGGAAGCAGATGCTAGTCATTTGGGAAACATGTTCAGAGATGTTCCCACCAGCCAGTCACACTTACAAAGGAACTATTTGTGTGAAAGCAGAAGCCACTGCAGGTGCCCAATTCATTCAGCCTATCAAGGCTTATATGAATCTAGCTGGAGACTCTATGACTTCAGCTACATGGAAACCTTAAAATAAAAACTGCCTTCTGAACCTGGTTAGAACCAAGCCATGAGAGACAATGTATTGTCATTTTAAGCCATTAAGTTATGGGGTGCTCAGTTACTCTACAGAAAGAAATAAAAATAGGACTTTCTCTACCTGAGACAGAAAGCCATAGGGGTGTTCTGAGCAGAGACAAGCATGTCTTCAAAGGATGATGCACATGTACTATTTTATTTTTAAAAAGTTAAAAAAAAAAAAACTGTAAAAGCTTTGGATGTTTAGAAAGCCATTACCTTCTTAACATTTACCATAACACCAATCACAATCCTACTGAAATAATTTCCTTGACAGCTGTTTAGTAGAATGTTTTGTTTACTCCTGAGTGCTTTCTAGACACACAACAAACTTTATTAAAGCAATGAATGAATGAACAAGTGAATGAATGCTTTAAGGGACCAAGAAAAAGAGCTCTACATGTTACTAGATTTTTGGTTTTGATTTTCTGTTTAATCTTCTAATTTCCATTTCTTTCAGCCTAATGTGTGGCTTTAAAACTGACTTTCAGTATGCACAAATAATGCATGAAAATGAGGATTCTATCATCAATGACTGAGAATTTGAATACAGAGTGAATTTAATATTTTAAATCTGAATGTAGTTACAAGAGGAAATGAGAAAACCCATGAGAGTTCTGATAAAGTGTATTACTTTCTTGTGCACAATCTGAACCTTCCAGAATATGATCACCTCTGCATTACTACTATAAAGTGAAATAGTCTGAAAAATCAAAGGGCTCCATTTTGGGGGGAACAATTGCAGCAGAAATTTTTTAAGTATTGGTCTCATATTTTAGATAAAAAGAATAGTGGTAGGAAGGTATTTGATAATATTCAAAGGGGAGAATTAAATATTCCTATATCCAGACCTGCTATACCAAGAATCATCTTTATAGCTCATTTAATCTAATTTTTCTTTATTTTAAATTATCCGTAGGAAATACTGTCCTATATGTGGTTTTAGTTCAGAGCCTCCACTTCATTACCAGAGGTCTTTATTTTAACCCAAGTGCTGAAAAATAATCCTAGTACTGTCCTAAGACTAAGGCTAGCTCCAGATAGCAGTGAGAGAATGTTAAAACATAAGGCATGTAAAATCAGCTTCATCATTAAACAAGTTCTTCTATAGCTTGCCTCCCTATTTCTACATCCCCAGAGCCATTTTGGAGGTATTTATTGTAACTGAAGAAAACTCTGGTAAGGCTGTATATGGTTTTATTTAACAACCCCATCTTTATACAAATGGTCCTGTGATTTCCATTTAGATTCTAATAAATTATGATTATTTCACATTGGGCCTCATAAGGGATAACAATTTATTGATTAGAAGCCGAAGCAATAAACCATCTCTTACATCCCAGATACATCTCTATCCAATCAGAGAGTGGGAAATAAATGCTTCAAACAACCAGGTAAACTGTTGAGCAGCCTGTACTATAGACAGAGTAGACATTGTTCCAGGCTTCCATTGTTACATAATAAATACAGGTAAGATCTTGTGGCTTAGAAAAACAACAACCAATTATTGTATTCATGCATCTTCATCCCAGGCAGGAAGTGGAAAAAACAGCTCATCCCTGCTGGGTACAGCAAAGACTAGATGCCCACTTACAGGGATAGCAAGTTAAACTGGCCTTGGACCCTTGTTTCCTCTGTTCCTTTCCACCAGAGGCCCTCCTAACTGCTTCATGGCATGCCTCAAAACACAGAAACTAGACTCCAAGAGTCACTATCTAAGGAAGCCTGAATAAAAGTCACAAAACTGCCTTCATTTGGCCACAGAGAATTGGTATTGCTGTATTGTGTTACTCAGAAAATTGTATTTAAATTTAGGACAAACAGAATTATTCTCATCTCTCAAGTGAAGAAGGGGGTTTGATTTTATTAACTTTTTAAAGGGCAAATGACTAGATTCCCAGTTGTCTATCATGGAAAATGTAGCACAGTATTTCATAGAATTTCAGGCTTTGGAAAGAGCAAGCCCTTAACTTGAGATGTTCCCCTGTCTCTTTTAGTGGATAACAGAATTTTATGGGTTTTCATTGGAGCCCAGATCTAAGGAAATGATTCTGATCAATTCAAAACACTTTACAAGTGTCTCTTTTTGCATGATCTCCTGCTTCCACACATACTTGTGGTAAATATTATATACCATGAGAATCTAACAGATCTTGCAGGAGAAATGCAGCATAGAGCTTCTAGAACGTGGAGCTAAGCTTACCATTAGCATAGCAGCCACTGGCATGAAACCTGCCCCTAACAAGGACTGGTGTATTGAACATCAGCTAACATGGGATTCAAAACTAGCACCAGCTCTTCTAAGCTGGAAATTGTCCAATCAGCCCACTTATATATTGATAATACTATATTTAAGATTTAGAATGGGAGTTTTTGAGAGGGCCAGGGAGCCAGACAAGGGCTGTAACAATAGGAGCTCTGCCAGAGACCAGACTTTAGTTTTAGTTTACTGGAGCTGGCTGGAGCTGAGCAAGCAGGTCTTGAGAAAAACCACAACTCAGGGGCAACCAATCAGCAGGCGCCATACAGCCTTCTGCTAGCTCAGCAAGCACCCCACAGCCTTCATCTAGCTAAACATAGCTTTCCCTACCCTGCAACTGGAAAGACCCTCACCACTAGAGCCACCTACCAATTCTATAACCTGTAAACTTTTTATACAAGCTACCAATCAGCCCCAAAACTAACCTCTCCTTCCTGGAATTCCCCTAACCTTGCTTAAAAGGAGCCTGCAAGCTTCTCTCAGAGTCAATATTTGCCACTTTGTCAGATGGTTAGACCTAACAATTTGGTAATTTTTAATAAACATTCTTGTTGATTGCATACATGACTGGTGGTCTTTTATGGGACTTCTTGCAGACCCTAACATTATCAATGGCTCATTTTCTTTCTTCTACTGCATCATTGTCTCCCTCTCAACTTACACCTGAATCTTAACATATTTTCTTATAGTCAGTTGGTAGTAGAAATAAAACCCTCAGCCCAAGTCATCATTGCTGTTAGTAAAATATGGACTGTTACACATGCTTTCTGTTATATTCTTGCCCATAGTTCTTGAAAGTCTGTATTAATAAGACCTGGCCCCTCCTTAAGGAATGAGGGATGGTACAGTGATAACTGGCTTGGTCACTTGGAAACAGCAACAGTAAAATCAGTATGTTAGCACAAAGGGATGCTAAATAACTCATCAAGAAGTTCAATTAGATGTTTGGCTCTTGCACCCAAGTACTTGGATACTGGACCTAAGAATAAAGTCACCCTGCTGGTGTAGTGCAGATATGGTTCTTATTATTGCTACTACTAAATGCAAAGGTATCCAGAGACAAGACTAGTGTTGACTGCTTAACTTGACATGGCACCATCTATCAAAGAGTTAAGCTAGCTAGCCTCAATTTTTATTGAAAATAGTTTTATTTAATACAATATACTCTGATTATGGTTTCCTCTTTCCCCCAACTCCTCCCAGATTCTCCCCACTTGCCCACCCACCTAAATCCAAATCTTCCTTTCTCCCTTTCATTAGAATAAAAAAAGGCATCTAAAAATAACCAAAAACTAAGCTAAAATAAAAACAAATCAGAATAGAACAAAGCAAGCAAACAAACAAGAAAACACGTGCTACGAAAAAGCACAAGAAACACATGTAGATACTGAGACACACACATTTGCACAAGCCAAAAATTTATAAAAGCAGGATTGGAAATCATAGTGTATGAGCTAAATAAGTATAAGGTTTTAAAAATGCCCAGTAGGGAAAAAAGTATTATAAGACAAAAAAAAAAAAAAAAACTCCAAAATATTGAATTCTTTTGCTTATTTGTGTTGGTCATCGACTGCTGCACATGAGGTATACCTTTAAGTGTGTTTTGGATGCCCAGTGAGACTCCATTGGGAAAAAGTAATTGTTCTTTTGAGTGATTATCAATTAGATATAGCTTCCGGTTTCATGACAAGTTGAAAACATCAGATAACTTCCACCCTTGAGGGTTAAATGTGCCTTAATTTAAACCCATAGTCATACTGTTTACAAAACTGTCTTCCTTTTCCATAACACCTTGAACAACACTGCCAGTCAAAGATACACAGACTCATTTACCATTTAAAAATACTAAGAAATAGCTCCTAGGGCCAGTGGTCTCACCTTAAGAAGGGTATCAACAGTAAACAACCAAGGCATATGCTGTCTCTGTCACTCTGTGGCCTTCTCAGGATGGAACCAAGGCACTACCTTAGGTATGATACCTAAATTTTTACTTTGTCCTCCAGAGGAAGTCATTGTATTTGAACCAATGACTAATGGACTAATGTATAGGACTGTCTTCTTTTCTCTATTAATTAAAATTTTTCATTTATGTTACATGTAGTCCAATTTCCCCTCCCTTCTCACCTCCCATTCCTTCCCCTCTCTGCCTCCCATCTACCCCTCTCCCCATCCACTCCTCTTCCATCTCCATTCAGAAAAGAGCAGGCCTCCCATGGGTGTCAACAAAGCATGGCACATCAGTTTGAAGCAGAACCAAGCTTCTCCCCCAGCATCAAGGCTGGGGGAGGCAACCCAACATGGGAAATACATTTCCAAATGTCAGCTAAAGTGCTAGAAACAAGTACTGATTCCACTGCTAGGAACCCCACAAACAGACCAAGCTACACAACTGCCACACACATGTAGAGGCCCTAAGTCAGTCCCTTGCAGTCTTCCTAACTGTAGGTTCCTGTGGTGGTATTGTGTTCCCCGAAATACTGTATGTTCCCTGAAATAAACTTATCTGGCATCAGAGAACAAGACGGCCACAATATTAAACATGAGGCTAGGCAGTGGTAGCACACGCCTTTAATCCCAGCACTCGGGAGGCAGAGCCAGGCTATCTCCATGAGTTCAAGGCCATATTGGAAACAGCCAGGCATGGTGACTCACACCTTTAATCCCAGAAAGAGAGCCTTTAATCACAGGGAGTGATGGCAGAGAACAAAAAGATATGTAACGCCTGAAAAACAGGCACCAAAGCTAGTTAAGCATTTGGCTGGTTAAGCTTTTAGGCTTTGGAGCAACAGTTCAGCTGAGACCCATTCGAATAAGGACTCAGAAGTTTGCAGTCTGAGGAAACAAGACCAGCTGAGGAACTGGCGAGGTGAGGGGGCTGTGGCTTGTTCTGTCTCTCTGATCTTCCAGCAGTCACCCCAATAACTGGCCTCAGGTTTGATTTTATTAATAATACTCTTTAAGATTCATGCTATAGATTTCAGAGTCCATGTGCTCCCATGAGCTCAGGTCATGTGTCTGTGGGTTCCCCATCATGACCTTGACCCTCTGCCCCCCCACTCATATAATCCCTCCTCCCTCTGTTCAACAGGACTCCCAGAGCTCAGCCCAGTGCTTGGTTGTGGATCTCTGAATCTGCTTCCATTAGTTACTGGATGAAGGCTTTCTGATGACAACTAGGTGGTCACATTGCATTCTTAATGGCTAGGATCTTGGGTCTAGAACCAAAATGGTAGCATTAGAACTAGTCCTGTTCATCCTCATTCCTAGTCACCCTCCTGAGGAAATAGCTATTTCAGTTCTGTAACTCCTAGTTCCTACAGTGGAGAGGATTTTGCACTCAGTGTTATTGACGAGGTTTCCATTAAACCCAAACTGACCAGTCACCTGTGCAATTTGAGATTCTCCCATGAGGCAACAGGCACATAGAGAAAAGAATGGTTGCACTGACATCACTCACTGGCTGCTGGCCCTGGTGTCCATGATGCTGTAATATGCTGCTATGTAACAAGAACAAGAGAAATGTATCTTCCCTTCCTTGGGGAACTCAGGAGTTTTAGTGGAACCTCTCTGGTACTGATTGGCAAGAAGCAGTCAAATGCAGCCAACCAAACCTGTGAGATGATGTGACATATTCTCTCATGACTCTGACAAAATACCTTGACTATTAAACAAAGTGACATAAAGAAGGTAAGATTTATCTTACCTCAATTTCAGGTAACTTCAGTCCCCAAAAGGCAAAGCAGCAGGAACATAAGGCTACTGGTCACATTGTAGAGTCCCAAAAAGAGGCAGAGAGCTGATGTTGAAACTAAAAGCCCTCACAGGCCCACCCTCTAGTGATCAACTTCTGCCAGGTAGACCTCAACCATTCCTTAACCTCCCTAAACCGTGCCAAGTACAAATGTTCAAACCAAGAATGTTGAAGTAAATTCAGATTCAAAACATAATGCTTGAGACTCTTGGGCTCAGAGTCCTCAGACTCCTTTGAATACAAAGATATAAATAATTAACCAAGCCACCTAGACCATACCTAGAGGAACTAGCTAAAACTGAACTTGTAGCAAATCTACTAACTTCTTATCATTGTTGCTGTTGGTTGCTATAAGATCTCAACCAGCAGTCATAATAAAGAATCAGAGATAGGTGGACTTTAATTTACATTGTAGTGTGAATAGACTTGAGGTGAAAGAAGTAATGATATTCCTACCCTTACCTATGTCTATAGACTCTGATATATATATATTATCATATAATATATATATGATCAGTTCAGGAAACACAAGCATGCCTTCTAACTCCCACCATGGTCAACCATCACCTGTGGACTTTTCTGCATATGCCAATGGCAAGCCCAAATTTCCAGAGTATTAATGAACTACTGTTGTACTCAAGAAGTTTGAGATTGGAGTTAATGGAATTTGCTGTGGGATGTTATGTATGTTACGTGTGTTGCTCTGATTGGTTAATAAATAAGACAATGATTGGCCAGTAGCCAGGCAGGAAGTATAGGTGGGACAAGGAGAGAGAATTCTGGGAAGTGGAAGGTTGAGGCAGAGAGATGCTGCCAGCCATTACCATGACAAGATGTTAAGATACCGCTAAGCCACGAGGCACGTGGCAACTTTTAGATTAATAGAGATGGGTTAATTTAAGATAGAAGTACAGTTAGCAAGAAGAACAGCCATACAGTTTATAAGTTATATAAGTTTCTGTGTGTTTACTTAGTTGGGTTTGAGCAGCTACAGGACTGGCAGGTGAGAGAGATTTGTTCTGACCCTGGGCCAGGCAGGACAACTCTAGCTACAGGAGTTGGTGACACAAGTGACACATTCTAAAAATAGACTTGCAAGTTCTCACTCCTTAAAGAGAGATACTCAACACTCTGTAAAGATTTCCCTTGAAAACAAGTGTATGTGTGTATGTGTGTACATGTGTCTGTGTCTTCTCCTGTGTGTGTGTATATATGTATGTATATATGTATGTATGTATGTATGCATGTGTGCATGTATGCATGTGTGCATATATGTGTGTTTGCATGTATGTATCTTTTCCTGTGTCTGTATATATATATATATATATATATATATATATATATATATATGTGTGTGTGTGTGTGTGTGTGTGTGAGTGTGTATGTGTTTATGTCCATGCCTTTGTCTTTGTGTGTATTTGTATGCCTGTGTATGCATCTCCAGTTGTGTGTCCATGTATTGTGTCTGTAAGTACACTCTAAATGTCTCTCATCTACCCTTTTATCACCGCTGTCTTTTCAGTCTCGCCCCCTTGACTCTGAAAGCACAGGTTAGAAGCAATGAGTAGTAAGAGCTCTTCAAACCCCTAACTTCTTTCTTGTTGCTAATACACTGGAGAACCTAGCATTCTCTTTTAGTGATGGTGAAGGTTTATCACTGTTTCACCAGCCTTGTTAATTATTTTGTGTTTATTTATTCTCTCGATGTTTGCATTTTGTGTGAATGATAAAATAATGGTTACTTGGAACTATATATGCAGCATGACTATCCACCATACCTGGAGGTTCTCGAGCATAATGCATAAACACCTTCAAACTAACTGTGGAGGGGCTGTTATCCAAGAAGGAAGGGTAACATGACTTTGATGATATTTTTGTGTTCAAAATAATTGAGCATGCTTGCAACTCAAAGCCACATATTTTATAGATATTCAACAACTGTATGTGTGAAGCATAATTTTACATTTTTAGACAAAAAAAATTTACCTTTTGAAGCCTGAGACTTTCTGTATTTTAGACTCCAGAAGCTTGTCATTGACCTTGTATTAAATTTATGTAACTGTCTCAACAACATGCAAAGCAACTTTATTTCATTACTTATAAAATTCCTGCCTTAAGGGACTGGAGAGATGGTTCAGTGACTAGGACCATTGGCTGCTCTCCCAGAGGACTCAGGTTCAGTTCCCAGCACCCACATGGTGGCTCACAACCATCTGCTACTCCAGTCCCAGCCAATCTGATGCCCTCTTCTGGCATCCAGGCACTACATGAATGTGGTGTACCTCCATTAACATGCAGGTGAAGCACCCAGACACATGAAAGATAAAGCAACAGACCTTCTTAAAGAATCCTGTCAAAAAGTTTTCAGCTATGACTTAATACAAAGCAGCTTATCAGAAATTCAGCTGGCTTCTCCTTTCTATTGAGAATATGAACAAATTTTTAAGAGTCTGCATTTGTTTTTACCTAATGTTCTGGAACCATTTGCTTTCACTAAACTATTTCTTTGTACGAACAGAGAAGCCATGGGAAAAATATGACTCGTCAAACAATGAATTATGTACTCTATTGTGATACCTGTTGTTATTTAAAGCTGACAGGTGTAATCAAATCCCATCTCTGATATCTAAGGACAACATCACTTATTAAGTTACTTATTTTCTATGACTTTCAACTTTCCTGTTTATGAAAACAGCAACATGAAGACCAAAGACTATACTGAAAAGTAAATGTATTGACACAGTCAAAGCACTTACCACCCTCCCTGGGAGGTAGACTCTCAATAGATACCTATTTATGCTATGCTTTTGCCCTTTTTTGTTTCTTTTTCCCCCCAATTTCTTGATTACCTGTGTAAAATAAAATATGGGTTAATTGTGAATATATATTTTCACAAGTATTATATAGTGAATGAATGTAATTTTATCACATAGGTATTTCAAATTACATGTGACATATATGTTTCACATACATAATTATATGTATATATGAATAGACTAGACCAGTGAGAAGGCTCAGCAGGTAAACATCCTGTTGCTAAGGCTGACATCCTGATTTCTATCCCTGTGACCCACATAGTAGTAGAGAACACACTCTTGAAAGTTGCCTCCTGAACACACACACACACACACAAACAAATAATAAACAATATAAAATATGTGAATACAAACAATATAAAATATATTAATACGGAAAATAAAATGTATATATGTTTTTAAATGTAAAATTCTAACTGACCTATGTACACACATACGTACAATGTTATATATTTGATAGAGTGTCACATCAATATTTTATCTCTTCCCTTACATTGGCAGTGGCATAAGCTGTTTCTTTAAATAACTCGCCACATGCTAAATAAAACATGACATTTCTTTACAAGGCACAAAATTTTTAAGGAAAATTAATGAAACCATCACTGCAAAAAACGTGCTTTAATTTTTTTTCTGGCCCCTGTGTTAGGTTACCAGGTCTACCATAACACCAAAATCAAGGCTTGACACCTTGAATTAGAGAAAATGATTGCTCCACAGTGTTAGGTGCTAAAACACAGAGCCATCCCCAAGGCTGGATTCTTTTCAGTTGTAAGAGATAATTGACTGAGGTCTCCTGTCTTGGCTTGCAGAAAGTCATCCTCTCCTTTCATCCTCACATCATCTTTCCTCTTTCTGTTTGTACCAGATGCACAGATCTCCTTGTCTAAAATTTCTTTTCTTTATAAGGATATGACACATTGGATTAGTGTCCATCCTAACATCAGCTTTCACTTAATCACTTTCATTTCTAAGTGCGGACACATTCTTATGCATTTTGGGATAGAATTTCAACACAAATTTGGGAAGGTAAGTAATCAACCCATAACAAGTTCTCAGAGGCCCCTGAAGACTCATGTGTCTCATTTGTCAGATGCTCTGTCAACTCTTGAAGGAATAATTCAAACCACACTCACATACCACCAGTCTTAGGAAACAACCTGATTCTCAAAGGTTAACCTTCTCAGCATATACACCTACAGATTTACCTACATCCCATTCCACTTGTTTTTCCAGCCCCAAAAGATTTTAATTCCTGTAGAAGAGTCATGTTGCTCTTTGTTCATCACCCAATCTTTGGCTCTCTCCTATGACAGGGACTCCAGGGACATGTCCTCCTTGTGTGTGGCATCTCCCTTCCTGGATGCTTCTGACCTGCCACACTTTATCTTGCACAGTAACAATGTCTGATGTTTCTGTCTATAGCCAAGCGCCCAGACAGAGCTGTCTTCAATTATATCTGTGGCCCCTCTTCCACACCACATTAGCTTTTCTGTTTTAAGAACATCTGTCACAATTTCTCACCTGACACCTCATCCACAATGATCACCAGTGACATTTCATGAGTAATATTAGTCAATTTTTCAGTGACTTCACCTTATAGGATCAACCGCTGCTATTTACTGACATTGGTGACTCTTTATCCCTATTTTCTCTAAGATTCATTTGTGAGCATCTGTATGTGTGTATGCATATGCACACAATCATGTGTTCAGTCCAGCACACATGAACTATGATTGAGAAGCCAGAGGACAGCCTCAAGTACTGTCCCATCTGGATAACATCATCTTCTTTTGAGAGGAAGTTTGTCTCACCAGCCTGAAACTTGACAAGTAGGCTGGTTTGGCTAGTGAGCAACTCCTAGTATCTGCTTGTCTCCTTTCCCTCAGCACTGACATCACAAATGTACTAACATGACAGACTTTAAAAAAAAAAAAAAAAAAAAATACAAAAACTGATTTCTGGGGAGGAAACTCTGATCCTCATTCTTAAGAAGCAAGCTTATCATAAACTGAGCTACCTCCCCAGCCCTACTTTAGAATTTTATTATTTATTTATTTTACATCCTGATTGCTGTTTCTCCTCCCTCCTCCCCTCACATTCCATCCCCTCACCTCCCATCTGCCCCTCCCCAATCCACTCCTCCTCCATTTCTGTTCAGAAAAGGGCAGGCCTCCTATGGATATCAACAAGACATGGCATATCAAGTTGCAGTAAGACTAAGCACCTCCCCTTGTGTTAAAGCTGGGCAAGGAAACCCAGTATGAGTAACAGGGTCCCAAAATCCCGCAAAAAAAAAGTCAAAGATAGCCTTTACTCCCACTGTTAGGTGTCCCACAAGAAGACAAAGCTACACAACCGCCACATATATGCAAAGGGCCTAGGTCGGTCCCATGCAGGACCCCTGGTTGTCCGTTCAGACTCTATGAGTTCCTGTGAGCCCAGGTTTGCTGATTCTGTGATTTTTCTTGTGATGTTATTGACCCCTCTGACTCCTACAATTATTTCTTTCTTTATTCAGCAGGATTCCCCAAGCTGAGCCTAATATTTGGCTGTGGGCCTCTGTATCTGTTTCCATCAGTTGCTGGATGAAGCCTCTCTGATGACAATTGTGCTAGGCACCAATACATGAGTATAGCAGAATATCATTAGGAACATTACTTAACTTTTTCCCCCAGGCGTGTTTAGTTCTATCCTAGGTCTCTGGGCCATCCAGCCTCTGGGTCCCGGACCTCCAGGCAGTGTCAAAAGGTGGGCTCACTCTTGTGGCATGGGTCTAAAGTTGTACCAGTCGTTGGTTGGCTACTCCCATAACCCCTGCACCATCCTTATCCCAGAACAAACCATAGGAAGAACAGACTTTAGGTTGAAGGTTATGTGGCTAGGTTGGTGTCCCAATCCCTCTACTGGAAGACTTGCCTGGTCACAGGAAATGGCCAGGTCAGGCTATATAACCCCTTTTGCCAGGAGTCTTAGCTGGGTTCATCCTTAAAGATTCATGGGAGTTTCCCAATAGACACAGATAATGTAAAACATCTTGGTATAACCCTAACCAAGCAAGTGAAAAACCTGTATGGCAAGAACTTCAAGTCATTGAAGAAAGAAATTGTAGATCTCAGAAGATGAAAAGCTCTCCTATGCTAATGGATCAGCAGTATTAACATAGTAAAAATTGTAATCTTACCAAAATCCATTACAGATTCAACACAATCCTCATTAAAATCCCAACACAATTCTTAACAAAACTTGAAAGAACAATACTCAACTACATATGGAAAAACAAAAAAAAACCCAGCATAGCTAAAACAATCCTGTACAATAAAAAAAACTTCCAGGGATATCACCACCCCTGATCTCAAGCTCTACTACAGAGGTATAATAATGAAAATCGTATGGCATTGGCATAAAAACAGACAGGTAGATCTGGAATCTAATCGAATCAATGGAATTGAATAAAAAACATGGATGTAAATCCACACCCCTATAGGCACCTGATTTTTGACAAAGACATCAAAACTATACAAGGAAAAAATGAAAGCATCTTCAACAAAAGATGCTGGTCTAAATGGATGATGGCATGTAGAAGAATTCAAATAGATCCATATTTATCACCCTGCACAAAACTCAAGTCTAAATTGATCAAAGACCTCAACATAAAGCCAGATACACTGAACCCAATAGAAGAGAAAGTGGGAAATAACCCTGAATGCATTGCCACAGGAAGCAACTTCATGAATAGAACACCAATAGCTCAGACACTAAGATCGACAATTAATAAATAGGACCTCATGAAACTCAGAGCTTCTGTAAGGCAAAGGACACCATCAAAAGAACAAAACAGCATTCTACAGAATCGGAAAATATCTACACCAACCCCACATCTGACAGAGGGCTGATTTCCAAAATAAAGAACTCAAGAAACTAGACATCAAAAAACAAAACAAAACAAAAAACCAAATAATCCGATTAAAAAATGGAGTACCAATCTAAACAGAATTATCAACAGAAGAATTTCAAATGGATGAGGGATACTTAAGTGTTCAACATCCTTACCCATAAGGGAAATTCAAATCAGAATGACTCTGAGATTCCATCTTACATCTGTCAGAATGGCTAAGATCAAAAACACAAGTGACAGCAAATGCTGGAGAGGATGTAGAGCAAGGGGAGCACTCCTCCATTGTGGGTAGGAGTGCAAATTGCTTTGGAAAGCAATATGGTGGTTTTTCAGAAATTTGAAAATCAATCTACCTCAAAACCTAGCTATGCTAATCTTGAGTATATACACAAATGATGCTCAACTGTATCACAAGGACACTTGCTCAACTATGTTCATGGTAGCTTTATTCATAATTGCCAGAATCAACCTTGATGTCTCTCAACTAAGAATGGAAAAGCAAGTGTGGTACATTTACACAATGAAGAACTACTCAGCTGTTAAAAAGAATGACATTGTGAAAATTGCAGGTAAATGGATGAAACTACGGGAAAAAAATCATCTTGAGTGAAGTAACCCAGACTCATAAAGACAAACATGGTACATACTCACTCAAGTGGATATAAGCTGTAAAGTAAATGATAACCATGCTACAATCCCAGACCCAAAGAAGCTAGGTAAAAAGGAGAGCCCAAGGAGGGACATTTAGATCTCCCTGGGAAGGGGAAATAGTAGATACTTTGTAGGTACTCTAGGGACAGGTGGAGATGGAAACATGGGGTTTGGAGGGATGGAGGGAGAAAGTACTACAAGAGAAAACCAGAAGAAAGAGGCATTTCAGGGTAAGGTAGAGACTTGATACAAGATAAACTCCCACTTTAGAATTTTTATTTATTCTGCATTCACCATTGTTGATGCGTTAGTGGTGCATAATGACTTGAAACCCCAAAATCTGCACATAGACTTTACATAATCTAAACTTGCTGGTATGTGCTGCAAGTATGACCTAGAGGATCTTCAAGGCCAATTCATTTTATTTTAACTGTTGTCATAACCAACATAGCATTAATTTCAGAACCCAAGCCACTAGAGATATGAGAAATTCTTCAGAATTATGGAATAGTTGATATTGAAGAAAAGGAAAATAATAGATGGGAACAGAAATAAATTTAATTTCTTAAGAGACAGAAAACCCTGCTCTAAAGATTTAGGTCTCAAAATTTCAACAAATGTGTGGTATAGGAAGGAGGAAAATTAATAAGGATAGTAATTGTCTTACTTTGGACTGATGACCAATAGATATAACTGCATGTATGCATACATATGCATACTTGTATGTATATATTTGCATGTTTTTTCATTATTTCACATTTCTTTATCTTTTTTATACCCAAGAATGATTTGCAAACTTGTTTCTGACTACTCATCATTTATGTTATGAGCCACAAAATAAGTAAAATAAAGAGATGAGAATATTTATTATCAATGCTCTTCTTATGGGGAAGGGAAACACTTCCTGTGAGATGATGTCACCTTCCTTGTGAAGATCACAGCCTCTATCACCAAGTCTTGTCTGATTTAGTCTCTACACCATTTCCTGCAGTTCTCTTCTCCTTGACATTTCAGGTTTTGGAGGAATTACCACCCTCCTTGGTACAAGCCCAAGGACATTGTGCTCTTCAACACGATTCTCTTACATACTCCTAACACCTCATAAATAGTCCGCTATTTAAATCCACTCAAATAATTCCAATTTGTAATGCCATCTGTTTCTTGCTGTGACACTGATTGATATAGGAAGCCTTTGAAAGTTTTATGAATGCTAGGATTTTTTCTTTAAAAATAAAAATAAATGCAAACACAAATTCATAATTCTCTATTCATTGACCTAACCAAGGTTATGAATTCATATGTACACAAAGGCTTTCAATTATATTTTGCAACTTTCAACAGAAAATCTGTTTTGTCCAGTTGATTTCAACAAACAATGAAATTAATATCAAGTCCCAGACAGTATCAGCTAACCTAAGAGTCATACAAAATACAGCTTCCTTCTTAGTGCCTGTTGGGTCCACTATTGTTCCCACAAAAAGCAAGAGATAAGATGCAATTCTCCCAATTCTTTTGGTCTTGGCTGATGTTTTTGACCTTTCTAGCTACTAAAAGACTTCAGCTATAGTTGAAAGTTCTTTCAACATGGTTTTCTAAAGACCATTTAAAATCTTTTGACAATTGTAAATTTGATTCAACAGATTCTACTTTAATGAAAAGTCTATCTTACGTTCTCAGCTTCTGTATTTAGAATACATATTCATCACCTGATATTATCTCTTTTCATCCATGTGGCAGAGGTAATATTAACGACAACACAATGTGACAACAGAGGCTTTAGGCTGATCTGGAGCTGGAAGAATGCAGGAAAGTGTTTTGAGACAGCATCAGTGTGGAGGGCGTCTTTCCCTTGCCACTCACTGTGATTGTGAAAGGGATGTGCTATTGTTCACACTGCTCCCTGGAGAAGAGAGGGCACCTTAGTGTCATTACTAGATATGGCCTTTTCTCAAGTAGTGAGAATAAATGCTAAGACAGCTAGCTAATGACTTATGCAATGCTAGCCCTTATTCAGGGGCCAGCCTGAAGGAAAACTGTGAAATGAATGTATTTTATTCTTTGCCATACATTCTTAAAGAACTAAGAGATTCTTTTTTTTTTTAATTATACCATGCAAAAATACAATTTATTGTGGCCAAGTTGCAATAGAAATAATTTTTTATTTAATCTCATCCTTTGGATAGCAATTGGTAAAACATGATATATTGATCACAAATGCATACATTGGTATTTTTAATAAATATTTTTATTTTATAATTAATTTAATTTTATATATCAGCCACAGATTCCCCTGTCCTCCCTCCTCCCACCTCCCAGCCTTCACCCACAACCCACCCCCCATTCCAACCTCCTCCAAGGCAAGGTCTTCCCTGGAGATTCAGCCCAGCCTGGTAGATTCAGCTGAGGCAGGTCCAGTTCCCTCCTCCCTGCACCAAGGTTGAGCAAAGTGTCTCAGCATAGGCCCAAGGTTCCAAAAAGCCAGCTCATGCACCAAGGACAGATATTTTTATAAATTTTTTAAAGACAAACATCCTCAATATACACAGAGCAAATATAATTAGAACCCTAAAGAAATACAGTTCTATAAAATGATAACTACTGCAGGCCTGTCACAATTTTTTTCATCAAAATTACTCCTGTTTCTATGATCGTCTTAGAGATTAAAAAGCCATCTCTGTTATTGGTTGTTTTTGCTCTTTTGGGGGAGCCTGCCAACCAGCTCCCAAATAAATCACATATGGAGACTTATTCTTAATTATAAATGCCCAGCCTTAGCTCAGCTTGTTTATTGACAGCTTTTCTTAGCTTATCCTGACTATCTTTGGCCTCGGAGCTTTTTATTTTTCTCTGTTGTATACCTTTTCTTTCCTTCTTATTTCATGGCTGGCTGTGTAGCTGGGTGGCTGGGTGGCTGGGTGGCTGAGTGGCTGGGTAGCTGGGTGGCTGGCCCCTGAACTCCTCTTCTCTCCTCTCTTGTTCCTTGTTCTTTCCTCCAAGATTTCTCCTTCTATATATTCTCTCTGTTTGCCAGCCCTGCATATCCTTTCTCCTACCTCTCTATCGGCCACTCAGCTCTTTACTAGACAATCAGGTGTTTTAGACAAGCACAGTAACATAGCTTCACAGAGTACAACAAATGCAACATAAAAGAATGTGATATATATTTGAGTTATTAAACAAATGTTCCATAGAATAAACAAATGTAATATACCTTAAAACAATATTCTACAGCTGTAGATGTAACCATCTTGTTAAATAAGAAACACAGAGCCAAATACAGAGTTTATAACCAAGAGGTCAGAGCATTAGCTGAGAGCTGAAAACCTTACCCTTCACTGCTGTTGCTGTCTTTCCTCTCCACAAGAGAGCTAGTTCTGTGTGTGTTTTCTTTTTACAGACTTTCTGTTCTGCGTTCTCATTGGTTGTAAACCCAGCCACATGACCTCCTCATCACTGCCTGTCTGTACAGACCTCCAGGTCTCCTATGGTTGGTATTGAGATTAAAGGTGTGTGTCACCATACTGGCTGTATCCTTGAACACACAGAGATCCACCTAGCTCTGCCTCGCAAGTGCTGGGATTAAAGGCGTGCACCACCACCGCCCAGCTTCTGCTATGGCTTGCTCTGACCCCAAGCCAACTTTATTAATATACAAATAAAATCACATTTTACAAATATAGTATCACTACATATGGCACATCTCTTGTCTACCCACCAATTTACCACACATCTCAAGTTAGTTTTAATCATATAACTAAAATATGTTTGAAATCAATAAGGGAAATTTAAACAAATTCCTTTACTCGAAATACAAATTAGAAAATAAAAGCTGTACTCTAGATATTAAATAAAACCATCTGCAATCTCCTTCCATCCAATATTAAGGAGGTTAGATAAATTCATTCTATCCTGTAATCTACAAAATTGAAGGCTGGCAAGCTTTTACTTCTTCTATAAATATGCAAAGAAGTCAGTGTATTATATTTGAACTTAATCAAAAGGCCAAGATGCAATATAAGCTAGTGTTCTAAACAAGAACAATTTAAGAACATTATTAATAATCATTAATAATTAAATAGTTAAATATGTGCTACAGATTGGATCCTATGTGCCAAAGGTCGAAAGGCCCATGGTTAAAGACTTGGTGATGTTAGTAGGTAGTGGAATCTTTATGAGCTGAGGCTTCATGGAGGTTCTGGAGACCAATGGTAGTGCATCTTTGGAAGGCATAGAGAGACATTAATCTCCTTTTCTCGTTTTACTGTGCCATGAGCTCCCACTATGACATGGATGCTGACTCATAGATACCTTAAACAATAGGGCCAACCAATCACAGAACAAAACCTCAAAAACCATGAGCCAAAATCTACTTCTTAGGAATTTTTAGAGTAATAGAAAGTTAGTGAGCATAATCAGACTCTAAGCTAGATCTAGTAGGAGAATATACATATTCAGCTTCACACCTAACCTAAAAGAAGAATGTCCCCAAACAGCTTGACCTCAGGAAAAAAAATATACATGGAAATTTCTATGATAACTATGGAGTAATATAATTTATTATAATAGATGAAGACCGAACAAATTGCTCTAAGATCACAAAAAGATAATGAAAGAATATTCCAAAGGGAGATACACAGAATTATATTCTTCTTTTTATTAAACACCCTCTAGTTACATACAACATTTCAAAATAAATATTTGCTGCACTCTAACAAAATTAACATATCATCTTAAACACTATATTCATGTGCTGATATTTTTCAAATTATCACTTTTAAGGTTTATTAGGAAATATGACTAACTGTGATGTGCTAGGCAATCACCAATAAATTTTTTTTCATATAATTCACAAAAATGCCTAAAAGTTCAGTGTAACATTTATTAAATTACTTAATATACACAAACATTAAGATGTCATTAGCTAGCTAGATCCAGATTTTAAAGAAAAAATGAAAATGCCATTTATCCTGTTTTTTTCTATGTAATTTATTCTGTCATTTCAATACCGATAGATTCCTGAGCATTTTCTGATGTAAATTTTCAGTATCATGAAGATTAAATCATAAATTATATTGAATTTTATTCTCAAGATACTTGCATGGCACAAATATTCATTTTCTCATTAACTCTAATACACTTTCTCCACTGAGTTATTTAAGATGTGGAAGAACAACACAAGGACCATGTTCAGTATATTTTCTTCGATTGTGATTTTTCAGGGTAAATGAGCAGTGTTAAGTACCTGGTCATGTTCAAAATATCTATTGACTGAGGGTCGTGGTGGACAAAGAGAGTATAATGCATAGAACATCAAGAGAGCTGTTATTACCTCAGTCCTCCCCAGTTAGATCCTCCTGAGACAAACCCTTGGCTCTCTTTGCATGTCAGTTTCAGTATTACTATGTAGAAGCACTATCTAGATGCAGCTCACTCACTTGTTTTGAGGATAATATGTTAATATGCAAATATGGAATAAATACTCTGTACAGCATAGCATCAAGAGAGATGCCACCATTGTTTTCAGAAATATATTTCTGCTTTCCCCAGAAGCTCAAAAATAGATAATTTTCACATAAATATGAAAATAGACATTAGGAAAGCATGGCAAGTCCAGGAATTTATATTCCTCACAGGGTACTAAAAAACGACCTTGTGGTTTCCAAAAGTAATTTGCCAAAGTCTACATATTTTAAAAGCAAAGACAGAATGGTACCTAGGCAAGCCAAAGCACAGAGTTGAGTTAGTATCCATGAGAGGGCCCTACTCAGGGCACATGGAGTCTAAGACTACAATCTGGAGAGAACAATCTGACTCAAAAGGTGAGTTTAAAGCATCAGTAAGTTATGTGTTTAGTGACAGAGGTAAGAGAGCTCAAGGTGGTCACTCACAACTGTAATAACAGGTCTAAATGAGGCTAAAGCAGCATTGAATCTAAGAACAGCCTGGTGATGTAATGAAACCCTGTATCAAGAAAGTGGTCAAGGAAAAATTGATTTTTAAGTGACGTTTATTTTTCTTTGCATATTATAAATTTTAAAAAACCTGCTGGATTCCCTTTCTAAAGACTCTTAGCAGTGCTGATAGTTCTCTTTTTGCTGTTTGGCTTCATATTGTAAAAAACAATCTGAATATATATATATATATATATATATATATATTCAGATTAATCATAGTCAAATCACTACAAACTACAATGTCAAGATTGAATGTCTTTTACTCTTTACCAACTTTAGTCACAGAACAAGCAGTATAAAACAAAACACAGCTGAAATGAAGTGAAATATTAATACAAATATACATTTTATTGAGGAATTAACTTTAGCGATAATCAAGAAGTTATAAGACAGATGGTACAAAAAATCCATGCATTGAGTTCATATAACAAAGCATAAAGTCCTCTTCTGTTGATTTCTTTCTAAGACGTACAGATGTTTCATATCCTGGCATAGAGTCTAACAGATGTATAAAACCTTGGATAGCTTCATTGGCATCAGTTGTGTCTGTTTTATAGAAATGTTTAATGATTAAAAGAATATTTAAAAATAGGATAATATACAGATCTTAAGGTAAGAAAATTTTGGGTTTGATTTTAAAGGCTTCACTGAATTTCACTAAGAATCAAGAAGGAATCATAGGTGAAATTGTCTAGAAATGGAATATATGATGTCTGTTTCACATACAAACACGATGCTGTGTGTTGGATTTTGGTTGCTGTTACAAAGTACCTGAGAAAATAAACTGTTAAGCAATGAATGTTTGTTTTGACTCATGTTTTCGGGTCATGGTCAACTGTACATTGGTTCTGGGCCTCCACCATGGAAGCACCAAATGATGGATAGAATGCAAGATAGAGAAAAGCTATTTACCTCATTGCAAACTTTGAAAATGTAGTGAGAAAAAATAAAGAGATGAATGCTAAGTTACGGAGAACAGCTCACTATGGCATACTCTTTAACAAAGACTTCTAATGCTTAGTGGTGGGTCTTCCAAAGATAAATTTGGCAATTTTGAAAAGTAGATTAGGATGAGAGGCTTAAAATAACTACTTATTAATCTACTGATACCCAAAATAATTTGGAATGGTCAGGCTAGAGGAGTTAATAGTAACCTGTAAGCAAGTGAGGATCAAAGATAAACAATGTGCATGAGGTTAGTTAAAATATGCAAAATATACAGCAGTGGAAGGGAGATCAAGAAGACAGAGTATTTAAATATACTGGACGTATTTTAAAACATAAACCCTGATTTTAATCTTGGTAAATTACTGTAACTCAAAAATAGGACAATTTGCATCTAAAAAGAACATAAAGTTACTAGTTCCTTGTTGAAAAGGGTGCTTCTGGTATATGATTCATGTTGCTGACCATGTAGCATTTTACATCTTTGTGCAATCCACAAAGTTTGGCCTAGTTTTTATTCTTTGATGATGTAGAGACTGGGTTTATTTCTATAAAAGGATTCATCAGACATTGTCTGCAGAAAATTCGTTCACACTTTGGACTCTAATGGCCTGCACTTCTACGCTTCAGCTACCCTCAGTGTCACATTTAAAGTCACAAAGCCAATTATGGGCACAATCAGCTATCCTTGTACAAAGCCATCATAAACAGCCATCTCCCCAAGATTGCTTTTTCAGCCAATTTGGTGTCCGCTTTCTTTATGACTATTCTTTTTCTGTTATGCTGACCCATGCTTTATGATTTCAAGCACACACTTTCATCATCATGCTTTTGTCCATGTATCTTGCTGATTTGCACAACACTTCCTGGAACTTGAGTCACTACAACTTTTCATCTATACTAATAGTGCGCAGGGCACAGAAGTTAAGCTAACGCTTTGGCCAACAAATACAATGGCAAATTTATAATTTCAATTTAAATAGGTTACTTTTATTACTTATATATCATATTTATTACAATCAATGTGTGCACATATGCTTGCTAGGTTTCTTTTGTCATCATCTGTGATGATTAATCTCAATTTTGAACTTTATGAGATATAGAATCACCTAGTACATGATCCAATTAATAGAATGAGAAGGCCCACCCATCAACAGTTGACTCCATTCCCTTCCTAGGATATAGCCTATATTAAATAAATAAATAAATAAATAAATAAATAAATAAATAAATAAATAAGCAGAAAGTGAGCCAAGCACAGAATGTGTGTCCTCTTCTTTGTGAGTGTGAACAGAATTTGACCAACTGCCTCAAATCCTGCTGCCAGGAGTTCCCTGCCCTGACATACTGTACCCCAATTCTAATTATGTAGTACTCAATAGACCTAATACTAATTCTCAGTGAAAAATTGGGATTTAATGGAGTGTCCAAAGTCTTCAGTCAACACCTAGAAAATGTCATCCGTGTATTTTCTTAAGTGTGCACTATGTCTTCAGTGGCCTCAAGGGAAAGCTAGCTCCACCATTCACAAATTATGCATTGAGGAGAGCCCTGTTATGAGGATATTTAGAACATAGTTAAGAATTATGTTGATTCGGTAAAGTGGCAGTGGTAGGTTCTCCTTCAAGATCCATGACTTCCCTAGGCCTGGCCAAGTTTCCCACACCAGGTAAGCTTCCGAGGGAGGAAAGCAACCAGCAGGCCTACCTAGATTTGATGCCTGTGAGGAACTATAACAACCAGCATGCCTCAATATCCCTAAGGCTACAGCAGTTGCACACGTACCTTGGTAATTACAAACAGCCTTCTCATTGGACTTAAAATCTATTCAACAAGAGAGGAATCACGTCTGGTTCTGTTTTCCCCTAAGATCTCATCAACAGACAAATTACTGTAACACCCAGAATGGATGATCTCACAATGCAAGTCATAAGCCAGCAGCAAGGGAGTACTCAAACTATGTTAATTTTCAGATTCACCACAATTTCCTTTATGGGGCAGGAGTCCAAATAAGTTGTCTGTGATTGGTGGACAGATGATGAGAGTACCTTTTCTTAGAAAATCAAAGTATTCTAAATCTTGACTGGATGTTCGAGATATTCACATAATCTAGTTAAATTGTACATTTAGAATAAACATAAATAAACATTAAAAATAAACATCTCCATTTAGAAAGCATAAAATACATAAAAATAATAGCAAAATAGCTCTCATTTATTGAGCATGCTTTCTGTGCTATAAATAGTATTATTGTCTTATGGGCAGAATCTTGCTCAGATTGCCTTTAGTCTGTACATGTCATATGGAAGCTTGAATGATGAAGGCTAGGACAAATACATAAAATATGTGAAACAATCTAGAAGATGGGAGTGTCATAGGATGGACTTCTTAGTGATCACAATACAAAATTCCCATCATATTCTATACCCAAATAAGCATAATATAACTGCAATGATACTATGATATCCTTTATAGATTTTATATTTTTCCCACTCTTATTGTTGGTAGTTTAGCCTTGTGATAGCCAGTAAAAATTTGCAACAGTGAAATGGCAAGATGGCTAAAGCCAAAGAAGTCAAAACAGCTAAACTGATTTTACTAGATATTATGAAAATCTCAAAAAAAAAAAAAAAAACTCCTGAAGCTGAAAATGCCTTTTTCTCTCGAAATGGAGGAAGCACCATAAAAGAACATTTACTGGGTTCATAAAATTCTAATGAATATGTTATTAGCAAGTTTCACAATATTAAAAGAGAGATGATGGAAGAAGAAATGAAATACTTGGAAGCAAATTGAAAGTGATCGTCGAAAGGGCTAGAAATAAGAGCCCTAAAATTCACAGGGAAAACAATCAGAATTATACTACAGTCCAAATGACTGCTATAAAAGCTGATATCGTTTAAGGTGAGATTTCATTTTTCCTGTTGCCCCAAGTATAAGATGCCGCTAACCTATGTATACTTAACATTCTTGTCACCTATCAATTGTCTGGTAACTTCCAACACATAAAACACTAAAACGGTTAAGCAATATAGTAAGTCAGTAAGATTCTGGTTAATTTGATTAAATGATGCATTCTTGATCATTTTTCATCTAGCCTCCAAAGCAATCATTTTTATCTATGGTGCTAATTATCAGAAGTCACTTGTGGTTAGATCTCTCTTGTAATTATTTTACTTCTATAAAATCAAAGCAGAAGCCAAATAAGGTTTCCATTTCTTACTTGATAGATGTCAGCCATAAACATAGTCAGGGAAACTACAGCTCTCTCTAAATCAAACCCTCAGATAGGCTACCAATAGGATCATCCCTTTTTTTTCACATCAGCATCTTGAGAGAAGAGCAATCATTTCTCCCTATTACTTTACAGTTATTCATCCTATCCATACAACCAAATACTTTTCTTAAAAAAATCCAACAGCAGTGCTATTTCTGTAATTAATTATCTCTGTAAAATTAAAGCTTATTCATTAGGAAAATCAAGATGAGCTTTTTAAATTAATGGGCTCTTCTCAGAGCAGATGAAAGTTTAGAGAGACAGTGAACAGCAAGTACAATTTCCACATGGACCCTTCCTCCCCTCGTTCACACCACTTTTCCTTTCACCAATATTTGCCTTAGTCTGGTGGATTTGTCACAAATAATGATCCAACTCTGATTATCTAAAGTTCATCATTGCATTAGACTTTACTCTGAGCTGCACAGACAGCTCTGTGGGTGACTGACTACAAAGGCATCATGTTCTTTAGGCATCACCAAAGACCATGGAGAATAGCTTTGCTTCCCTAAAATTCTGTGCTCTGTCTTTACCCACACTCACGCTACCCTTCATCATTTCGCCCCCATGTGGTTTTTTCCTTCATGATAGGTGAGATCCTATACTATGTAGCTCTTTCAGACAGGCTTTTTTCACACAGAAATAAGCCCTTTACGTGCTTATCCTTCTGTGGCTTGAAAGCCTTTTGTTTTCATCATAGAAAAATAATCCATTATGGCAGTACCACAGTTTATCTGTTTAGGTATCAAAAGAATTCAGTATTTCTTCAGTTGGGGTTAAGAAAACAGTACAGGTAAGTGCAATTGTTTGATGTGGTGATGGCTTTGAGTTAAAGGAGAGTTGAAAACGTATTTACACCATGGAGATAGAGTTGCTTCCTACATCTCAGAAGGGACTGCTAATACTTTCTATAAAAAGCTAGACTCTTATTTTTATGTTTCCTTCCAAAGTGCTGACTCTAGTTTACTGAGGATGACATCTGACTCTCAGTGAGAATGGGGTTGGAGTGTGGAAGTTTTAGCACTTATTACTTATATGAGAAAACTATTAATATAGCTCTTACCCAGAAGCCTTGTACTGACTCTGGGACAATGTGTGAAATGATACACATTAAAAACTTAATGACACTTTTTCTCATGTGGTCATTATTTATCATGGCCTGTTATTCCTTGTTCTCCCTTTCTGTTCTTGATCCAGCAGGGATCTCCTGTTCCCCTAAGCTCTCTTTCCCCCTGAACCTTCCCCTTCATTACCCCCACTCATGTCCAGGTTGTTCATGTAGATCTCATCCATTTCTCTGTCATTGGGTGATCCTTGTGTCTTTCTTAGGGTCCTGTTTTCTAGAAGCAGAGTGCTAGAGAGGTCCCCAGAAATCCACAATGATACCTCCACTGGCAATGGTCAAGAGAAAGCCTGAACTGACCTAGTCTGGTGATCGGATGGCCAAACACCCTAACTGTTGTGCTGGAACTCTCATCCAATAACTGATGGAAGTGGATGCAGAGATCCTCAGCCAGGCCCCAGGTAGAGCTCCAGGTGTCCAATTGTTGAGAAAGAGGAGGGACTGTAAGAGCGTGAATTGTTGAGACCAAGATTGGAAAAAGCACAGGGACAAATAGCCAAACGAATGGAAGCACATGAATTATGAACCAAAGGCTGTGGAGCCCCCAGCTGGATCAGGCCCTCTGGATAAGTGAGATAACTGAATAGCTTGAACTGTTTGGGAGGCACCCAGGCTGTGGGACCTGGACCTGTCCTTAGTGCATGAGTTGGTTGTTTGGAACCTGGGCCTTATGAGGGGACATTTTGCTCAGCCTGGAAGGAGGGGACTGGACCTGCCTGTACTGAATCTACCAGGTTGAGCTGAATCCCCAGGGGAGTCTTTAACCTGGAGGAGATTGGAATGGGGGAGGGGCTGAGGGGGAGGCAGGGGCAGAGGCAGGAGGGGGGAAGAACAGAGAAACCCATGGCTGATGTGTAAAATTAAAACACAAATATCCATATAAAAAAATAAAATAAATATATTTTAAAAAATGACACAAAGGAAATTCCAAGTAATCCTGACAACACACAAATTAGGTATTTTTCATAATAATAGTATAAATAAATTAGAAAAATTCAGATATTCAAGTATAGATCAAATGCTCATTGTTGAGTGAAATAAGATAGATTTATGTTTAGTGAGATACAATAAACAGTATGCCCACACTCCATTGAAGACTACACAAACAAGAGCACATAGATGCCTCTAATTGTCTATGATGTGTTTAAAAAAAAAAAGAAAAGAAAGGGACACAAAGTTGACTAGATAGGAAACAGCAGAGGGACATATCCAGGAGGATATGAGAGATGATTATGATCAAAATATATTGTATGACATTCTCAAAGAATTAATAAGGAAAGGAATACAGTGGCTTCTTGCAGAAAGCCAAAACTAAAAACAAAACCTTTCAGATACTTACTTCATAATAGAATCACTTTGAGAGTTTTAAAAATTAACCATGCTCAGGTTCTATCCCCAGTAATTATTTCATAATATCTAGAGATGAAATGATCCATAAGATATACAATAAGAAATATGCTAAAATTCCCACAAATAAACAAACTCAATACAATGTAACAATGAGAACCAACAGTTCAGAGGAGGCAGGTTATAGAGTACAATTTTCTTTCCTTACTAAAATAAATGCAAGTTGACCAAAGCATAATTTTTATGCATTAGGTAAAGAAGATTAAAGACTGATATTAATTGAGTATGGTGGCACACGCTAATAATTCCACTCAGATTAATCACACTCAGGAGGCAGACACAAGCAGATCTCTGAATTTGAGGCTCCACTGATCATCCTGATCTACAAAGTGAGTTCCAAGATAGCCAGGGCTACACAGAGAAATCTGTCTCAAAAATGAAGAGGAGGAGGGGGGGGGGCAGGAGAAAAAAAAAGTGATATTGCCCAGTATTTAGAAATCTTTGTGAAATGGAATTGCTTATGTTTTTTGTGGTGGAAGCCACAAATAATTCAAAGTTTAGGGAAAAAAGGGGGGGGTTGACATTTGGGCTGGGAAAAATGTAGTAAGTATGAGCACCTGCTCTTCAAGGATGAGGATCCTCATTCAAATACACAGCACTCATGTAAAATGATGGGCATCCTGGTAACCCCAGCATTTGGGAGCAAAGACAGGTAGATCCACAATCTCCCTACTTCTCCACATTAACTGAGATAGGGAACCTACTAAGCTGCTTCAGGGAAGACTCTTCCTAGGGCTATATGATGAAAGTCTGTAGAATAGGGCACCCAGTCACTTTGTGACCTCTGCATATTCACTGATAAACACCTGTGTCCACTCAAGTATATTCACTAAACACAACACAACACACACACACACACACACACACACACACACACACAGAGTCACCTTGTATCTCTCCTCCCTCCAAGAAAAGGTGATATTAATCAAAATTCTAAATATGCCCCAAATCTTTGAATCAGTAATTTAACTCTATGCACTAAAGCAATATGGAGGGGTTGGAATCAAAATTATTGAAATATACTTTGATATTACAAAGTTCCAAACCATATAAAGTATCAGAAAAAGAATGCCCCCAATATAGCTGCTATTAGAAACTCATAAAAATTGTAAAATAATGGCTTGGAAACATTTCCAATATTTGCAAAAGTGATAGTTATATGCAGGCCAAAGAGTAGATCACTAACCAAGAAAATATAAATTCTGGAAAAAAAAATGCACACCAAACTGCAAAGAGGAGCTGTCTTAATCTTAATTTTCTTTCTTCATGATGTATTTTATTAGGTTGATTAGGATTTATGGAGAAAACATTAGCATTTGTTTTCAAGTAATGAACAACCACATATAACCCAATTTACCCTACAATTTTAAAATAATTTTTATTCTATGAAATTATAGAATAACTGCATCATTAATTTTCTTCTCCCCTTTCATCCTTTCAACCCTGCCTATTCTCTCTCTCTCTCTCTCTCTCTCTCTCTCTCTCTCTCTCTCTCTCTCAATTCATGGCATCTTTTTCCTTAACTGTTGTTACATGTGTGTAAGAGAGAGAATGTATGTATATACAAATACATAAATAGTTTTGATAAAAATTTTCCTATGTGGGCTTACAGTTCTCCCACCAAGAGCCATAGACTAACAACACCAAAGTAACAACAAAAAATAACACCAGGTATGAGAAGCCCATTTTGAGTTGTTGGTCAAGATTGCCCAAGAGACTTTCAGACTATTCCAGGGTATTGCTGCTGCCTTTGGTTGCTTCCCACAGGTGGAAAACAAGTCCTCTCTGCTGAAAACACCATGCACTTTGGACAAAGGACCCAGAGGACCCAAGTTGGACCCAATATGAAAGCCTCCTACCTTAGGATTTACTTTGAAGATACCAGAAGGATCATACAAGCTTCCAAAAGAGAGGAGCAATCAATAGTGCGTATTTTGTTTGTTTGTTGATTTTTTTCAAAAAAATAATTTACAGATTCTGCATTTATGTCAATATAATAAACAGTATTTCAAATGCATGCTCCTTCCTTTCTCTGCCATCTTTGTCTTTGGAGACTAATAAGTGAGTCTATAAAGTTTCACAGCAAAGCTTTAGATCCTGAGCAACCTGTCAGTCACTTAAATTGCTGATTAATTTTGGCTTGGCACCAGATCAAGCGCTTGATGAAATAATCAGTCATCTGTGCCTGCTCTCAGAAATTAGCACTCGCATCTATTTATCAAAATGTCAAAGAGAGTTGTTAACCCTTCAGTTCTGTCCTGTGCTGCAGACACCAACATTTCTCAACATTTATGGGCAATGTTCTCCAATCAGGAAGAAGCCCAGTTCTCAGCCTGACTACCTTTGCAAATGCCTTTGTGTATTTTTCATGACTCCCATGGGAGGCCTTACCTTTTCAGAGGAGGGAATGGGGGATGGGTTGATGGGAAGACTGGGGGGGGGGAGGAGGGAAGAGAGGGGGATCTGTGGTTGGTTTGTAAAATGAATAAAAACATTTCTTAGTAATAAAATAAATATATAGAAAAATAATAGAGTTTGGAATCACACACTGCGGCCACCAGTAATATACAAGTTCATATTGGACCCAAAAATATAAGCTATTTTTTCTTCTTTAGAAAAAATATTATTGGAAACTAGGGTTGTAGCTTGGTGACTTAGCAACCCCCAGTACTGAAAGTACTGAAAACAACATCAAAAACGATAGTCATCTTTTTATTGAATGGAGTCATTCACTGAGAATCAAGGTGCCATTCTAACAATAAAAAAAATAAATAAGGAGTCAGAGAGAATTCTCATCATGGGTATGGTGAGTGGGTGCTGAGCACAAAGTGAGCACATTAAAATCAAGCCAATTTAGTATTATGCATTAGCGTTCATGGAGATGACTGTGTGCACAAAACTTTATCTCTGGAATTATAAAGAAAGCCACTGACAGGAATGCACAGAATTGGCAGTCACGGATCACCGTCAATCAGTGTCAAGCATCAAGGTATTATCACTTTGGAGAAGTGATGTCGTTATCAGATAAGTGCTGTAGTTCAGAGTTTTAACACAAACACAGTTGGTATGGGCACATGTGTCTACCTCCGCAAGAATAATTCTGTCACTGCGAAACTAGTAAAAATGGTACTGTTCTCCCAATTTTATTACCCGTGTCTGAAATAGCTATCTCATAACAGTATGAGTACATACCATAAAAACACAGATATGCAGGTATGATTACAAGTAATTATTTTTAAAGTATATAATATATGCTTCTATATAGAGTAAATGAAAATAAAATTCAATTAAAAAATCACTGCTTTCGTGATTCTTATTGTACCAGTCCAAGAAATAAGAAAGGTATTCTCACCCCTTTTATACATTTGTAATGAAGATGAATGGGTAAGCATTGGAAAGAATGAATACAGCATTATAAAATTCCAACAAGGAAGAATAATGTATAAATAAAATTGGCTTTATCTGCATTTTCAAGTATCTCTTATGCCTCAGATCTAGATGCTCAAAGAACAAGTTACCTATTTTGATTGGATTTACTAACATTATGTATTAAAATTTTAAGATGTTTTCTGTATGTTGTTTTAGTCTTGTTGCAATATTTGATGTGTATATTTTCATGTCCTGATTATTTCATTTATTTTACTTATTTAACTAATTTGAATTGATGTAAGTTTTTCATAGATTGCTACTGTTTAATTTCAAATCATTGAGGAGTTCCAGGTGTCTTTATCTTATTAAAATTAAATTTTAATACAATTCATAATAGTTAGAAAAGGTATTTTACATAATTTCCATCTTTTTAAGAGTATTGAGATTGATTTAACGATCCATTTACAAAATAGAATCTGTTTCTCTCTATGAACTGCTCATGCATCCAAACCACAGCTGCTAGGTGAGAGGACATGGTTCAGAAGAATGAAGAAGCAAAGCTAAAAATGTTCCATTTCCTTCATGCATTGCTGTGGACATCGCTCTGCACAAATAAAATGCTGTTTGGCCAGTGGCTAGGCAGGAAGTATAGGCGGGACAAGAGAGAAGAGGATTCTGGGAAGTAGAAGGCTGGAGAGAGACACCGCCAGCCGCCGCCATGAAAAGCAACATGTAAAGACACTGGTAAGCCGCAAGCCATGTGGCAAAGTATAGACTAACAGAAATGGGTTAATTTAAGATAGAAAAGGTAGATAACAAGCAGCCTGCCACGGCCATACAGTTTGTAAGCAATATAAGTCTCTGTGTGCTTTCTTGGTTGGGTCTGAGCGACTGTGGGACTAGTGGGTGAGAGACATTTGTCCTGACTATGGGCCAGGCAGGAAAACTCTAACTACAAATGGCGTCCAACGTGTTGGCAAGAGTTTCCACCTAAAACCTGAGAAAAAAGATTCTAAGACGGAGCTAAAAACAGCTTCCTAATTGTCTCAAGTTAGTGGCAGCCTGCCGGTTTGAGCTACTATGGCGGGTTCCTGGCGTGTGTGTCTGACCTGCAGTGTGGCGGGAATGAGGAATCTATAAGCGACACTTTACTCTGCTGCATGGTGGGTTTGGCCTTTGCTAGTTAAAAAAAAAAAAAAAAAAAAAGATTTCTGGGCTATGTGCTGCTTTAATAGAACTGCTTCTGATAGTTGATGGTGCACATGGCTCCAGACACAGAGCTGGCGGCAGTAAACTGTACCACCGCCATGTTGGAAAGCTGAGGTGGGCAGAGCCAGCAGCCACAGTGGTGTTTCAATCTTACAAAGATGGATATTACAGAGAATCTGGTTTATGTTGTCTTTGGGATTTTTAACTGCAAAAAAAGATTTGATCGTAAAAGCTGTTGAGTTAAATAAATATGTAAATTTTAAAGGTACCTTGACTTCAAAATTTGGATATAAGGATATGTTGCTTTGGAAAGGAGTCTCTGCTTTTGTTTTCACAGAAAGCCAGAGGCTGTGGATTTGTTCCAGATTAAGGTATATCAGGTTTGATCAGCCAAGACCACCTGAAAGGTCTCCGATGACACCATGGCCCAGATGATCTGACATCCAGAATGGTTTCAAGGCAACTGGCTCAGAGGTTCACCCTAATGGACTACTCTATAATCCTAAAATTTTCTTTGTATCCCCATACGATACAGCGCCCCCCTCCAGCAGGAAGTAGTAAGAGAAACTACGCTCACATTCCCAAAATTATCAAGCTGGCTTTGGAAATGGAATTGGCTCACTCCTTCTCTAAACCCAGACATATTGCTAAAAGAAAAGGTTAAGAGATTCTTGTGTCCCAAATCAGAAGAGCCCTCTGGTGTGGGACAGAGAAAAACCAACATTTTTATTTAAACCAGGTTGATTATAAATGCGATCTCTTTCTAAAGAAAAGAAAGGGGATATGATATAGATATAATAGGATGAAAGGGTAGATTAATGAACTTCTAAAGAGCAACAACTTGTTTAAAATGTTTTACATTGGTATAGATTTTAGTCTATTGATACAAACTTAAAGTTAATTTTGTTATACTATGTATATATTTCTACTCGTGTTTAAGGTATTATGTTTGTATAGCTCATTTTAAATTGAAATGGATAATTAAAAAGATTAATAATTAATCATCTGTGATAATCATACTCATAGCCATGTTAGTTAAGTCTTCTGGGTATACATAGAGATATTTCAGATAGATGATAGGTAATCTTCAAATACTTCAAAGACCTTCAGAATATGGCATTTAAAATATTTTTAAAATTTAGATTTTCTGGACAGTGAGACATGTCTGCTCCTGGCAACACCGATTTACTTCAGAGACAACAATGGGCATTGAAGACACTTCATATCTTATCTTCACCTTGGCAAAAATAGCCATTTGGGCAAGAAACTGTTCTTGCCTGGACTGCTCAATCAACTGGACATGCAGGACCCATAGAAAGGTGACCACTGAACTTTGCTTGACAAAATGGTCCTTCAGGTTCCTGCTTCACAGAGGAAACTGCCAGACATTCTACAGGACACTGAGAGAAGTGACCAAGAGACTCTAGCCCTGTGGGCTAAAGACAAATGCCCCAACATTACAAAGGAACATTAGGTGACTGTTCAGGCTGCCAGCTGTCTCTGTCTACCCTGCAAGACTCCCGAAAGTTGCTTGCATCCTTCTCCCGGTTCTCAGGTTATATTATATCCTTCTGAGGTCTTTGATGTGGTTGAAGACTAGATAGTTATAATTTTGCTCAGTTATGATACAAGATAAGTTAGATATAAAACCTTAGACTCACCAATATAAGATAGGATATCTTTTTTAATAATGTAACTATAATTCTTGCTTGATAATTGTTTTGTTATATGTAATTTTACTATGTAAAAGTTAAAACCTTCCTTAAAAAAAAAAAGAAAAGGGGAAGTGCTGTGGACATCGCTCTGCACAAATAAAATGCTGTTTGGCCAGTGGCCAGGCAGGAAGTATAGGCGGGACAAGAGAGAAGAGGATTCTGGGAAGTAGAAGGCTGGAGAGAGACACCGCCAGCCGCCGCCATGAAAAGCAACATGTAAAGACACTGGTAAGCCGCAAGCCATGTGGCAAAGTATAGACTAACAGAAATGGGTTAATTTAAGATAGAAAAGGTAGATAACAAGCAGCCTGCCATGGCCATACAGTTTGTAAGCAATATAAGTCTCTGTGTGCTTTCTTGGTTGGGTCTGAGCGACTGTGGGACTAGTGGGTGAGAGACATTTGTCCTGACTATGGGCCAGGCAGGAAAACTCTAACTACAGTGCATGAGCTTGTCCTTAGCTGAAGTAGCAATAATAATGTTAATGGTCAGCAGAGTGAGATTATGAGGAACCTGTGAACACAAGTGAGCTACAGAAGCCAAAACAATGTCAGCTCACAAGTGTCTTGGCTTTGCTACATGTTAGCCAAGTGAGAAACTCAAGTGTGCCTTTCTAGGAGTAGTTTGCAACATGGTTATAGCACTACTTTCCTCTGCTGAGAGCTTTAGGGTTGACATATTAGAAAAAGAACATCAAGTGGGACCATCTATATGGAAATCAAAAGAGATTAAAGCAGATCACCAACAGTAGCGCTACCTATAATTCATACAGGACACAACCATCCAACACAGCCTTCCTGACCTTGTCAACAATGGCATGTCATAGTAAAAAAGTAAGGTAAAAGTTTGTAGGCTAAGCGAACTCTATTAAATGTACATAAGTGTATGTATTTACATATATATGTATGTATTGCCAATGGATGGAGTGTGTGTGTGTGTGTGTGTGTGTGTGTGTGTGTGTGTGTGTGTGAATTCCATGCACACACAATGCAAGGAAAAGAAAAGATACATTATATTAGCTCAAAAGCTATATTTCCAAAGGCTTTTTTTTACTAGATATACTAAATCAGTTTGCTTCTTCTGAAACGAACAAAAAATGATACTTAGTTAAAGAATGAAGCATCAGACTCACTATCCACATCAGTCAGCTCAGGGAGTAGTGGAGCAGAGGGGCCCATAACTGCAGGTCTCTTGCATGTAGGTTTTATTATTTGTTATTTATTATTTATTATTTGTTATTTACTATACTCCTGCAGGGAGTGGCAGCAGCCTGTGCACGTGGGGGCCAGAAAAGGGAGTCAGATCCCTGAGAGCTGGAGTTATTTGTGGGACTTTGTTGTGATTGGTGCTGGGATCTGAACTCTAGTCCTCATGATGTGTAACAAGTTCTTTTAATCATTGAACCATCATCTCTCAAGTCCCTTAGGTTCTTTTCAAGTCATGTCTAAATTGAATTTTCAGACAAATACCAAAGCATTAGACACAGTCTCCTTCAGCAAGTATGAATTCAAGTCTGTGAATTCAGAAGGCAATCACTCTGAGTTTGCTAGGAGTGACATCTAATTGGAGTGTTAAGTGAAGGTCTGTGGTGATGGCACACTTGCTAAATACTCTAAACCAATTGCAGCAACTGTGAACTACTATTTATCCTGTCACCACCTATTAAAACATAATTCTGAGGTAGCTTTTGAGATCAGATGATGGGAGCTTAATTCCCTCAACTCTCCATTGGTGAATGTAGGAGAACAAAGAGAAGCAAATGAAAACGTCTCTATTTATCTGGTGTTTCTGTGTGTGTGTGTGTGTGTGTGTGTGTGTGTGAGAGAGAGAGAGAGAGAGAGAGAGAGAGAGAGAGAGAGAGAGAGAGAGAGAGGGGGAGGGGGGGACTCCAAACAATGAAGAACTTCCTAGAAGTCTCATGGGTCTCAAATCAGCAGCAAAGCATGGGACATTCAAAAGAACAGTATGAAAATGGATTCAATGCCGCACTGCAACAGAATATGAAGATGGTAGCACTCTTGTTAAAATGTGGAACTTGTGATACAGTAACAAACATGTCAGACAACCCATCCCTTTCATCTAACTTGAGTTCATGCCTTCTCCTCCATAACTGTACGTTCCCAGCCATACCCGGCAGGCTTTTTGTGCTGGATTCTATCCACTGACTGGATTACAGAAAAATCCTTAGCCTTTTTCTTTCTCTTTCTTGCATCTTGATCTTACTCATCAGGAGAAAATAATTAACTCGCAGGCAAGTACAGATGCATACTTTAAAGGCAAGAGAGGGGCTCATTTTCTGGACTTGTTCTCTGCTCTGAAGCCTTCTCTGTGTTCGATAAACCAAAACAAACTTTACTGCTAATAAAACTCTCATCAATACATTTTACTCTTTCATTTACGGCCTTACTGAAAAACATAATTTTAACTATTTTTTATAAAAGAAGCAAATGTTAACTACTGGCTTAAAATGTCATCTTCTTTTATTATCAACAGAAATGACACTAAAACTAAATCCAAACAAAACAACATCCTGTAAACAGCACTTGTTTATTCCCTCCTCATGCAGAAGACAACTATTTCAAGGAATGGAAAATTTGCCTGATAAACAATAACACTTTGACTTATACAAGCTCAATAATGGCCTGATGATTGTTCAAGTAAAATATTCTTTTGGTTAGGAGAACATCAATAATAGTATGACTAAACTTATTGATTCCTTTTTTTTCAATTTGAATCCAGCACAAGCTTTCTGAAGCCTGAAATGATTTTTCTGGTACTGGCTTTTCTTCCTTTTTATTTATTTTCACTAATGTGTACTTGGCTCCATACACACCAGATATATTTAAATTATAAATCCTTAAATATAAATATAAATGTTTTTCCATATTAAATATTCAGGTACATTTTTTTCAAGACTAACTTTATGTGAAAAAAACCTTCAATATACATAGATGTTGATTTAACTTACATTTTCTCACCTGAAAAAATATTCATATAAACCACATACCTCCTATTTGGGGTTGAGAATCCTGAACAACAATAGTTATTTCTCATATTAACAGGTTTACATGACTCCTAATATTGAATGGAGCTCTTATTTTCCATTCTGAATCATACTGTAGGTATAATTCAACACCATGACCTCTCTCAACCCTGAAGATAGGTAATATGCCAAAATGAACTTGCATAGAGCTACATCACCTTGAGTTTATGGCCAATATCAAGGACAGAGTTAGCAGAGGAGTGAAGAAATGAGCATTTGAAACCAAACTGAATGACGCTACACTATTCACCACAGTGGAGATTAGTAGGACTCCGGTTTGCACAACTCACCACAATGGAGGTTAGTGGGAATGAAAGCTGGACAACTTCACCCTCAGATGATGTTTACCAACTCAATGCCAGCCCTGACAAAACTGGGAAAAAACGAAAATAGAAAAATTAGAATACAAACCTCTATCCAAGGATCCCTTATTGGACAGTAATTGGCTGAATCTATTTTTCACTATACTCTTTTTAAGCATTATATGTTGGCATAGTCTCTAGACCTTGGCACAACAGATTTCCATAACTGGAAATTCTCGCATCCCTCTAAATAATCTTAGATGTCTTCAGCAGCATCTGTAAGCCATTGCCAGGTCCTCAGAAGAAAGACAACAAGCTGTTTCTCTTGCTCAGTTACCACCTCACTCTTCTATTTCCTTGGCAAGAGAGTAGTCTACTGTTTTGGACAGCCCCAATCTCACTAAATAATGTCCACTGTTCAACTATAACCTTGAATGTAGGCGGAAAGTTTCTCCAGTACTACCGAGCCATGGTCCCTCTGTGACTTATAAAATAATCATTCAGAGTCTTAATATTAATTACTAATTGCATGGCCTATGGCAGGATTCTTGCTAGCTAACTCTTATATCTTAAATTAACCCATTTCTATTGATCTGTAAGTTGCCGTGTGGCCATGGCTTACCAGTGTTTTCACATCTTGCTACTCCTCCCCTGGCTTGCAGGGTCTCCTTCCTCTCCTTTCTCCTCCCACTGTCTCTCTTGGATTTTCCTTCCTGGCTCCATCCTGCCCCGCCATAGGCCAATGCACCTTTATTTATCAACCAATCAGAGCAACACATATTCACAGCGTACAAAAAGACATCTTGCCAGGAGGTGCTGGCACACGCCTTTAATCTCAGCACTCAGGAAGCAGAGCCAGATGGATCTCTGTGAGTTCGAGGCCAGCCTGGCCTACAGAATAAGTTTCAGGACAGGCACAAAAACTTCACAGAGAAATCCTTTCTCAAAAACAAACAAACAAAAAAAGCAAGACATTCCACAGCACTTGAAATACATGGCTTGTTTTCCATAGGTAAACATCCCACCTACTGGAATGCTACCAACTTGTTTCCTCATCAAAAAACTTGAATAGTGGTTGAATTTCTGGGGTATTTGACTATAGATCTTTACTAAAGTCCAAGAAAAATGACCATAGACCACAAACAGACTGATTTTTGAAGTAGCTAAGGAAGAGAACGGTTCTTCTGTAACTATCCAACAGAAATAAGGGTATAAATGACACTATCTATGGATGAATGAGGGATAGGGTCTGTCCTGTGGCAGCAGACTACTGGTGGCCCTTTTTGTTAGAAACACAAATAGAATAGTTTAGAAAAAGCAGGCTACTCAGATGAGGGAATCATGTAGGTTAATTGAAATTCTTTCCCTCTCCTTGCATTCTTCCAAGTCCAGTCCTCTACTCTCATTCCTAGACGTGTAGTAGACTTTCTATTGCAGCCTCTTGCTGTGGGATGTCTTTCTGTAGGCTGTGTTGCTCTGATTGGTAGATAAATAAAGCTTCACTGGCCTATGGCAGGGCAGGATAAGATTAGGCAGTACATTCAAACTAAGGATGAGACAAAGGGTGGAGTCAGGGGAGACACCATCCCTGCCCAAGGAGAAACAAGATGCCAGAAGACCAATAACTCCACAGCCACTTGGCAACATATAAATCAATAGAAATGGGTCGAGTTAAGTTATAAGAGCTATCTAGCAAGAACCCTGACTCATAGGCCATATAATTTGCGATTAATATTAAGCATCCGAGTGATTGTTTTGTTTTGTTTTGTTTTTCAAGACAGGGTTTCTCTGTGTAGCTTTGCACCTTTCCTGGATCTCGCTTTGTAGACCAGGCTGGCCTCGAACTCACAGAGATCCATCTGGCTCTGCTTCCTGAGTGCTGAGATTAAAGGCGTGCGCCACCACCGCCCAGAGTGATTATTTTTATAAGTGGCTGTTGGACCGATGGGCTGGGCAGGACCAGAGAAACACGGGACCACCAGGCTGGGTGGGACTGGAAAAACCTATGGTCATAGCCTCTCCTTATTCTCTGCCCCCATTCCCAGGGGACTAAACAGATCCTAGTGGCACCCTGTTTCTCCCTTCTGTGGACCCTCTCAGCTTCCTCCCTAGCCCCTCACCATTCATAAGTGCCAACCCCCAATACCAGGAAACACATTTTACATGGAACCTGAGTGGTCACACCTAGTAAGGATCCAAGAAGAATATCTTACCAAGAAACTCACAGATATCACATTCTTTTAAGAAACATAGAGGGAACCAAAGAACAAAACATTCAAAGACAAAAAATCATATATCAGCATCTAGAATTACAATCTTCCAAAGTCCAGATGCCTAGATGCCAACATAAAACACAATCAATAACAGCCAGAACAATATGTCTCCTATACAGTCCACCAACCTTAACACAGTAGGCCCTAAGTATTGGCATATACCTGAAGTATAATAAAAAAGACTTTTAAAATAGCTTTTGTGAATATAACAGAGGTCCATAGAGAGGAAATTAATAAATCCCTTAAAGCGAAGGTATTGAAAACATGATAAATAAAATGGATATCTACATCAAAGAAAATGTTAATCTAAAAAAAAAAAAATCTGACACAAAATACCCAAGTAACCTGGCACCCTATAAAAACATAAAATTGAGCTGGGCAGTGGTGGTACATGCCTTTAATCCCAGCACTCCAGAGGCACAGCCAGGCAGATCTCTGAGTTGAAGGCCAGCCTGGTCTTCAGAGCGAGAGCCAAGACAGGCACCATATCTATACAGAGAAACGATGTCAAGAAAACAAACAAACAAACAAAAACCATGAAATTGAACAATAACAGGAATAAAGGATGGAGAAAAAACCCAGGTCAAAGCCACAGAAAATCCTCATGACAAAATCCTAAAAGAAAATTTCCCTAACCTAATGAAATAGATGGCTATGGAGATATAAGAAGCATGCAGAACACCAAATAAACTGAATCCAAAAAGAAAGTCCTTTTGGCACTGAATAATCAAAGCACTAAACATACAGAACAAAGAAAGAGTATAAAAAGCTACAGTGGAAAAACACCAAATAACATATCAAGGCAGAACTATTAGAATAACACCTGACTTCTCGGTAGAGACTCTGAAAGCCATAGAATTTGAAAAGAAGTTCTATAAAGTCCCAGAAAACACAGATACATAGCCTGGACTACTATATACAACAAAACTTGCAATCACAATAGATAGAGAAAATAAAACATTACATAATAAAACTAAATTTAAGGAATACCTATCAAGAAATACAGCTCTACAGGAGGTACTATAAAAGGGAAATTCCAACCTATAGATTTTAGCTACAACCAAGAAAACATAATAAATACGAGGCCTGCTTGTCAAAAGAAAAGAAAAGAAACACACACACACACACACACACACACACACACACACACACACACATCACTGAAAAATAATGGGAAACAACAAATACCACTTACGGATATCTCTCATATCTCATCAGTGGTCTCATTTCTCCAATAAAAAGACACAGACTAAAAGAATAAATGTGAAAAACAGGATCTATACTTCTGCCTCATCCATGAAACACAACATGAAAGACAGACATCACTTCAGGGTAAAAGGATGAAAAAGATTATTCCCAGTTAATGGACCTAAGAAGCCAGCCAGGGTAGGAATTTTAATATCTGATAAAAATAGACTTCAAACCAAAACTAATCGGAAAAGATAAGGAATGACACTATGTTCTCATCACATGAAAAATACACCAAAGGGACATTGCAACTCTTAACATCTATGCATCAAACACAAGAGCATCCAAGTTCAAAATAAAAATGCAACAACAGCTTAAATCACTTACTGGAACCCACACACTGATAGTGGGAGATTTCAATTCTCAACTCTCACCAATAGTGAGGTTACCCAGACAAACACTAAACAGAGAAATGCTGGAGCTGACTGACAATATCAACTAAATAGACCTAACAGATATGTACAAAGCATTTCACTCAAACACAGAAGAATACCACCTTCTTTTCTATGCCTCATGGAACTTTCTCCAACATTGACCACATACTCATACACAAAGCAAGTCTCAACAGAGGCAGGAAAATAGAAATGCCATCTTATGTCCTATCTGACCACCATGAATTGAAGCAGGGTATCAGTAGCAGGAAGCTTACAAACTAAAAGAAACTCATAACACATTGCTGAATGAAAAATGGGAGAAGACAGAAATGAACAAAGAAATTAAAGGTTTTCTAGAATTGAATAAAAATTATTAAGAATGTATCTAAACTTACTGAGAACAATGGAGGTTGTTCTAAGAGGCAAGTTCATAGCACTAAGTGCCTACATTAAAAAATCATTCAGAGCTGACATGAGTGAGTGACTTAATAGTATACCTGAAAGTTCTAGAACAAAAAGAAAAAAATCATATCCAAAAGGAGGAGATGGCAAGAAATAATTGAACTCAAGTGTTGAAATCAATAAAACAGAAACAAATGCACAACAACAAAACAATACAAAGAATGAAACCAATTGTTGGATCATTGAGTAAGATTGACAAACCCTTATCCAACTTAACTAAATGGCATAAGAAATCAAATTAACAAAAAGGGGAACATAACAAGAGACACCAAAGAAAACCAGAAAACCACAAGATTTTAAAAACCTCTACTCCACCAAAGTGGAAAATCTTAAAGAAAGGAATTATTTTCATGTTAAGTACCTCTTACCAAAGTGAAAACAAGATTAAATAAGCAAACAGACCCATAACACCTAGTGAAATAAAAGCAAAGTCTCCCAGTCCAAAACAGCCTAGCACCAGATGGGTTTTGTGCAGAATTCTAACAGAATGTCAAAGAAAAGTTAATACCAATACTCCTCAAATTACTCCACAAAACATAAACAGAAGGATCATTGCCCAATTCATTTTATGAGATTACAGTTACCTAGATACCCAATCAACATAAAGATCCAACAAAGAAAGATAATTACAAATTATAGATGCAATAATTCTCAACAAAATATTTGCTCATGAACTTTAGACCTACAACTGTGGTACCTGCATGGGAAAGACCCTCTGCATACAGAGGACAGTTGTGTAGCTTGTGCTGTTGGAGAGCCCCCTGGCAGTGTAATAAAGATCTATCCCTGGTACTTGAGATGGCTTTCTAGATCCCATTACCTATGGTCAGACACCTTGTTCACCCCTAATAAAGTGGGGAGGGACTTGGTTCTGGCTCAACTGAACATACCAGGCCTAGCTGTCCCCCCATGGGAGGAGGGGATGGGGGGAAAGGCACAGTGGGAGAACAGAGGAGAGATGAGAGGGGATGGTATGTAAAATAAATTTTTATATATATATATGTTTGCAAACCAACCCAACATCACAAAAAGATTGTCCATCATGATAAAGTAGGCTTCATCCCAGAAGTGCAGAAAAGTTTCATCATACATAAACTAATAAATGTAATAAACATATAAACATACTAAAAGACAAAAACCACATGATCATCTCATTAGATTCAGAAAAAGGCTTTGACAAAGTCCAACAACCATTCATAATAGAAGTCCTGGAGAGATTAGGGATACAAGGGACATATCTTAACATAATGAAGGCAGTTTACAGAAAGCCCATAGCCAACATCAACTTAAATAAAGAGAAACTCAAAGCAATTCCACTAAAATGAGGAACAAGACAAAGTTGTCCACTCTTTTCATATCTATTCAATATTGTCCAGGAAGTCTTAAAACAATAAAACACTGAAGCAGATCAAGGGGATACAAACTGGAAAGGAAGAAGTCAAAGTATCTTTATTAGCAGATTACATGATAGTACACATAACATTAATGACCCTAAAAATTCCACCAGGAACCCCTCCCCCATAGCTGATAAACACTTTCAGGAAAGTAGCAGAATACAAGATTAACTTTTTTAAAAAAAGAAATTCACTAACTCTTCTATACATAAATAACCAAATGGTCTTAGAAAGCTATCAGGGAAACACCATTTTTCAGAATAGCTTCAAATAAGTTAAAATACCTTGGTTAACTCTAACAAAGCAAATGAAAGATTGGTATGATAGCTCACGCCTTTAATCCCAGCACTTGGGAGGCAGAGCCAGGCGGATCTTTGTGAGTTCGAGGCCAGCCTGGACTACCAAGTGAGTTCCAGGAAAGGTGCAAAGCTACACAGAGAAACTCTGCCTCGAAAAACCAACAAAAAAAAAAGATTTGTATGATAAAAACATTTAAGATATTTAAGAAAAAATGAAAAAGATGTCAGAGAATGGAAAGAATCTCCATGTTCATGGATTAACAGGATTAATGTAGTCATCCAACCAAAAGTAACCTACAGATTCAATAGAATCCCCAACATAATTCAAACACAATTCTTTACAGATCTTGAAAGGGAAATATTCAGCCTTATATGGAAATACAAAAAAGCGTAGGATAGCTAAACAATCTAGAATAATAAAAAATCTGCTGGAGATATCACCATTCCCAATTTCAAGTTGTACTACAGAGATATAGCAATAAAAACAACATGGTATTGATACAAAAATAAACCTATCAATCAATGTGATTGAATGGAAGACTCATACATAAATACACACACCTATGGACACCTGATTTTTAATAATAAAGACAGAAAAAGACAACATCTTCAACAAATGGTGCTGGTCAAACTGGATGGCTGTGTGTAAAAGAATCCAAATAGATCCATACTTACCACCCTGCCCAAAATTTAACTCCAGGTTGATCAATACTATACCATTAAAAACAGATACACTGAACCTGATAAGAGAGAAAAAAAGAGTGTTGAACTCATTGGCTGGCATGGGAAAGTACTTTACATTCATAGTACCATTATCAAAAGCACTAAGATCATCAATAAATAAAGCCATGTGAAACTTAAAATCCCCTGCACAGACACTGTCATTTGGACAAAGCAGTTCTCTAAAGAATGGAATAAGATGTTTACCAACTACACATCTGATAGGGGGCTAATATCCAAAATATATAAAGAACTCAAAAATTAAATATCAAGAAAAGAACTACTGTGGTTTATAGGCATCCCAGATGTGTAAGCCTCCTGACAATTTTTTCTCCCTTGGCTATTTGTACAGTATCTACTGATGCTATGAAAGCTGTTCTTCAGAGAGAAGGGTTTCATGTCAAGTCCATATTGAATCCTCCATGTCCTGTATGTAGTATCTCTAGCAACAGGGAGACTTCATTTCTGGGAGTCAAACAAGCAACAATAGCATTCTTCTATAATTGGGGGTGGAGAGTCTTTTGGACTCCTCTAACCAACAACTCAAAAGTAGGTACTGGAGATTTTGTTATAAAGCCTAGGGCTCTTGCAAGAATATGACAGTGCCAAATGGCATAATTTTATTTAAGTACATGTGTATATACACACAGACCTGTAGCTATTATATGTAACTTTATGTAACTATAAAATAATATGATTGCCTATATCCTTTTCAAACCTGCTCTCTTGCTCAGTTTCCTACTCCTAAGTCATTCAGCCTCACTTTCCAGCTAATTCTCAACACACTGTATATCTTTCTAAAAAGAAATCAAAGTTACTACTCTGGCCTCCAAACCTTTGACAGCACAGAGTAAGTTTACCCTATCTCATTCCCACTTCCTACTTCAAGATGTGGTGCAGTCTATGAGAACTAAAAGAATGATCATTAACCAAATCAAAAGAAGTCAACTAAAATTTTACTAAATAAAGTATGAATATTTGCTTTCTGAGATACTGTTTTAAAAGGTACTAAATGTTGAAAATGTTACCGTTTTGTTTTATACAAAAGGGCCTTCTTTGGGTTTCCATAGTATGGAATATCAGATCTTTAGGTGTTCTTAGCAATATGTAGTTTGCACTTTGTTAAAACTGGCTAAATTATGGAGACCTTTCACCTGTTTTGACTTCATTTTCCTGAGAGCTAATTTAATTCATAGTAATTATGTTGTACATATTCATGCATTATTTACATATATTTTTCTAGGAAAATGGAAGACTATTATTTTTTCTCTCTTAAATATGCTAGGGATTAACCTAAGCCTTTGTGGCATCCATGAAAATTTTCTACAACTGAGCTACATATCTGTAACATGAATTTATCTTTTAATAAAATGTGTAAACCTTAGAAGGAGGTGGATATTACTTAAAAGATAACAATCTATGAAAATATACAAAAAAGAATTTATTATATATCAGTAATGTTGGGATATTTTCTTTTATTAGGTAGACAAATATATCTAATTTCTCTCACAAATTAGATATTAGCTCTCTGACCTACAAAACTTCTAGCATTATACCATGAAACAAAATAATATTTTGTCTCTGCAAATTAGTATCTCCTATCTTTCTAAAAAAGAAATCAAAGAAAAATAATCAAAGCAATAGAATTATCACCAGTTAAAAGTGAAAATAAAGTATATGGTTTTGCCTTCCTTTTCTAATATATCCAGGATTCCTAGATTCCAGAATCAGGAACATCTCTTTCTCTGCTAAGGTCAGTCAGGTGAGCCAACCACACCTCTTAATTACTCCCTTCTGCAACTAAATTATGACCCACACATGAATTTAAAGCATAAAATTCTAGGAATCAAGGGTTTTATTTTTTTTGTTAGGAGCACTAAGAATATAATTGCTCCTATTCGTAAGGCATCATATGTTACTTTGTAGATAGATAATTACAAAAATTATCACTTAGCTTCTTCCGAGAGCTGCCTGATACCTTAAGACACCATGAAGTGAAAATTTTTTAATTGTCACTATTTTAAAGGGTGATAATTTAAGTAGCTACCCAGAGAGATCACATGGGCTCCTCAGCTGGTAAGGCTTTGATACCAGTGTATACCTGAAGAAGACTACAGAGGTTGTCATGGCAACCGTGGAATTTGGAGGACTGCTGTTCAAAAGGCTCAAGTGTTCCTCTGAATCCCTGGAATGTGAGTCTGATGATTTCAGTTTGCTGGACAGGTGCAGGCAAGTTTGGGCTGCGGTTATGATGCTACAGCCTATTGTTCTCAGAGAAACTCTTGGCGCACTTTCAAAATATTACTGCCTAGTTCATTTCAGGATTTTTAGATGTAATTTGTGTCTTTGTTTGTTTTTATAGTTTGTGTGTGTGTGTGTGTGTGTGTGTGTGTGTGTGTGTGTGTGTGTGTGTGTGTGTGCAGGTTCCAGTGCACTCAATGTGTGTGACTATGTGAGACAGCCTGTAAGTACACATCAGAGGACAACTTATGGGAATTGTTTTCTTCTTCCATCATGTGTGTCTCAGGTATGAAAACCAGATCTTCAAGTTTGGCAGAAGGCATTTTTTTACTCAGGAACCATCTCACTGCCCTCAAGATGGGTTTTTAATGTGGTTTCTATAGAATGTATATAGAACTTAACCACAAATATTTTGAAATTTTTGAACATAGACATTTGTAGCACGAATCTTAAAAGGTCTTATTAATTAAAAAGAAAAAGAAAAAGAAAAAAACCTGGAGCCATATACTGGGGTGAAAGCTGAAAGATCAGAGAAACAGAACAAGCCAGACAGGTTCTTACCTCTATGAAATCCCTACCTCAAGAGAGAGACTTCCTGTTTACTCATGCCTTGTACAACTTTCTGTGCCCTCTGCCTTTCTACTTACTTCCTAGTGCTGGGATTAAAGGTGTGTGCCACCACACCTGTCTCTGTTCCCGGAGATCCGGATGGATCTCTGTCTCTTGAATGCTAGGATTAAAGGCCTGTGCTACCACTGCCTGACCTCTATGTTTAATATAGTGGCTGGCTTTGTCCTCTGATCCCCAAGCAAGCTTTATTGGGGTACACAATATATATCCACAGACATTGATTCTGTAGATTACTTGGAAGTAATCTACATGGAGAATGAAAAAAGACAAATTTCACAAGTTTATACACCGTGACTTAAGAGATATTAATTATAGACCTCAAGTCAAAAGAATGCATATGTTTAAAAGCATGCAAAGCTCTTAAGGCAAATATCTAAGTTCTCTTTTTCCTAAACAAATGGAGAGTAACATATTTTCAGGTAACTCAGTTAACATGGCAACATTTATATATCTTGGTCAAACTTTTTAAGATGCAGATCATACTGTACTTTCTCATCAAATTTCCTTTCAAAGCATCTTGAAGACACCAAGCTCTTTGTGTTTATTTTGAATGTGGTACTATTTGATCTGGTCCATAGAATATAAGAAAATAACATCTTGAGATGCTTTCCTGCCAACAATTGTTATGGTCTACAAAATACTTCCTGGAACTACACTTAACAATTTTGGTCCAGGATGGACCTGGTCCTGTAGATTTTGAATGGAGCTGGAAAATTCCTGCCACCTAGTGACTTTCAAAGATATGTAACTTTTGAATGACTGATGGCATATTATTTCCATTTTGTTGTAACATTTTTTAGATCCAGATATTAAGAAGAAAACATATAGGGAAATGTTGGGGAAACTTCACTCATTTTCTCTATAATACTACACATTTCTGAAAGTTATTGAAGCTGCAGGACTTTTTCCTGTAGTATCCCTGAAGTCTCAAAAGACAAAGCATTTTGACCTCTCCAATGGAAGTGAATAAATTGGTACAATGTTTGCACTCCACGACTTTTAATATAGTGGGTAGTATATTTATATTCAATACATTTTATAGATAATGCAATACCAACATAACAAAGTTTTGACATTTTTATTTAAAATTTAATTGTAAAATTTAAAGCTATTTGATCTAATGTTTTACCTAACACAAAAGCAAAGACTTTGTAGTTTATTTTTCTTTCTTATCATACCTATTATCTTTGTTAGGGTTTCTATTGCTGTGAAGAGACACCATGACTACAAAAACTCTTATAAAGAAAAACATTAAATTGGGGCTGGCTTACAGTTTCAGAGGTTAGGTCCATTATTGTCATGGTGGGAAGCATGGTGACACACAGGAAGATATAGAACTGGAGAAGGAGCCAAGAGTTCTTCATCATGATCTACAGACAGCAGAGAGTGACTGTGTTTCACACTGGGTCTGGCTTGAGCATCTGAGACCTCAAAGCCTGCCCCTCAGTGACACACTTCCTCCAACAATGCTGTACCTACACCTTAATAGTGCCACTTTTTATGAGCCTATGGGGGCCACTTTCTTTCAAATTACCAAACCTACCTTTGCATCCATGTTTCCTATAGACCAGTTATATTGGAATCAGTGGTATCTTGATATGCTTCAGTATCCGAGGCAAAGATATTGCCAGGCCAATGCTGGAATGGCTACCCACTGCAATTGGCCTTTCAGAAGTCATTGCAAAAGAGATGGAGAAAGCTGGTTAGAGCCAGAAATAGTGGGACAGCAGCCCACCACTGTACCTCGCTAGGCAAATGCAATGAGCAAATAATAGAAGGATGCTTGGTTATAGCAAGGCCAACAAACAGTAAAATTTTCAAAGATCCTCTTTTCATTTTCAGTCAAACTGCTTTTCTAAACAGACTTTGGTTTTATTCTTCTATGCTTTCCTTAGGCACCCACATACACATTCACAGACATATTTATTCTCCTGTTAAGAGATGAGACTCAGCAGCACTGATAGTCACATAACAGAGGTGTTTGGAACCATGTCTTCTTGATTCCAGGGGTGTATGCATGGAATAATTGTAAGGAAATAAGCAGAAAAGCTATGAATTGTTCTAGCTGCAAATAGTCCTCCAAATCTCTACTTTCCTATCAACACCTCTGTGTTCATTAAATATTTCTATTAAAAGTTAAAAAAAATCAGGCAGTAAATTTTTACAATGCTCCTAATTTGTTTCACAGGATAACAAAGTAGATGTGCTGCCATTCAATGAAAGTTCAGTAACTGTGAATTAGCATTGTATGCTACTTTAGAATCTGAATGTGACTCCTAATGTTTCTCTCTAGCATTTGTCTCTCACTCCTGGTACCTAGTACAATGGGAAAGACAAATACGGAGTGTACTGTTAAGTGGATCTTAATCGCTGAGGTGTCTAATAGGCAATGTCCTATATAATAGTGTTAACTGTCAACCTGATAAAAGCAAACTCTCCCGGGAGATGGGCCTAAAGGATGCCTGTGAATGATTATCATAATTATTCTACTTGATAGGGAAGGTCCACCTTAAGCGTGGGCAGAACGTGAACTGCATATGTGGAGAAATCAAGCTGAACACAAGCATATGTGCATTCATTGCAGTGTGTTTCTGTTCTGTGTGCAACCATTCCCTCTAGATCCAGCTGTTGTCCCTACAACCATCCCCTCTAGATCCCAGCTATAATGCACTGTGCCCTGATACTGTGAGCTAAAATCAACTCTCCCTCAAGTGGCTTTTGCCAGGATATGTTATCACATATACAGGATAAACAACTAAGACATTCTGTCTTAAATATTAGTGACCTAAGATCCATCTTAGGTCTATATCGTGATAAAGCATGAAATTTATATCAGCTGACATCAGTGAAGCCATGAAATGTTTAGGAATTCAAATAAATGTTAAATAAAATTTTGATGCATGTGTGTGTTGATCAACTCTATCCTATATCTCTACCTATCCAGTTTCTCCCCATCTCACTTTTGAAAAGCTCATTGTGTCTTCTCAGTGCTGTCTGTGTGTGCTTGGGTATGGCACTGTCTACTGTCAAATTGGTAGTCTCTTAGAGGCAACACCCCTAAAGAAAACCCACTCTCCTCCAGCAGCTGTCAGTTGCTGATATCCTCTCAGCTAGCAGGAGCACTTCATGATCCCTTGACCCACCCATGCTGGAATTTGTTCTGGCATCCTGTTATATAAATCTTGTGTCTGCATTCACAGCTACTGTGACTCCATGAATGCAATGGCCCTGTCACATTCAGCAAATCTTTCACTGCAGAAATCCAATCTGACTCTCACAATCTTTCCCGTCTCTTTTCAACAATGGTTCCTGAGACTTGCAGGAAGGAGGCACGCTATCAATGTACCATACCGGGCAGAGTGCTTCACTGTGTCTTATTCTCTACATCTTGACCTTGGTGGATTTCATATTACTCATCGGCTACTATAAAATGAATGTTAAAAAAAAAAATGAAGCTACTTTGATTAGAGTTGAGAGATGTACTAATCTATGGGTAGAAAGATAAGAACTTAGAAGTTGAATACAATGTCCATTTAGCAGAAAAATAGTATTTGATTCTCCCACACAGCTACGGGCTTTTGTCCTAGCTAGCACCAGCATGAAGAGTTCAGTCTTGTGGAGAGCTCTTTGTATCCAATTAGGAAGTGGCCAGTTACTCCCATAATGTTCATGTCACCATTGCACCCATGGGCATCTCACGAAAGGGCAATTGTTATCATAGCTCACAGGGTTCACTGCTTAATAAAATTAATGACTGCTTTTCTGCTCCTATAGCATGCATGGCACACCATCCAGTGCTGTGAATGATAGCCAGAAGGGATGAAACTTCCAAGTCAGTACCCACTTATTTCTCCCCTTCCTATGAGTCAAAAATGTGCTATGTCCCACAGTGGGATCAAGTTCTGACAAATTGCCAAGAGCAGAAACAAAAGCATGTGAGGTTGGGGGTAGGACATTATGGAACTCCACTGACTAACAACCCCCAAAGAGGTAACCTATTTCTTCTGGCACTGAGTTATATATTCGATATTTTATGGGGCCTAGTAGAGGCATTGTCCCATATTATAGGGTAACTCCATTAAAATTCCTTTTATATGTGAATATGTATATGTCTATATCTCAGGAAGCACCTATAGCAGAGTTCCATATGGGTTGTTTTTTACTTTTTTTGGAATTCTATATTAATTATCTCTTGCCTTACTCCCTCTTCCAGGCACCTCCATCATCCACTTGTTTAAATCTCCCTCTTCTCTTATTCCTCCCACCACCACACTACACGTATTCTTTGTTCCCTTCCCTTGATAGTACCCCAGGGCCACTTGCTAACTTTCTCCCTTATAAAGGAACTCAAATTTAAAACTACATATACAAAGTTTTAAATCTAGAATCCACACATGAGAGAGAGAGAGAAAGCGCATTAGGCATTCATCTTTCTGGGTCTGGGTTACTTCACACAGAATGGTTATTTTCAGTTCCATCCACGTACTTGCAAATTTCATAAGGTAGTTTTCTTGACAGCTGAATAATGTGCCATTGTGTACATGTGCCACATTCAGCTGTCAAAGTACATCTAAGCTATTTCCATTTCCTGGCTATTGAGAATAGAGCAGCAAGGAACACGGAGAAGCAAGTATCTTTGCAGAGATACACAGTCCTTTGGGCATATGCCCAGGAGCTACATAACTGGATCATATGATAGATCTATTTCATGTTTTTCTAAAAGAACAAAAATTGATGCTTAGTTCCACAGTGGATGAACCAATCTGAACTCTGGCAGCAGTGAACAAGTACTCCCCTTCATCTACATTCACACCAGCATTTGTTATCTTTTGTCTTTTTTTAGTATTTTTTATTGTATTTGTGTTTTAATTTTATACATCAGCCATGGGTTCCCCTGTCCTCCCCTCTCCCGACCTCACCCCACCTTCTCCCCAGCCCCTCCCCTCCATTCCCATCTCCTCCAGGACCAAAATACCCCTGGGGATTCATTTAAACCTGGTGGATTCAGTACAGGCAGGTCCAGTACCCTCCTTCCAGGCTGAGCAAAGTGTCCCTGTGTAAGCCCAAGGTTCCAAACAGCCAGCTCATGCATTAAGGACAGGTCCCGGTCCCACTGCCTGGATGCCTCCCAAATAGTTCAAGCTATTCAATTGTCTCACTTATCCAGAGGGCCTGATCCAGCTGGGGGATCCACAGCCTTTGGTTCATAATTCATGTGCTTCCATTTGTTTGGCTATTTGTCCCTGTGCCTCTTCAATCTTGGTCTCAACAATTCACGCTCTTACAGTCCCTCCTCTTTCTCGACAGTTGGACACCTGGAGCTCCACCTGGGGCCTGGCTGAGGATCTCTACATCCACTTCCATCAGTTATTGGATGAGAGTTCCAGCACAACAGATAGGGTGTTTGGCCATCTGATCACCAGACTAGGTCAGATCAGGCTTTCTCTCGACTATTGCCAGTAGTCTACAGTGGATGTATCATTGCGGATTTCTGGGGACCTCTCTAGCACTTTGCTTCTTCCTGTTCTCATGTGGTCTTTATTTATCATGGTCTGCTATTCCTCATTCTCCCTTTCTGTTCTTGATCCAGCTGGGATCTCCTACTCCCCTAAGCTCTCTTTCCCTCAAACCTTGCCCTTCATTACTCCCACTGTCATCCAGGTTGTTCATGTAGATCTCATCCATTTCTCTGTCATTGGGTAATCCCTGGGTCTTTCTTAGGGTCCTGTTTATTAGGTAGCTTCCCTGGAGTTGTGTAGCAGTCTAGTTATCTTTGTTTTACATCTAGTATCCTCCTATGAGTGAGTACATACCATGTTTGTCCTTCTGAGTCTGGGTTACCTCACTCAGGATGATTTTTTCTAGATCCATCCATTTGCCTGCAAACCTCATGATGTCATTGTTTTTCTCTGCTGAGTAGTACTCCATTGTGTATATGCACCATATTTTCTTTATCCAGTCTTCAGTTGAAGGGCATCTGGGTTGTTTCTAGGTTCTGGCTATATTACAAGCAATGCTGATATGAACATAGCTGAGCAAATGCCCTTGTGGTATGACTGAGCATTCCTTGGGTATATGCCCAAGAGTGTTATAGCTGGGTCTTGGGGGAGATGGATTCCCAATTTTCTAAGGAAGCGCCATATAGGTTTCCAACATGGCTGTACAAGCTTGCATTCCTTAGCCATTCTGACTGAAGATGAAATCCGAAGGTAGTTTTAATTTAAACTTCCCTGATGACTAAGAAAGCTGAACATATTAAAAAATTCTCAAACCGTTTGTATTTATTTCTTTTGAAAAATGTTTAGCTCCATGCCCAATTTTTAATTGGGATATTTGTTTCCTTGGTGTTTAATTAGTTTGGTTCTTTGTATATTTTCAGTGTAACCTTTAACCAGATTAGTAGCTGGTAAGTATTTTTCCCATTATGAAGGCTGCTTCTTCTCTCTAATGGCAGTATCCATTGCTACAGAGAAACTTTTTGGTTTCATGAAGTCCCATTTGTCTATTTATTTGATCTAATGACTCAGCTACCAGGCCCCTATTCATAAAATCCTCTATTGTGGTTATACATTGTTGTTGGTTGTTTTTCTTTGCTCTTTTGGCAGGGGTGAGGTGCCACCCAAAAATCATACACAAAGGCTTATTCTTTCTTATAAATGCCTGGCTTTAGCTTGGCTTGTTTCTAGCCAGCTTTTATTAACTTAAAATATCCCATCTACCTTTTGCCTCTGGTTTTTTTCCTTTTCTTACTTCTGTATCACTTACTTCCACTCTTACTCCATGGCTGACTGTATGCCTGGGTGGCTGGCCCCTAGCATTCTCTCTTCCTTGTTCTTTTGCGCCTTCTCCTTCTATTCATTCTGTCTGCCAGCCCCGCCTATCACTTCTCCTGCCTCTTAATTGGCCATTAATCACTTTATTAGCCCAATCAGGTGTTTTAGACAGGCAAAGCAACACAGCTTTACAGAGTTAAACAAATGCAACATGAAAAAATGCAACACATCCTTGCCCCAATAAACAAAAATGTTCCACAACATAAACAAATGTAACACACCTTAAAATAATATTCTACAACAAGGGATAGTAAAGTTGAAGTCTGTTTCATAGTTTCTTTTCTATCAGAGTTAGGGGAGCAGGTCTTATCTGGAGGTTCTTGATCAGTTTGGAATTGAATGTTGTGCAGAGTAGGATGCAAAAATCAATTTTAATTCTTTTACATGTCTGTCTCCAGTTTGATATACACCATTTGTTGAAGATGTGTATGATTTGACAGGTGTATTCTTGTAAGAAAATATTAGATGTATATAAACTGTTGAAGAATTTTTGGTCCTAGAATACAGGGGTTACAACTTTTGAAGTGACAATTTATTCATAATTTCTTCCTTGTAAAGCAATTTCTATAATATTAGAGAAAAGAATCCAAAATGTCAAATTGATTGGTAGCAATTTAAGTCAATTTCTTTATTTTATTCCTGTATTTACCACTATTTATTCTTCATGGTAAAGTTTTGTTCCTCTTATACTCAAGATATACTTTTTTTTTCATTTTTTGTATGTGTGTGTGTGTGTGTGTGTGTGTGTGTGTGTGTGTGTGTGGTCAGTGCACACTTGTTCTCTTCTTCTGCATGTTAGTCCTGGAGAGTAATTACATGTCTTAGGGCTTGGTGCCAGGCATTGTTACCCACTAAACTATCTTGCCAGCTCTCAGATATATCCTTTCAAAACAAGAAACAAGAGGAATATGTGGGAAAGAAGGGAAGGAATGTGTAAGATGGATCGGAGTAGAGTGTGAGCTCTTTATGGAGAGCTCGCTTTTGATCCAGGAGATTGAATCTAAAGAGTTTCTATAAAGAGTTTCATGGACATTCATTTCATAGTAACATCTTCTAGTTTTCTAACAATAATAAAATGTCTGTTGTCTTAAATCTCTACTTAGTAAAAATGTAATTCAACCTTCTTTTATAATCAATGTAAAAATGCATTCATAACTGTGTGACATTCACTAAACAACCTATTTAAGAGCATTTGAACCCACAAATAGGGTCTGGATACATGTGAGAATTAAAGAGGAGATACCTTGGGTTGTCTAATGAACTGTGAGAACATGTTTTGCCAATACAATACAGCAGAATAGAAATTTATTTCTAGGGAATGATCCAGGGAGAATTCAAGAGGCAGAAGCAGTGTATTTGTCTTCAGAAATGATTCCACAGGGTAGCCTGGACATAAAAGGCAAGGATAAGCTTAAAACACGGACACCGAGAAGCAATGGGAGGTACATTGAGAGAAATGTTTTGGGATGGATCATCATTTTTTTCCTTCTCTCCATGACACCATTTCCATACTGACATGTGTACTGCCGTTTTCTTCTCCTGACATATTTTCCTTTACAGCTGTCATATCCATTTCTTTTTTTAATATCAAAACTCAGGAGGTAATTGTCTCTATTTGCCTACTCTAAGCCTGTCTCTAAGTATTCATTTCCCGTCTCATTAACAATACTGTTCCTGCCACCCATGATGATTGCTCTTATTACCAATCTGATAGTCATCTCTCAATTTCATCTTCTGCACAACACTTAATACAAAGAGTAGCTTTCTCGTGCCCTCTGGATACAGCTTCTCAGACACCACATGTATTTAATTTAACTGAATCCTCTCTGACTTTCCCACTTTTTCAACTTTCTCAACTAGTCCTTTCTCCATCTCCCTCAACTCTTTACACCCTATTCAAGCCCCCTTTAAATACCAGTGAAGAGATGGGAAGATGGTTCAATGGATATTGGCTTTGCTTGTGGTACAAGCTTGAGGACCTGAATTCAGATGCCCAGCACCCATATAAAAATCCAGCTCTGGCAGCGTGTCTCTGTAATTCAGACAAGAAGATCTGCTGAGACGGCTGGCCAGCCTACATAGACAATCAATGAGCTCTGGGTACAGTGGGAGAGCCTAGCTTAGAAAATAAGTTGATGAGTAATCAAGAAAGACATCCAATGTCAACCTGTGGCCTCTACTTACATGTGCCTGTGTGTGTGCGCACTGGCATGGCACACACACACACACACACACACACACACACACACACACTAACCACTGATGTGACACAGGTATGCCCAGTCATCTCCATTCACTGCTAGCTCTTTAGCTACCTCCTTGTCACATACAATGACACTTCTGTTGGTAAAACTCAACCATCTTTCACCTGTGATGGATAGTTCCTTGACTGCTTTCATCCATTCCACTTTTTACTATTATGACATTCTTTGGAGCTGAGAGAATTAATTAATATTACCTAATTATAACACAAAAAAAAACACATAGTTTCTTTGCTTGAATAGATTCCCTTGCTTTTAAAGAAGAAACAAAAAACAAAACAGAAACTCCAAAATTGCACAGTAGCCAAAACACATGTATTAGTTATTTTTTGTATTGCCATGATAAGACAGCATGACCAAGGCCATTTATTTTTCCAAAAGGTGCTTTAACTTGGGGCTACAATTCTAGAGGGTTGAAGTCCATGTCCATCATGGCAGGAAACAAGGCAGCAGGCAGGCAGGAAAGCAGGCATGGTACTGGAACAGAAGCCAAGGGCTCACATCTCAATGCATTTGCAAGAAACAGAGAGAGCTAACTGAGCATGGCTTGAGCTTCTGAAATCTCAAAGTCTAACCCTCAATGATGCACCTTCTCTAAAAAGGCCATACCACTTAGTCTTTCCCAAATAGTTCCACCACCTGGGGAACCAAGCTTTCAACTACAAGAGCCTGCGGTCCATTCTTAGATTCAAAGTACCACAGCACATTGTGTGATTTTTTTTCTCTAATTTCCTAAGGTTGATATCACTCTGCCTGAGCCTTTGATTTCTGAGAACCAATTTTCCTTTTTCTTGATATTTTCCTGTTCTTACAAACTAAATGGATTCTGTCTTAGGCCATTATAGTATCCTCAAGCACATCTTTCGCAATTGAGTCTTTCTCAAGCTGCGACTCCTTTACTTCTATCTCTCACAGTCCACTTTATTTCTCTGTGAAGTTTTCATCACCACTATACCTATCATTTACTTATTAATTCTTTCCCCCACTATGAATTAAGCTGCATGGAGGTAATAAACTTTTTGGGGTTTCTCCTTTTGTATTTGCAGAGATGTCAACAGTGCCCAGTGTAAAATCTGATAAAGATTTGTGAAATGAAATGGACATGAACCATAGCATACATTTTTAGCATTAACAAATTGATTCCGAGAAAAAATATCCAAGCTGCCTTAATAAAGGAGTATTTTTAAGAATTCTTTCTAATATAATACAGTAAGGATTTAGACTTTATATTTCTATGATTCCAAATTCAAGAGAGAAAATTATTCTAACATATGCCTTTTCATTGTATCCCCCAATTCAGGTTGTCATTCTTAATGGTTTTTCTTTTCCTTCACTTTCTAAAATACATGAAGGTTTGAAATGCAAAATAATACAATTTTCTCCACAAAATGTTTTTATTATGTTAAATGCTTTGTATTAAAACATGAGTGAGTCACACACAGCTTTATACTTTGTAATTGTCTTCTCAGAGGACAAACCCACAGTCTTCACTGACATTAGTTAATGCCCTTAGTAAAAGCATACCATATCATTAAATTATCCCCTGGAGTGAATGAGAAAAGACATTCTTGCAATTTCTTGATTGTTTTATATTATAACCAGGACAACCATAATTATATAACTCTACTCTCATTTTTTTTGGTGTCTCAAAGAATTTTAGTCAACTAATTTTTAACACTGAAGAGGCACTGTTTCCTATGTCAAGCAAATTATCAAGAGCCAACACATAAAAGTGGTACTCATCAAAATTATCCTGTGGCTCTTGATTCATGCCAGATTTTAAGAATTTCTGTGTCATGCAATGCATCAGAGACTTGGATTCTTTGTATTCATACATGGATGTGGGACTATATAAGGAAGTCACAATTTGCATGCATTCTAGTAAATGTATTTACTTTGATACCATTTCATTGTTCCTTCAAAATGGGTGAAAAAGACATTTAAAGGTCTTCCCTTGAATGTTATTATTTTACTTTTAGTTTTTTAACTTTGCCAAGTATTGTTATTTATTATGAGAAAGCAAACCATTCTAGACTTGTGGTTTAAAACAAGATATCATTGTTTTTATGTCTCTGTAGATTAAACTTATTAATTGTACTTGATTTGACTTTCAAGTCAGTACACAACTAAAGAATTTTGATGGAGTCTCTTCATAATATATATATGTTCTTCTACCTTGTTCTTATACATGTTTTTCCTTATTCCACTACCCCATATGCCATCATCCATCTTGGTGCATCAAAAGATGTTCATTGAAAGATACAATTATTAAGAAAACAGTCAAGTCATGTACAATATTTGCAAAAGAATTGATAGCAAGAAAATTAGTGCCCAGTATACATACTGAAGTTCTGCAATTTAATGGTAAGATGTTATGTGTTCCCACTAAACAAGGGAAAAGTGTTTTAAAATGATACCCCAATAAAGAAAATCTATGAGTGTCCTTTAGGCATATGTCATGCTTTTCAGTGTCATTGGCATTCAAAAATACAAATTAGATTTTAATAAATGGCCATTATACAGTCATGGATGTGATGATACTTAAAAATATGATAACATAAAGTCCTGGCAAGGAGGTAAAATAACCCAAACCCACATGTGTTACTACTCAAAATGTAAAATGCAATTGTCAGACTGGGAAAATATTTATAGATTCTGGTAAACTAAGTACACTTGTCTTGCAACTCAGCATTTAGCAGCTTTTGGTATGAGAACAGAAAGATGTTGACAATCATGTTCACTTGTCTTTTTTTCTGAATTGCTCCAGAGTGAAAAGAGGCAGGTTCTGATCAACAGAACAGAGAAACAATCTGTTGGATGTTAGGACATGTGTGCTTTTATTCAGCAATAAAAAGAAGTAATGTAACAACACACACAACAATCTAACTCTAAGAAGCCCAACTCTCAAACACATATAGATCGTTCTATATATGACCTATAATAGCCAAATATAATTAATGTTCAGGCACAACTATAGTTTCACTTCTATTGTTTTGTTTACTGTGTTTCAGCTAGAATTAAGTTGTACTTCTTAAATGCATGCCATCTTGAGAGTAGATATTATCTATCTCCATCCCATTAGGACATGAATTATCCCTTTGTCCATATCAGCACTCCATATACTATCCACTCATTGTCAATTGGTAGCCATCATTGTTATTAGCTTGACTGTCACTGTTTCCCTGTGACTGTCCTCAAGTCACACATTTTGTAATAAAAATGTCCCCACAGTGTGAAGTAGTGATGCTAGCCATGTAGGCATTCCCAAGAAAATCTGAACCAAGCTTTTCTTTAGTAAAATATGAAAAAGTTTCAACATCATGAGAAAAAAATAAGAGCACACCAAAGGTGCTAAGGACAAAGTAAGAATGAAACCACCCTCTTTGAAACCTTGATAGAGAAAAATAAATTCTGTAGCTGAAAGTTTTCCTGCATCCTGCCTAGTCTGCAGCCACTCAGACCCAAGTAAACACACAGAGGCTTATATTATTTTTAAATTTTGGCCATGGCAGGCTTCCTGCTAGGTAGCTCTTATATCTTAAATTAACCCATTTCTATTCATCTGTGTTTTGCCATGTTTCCTATGGCTTTACCTGCATTCCATCACATGTTGCTCCTTGGGCAGCTGGCTGGCGTCTCTTTCTGCCTTCTTCCTGTCTCTCTAGTTAGAATGTCCTGCCAAACCTTATTCTGCTTCACCATTTGCCAAACAGCTTTATTAATCAACCAATCAGAGCAACACATATTCATAACACACAGAAAGGCATCCCCATCAAAATTCCTGCTGGTTTTGTTGCTCTGCATCAACAAAAATTTTAGCCATGGTGTGTGAATGTAGGCTAAGTAAGACAGTAGACTTGAGGATGAAATATAAAGACGGAAAACATACTGTGGGTGAAAAACACTGGGTCTGGAAACAATAAACATACACAAAGGCTGCACCAAGGAATCCTCTAGCACACTGGTTCTCAACCTTCCTAGTTCTGTAACTCTTTAATACCGTTCCTCATCTTTTGGTGACCCCCAACCATATAATTATTTTCATTGCTACTTCAGAACTGTAATTTTGATACTTTTATGAATTGTTTTATAAACATTTTGGAGTAGAGATTTGCCAAAGGGGCCACAATCCACAGGTTGAGAACCACTGCCCTAGAATTAAGGACACCAAAACATTGACTGGGGTTGGGGATTTAGCTCAGTGGTAGAGCACTTGCCTAGCAAGCACAAGGCCCTGGGTTTGATCCTCAGCTTAAAAAAAATTTACTGTTAAAAAGGGTGGTTACACAGATTCAGGAATAGACTTGGAGATGTGTGTGTGTGTGTGTGTGTGTGTAATCATTGGAGAGGTTACCTTGGCCGGTGAGAAAAAGGTTTCCACATTTCTGTCAAATTTGAAATTGGTTAAATAGTGAGCATCTGATACAAAGCAAATGTTCTCTTACAATGATATCAGACAATGTTCATACAAATATAAAGGTATGACAAGATCAAAATATACAGAAGGATAATTTAATTTTGGTACTATGTACATGCTCAGGAAATGTGAAAAGGCCAGGCATGATAATTAATGACAATACCAGTTGACATGTGAAGGGGGGAAATTTCACAAGAAACCACCCCAAAACAAGAGCTACAGGTAATAAATGGTTGTGTAGAGAGGGAGAATTGGTTTTCTCCAAAGCTAAGCACCTTGGAAGGTTCCCCAATCCCCAGTGATCAGCCCTAAATACATGTACATATAAGCAACACTAAATGGACTCCATAGTTACATACACATGCACAATACACACCATTTCTAATAGGCATATACATATATTTTATATATTGTAATATATTATGTAATATACACACATCATTTTTTCTTTGCCCTTTCTCCATCCAGCTCTCCCCATTTACCTCCTTGCTCTTACTCAAATTTATGGCCACTTTTTAATTGTTGAGATGTGTGTGTGTGTGTGTGTGTGTGTGTGTGTGTGTATTCAAGCTGCTCAGTGTGTAAAATGCTACTTATATGTATATTATTTCAATATTAAGATTTTAATGTAAGAAACTATTATATAAATATATTCAAAAAATAATGTACTATTATCAGTAGAATTATGGATTAGCAAATAAAAGAATTTCACAAATTTAATACCAAATAGAAAGAAAATCCACTTGAATAAATGGAAGTTTAAAATACAAGATTTTCATTCCAGCTATAATTGTGTGGGTTTATAGTATAAATGGTAACATTGTAAGTTGGTGAGTTTGTGTTAGTTTTTCTTCTATTTGCATGTTGGTGAAAGTTGTATGCACATAAATACCATTCAATTTACTAAATAACATATATTCTTCTACTTGAGTCCTATTTATATTCCTCATTGGCAACATCAAAACCTTTATTAGGTAAACTATCTAAAAGATGCCACAAATTCATGATACCATTTGAAATGACTAGTATTGGGGAATATTACTTTAAAGTATGTTAATTTTGTTTACATTGCATTTGTATAACTCTATGGTGCTGAGTTACTGTGCCTGTCTAAAATAATGGTCTAATAATGAACTGAATGGACAATGGTGAGGCAGGAAAAAGGATAGGCTGGCAGAAAGAGAATTAAGAGAAGGAGAAATCTGAGAAGAGGGAAGAAGAAGGAGTAGCATGCAAAGGAGTAGGATGCAAGGGACCAGCCACCTAGCTAAGACGTGGAATAATAGCTAATGAAAGGTATACAGAAATAAAGAAAAGCAAAAGCCCAAAGGCAAAAGTTAGACTGGATAATATTAGTTAAGTAAAGCTTGCAAGAAATAAGCCAAGCTAAGGCTGGTCATTTATAAGTAAGAATAAGCCTCCATGTGTAATTTGTTTGGGAGCTAGATGGCAGGACCCCCAAAAGAGAAAAAAAATTGGTGTACCAGCCCCTTTAAGAGTTTCTGCCTGTTGGCAAGCACTTGAGCAGCTTGCTGTGGATATCGCTCTGTATGCTGTGAATGTGTTGTTCTGCTTGGTTGATAAATAAAATGCTGTTTGGCCAGTAGCCAGACAAGAAGTAAAAGTGGGATAAACAAGCAAATTATTGTGGGAAGGCTGGAAGGCAGAGTCAGAAGATGCCAGCCTGCTGTCCAGGGAGCAGCATGTAATGGCACACAGGTAAAGCCACAGAAAACATGGTGACATATAGATTAACAGAAATGGGCTGAGTTAAAGTGTAAGAGCCAGTCAGTCATAAGCTGGAGCCATGGCCATGGAGTTACAATTAATATAAGCCTCTGTGTGTCTACTTGGGTCTGGCTGCAAGACTGGCAGGTAAGAGAGATTCGTACTGACCACCGGCCAGGCAGGACACAGGAAAACTAACTCTAGCAACTAGTACCTGAAGTATGAACAAAAGAAACTAGTAAAAATGCCCGCCATAGTACAAGCATTGCATTCTAAAACGGAGGGAGGTTGACTGCAGTTCCTAGTCAGATGAACCTCCAACTGGGAAGCAAGCTTTAGGCTTGACTTTCAGGACCCAAGAAGTGGACAGAGCCAGCTACCAAAGCTGCAGGGAGAGGTCCATGCTGCTTAGCAGTTTAAAGTTTGTTCATGTTGTCAAAAAGGCTAAAAGACACATAGTAAAAGAGGTCCAGATTGTAAAAAAACAAAACTAAATAGGTTACAGTGTGTTTAACAACATGCATAGGCTTAAGAAAAGCAAAGGGGTATAGTCATAGAAAAAAATGAATAGTTAAAATAAGTCTTTAAAGAGAGAGTAAAACAGAAAAGCCCTATTAGATGAGAAATAAAAAGGGAGTCTGAATCCTGCATCGTACTGTGTTGACTTTAATTTCTTTTTGAATACTGATGAGCAAAAGACAGCTGCTAAGAGACATGGATTGAAACAGGGACAGCTGAAATAAACCAACCTGTATACTTTAGGAATGCCTTAACTTTAAAAAAGTAAAAGAAATGTATTTGCCAAATCGAAATGAAAAATGCTTTGGGGTTTTGTTCCCAAAGGAAAGAAGAGGTTGTGCATTCCTTCAGGAATAATAGAGATCAGGTTTGATCAAGGGAGACCTCATGAATCTTGACAGGTGATATCTATCAACAAAGATTATCACAGACCTCCCAGGACTTGGCCATTATCTGAATCTTTCTCTCTGGGATCCTAATGCTGCTTCAGATCATATAGAGATACATATTTAGATAGATATATGGCATTTAAAATGTTTTGTTAACTTAGGGCTTTTCGTGACAATGAGATACATCTGATCCTGGCAGCACCAATTTACTTCAGAGATGATGGGCATCAAAGAATCTCCTTGTGAATGAGATTGTTTTCAATGAGGCAAGGCTAACCATTTGGGAAAGAAGCTGCTCTTACCTGAATTGATTGATAGTATGTTGTATAAACTGGACATGTGGGACCCACAGGAAAGTGGCCAGTGAACTTTGCCAAAACAAGTTGGGATGGTCCTCCAGGCTTCCTGTTTCACAGAAGAAGCTGCCAGACATTATACAAGACACAGAGGAAATTGACTGACAAATATTGCCAATATAGATGGGACAGTCTTTCAAATTTTCTGCTTCACTGAAAAGTCTGCCAGATATTATGAGCTTGTAGACTGAAGAAAAATGCCAACATTACAGAGGTACTTTGAGTGACTGTCCAGGCAGTCAGATGTTGCTATCATTTCTCAAGATTTTAGAAGTTGTTTGCAATGCACTTTTGTTTATTTAAATAATATTATATCCTAGGGCCTTTGATGGTTTGAAAACTAGATAGTTATAGTCATAGTTTTCCTTAGATATGAAAGAAAGTTAACTAGCCATAAAATTTTGGATTTACTAAGATAGGATAGATTATGGAGTATTTTCTTTAAATTTAACCAGCACAAATGAATTGGAATTCAGTATATAATGAATGTAATCTTTACTTGATAATTTTCGTATTGTATACAGTCTTACTAGGTTAAAGTTAAAACCTTTCATTTCCATTTAGAAAACAAAGGGGGGAATGTTGGGGAATATTATTTTAAAGTATGTTATTTTGTTTATATTGCATTTGTTTAACTCTGTAAAGCTGTGTTACTCACCTGCCTAAAATACCTGATGGTCTAATAAATAGCTGAATGGCCGAAGGCAAGGCAGGAGAAAGGATAGACTGGGCTGGCAGGCAGAGAGAATTAAGAGAAGGAGAAATCTGGAAAGAGGGAAGAAGGAGTAGCCAAAGAAGGAGGAGAATGCAAGGGACCAGCCACCCAACTTCACAGCAAGCCACAGAATAAGAACTAATGAAAGGTATACAGAAATAGAGAAAGGTAAAAGCCCAAAGGCAAAAGTTAGACAGGATAATTTAAGTTAAGCTGGCTAGCAACAAGTTAAGTAAAGGCTGAGCAGTTATAAGTAAGAATAAGCCTCCAGGTGTGCTTTATGTGAGAGCTGGGTGGTGGGCCCCCAGAAGAGGAAAAACAACCAACAACAGACTAGAATCTAATAATTATTTTTATTTTATTGTGCATATTAATAGCTAATGGAACAGGACTAATGTGATCACTAAATTGGTGGATGTGTCTGTTATAGAAAGACAGATCAATGAGGATTTCCATGTAGAAAAATATGTTTGTTGACATGAAAAATACAGATTGTCACAATTACCTGTAGTGCATGTTTTAATTCATTTGGCTGTGCTACAACATCATATATGATGTTAAATATTTTACAAAGAAAGGGATTTGTATAGTGCATCTTTAGAGTCTCAAATACCAATATTGGATAACCCCATCCCTTCAGCATCTGGTAAGGACCCACTTGACTATATCTCAGCATATTAGATGATTCCTATCATGATGAAAAGGGCAAAAATTGCTGTTGCATATTGAAGAAGGAAATAAGAAAGTGGAGAGGAGTCATGATTTATCCTTTATGAATAATAACCTTTTCTTGTGTGACATATTTCTCTTCCATAGACCAACTCTTGCCATTGCCCACAAAGAACAACATTAATTCCTTCATGAATCTGGTCGTGAACAAATAAGTTCCCACTATGCCTCAAAGACCCCACAAACCTTTGAAGATTGTTATATTAAGGGAGATGACCTCAGCATGTGACTGTTCAGAGACAGGTTAAAACCAAATTCAAGCCACAAAACATTCCCCAAATTTATTGGAATGTTTAAAACATCATCTATTTTGTCCATGATTCCACAGACTGGCAACATGGCCTGGGTGAATCAGGGCAGGCTGGTTTTATTTGGGCTCATTTATATGGCTATGACTAGCTGCCAGGTCAGCTGGAGGCTGTTGGTCTAAATAGGGCTTCAGTACATGCCTGCCCCACCTGTCTCAAGTTCAGCAGGCCAGCTTGGACTTGCTCATCAAGACATGACCACAGCCCCCTAGACAACAGAAGTGTGAAAAGACACTTGAATGCCAAGCCCAGTGTGCACCAGAAATTGTTTCTTTCTTCTGTTGAGTCATACAAAGGAAACCAGGCAATTCCAGAGTCAAGGACTAGAAAACACACTTCAGTGAGAGTACCTGTATTGCCATTTTTTCAGCTGCCTCACACTTAGGATGTTTTTCATCACAAAATATTACATTACTTGTCAAAGTAGTTTTGGTCATCTTTTGTGTCTCATGATAGGGAATATCCACTATATTGTGTTTGGATGAAACAGATTATTTGATTTAGAATGTAGAATTTAATTTTGTCTCTCTCTGTCTTTTCTCTGTTCTTAAATAATTGTTCTTCGTCTACTGAAAGCATAAAGTTACATTCCTTAAGAACCCACCCTTCATGATCTTTCCCCACCTGACCCCTCTGGTTTTCTCTCTTCCCTTCTTTCTTCTGAGTCTCTAGCCATCCTTTCTCCCCCGACTCCCCTTTCACCGCTCACGCCTGTGTGTGTGTGTGTGTGTGTGTGTGTGTGTGTGTGTGTGTGTGTGCGCGCGCGTGTCTGCGCAGCCAAATGAGCATGCCCTTATTTCTCATTTTCCAAAGCATCAATTTAACTCTCAAAACTTTCTCATGACTACTCCTATCCTGATGAAATTTCTGTGTACTTTTTGACTGTTGAAATAAAATAGTTTTCAAGTGCAATTCTACCTCTAAGTATAAGTTTCTTAAGGGATAAAGTTGTGCCCTGGTTATGTTTGTATAAGCAAAGTTTAACAAGGTTTAATTCCACAGTATGCAGTAGTTTACTAAAAAAAAAAAAAAAAAAAAAAAAAAAAAAAAGTAAATGAATGAAATAAATGAAAAGGAGTTATTCTAACTTTAAACCTAAGGCAAAAATCTTTAAACTTCTTTAATCATCCTATCTACTCACACATTTCTGCCTATCCACACAGCACAAATTTTAAATCATTTTGTTTGATTTCTAGTCTTGCTCTTTTGAAGTCTTCTTTAGCCATAATTATAATCTTTTACTAAATGGCTTTTGTTTTTAAGTTTCCACCTGGGCGTCCCTGCTGTCGCCTGAACTACCTGACTTTTATGAAGCCTGGCAGGGATCTGCTCTCTGTCTTTAATAAGACCTGCAGCCAGTACCATTCTCTTCTCCAGTAAGCAAAGGGAGCTTTTACACACGTCCATCTGGGCTTCAAGTGAAGCGACCCGGGCATATAAACAATCATCATTACTTTGCCATCCACACGAAATTAGGTGTTGCTTGTAGTCACGCTGATCACACATAATAGAACCGAGACTCAAATGCAAATGTGTCTTATCTAAAAAGATTTCTGCTACTTCTATTTTGCACCTGGTTTCATAATGGTAGAGTGAGATGACTGGAATTGCTAAGCCATGGGTCATGAAGCTAGAGATAACAGTGAGACATTGTAGTCCCCATTCTTTCTCATTCCCCATTACTGGTGATTGACCAATGGTTTTGATTTATCTGAGCAAAAAGTGTCTTCTTTCCTTTTCATTCATGCAAACTTAGTTCTTCTCTTTAGAGATTATTCTTCTATTAACTTTATAACAGCATTATAATTAGTCTGTCTTTCCATAATTGTTCTGAATTTCAGAGTAGCACAAATGCTTCTCATTACAATACTTCATATATATCAAACATGCTAGTAGGGTGCTGGTTTGAATTTTTCACTTAATTTTTTGTTATTGGACTTAAAATGTGAAAATGTTCTAGAAATACCATGAAACTGTAGAATATGTTCAGAGTAGAAATTTGGAGACATTTACTCACCCAAACTAATGAAAGCATACATAAACAAAGGTTTTCTTGTCTAAACTCAGGAACAGGTGTTTCAATTAAAATATCAGCAGCATATTATAAAATGTATTGGTAGGATGGACACCATCCCAGGTATTTAATTCTGATTATGTAAATTCACCTGCTGTTGAGGCAAGATAACTGTTTATTCCCATTTATATTATAACGTTTACAGATTGACATTATTTGTGAAGTTTTGTGTATTATGTACCCAACACTGGAATATTTACTCTTGGCTCTTATATGCAGATTTATGGGTTTTTAAGCCAAGAAAGAATATTTTTAAAAAGAAGAAATTTCTCTAGGAGAATGAATTAATACTAGTTAATACTTGTGAGTGTTTGTTATATTCTAGGATAAGCACTAAAAGCTTAATACTTCATCTCATTTAATCCTCAAAATAACTTAGGAAAGAGTTATTTGAGTCCCCAGTTTACAGACAAAAGATATAGAGGCTTAGTTAGGCTAACTGTCCTTCAGTCACAGAAAGGTAGACTGGGATTTAAAAACAAATTAAGTGCCTTCCAACTCACTTGCAGATGACAGGAGGAGGTAACATCTCCTACAATAGAAATCAAGATTCTGTAGGCTAGAGAGATGACTCAGAGCTTAAACATGCATACTTCTCTTGCAGAGGATCCTAAATTTGGTTCCCAGCACCCACACTGGGCAGCTTACAACTACCTGTAACTCCAGCTTGAGAGAATCCACTGCCCTCTTCTGTCTTCTTTAAGCACCTGCAGTCACTGTGCAAACCCTCTGCCCTCACTAATACTCACCCACCCAAACACATATGCACTTATATAATTAGAAATAAAACATAAATACTAAAAGATTGTTAGATTCCAGAAGTTGCTGATATATTTCAAAGGAAGAATTTAGCCTCTGGATGATTTGCTGAAGTCATTCCTGCCCTTCTTCCTCATGTGGTCCAGATATAAGTGGTAAAGATTTGAAAGTTAGAGGTTAATTCCTACCCATGGTTATTGCAACCATCTTGTCTATATACACTGAGCAAGTGTTTGAATACAAAACTAATCTGCTGTATAATTCTCCATTATTGCATAGCGCATCATCATAAACAATAAAAAATAACCATCAGTTTGATGTGCCTTAAGTTTAAGTACAGTATTAAAACAATATCTAATTATAAGCTCACTGTCCTGAAGTCATAAGTATGGATATAGAGCAACAAGACTTTTCTCTTCACACGGCTGAGATCAAGATTTGTGTAGGATGTGTTTACAGTAACAGAAATTATCCCAGTCCCACTGGATAAATCGACAAACCACTCTTGCTCCTAAGGTTCAAGGGTGGAAAGAATGTAAGAGTCAGATGATCATGGAGTTTGCTGGGAGACCATGTCTCCTAGTAATGTCAGAGGCTACACCCATCGAGTCTCACCAACACGACTGAGATAAACAGCAATGGCGACAAAATGGTTGGGGAAAGCCCACGAAACTTCAACCCTACACAAAGAACTACAGGCAAATAAGGAATGCTGAGAGTGGGAGACACGGTCTTCCCCAGGGAAGCACATGCCTAAGGTCATCCAGTATCAAATGAGCATCCCTGAAGATCTGCATGCAAGTCACAGTACTCAGACTGAGTGAACTGTACTTAGGAATACGTATGTGTATACAGATATAAATACGTAGATTCGATAATAATTAACGAAAAAAGAGGCAATGGATTTGAAGGAAGGATATATGAGAGAGTTTGGAAGGAGGAAAGGGAAGGGATAAATGTTGTAATTATGTTGTAATCTCAACATTTTTTTTAAGTTAAAGAAAAATTTCTTAATATTGAAATTGTTTCATGCATTAAATCTCATTTGACAAGAAGAACTTAGCTCCCTATAAGGACAGATATAATTAAGTCAGATTTAATAAATCAATTTCTTTTGTTAAAAGATAGCAGAAAGAGGTCTTAATTACACCTACAAAATCCCTACACAGACGCTCTCATATTATCACTTGTTGGAGGATTTAAAGAAAATATCTGAACCCAGAGTGTGGGAGTCTGGAAGACCTAGATGAGTCTGCCCATTCTTCCTCTTCAGATTCACTGTCTGGTCTGGGTTTGAGGGATGCATCACCTTTTAAGTACCACTTTACTCATTCATATGTCAAACCTGGTACAACTATTTGGCCTTTCATCCTGATGCCAGATGAACAGCTGCGGCTATGTCTTTTGCCTAAACCTTGGCTTTAAGCATTGTTCTTCATGGTAGACAAAAACATTTTATGGTATGTTGAAGGGAATATGGCTTTAGCCCCATTAGGACACCTAGAATCATAAACACTCCTAAAGGTTTTGCTATTTTTCAGACCTTGGATCACTGAGATGAAGTTGCCCTTTAACAGCTTATCAGTGCAGACAAGGATTGTTGTGTTTTGAGTGTGGGTTGAAAGTGTCGCTCCAGAGGTCATGTGTTAGAAATTTGTCCCTCAACGTGGTTGTACCTGGGAGAGGGAAGTAGTGTGTAAACTTTAAGAGGTAAGACATGGTAGAAAACTACTAGGTCAATAAGGGTGCCACCAGTTGTTGGAATGACTTAGTTCTTGTGAGTTCTGGAGGGTTCCATAACAGTAAGGGAGTTTGACCCGTGAATTCTCTCTGGAAGTTCATTCTGCCACATAATAGTGCCCTCTTGCAGGAGTTCTTGCCATTAATCACTGCTGTGAGATCTTCACAAGAGATGAGCCCATGCCAGTGCCATGTTATTTAACTTCTAGAACTTGAGTTAAACAATTTATAATGTATTCAGCTTTATGTATTTCTTATATTAACAGAACTTGGGTTAGTTAGGACAAGGACAAAAATGGAAAGCAATAGTTAGCCCTATACTTTTGGTACTATAAAGGAGATGTTATGTGTACTAATGAGTAAAAAAATGATAGGAGAGGATCCTGATGAAAGCTTTGACAGACAAGTCAAGCAACATACACACACATCAATTAAATTAATTAAATAAACAAACACATAGGAAAACAAATATTTTAAAGTAGTTGGGATAGACTGTTCTCTGGAAATAGGCAATGCTAAGCATGACACCTCAGTGAAGACCTTGCAAGGTGTTTTATATAGCAGAGGCATAGAAATAAAGGAATAAGTAATAACCCACATAGGACACAGATGCCAAGATTTATAATTTACCATAAGGATATAAAAGCCATAGTTGTAGCTACACCAAATATTGCCACTGTTCACCATAAAGGAGAAGTTGCATGAGCTGCAAAATAAAGACAATCTAATGTTGAGATTTCTGAGCATATTCTCCCAGCCCAACTCGAAGAGCAAAGAGCAAGAGAACATGAATAATGTAACTCCTGTGATAAATTTGATCAACAAGTTGGTTCTTGACATTTTTGGAATTTGTGATCCAATTTGAAGGATGTGATTTCTTCTCAAAAAACAGAATAGTTTAAAAAGCCAAAGAACCAAATTCCAACCAAACAAATACCATGATCATGTCTTAGGCACTTATATATCATTTCCAAAGATTTGTATTTGCTGTGTTGTGGTCTTGAATTCTATGGGAAATTATTTTTTCGAATAATATCAATTAGTGGCAATATAATGTTTCAAATACATAAGCAATAATTTTTTCTAGTGAAAACTTTTTTTTTTTGGCTCAGGTTCACCATTTCAGTTGAAATAAATTTGTAGACCATAAAATGTCTATCTTGACATATTTGCTTGTTTATAACGATGAGCACTGTTGGTCAACTATTTATGAGAGTGGAATGAGGATAGGGGTATCTTGCAGAGTAGCCATGTATCAGGAGAATTGTGTGTGAATATAGACTATTGTTTTTCCATGCATTCTTCCTTATTCACCTTCATAAGAAAGATTCCTTACTCCCTTTACATGATAGTTCTGTCTACCTCCTAGACTTTTATACCCAATTCTCTGTGTTTCATGCCAGACTTAACTCAGAAATGTCCTCCTTCTCAGCCATCTTTGCGTTGGCCACTTTGCTCGAGTGAGAGATTATTTTGCTTTTGCTGGAGCACCACAGACTGTTTGGAAAAGTGGCAGGGAATTCTGTCTGACTTCTGAAGGTGTTCCAATGTTCTTAGTTGTGTTGATGCAAAATGCATCCACTCTGAAGCACATTTATCACTTGTGTATTCTCTTATCTCGTTTTTTATTAGGGACTGTGTGTGCCTTTCTTTTTCTAATTGCAAGAGATTCCCCTTTTTGTTTCTAGTGATGGAGATTTGTACTCAAGTTATCATACACACTAGACAAGTGTTCTACCAATGGGCTGCTCACTGATAGAGACTCTTCAGAAACAAATACCTGGACTAGAATGTATAGTAATTCATTGAAAAAGTATATGGAGTAGGTTCATAACAACTATTTTAAAGAGATAAATATTTTTGTAAATGATGAATTTTAAATAATGAGTATAATTTACTTGTGTTCAGTTTGAGAATAAACAGTAATATTACATTTGATAATTGTTTACATTTTGTTTTTGTTTTTTTTTAAATAACATGATGCTCTCAGAGAGATTTATGAGTGCCAGATATTTATTTAAAATGAATTGCAATCATAAAACACAGTTTTGGGTTTACAAATGACACAGTTCATATTTTAATTAGACTTTGCAAGGTATTTAGTGCATACACGAAGGATGTGACAATAATTGGAAAAGTGCTAGTCTGCAATTTAACCATCTGCAAATCAACATCATCATATTTGTTTAGACTCCTTGTCACAGCCAAGTTAGAAGTGACTTTAAATAGTTCCTTCCTGTTATAATTATGCTGTTTCTTCTCTAAATTGTATAATTTGGCAAAATACTAAACTTTATTTATTATTCAAAGATATGGTAGTAGACCTACCTCATCTTTATACTTAAATCTTTCAGCAGAGTATAAACTCTACAAGGACAAAAATCATGCCCATTTCTTTCTCTTTTCATGCGGGATTCCTGATATAACTTTGGAAACCTGTTAAGGATATAAAGACTATTTGTTCACTGTATTTATTCCTTCTTATGGTTACAGTTACTTCTGATTTGTTTTGTCACTGGATGATGGTTTCTAGTGGAGAGGGGGAAAATATCTTATTTTTGATGTCCTAAAAATAGAAATTTAATGGTATTAAATTTCTTTGTAACTTTATCCTTAAAAACATTTATCATCATATACATTTTATGTTTATGTTAGTAACTTTCCACTTGTTGGTTTGTATGTAGAATAAGTCCCCCTGTTTTGTCTTTTCTGATTGATAGATAATATCTGAAGATAAGCGACAGTTATAACCAAATTACTTCAAAGAGTGATCACTCAGATTGGGTTAAAATTTGATATTCTAAAGACATCGGTATTAATATAAACAAAGAGGTACAAGTTTGGTATCAAAATTTATTCACTGTTCACTTTATTTCTCTTTGACAGAGTCAGGAGTCACACTCTGTGTGTGTGTGTGTGTGTGTGTGTGTGTGTGTGTGTGTGTGTGTAACTCATAAAAAGTAGGTTGGTATATAGCATTTTTCAAACACCCTTTGTGTTAATTATCCCTTTACCAATAAAAATTACTTTAAGGGCCATCAAAATGGCTCAAAGGTGAAAGGATACTTTCCACTAAGCCTTGGTACCTGGGTTCTGTCCCCTAGAACCACATGGCAGAAGGAGAAAACAGACTCCTGTAAGTTGTCTTCTGACTCCCAACATGTGTGTGCATAGACACACACACACACACACACACACGCACACATGTACGCACATGTGCACGCATGCATGCACACACAAAAAGAGTACATAAATAGAGGATAAATAATAAATGCAAAAATCAATTAAACTACTTTGGCATTGAAAATTATGTATCAATACACTGCAGTTGGCAAGTACATAACAACATAAATCATTTTATCATTCCTTTAATTGGTTTTCTTCGTGTTATTTTTTCAGCAAAGCTAACTTAGGACTAGAGATTTACCATGGATGTATTTGAAAAGGCTTGGATCTGGGGTATTTTAAGACACTGAGTCAAGCAAAGGGACCTGATAGAAAAGTTCATGGGCCTAGGGCACATCTCAGTGGTCCAGTGCTGTACCTGTATGTATGAAATTCAATCTTCATCACTCTCCTGTCCCTTTCCAAAAATCTTGCTGTCTTCTTATCCCAGAGATCAGGAATAGCATGGGACAAATTCAGGTTCTCATGCTGTCCTGGGGATGTCTTTAGAATACTCTGGGAGTATGACTTCCTGCCTCAGAACAATGAGTAACTGGAATGATGATGTCATTGGCATACATTCTCACACTTGCTGGGAATAGCATGAGGCTTCATTTCTTCTGCAAATCATTACCTTACCTTGGTGTCCTACCCTGATTGAGATGATCTTATTTTCCCATCCAACAAAATAAAATTCTACAGCTAATTTACTGATGTGTTAATTACCATTTCCAGCAATGAGCTAAGGAACACTGTGACTTCTCAAATTGCTCCTGTCCTGAAAATGTATTTATATTTGTGACAACTCTGAAGTATAAAATGCTATTAGTCCTTAGGATGGTTTCTAAAAGAGATGAGCAATATGCTCATAATTATTTTGTAATTAGTCAGTTATGCTTGAGTAGAAAATGCTATAATGGCATATTTATGTTATAGAATTTACACATATATTTATTTGAATACAGAATAAATGATAATATGCTTAAAGATTTATGGTGATATATTTTATACTTTAATGAACTTATCTGGCATTAGAGGACAGAGCCAGCCACTAGATTAGATATAGAGGCCAAACAGTGGTAGCACATATGCCTTTAATCCTATCATGCAGGAGGCAGAGATCCATTTGGATCTCTGTGATTCAAGGCCACACTGGAAACAGAGCCAGACATGGTGACACACACCTTTAATCCCCATAGCAGGAATCTTAAAAGTTCTTATCAATAAAATCAAACCGGGGGCCAGTTATTGGGATTAAAGGCTCACTTTCTGAGATTAAAGGTGTGTGTCACTAGGCCTGGCTGTTTCCAATGTGTCCTTGAACTCACTGAGATCCAGAGGGATTTCTGCCTCTGCAATACTAGGATTAAAGGCATGTGCTACCACTGCCTAACCTCTATGTTTAATATTATGGCTGTTCTGTTCTCTGACCCCAGATAAGTTTATTAGTGTGCACAATATTTTGGGGAACACAATACCACCACAAATCCCAGCATTTGAAATCTTATGTTTTCACTTAGGAAGGACACACTCCTTTATTCCCAGGAAGGAAACAGAAAGGTATATAAGGCATGAGGATCAGGAACTAGAGGCTTTTAAGCATTTCAGCTAACATCCATTTGGGTGAGAACTCAGAGGCTTTCAGTCTGAGGAAACAAGATCAGCAGAGGAGTTGGCGAGGTGAGATTGGCTGTGGCTTGTTTTGTCTCTCTGATCTTTCAGAATTTACCACAATATCTAGCTCCATTTTTTTTATTAATAAGACCTTTTATAATTCATCTTACAAAGATTGATACACTGATTCTAGAATTTCCCCACCTGGCACTTATTGAGTATCAAACATAGGGACATAGGGCTTCATGTTTATACATCTCTATCACTGAGCTACAATCCGAGCACCACTTGCCAGTTTTGTTTTGTTTTGTTTTGTTTTGTTTTGTTTTGTTTGTTTTGTTTTGTTTTGTTTTGTTTTGTTTTGTTTTGTTTTGTTTTGTTTTAGGTGAGACCACACTAAGTTGCTCAGGCCTGCCTTAAATTCACTGCTCATCCTGGTTGGATCTTGAACTCATGAATATCCTGCCACAGCCTTCACAGTAGCTGGGGTTAGAGTCTTGTGCCACAAAGTGCAGCTAAAAGGTTTTTCTATTAACTATCCCTTCTTCTTTTTCCTTTTATTTCCAACTTGGCTTGCTGTTTCCTGAGCATTGCTGCAGCCATTTCTAAGACTTTCCCATTTAGTTTTCTCTCTTTTGCTTTACACATAGCTGAGTGCAATTGATCCTTCAAAGCTTACTTTACCCTCCCTCTGTGAAATCCATCCTGATTTCCCCACTGGCTCTGATGTCTCATTTTGTGCCTTGCTCAAGGCTCTCATAATTGTGTGCCTCAGCCAGGGCTCTGGATTTTCGCTTTGAGCTACAGTTGATGATTTACTTGGCTTATGCCTTCACTGGCTTCTGGGCTCAGTTGAGAGCAGGGGCTTTGCCTTCCCAGTGAGTTCTCTGTGGGGGACATGATAAATCACAGTGCTTTCTGTTTGATCTGTTAACCTAAACTCCCTTTTTCACCATTATCAGTCTCAATGTTTTATTTCTAGTTTGCTGGCTGTTCCCTAATGCCCACTCATTCAATTTCTGTCTACTTCATCCAGACTCCTATCATAGTTATTGTTCATCATCATTTTTCCAGACAGAAGCCAACTTACTGTATTTATCTCCTTCATCTTTATTAACTTACCTGGTTTTATTATTTCTTCCTGAGTATAGTAACCAGTAATGCGCAGTTGTTAAGAAATATTTTAATACTTTCTCTAACACCAGCCTTCAACTGATTTCATCGTGGTTTCTTTTGTTTTGTTTTGTTTTATGTTACTGAGGGCTTCTTGAGAAAATACATGTTCTACTGAATATCTCAACTCGGATGCAATTTAAAAAGCTCATATTTAATGCCAACAAAGTAAATTCATCATCTTCCTTAAGTCACTCTTCTTGATATTATTTCTTATCTACAAATTAACAGTATCAATACAATAATAAATAATATAAAGAATATGACTTCCACTAAACACATACATGAACACAGAAGAAAAAGGCTAATACAAAAGATACCAAAAAGGCAATGTCTGAGTATTCATATTTTTAGTTATAATTGTACTCTAATCTCTTATTTATGTTTCAAATAATATAAATGGTTTTGCTTAGTTTGGGTAGGACAGCAGGCTAAGTGGTGTTATATGGTAAGACCACTGGATGAACTAACTATGCAGTCAAGCTGAGCTGCTAGGCAACATGGCAATTAACTCACCAGTTGAGCCCCAGGATGCACTCTCTGACCAGATGGCACTTTAACAATTGAATAGGGTTAAAGAAGAGTCCCTGAGGTCAGATGGAGTCATCACTTGGGATAGATTTGTGTCCCTTCTATTCTCTGTAGAAACACACAGTATATTTGAATCTATATATGTGGTGCCTTTGACTACAGTTTGAGTCTGATTTTACCATTGCTGAAGTCCCAGGTACAGCTGAATTAGTCTGTGATCTTTGTCAAATTTGCAATGGTGACCATATTCCTCTCTGGATGAAACTGTAGGGTACCATTAGAAGCTGTTCTTGGAAGGCAGTTACCTAGGGATCCCAGGTAAAACCTCTTAGGAGTGGCCCAGTCAGATCTGTAGGTAGGCTATGCTATTAGGTTCCACCTCTGTTCAGATACTACTGTAAGGTAGGCTGATCTGTCCAAAGACCTGTGTGCTTTGCATTGAAGGCTCTGACGTATTTCCTTGGTTTCTGTCTGACACTGGGGTAGTCTAGCATCCCCTGTATTTCTCTTGAAATGAGACAGAAGTGGGCTTCCTGGGAAGTATCTGGAATGTGAGGTAAATCCCCTGTCTACCAGGTCGCTTAGTTAGCAGAAACTCTTGTGCCCTTGGAACTTTCTGTGTAGGGTTGTGCCCATCTTAGAAGGAGAGCATGGTTAAAACAAGAAAGTTTGTCTCACTCCCTTTATGAAGTTTGTATTCTGTTCTATTTGCCATGTTAGTGGCTTTGACTTCATGGGGGTTTCACAGGGTGGTTTTGTCTGTGGATAGTTACCAGTGAAACTTTCTGTGGAGGGTAGTGAACCCTAAAACTCCTGTTCTAACATTTTGAAGGGACTCATGTTACTCAAGATGCTCCCTTGATGGTGACACTGTTTTGACTATATACCCCAAAACATGAAGCAGTGGGGGCTTAGTTATTGAGAAAATAAGAAAACAGCTGTGTGAATATAGATGTTCAGATTCTCTACTTCTTTGGGTGCATTATCACACTCCACAGCAGGCCACTAGCCCAGGAGTAGGTCCAACACAAACCAAAACTCCAGAATTCTTTCTCTCCCCCCCACACTGTGTGTGTGTGTGTGTGTGTGTGTGTGTGTGTGTGTGTGTACTTTTCACTTCATTTTATTTTGTTTGGTATTTCTTACTTAGCTTTTGTTTGTTTATCTTGACTTTTGCAGGTATTTATTTTTGAGAGAAAGAGAGAATGAGAGAGAGAACTTAACATTCAGAGATTAGGGAGATGGGGGGGTTATATGAAGAGTTGGGGAGAGGGAAAACAGGATTAAAATATATTCCATAACACACACATATGTATATACATATATGTATATGTATGTGTATGTATTATATATATATATGTTTTATATATATATATATACATACATACACACATATATATTTGTATCCCAGTTAAAAAGACTGGAGAGACAACTCAGCAGTTGAGAGCACTGACTGGAAAAAAAGAATATTCAAGTCTTGTAGTTACTTTCTTAGCATTTTCCTAGCCAATCATCTGAACTAACACATCAGTTCTTAAGGCTCAGTTCATGTTCTACACCATATGTAAGCTTGTTTAACACATTGGTCTTCAGAGCTGGCTTTCTCCTCAGAACTTTAGAGATGGATGGAAACTTAGAGTAGGCTGTTTCTTAGTGACTACACAGGACAGCCACTTGTTCTTATTACAACTCTGTGAGAACCAAAAATCAATTCCTCCCCTCTGTGGCAGATGCAGCTAGAGCAGATGGTTTGGCAAGTGGATAGTGAGCTAATTGTTGGCTTCTAGCAGCCCCTTGGCCAGGAACAGCTGTACCAAGCACAACAGGCACTACACAACTTGTTCTGATCTCGTCTTGTCTTTAAACATGATTTCATTTCTCCCTGCCAAATAATATATATGCACATACAATATACATAATGATATGATCATTTCTGAAGGCCAGAGATACACTTGCATATTTCCTTGGGTGAACCCCAGAATCCACACAATAAATCATTATCAATGAATTACTAAAGGTAACAATATCATGCTATCATAAAAAAGTGAAATAGAATTTGAGAAATGACTAATATCTGAATTAGATGCAAATGTGGGGGGATTAATTTTATGAGACCAGTGAAATGAGTTATTTTTTCACAAGGTGTTTTTTGGAAAGAGAAGAGCAGTTTGGAAATATTCAAAGCAAAGAAGGAGGAATCGGCTTGTAAGATAGGAAAGAGGACCTTTCACTGTGACAGACAGGAAGCTTGGAATGCTGTGTCTACATCCTGAGACTTAACCGGGAAAATAAAAGAATACAGATAGTGAATAGGATACAATCACTAAGCAAGGCATGAGCATTTACATATTTGGAGAGGTTTTTACAACACTGGGAATATTCAGAAACAAACTTTAGAACATGTCACTTCATTAATTTAATTGATTTGAATAAATAAATACCATATATATGAAATTAACTCATTTTAAGTATCCTCTGTAATTTGTGTTTTAGGTTTTTTTTTAAAATCATGGTAATTTTCCTAATTTTATCAGTTTACTATTAAAATACCATGTTTGAAGAAAGCTTCTAATATTAATCCAGCTATTGAAAAATTAAGCTAGAAACATTTCTTCTATATGGTCTTAGCCAATTTTCAGAGGAACACATCAGATAACACCAATTCATCAGCACAAAGAGGAACTATATTAGACATTTGTAGAATTTTATATTTATAAACATATGAATAAATGTTATTAAATAACACATAGTTGGGAATGTGAGAAAGATCTATAGAGAAACTAAAGAATGACTTTCTAACAGGTAATAAATATGGCTGAGGCACATGGATCTTTATGCTAACAAAAAGTATCATTGTTAATAGGAAAATAAATCAGTGTATTAAGTAGATGAGACAGATTTATTTGTGGATTGGAAGGCAACATATTAAATGTCATCGTTCACCCACAATTTACTGTAGATTAAATGTAAGTCCTTATGAAATTTCCACAGTTTTCTGTGATCTAGACTAGCGTGTTTTAAAACTTATACTGAAATCTAAGGCCTGAGGATAGTTAAAAAGCAATACTGGCAAAGAAGAATAATTCTCTGGGAATTACAGGCTTACTTACTTACTACACTGACACAACAATCAGGAGCGTGTGAAATTGCTGGAGACGTGGACATATGGATCAATAAAGTAGAATAGAAGACACAAGAATAGGCCCATACTGATTTTTGGCAAAGGTACAAAAGCAATTCGTAATGAAAGGAAAGCCTGTTGAAGACACAGAGCAAGAAAAATTGCAGGCCTCCAGAAAAAAAGAAAAAGGCCTTAGCTCATACCTTACTCAAAAATTAACTCAAAATGATCTTGGTTTAAATCTGAAATACAATACCAGAGAGAAAGAGAGAGAGAGAGAGAGAGAGAGAGAGAGAAAGGAAAAGCTTTAGAAGAAAGATATCTGGAGTCTAAGACAAGGAGAGATGTTCTTACCTATCTGTCATAAAAAGCACAATTATTTGATTTTTTTTCTGTTTCTGAAACAAAGCTTACTGTTTAGTCTGGCCTGGAACTGCTTGCTCATGACAATCCTGATTCAGCATACAATTTTTATAAAGAGAAAAATAATAAGACTCATAACATTTAAAGCAGCAAAAATATTCTTCCAGGGGATGCCCTTTAACATTCTTTCTATACTTTTTTGTTTTGTTTTGTTTTATTTATTTGTTGTTTTTTGTTTTTTGAGACAGGGTTTCTCTGTGTAGTTTTAGTTCCTGTTTTGGCTCTCACTCTGTAGACCAGGCTCACTAGCAAAGATCTGCCTGACTTTGCCTCCCGAGTGCTGGGATTAAAGGCGTGGGCCACTGCCACCCGGTTCTTTCTATACATTTTTAAAGTTGCTTCTTAGAACCCTAAGATTTCTCTATATGTGAAGTTATTAAAAGTATTTTCCCTATTAAAAACTCATCTTCAAGATTTTTCAATTAATATTTCAAATCACAATTTACCTTGTGATCTATAAAATGATTTATATCAGCTGTTGAGAAAGAGAATATTTAAAAGCTTTGTTGTTATTTCTGGACAGACAATATTACTTTTCTCCCACCTTTTACAGGCGTTTGGTAGATGACCACTGCCATGGTGCACATATGCAGTTCTTGAATAGAATGGGATCGCATGTGTATTTGATTATTCTGATTAATATCTGGAATCTATGTAACTCAATATCTGAAAATTCCTACTTCTAACAGGTGACATTTTCAGCAGTCAGTGCATAGTATCACTCTCTGATTTATAGCAGCCTGAGTTGCAAGCCATAAATTTATCAAGTGGAAAAGAATAAAGAAGCCAGAAGAACCACTGTTAGGGAGTTTTTAGTTCTGTGTCTTGGGGGAGGGGGTAGTTTTACAATGACCAAGTTTAATAAGTTATTACCACATAATGCTCTTGCTTAGCCCTAAAATGGTGCCTACCTTCTCAATTTTATAGCCCTTTGAAATGGTTGGTTATTGTAGAAGAATGTTTTTTATTAAAAGGGAACAAAAACATTGAGTCTAGTTTTTCCTTGTATTGCTTTTTGTGATTATTTATTTATTTATTCATTGGTAAGGGAAAGTACTAAAAGCTTCCATGTTGAAAATATCTAAAAAACTGATGCTGTTTTTCACATGCTGTTCAACTACTCCCTTTATTTTTGAAATTGATGTGAAGGCAAATATTTATACTGTGTTGATTCTACTTTTTAAATTGCTTTCTGAAAGGAAAAGTGAAAACAGAAATAAATATGTTTGTGACTCTCAACATACAAAAATAATACATTTTTCAAGGATCATTAAAGCCTTGGATCTTGGCTGTATTTAGATAGATAGCATCAGAGTGACAATCTACAGCACCTTGTGTTTTAAACTCTTAGAAAAAAAATTAAAAAATAGTTTTGCTTTAATTAAGAAAACCGAAATTTTTATTAAAAGCAAAATCAACAGATAAATGTCTTTTCTTTTTCTTAGGCAATTTAGAGTTGTTTTTAGTATGATAAATCATAGATGTCTTCAACCCAAACAACCAAAATGATTTTAAAGAGCTAAATTTCGTTTTAGGTACAGAGCAGCTGAAAGTATTCTTTCAAAACCATAATATACAGTGTAGCAGGTCTTTTTTTGGACCATCAGCTCCTGAATAATAACTTGGAGACTTATTATTAAGTATGAAAACTGGACCTTAGCTTAGGCTTGTTCCCAACTAGCTCATAAAACTTAAATGAACACATTTATATTAATCCATCACATGGCTCATTACATCTCTTCCATACTGCAAGTTTGATTTCCTCCATGTCTAGCTGGTGAATCCCCTCCTTTCAGTTTCTCCCCCCTCACCCTTACTCCCACCCCCAAGCTCTTCTCACACCCTGGAAGTCCTGCCTATCCTCTCCTGCCTAGCTACTGGCTGTTTAGCTGTTTATCAAACCAATCAGAAGGTGCCTTAGGCAGATGAGGTAAAACAGCCACATCTTCTCAGCGTACAAAAAGATTTTCTCACAACAATGCAACACTTATTATAATGTTAACTCTGTCAGCATTTATAATGTACTCAAAAAATGAACCATTTCGCAATTCTAGATTTACTTTCTATCATCAATATTTCCTCTTTCATGTAAACCTCCATGCAAGAAAGAAAAGACACTGAACAGAGAGGGAAGCTAAGTCAAAGTCAAGGATGAGCTTGCTGACTTGTAAGTTTACCATATGCCTAGTCTCCTTCTTTAGTAGCAATTTGTAAATAGCCTGAAATTGGCAGGCAATCTGAGGTCCACATTTCATTTGATAGTGTTGTTACATTGGCTTGTTCAGAAATCAATAGTAACAAAGCATTCAGGAAGAGGGCAGTCACAAAACCCAGTACTAAGAGTGTGGCTCATGCTGACCTAGTGAAGAAGCTTCAACTGTGTTTGTTTGGTCACTGGTGCTCTGTGAAATCCAATGATGAACTTTGATTTTCAACCTTGGTCAAAAATATTGATTGACACACCTGTACTTCCCTGAAACCACCTGTGACTTCACAGAGGGGAAAGGAAGCATATAGATTTGGTTTCCTTAGCAACATCAACCTGCGTGCTACCCAAAAACAATGTATTAATATGATGCCAAAGGTATCCTGATTACTAGTTCCTGTGTAGAGAATATGCTGAAACCCTGACAAGAGAGTGTTTTCCCTCAAGTAAATCTAAGTTTTCTTGCTATTGGTAATTATCAATTTGATTAAATGGAAACAAAGAAATTAAATGGGATAAGTAATTACAAAGCTGACCACAGAACTAACTATTTCAATTTATTATTTTCCACTTTAACCTCTGTATAATTTAATATAAGTAATGGTTTCAAGTAAAATAATAATTTGAAGTAGTTACTTCTATAAAGGACTAAGGAAATTAAATGTTTTGAAAACAATTACAAAATTTACCCATTATAATAAGTTAAAGTATTATTAAATTGTTTATATTTTAATATTGCTTTGTGGGCTATTTGTCAATATTTTACTAAGAAAATAATTTCTAGTGTTTTATTGAAATTTTTTGGCATCCACATTCATCAGGAACATTGGCCTTTAATACTGTTCTCTTTTGGGTCTTTGGTTTGGGTTTCATGGTAATACTGGATTTGTAAAAATAATTGGGAAGTGTTCTTTCCTTTGGTATTCCATTGACTAATTTAAGGAGTATGGTGGTAGTTGTTTGAAAGTCTGAGAAATATGTACTGGACTTTTCTTAGTTGTGAGATTTAATTTTTTTTTTTTGCTCTTATATTGTTGGTCATTATGAGTCTGTTTAAATTAGTTATTTCATCTTGATTTAACTTTCATAGATCATGTGTATCAAAAAATCCATCCATTTTTGCATGGTTTCCATTTTAGTGGAATATAAAGGTTTAAAAGTAGGTCTTCATGATTCTCCAAATTATTTTTTTTCAGCATCTTGTGATCTCCTTCTTTCCTCTCTAATTTTATTAATTTGTATCTTCTCTTAATTTCTTTCAGTTTAATTAGCTAAAAGTTCAATCTTCTTAATCTTTTCAAGGACCAAATTCTTCATTTTCTTGCTTGTTTGTATGTTTTTGTTTCTATTTCATGAATTTCAGCCCTGATCTCTTCTCATCTCCTGTTTTGGCACATTATTTGGTCTTATTTTTCCAAGAATTTAGGTTGCATCATTAAGTTATTAATCTGAGATCACTCATACATTTTGATGCAGGCACTAGAGTTATAAAGTTTCCTCTTAGAACTGTCTTAATCAAGTTTTGTAGATTTAGGTATGTTGTATTTTCATTTTCATTCAATTCAGTGAAATTTCAAATTTTCCTTTAGATTTATTTGTTAAACTAATTGTCATTCAGTAATGTGTTATTTTGTTCTCATAACTTTTTAGTCTCTGTAGTTTCTTTTGCTGTTCATATACAGTTCTAATTTATTGTGGTTATATAGAATGCACCATATGATTTCAACTTTACTATATTCTTCTATATTAACTGTATTTGTTTCTTTGTGTCTGAATATCACTGATTTAATATTCATGGGCTGCTGAGAAGAATGTGCATTCTTCAGTGTTTAGATAGAAGTTTCTGTAGATGCCTATTAAGTTCATTTGATTTATGATACCATTTCACTCCAATGTTTCTATTTAATTTTTGTCCAGATGACCTGTCCATTTCTGTGAGTGGTTTTCTGACATCACCCATGTTTCAATGTGTTGCAGTTAAACTGTGTTTTTGATTTTAGCATTTCTTTTTCGGAAATTGAGTGATCTGTGTTTGGTGCATATAATTGTAATTTGATTGGATTGTTGTTTTAATGAGTATTAAGTGAGTCTACTTATCTCCTTCAACTAGTTTTTGTTTGACATTTATTTTCTTAGATATTAAAATAGATAACTGCTTGTTTTTATTTACATTTGCTTGGAATACTTTTTCCAGCCTTTTATCCTAAGGATCCCATTGTTGATAATGAGGTACATTTCTTGTAGGCAGAAACAAGACAGATTCCCATTTTATAATCTAATAGGATAGTATTGTCAATTTATTGGGGAACTGAGATCAATTTTATTAAGAGATAGTCTTGAACTCTATGTACTAATTTCTGTCATTTTGTTATTTTGTGGTATATTCTTAGATATCTTTTGATTAGTTGTTTTGTATTTGTTTACTCATTCCCAGTTAACTCTTGGGTATGTGCAAACAAAATTCAAAAACATATAAAAAAGATCATCCACATATGATCAACTCAGCTTCAACATATGCAAGTCAATAAATGTAATCAGAATATAAATAAATTATAAGACAGAAACCATAATATCATTTCATTGGCGTCAGAAAAGGACTTTGAAAAATTCTAACATCTCTTCATGATAAAAAGCCCTGGAGAATCCAGGTGACATAAAACAATCCCACAGCCAATATCATGCTAAGTGTAGAAAATCATTTTCACTAAAGTCAGGCATAAAACAAGGATATGCAGATTCCCCTCTGTTGTTCCATATAGTGCTTAATGTCTTAGCTAGAGTAATAAGACAGGAGAAAGACATAAAGAGAATACAAATGGGAATTCTTTTCTTATTATTCTTAAGACAAAATATCCTTATTTGTAGATGATATTATTACACATGTAAAAGACTCTAAATCCTCCACCAGAAAATTTCTACAATTGATAAATACATTGATCAAAGCATTGCTGCAAAATTAAAATACAGAAATCAATCATTAATCTTTCTATATACAAATGATAAACATACAAAGACTTCAGAGAAACAATAGCCTTAAAAATACTGTGTAGTAAATTTAACCAAGCAACTGAAAGAGTTGTGTAATAAAAAACTTCAGGACATTGAAGAAAGAAATACAAGGAGATGGAAAGACTTACTAATGCTAATTGATTGCAGGACTAATATCATGAAAATTGCCACTCTACCAACATATACTAGAGATTTAACATAATATTCATCAAAATCCCAGTGCAATTCTTCACAGAAATTGAAAGAAAATCTTAACATTCATATGGAAACACAGAAGATCCAGGGTAGGCAAAAAATGACTACCAATAAATCCATTGCTAAAGGTATCACCAGTCTGTTTTTAAGTTATCCTACAAGGATAGAGTAGTAAAAACCTCATTATAATGGCACAAAACAAACATATTGTCCAGGGGGAGAAATTTCAAAAACCAGACAAAAAACTAGAAAACAAAAAACAAAAAAACACTAGGTAACGTTGTTTTATATCTGTAATCCCAGGACTTAGGATGCTGAGGCAGGAGGATTGCTAAGTTCAAAGCCAGCTTGGCTACATAGAAATAGGCCAGCTTTAGCTATATTTGTACATTTTGACTCAGGTTGACAAGGCTAAAAGAGGCAAAGTGCTCAACCTGGCTGAGAGGAAAGTCAAGATTCACAGGATAAGATGTTCTGTTGTTGTGCTTGAGAGAGGGTCTCACTATTTAACACAGGCTGGCCTGGAAATCAAAACAATTCTGCCTCATGTCCTGAGTGCTGGGATTCCAGGCAGGAATTACCAGGATCATTCGATTTTGACTGTGTCCTAGCCCACTGTCCTGCTGTGACAATATCCAGGGCTATTGGGTAGTCTGAAGAACAGATGCAGCCAGCAGGTCTGGAGGCTGAGACTGTCAACACTGAAGCCCTAGCAGAACACTCAGAAATTCTTAAATCACAGATGTAATGAAATTGGCTTTCTGTCATTAAAGAGAGGAACTGTAGTGACTGCCTCCTTTCCCCATACCACCCAAGGTAATGGAGATTTAAGGGATCCTCTTCAAGTTTCTCTTGGTCCTCATTAGAGACACCAGAGTCCTGGGAACTCCTTGCAATTTTACAGGACTTTGTTTCTCTGCCTGAGAATAAATATTCTGTATTCTGTTTTTTAAAAAAGCTCACTCTCATAGAGCAACCTGATTTTTCACACACTCTGCTAGTAGCTGATTTTCATTATACAAGCAGTAAAAATGTTTTCCACAAATGTGTGTTTATTCCTAGGCGTATTCCTTAGGAAATATATCCAGAAATAGGATTTCTGGGGTCCATATGGATATGTTAGGCTCTGGATCATAGTAACAGTTTCCAATAAATAAATAATCTTGTCTTCTAGTATGGATTCACACTGACAAGGCATTAACTTCCTGTACAGAATCTTTGATAACTACTGAAAATGATATATTTTATTTACCCACTGATTATTACTATGAATAAACTCAAATATTAATTAGCCACTTGCCTTTTGGGTTTTATGAATAGTTTGTGTGTGTTGACCAATTATCTGAGGCTTCATTAGGTTATTTCTTCTCTGCAAAGTAGTTCAGTGCTTTCACAAATTAAGAATGCTGGCAGCCTGTTACATAGTGTTTCAAATTCATTTGCTTTTCTAACTTGGGTGTTTTTCTTGTATGTTGTTGTTGTTTATGTTGTTGTTATTGCTGCTGCTGCTGCTACTGCTGCTGCTGTTACAGAATGCCACAGCCAGACATTATGCAGAAAGTGAGAGGCACTGGAGCACTCAGCCTTAAATGGGATGTCTCCTCCAAATTCTTCAGTGATCAGGGAACCCTGCAGAAGAGGCAGAAACCCTTGCAAAGAGGAGCCCAGAGGGAATGGAATGGATCTTTTCCTTCTGTTTGTTTTTGTTTGCTGGTTTGTCCAATTCAAATGTGTTAGTTTTCCTCTATCTTACTATATTTTATTTTATTTCAGTTTATTGTATTATTATCCCTTACAGGCCTGTTAGTTTTCTAATGAGAAATAAAAAGGGAGGGAGTGGATCTGGATGGAAAGGAATGTGGGGGCATGGGGATCTGGGAGGAGTGGAGAAAGAGGAATCATAACCAGGATATATCATGTGGGAAAATAATCTATTGTCAAAATGGGAAAAAGAAAAACTTATAAGGAATTAAAAAAGGAGTTGGGTTCTAAGCCCAGTCTACCAAAAGTTCAAAATCCCAGCTCTATCACAGGCTGGTTCTAAAACCCTTGAGTATCTTATTTTCAATTCTCTATAGCAAGTATGTGACAGCAGAACCTGACTGATACATCTGTTGTGACAAAAGAATAAATAAATAAGTCTATTCTACATCACTTGGAATATTAGGAAAGTAACTTGTACTATCATATAGGTGTCTTCCATTGTTGTTTAGTGACAACCATGTTGCTCAGCTTTATATGAGTCTTAACATTGAATCTCCATTCTTGTCCTCCAGTAGTGATCTACTGAATATTAGTCAATACAATGTAATTCCACACTTGTTCTTGACAAGAAACCGAGTTCTACTGTACTAGGGACATTAGGTAAACCAAGTTCTACTGTATTAGGGACATTAGGTAAACTAAGTTCTACTGTACTAGGGACATTAGGTAAACCAAGTTCTACTGTAGTAGGGACATGAGATAAAACTCATTGTACCTTTCCCATTTAATTTTGCTTTTGAAAGTAATGCCTCGCCAAAATACTGGTTTTCTTGACCTCCAAATCAGCAGGCTGAAAGGGAGATATTGTAAATGTTAATACAAATGTACATGTTAAAGTAATTTCTAATTCATTTTCATTTCACACATCATTGTGTCTTCTGTGATGGCTTTGTCCAATCTACAAAACGGGATTCTAACAATACTATCACAACTTATAGTCTGTAGACACTTGCATGTAGGTGATATTTTTGAGTAGACCCTTTAAAATTCATTTTAGGTTCTTGGTTGCTAAGGTATGCAACATTTACCAAGAGAATATAATATAGAATCTGACTTTTTAATAAGAACATCCTGTGATAGAATATAAGTGGTTCCAAGAAGCAGATTTTGTGTAATTGCAGCCAAGTGTGGAACTCAAAGGGAAACCTGTGGCATTTTCTATCACTGTGGTTGCTGTGTTATGAGAAAAAGGGAACAAATTCTCCCAATAGAAAGAAATGTTATCAGATTACAGTGTGAAGTAGTGAAGTAGGAATCAGAGAGTGGAAAGAAAATGTGGACATATCCAGGCATGCCACCAGTCCACTAATAACATCTTTAAAATAGGTAGCTGCCATGTGTCACCCTGCCTGTTAATATGAGCACTGGGGATCCAAACTCAGGTATCTCTGTCTGTGCAACAGATACTCTACTGATTGAGCTATCTTCATCTTCATCCCTGCCTTGACTTGTTCTAAAGACACTTGTTTTATACATGTGATTCATAAAGTAACTTCTACCAGGTCAAATAAACTCATGAAAAATAAGCATTGTCAACATATTAAGGCTACCTCAGTTAAAAATGGTTTTAAATAGCATAACTTGACCTTTTGTTTCCTGACAGTTATTCATGTAACTAGAATCTTTCTCTTTGGAGCTTTTCTCTTTGGCCTGGTCATTTATAACTATAGACTTGGTGTCCCATAGTCCTTGGAACCACAACTGTTTAGATTTGAATTTTTTAATTTTGCAATATTATGTATATATAATAGATATGCTGAGAGACTAGAATCTAAGTACCATATTCACTTTGTTTCATATATGCCTTATACACATAACTTGAGGTGAAGGTTGCACAGTATTTTTAGTGCATCTGTGTTTTGACTATACACTTCATTAGAGATCAGGGTCTGGAATCTTCCATTGTAGCATCAGTCGGACTTTGGAGAATTTCAATTTCAGACTTGAATTAGTGATGCTAAGTTTGTATAGTAATCACTTACCCTCAGTGAGGTGTTTGTGACAACCCCATCCTGAGCCTGCAGACTAGTTTAATGCCCAGTAGATACCAAGATATCATTTAAACATCACTACTATAGAACAACAAACAAACAAAGGTGGCTTTCTTAATGGCATCTTCCTCCGGCAAGGCCACAGCACAGTAGGAATCAGCACAGGCGATCAGAAGTTCTGTTGCAGACATGAGCAATCGGAAACAAATTGCACTCTCCCCTAAGCCCCGACTCTTCCCTGTGAAGCAGTGATGTTAAACTCTTAACTCATATAATTATTATGTTGTATGTGAAAGATCACTACCCCTTTGATATGCCACAAATACTCAGAATAGCAGCTCAACCCAATTCTAAACATTCATGGTTTTCCAGGACCCTTCATTTAATTTCTATTCTAATTCAAACCAGATTTAATAATTCATACCAATGTTAGCATGAGCACATTGCTTTCCCAAAGTATGTGCAGTTTCAATAATGCCCTTTCATAGCACAGACGTATAGAAAGCCCTGGCACATACATATTTGATATATAATTCACTAAATACCTGGGGAAGTCATTTAATAAATGTCACTTATCTGAATAAAATTAATAACAAACACTGTGTGTCAGATGCTGTTATAAATGCATTACCTGGATTAATTTGTTTAATCCATACTATAAACTAACAGAAAAGGAGCTATTTATGTTCTCTATGCCTCAGGCAAAGCAACAGAGATGGCAGATTCCGCTCTGTTTCAGAAAAGTTGCCGGAATCATAAGCAGTCTGATTTTGTGCAGCTGTTCTTTGGATTGCCAGCTTTAGATGAAAACTACTAGGGACCACTCCAAATTCAGGCTGTGGAGTCCCACAGAATCATCCAGGTGGCTGGTTGGTAAGAGAGGTGCACAACAGCTGGAACTATAAGCTTTTACAAACAAGGAAGAGGTCAGCCTAATCCAACCCCAAAACTGTTAATCAAAACAACGTTTCTGTAAATCACTGGGGATTGTAAATGATAAAGGAAATTTCCCTCCTTTTAATTTTGACTCTCTTGATTTTGTGTATTCTCCAAGCTAAGGACCTTCATTTTTCATACAGATAGAGGGTATATCTATCAGAGAGTTGCAAATGTTGGGGATCTCATTCTAACAAAGAGACAGACTAAAGACAGACTTGTGTTGGATATATTCCATGGTTTTTGGTGACATTTTCACCATGAAAGTGACTGTGGTTCTTTTTATTTCTAAATCTGCAACTATAAATATGTTTAAATTGCCTTAAACTATGAGAAATATTAAATATTATTGAATTATCTTCAAGAAATGATCAGCATTTTTGTTAGATACTTTGAAGCATAATAAAAGAAGTATTTCAAATAGAAATGACATTTGGCAGAATATATAATGATTATACAATTAGAAAATTTTTGAAAAACATATGTATATATATATATATAATTTTCTACTACAGTAATGAAAGAATACTTCTAAAGGCATATGGTTATATTATACCTTCAATCAGGAAGCAGAAAACAGGGGCACAGATGACTTCCTCCTTTTTATGCAATGCAAGATTGAAACCCAAGGAATGATGCTGCCCACTTTTAGGGTGGGTCTTCCCATCGCAATTATCCCACTCATAATAATTCATCACAGGCATGTGCAGAGTTCTGTCTCCTAGGTGATTCTATATTCTGTCAGATTGATTATCAATATTAACCCTCACACACTGTGATTCTTGCTAGTCAATTTAACTATATCTGGTATAAACTACAATCCAGAAATCAAGAGCACTCAGGTGAGATATTTTCTGCTTGGTTTGAAGTGGGTGAATCCACTTCTCATCAAGATCTTTGAAGTAGGAAGACATACACCTTTGGTCCAGATCTTGAGGTGGGAAGAAATACCTTTAATATGGGCCATGCCTTCTAGTAGGAGTCTGCTTAAAGACACAGAAGAAAACTTTTGCTCTTTGCCTTCTTGCTAGCACATCCATTCCTTCCCTGGTATTGGAGCCTACTTCTTTGGGGCTTCCAGCATATACAGAAGACCAAATGAGACATCCAGCCTTGTGGTGCTAAGCAACTACTAGATTCTTGGTTTTCCTGTTCACATCTAGCCATTGTTGGATTAGCTGGACTACAGCCTGTATATCATTCCAATAAATTCCATTTGTGTGTGTGTGTGTGTGTGTGTGTGTGTGTGTGTGTGTGTGTGTGTCTGTGTGTAAGTGGAGAGAGAGAGAGAGAGAGAGAGAGAGAGAGATTCATTCTTTAACTTTTGTGACTCTAGAGAACACTGAGCAATATACATGTATTTGCACATAAAATGACTTTTTTTAGTTAGATGACTTTTAATGTTATGTAAATGCTAATAACAAATGACAGATGAGAAAAAATTGACCAAAGGGGAAAGAAAAACATTTTCATGTTTCAGAAGCAACAAGTTCAATTTTGAAAACTATTCAGCAGAACAGGAAAGGAAAACCAAAGAAAGACATTCCTTGTCCATTCAAGGATTGTGAATTCCATTCAGTTAGTGGTTCTGATACACAAGGGTATTGGAATCACCTGGAAGATTTGCTAAAACCCATCACTGAACCCCAACTTCTCTATGTCTGCATGACTAGCGAATTCCTCAGAACTGCTAAAGGTGTTTCTAAGGTCCACAGTTTGGGAACTTCTACTCAGAAAGCAACCTCTGAAGAACCTCCAACAGGGGAGAGATTCCCATGCAGACAACTCAGTTGTACTATAGAGTTCATTGTGGATTCAAAAGGAGGTTATGTAAAGGATGGCAAAAACTGTCTGCTGCTGTATGCTATGTCAGTGAAGAAGGGAAGGGATGGCCAAGAGCTTGTGAAAATTGATGATTCTTCTCAATGTTCTGACTGAAATACTTGGGTGAATGACAGTGATATTATCTGTAGTAACAGTTCTTTCCAAGAACTATATTAATGGGGAAATGGTGTAGGCACACAATGCCTGAGAGAAAATGGTGCCCTGTTGAACATTTAACAACTTTCTCCATATAGGAAGAGGGGCAGGTAGTAGAGAACACTGACAGAAGTGTTTAATAATTTACCTGTCCAATCAATGTAATGGCTCCAAAGAGGAAAGATATGTCCACAACATATCGCTATATAGTATTTCAAACAAAAGGCAAATTCTGAACCTAATAATGTCATACAGGTATGATGGACATGACTTTAAAACACCTTAAGTTGAAGGAATAACTAAGTTTCAGACAAGCCAAACCCAGGCCAGGGTATGTTTGTGATGCCAGATCACAGCCTAGGTGAGCAATGGACACAGCAGACAGTAGAGGTGTGAGTCTCGAGGATGTACACAAAAGGTCAAGTGTAGTAGTGCATGCCCTCAGTGCTATCACTCAGGAAGCAGATACAAGCAGAGCAGATCTCTGTGAGTTCAAGACCAGCCTAGTCTACACAGTCAGTTCCAGGCCAGATAAGACTGAATAATAAGAATAATCTGTCTTAAAGAAAAGAAAAAAAAAAAAGTAATGGAGAGAAGTGTGAAGGGGCAGCCTTATAAGACCAGGGGAGTTTCAGTGGGTGTCTAAACCACAACATGGAGGGCAGGAGTATAATGGATAGTTTTATGAGGTGAGGTTGGGAACCAAGCAGAGTGTGCTAATTCAACAGCTAGATTTCAATAAGTCACTTTATCATCCTGCAGAATACCTCTTTTACTTATGAATTATCACTGCTCATGGCCAATTTTTACTTCCATGTAGAGAAGGAAGTCACTTTCCTAAACATAAAAAGAGCTTCATTAACTTCCAAATACAAAATGAAAGCTTGAATGACCTAATATTAAATATGCAGGTTCTTTTGGTTTGGGTTTTGGACTTGGTCTTATATCTAGTACTTATGCATCCCAGGTTGACCTCATACTTGCTTTGAACAGACAGCCTTAAACTTATAGTCCTAAACTTCTGATCTTCCTTCTTGTGTCTCCAAGGTATGACATGGAAGAATGACAGGCATATGCCACCAGGCCTTGTTTATTAGTGTTAGGGATCCAATCTACAGCTTGTTCCATGCTAGGCAAGTACTCTACCAACTGAGCTATAACCCCAGCCCCTAAATATGCTTCTTGAAGCTATTAGTTGGGCTGCTCAAAAATAAAGGAGGTCATATAGTGTTGGAATTTCTGAACACTGAAGGCTGATTAGACTCTACTAACAAATTTGAGGACAACATGAGCTGCATAGTGTGATCCACCCTCAAAAGAATTAACTAAGAATAATAATTATCCTACCTTGTAGATCCCATAGCAACTAAATTCATTTTTATTTTCTTTTAAAGAAACTATCCAACTGTGTATCTGAGTATTGAATAGGACAAAATAGACCCCTCTTTTTTTTTTTCTAAATCCTCATCTATTTCTTGTAAGAAAAAAAAATCATTTCAAGTTCCTGTTTATGTATTTATTGTTCTTACACAGGTATGTAATAATTTAATGGGCAGAAGTGGTGGTTCATACTGTATTCACAGTGTGGGGGCAGAGACAGGGGTAATGCCACATCTTCACCAGCCAGGGCTACACAGAGAGAGGAAGGGACAAGCAGTGGAGGGAAGGAGCAAGGTGAAAGAAGAAACCAACCAAATTAATTTATTAAAGTCCCAAGGCTTCAGGAGGAGATCATAAGGAGGAAGATAATAATTTTTGTTTTCTTTACCAATTTTTACTCTAGTATTCTTTGTTATTTTTATCTGAATCTTGAAACGGCTTCTTTAAAAAGAAAGAAAAATGAATATCAGTTGCTTGGTTTCTATAGTAACCAAATCTAATTTCTGGATTTCTTCATGAGCTATGATCACGTTGAAAGCAAAAAGGACTCAAGGGTCTTGCAAAATTTATAAAGACCTGAACAAATAAGACTGGCATCTTTTGGCATTTGTTGGAAATGAAGCAGAACTGTGGCAATTCTGCACCCAGCCATAAGCCTCTCCCTTCAGCTTTCCACCTGCTATTTATATCAGATAGGATTTAATGACATGACACATACTTGAACATCTTTTAGGTCATCTTCTCAAGTTGCAAATAAACCTTTTTTTTTTTCAAGAGAAGAATGAAGAAGTCAGGATATCTTCACATAAACAGTTGCTCTAGAAAGCAGAAAGATAAATGTACTGGAGACGAAATTCTTCTTGCTTGTTTCTGGTAATTTAATCATTAGAATCAAAATAATTCAAAACCTAAGCCATGTGCTTGAAGTGGACACTGTAATAGTGATCTCTCTGGTAGAGTTTCTCTCTCCTAAGAAAGAATAAAAGGGGAACTAATTGAGGAGGGCATGGAGGACCTGGAGTCTTCCTCCTACCCTCTCGCCTGACAGCTGTGAGTTATGAGGTGTTACAGAGTAGAACAGAGTTACCATAAGAGCTGTCCAAATAACTTATGGCACTGAATCACAGCACCATCTTCAGGAGATAATTCATGTCACCAGTGAATGGTCAGTAATATGGATTTTTCTCCCAAACACCATATTTAACAGGCAACACCACTGAAAAGTGAATTTAATGGCAGAGTGAATTATTTAATAGAATTGAACTGTGGTCCAACATGGAATGAGAGCTGATTAAAATGTATGCAGATATGATAAAGTCATTTAAATTAAATGCTGGATGTGAGTAGCAAATAATAATCAGCCCACAGTGTTAAGATGCCAACAAAACCAAAGATTTAAAAAGTGTGAAGAATAACACTATAGAATTTGTACATAGTTAGCATTTCCTTTTCCTCATTACAGATGTAAGTTTAAATTAAATTAAGCTTTTAAATTAAATTCTAAATGTATATGATAGATATTTACCACAATACTTTAATATCGCTTCTACAAAAGTAATTACTTGAATAAATGAAAGTTTAATTTATGAATTAAGACTGTATTCAAATGGGAGTTACCATCATCTCATCAATGGCTAATTAATTAAGACAATTATAAAATGATGTAATACACAAGAAGACTGGTAACTTGTCAGTAGTGATTCCTTTTGCATATTACACAATGGGACTCAAAAGACATTAAGTAGCCTTAAGGCACATTGTCATTTGCCGTTGGCATTGACCTTGTGATCAGTGTGACATTCTGCCCTAATATGACTCCCCAACTCTGATCAATTGCTAGTATGTCCAGTCAGTTTATCTTACATGGATGGAGACAATTTTCTGCATTGGGTAATCTAGTATATTCTCTGTTCTGTATTGGTTTGAAGTTTTTCCTTCTGAAATTTAAGGATTGGTCAGAATGTCCTTGGTCCCTTTCCAGTTCAAATAATTTTCCATTTCACAGATTCTCTCAATAAAAGAGATAATTGTACTGGCCAGAAGTTTTATGTACAGGCATGCATCAAAGCAAAGAATAAGTAGCTAGCACAATATTACATGAAGTATTGAAAACGCTATGTACCCAATTTATCTCCAAATTGTCCTGTGCACTCATCATTTTCTTCAATTTCTATCCTAACACCCTAGCTCAGATCCTCATAGATATTTCATCTGCACTTTTCCATGCATTAGTTTACAATGTATTTCCTAACAGCTTCTTCCTCCCACAAGCCATCCTGCCTGCCTGCCATATCCTATTAATCACTTGAAGGAAAAGCTCCAATTAAGTCACACCTCTGGTCAAAGTCAACAACTGTCTATACAGTGGAATTGACTTCTCTCTATCTTCACGTTCACAGCATGGCTTTGTCTCATGCTAATGCTCTACAAAATTCTCAGTGATGAACAGGAGATCAATAAGTTCCAAGCCCCTTCCAGTCTGTCAGAGACTTCCTTTCTCCCACCTCATTCTGTGCAGACACAGTGTATAACCATGGCTTTGCTTGCCTGATTGCTTGCTAGTTGTTTTGGTATGCAGGATGAACACTCCCCAACATCTCTGTTAAGATAACAGCTGCTGCCCCCCTAGAGGTTGGCAGATGTACCAGGCCTTGGATGAAACGCTCAATTACTGCTGCACATTGACACCCAAGAGAGTTCCAGATTCCACTTGTAGATGAGAAATTTTCTCTCATATTTCTAATCTGATGCATCCCAGATCACGATGACTGATGTTTCAGGAATGAAAAACAGTATACTTTTTTAAAATGCAGAAATAAATAGAGGTAGAGTTGATTATATATATATATATATATATATATATATATATATATATATATCATAAACCATTTGTGGATTAGACACAATTTTCCTGAATTCCCTAATTCATCCTTACAGTTCTAAAACATATGAACCAGTAATTATTTTATTTTAATCTAATTCTATTTAAATTCCTATCATCTATGGTCAAAATAGGCTAAAATTTTTCATATATATACATATAAGAAAATAATATTCATTATATAACTAAATGCCCTTCTATTAAAACTAGGAGCAATCATCAATAATTTCTCCCACATATATTCATCTTTATAACTTATTTTAACCATATCCCTACTTATTGCCATCATATTGGTATGAGTTACCATCATATGTATTACTACAATAGTAATACTATACTCATGCTTTGTGTGCATGTGTGTGTGTGTGTGTGTGTGTGTGTGTGTGTGTGTGTGTCACCAACTCTGCAGCCAGACTAGAGGCCAACAAATTCTTCTTGCTCCTTCCTCCTAAAAAGTGTTGGAGTTACAGCGTCAAACCCAGGCACTGATGGTGTTTGTTGGGGATTTGAATTCAGGCCTTCATGCTTGAACAGCAAGTGATATTTACCTATTGAACAATCATTCCATCCAACTCATACTTCAATTACCCTCACAAAAAGGAAGTCAGACTTTATGACAATAAATACTACACATACAATATTTATAATATATATGTACTACCTTGTGGTGGTATTTTATTTGTGCACCCCAATGAAGTTTATCTGAGGATCAGAGGAAAAAGTCAGCCACTATAGTAAACATAGAGGTCAGGTAGTGGTAGCACACACCCTTAGCATTTGAGAGGCAGAGATTCATCTGGATCTCTGTAAGTTCAAGGCCACACTTGGAACAGAGCCAAGTATGGTGACACACTCCTTTAATTCCAACAGTAGTCAACCATAGAGATCTGGAGGTCTTTACAGACAGACAAGAAATGATATTCTTTGTGGCAAGTAGAAAGTAATATAGCTGGGTAGAGAGAAGAAGTGAGATGGCAGGGACAGAAAGGCATATAGGTGTGAGTATACAGGAAGTAGCTCTATCTTGGCTGAGGATTTCCTAGGGAAAGAACTTGTGGCTGTGGCTTATTCTGTTCCTCTGATCTCTCAGCTTTCACTCTGATATCTGGCTCCGGGGTTTTATTAATAAGACTCTTTAGCAATTTGTCTTACACTACCTTGGTTAAAATTTCTTAAAATTTCCAATTTCCACGCCCCACTCCTCACTTTTTGCATACCTTTCCAATTTTCATAAATCTGGTTGTATGAGTCAGAGCTCTGAATCACAGTTTCCCTCAAAAGTTTGTAACTGGGTTATTGATCTTACAAGGCTGGTGCGCTATAACTTTGGGGTTGTGCTGAGTTGGAATGTTGGAGATTTGGAACTAAATGATGTTGGACTATTTATACTTAATCTTACTAGCCACTCACCGCTCACCTAAGTCTGACCTGGCATCCTTTCATCTATCAGATGAAAACTTTTAAGTATATTAATTTAAAAGATCACTAGCTTCCACCAACCCTAAAGCTAAGATTGTCATCACATAATATGTGAACATACAGTGTCCTCCTGCTTTGCTGTGGAACATCTAGTTCATGTGCCCACCGAGATACTTTCAAAAATGCTTTCATTTAATACTTTGTTTTGTTGTGTTTTTCTGTGACTATAAAAGTTTGTATAATCTCTTTGATCCTGGAGAATGTTATCCAGGGCAATCTGAACCCATATTCTAGTGCCATGGCCACATATATTTGGCTCAGAATAAATGATATGCTAATTCCTTTTAAGGCGAGAGCTGTGTTTTGCATTGGCAGTTTGGGCACTTAAATGCTGGGCACTGAAGATGATCCCTCTCATTTGAGGAGCCACTGAACTGACACCTAGTACTGGCAGGGGCCCTTTGTGCCAGACTACCTGTGTAGTCTCTATTCATGGGCATTAGTGATTTCTCTCCAGATCCTGGAACTCTCTTTGGTGTTGCTGGTGGCCTGCGCACCTACTCTTAGTTTGCTGTTAGATTTCTTCTTCTTCTTCTTTTTTTTTTTTTCAAAAGATTGATTTGTTCTTATCTATTTATAGACAGTTTGGTCAAAGAAGTCAAATCATCTATTTGGTAGGATTCAGTCTCTTCTCCTGCCACTTTCCAGTGTCTAACTCTTTCTTGTTTTTTAACTTAATAATGCATCCATTTTCATTTGTCATGTCTAGATACTTCTTGGTATGGGGCTCTCCTCTGGGGTATGACCAACCTACCAAGAGCCACGCTCTTAAAGAAAACTGACTCATCCTCAGTCAGAAGACATCAACTCTCCATATCTCCTGAGTTAAGGAGGAGGGTTCATGAATCCCTTCCCACTCCATGCTAGAATGTTGCCTGGCTTGATTTTGTGCTAGTCTAATGTAATCAACTACATTTAATGTGAGTTCATGAATTCAGCCATCCTATCAAGTCCAGAAGACAATGTTTTACTCTGGTCCTCCTCAACCTATGGCTCTTACAATCTTTCAGTCTCCCTTTCCATAAGGGTCCTGAGCTTTGGAGAGGGAGTGTAATATAGATGTCTCATTTCTGGATGAGCAATTCTCATTCACTTATTCTCTGCAGTTTGACCATCTGTGGGTTTCTGTGTGAGCCATGAGCCACTGCACAAAGAAACTTTTCTGATGAGTTCTGGGAACTTACTGAAACTATAGGTAAAAATATAGGAATTTAAAGGGTAGTTTTACATTTATGTCCATCTAAGAAAATAATACTAGTTTCACCCCTGGGGCTTATGGGTTTCCCATTCACCGATTCTTGTCCAGATATTTAATATCTGGTATGTTTTTTCTGCGTAAGTCATACCTCAAGTCACATCAGAAAGCAGTAGATTGTGTCCATAACATTTGTGCTATTATTGCATCCATGGGTATATCTAGACCGGCTGGTCACAGGATTCACCTCTAGATAAGACTGTTGGTCAGTCTCACCAGCCCAGTACCCACACACAGAGCTCCACAGTACTATGAAAACTATGTAAAAGGGAAGAAGCTTCCTGTTCAGTATTGACTTTATTTTTCCCAATCTTGTGGCAAGTATGCATAGCATCTTCAGCAATAGAACCTTGCCATTGAGTTCTGGTGGGCAACCAAGAGCAATGGCAATGGACTGCATTGTTTGACACTTCAGAGTAACAACTCAAAGAGAAGCCATAGCACCCATGAATGGGTTCATTAGTACCACACAGGGCACTGGACTATTTATTTGACCACCTGTGAATATGGGATGAGAATAATTCCCTTGTAAGGTAAGTCCCATTAGATTCATGTATAAAATATACAATATAAATGATCTATACATGTATACATATATATATGAATCTCATAAAATAATAGGATTCCATATGCTTTTACAAACTTCCTTAGTGTTAGTTATCTCCCCACAACACTCTCCTTTCCCCAACCCTTCCACCCCTTTCCCTACTTAAACCTCCAAAACACCAGATAGCACAGAAGCTTGAAATTTTCAGGAAAGAAAAAAAGATACTGTAACAAAAATTGGATAGTTAAGGGAAGAAATTTTGGGGGAGAACAAAAATAACACTATTTGGCACATTTTTAAATAGTAGTGCGCACACTACTAAAAAGGTTTGCTGAGATTCTGAATTTTGTTAAATCACTTGAGATCACCTTTCGTGAACTTATAAACTATAGTTTTCTAACTTTTGCTAATAAATTCAAATTTCTATTTTTAAGAACATTTCCCTTTGACTACTTAGCTTTTAAAATGGAGAAAGAGAATTTTTTTAAACATAATAAGCTTCCTCTTCTGACCTTTAGTATTCATTTAAGGGATGTCTGCACTAGAGATACAAATTTTATGCATTGTTTCTACTAATAGCATACTCTCACTAATTATTTTATTCTATTTATGATTATTGTTAAGTTAATGTAATTGTCTACATGTCTTTTTGTCTGTTGGTCTACTGTTAACCTATAACTATGTTTCATACTTATATTCAAGACTGCAATTTAGAGACTTTTATATAATAGTCAAACCAACAAATAACTAGAGGTTTTAGTATTTAATAAGCAGGTGACTGTGGTTCATTTTGTTTCATGTAAGTTTTGACTTCTACTCTTCAAATTGTTGAATTTGATCCATTGTCTTAGTTTTAGTATAAATGTTAAGTCACCTTGTTTATCAGTATGTTTCTATCTGCTTCCTTTACACATATGCTGTATGGTATATTTATGTGATAACATTCCGCCAAACCAGTTTGAGGAGCTGGAAAGATGCCTCATTAGGTAAAAGAGCATGCTGTTCTCTCAGAGGACCAGAATTCAGTCCTCAGCACACACACACAGGAGGTAGCTCTCACAGCTGCCTGTAAGTCCAGATGTGATGTGTAGCTAGAGTTTTCCTGCCTGGCCCACAGTCAGGACAAATCTCTCTCACCTACCAGTCCCGCAGCCACTCAGACTCAACCAAGTAAACACACAGAGACTTATATTGCTTAGAAACTGTATGGCCATGGCAGGCTTCTTGCGATCTAGTTCTTCTCTATCTTAAATTAACCCATTTCTATTAGTCTATAAGTTGCCACATGGCTCATGGCTTACTGGTACCTTACCGGTACTGTCATGGCGGCAGCTGGCAGCATCTCTCTGCCTCAGCCTTCCACTTCCCAGAATTCTCCTCTCTCCTTGTCCTGCCTATACTTCCTGCCTGGCTACTGGCCAATCAGTGTTTTACTTATTAACCAATCAGAGCAACATGTTTAACATACAGAACATCCCACAGCAGTGATGTTCTGTTCTGGCTTCTATAGGCACTAGCACACACTTGCACATATGCACAGACATGCATACAAGCAAATAAAACATAATAATGCAAGTATTTTTAAAGCAGTTTGATTCAAATTGACTTAAAAGTGATGCAGGACAACAGTTATCAGATCTCTTATGAATTTTCAATTAACAAATGAAATTATTATAAAAGTAAATAGCCTCCATGTAAGCTTAGCCTAAATTCCTTTAAATAAATAAATAATGTAACAAAATGTTTAGGGCAGAATCTCCAGATCCAACTGCCCCAACAGACTAAGCTTGGTTACTTGTCCCAATATTCCAATTAAAGAGAAGAGTAATGATGAGGAGCAAAAAGAAGAAATTTTGTCAATGTAGCCAGTTTGAAAGGAAGAAATTAAAGAGCCCAGTAACCAAAATCCATCGTCAGAGTACTGACAATGGCATTGAATGTAAAAACTGACAGAAAGGATACAAGTTATTCATGATTAAGCAAAGCTAATGAGATATCTTCTTTATTAGTTCAGCCCTGTACATACAAGGTAGTCTGAAAAGCTCATGTTGAATGCAGACACAAGCTGGTTTTCAGGATAGGTTCTTTTTTCCCAGGAAAGTTCTCTCTTGTCCTTATTGTTAATTTCATTCAAAGGGTATGATTAGTGGTGGGGGCCTTTGCTGTTCCTGCAGTAATAAATGACTACAAATGTAAGGTCATGACTTATCTTTATGCTTTAAGCATTAAAATGATGATTAAATAAGTGATTAGCATGGAGTGATTAGTATGCTGAGTCAATCTGACTCAGAGTAAAGGAGCTAGACAGAGACTGAAAACAGAGAGGACAGACCTTTATCCTGCCTTGCACCTTTTTGACAACAATCCCTTAGTGCCCATTACAGTAAAATTCAAGTATTCAATAAATTAATTTGTTTCAACATTCTGATAAAGGAACCAGAGATAGCATAGACCTTTTCCCATTCTGTAGGCTGTGTTGCCCATGTTTGTGTTGCCCATGTTTCCAACATGGCTTTCTTGGTTGTCACTAAAACACAAGATTATTGAGTTAAAAATTATTTTTCTCATCTCAAAAATTTTGCAAGTAACATTGAGAGGAATTGTCAAGAAAAAATTCTAAAAATATGGGAAAAGTCAGGTTGGATAGCAAGCACAAGGCCCTAGGTTCGATCCTCAGCTCCACAAATAAAAAGGAAAAAAATGTGAAAAGTTAGACTCATAAAGTATGTTTTCAAAGAAGAAATTAAATAATTTTGGATGGAATTTTCCCTTTACAATAGCCACAACTGATATAAAATACCTTGGGGTTACTCTAACTAAGCATGTGAAGGACCTATATGACAAGAACTTTAAGTCCCTGAAAAAAGAAATTGAAGAAGATGTCAGAAAATGGAAAGACCTCCCATGCTCATGGATAGGCAGGATTAACATAGTAAAAATGTCGATCTTACCAAAAGCAATCTATAGATTCAACACAATGCCCATCAAATTACCAACACAATTCTTCACAAATCTGGAAAGAATAATACTCAACTTCATATGGAAAGACAAAAAACCCAGGATAGCCAAAAGAATCCTGTACAATAAAACAACTTCTGGAGGCATCAAGATCCCCGACCTCAAGCTCTACTATAGAGCTACTGTAATAAAAACAGCTTGGTACTGGCATAAAAACCTACATGTGGACCAATGGAATCGAATTGAAGACCCTGACATTAACCCGCACACCTATGAACATATAATTTTTGACAAAGAAGCCAAAAATGTACAATGGAAAAAGAAAGCATCTTCAACAAATGGTGCTGGCATAACTGGATGTCAATATGTAGAAGGCTGCAAATAGATCCATATCTGTCACCATGCACAAAACTTAAATCCAAGTGGATCAAAGACCTCAACATAAATCCAGCTACACTGAAACTGACAGTAGAGAAAGTAGGAAGTACTCTTGAATGCATTGGCACTGGAGATCACTTTCTAAATATAACACCAGTAGCACAGACACTGAGAGAAACAATCAATCAATGGGACCTGTTGAAACTGAGAAGCTTTTGTAGAGCCAAGGACATGGTCAACAAGACAAAGCGACAGCCTACAGAATGGAAAAAGGTCTTCACCAACCTCACATCTGACAGAGGGCTGATATCCAGAATAGATAAAGAACTCAAGAAATTAGACATCAAAATGCCCAACAGTCCAATTAAGAAATGGGCTATAGAACTAAACAGAGAATTCTCAACAGAGGAAGCTCAAATGGCTGAAAGACATTTAAGGAAATGCTGAACTTCCCTAATTATCCAGGAAATGCAAATCAAAATGACTCTGAGATACCACCTTACACCTGTCAGAATGGTTAAGATCAAAAACACAGAAGACAGCTTATGCTGGAGAGGATGTGGAGCAAGGGGATCTCTCCTCCACTGCTGGTGGAAATGCAAGCTTGTACAGCCACTTTGGAAATCAATATGGCACTTCCTTAGAAAATTGGGAATCCATCTCCCCCAAGACACAGCTATAGCACTCTTGGGCATATACCCAAGGAATGCTCAATCATACCACAAGGGCATTTGCTCAACTATGTTCGTATCAGCATTGTTTGTAATAGCCAGAACCTAGAAACAACCTAGATGTCCTTCAACTGAAGAATGGATAAAGAAAATATGGTACATATACACAATGGAGTACTACTCAGCAGAGAAAAACAATAATATCATGAGGTTTGCAGGCAAATGGATAGATCTAGAAAAAATCATCCTGAGTGAGGTAACCCAGACTCAGAAGGACAAACACAGTATGTACTCACTCATAGGAGGATACTAGATGTAAAACAAAGATGACTAGACTGCTACACAACTCCAGGGAGGCTACCTAGAAAACAGGACCCTAGGAAAGACCCAGGGATCACCCAATGACAGAGAAATGGATGAGATCTACATGAACAACCTGGACGACAGTGGGAGTAATGAAGGGCAAGATTTGAGGGAAAAAAAGCTTAGGGGAGCAGGAGATCCCAGGTGGATCAAGAATGAGGAATAACAGACCATGATAAATGAAGACCACATGAGAACAGGAATAGGCATAGTGCTCGAGAGGTCCCCAGAAATCCACAATGATATATCCTCTGTAGTCTGCTGGCAATGGTGGAGAGAAAGCCTGATCTGACCTAGTCTGGTGATCAGATGGCTAAACACCCTAACAGTCATCTTGGAACTCTCATCCAATAACTGATGGAAGTGGATGCAGAGATCCTCAGCCAGGCCCCAGGTGGAGCTCCAGGTGTCCAACTGTCCAGAAAGAGGAGGGTCTGCAAGAGCGTGAATTGTTGATTCCAAGATTGGAAAAAGCACAGGGACAAATAGCCAAAGGAATGGAAGCACATGAATTATGAACCAAAGGCTGTGGAGCCCCCAGCTGGATCAGGCCCTCTGGATAAATGAGACAATTGAATAGCTTGATCTGTTTGGGAGGCACCCAGGCAGTGGGACCATGATCTGTCCTTAGTGCATGAGCTGGCTGTTTGAAACCTTGGCCTTACACAGGGACACTTTGCTCAGTATAGAAGGAGGTGACAGGACCTGCCTGTACTGAATCCACCAGATTTAAATGAATCCCCAGGGGTGCCTTGATCCTGGAGGGCATGGGAATGAGCAGAGGGGCTGAGGGGAAGATGGGGGTGGGGTCGGGAGGGAGGAGGACAGGGGAACCCATGGCTGATGTATAAAATTTAAAACACATAATAATAAAGAAAAAATACTTTTGGATAAGAAATGACTTTGTATGATAAAATAATATTGAGTTCTAACATAAAAGATTTTTCAAAAATGGAAGAGAACAGGTGAACATAAAGCTAAGGTATGTCATACAGAGATTTGTCAAAGTCAAAACTGCTAAAAAATGGTATACGTATGACTAAGTTGTCTATAATTAAAGGTTTAAAAAATACCTAAGGCCAAAATTTAAAACCTGATGCATAACTGGATCCTGAGTCTGTATACCAAAATATGATTTTCTTAAAATTTTTATTCTGCCTTTAGTAATAACCATTTTCTGAGGAATTTCCCCAGAAAACTAACTTATAGAACAATAATTTTATTTTACTCTTTACTAAAATGTATTAGATTCTAACCAGATGTCTCCAACACAAGAAAGTAAGTATGTCTTAGCAGTGCTTCCCCCCCGCCATTGGATTGAAGTTCTCATTTGTCACAAAACCCCAAATTTAACAATTAAAAAAATCTATTATAAAGAATTGTTTGTACTTAGAACATTACTGCTCTATCAAATTACACTGTTTTAGTGGACCAGATCTTTTGAGCACCATTACATCACAGAGGTTAAATCAACTCAAATTTCATCACCAAAAGAGTAGTAAATTACACTACATTAGAAATATGTAACACTCGGAATATCAGAATGTTCAAAACTAGAAGTGGGTCAGAGAGCCAAACAGTCATGATACCAAGTGTCATGACTGCTTATAGATTTGATTACTCTACTGTGGCTATCCATTAAATCAATTTAATTGGTACATATTTGACAAATCTCTTCCCTAGGTTCTACTTATTGCCTTAGAAGATGAATTAATCATTTTATCAATACCCTAACACAATCTAAGTTTACACAGTGCCTCCCTTCCCCTTTTTTCACTTTACAGTACTGTATCATGGGATAGTTTTTAGTCATAAGGACACAAAAGGGAAGGAAGTTTCTATGATTTTCATATACCTTCCTACCCACCAACCCACTGCTTTCTCCAAAGTCAAGCCACAGTTTAACTCCAAAGGCACATAGTAGTAGTATTAGTAGATGATGTAAATATACTCAAACTCTAACATGATGTGTTTAGTATTTGATAAAAGTATGATTAGTATCACTTTGTATCCAATGATTTAGTCCCTCTAACTTCATACCAAGAATAAGACATCGGACAGACTCACTTCTTATCAACAGCTATGTAATGTACTTCCCTAAATCAGAACTCCTCTATCAAGATGGTAAGTAGATACAGTCTCTACTTGAGCTTCTAGAAATATAAGCCAAGATAAACTTTATTTCTTTAGAACTTGCCCGCCTTGGTATTCTATTACAGTAACACCAAACTGAATAATACAGGAGGCTTTGTGAAAATAACACAGAAGCCAGTGAATTACTTCCCAGCTACAGTGAGCCACAATCCCACATCACAAGGTGTCTTGTTTTAGCCTCAAAAAAAGATTTCTCAAAATCAAATACTGTAGCTAATAGGAAGTCTCTGGAAAAGTTGATTCCTAATCGGTAACTGATCTTTCTTTTCATTTCAAACCATAGCTATGTACAGAGGATGGAGGTGCAGTTAGACTCAGTGGGTAAGAGCATTTGCTCTTGCAGAGGACCTAAGTTTGGTTCCGAAGTCCTCGAAACTCCAGTTTCCAGGAGATTCAGTGCTCTCTTTTGACTTCTGTAGGCACCAGGCTTGTACATGGTGTACCTATATACATGTAGGCAAAACACTCCTATGAATAAAATAAATCTAAATTTTTCAAAAGTCATCTTAGAATTCAGCACAACAGTGAATCTTCTCTCAAAGGGCTCCTAGAAAGGAGAGGTACACCTTCAAATCATTTTCCCAGCAGCACACAGTCCATCCTACTTGCAGGTGCACATACTTCTTACACACATCTTTCCTGAAGTGAAAACTCCTCTGCTATTCATGTCCCCATGCCAGAGAGTAAGCACAGTGCCCGCCATATATGCACCATGGATGAATGGGTACATACACAAATAAAAGAGAGCAAAATTATTTAAAAGAAGAAGAAGAAGGAGGAGGAGGAGGAGAAGGAGGAGGAGGAGGAGGAGGAGGAGGAGGAGACAAATCTCAGTATGTACTGCTGTGGATATCGCTTTGTGTAAATAAAGTTCTGATTGGCCAGTGGCCAGGCAGGAAGTATAGGCGGGACAAGAGAGAAGAGAATTCTGGGAAGTAGAAGGTTGGAGAGAGACACCGCCAGCTGCCGCCATGAAAAGCAACATGTAAATACACTGGTAAGCCACAAGCCATGTGGCAAAGTATAGACTAACAGAAATGGGTTAATTTAAGATAGAAGAAGTAGATAACAAGAAGCCTGCCACAGCCATACAGTTTCTAAACAATGTAAGTTTCTGTGTGCTTTCTTGGTTGGGTCTGAGTGACTGTGGGACTGGTGGGTAAGAGAGATTTGTCCTGACTGGGCCAGCAAGGAAAACTGTAACTACAGTGTACATTTTTGTTGTGAATTTTAGGACAAAATTTCCAGATTTGTTATGTTCTCTTATCATTTCGTCAAAGGACAAGCACTCAAATGACATTTTATAAGCATGCCCATATTTGAGGTGGCTCAAAATACAACTCTATCAAATTCCACAGGTACCTGGAGTGGAAGGATATAAGTTTATTTCTAGGAGTGTTGTGATCTTGCTGCCTCAGCCTCCGCAGTACTGGGATTACAGGTTTGTACCAATAGAGCTGCCATGAAGGTCAGATGCTCTAGAACATCCATAAGAGAATGCCTTAAAAACTATGAGCAGGCTATATTAAAGATGATGCTTTTCAAACACATGAAACAAAACAGATATGTAATATTTTTGATAGTTATTCCCATTTAAAAAGAAAAACACCCAGTAAAATGGCGCTTCCTTAGAAAATTGGGAATCCATCTCTCCCAAGACCCAGCTATAGCACTCTTGGGCATATACCCAAGGAATGCTCAATCATACCACAAGGGCATTTGCTCAACTATGTTCGTATCAGCATTGTTTGTAATAGCCAGAACCTGGAAACAACCTAGATGCCCTTCAACTGAAGAATAGATAAAGAAAATATGGTACATATACTCAATGGAGTACTACTCAGCAGAGAAAAACAATAATATCATGAGGTTTGCAGGCAAATGGATGGATCTAGAAAAAAATCATCCTGAGTGAGGTAACCCAGACTCAGAAGGACAAACACGGTATGTACTCACTCATAGGAGGATACTGGGGCCAAGTTGGGCAGGTCCTCTCGGGATGGCCTGTGTCCAGCCATGGGACCCAGGAGCAGTTGCCTGTCTGGCTCTATTCCCATGCACTGGGAATATTTTCTTATATGCCACTTTTTGCAAAAGGCAGTATCTGGCTTGTTATAATAAGTGATCAAGTCTCACAAATATGATAAAAATCAGAAATGTATCAGTTATTGGATGAGATCTACATGAACAACCTAGATGACCATGAGAGTAATGAAGGGCACAACAGTAATTGATGAGGGCTTATTTTTTTCCCTTTATTATTATGTGTTTTAAATTTTATACATCAGCCATGGGGTCCCCTGTCCCCCACCACCTTTCCCCTCCCCTCCATTCCCATGTACTCCAGGATCAAGGCACCCCAGGTGGATCAAGAACAGAAAGGGAGAATGAGGAATAACAGACCATGATAAATGAAGACCACATGAGAACAGGAATAGGCAGAGTGCTCCAGAAGTCCCCAGAAATCCACAATGATACATCCTCTGTAGACTGCTGGCAATGGTTGAGAGAAAGCCTGATCTGACCCAGTCTGGTGATCAAATGACTAAACACCCTAACAGTCATCTTGGTACTCTTATCCAATAACTGATGGAAGTGGATGCAGAGATCCTCAGCCAGGCCCCAGGTGGAGTTCCAGGTGTCCAACTGTCAAGATAGAGTAGGCACTGTAAGAGCGTGAATTGTTGAATCCAAGATTGCAAAAAGCATAGGGACAAATAGCCAAACGAATGGAAGCACACGAATTGTGAACCAAAGGCTGTGGAGCCCCCAGCTGGTTCAGGCCCTCTGGATAAGTCAGACAATTGAATAGCTTGAACTGTTTGGGAGGCATCCAGGCTGTGGAACCAGGACCTGTCCTTAGTGCATGAGCTAGCTGTTTGGAACCTTGGGCTTACAGAAGGACACATGCTCAGCCTGGAAGTAGGGGACAGGATCTGCCTGTGCTGAATCCATCAGGTTTAAATGAATTATTATTATTATTATTATTATTATTATTATTTATTATAAAAATAATAAAAATATTCCTTTTCTACAGTTGCTTTTGTTTATCTGGCATTTTCATTATCTAATTTAAAAAGTCACAAAAGTTTTCAATGATCATTATTTCCAGTGGTCAATGTGATTGCTAAATACAGAATTATCCTTTATTTAATTAAGACATGAATTCATGATTATTTTAATCATCATTAGTAAAGTAAGATAAAGCATTAAAAATATATATAAATAGATTGAAAGAATTTATGATAACTAGGCAATCTTTATAGAGGACAATTCCTCAGAGGACAAGAATAAACACAACCAAGAAGTCACAAGTACAAATAAACAGATAATCAAATGAAATCTGAGAAAACACCATAAAATAAACAAAAGGACAGGAATTAACTCACATCTTTCAATAATAACTCTAAATATTAATGGTTCAAATTTCCTAGTAAAAGGACACTTACTAAGAGATTGGATTAGAAAACAGGACCCATCTTTTTGCTACTTACAAGAAACACCCCTCACAACTTACTATAGACTCAACCTTAAAGGTAAAAGAAAGAAAAGGCATTCCAAGCAATATAATAACAAACAAGCTGGGAATATATTCTAAAAATAAACCTTATACATTTTGAAATAACTGCTTCAACTTAATATAGGCATAAAACCTATTTATATAATTATTATAGCTGATATTACTTATTAATAAAGTTGAATATGCATTAATATTAAAATATCAAAATAAGGTATTAGGTTAACTCTCATTATCTATACATATTTATCTAAACACCAAAAAATATTAGTTTAGTTTATATTGTGACTTTCAAATTGCTAGAAGACAAGAATCCTACCATAAGACCTGTGTGATAAAAATGAATGTAAAGTATCTCTTAAAGAATAATCAAAACAGGATCTTTTTGCTTCCAGATTCCAGTTCCATTTCCCACTATCTTAGGACCTCATGAAAGTCTGTGTTACAACACTTCTGCTTGTCCCAGTTTTTGGCAGTCTTTGCATTAGAAGAGATTGATTGAAACTAACATACATTAAATAGTAAAATATAGCTCTGAAGAATATTTAGGAAGGGAAATGTATTCTTTAAGAACAGGTCCAAACCCCGAAGGTCACACATGGTAGATAGTCACTTATAAGTGGATATTATCTGTAAGGTAAAGGATAACCATGGTACACATCACAGACTTAGAAAGGCTAACAATGAGGGCTCTAAGGACATACTAATCTCCCTGGGAAGGGGAAATAGAACAGATTAGAAGGAGGACTGAGGACAGGTAGGTAGGAGAGCAGGAAGGATCATGTTCGGGGGGAGAGGGAATGGAGAGCGTGCTGGGAGAAAGGACTGGAATTGGAGGGCATTTGGGGGAGCAAGGTGGAAACCTAGTGTAATGGAAATTCCCTGGAATCTACGAGGGTGACCCTAGCGAAGACTCCTAGTAATGGTGGATATGGAGCCTGAACCAGCCATCTTCTATAACCAGGAAAGGCCTCAAGTAGAGGGACTGGGACACCAACCCAGCCACAAAACCCTTGACCTACAATGTATCCAGCTTTCAAGATGTGCTGAGGTGGTGCAGAACGTGGCCAACCAATGACTGTTCTAATTTGAGGCCCACACCAGGAAAGGGAGCCTATGCCTGACACAGCCCGAATGACCAGAAACTGGAAGCTGGATAAACCAGAGACCTATGACAGAAAAACATCAATAAAATGATTCCTAATAATATTCTTATGTATTCATAGATTGGTACCTAGCCTAATTGTAATCAGAGAGACTTTTGATTAGAGCAGATGCCAAAATCCACAACCAGACAAACATTAGGTGGAGAGAGATCCCAAATTGGAGATCTCCATCAGTTCCCTCCCCTTGAAGCTCCAGGAACCTTGTAGAAAAGGTAAAGGATGAATTGTAGGAGCCAGAGGGGGTTGAGGACATGAGGAGAAAATGATGGCCCACAGATGTCAAGTTAGTAAGGCTCGCAGGGGCTCACAGAGACTGAAGCAGCAATCACTAGCTTGTATGGGTCTGGGGTAAGTCCTCTGCATATATGTTATGGTTGTTAACTTGGTATTTTTGTAGGAATCCCAACAGTGGGAGTGGGAGCTATCTCTGACTCTTTAGTCTGCTTTTCAAATCTTTTTCCTCCTACTGGGTTGCTTCGCTGAGCCTTGATGTGAGGGTTTATGGCCCAGTATTATTGTATCTTGTTATGCCATGTTTGGTGGATATCACCGGGAAGTCTGCTCTTTTCTGAGAGATAACAGAAGGGAAGTGTGTCTGAGAGAGAGTGGACATGGGGATAGGGACTGGGAGGAGAGGGGGAAGGGAAGCTGTTGTTGGGATGTATTGAAAACAATATATAGATGATAGATAGATAGATAGATAGATAGATAGATAGATAGATAGATAGATAGATGAGATACATACATACATACATACATACATAGATTGATACATAGATTCACAGATACATAGCTAGATACATAGATGTATACACAGATAGATACATAGTAGATACACAGATACATAGATATATAGACAGATAGACAGACAGACAGGATCTGTAAGTTTTGCTTCTGGTTTCTAGTTCCCTTTCTCACTGTGTCTAGGGATCTCAAGAAAGTTCATTACAACGCTCCCACTTCTCACCGTTTTGTGGCAGCTCCTTCATTAGAAGAAACTGACTGAAACTAATGTATATTAAATAATACAATACAGCTCTGGAAAATATATGGGGGGAGGAATGCCTTCTCTAATGACAGATCAATTGTTATAAATGGCAGGTATATCAGCATAAAACTGTGGATATGATTCATGTAACCCACAGACCGAACAATGCAACAGCCACTTAAATGGTGTAAGCAGAGACGACTTGAATTTCTCTCTAACCCTTTTACACTGCAGGTTCTGAATTTGAGTTGGCAAGCAGCTACAAATCTCATAATTTCATCTGTATGTGTTTTGTCATCACAAGAATAAGACACAAATTTTGACAGATAGTTCTTCCATCAAACAAGAGAACAATGGCAATCAATGATTTCCGAGTATTCTGTCAGGGAGCATTCATTCATTAAAAGACACAGCAATCAAAGTATAGTCTAGCCAGTTGTTGTTTGCATTCCTATAACCACAGCACTCATGAGGCTGTTAATGTATAATGACTTCAAAACCACCTTATCCAGCATAGTTGGAGTCTGTCTGAAAAACACAAATGTGAATAAGTACGTCTACAAATATTTATGGAATTAAATTGATGGAAATGTGTACTGTTGGCTTTCTGTCACCTTGACACAATCCTAGGCATGTCTGGGGAAAGGCAGTCTCAATCTAGAAAATGCTCCCATATAAGATTAGCCTGGAGGCAAGTCTATGTGGTGTTGTCTTGATTAACAATTAATGTGGGAGGACCCAGCTCACTATGGGCAGACCCATCCCTAGGCAAGTGGTCCAGTGTTATAAAAGAAATCAAAATGATCAACCCAGTACTCAGCATTCCTCCATATTTCCCGCTTCAGTTTCTGCTACCAGATTCCTAACCTGAGTTCCAGCCCCAGCTTCCCTCACTGATAGAGAAACATAAGATGGAAATTAAACTCTTTCTTCCCCATGTTGCTTTTGGTCATGGTGTGGTATTACAGAAACTCTAACTAAAACAAAGAGGAAAAACTTCTTCCTGATTCTAATTTTATTTGAATAAAATTGAGTACCCTTTAAAATATGAGTAACTAAGGGGTTGGGGATTTAGCTCAGTGGTAGAGTGCTTGCCTAGCAAGCGTAAGGCCCTGGGTTCGATCCTCAGCTCCACAAAAAATAAAATAAAATATGAGAAACTAAATTAATATAACAAATAGAATTAATTTCACTATTCTGCAAAATCCCATAATTTCTGTGTTGCCAAATTTTCATGTAGTGGTTTAAAAAATTTATCATCAAATCTCTACTTTTTAAAACCATAAATAGAATAAATGTTAGCTTTAATTTTTAAATTATATGTAGTCATATTAGCTTTATAAATTATATCAATGGCAGCTACAAATGTGATTGTTGTGTACAGAACAATTTTTGTGGATAAATACTTAAAGCTATTATAAATCTATGACCCTCACCATGAACAACTTAAGAACTACTATCTTTAAGCCAAGACTTTCTAATGCACATCCCAAAGACCCAATTGGTAGAATCTGCATAAAACAATCTTATGATAGAATTCTAGTATTCTACTAATTTTACTGAATTAGGACAAATACGTAGGTGTTTGCTCAAAAGCCTCACCATTTTCTAATAAATGAGAAACATTCAATATGTTGTGAAATTTAAAAATAAAGGACAGAACGTAAGGGTAGTGAAATCATGTCCACTGTAACTACAATACTACTTTTGTTCAATGACTGCATGAAGAAAAAGAAAATATTTTATGAGTATTTAGCAGAATTTCAGTTTTAACCAAACAATTATATAATTCCCTTAACAGGAAATTACATCGATAGTTATATTTAGATTTTAATAACCTAAGGATGTATTAGTAAGGAATATGTGGTGGTTTGAAAGAAAATGGCCCCTGAAGGGAATGACACTATTAGGAAGTATAGCCTTGTTGGAAAAAGTGTGTCCCTGTGGAGGCAAGTGATGAGGTCTCTTTTGCTCAAGATTCCCTCAGTGTGACTTTCAGTAGATTTCCTGCTGCATTCTGGCCAAGATGCAGCCAGCACCATATCTGCCTGTACACCACCATGCTCCCCATCATGACAATAATGCACTGAACCTCTGAAACTGTAAGCAAGCCATTCCAGTGAAATGTTTTCTTTATAAGAGTTTCTGTGGTCATGGTGTCTCTTCACAGCAATAAACACTCTAGATAGGATATAATTATGAACTAATTTAAGCAGAAATTTCCTCCACTTGACACCACAAAATGTTCTAAGAAGATTGTAGAACTATGACTTTTGATTTCACATGTGTGAATTTTCCACACTGATCTTATTAAGTAATCATATTAGTTAAAAATAAATCACCATGGTGTTTTAAAGTTGAAGATAAAAATCAAATAAAGAATTAAGCTATTGTAAGCACTATAAAGGCATAAACATTTATCTTCATTTCTCTAATCATAAATTCTCCTGAAGTAAAATGTAATCTCTTGTCCTGTTTGAAGAAATATTCAGAGCCATTGAATTCAACACATTGCATTCATTAGTGCTGGTTTTGGCAAGATGCCAGACAGGAGAACAAGGCTCTAATTTTGAAACACTCTTGAAAGCTTATTATAGCCTAGGCTGAAATACAAAAGTAAAACAGACAGATCAAACACACCTGAATTCTAGCATCTACTTTTATATGGTCCTCACTGATCCCCAGAGATGAATTTGATTAAACAGATAAGCAGAAACTGTATTGCTGGTAATTTGTTTCTAGGATAAATCTATGCTTCAAACTGAGTGATAACAGTGTACTAAATTCAGTCTGACATTGAATTTTATTAAGTGTAAGAAATCACCATTGTTTGGCCAATATTGGCATGCTTTGCCATGAAGAAACTTCATGCAATAAAACCACAAATTTAATATGATTAATAAGTCTAGTGAAGATAGAAGGGTGGATTAAAAATGATCTGTGGGATTTTTTTCTTTATTTCTTCACTCACTCAAGAGACAGTTCTGAGAAAGAAAAGAAAGGACTCCCTTTTCCATATGCACATAAGTCAACACCAGAAAATAGTAAAGGTTGTGGTATTCTAGGTCTGATGTGGTTGAGGATGACTGCAACCCTATCACAGGAAACAGGTACTGTACAACTGAGAGTTAGAGGCTAACCTGAGATACACAGAAAAGAAAACCTATCTCCAAGACAAGAACAAGGAGAATGATGGGTCAAGCTGGTGAGAGTTTGCTTGTATGTTGTACCTAGAAGGAAGCAACAGAATGTTCCATACATAGCAGATTCTTGACACCAAGCAGACAACTACAATTTTAAGTATAGATTCAAGTTTCCAGGTGATTTTCTTGGTATAGTATAAAAAACCAACCATTGAAGCATTCTATAACTTGAATTTTAGATTGGATAATCTTGATTATTTGTTTTTCTGACTTGAGATAATTCAAATGACTATAGGTTTCTCATTTCAAATAGTTTTGTTGAGTATCAGTAAATAAATTATACAATTCCCAAATGGCTTTAATTTATATACTTCTTCCACTGTGAGGCAGAAGGGATAATTATTACCAATTTATTACCCAAGAGGAGAGTCAGTTCTTAGAAATAAAATATTCACCAAGGTTTGCTGTATCTGATTTCAAATTGTCCATTACAGATTAACACTGAGTTAGGGATACAGGAAAATTTCCTGTCCAACAGCCTGCTAAGATGCAACATATGGACAATAAAATGACTTGGCAAAATAATTTAGAGACTAAAATGTTGTGAAATGCTGTAACCATGGCTTATGCTAATAAGCAAGGCTTTCTATAATGATCTCTAGTGCCACAGTCACAAACACACTTCTCTTGCTTATGTTTTTTTTTTGTTCCTTTTCTAACTTTACACAAAAATTTTCAATCCCATAGCTGGACCATATTTTATGGCATCTATCTCTACTGTTTTGAGCAAGGCTAAGGAAAACATACTGCAATGTTAAATTATTTGAAGTTGAAATCCTTATGCATATTCTATTTTATTAGCTGTCTAGTGATTGAAGTAGCTTCTTTCTTAGAAACATAGAACTATTTTCTGACTGAGCAATGAAGCTAAAAATAAAATATGAGTACATGGGGATTACACTTGTTCAAACTCTATTAATTATTCTGGAACTCCATGGGATTTAATCAATATTTAGCATATGCTCTAATAAGAAAATAGACAAATGAAATATGTACTATATTTTTTTTAAAATTCACCAAGTTTTATTCCTTTCCCACATTTTTTATGTAGCACACACAAAATTGATAAAAGAATTTGCGGGGAAAATTACATTTCCACATTTTAATATACAAGATGTCATTTTGTAGATGTACTCAGGAAGGTGACATAACATTTAAGCTGTTTTTTCAGAGAATGATCAAGCTAAACTCAAAGTGCCATTCTCTTTGTCCTTATAAATTAACCCCTACATTTCAGGGAAGAAACTAACACACTTAATCCTTTCTTTCAAAGATTTAACTGAATCTGAAATCCCAGGGACTCTTAACTATAGAGAGCTTACATTCATACATTACTTAGAAACAACAATACATTCCTAGAAATATATCATCTGGTGATGTCATCATTGTGGAATATCATATTATGTAGTTACACTAACAATGACAGCTATGATGTTATTAGATGACTTCATCTAATGGGTTCATCATAGTATGTTCAGCTCCACATTGACTAAAATATCCTTAAATAGTGGATGATTCTATAAGAATTTAGAACCAGTAAGAGCTTAATGATAAGTGCTTCCTCATGTGTTTTCCCTTCTATTAACATTCAAATCCCTTATGCATTGGATGGAAATCAGAATGATGCTTCCTTTCAAGAGCTGACATAATGAACCTTATAAAGAACACAGTACTAGCTGTCATAGTAAATGTGCAATAAATTTTATTATCATTCCACTGGATGATAGGAGTCAATTTTAAAGTATGCTAAACGGTACCTTCAGTGAATATTTACTGTTATGCCAGGCATTGCCTGACAACCCTACATCACATATTTAATCTTTGTGATGTCACTAATCCATCTTATGTGCACGAGATACTTGTGAAGTTAGGACCTAGTCTCAAGCATATGAAAGGGTAATGCTTTTATTTCCTTCACATCTCCTGTTTTAAGGAGGATACTTTAATAATAAGACATATCCCATTAGTTCATTCAAAGTGAGAATATTCACTTTCCTTCTGCCTGCTTTGCACCCTTCACTTGGTTTGCTATTGGTCTGTGCACTTAATAGGCAAACTTGGGGCTAATTTACTTCATTATCTTTGCTTGGTAATAAGAACTGTCTTTGTTTATTTTTAACCTGTAAATAATAGAGGGTTAACCGGCTCACAGTTGCAGAACAGACAAGTTTCAGACCCATGGGAACATCTAGAGACTTTTCTTGCCACATCATGACAGCAGAAAGTGTCACAAATCAGAGCATGTGAGTAATGGAGAGGGAAGGAAGTGGACATCCTTTATAAAGATGCCACTCCTGTGTGAATGAACTCATTCTCATGATTAAGACATTAATGTATTCTTTAAGACAGAACCCTCATTCTCTACTCAGGTCTTAAAAGATTATGCCTCTTAAAACTATTGAACTGAGATTAAGTTTCCAACCAGGAACTTTGGAAGCACATTCAACAATAGAAAGGCCTATGAAATAGTCAAACACCCAGGAACAAGCACAGATGCTCCTTAACCACAAAGCAGTAATCAAATAACTCTGTGTGACAAATCCATTGTATATTGAAAATATCAAATCAACAATGTATTTAAGGCCAGGCATGGTTGCTTATGTATTTAACACCAATTCTCAAGAAGCAGAGCCAAGCAAATCTCTGTGAGTTCAAGGACAAACTTGATTAAATAGAGTATCTAGGCTAACCAACACTACGCAGCCAGACTCTGTCCCCACAAAAGTACACCTACCATCAAAAACATCCTAGGCTACATTAAACATGTTTAGAATACTTACATTGGCCTAGAATTAGGAAATAAACATTTAATATAGGCCTAATAAAAAGTTTTTTAATCACATATGACTTATTCAGTACAATATACTATAGATTATTGTCTTTTACCCCTGTGATCAAATGGTAGATACAGACCTCTAGTTTTCTGCTCTTGTCTAGCATCAAGACATAGGGTGATACCACCAATTCACTAAAAGCTCAAATTTTAAGAAATATTTTCTACATAATGCATATAAAGTTTACGCAATTGTAGAGTAGAAAAATAATATGTCTCACTATCACAAATCAGACCATCAACAAGTACCTATACACTAAACACACAAAATCCAACAAGTGAAAAGAATTCCAACTCTAACTTTGATATGAATATAATCTCACTTGTTCAAGTGTAGCTATATGTATGCAATGGAAAAAGTATTGTTTTGTCAGCCATTTGATAAATATAACATCTATTATCATTTTCATCATTATAAAATATATACTAATGTAGTAACTCTCCATGTCTAAGCCAAAAAAGAGAATTTTTGAGCGGTTGGAAAAATAGCTCAGTTGTTAAAAAAAGAAACTCTTACTCCTCTTGCAGGGGACACAGTCTTGGTTCCCAGTATCCACATGTGGCTCACAACCATCTGTATGTAACTGCAGTTCCAGGGAATCCAGTGCCTTCTTCTGAGCTCCACAAGCACCAAGCTCACACTAGTGCACATTCATGCATGGAGGCAAAAATCTCATACACATAAAATAAAAATAAATCTGTTTAAAATTTAAATGCTGCCAAACTGTGATACTATATTCAGAACTGTGTACATTGTTAATAAACTTTCTAGTAAAAAGAAGAAATAAATTTGCATTGCCATCATATGACATTGGTATCTTAGAGGACAATGTTTTAGTAAAGTGTTTAGGAAAATTTTTTTGAACGCATTTCATAAATAAATGTTTTCCATCCTTACAAAATATCTGATTGTTATATCACAATTGTATTCTCTTGAACTCTAAATTATTAGGAATTCATGGATAATGTTATGTACATGTCCTTTTATTTTTAAGGTCATGAAAATACAAGATATATGCATCTGTTTTTATAATATTTCATCTAATCATCTATTTCTATACACATAAGACATATGTAGATGACTCTTACAATCTTTCCTATGTGTCAATTATCTTCTTAATATCTTTAATGAGAAATATTCTGCATTGACCAGAGATTTTTAATTCCTAGGCCTTGATTCTATAAATTTCAATTAATGGGCCTTAAATAATTTTTAAGATGCTCAAAATTAATGTAAACTTTGTGCACACTGTGTGATTCCATGGTAAATAGATTTGCAGTTTGCCTGGAAGTTGAGATCAGTGGTAGAAAGCCCCAACTGAATGGCAGTGGAATAGTGGATCACACACTTTATGGTGTATCTGGTTTTATGTTCCAAGTTGTCTACATGGCAGGATAATCTTCCTTAAGTCACTAAACAGAGTTGAGCATCAATTTTCCAAGCTATAAAATAAAGAAACCAAGACCTACTTCACATGTGATCTTTCCATGAAGTTAATGAAGGCTAAAAACCAAATTTCTGGCAATGTACTGAGGTTCTCATTGGATTTGTGAAATTGTGTTATCTTTTAAATAAAGATGCTTCACAATTTGAGCATCTTTATAACCTAGAAAATTGGATCCTTCTTTCATTCATTAAGAGTTTATACATAAGAAAAAATTAAAATTACATATACATAATTAAAATTAAGCTTAATTTTTTTAATTAATTAATTAAAATTAATATAAAGCTCTGATAATAAGCTAGAAAATACCAAACACTTGATAAGTGCTCATTATCATTCCTATTATTATATGCTATAGATAATTTGCTTTCATTTATTTTTCAATTGCTGTGTCCAAATGATTGTTTCATATCTTCAGTAGTGTGGGTTAAGAATATTTAAAGGGAAGCTTAATGTGCCAGCAAAGTCACCTTAATATGTTTTAGAATTCAACTTGGTATGAAGAACTCAAGAATTAGATATTAGATATGGGCTAAAGAAAGGAGTAGCTTTTGGGATTTAATAAAGACAATGCTTATATTTTGCTGAAAATATCAAGATGTTTATTCAGAGAAAACTGTGATATCATGCAGAGAAAAGTGTCTGAGATCCCATATACATGTCAGTTGGCAGATGCAAGAGCAAATGAGAACTCACCAGAATTATACAAATCTTATGACCTACACAGAAGCAGCCAAATTGTCAAGAATTTAAGTGTTTACAAAAAACGGTCATGCAAACATCTGAGTCATAGTATTGGAATTTGGAGCCTGTTTTACATATACACATTCACATATTAACTTACAATTCATAATAAAGTGTTATCATACTTTCCAATACTATATCTAGAACTTACAAACATTTCTATAAATTATAATTATATAAAGAACCATCAATATTAATGAACTATGATTAAGCTCCACTTTGGACTTTTTTCAAATTAATACATTATATATATATATACTAGCTATAAACAAAATCTACTCATCAGAATGATGTAATTTATATTTCAAATAATAGGTGTTTGAATTACCGAATTACTCACTCATTATGGAAATGTTTTCCATGATTTAGAATAAAAAGAATTTGAAGTAAATATGGCACAATTGCTTGTTGCAATGCCTTAAATCCTGAGGGAATTTGTAAATCATTGTTAGCAGAAGATATATGTGAGTTACGTGTGTTTAATATAGATGTCCATGGTGTAATGTAAAATTCTGTTCGGAGAAAAATATTTGTCTTGTATTTGACTCAGTCATGAAGTCCCTTGACGAATTAGCTAGAGAACAGTATGAATGCGGAAATTATTTAGTTCTGCTTTTGCTCAATAATAATAGCAAAGTTTGTAAGGAATGTTTTTAAGAGTGAGCTGAGTGGCCTCCAATCACAGTGCTATTTCCTGCTTCGTGCTATGTCCATTTAGCAGGACAGAACTCGTCACCACGTTCTTTGTGTTGCTCTTCAGAGAAGTCATTCTCACGGCTGAGGAGCTGAGAAGGTAGCTGGTTGACCTCTCTGCATAGGACTTCGCCCTGCAGCAGAGCTGGCTGTTGAAGCGCTTCCGGAAGCTTTCGCTGAGCAGGTAAAGGGCAAAGGGATTGACACAGGAATTGCTGAAACTCAGAACCCGGGCCACTAAGGTGACAATCATGTGACCCAGAGAAGGGTCGATCTCCTTGTAGTTGAAAGACCTGTACAAGTAGAGCACGTGGTTGGGAAACCAGCAGAAGACGAAGCAGGCCACGAAGACGAGCACAATCTTGGCCAGGCGTTTGCGCGTCTCCATCTGTAAAAGCAACAGAGACACCCATGGGTCAATGGGAAACAGTGAGAGCCAGAGCCGCGGCCCAAACTCACCTCCCAGAAGCAAGGAAGCTTATCAGGGCATGTGGTGACTCCCAAACACACAAACTGTTGCTTGACCTCATCAAAGTGATAGCTCTAACAGCTTGACCAAGACTATCTTGTTCACCACATTATTTTCTTTTAAAGATATTTAGGATTTATACAAGGTCAGATGATAAATTACACATGACAATCTTCATGTCAAAGCAGTAGCATTAATGAATGCCTTAAAATGCTTTCCTTTTACTTACATCAGGGCCATGTTAGTAAAATGTAAATTATTTTGCTCATAATAAATAAACTAAATTAATTAAACATAGAATACACACAAGTGGACGTATTTTCCAAATATCAGGGTATTTTAAACAAGGAGAAAAATGACCTATTGAAACAGGACTTGACTATTTTTAATAGTTCTCACTATTTCTTCTCTCTTTGATTCTCTCTCTGTCTCTCTCTGTCTCTGTCTCTCTCTGTCTCTGTCTCTCTCTGTCTCTCTGTCTCTCTGTCTCTCTGTCTCTCTCTCTCTCTCTCTCTCTCTCTCTCTCACACACACACACACACACACACACACACACACACAAGTAAATAATAAAAAATGAAAAAACAAACATTGAGATTTAGGCCCCTGGCCCACATAATAATGAAAATTTTCTGGGATTGGAGAGATAGCTCAGTGGCTAAAGTCATATGCTCTTAAGCCTAGTGAACTGAGTTCAATACTCAGGAGTCCTACAGTAGAAGAGCAATAACTCCAGGAAGTTTTCCTCCAATTGTAACAGACTCACTATGGCATGCCCATGTATGCACATGAATATAAATAAATAGATGATGGATAAATGATAGATATGTAGAAGAATAGATGGAGATAAGAGAGAGAGAGCGAGAGAATAATTTTTAAACTTCTGATGTAACTATCAACCCTAGTAAAATTATTAAACCCGATTATATCTTAGGGTTTTTTTCATAGAATTCATGCTATGCTTACTGTTTTATAAGACAATCTTCAGGTCTGTAATAGATAGAACTCAAAGTCAGACATTTACCATTTTAACTTCAGAATTCTTTGGTAAAAATCTAGAGTACAAAATTTAGATCTTATTTCCCAATTTTCCTAAACGCTTAAGTACAACAGTGTGAGTAGTGACACAGTTTATCAGAAGATGCTAAGAGCAATCTTCACATTTTTCTAAGATAGAGACATTGGTCAGCAGCTAGAGTACTTAAGAAAGAACTGGAAAGTCTGACAGCCCAAGGACAGGTGACATGGAGAAATAGAATGCAGTGGTACTAGTGATACATCTTAGTGCCCTAAGTAAGACAACCCAACCATGTTAGAAAGTATGACTATGGAATGTAGAGTGCTCATTGTGTCCTCCCTGGATGACAGAGCATGGGGGGAAAGCTATCATGGCAGTCTGAAGCTGGGGATTCAAGTCCAAGCAAGTTGGGCTTTGAGATGACGTCTTGGAAAATGTCAAGGATTGGTTACGCAATCGGGGCATATAAATCTCCAATTGGAAATTTAAAGAAAGTACTGCAGAACTGAGATCACTAAAAAAAAAATAAGCTGTGGGTATTGAAAAACTCAACTTAAGGGAAATAACCAAAACTCAAACATCCAGTTATGATTCAAGTTGGATTACAAAACTCCGAGTCAAGTGTGTAGTTATGTAAAGGGTACAACAAGCCTGTGGCATAGATGTTTTGCTTCCCCGATTCCAGATACTTAGACAACAAATGATTCATTTGTCTGAGACATTGGTTCACTATCTGAATCTCTAAAATGAATGTCAACTCTTCATGCTGATAGCCATTAATTAATGAAGACTACTCTGCACCATGGAAAACTCTGCCAGCTCCTGCTGCTAACTTGTGGTTCAAAGCTCCATTCTCTCACTCCATCTACACCCGCCACTAACTCTAGTAATCTCAGATTTAAGTTTGTTTGCCTTCACATTGGCAACAAGCATCCATTGCCTCCCTGTAATATTTATTATAGAAGTTGTAGCCCATTGGATGATTTTTTTCTCTAGTACTACAGAAAGACACAACTGAAAACACAATTCTTTCACTTTCACAAGAATAACTTTAATTGAATTTTTTATTGCATGCTTTTTAACAAAAAATTGTAACTAATCTACATGTTACCAATTTTCATTTGGTTTGTTTGTTTATTTGTTTGTGTGTTTGTTTTTCTTTTTTAACCCTGGCCTTGGAATTGAACCTAGAACATCAGTCAGTGTTCTCTAACTGCTGAGCCACCTCTCTCCTCTCTGTTACCAATTTTCAACTAATGTGTGCTATCTTTGGGGAAGGTTGTACAGTTGCAATAGGCCAACAGTCCCAACCACCAGCCCCTTTGGGCATCACATTCATTGCCTCTGCATCTCTGAAGTTCCTAGAGCCTCCCGATCTGCTACCCACTCACGCCCAGCCCTAGGCACTGCCCTACTCTCTCTACAGAGACATCCTTCTTTGCATTTCCAGTTACCCTTACAGGGATACCAGAAAAAGATAATAGTCAATTTACACTTGAAATGTGGAATTTTCAGATTGATGATCTTCATCTTTGTGAAAGTATATTCATATAAAAATATTTAAAAAAAACAAATAAACATCGATTTTTATTTGTTATCCATTCATGTGTAAATGTGTGTGCATCTATATATGTGCATGCATATGCACTTGTGTGTGGAAGCCAGAGGCCAACTTAGTGTATCCACTGTCACTCTCTACTTACTCTTTTGGACCTGGTGCTCTCTCTGAACCTTTTGTACAGACACAAAGATAATATTCCCGTTCCTGTCAGAGTCTCAGATGCCTGATAAATGGGATCGAAGTGGATCCCATTTATATGTGACACAAACACATAAAAGAAATTCCCCAGGAATCCTTTCAGTTAAGGCAAATGAAAGCTCAAAGGCTGTCTTTGTATGTCTTGGGATTAACAGCCCATAAAATAACACACACACACACACACACACACACACACACACACACACACACACACACACCCTGCCCCAGCTTACCTGCTTTCTGGTATGTTCATTGTATTCTCCCGGAAGATTGTGTGCACTTTTAATTAAAGTCTTTGCAATGTGGTAATAATAAATGCTGATAATAACAAGAGGTATGAGGAAATAGACAAGAAAAATGAGTATGGAGTGAATCTTTGGATGTAACTCATCCGTTTGCGGGTAGGGTATGCATGCTGTGAAACTGTTGTTTTCCAAGCTACCAATTTGTGCTATTTCCGAAAACACAGCTTCAGGGACAGCCAACAACACGGAGACTACCCAGATGCCCACAGCCTTCACACTGGTCCACAGCACCACGCCAGAAGTCTGCATGTCCATGGGATTCACGATAGCTCTGTACCTAGGACAAGAGGCTCAAGTTACTCTCTAGGAAGGAAGAAGGGAAGGAAGGAGGAAGAAGGGGATGGGAGATAAATGAAAGAAAAGAAAGGCAGAAAGGAAGGAGAGAGAGAGAGAAGGAAGGAGGGAGGGAAGAGGGAAATAAATCTCGCTGGCAGTAGAGATACCAACATTTTCTTCTTCCCTGGCTGTTTCCTAATGTATGGAAGACACAAATTCCCTGGCGTCTCAGTGTCCCCAATTCATTCCAGGGCTTATTGGCACAGAGCACAAATAGAAAGAGGAAAATATTTTAAAGTAGAATCTCCTAAGCAGTGGTGATTGGCTCTTTTACAGTAATTTTTATCTTTAATCAAGGTATAGTATATGTATAATTTTTCATTGAATTTGATCAGCTATTAGATTTTTTTATTTAAATTCTTTCATTTCCAATCTATCATTATACTTGCTATCAAAGGAAAATAACTGAGTTGTTAAAGGTCTGCAAAGAAATGCAGTTAAATTGTACCTCGATTCTAGTCTCAAACTTCAGAGTTTGGGACTCTCAACATTTTTCCTGAATAGTTTCCTAAACAATAAACCCTAGACACTAGTCCAGAGTGAGATTTTTTTTCCTCCACAATCCAATTGGAAGAACTGCAAATTGAAGAGTCCTCCGGTTTACAGATCTATTTTATTTTGTTAGACCAGACAGAAGCCTGTCCTCTCACCTCTTGAATATTTAGTGGCATTGTGTAGGACTGACAGGTAGTAAAGGACTCACATTCTGAGATGCAGTGTCTTCATCCTTAACTTTTCAGGGCCAACTCCAAACTTTAAATGAAGTAGTGATGATGCAAACAACCGAATTGTATATCAGCAAGCTGTGTTTGTCTTTAAAGGATCTGAAGTTATAATATGTCCAAGAGATAAATAACAAAATATAGTAAAAGGTGATTTCAGTCAGACTACATCATTGTCTATAGTATTTAGAAAAGTCACTTAAGCTCTTTTTATTTTCACTCTGAAGTAAAAATAAAAACATCTCCCTTCCAACATTTACATATTTATTGACTTATCATGGTTATCAGATAGCTGACAAGAACAAATTACCAAAAATAAATAAATAAAGCTGCTGATTGTAATTTTTTGAGGATGGATAAGACAGATAATAAAGATCCATAATGAACCTTCTTTTAGGTAATCAAGAAACACAAAGGACATTCTAAATATCCTTGATATTTTTTAAAAAATAAAAGGAAGATATTCCCCTCCACACCACCTAGTACATACTCTTGCAAAGACCTAGTCTTATGTAATTTGAAATACTAAATTAGAATAACCTAGACTGAGTGATTTATAAACCCCAGAAAGTTATTTTGCAGTCCTGAAGAGGAGGAAGACCAGGATGAAGACTTTGACAGATTCAGTGTCCAGTGAGAATCCCCTTCCTGGATGGCATGTGTTAGGTCGAAAGCAGGCTCCCAAAACATCAGTGCTAATGATGGTGTCCTAAAGAGAAGGACTCTGACTGTGTAAACAGAAGAACTTTATTGGGTGAACAGAGGCCTAAACTTAGCATTTCTCAGTAGTCTCTTAAGGCTGATTTCTGTTACCAGGAAAGCCACTACCTTCCTTATCCACCCCAGTAGTCTACCACCTCAACTCCCTGGGCAAGGACATCTAGTTTCTGATTGGTCTGAACAGCCTGCTCAGCTCCAAGACCCCCATCCTGATGACTATCATATAAAACCCATTTGCTCTTCTAACCAGCTACTAGCCTCTATTCTCCCAGGCAGCCTGGAAGTTTGTTCCTCCAAACATTTTTCTTTCTGTTCATAGAGTGGTCCAGTTAATGCTTTCACTATCACTTTGCTTATAAGCAGTGTCTTCTACTGGGCCCTTCTGGACTTGTTTCCACAATGACCCTAGTCAAAAGACCTGATCACCTCATGAAGTTTCCACTACCTGTTACTATTGTTTTGTGGGAAATTTTTTCAATTTATGAATTTTAGGGGGATAACAAACCTTCAGATTATAATAGGCACTATGCCCCTAAAAAGAAGACAGAGAAACTTAAAGGGTTAGAAAATGAATGAACGTTTTTATTGTGTTAAGATTACTAGCAATAAGTCAAATTCATTTAAGAAAATAGACCTAGCTGGAGAGTATGCCAAAAATGAAGAAGATCTTTTCAACAGGGACGATTCTTGTCACCTTCTGCAAGAAAAGAGGGCTGTATGTGGGGGGGGGGGGGCTCTAAATAATACACAACTGAATGAAAAGACAACAGTGCAAATGTGATACACAAAGAATTATACTAGAAAAACTACAGGTTACCAAAGCTGTCAGTACTGTAACATAGTTTACAACTACAAGTGAGTGTTTGTTTGTTTGTTTGTTTTGTGGGGGAGGAAGGAGTACTAGGAAATAAGGCCAGGGCATCAAGCTTGCAAGGCAAACACTTTACCATTGAGCCATAGACCCAGATCTGAGAGAATATTAATGCTGCAAATATATCTTTGGAAGAGTATAAAGCAATAAGTAAAGTCATCTAATGCATATTATATTGGGCCTGCTTTATCATGCCTTCTTCAAATATTTACATAAACATGAGAAATATGTCCCTCAGCATAAAACCTATTTAATTAAACTCAGTAGCATAGCAAATATGTGTAAAATGTTACATTTTCCCTTACAAATAGTCTCAGAGAGATATTCCTGATTGAAAACTGAATTAAGAAATAACCAATCAAAAGACAGACATAGAGAAGTATAGTCATCGTCCATATATTAAGCATCAATGAATAGATTTATTCATCAACTTGAATCTCATTTATGATATCTGTATGTAATATAAATATGGTGAAAATATAAAATTGAATTTAATCATACTGTAAAATAAATGGAAACTTAGATCATTTTTACTTCTTGCAAAAATCATCAGAACATCTCCAAAATCTCTTTCTTTAAGCATGACTGGTTAAACTAGCATCTTTTTTCTTATCAAGCTTTATGGGGCAGGAAGGATGCCAACCAGGAGTCCAGGTGTGAACCACAGATTAACAGAAGCAAAGCTAATTGCTCATTGTTGCTTCACTAGTACACGGTGGAATGTCCAGAGCACACAGTGTGTTCTCAGTAAATGGTTATTGGCCTGAGTATTAAGGATATCATGAATTAAAATCAATTGTGGTGAGTGAAGCTGTTAAATAGTGGGTGGAAATAGGCATGGTGGTGTACAATGGAGATCATCTGGTGATGTTCAATGTGCACCAAACTTCAGAATCACCTGAAGTACTGGGGGTGGGGCAAGAAGGACGAATTGAGTTTTTCCAAAGATTGAATGACAGAGTAAGTCTCTAGGTTGTGAATTGAGAGACTCTGCCTTTACTCTACTAATGTTTTTTCAAGTCTGCACCAAAGTCATGATTAGAAACAATTGGCAGTGGGTATCATTGCCTCAGGCTTCCTGCAAGCTTACTGGAGCCCTGGGTGCTCAGCAGCAGGGGATTTCTGGGATCAACAGAAGTCTGGAGGAGAATCAGATGCCTTCTCTGCAGGTGTTAGTCTTGTTTTTCCTATTAGGTAAACACAACCTTAGGGGCATAAGTTTTGTGTTATATTGTCAGCCTTCTCTAGGTAAAATACATGTTTATAAGGGCTTCAATGAGGATCCAGCTGCCACAAAATCCAGCCCAGCACATTCCCATCTCACCAAGTGTGTCTCAAATAGACAAATAATCACATAGCTCTAACTGAATTGTGGAAACAGTATTAATACTCAAGAATAACAGTGCATTTTAAGTCAGTGATGCTACTTCTAATGAGAAGGAAAATGGAAGCAATCTAGCAGTGATTGAAAGCAGTTGAGTAAAAGACATCATATACTTCAGTCAAATATAATATTACACACTTTATTTAATACAGATGTAATGAATTAGGTGCAGAAATAACAGTTCATTCTGTGATAATGGTTCTGCAGAAATCACAGCTGGGTTCTTACTATAAAAGGCAACTTTTCTTTTGAGATGACAACTCAGAAGCTCTCAGAAAAAAATAATTACCTTTTGTGAAAGTATGGGTCATCCTATATTTTTCAACTTTCATTTTCCCTACACTTGTTTTCCTCCCTTTTTATCCCTGTTATGTTATTGACATTTTTATTTAATCTTTGTTAATTGGACCAAATTGAAAACAGCCAGGGTACTCAATGGTCCAAGAGAGGTGATACACCAGTCTTTGTCTTTATATATCATGCTCACTCCATAATTGCTATGGTATGAATATGATGCCCCTAAAAGGTCCTAAATCCTGGAGGCTCTTCAGTCTTGTGCCTCTGGTCAGGGCAAACTTACTTGTTTCCATGACAATAGATTGGAAAAACTGGTGTGAAATAAACTCAAGTTCTGAGTCTTGCTATTAATGCCCTGCTTTAAAAATGAATGCTTGGTGTCACCTATTGTAATGGCTACTCATTGTGTCTGATTCTAATTAAACTTATTTCTTTAGCAGTCTGATTAGAATAGTTTGCTTGAAGAAGAGCAGTCAAGATCAAATGTCACCTTTTAGATTTGAAGTTCAAATAAAACACTTTGAAAGATAGTAGAACTGGTGCCAAGAAGACGAAACAAAGTTCACAAGTTCTTTAAAATTTTAATCACTTTTCCATGGGTGATTTAAAATAGTGTGTTGTATAAACTAAGTATCTATTTAACAACAGCATCAAAAACTCTCCACTGAATTTTGTCTTACTCCCAATAAATATTAACTCTTCGACTCCAAATTAGTATAAGACAGTAGAATGAGCTCCTGGAAATTCAGATCCAGACTCATTAATAATTCAATACAAAAAATTAATAAGGAGGCCAAATACCATTTTTATATCCAAGTTAAACTGTTTAGCTAAATAACTTCAGTCAGTCCTTCATTCCCAAGAGAATGAGAGCACAGGTCCAATAATGATGCCTAATTAGAAACATTGCCCCTCCCCCAGGCAACAACCCAGACATTTCCTCCTGCATAAGAGACCTGAAAGCATGATGCAGACAGTCTGGGATCACAGTCCTAGCCTCCATTCAGGAAGCCTGGATTTTCTACCCAGCAGTCACAGGAGGGCTTACATTCTCTGAGCTTCAGAATCTACACATGGAAAAATGAAAAAGTTGAACCAATTGATCTGCCAAGTCAAATAATGGATACTTCACACTGCTAGAGTATGTGAAAGCAGATTTGATAATGAAGGTTGTGCCCACAGTATTGTTTTAAGACATTAAAAATTAGCATTATGGGGGGGGAGGGAGGATTACTTGATTTCAACAAGAACTAGAAGAACTTAAGAGTTTCAAACAAGAAGATGTGAGAGCCTATTTTTGAGGAACACATATAGTTCTAATTGTATTCACTTAGACGAATAGTATCTACTTCACATTGTAAATGGTACACAGTCTAAACTACACAGCTTCCTGAAATTAGACTTGGTGTTCTAATATACCAGAATGCCACCCTACTGAATCAGGAAAGAGCCTGCTCAAGTTCAGACAAACACAGGAAAAAAAAAAAAATTGAACTTTAATTTGTTTATGCTGTAGATATTTTGTGAAGTGCATATAGTAAGATTTCCAAAGTGTGTGGGGAAATGCAGGCACCAGAGTGTGCAAGTTTAGAATTCGTGCAATGTTAAGTGTCGTTTAAATAGTTTTTTATATGTTTTTAAACGTCTATTCTCATTATGCTTCAGCTCGAGTTACGAGGCTCCCATTATACACATATACTTTCCTTTCTCCATCTCAATCCCCAACCTATCTATCCCAACATCCTTTCCTTGGCTAATGCATCCCCAATTCCCAATCATCCTTGCCCCCTGTCTATCACTTTTTCAGTCTACCCCTTTGCTACCTGTATACTCTTACCTGTCTGCGCTGAGGGCGGTGAGCGTGAATACAGAAACCCCCACCGAGGTGAGCTGGATGGCGGGGATGAGTTTGCAGCCCAGCTTGCCGAACACCCACTCATCAAAAAAGTAGCGGGAGGCGTCCACTGGAACGCAGGTCAGCAGCAGCAGCAGGTCCCCAGCCGCCAGGTTAGAGATGAAGATGTTGGGGACGCTCCTCATGGCGCTGTTGGTGAGGAATATCTTCACAAGCATGATGTTGCCCAGCAAGCCCACCGTAATGATGATTAGGTAGAGGGATGGGATCACACAGCGGATCACCAACTCTGCAGTGATCCCATCCGAGCCGGGGAGGAAATCTTTTTCCCACACCTCAGGAACCACCTCGCTCTCGTTCGCCTCCGAGGGCAAGGAGAGGTTGGAAAGAGAGCTGGGGGGCATGATCTCTTTTCCCAGAGAACCCGCAGGAGTTTTCACGCACTCGAACGTCTCGAAAAGTGCAATGAGCACAACGAGGATTTAGTTGATGTGTCTCTAATCCTGGCAAGTTTGTGGCTCCTGGGACTGAACAACCGCGCTGGTCCCGCAGACAAGTCTGCGCGGCGCGCTTGGGAGCTTCGCCCGGGGAGAGGTTCCCTTCACTACTGCAGGTTTGCGATTTAAATCAAACAAACAAAAAAAGCAAAGCCGTTGAGGCTTTACCCCGTCTTTAAGACTTAGTTCCCGCTATTAGCAAGCGGGAGAATAGAGGTCAGTCCCTGTGGGACCAAGAACCCTACCTGTCCCCCTGGTCCACCCCAGGAACGGAAGTCATCCAGGAGCTGTCCAGCCAGCGGCAGCTGAAATGCTGGCACTAGCGAGGGGCCTTTTGTGTTCACCCCACAGCTTTGCTCTTCTCTCTGCCTTTCCTGTTGTACTGCTGTGTGGAACTGAAGAGGAGCTGAGTCCTTTTTATTTTTTCATCCTGCGTCCCCATATACATGCATCCTCAACTGCCTCCGAGCAGGAGGAGCCCACGCAGGAAGTTTGGGAGCCTCTGAGGACTGAAAATTTGAGCTGGCAAATCCCCAGTGTTTGAAACACCGAATTTAGCAAACCAGCCAGGGACAAAGGACAAAGTCAATGGAAATGGCTCTCCACTTTATTCTATCATCTTCTGGCCACCCCAGTCACCACCACCCCAAATCTGGAAACTCTTTCCTACAGTTGATGTATTGTTAACGTATTTTATTGGGATATAGCGTGCATAAAGTGCACATCTCTTAGATGCGTGCTTTGCAATCAGAACAAGCAGTCTGGTAGAAAGCACCACTGTGTGTGCCCTCAACTTAGTTGGCTCTCTCTTGAGGATTACAGGGATAGAACTTTTCAGAATACAAACATCTGACTTCTTCCCTCCTTGTCTGTGGGAGCTATACAAGATTTGTGAGGAGTGTGTGTGTGTGGTTGCCTTTTGTAAACACACAACTGTTACCTATCCATTCTCATGTTCACTAACTAACATTTGGAAGTTTCACAACTTTAAATAAAGTTTCTATGAACCTTTTTGCACATGGCTTCTGGTGCACACTGTTGGATAAATTCCAGTCTTGAATTTGCTAGTCTCAGAGCTTATGTTCACATGTGGTAAACCTTAAGTTTTTTTAATGTGAATTACCAACTTATTTTTCTTTTTATATTAGTGTGATATTAACACTATATGTATCTGTGTATGCATATATATATATATGCCTATAGCTGATAATGCCACTCATAAATTTAGACACTTAAAATTCAATATGTTCATTTTCTGAAGTGTGATGCTATACATCACTCAGAGTAGTCTTGAGTTCTTGGGTTCAAGTGACTCTGTTGCTTCAGTTTCCCAAGAATCTGGAACTATAGCACCTAAACTTGTACCCAAATTGACAGGTTCACAATCTGTCAATAGGGGTAAAAAAATAATTTCCCGAATCACCACCACCATCTGAATTTTGCAAAGACTACTCAGGGCCAATGAGTTGGCTCAACACAGACAGTAGCTGTTGTGTAAGACCAGCAGCCTGAATTCATCCCTGGAGGCCACATATGGTGTGGAAGGATGGAAGCAACTGGAATGTGCTGTCACGGGTTTCCTCATGCAAACTATGTTACACCCATACATACACAAAAACATAATAATGATTATGAATAAAGTATTTTTAAAACTTCCCAAATAATATTCTTGTCATTGGGGAAAATGCGTGTCTGGGTTTGAGCATTAGAAGATAAAATTTAACAATTGGAAGTCAGTCAAGGATTGACTTTAATGATCTAGCCATGAGCTGATAAAATTTGAGTTAGGTGCAAAGCCATTTGTTAATTAAGCAGCTTTTCAGATATCCCTATCAAAGAACATTTCACACAGCAAGGTGGATATTGGAATTATAATCAATTTTTCTAACTAAATCTCAAGTCTGTGTTGTACTCTTGAATTTTACTGTAAGTCCATTGCAAAGTTTAGATTGGCTAAGTGGGATCTTCATGTACATTTCTTTGAATAAATAAATATTCTTCCAATTTTTTTCATTATACTTTGGCAAGATAACTAATATTACTTATCATTTAGAATATATCTTTAGAAATTTTATCTTCAAGGTTAATTTTCTCTTATGACATTCAGTGTCATTATGCAAAGTTTCTTTGTTTCATTTTGTTTTGTGTTTTGAGACAAGATTTCTCGGTGTAGCTCTTGCTGTCTTGGAACTCACTTTGTAGACCAGGCTGGCCTTGAACTCACAGAGATCTGCCTGCCTCTCCTGAATGCTGGGATTAAAGGCATGCACCATCAAGCCTGGAGCCAAGTAAATTAAAAAAAAAAAAAAAACACTCTAAATCCTGAGAGGTCTTAAACTTTCAAGTTCAAAGTATTCTATTTTATTGATTCTCATTCTCATTTTGTCATGTTTTCCCTTGCAATAAAACTGTGTCACTGCCTCCCCCTAGGTTGCTCCCATGCCCCTCTCCAGTTGATAGGCTCTTTTGCTGTGGGGTAATGCTTTGGTACACTGGTTTAATAAAATGCTGATTGGACAGTAGCCAGGCAGAAAGTATAGACCAGATAAGCAAACAAGGAGAATTCTGGAAAGAGGAAGGCTGAGTCAGCAGAAGCCAGCAAGCCACCCAAGGAGCAACATGTAATGGGATGCAGGTAAAGCCAGGAAACATGTGGCGATACATAGATCAATAGTTATGGGCTGATTTAAGATTTAAGAACTAGCTAGCAAAAGGCTTGAGCCATGGCCATACAGTTTGTAAATAATATAAGCCTCTGTGTGTTTATTTGGGTCTGAGAGGCTATAGACTAGGCAGGACACAGAAAAACTTCCAACTACACTCTTTTTATTATTCTATTTGTTACATATGTGTCTGTGCATGTGTAAATATGTATCACTTGCTGAATCTGTCTTTGTTGTTTGTGTGTACATGATTTCAAGACTGACCACTCTGTGTTGGAAAACCAATAAGAAAGGGCTCATCCCTGAAAGAAACTAATTATGCCTCTCCCAGTAATCATTGGTTGCCTGCAGTTCTTTGTCTAGGGGTAAGAACCTGTGAGGTATTTCTGCCTTCCACTAATCTTAGCAAGTCTATTCATATTGCTGTTGTTCTAATACTATTTATGCAGCCATTTTTAAGAAAGACTACTTCACAGAAGATACTGTGATATTCTGGTTCTTACAATATTTCTGTCACTTCTTCCTAGATGTTCCCTATGCCACAGGAAACTGTGATGCAGGATCTGTGGTGTAGATGGGACTGCACTCCCCATGATCTCTGCATTGTGTCCAGTTGTAGTTTTTTTGAGATGGCTTCCATTTGCTATGAGAAACTTCTTTGATGAGGGGTTGTAGCTACACTTCTCTGTGAGTATAATGATAAGATTTAGAATACAATATGGAATAAGTGCTGATCTATCAAAGTGATGAAGATAGATTCTTTCCTAAGTCCATGACCTTCCAACCACAGAGAAGCTGCCTAAGTTAGTACCAGGCATGAGTTCTCTGTATTGAGTGGGCCTTAAATCCAATTAGACAGCTGTTGGTTGCCACATACGTGTGAGAGCTACTTCTTACACCCATTAATAACTTACTATGCTGGTAATTGTCATGGTTCATAGGCACTGCAGCTGGATGAGACTATTTAACTGATTTAGTCTCTTCTTAGCTTACATAGTATTTTTTGGAAACAAGGAAAATATACTATAGAAAGGTGGTTATAAGGTCAGATCCAGCTTGAATTATCTGAATTTTGTATCCTAAATGTATGGTATCTTCAGCAATAGGGGCCCACACTCAAACCTCAACCCCTAAGAGGAAACCTAGGGCTACATCAATAATCTATATTGTTTTGGAAATCATATAGACTACCCTGACCAACCCATCAAAAGGAGGTTTCTTGGGCCTGGTACTATGTTATTCTATAGTTATCATAGTTCAGTGTATGTATATGAATATATGTGGAGAGCTAAGGTATTGAACCTTCTTCTGATTGTCTGTATGCTCATAACCATTTAGATAAGAAAAGTGTTTAGTCCAAAAGCTGTGTTAGCAAATATTCAAGTAATGGAACTCGTAGAAAGGAGGAATTTGTATTGGATTTTTTTTTCATTTTTGAATAAATCTCTATGTATATTTACTTAGAGATTAAGGTTCAGGGTAAAAGTGATTTTAGACAATATGCAATAATGACTATTATGAAATTCTATTAAATGATTATGGCTATGTAACAACTATTAGATGCAACACAAAATTCCAAATAGAATATGAATGTTATTTTACTTTTTTTGTTTGTTTGTTTGTTTGTTTTGAGCTGAGGATCAAACCCAGGGCCTTGCACTTGCTAGGCAAGCGCTCTACTACTGAACTAAATTCCCAACCCCGTTATTTTACTTTTGAACACACATCAGAAACAAGCATGCTCTGAAGGAACAAATTGTTTATTTTATTCAATGCACCATCCATCTGCTTATATTCATATCTCACTAATTCTGCCACAACCTGAACTAGCTCTAGCCTGTGCTAGAGCTCACATCGTTTGTTTGCTTGCTTGGTTTTTGATTAAATGTTTTTGTTTGGTTGGTTGTTTGTATTTCCCTAATAATGGGAATAACTTAATATTAAAGGTCCCTTTGTGGGAAATGTGTTTTGTTTTTCCCCTAATAGTGGGAATACCTTAATATCAATGGTCCCTTTATAGGAGAAAAAATTAAAACAAGACCAACTTCTAGTACAGAAGCAATCACAACCAAGGCACAAAATACCAAGTCAATGTTGTTTAAATTTCCAGAGGTATTAGTCATTCATTATATGGAGGAGGTTCTCTTCTCTTGCTCATCTAATTAATGCTTAAATGAAAGTCCAATTTTCATGGTAAAGAAATTTTAAAAGTAAATTTTGTAATTTTGAACTATTTACCATTCGGTTCGATCTTACTCGTTCATCATTACTGAGGATTTGGCTCTGCTCTTTAAGTTACTTTCTGAAAACTCTTGGTTAAATTTTATTTTAAAAAATGTAATGCCTGATACAGAGAAGGTTATTAGCTTATTAAACAATGTGGCTACTAAAACAGTAGCTCATACAAATAGTCTCTTACTGATGAAGAGCCGACAAAAATTATTTTTCCACTAAATAAAATGCAGGAAAAAATATTTGTTCCACACTGTTAATAACTGGCAAGTCACATTAACACGCTACTTGGGATCTATAAAAATGAAAAAGGATCCTCTTTTTAAGATTTTATAAAATTACTCCCTGGGTATTGCCTAAAGTTACTTCTTAAAATTCTATAGAGATTGTTTTTAATGCTTTTATAGATTGCTCTTGACAAGTAAAAGTGCATGTTTACACAAAAATTCCACATGCTCCACAAAAAGATTGTACCCACTCTGGATTATACAGCTCAAAAGTCTAAGCTTGCTGTAATCAACCAACTTTTATTAGATATTCCAAGCCATTAAATATTTTAACTGACTCTTCTGTTCATTTAAATTTGGATAATAGTTTATTGGATGGACTAAGAAGAATCAGTCTTGTGGTCACAATTAGACAACTTTGGAGCCCCAGTTTGCACATTTTCACCCATATGTGTAGCCTTAAGGAAGGCTGAGGCTGAACATTAACTGCCCTCCTATATAAATTAACACATGAAGGACAGAGATGCACTGAGAATGGAAAGCAATCTAATTTGAGAGAAAAAGAATAATGCAGGAAGACTGTAAACATAGAAAGGCTATGGAGGAAGGAAACATTGGAATTGGGCATTGAGAAGAAGTCTAGTGAGCAGAAAGTTAACATAAATGGAACATGAGCAGTTTGGAGATGAAAAATAAAGACACAGAAATGGGGGAAAAAAGAGGCTTAATGTGTTCCTTCAGCTTCGTTTGCTTTAAACACTGGTGGGAAAAAACCTGCCTAGGAGGAAAAGCCAAGAACTGTTGATAAAAGGCAACACCTAAAAAGTTTTCTTAGTCCTAATGAACCCTCTGCTTATTATTTTTTTTTGGATTAGAGTGGATTTTTGTATAATGATAAATACCTAAGGTTGTAAAGGTATACTTGGGTTGACAGAAATTGACTTGGAGATGCACGTCTAAAATTGCAAAATTTTAATCTTATAAAAGCTACTAATGTGTTATAAACTGTTAAAAGATAATTAAGACATAGAAGTTTATGGCCAATCACCTTATAAATGATAAGATTCTTAATGTGTTCAGAACTAAGTTTGTAGTTATGCTAAATATGAATTTAATTCATTTACAAGGACAAGCTTTGGCCTTCTGTGAATGTTTTCAAATTTGGGCAGGGTTTGTTTGGAATCAGGTGTGCTTGGTGAGGATTGCCTGGTCAAATTTTTGAATTCTTATTTTTGTACAACATAACAGAAAATTTTAAGGATGACCATGTAGACAGGCTTGGGATGGATTTGAAAGGGAGGATGGTGTAGCAGGAATCTTAAATGGTCTTATTAATAAAATCAAACCTGAGGCCAGTTATTGGGATGAATGCTGGAAGATCAGAGAAGCAGAACAAGCCAAAGTTACCTCACCTGCCAGTTCTTCAGCTGATCCTGTTTCCTCACACTAGAAGCTTCTGTGTCCTCAACCCAATGGCTCTCAGCTGAACTGCTGCTCCAAAGCCTAAAAGCTTAACTAGTAAAAATGCTTCTAGTTTCTGGCCTTCACGCCTTATATACCTTTCTACTTTCTACCGTCACTCCCTGGGATTAAAGGCTTTTTCTGGGATTACAGGTGTGAGTCACCACATTTGGCTGTATCCAATGTGGCCTTGAACTCACAGAGATCCACAGGGATTTCTGTCTCTGGAATGCTAGGATTAAAGGCATGTGCTACCACTGCCTATCCTCATGTTTAATATTGTGGCCATCCTGTTCTTGACCTCAGATAAGTTTATTAGCCTGTACAATATTTCGGGGAACACAATATCACCACAGAATGGAGGTAAATTGAAATCAGGGAAAATTTTAAAATATTCCTTCTGGAAAATATAGTGGCTAAAAAAATATAAATATAATTACATTTTTCTTAAAGTTTCTTAGAGGCCAAAAGGAATTAAACAAAAACTACAATCATCAATAAAAATTAAGTTATTTTAGCCAGGCGGGGGTGGTGCATGCCTTTAATCCCAGCACTGAGAAGGCAGAGGCAAGAGTTCAAGGCCAGCCTGGGCTACAAAGTGAGTTCCAGGAAAGGCTCCAAAGCCGCACAGAGAAACCCTGTCTCGAAAACAAAACAAAACAAAACAAAAAATTAGGTTACTATAAAGGTTTCACCCAAAATTATTTTTGGTACAGCTTGAGAATCTATTATATCAAACTGCATATAGAATGTAGTAAAAACTAAAGACTTCCAACAAGTTCTTCCTCCATGGAACTGCTTGGCTTTGATGTTATTCACAGTTTAGTTTCATTTTCAGTATCAGTTGAATAGGTACTTACATGAAAAAATCCAATTGTTTTCTACTTCAGGGTTTCCTATGATTATTTCTTAGGTACTTCTAAAAATTCTGTTACCTAGTTTTAAAAAAAAAAAGTCTTCTTTATTATTATTATTATATTTGTATTTTAATTTTACACATCAGCCATGGGTTCCCCTGTCCTCCCCACTCCTGCCCCCACTCCCACCTTCCCCCCATCCCCTCCCCTCCATTCCCATCTCCTCCAGGGCCAAGATTCCCCTGGGGATTCAATTCAACCTGGTGGATTCAGTACAGGCAGGTCCAGTCCCCTCCTTCCAGGCTGAGCAATTTCCCTGTGTAAGGGTTAGGGTTAGGGTTAGGGTTAGGGGTTAGGGGTTAGGGTTAGGGTTAGGGGTTAGGGTTTAGGGGTTAGGGTTAGGGTTATGGTTTAGGGGTTAGGGGTTAGGGTTAGGGTTAGGGTACCTCTCCAGCACTCTGCCTATTCCTGATCTCATGTGGTCATCATTTATCATGATCTGTTATTCCTTGTTCTCCCTCTCTGTTCTTGATCCAGCTGGGATCTCCTGCTCCCCTAAGCTTTCTTTTCCTTGAAACTTGCTCTTCATTATTCCCACTGTTGTCCAGGTTGTCCTGAATTTTAACGATACCAATTCTTTAATTAAAAGTCTTTAGTTTAAATCTTTAAAAGTGAATGACCATTGTTAATTGAATGGATTTTGTTTGTCTTTTAGTTTCATGCTTGCCCTTGGTCTGATAAAAGATAGGACTCGAACTGGGCAGTGACACACGACTTTAATCCCAGCATTTGGGGTGGGGTTGGGGTGCAGAGGATCTCTGTGAGTTGGAGGCCAGTCTGGTCTACAGAGTGAATTCCAGCACAAGCTCCAAAGCAACAGAGCAACCCTGTCTCAAAAACAAAACAAAACAAAACAAAACAAAAAAAAACAAAACAAAACAAAACAAAAAAAAACAAAAATACAAAAAAAAAAAACCTCTGGTAAGAAAAATAGTGAAAAGAAGCTCATGAAAGCATGTCCATTATTTTATGCAGTATAAAGACTAATTTTATACAATACTCCAAGCTTCTAATACATCATTAGTAATAAATGAAAATATAACTGTCTGTGTTTTGGACATTCTCTTCTGTCAAGTATGTAAATATCTGTGCTCAAGGTGCACCTCGGTCATACACAGTGCCTCTCCCTAGCTAGTCAGCTACGGAACACAGCATCAGGAGTGACACAGGGCCCTGAAAACTCCACTAAAATACTATTGTATCTTTCCTGAAACCTAACTTTGTCAAATAGCTCCTTATCCATTTCCTTTCTAGGACCCTTGCAACTATAAAAAGATAATGATCCTGCATCTGCTAACAAATGGTTTAAAAATTTTTAATATGAATTGTGTTACTGAAGCCCCTTACTATCCACAGAAGAGGGAAGTCAAACTATTGTGAAATGACACCGTCAAATACTTAATCGACAAATTTAAAAAAAAAAAATTTAATGGGAGGGGTAAGAAGCTAAATCCTCACATACTATGTTAACTTTAAATTTATATATTTTTTTTCATTTTAAAGGATAATCATGTTTCTGCTGCCCGAAAGCATTTGCCTTAAAGGAAACACAACCTAAAGTAAGTGCTAAATAAAAATAAAGAGCCTGATGTCCTAACACCAAGGTGAGGTTATGCTTGTGTCTTTTCAGAAAAAGAACAAAGTCCCAGATGGCTCCTGGTCTGATGCCTCTGTCCAGGACAACCAGAGTCCACCAGACAAATAAAACGTCTAAAGACAGACAGCAAATCCATCGGAAAGATATGTGCCAAGAGGGAGAGTAAGCTGATAACATAGGAGCATTAGGACGTAGACATTAGACATTTTGTTCACAGCAAAAATATTAACAAAACATCATGAGATTTCTTATTCTGGCTATTGTTATGCTTGTCTTTGCTGCCATATCTTTAGTGGCTTTGACAGTGTTGGAAGGCACAACGTAAGCTGCTAGAGAGAAACGTTTGTTCACATAGCACTGGACCATAAACACTACAAAACCAACCTGCCAGGCAAGTTGTGCCCACTGCGACAATAATGGCAAGATGGTTGCGGGTATAACCAACCACTTTCTGATTGGACTTGAAGCCTCCAGTCCACAGGAAAGATTTCATTTCCAATACTGGAAACCTAATCAAAAGCTTGTGACTGGGGCTATGATACAACCCAATGGCAAATCTACTCCAATATGACTTCTTTCTTAATAAATTTGTCTGTACTTTTATATTTGTGCTGCTCTCAACTTTGGTCAGAGAAGCTTATTTTTACTGTGGGTAATGATTAACACAGACTCATAACTGTTTAAAGTGATGAAAATAAATGACTAATTGCTCAGCCATAAATGGTTCATCAATATAAACCTTCCCCCCATCCAAGTTGAAAGGAATATCACCAAAAAAGTTTAAAGAATTTAAGAGCTGGAGGATGAGGAGAAGAGCTGTCCAATGTCATCTCTTTGACATAACTATTGAGCAACAGGCTTTCCTCAGGAGAAATAACACACACATCTACACACCCTGTAAAGGGAATCCTGTGGTGACTCATAAAAGTTGCATCCCTGGAGCTGGCAGCACAGTTTACAGGGGACTCTGTAGTTCCAAGAGAACAGTCTCCTCCCAACCCCAGCATACCTGACTCCACCCACAGTTGTCTACTGCTTCTACACAATGCTGAGAAGGGAGGGGCCTTTGAGCAGTTTCCAAGTTTCAGCTGTCCCAGAGGTGAGTTGGATTACTTCCTGAGTCTCCTGAGTCTTTTACTCCCTTCTGGAGTGACTATTTCCATTCAGAAATGGCTACGCAAAAATGGTATGGCTGATACACACAGTAGCCTGCAGCAACTGTGGTTGCCTGCGCTAGACATTCACAAGATCAAGCCAGTAAAAATTCCAACATGAATGGAGGAGGGCTCTCCACTCCTGGCTAAGGAGCTATTTCCGATGATGGCTGCTGAAGGAGGAAAAGTCACTACCCCAGTGTGGCCTCTGATAAATTGTTTGTGCCCCAGGGGATGACACCATACCTGTTTGCACTCAGTCAGCACTAATCTGACTCAGGCAGAGGTACAGTGATTGAATAAGAATGGCCCCTACTGGCTCATAGATTTGAGTGCTGGATTTCCAGCGTGGCACTATTAGAAGATGTGACTTTGTTGGGGTAGATATGGATTTATGAAAGGAAGTGTGTCATTGGGCATGAGCTTCGAGGTTTCAAAAGCCTTGGCTCCTCCGAAAAAAAAAGAAAGAAAGAAAGAAAGAAAAGAAGATGGAATGTTGAGTCCTAGGGGCAGTATGTAGATGGTAGAGAGGAGTAAATCAGATTAAAATACCTTATATTCATGTACGACATTTTCAAATGGTAGATTAAAACATTATTTACAAAAATTCAAAGAAGATAAACAGATAAAATGTCACATATAAAGATATCCAACATCATATTTTAATGTATAACAAATTATTTTGTAGCATAATATTTTAAGGTATAGTAAACTAAAATAACAATGATTTATTCTATACACATATTAGAATGGCTATAATCCAAAAGACTGGTAGCACTAAAAAGTGAAATTTGAAACAACATGAACCCTCATTCAAGGATGGCAGGAATGCAAAAATATAGAACACAGCTTGGCAGTTAACTTCTGAACATATTCTTAGCATATGGTCCAAGTGCTGTCTTTGGTACTTATTCAAAGGAGTTGAAAACATGTGCTCTATGGATTCTGCTTGACCTGAGTGCTGCCATCTTGACTTGTAACTGCCATGATTGCCTCCAAAATAATCCTACCTAGTTATTCCTGAATAGTTTTCCAACAAACCATATAAACAAGCTGTTAGAACAGGCTAGTGAACCCAGACTGCTCATACAGAGGGGTGCCTCATTCTTTGATATTGGCTCAAAGCACACCATGTACCTACAAGCAAGCTAAGAAATTACCTTTGTCCTAACCCAAATATATATGTCTCTTTCTCACCCACTGAAAATATGGGAACTCAGCTGGTCTTACTAATACTTAGGATCATACTTCCACCAATTGGTCTCCCATCAAATTATATTCTATGCAATCCAACATCAATCTGGCTCTCTTTATTCCAGTTTACAGCACCTCAATGCCAGTCCTTATTAACTAGAATGAGTTCATCCAGAACACACACACACACACACACACACACACACACACACACACACACACACACACCACACACAAATCTGCCAGTGGATGCCTATATCAGGCTTATTATTGTGAAATTTTGGCAACAATTAAGATGTCTTTCTGCAAGTCAACAGAACAAAAGCAAACAAACTCTGATGGATCAAACAATGGATATTATCCAACTCTGAAAATAACCTTTCTAAACTGTGAAAAGAGTCACAGAAAATGGATATATATAACTAGGTGAACAAAGGCAATCTGGAAAGGATGCACACTGTATTATTCCAAGTACAGGGCAAAGCTACAGACAATAAGGAAACCTGTGGCTGCCAGTTGCTGAGTGAGGGGAAATCTGAATATGCAAGTACAGAGAATTGGGGGTTAGTAAAAATAGTCTATATAATACCATAATTACGTGTCCAAAGCATGTAACATTCACTGCTAAGGGTGACTCCTAATATGAAGTGGTCTTTTTGCAATTTGTAACATTTCAAAGTAGGTTCATTAATTGTAACAAATATACCACTCTGGTTGAGTATGCTGATAAACTGTATAGTATTAATATATTGGGGGGGGGGGTTATGTGTGGAATCAGTACATCTTTTAAGTTGTACCTTGTCAGCAGTCTTCAAATATATTAGTCAGTTTGGGCTATGATAACAAAATACCATACACTGGATTATTTCTCTGTATTCTCACAGGATATCAGAGACTAACAGGCTTCCTTGGGCCTCTTCAATAAGGGCACTAGTCCTTCTTTTCTAGTGGCCTAATCACCATTTCAAGCTCCTGTCTATACTACTTCATAGGTTTCCACATATGGGTTTTTGAGGCACACAAACATTCAGACAGTAATACATACAAAATATTTTTTCCTTTTAGAAAATGATGTGGTGGGCTGGAGAGATGGCTCAGAAGTAAAGAACACACTGACTGTTCTTCCAGAGGTCCTGAGTTCAATTCCCAGCAATCACATGGTGGCTCACAACCATCTGTAATGAGATCTGGCGCCCTCTTCTGGTTTGCAGGTGCACATGCAGGGAGAATACTGAATACAGAAGAAGGAAAGAAAGAAAGAGAGGGGGAGAGGGAGAGAGGGAGAGAGAGAGAGAGAGAGAGAGAGAGAGAGAGAGAGAGAGAGAGAGAGAGAGAGAGAGAGAGAGAGAGAGAGAGAAAGGAAAGAAAGAAAAAGAAAGAAAGAAAGAAAGAAAGAAAGAAAATTTTGTGGTGGTAACTGAAGCCAGAGTATTCCTGGGGATCACATACAAACTCAAGTACTAGAGATAGTATCTGTAGTCTAGGTGATCTATGAGAAACACTCCCATACACATAGATAATAGTGCAGTCAAGATTAACTACTGTCTAATGATTTTGTCTTGAGAAACACATTTCTTGTGTGTAATTGCTTCCAAATTTCAAGAAGTTATCACACAATGGACATAACGTATATATTAGATCAAATAAGAAATCTACTACTAGGCTGAAGAAAACCTCAGTGTAAACAGTATCTAGTACAGAAAATTTACAGCTAATAGAATTTACCTCCGTGAAGAGATACACTCAGGGAAAGAACAGATCTTGTGAGAATGAGATACCCCATGGTTATGTTATTCTAAAATGAATGGAAGTGATTGCAAGCTCCTGGTTCTGATAAATGCCTTTTTTCTTTCCCAAGTGGAAAAAAAAAAGTTCTCAGATGAAGATGTAGCCCATCAGTACACCACTTGCCTACTAGTGTGCATGGTGCCTTAGGTTGAACCCTCAGTGTCTCATAAAAAGAAGAAAAAAATAGAGATGTTAATGCTATGTAGATTATTACAAAAATTGGAAGAAGGGAATTCTTTAGACAAATGGTTAGATAGATACAGAAGCAGCCTTCTATGAGAGCTCAAACAGAAATATGCTAACAAGAGTGTCATAGACCTATTATCCCCAGGGGAGAACAGAACTGGTAGACATTATTAATACACATAAACATTAATAACTTTTGACATTATCTATAGTGAAAAAAAAACAAGAGGGGGATGAAGAAGAGGAGAAGATTGTCCAAATTACCTGAAAAATCTAAGTAAAACCAGAATAAGTCAGCCTGTGGCATTTGAGAATCAACCCACCTCCTCGTGACCCCCAGTTAGCATGGTAGCTTCTTTCTCTGTGTGAAAAGCCACAACAGAAGACACCATACAGTTTCTTCCCAGGAGGATCAGAGTACCACTGGTTATCAATCTACATATGAGAGCTCCAGTCCAGCCAAGAGCAGCTGAGTAGTCCAGAGCAATCTTACTCCACGATCTACTACTAGCATGTCAGAAGTTATGCTCCAGGCGTAGCAATCTACAAATGCTGGGGCCTACCATACTCACTTTCACTCTGGTTCCCTTGAAGAGGGAGGGGCAAAGTGAAGAAAATTAGAATGCCCACCTTGCCCGTTGCTCTGCCTGTAAAGCAGCAGTAATGGTGTTACTCAGATAAAAAACAAGCCACATGCCCTGCTTTCAGAGCTGAAACAGTAGTTCTGATAAGTGTGAGTGTTGAAGAAAGGAAGGAAGGAAGGAAGGAAGGGAGGGAGGGAGGGAGGGAGGGAGGAAGGAAAGAAGGAAGATCAATAAATAGCTCTACTCAAGGAAACTAACACTGGAATAAGACTTGGGAAATTTTAAGATGAATGACATTGTTCAAATCAGTGAAGATTATGATACCTGTAGCTTCTAAGAACAATAAGATAAATCATAAACCACCTACTACTTAAGAAGAGAGAACCAAAGAAACAGGACAGAACAAAGCTGAAATACTGACCTTAGAGACTATCTTTTGCAAAAGGTTCTGAATTTAATTGAATCATACTGTGAAGCATTTAATGCCCCCAAGGTACTATTAAAAACAATAGAGCATCAGTTAGCAATTAGTTGAAGCTAACAGCTGGATATGATATTTACTGAGGCAGACAGATTAATAAAGAGTTCATGGAGGGCCTGGAGAGAGATGGCCCAGAGCTTCCGAGTGCTTATTACCCTATCTGAGGACTAGAGTTTGGTTTCCAGTACTCAAAACCACTCATCATCCCATTGCAAGAGGGGGCTCTAATGCCTCTAGCCTCTGCAAACACCTGAACGCGTGAGAATATAACCATACACATACATATAATTTTTTAAATAAAACATAAATTTTGAAGAGTTCAGGGACAAAGAACATTGCTCAAACCACTTCACACTAGGGTGACTATCCACATGCACAGCTTCCATCTCTGAGGAGTGATATCAGAGACTGCACACTGTGAAGTACAGAGACATCATCCAAATAGTTCAAACTAGTTAACAAATATAAACAAGCCAATAGATTTGAAGGTGGTCAGAATACAGAATGGATTCGATGTATTATCTAAACTGTGTAGTTTTCAATGAAAGAGTATGTATGAGATGTGAAAAGAAACAAAACATACCTATAGGAAAGAGCAGACAAGAAAAGCGAAACATAAAATGTAACACATGAAAAGTTTATGTTAATAGTTTCATATTGAGTTTTTCTATACTAGCTGAATAGAATACTCGATATATTTAAATAACTAAACAACCCCTGGTGTAAAAATAGAAGGTATGGGATGTCTCATTCCATATAGGATGTTGGAAAAGGAGGTAATTCTTTCTTAAAAAAAAAATGTGAATTCCAGAGATGAAAAGTTTAACAATTAGCATCACACATTCATTGTTGCCCTCAGCACTGGGTTTGAACTGGCAAGAAGTCAGTAACACTGAAAACAGACTGTAGTTAATGTATAATCTGGAGACAAGAAAAGGCAAAATGAAAGTGAGCAGACTTTGAGAATTTGTGGCATATCATTAAGTAGACTACAGTATACACATATCACCATACCAGACAGATAAAAGGAAGCAGAAAATATTCAAAGAAATAGTGGATGAACATTTCTTAAATTTGGTGAAACATATTTAAAACATGTTGAAAAATCCCCAGTAGCCTTCCAACTGGACAGCACAAAAATATTTATACCCTGGCATTTTAAGGATATAAAAATATTCAAAGATAAAATAGTGAAAGAAAGCAGCAAAAGAAAAATGGCTTGTCAAAGACAAGGGAACATCTGTAGAGTAACAGCTCATCTTTTCTCTTGAAAGGATGGAGGTCTACGCTCCAATGGGATGTCATATTCACAATAATGAATGAACACCTGCCAGACAAGAATCTTATAATCAGCCAAGCTATCCATTCAAATGAAGGGAATACATTCAAAGACAAAAACAGTATTTTGTGGCAGCAGTATCAATGAAAAGGAACACTAAGGACGCTTCAGTGGTGATTTCTGCTGCAAAAAGAAGCTGCTTATTTGATAAGGGTGAGAGCTACACCTATCTGTGCATATAATATATTTAGGAATTACAATGGCTTAAGGAAGAGGCAATAGTAGGTTCTCTCTAGAGTGCATGAACTCACCAGTCACAGGTAGTTGAATTGGTTAACAGTACCGGGTATGAATTCCCTCTTATTGAGTGAGCCATAAGTCTAATTAGATGGCTGCTGTTTACCTTCAAAATATAAGTGCCATCCCCAACTGATACAAATACAGCATAACCCCTTCATTCACCTAAGGCTCACCAAATATTGAAGATAAGGGAACAGAAAGATTGTAAGAAAAAATATAGTAGGGAAGCCACACCCACAAAATAATAACAATATTGTCACCTAAAAAAAAAAAGACCTGCATAGTGACACTACCAGTTGTATTCCCATTATGGAAGTGGGGTGTCTTACAAAGTCCCAGCCACAAATAAGGAGCAATAGGAAGTTAATTGGCTGGTACAAGTAGAAGAAGCAGTCTTTTCAAAGGATGGATCCACTGATAAATTATTTTTAAACACATATGCATATGAGTAATACTAAGTTATAGTGATATTTTATTTGTATTGAAATGTGATTTTATTTGTATGTCAATAAAGTTGCCTTGAGGTCAGAGCAAGCCAGAGCAGAAGCCGAGCAGTAGTGGGGCACGCCCTTAATCCCAGCACTTGGGAGGCAGAGCTAGGCGGATCTCTGTGTGTTCAAGGACACAGCCTGCATAGCAGACACACGCCTTTAATTTCAATAGCAACCATAGAAGACCTGGAGGTCTGTACAAACAGGCAGTGACGAGGAGGTCATGTGTCTGGGTTACTACCAATGTGGGAGGAGAACAGAAAGTCTTTAAATAGATAGGACGCACAGAAGTTGGTCTCTTGCGGAGAGGAGGAACCGCAGAAGCAGTGAAGGGTAAGGTTTTCTGCTTTGGCTCTGACCTCGTGGTTTTTAACTCTGCAACTGGCTCTGTGTTTCTTATTTAACAAGCAGGATACATCTACAATTGGCGCCCAACGTGGCAAGAATTCATTAAAAAACCGCTTGCCTTGGCAGTGGGTCCGGCTTCCCGCCTGGGCGGGCCTGCCTCCCTAGCTCCGGCTTAGCCCTGGTCTAACCCAGGCCTAGCTCAGCTTAGGACTCAGGCGCTGCAGCTGGAGTTACTTGCTTAAAAAGCCAGTGCTACAAACAACTCAGGCCTGCGGGAGCTACCGCTAAATTGCAGGAGCTACACGCAACTGCAGATAGGCTGCTTTTGGCTGAAACGCCAGCGCACGTGGTCGGTCGGAGCTTAAGGAAGCCAGAGCCCAGGCTGGACTCCGCTCAGACCGGAACATTGAAGCAGCTGGATTCAAGATTTTAGCCAGAACTTGGCTACGCTTTCTTGCTTTCTCTCTCTCTCTCTGGATTCCCACCTCGGACGCTAGGTAGCTGTTTGGAAATTCCCTCGGATTTCTACTGTTCTGCGCATAATTGGTAAGTCATTTATATCAGATATTTTAAAGGAAACTATTTAAAAGAGATTTTTTTCCACATTAAAAAAAAATGGGTTTTATGTGTACATTGGAAGAAAATTGGGCTTTGTTTGAAATTTTAGGCAGTATGGTAATGGAACAACTATATGAGAAGATTAATGTTGATCGAATTATGTACATTATTATTCTTCTTATCCTTATTTTACAATTTAAAAAGACAGTCAATTTAAGTGCCAGGATAAAAATTTTAGAAAAACTTGTTAAACCTGTTAAAATGAATTATAGAGAAATTCAGATTCAGACAGAAGAAATTAACAGTGAAGTTGTTTCAGGATTGGATTATAAGGTTACAGAAAGAAAGCCTGTTTTCACACAATCACCCTTAATTTATCCGGTAACCATACAACAGCAGCCTGGTCAAATGACTACACAAAATATTTGGACTCCAGTTGAAATGTTAGACTTACGAAGGTTTAAGGAGGCAATAGTATCTTATGGCATGCATTCTCCATATGTAAAACAAATGTTAAACTCCTGGTCGACTTATAATAGAATTATACCACAGGACTGGCGGGAGCTGGCACAGGCGGTTCTAGAACCCGGACAGCAGCTCCAGTTGCAAATGTGGTTCAAACAGGAAGCTAAAACCATAGCAAAACAATGTAGTGATAGAGGTATACAAATCTTCCAGGATCAGCTTGTTGGAGAAGGCCAATATGCTGCAGTACAAACACAATGTTTATATGATATGCAAACTCTAATTCTATGTCGAATGGCAGCCATGAATGCATGGGACAGAGTTGAGGAACCAGGGAAGAAAACTGAGTCATTTACAAAGGTTATACAGGGCCCAAAAGAATCTTTCACAGATTTCTTACAAAGATTGACTTCAGCAGTAAAGAGAATGGTCCCAAATTCAGAAGCTAGCCAGATAATAATTGAATCTTTGGCTTTTGAGAATGCAAATGAAGCATGCAAGAGAACAATCAGGCCGTTAAAGGCGAGATCTGCACCCCTGGAAGATTGGATTAGGGACACGGTTAATGTTGAGGCGCATGATCATGATAATATGTGGGTAGGAGAAGCAATTTCAAGAGGTTTGAGGAATGTTAGATGTTTTCGATGTGGAAAGCAAGGACATTTGAAAAGGGACTGTAAACAGGGCACTTCTAGAAACAATGTTTCTTCAAGGAACAATGGCAACAGAATGCCCCTTCCTTCAGGAGTATGTAGAAGGTGTGGTAAGGGAAGATATTGGACCAAGGAATGTAGATCAACAAGGGACAGACAAGGTAATACTTTGCCTCAGTCTTTGGGAAACTCCCAGAGGGGCCTCAGGCAGGCCCCTACAGTGAATCCAGTTCAGACTTTTCCTGCAATCGTAGAGGAGCCCCCTACTCAGAGCAGTTAAATGACCAAATGCCTATTGGAATAAACCAGGCTACTCAGAGTAATGGAACAACTGAGACAGAGAGAACAGAAAATTCAGGAGAGACCATAAAGAAAATTTTTTGGCAAACTTCTATAAATGAACAAAGACCACAATTAACAATAAAAATAAATGGTGTTTTGTTGTCTGGTCTGGTAGACACAGGTGCTGATGTTACCATAATTGCACCAGAATTTTGGCATCCATCTTGGCCTCTTCAGGAGGTAAATGTTCAACTGTTAGGAATTGGAACATTATCTCAAGTTAAACAGAGTGCAAGATGGCTCGAATGTATAGGCCCAGAAGGACAGAGAGGCAGATTAAAACCATATGTGGCTAACATAGCCATGAACCTGTGGGGTCGAGACCTGTTACAACAATGGAATACTCAGATTAACATCCCTCCAACCTCAGAAATAAATAATAAACTAGCACATGTTTCTGAGAGAAATATTAGAAGGTATTATTCTAATGAGTGGTCACCAGCCATCCATATTATACAAGAACAGGGCAGAAAAACTGATGATCTTCCAAAGGCACCAACAGCTCTACCTTTAAAATGGTTAACAGACAAGCCTGTATGGGTTCATCAATGGCCTTTAACAACAGAGAAACTCCAGGCTTTAGAAGAGCTGGTAGAAGAACAGTTAAATGCTCAGCATATTGAAGAATCTACTAGCCCATGGAATTCTCCTGTATTTGTTATTAAAAAGAAATCTGGTAAATGGAGAATGGTAACAGACCTTAGAGCAATTAACAAAGTAATTCAGCCAATGGGCTCTCTACAATCTGGAATTCCTTTGCCTACTCTGTTACCTAAAGGATGGCCTCTCATAGTTATTGATTTAAAAGACTGTTTCTTTTCAATACCCCTACAAGAAAAAGACAGAGAAAGATTTGCTTTCACGGTGCCTACTTACAATAATTCTCAACCGGTTAGAAGATTTCAATGGAGAGTCCTCCCACAGGGAATGTTGAATAGTCCAACCCTGTGCCAATATTTTGTACAACAGCCCTTAGAAGTGATACGTAAAAAATTTCCTAAATCTATAATTTATCATTATATGGATGATATTTTACTAGCTGACTCAAGTGCAGATACTTTAGAAAGAATGTTTGAAGAAGTAAAGAAAATATTGCCTGGCTGGGGATTACAAATTGCTCCTGAAAAGATACAAAGAGGAGATTCTATTAATTATTTAGGATATAAAATAGAGCTACAAAAAATTAGACCTCAAAAGGTACAAATTAGGAGAGATCGCCTACAGACTCTTAATGACTTTCAAAGATTATTTGGGGACATTTCTCATCTACGAACTATTGTTGGGGTAAAAAATGATGAACTGAATAATTTGTTCAAAACCTTAGAAGGTGACAAGGACTTAAATAGTCCAAGAGAATTATCACCTGAAGCTGAGAAAGAATTGGCCTTGGTAGAAAAAAAAGTACATGAAGGACATGTAGATCGTATTGATCCAAAGCTGGATTGCATTTTGGTTATTTTACCTTCTAGGCATTCTCCTACAGGAATATTAATGCAGAGAGAAGATATTATATTAGAATGGATATTTTTACCAAATAAACCAAATAAAAAATTAAAAACTTATGTGGAAAAAATCTCTGACTTAATTTTGAAAGGAAAATTGAGACTTCGTCAATTAGCAGGAATAGACCCAGCAGAAATTGTTGTACCTTTAACTAAAGAGGACATTGAAAAATTATGGGCAGAAAGTGAACCTTGGCAAAGAGCTTGCAGTAATTTTTTGGGAGAAATTAACAGCAAATATCCTAAAAGCAATAGAATTGATCTTATAAAGAGAGCTGATTGGATCTTGCCTCGAATTGTACGTGAAAAACCCATATCTGGAGTTCGGACATTTTATACAGATGCCAACAAGCAAGGAAAGGCAGGTTACAAATCAGAAAATTTAAGTAAAGTGGTTCAAAGTCCTTATAATTCAGTTCAAAAATCAGAATTGTATGCTATTCTCTTGGTATTAATGGATTTTTCAGAACCTCTCAATATAGTTACTGACTCTCAGTATGCTGAAAGAGTGGTATTACATATTGAGACTGCAGAATTTATCCCTGATGCTTCAGAATTAACTTCACTATTTATTCAATTACAAGATACAATCAGGGAAAGGAGTCATCCTTTATATATAACTCACATCCGATCCCATACAGGTCTGCCAGGCCCTCTAGCACAAGGTAATGATGAGATTGATAAATTATTGATAGGAAATGTGCTGGAGGCCTCAGAATTTCATAAGAAACATCATGTCAATAGTAAAGGTTTAAAAAAGGATTTTTCCATAACCTGGCAACAAGCCAAGGAAATTGTAAAGAAATGTCCTACTTGTTCCTTCTACAATCAGACACCATTACCAGCAGGATGTAACCCAAAGGGTACTCAGAGGAATGAAATCTGGCAGATGGATGTGTTTCACTTTGCAGAATTTGGAAAATTGAAATATGTACACCATACTATTGATACTTATTCAGGATTTCAATGGGCAACTGCTTTGAGTTCTGAAAAAGCTGATTCTGTAATCACTCATTTGCTAGAAGTTATGGCCATCATGGGTATACCTGCACAAATTAAAACTGACAATGCTCCAGCATATGTCTCTATTAAAATGAAACAGTTTTTTGCTTATTATAATATAAAGCATATTACAGGTATACCACATAATCCTACAGGCCAAGCAGTTATAGAAAGATCCAACAGAACTCTAAAGGACATGATAAATAAACAAAAAGGGGTAACAAAAACCCCCAGAAATAGACTGCACAATGCTCTACTAACTTTGAATTTTCTCAATGCTAATGAGAAAGGAACAACAGCTGCAGAGAGACATTGGTTAATAGAAAAAACAACAGAATTAAATCAGCCTATATACTTCAAGGATGTGCTGACCTCAGAATGGAAACCAGGGCATGTGTTACGTTGGGGACGAGGTTTTGCTTTTGTTTCTGCAGGAGAAGATAAGCTGTGGGTACCATCAAAACTGATAAAGTTTCGATTTGAACAAGAGGGACCTCTTAATTAGAAGAGGTGATAGTTCATCAACCAACATGACCATCCAGTTTAAACTCACTTATACCATTAATACATGCCTTTTCATTTAATCAGATGTAACTTGCCAAAAGGGGACCTCCCCAAAATTAGTCTTGGGGAAGGGTTTTTGTTTTTGTCTTTTAGGAGAATGAAGGCTAAGGAATCTGAAGAACACTGGACAAATGAGACAACTGAAGAAAAAGGACAAATCATCTGTCCCAGGAAAAAGAGTAAAATGGCCTATTGGTATATCATCTACAAAATTTCATAAATCTTTCTAAATGTTTGTTTCTGCTCTTCTCTAAAAAATTAATACTCTTAGTCTTCTTGTAGTCCCAGTTCAATTAAAGCTCCAAGCTGATTTTGGAGTTGGAGAATGGCTCTCTCCTCCTTTAAACTCAAGCATGTTGTTAAAAAGAAAATGAAAACTCCCTGTATCATACCAGAAGAAAGAGCCATCTTCTGACATGGGACAGGAGAAAAACCAAATTAATTAAGGGACTATTCTATTACTAATCTCAATTCTTTGACTCTATTCTGATTCTTTAAACTTTTCTTAAAGTATGAATTTTATATCAGAATTCACAAGATATATATATATATATATATATATATATATATATATATATATATATTTTAAACTTTGTTGAGATAATAATGGTCATATGAGTACTACTTAATTTAGAGAAAAGGCTTCGATTAGCTGCCTATACATGTCTTTGTGTTCGAGTCTCTTTTCAGTTTTCTGCAGGAAATCACGGCCAGGCCTAACATCAAATGAAATCTCCAGGAAGAAGATGGGGCCCCACAACGACAATTCCATGTGGAAAATAATATCACTAAGCTGACAAACATCATCTACAGATCAGCTTTGGACTACAAAGTGCTTAGAACAATTCTGAGATGGCTAGCTGAGATGATCCAGTTTCAAAGACTGCTTGAACAAGGACTTGAGATAAACCCTGAACTTTGGCATTATGGATAACAAAGAATATAGTTATCTTTCCTAGAATTTGTCAATTAACCCAAAATTTTTCTTTTCAGAATAAAGATAACTTCGCCCATACCCAGCAGGAAGCAATTTTAAGAATTCGACGCCCACATTCCCAAAGGGGTGGTGTGGGGTGGGTGGTGGTTTTTTGGTCTTTTTATGGGTATTGGGTCTGGGATAGTTTTCATTGTTTAGGAGGGTTGGTTACAAGTTGTTGTTAAGGGTTAGGTAAAGGGCTAGGCAAAAGGTGCTTGTTAAAAAAAAAAAAAAAAGACAATTACTAGTTTTAAATATTTTACATTCAATTGGATTGTTTTATATTGTATACAAATTATTATTATTGAGATTGAGATTGTTAGAATATACCATATACGTATTTCTAATCTTGTTCGAGATATTGTATTTATACCATTCATTTAACAATGTAATTGTAATTTGCTAATCCTTAAATGTTAGTATTACCAACTATTAGGATATATAGAAATAAAAATTAGTGGTTAGACATTACAATTGAACTTGTAGTCATATTAGGTGTGTTGTCAAGATCAAACAGATATATTTTAGATAGACAGGTCATCTTCAAACCCTTCAGAGATCTACAGAATATGGCATTTAAAATGTTTTAATAACTTAAGAATTTTTCTTTTTTGCTATGACTATGAGACATGATGGCTCCTGGCAGTACCAATCTACTTCAGAGAAAATATGGGCATTGAAGAAACTGCATATGGAACTAACTTTCATTGTTGCAAAAGTCAGCAACTGGACAACAAAGTATCCTTGAATCAACTGCTGACAAACAGGACAGACAGGACATGAAACCAAGGACTACCAATTCTTGCCAAAACAAGTGTGGTTGTGGCTTTAACAAAAGGCATCTTCTGAAGCCAGGACAATATGGCACCATCCCTGAAGTGAATGACCTTTGCAATCTGTAAAAGGTACCATGTCCTTTTCTTTGAAGGCAGCTGAACAGGGAGTGGGCCAATGGCTTCTGATGTGCAGTGGAACAGCAGATGAAACAGTTATTCTTGAGGAATAACTAAGCTCACCTCTCTCAATAGTAGACTGGTGTTTAATAGAGAGATGTGGAGAAGAACAGGATGCCAAGATGAAGCCACATATACACAGCCAAGAAAAATGGACAGCTGAATTGAAAAGACATCAATAATTTCCAGAATTTAAAATCCTGAATCATGACATGACATTAATGGAATTCAGGTGTTTCTGGTACATGGACTGCTCTCACCAAATGTGAGGTCAAACTGTTGACCTTGTATACATCTTAGTTCACAAAAGAGTCTGTCAGAAACGCTAAGCCTGTAGGCTGAAGATGATGCCCCAACACTGTGGAGAAACCTCAGGTGACTGTCCAGGTAGCTGGCTGTTTCTGTCAACTCACATTTTTTTTTGAAGCTGCTTGCATGTACTTCTTGTTTTTATTTTTTATTAGGTAGTATTATTTCCTTCTTGGGTCTCTGAGGGAGTTGAAGATCAGTTAGTTATAGTTATAATTATCTTTGTTAAGGATTTCAGAAAAACTCACTAAGAGCTGTAAGTGTATAAATTTGAAAGACGTTATAAGACAGTTCCGTTAGCTATATAAGTTAGGATAAAAAGTGAATCAGGTACATTCTGGACTTACCAAAATAGGATAGATAATGGAATTATTTTCTCTGAATTTGTCAATTACAAATGGACTAGACATTGCTTAGGTATTTATTGTTTGTATATATGGTATATATAGTTATTGTACTTTTGTATATAGTTTTTCTTATATTAGTTATAACTTTTTCCTTTTTTTCTTTTTATTAAAATAGAAAAGGGGAAATATAGTGATATTTTATTTGTATTGAAATGTGATTTTATTTGTATGTCAATAAAGTTGCCTTGAGGTCAGAGCAAGCCAGAGCAGAAGCCGAGCAGTAGTGGGGCACGCCCTTAATCCCAGCACTTGGGAGGCAGAGCTAGGCGGATCTCTGTGTGTTCAAGGACACAGCCAGCATAGCAGACACACGCCTTTAATTTCAATACCAACCATAGAAGACCTGGAGGTCTGTACAAACAGGCAGTGACGAGGAGGTCATGTGGCTGGGTTACAACCAATGAGGGAGGAGAACAGAAAGTCTTTAAATAGACAGGACGCACAGAAGTAGGTCTCTTGCGGAGAGGAGGAACCGCAGAAGCAGTGAAGGGTAAGGTTTTCTGCTTTGGCTCTGACCTCGTGGTTTTTAACTCTGCAACTGGCTCTGTGTTTCTTATTTAACAAGCAGGATACATCTACACTAAGTGGACTCAGCAGGCTGTACTTAAACATATAAGTGGAGTGTGGTGTGGGAGTGTAGCATTAATAACGGAGAGATCATACATTTGAGAGAGAATTCCGAGGACAAAGGAGAAGCTGGAGAAGGGACAGTGGAGTAGAAATGGTGTAAATAGAGTATTCACGCATGAAATTCTCGAAGCAAAATGAAATATAAAACAGGAAATGTATGTCTTAGATTTTAATTACATTTCCCCTTAATCTTTTTTTAAAAATATTTATGTATTATTTATACAGTGTTCTGCAGCCTGCTGCAGCCTGCAGCCAGAAGAGGGCACCAGATCTCATTGTAGATGGTTGTGAGCTGGGTGGATGTGGTTGCTGGGAACTGAACTCAGGACCTCTGGAAGAGCAGCCAGTGCTCTTAACCTCTGAGCCATCTCTCCAGGCCTCTCCTTAATCTTAATAGGTAATTTTATTTTCATTGTTAAGTGTTTTTTAGTTTATCATACAATTATACACATTTTTAATTATATAATAATTTTGTTAAATAAATACTTGGAATATGAAAAAAAAACAAAGGAATTTCTTCAGCCAAGAATCAACTGACAGCAATCCCAATCCACATGAATTAACATAACAAACTGTATAATTATGTAGTTATCCTGACTCCTACCACTTCTGTTTAAAAAAAAAAATTACACAACATAAAAATTCCAACAATGTATTATTGAGCTGGTAACATATGCAAATGAAATGTCTTTGATGATATTATCACCAAAAACAGGAGCTATATATGACTAGTGTTTTGGGGCCAGTGAGATAGCTCAGATTGTACAGTGACTTGCTGCCCAGCCTGTCAACTTGAATTTGATTCCTGGACTCACAGGTAGAACTGACTCATGGATTATCCTCTGACCACTCATGTGCCTTTTGGCACCACACACACACACACACACACACACACACACACACACACGATGTAATTTGAAATTAAACAGTAATATTTTATAACTTGCCAAAACTGTTCATATGAATCTGAAGTGGATCTAATGACATACATATGATAATCCATAAAGCAAAAACTAAGAATATTGAACAAAAATTAAAGAAATTGAAAATCTTTTTTATTTTATCTTTATATATATGCCAGCCCATGCACCAAGGACAGGTCCTGGCTCCACTGCCTGGGGACCTCCCAAACAGTTCAAGCTAATCAACTGTCCCACTTATCCAGAAGGCCTGTTCCAGTTCCATGGGGTCTCCTCAGCCATTAGTTCACAGTTCATGTGTTCCACTAGTTTGGCTATTTGTCCCTGTGCTTTTTCCAATCATGTTCTCAATATCTCTTGCTCATACAATCCCTCCTCTTGCTGATCGGGCTCCTGGAGCTCCAACTGGGGCTCAGCCATGGATCTTTGCAACTGCTTCCATCAGACACTGAATGAGAGTTCTATCATGACAACCATAGTGTTCTGCCATCCAATCACCAGAGCAAGTCAGCTCAGGCACTCTCTCAATAGTCTACATTGGAGGTATCTTTGTGGATTTCTGGGGACCTCTCTAGCACTCTGCTTCTTCCTATTCCCCTGGCATCTTCATTCATCATGGTATCTCCCTCCCTGTTCTCCCTCTCTGTTCTTGATCCAGCTGAGATCTCCCGCTCCTCTAAGCTTTCTTTCCCCCTGGCCCTTACCCTCCATTACCCACCCTCACCCCCAGTTTGCTCATGTAGACCTCATCCATTTCTCTGTCATTGGGAAATCCCTGTCTTTTACTCAGGGTCCTCTTTACTAGGTAGCCTCCCTGGAGTTGTGCGTTGCAGTCAGTTTATCCTTTGCTTTATATCTAGTATCCACTTATGAGTGAGTACATACCATGCTTGTCTTTCTGAGTCTGGGTTACCTCACTCAGGATGATTTTTTTCTAGTTCCATCCATTTGTATGCAAACCTCATGATGTCATTGTTTTTCTCATTGTTGAGTAGTACTCCATTGTGTATATGTACCACATTTTATTTATCCATTCTTCAATTAAAGGGCATCTAGGTTGTTTCCAGTTTCTGGCTATTACAAATAATGCTGCTGTGAACATAGTTGAACATGTGTTCTTGTGGTATGACTGGGCATTCCTTGGGTATATGCCCAAGAGTGGTATAGCTGGATCTTGAGGGAAGTCGATTCCCAATTTTCTAAGAAAATGCCATATTGATTTCCAAAGTAGCTGTTCAAATTTGCATTCCCACCAACAGTGGAGGAGTGTTCTCCTTGTACCACATCCTCTCCAACATATGCTATCTTCAGTATTTTTTATCTTAGCCATTCTGACAGATGTAAGATGGTACCTCAGAGTTGTTTGGATATGCATTTCCCTGATGACTAAGGATGTTGAGCAATTCCTTAAATGTCTTTTAGCCATTTGAGTTGCTTCTGTTGAGAATTCTCTGTTTAGCTCTATAGCCTATTTTTAATTCGACTGTTGGGTGTTTTTATGTCTAATTTCTTGAGTTCTTTATATATTCTGGATATCAGTCCTCTGTAAGATGTGGGGTTGGTGAAGAACTCTTCCCGTTCTGTAGGCTGTCGCTGAAATTGAAAATCTTAAAACAGAATAATAAATCAGTTTCTTGGGACCAGAGAAAGTAAGAAGGAATGGAAGGAAATGGGAGAAGAATTTTTCCTTCGGGGAAAGAGAAAAATATTTCTAGGTTGATTGTGGTCATCACCACAAACTCCTGTGACTGTAGTAAAAATGACTGAATCGTACACTTTAAGAAGCTGAATGGCCCATGTAGCTGTAAGGCTTCTAAGACACAAGCAAGGAGTAAGTAGAGGGGGGAGACAACTTCCCAGACCCTTTAGCCCATCATGTTTACTTCCAAAACTATTTATAGAAAATCTATTGGACCCTTTAAATCATGGAAGTTTCTAAGTGGGGAATGGATGTTATATTAATCTCCTTGACAGCTCTGACCCATAAGTTCAAAATAATACATGACTAACTATGGAACATATAGAAATAGGAAACACATAAATTGTTTCTCAGGTAACCCCCATAAGAAGTGGATGGGTTACCTTGGAGGACTTTTTCCTTTAGGAAAATATTTCAATTTAATCCTATAAAACAATAAAAGATATGTCTGTACCAATGTGGACAAAATGCTGGGTCTTGAACTCACGGAGGCAATGGCCTTTGGTTTGTGCTGATACATACAATTAAAACACACTTGAGAAGAGATCATTTCTGTTAGAAAGAGGCAAGGAATTCAACAGCCAAGTTTTTTACTTATGGTTAAAAATCACATTGAATGTTTCTTAATGAGAAAAGTTGTTTGGGTATATAATGAGGTTTCTATGTATTTTTAAATATAAATATTACTTGTGAAAATTAATCAGGTTGTTACTTAAGGATTGGTAATACTAGTAAACCACTTTAAAACAGTTTCATCCAACCGTTGTTTCAAATAGTTGCAAAAAAAAAAAAAAAGTGAATTGGGTAGATTTATTCAGATCAGAGCACAGAACTGGATGAGACTGACTTACATCCAAAGAATGGTGAAAACCTTAGAATAAGAGGATGTCAGTGCTGATGAGATCCACGTGGAATTGTAACTTCAGATAACACGTACTCAATAAATGACTCTCACTCTGTTGCAGCAGTTCTCAGCTTTCTTGGGAACAGTGTAGTACCTCCCAGCACAAAGCCAAAGCTGTTTGGAAGTTTAATTCTCAATTAAATGACATAAGCAAATACGTCAATCCATTCACACTAACTAGTGTTTGCTTGTTTCAGTAAGCACACTAAATTGTCACTCTGTATCCATTTTTGTCTGAATGCATGATAGAGTTGAGAGAGAGAGAAAGAGAGAGAGAGAGAGAGAGAGAGTCATTTTCCAACTTGGAGCATTTAGCCTAGATAGGAAATCTTCTAGATATGCCTCGAAGATGAACAAGGTAATAATTTCATTATGTAGCTGCCATGGATCTCAGGCGAATCCTATGCAAATATTTAGTGGAATCATCAGTATAGTCCAGTTTTCCCCCTTGCAGTGTATGATTACCAAGTTCTACTCCTAGGTTGAAAAAAAAAAAAAAACACTCACCCTTATTTTCAGAAAAATAAAACGGTTGTTTTATTTTCTACAAATATGAAACGGGCACAAAGAATAGGCATCATCTTCAAATTCCATATAGATCAGGAATTGGACAAATCACTGAAAAATCCCTTGGTATCTCATAAGCATTCCCCCAAATGAGAGACAACGCGACCAATCTGTCTTCACCCTCAGCATCCTTATTACTGAACTTCATAATTTAACTGGCAAACAGATTGCTGGCTGCAGCCTTTGACAGTTAAATAATATGTGTCTCGTGAGCGCCACCTACTGAGTGCTGGTTTTATTTCCTAACTCTCAGAAGACAAGCTTAAAAGCAAAACATAACCAAACCAGAGGAACAAAAGAAGGACAATGGGGTGGTTCTGCGGCCAGTACAACATTTCATCCCCTCTTCCTAAGTATAGGTGTAGTCAACAGAGCAGGGATGTCACATCACAAAAGGAGCTAGCTTGACACTTCACATCCATTGTACCATGCTTCTGTAAACCTTGCTTAATTATTACAAAACAGTATGAAAAAAGAGTAGTGAAATAAATCTGTATGTCTTATTAACCACACACTTATATTACAAGCAGAACATGAGTCAAACAATAGCCACATTGTAAGTTTTCTCATCTGCCAAATTTGGGAGCATAAAAATAAACATAACTGAACAGATTACCACAAACATAAAAGATGACTGTCTACAATGTTACCATTTCACATAGAGGCTTTGATACGTTCAAATGTAAACATGGTCAAATTACTGTTATCAAACCCTGTCTCCACTGCATGTGTGTTCTTGTTTAGAGGAGATCATCCTGTGGTAAAATCCTGCTGCATTCTCTCTCCCACGCCATCCCCCATGATTCTCCAGAGGTTTCTTAGCATGGAGATCTCTATTATGAAATAGGAACAGTTCCCCTCAAAGCCAATATGCTCAGTCACAAAGTATTCTGCAGAGGTTAAAAGACTGTTATGAATTTGGTCCACTGCATATAACCTGCATGGTATTGCCAGAGAAGACAAGAATTTGAATGAGCCCAGGTGGGAAAATAAATTACCTAGTTCCTTGAAGACAGTCTCCACTGGTTAAGGCCAAGACCTTTTCCGGTGGAATTGTAATCATCTCTCTCATCCTTTTTATTTTTTCCTCTTTACTGATAACTACATGGTTTGGACATTTTAGTTAGTAACCTGATATTTTATCAAAAATTGTCTTTCAAACAATGGAAATTGTTCTCAATATAATAGGAATGACAAATCATACAGATAAATGTCTTTCTTAAAATCATCATAACTAGCTCAAACTCAGACTATTAATAAGAGTGCTGCCTTCATCCTTCATTATATTTACTTCTACTCTCTGGGTTCATTGAGTGCAATATGACATTTCAACTTCCTGGTATTTCAGCACCTATACAGAAAAGTGTAGTGATCAGATACATGTCTTGTTAATGTCAGCAACAAAAGAAAATGACATAATCGTTGAGAAATTGTAGTCTGAGTGGCATTCCCTTTAAAGGTACCAAGTTGATAAATGAGTATCAGTAAACATTAAATCCAAAAGTATAACTGCCTAGAAATATGTTGAATTACATGTCAAGGATTTCAGGGATTAGAAACAGACTAGTCTTGAGAATAAGAAGCAAAATAAGGGACAATCATAACAGTACATACAATTAAATGATTCACAAGCTGCAACCTCCAGAAATGTGAACCCAAATAAGCATCTTTCACTAAGTTGCTCACCTGTGGGAATTTAGTTTTAGTGGCTGAAAGTGAACATAATATGACCATTACACTTTGTATACAAGTACTGAAATATTACATTGCTGAAGTCCTATTGTCAAACAAAAATTATACACATCTATTTTTAAACTTTTCCATATTTTAAAAGATACATTTGTTGGCCGGTGGTGGCTCATGCCTTTAATCCTAGCACTCAGGAGGCAGAGGCAGACAGATCTTTGTGAGTTCAAGGCCAGCCTAGTCTACAGAGTGAGATCCAGGAAAGGTTCAAAGCTACACAGAGAAACCCTGTTTTGAAAAACAAAACAAACAAAAAACAAACAAACAACAAAAAATATACTTTTTTTCTGATCCATTCAGAGATGTTTACTCACTAAGCTGTATGTCTTTTGGATTTTTCTATCAACTGAAGTGTTCTGGCTTTTATTTTCCCAATTTATACAAAAGTGTAATAATATACAATACCCTGTAATTATCCTGGGTATTGCCAAATGTTCCAAACATTCAGAAAGAAATGTTTCTTTTAACTCAAATGATCAAGTGATCAATAATAAAGTTAGTCATGGAGATAGCAGTCTAAATTTATTGATGGATTGATTTACTCTGTATGAGTGTGTATGAGTGTATGTGTGTGTGTGTGTGTGTGTGTGTGTGTGTGTGTGTGTGTGTACATGTGCGCGCACATGCGTATGTATGTGGGTATTTACATGGAAAGAAGTGTATCTACCTTCCGTGTGTGTTTTGGGGACCTAACTCAGGCCATAAAGCTTGGTAACTTTACCTGCTAAGCCATTTTGCTGGTCAGAAAATAACTTTGATAATTTCCTCCACACCTTTAGTCTTACAAAAAAATATATATAATCTGAATCAAGCACACATTTATACAGAAGTGCTTATTGAATTTAGTCACAAGTAGCTGCTTGCAGAACATTTGGCTCTAAGGGCATATATAGTTACTAAAGTCTCATTGGAACACCAACTAGGTCTCGAAAGTACTCCTATATTCAGACTCTTTTTGGAAAGATAAATCACTAGACCCATTCATCAACTGGGAAACAGGCTTCAAAGCTTACAAGTTTGATGATGCACCTGAGTTCCTGAAATGTTACTACTCTAGGAAAATCCTCGACACTATTCCTGAGACAGAGAGCATTTGTTTCCAGATTGTTCTGTGTACCAATTCAAAGTAGTTCATTCCACTAGGCTCTCACTTTTTGTCAAGGTCTCCCTACATTAGTTGACAACTAATGAGAAAATTTTTAGACAAGCAACATTAGAAGACATTTTTTTTTGTTTCCTGCCCATTCACATTTCCATTAAGAGTTTAGAATTACATTTTTAACACCAATAAATTCAGTGGCATAAATAATCTTTCAGCTTACTATTATCATAAATTTTATCTAAATAGACTCTGTTGGTTATCATTGTATTTCACATAATGACCTCTAACTAGTTATTAACTTCTACTACCATTGTTATGATTAACATCATTAGCAACCTGCCTCCTCATGAATGAATAAATCACATAAGCATTGTACATTTTATATAGTAATATTGCTATTAGAAACTTGCTGCCCATAAACTTATATACTAAATTGTTTGGGTCCCCAGTTACAAGCATGAATACTGGAGTTAGCCTTCACTCATTCTATGTACAACATTTGTTATGAATAAGTCACTACAGGATACTTATAGAACCTTTCATTGCACCTTGAGAAGTATCATTGGCATATAAATCTGGGGAAGCTGTTCACTCTAAAACTGTGAGAGAATACTAGATGCTTTTAATTTGTTTAGTTTATATGACTCAGAAACCTCAAACAATTAAGTAAGTAGATAGGATATTAATATAACCATCTCACATATGGCTTTATATCCTATTGGCTCTGGTGAAACTATATCAGAAGATCTCTATTAATATTATAAAGAAAAGTGAGCACATTCCAGTGTATAATGTGTAGAAATGAGTAGAAAATTTGACACTAAATTTTCCTTACAAAAGAGGACAAAAATATTTTATAAATTAGGTGTTCATAACAGGGAAAGGCATTAATCAGCTTTTGAAAGCTAAATGTGTCTCAGGTTCATTATTATTCAAAGGAGTGAATTCTCCCTAGTAACATGTCACAAAGGAACAAGGAGCAGCTCTAATGATAGCCCAACAATTTAGTATAAGATTTTTAATCCTGAAATCTAAAGCTCGTGCACATGAGACCGCCTGCATAAACCAAAGTTCAATTCCAGAAACATTTCATTAATTAAATGCATCCATTGCATCTCAGCCATTCCAAAATATGATTCCAGATTTCCATACTAAGCCACTACAAGGTGTTTGGTTAAACTAGAAGCATTCTTTAATTTTCCCCACACTAAAGCATGCAATATAAGTATTTACAAATGCCAATTATGTGCAACATTTAAAAATGGCAACAGATCAATGGCATAATGACAACCAATTGATGGTATGTCGGACTTATATTGATGAAAATTAGAATTGAAATTAAGTCAAATATGAGCACCAACAAAGGGGACATTTCAGTTTGACTTGTAGTAAATAATTTTACAACATTGGCCATTAGACATATACAGCTTTATAGATATTTGGTTTACCAAACAAAGAAAAAAATACAATTTTCACATATTTAAATTTTTATTATTTATCACAAGGAAAAATATGATTTTCTTATCAATGAATCTAAATGATCCAGTTAGAGCACCATAACATCAGTACTCTTTAGCTACTACAATGATTTGAAGTGATATGAAAAAAGAAAATCTAAGCATATTCAAAGGAATACTTAACACACCAATACTAATGTGTTTTCTTCAGCTGTCACTTACTTGCAATCATGACTAACTTATTTCTATGAATACTATTCATGAACCACAACCTACCTTAGGATCAAAATACTTCATTTGCCATTGGTAACTTGGGATTGCTTAAGACAAAAGCCCCCCAAAGCCATGTTTATTTACAGGACAGATTATCTCAGAACGAATAACAAAAAAATGGAAGGTTTTCTTCTTATGTCCCTTCAGGCTTACGTAGCTCCAGGTAAAAACGTGTCCACTTTTGAATCACGGAAACTGTTCTCAGTGATCAGAGTCATAGACGATGACGTGGATCTAAGAGACTAGAAATAGTGAATCTTCTGGCCGACCTGAAGGGTGAACACTTCAGCATCCCAGCACGGTTAACTTATGATTTCTGAACATAATGTCCTCACACTTGCCTCCCTCTCTACACTTCCTTTATGGCCTTTCTTCATCTAATGGCTCTGATTCCGCAGACATAGATGTATTCGGGAACATCTGCAGTAAAAATACCTTTTGAAGTAAAAGCACAAAACATTTCCAGACTCATTAGGGTGGTAGAGGCTGTAGTTAAAGGAACAGGAATAGACAACAATAAAAGGAAGAGAGACAAGGCAACAATAAACCGCCTTACCAATTGTTTGGCAACTGTTGCTCTAAATGGAAAGACTGTATCAAGTCTCACTGAAAAGCAAGCAGAGGGTGAGTACATTCGGAAGCTAGCATCTCCTCTCATTGAACATGTCACACCTATGCTCCTCAGTAATATGATTTGGATCTGAAGTGTCCCCAGAAGGTGGGATTCCCTGTGTGGCACTGAAAGGAAGCGGTAAACCCTTAAATAAGTGGGACCTACTGGCAGGTCATCAAGTCATTAGCAACATGGCCTTGAGGGGATAGTAGGGCTCCTCCCACCTGCCTCTTGCCCACAGAATTCCTCCAGGATGTACTGTCTCACCAGCCATGCAGAATAACAGAACTGTTGATCATGGGCTGAAACTGATGAACCATGAATCTAAATAAACATTAAAAACTTACTTTCACAAATATTTGTAACAGTGAAGGAAAACTGACTGATCCAAAAATGTCTTAAATTTACTTCCATATGAACAGATTCTGAGATGGAGGATGTGGGTACAGGATATTTATTGAAGAGCACTCTCAAGAATTGGCTGGAGCCGGGCGGTGGCGGCACACGCCTGTAATCCCAGCACTCAGGTGGCAGAGGCAGGCGGATCTCTGTGAGTTTGAGGCCAGCCTGGTTTCCAAAGAGAGTTCCAGGAAAGGCACAAAACTACACAGAGAAACCTTGTCTTGAAAAACAAAACAAAACAAAACAAAGAATTGGCTGGAGAAGAAAATGGAAAAGACTGGTCAAAGGAAGAAACATCTATGATATGGTTGTCACTGGAGTCTTGGTCAATACCAGGGAGAACTCTGGAGTTGGGATCGCCCTTGAATATTGCTCTGAACTAGGATTAGAATAGGGCTGCATTAGCCTATAACTGCCACAAGTCACCACTGGGGAAGGATCTAAACTGGCATAACAGTTCCTAGAAAGGTAGGACAATGCTCAAGAAAGTATGCAGCTGCCTCTGTTGGCAACCAATAATCCCAGCAGTCGAGGTTAGTATGGGAGTGGAGGACCTTTACCATCCACCACACTTGAACCAAGTTACCCTCATCACATAGGATTATCTTATTAGGCTTCGGTGATTGGTTGCTGTTGCCTGATACCCTAAGAGATGATCCAGAGGGATTTGGCCAGATAAAATTTTCTGGTTTTGCCCAACATAAAACCAAAGACTCCAGACATAACAGGCAAATAAGAGCTTTAAGCTCAGTGCCACATTGGCAAATGACCAACCTTCAAGTAGTGATCCCATGAAATGAACAACACTTCTTTTCTAATCTGGTATTTATGTTCACATATGATGCTAAACACTTTACACAGGGTATCTCATTTAATTCTAACAGAAGCCCTAGGAGGTGTTTCATACATTTTTTCCTGTTGCAGATGGCATATTGAAAACAAAGAATAAGTAGAATATGTATTTTTTGGTACAACCAGGAAATAGTGGTATATTGAAATATAGAAGCCTTTGACTGTCATGGATGTCAGCTTAGCATTCCATTAGTGAGGGTTTAGTTTTACCTAATATAATGGAAAACATACTGAGAGTAACCTGTGCTCAATCTCCAGGACCCACAAGGTGGAAGGAGATAATCAACTTCTGGAAATTGTCCTCTGACCTCCATACATATGCTATGGCGCATCCATGCCCCACCCCTGTAAAAACAGCAAGTGCACTGAAATAAATAGAATAAAATTGTAATTGTGAATTAACTGAAGTATTCGTGTGCTTATATTTATATGTGTATTTACTTATATGTGTATTTACTGGACAACCAATACAATCTCCATTCTTATATTACATCCAAGAACAATCAAACACTCAGAACTAGGAACAATTTGGTCATCTAAAATAAGTAAATGAGTAAATTAAAAAAAAATACCTCCACACCTTTGATTAATACTGACTATATATCACTTGACACTTCCATGACCTCTGTTGAATTCCTCATTCTAGCTCTAAGTCACGTGTGCTATATTACAAATATTTTTATTTGCATTATATTTGTCCTGTGGTCATATGTCCAACAATCTAAATTCTTGGAATACTATTGAGAACAATAACAAAATCACTCTGAAAGAGTTTCTGTTTGGGGAGAAGATTGTAGTGCTAGGGGTTGGGTGTCTTGCTTTCAAAACGATAAAATCACACCAATAACAGCAGCCCTCTGTTATAATTGCTACCAAAGATCTTGGCCTCCTGATAAATAAAGAGTGCGGAACTTCACTACCAAAGAAGAAACAAACAAGCAAACTGAATATATCGGCTTATGTCCATCTGTTTCCATGCTCTTTCAGAACAGGAAATCCTATCATACCCTAGGTATCTCCATGAACTCAGAATGCAAGTCTGTTCAGGGAGATGGAAAGGTGCCCAGTTTGCCAAAATTAGTACAATAGAGGTGTAAATTAAGAAGAAAGCACTCTAAAGACATGAAGAGATGTGGTATTGTGTTCCCCAAAATATTGTTCACGCTAATAAACTTATCTGGGGTCAGAGAACTGGACAGCCACAGTATTAAACATAGAGGATAGGCAGTGGTAGCACACACCTTTAATCCTAGCATTCCAGAGGCAGAAATCCCTCTGAATCTCTGTGAGTTCAAGGCCACATTGGAAACAGCCAAGCAGGGTGACTCACACCTTTAATCCCAGAAAGTGAACCTTTAATCCCAGGGAGTGATGGCAGAAAGCAGAAAGGTATATAAGGCATGAGGACCAGAAACTAGAAGCTTTTGGCCTGGTTAAGCTTTTAGGCTTTTGAGCAGCACAGTTCAGCTGAGATTCATTCTGGATGAGGACTCAGAGGCATCCAGTCTGAGGAAACAGGATCAGCTGAGGAACTGGCAAGGTGAGGAAGCTGTGGCTTATTCTGCTTCTCTTATCTTCCAGCATTCATGCCAATACCGGGCCTCAGGTTTGATTTTAATAAGACCTGTTAAGATTCCTGCTACACCGAGGGGTCTGCTGGAAGCTTCTACTGAAGACTGAGCTCATAAATGACAAGAAGCTACTGAAAGCCTGAGAAAGAAACACTGTAGCTTCTATCCCCCACACCCAAACACAGATATGATGGTACATTCCTGTTTTCCTCCACTCAAGATGGCCACAGGAAGATCACAAACTCAAGGATGCCCAGGCTGCTGAATAGAAATGTCCTTTCACAATAACAAGCGAACAAATATTTGAAACAAAAAGAACCAAAAGTGATTTATGTCAGAATGGAGAGACTTCATAATGCAGGATGTATATATACTCTATAAAATACAGCCATTCACTGAAAACTACATTTAGGTCAGTCATGGGCCATTCATATAACAGCACCCCCCATACCATAACATAAAGTCATCCTGTGATACAGTCGTCTTAGCTGGTACACAGTAAATACACACTATGCTATTTGAACAATGACTAAATTGTACTGGTTGTGTATGTATCAGAACGCGTCCCGACTTTTACTTGGGAGAACTTTACTTTAGTTGTGTGTCTAAATTTTCCTACACTAAAAGCAACTCTAAATCTAACTTTACAGTGTTTAAGCCTCCAAAGTATTCATCAGAATCTAAAAAGATAGCTGCATGCCAGAACACAATATAAATGTATTTAAAAGAAGACTCTAAAGTTCAACAGCCAACAAAATAAAAATCCACAATGCCAGGCAATTCAGTTCAAAATTACCAAGTTTACTAAAAGCTGGCACATAATTAATAACGAGAAAAATCAATCACAAGAAAACAGACCTAGAAACGAAAAACATGAAGTCAGAAAATGTATTAAAAGCCATTGGCATATATTCTGTCTGTTTAAGCAAGAAGAGAAAAATATTAGCGTAATTACTAAAAAAGAAAGAGGTGGATTTTTTTAAAGGCCGGAATGGAACTTGTAGAGGAGGACCAACACTGGAGTGCTGGCAAGTTTTCGCTTCACAGACCCTACGGAAACTCTAACCTTGCGACTACACAATTGCTGTTGCAACCACTCAGCTCTCATTGTATACCAAAGAGCAGCCAGAGACAATATATAAATGTGCGCATATAACAATGCTGCAATAAAACCCTTTTCACAAAGGATACAGCAGCTACACTGTTGCCCTCTTCCTAGAGATAAAATATGTCCGAAATGAAATATTCCAACTCCTGAGCCTATACATTAACTATTTAAGATAAAAACTTAGGAGAGAAAAAAAAAATACGGATCAGTTAAGGTCCTTGTTTTCTGCTGCTATGACAGAGAACATCCCTGCCCCTTTGGGGACTTTATGTGTCACAGTTTCTGTTACCTTTGCTTAAACACTGCCCCAAACTGTTACATGAAAAACTTCAAAAGGAAACAATTCGTTAAGTTTTAAACTGTGAAACACTCAGGGTCATGTGATGAAAATCTCTCTTGCCTCAGTTCTTTCTGCTCTGTTAGTCAATCATCCCTCTGTTGGTTTATCTTATCGGCATATGCTATCATTAGTCACTTAGCGGCTGTCTCTGCTGCCAGATCAACTATGGTGTCAGTGTCATAGAACTTATGCTCAGAATAACTCCAACGTAGACCCCTAACACTAAGCCACATGCCTGATCATTTACCTCAACTCATCCTAGCACATAGGTGCTAAGTTATCTTATGTAAAGAGGAGTGAGTAGTCAACAATGTTTTCAGAGAAAGAATTACTACATTCACAGAACTTTTATCAGAAGGTATTGTTAAATTTTCTATTCAGTTAGAAATTATTATGGATTCTTACTTTGCCTAAACCATAAGGTAAATTTCTTCATAAACACTGTGTTTAGGTACTATGTCTAAGAAATACACAGTATGCAAGTGTTGGAACATGGTCCAAGAATGGAGTTGGTGAGAATTCTGAGAGCTTGTGAAAAAAAGCTCCAAGAAAACCAAAGTCTTGTGACCTGAGTTTCTTCAAAACTAGGAATTGTTCTTGGAATGTGTTTCCATGCTCCTCCCAGGTGTGGCAGACAGGAGTGCGCTTACTTCGGATTATTCATTACAACTGGATGTTGTTATGTGTTTCTATGCTCCATGGAAAACACATTTTTGTCATGTGAGTCCTGCCCGCTACATATGGCTCGACATTGTGATTGTATGTTTTTACTCATGTGACTCTTCTTAACCTTATCAGAGCATAAAACTGTCTGATGCTCTAAAGAAAGCTGTCTATTGCATGAGACTTTAGTCGGCCTCATTTATCAGCTCCATTCTCCTAGGTCCCGGCTTCTGTACAGCAATAAACGTATAAGGAATTAGGTTTAGGTGCTATCTGTTGTTTGGGGGTTCTAGAGTGGATAAAGTGGACTGATGTGCCACAAATTACATAAGTTACAATGTATTGGGCTCATAATGCTGCAAGGCTTGTTAGTCTAAAAGAATGAATCTGGCATCAGGCAAGGGCCTTCATCCTATGATGGAAAACCAAGCAAGTATGCCTGAGACAGAAAGAGGAAACTGAGCAGAGATGTGTCCTTGTCATCCGGACCCACGCTCAAAAGACCTAACCTACTCCCACTCCCATGATAGGGCATCGATCTATTTTCAAGGATAGAGGTCTCATAACTAAATCACCTGTTTAAAGTACTGCCCCCTTAACACTGTCATTAGCAATAAAATTTCAACGTGAGCTTTGGAGGGTATGCTCAACTTGTAGAACTTACCACTGGAAACAAATCCAGCAGTTTCTCATATACGTAACTGCAGTCCCAAGGGGGAAAAAGAGGAATAGAACAAACATTTGAGGAAATAATAGTTGATGTTTTATCAGTACTCACGAAGAAACCAATACACAGGTTGACACTGTTCAATAAACCTCACACAAATGAGCAGATCCAGGCTCGGAGGTTTGGGGAACTTTTTCCACAACTTTTTCAGTGCAAGTGATGATTCAATATCATGTTTGTTGATCCAATTATTCACAGTTTTGCCTACTTGGCATAATTCCTGCTACGTTGATAGAATGAAGAATCATCTTGAAAACAGGAGTTAAAATGTTGTTTATTGAGAAACCAAGAACATATCTACCAGACACTGCTCAAGGCAGTGTGTCATTTACTATTCCAACCAGAGCATCTCAGTTAAGAGTTGTCTTCCCCATTTTAAAGATGGAGACACTGAAACTATAGATTCAACATAGATGCTTAAATAACAGCAATAGTGGGAAACAGACATGGACTCAGGTCTTCTGGATTTATATGCCATGTTCTCCTTGGAGCTAAATCCTATTTATGATATATCTATAAAGGAAGAGTCACATGTGTTATGAAGTTAGAAACTTGGCAGTGTAGGAATATTCAAAATAAAAACTCCCTGGAATGATGGGAAACAGAGTCTAATATTCCACTCTTAGAACAAGAAACTGTTGGCACCAAGTGAGTAACTGTCAATAAATCTCAAAAGTAGAGCAATCATTGCAAGTATGGTAATAAATACTTAGACTCATAAAACCACAGAATTGTGAAATTACTTACAGATTGTAGTATCCAGTCCTGTCTTTTTGGAGAAATGGAGGTGTACCTCAGAAGGTTAAATCATTTACCCAAAATAACATTGCTGGTTATTGACCTTTCTATTAAACCATCCCAAATTCCATTCCAGAAAATATAAATTATTCATGTAGAAAGACAAACCCAATTTTGGCAGGTCAGAGATTTCAGTGAGATATGAATTGGTTAAGGGCCGTGATTTATGAATCTAGGCAGCCATCCAGATTGCCTTATCTCAGCTGTCCTTCTGGGAAGCACACTATTGTGACTACCTAAATTGATCTCTGCTCTACCCCATTCACAGTCATAGGCTATCACATGAAGGGAAGGGTAAATTACTGAGACACAGTGCAAATACTGAAAGTCAAAAGACGTTAAAGAAGAAATTTATATTGAGATCACCTCCCCTTGTTTGAAAGAAACAAAATTATACAAGATAGTTCATAACGATACTCTGAAAAATTAAATACAAATCATGTCCCATTTTAAGCAAACCCTCAGCACCACATTTATACACACACACAGCTGTATATACATATCCATATATTCTTATTCAAGGTTTAGTTATTTATTTTGGTCTTTCGAGACAGGATTTCTCTGTGTAATTTTGGTGCTTGTCCTGGATCTCACTTTGTAGGCCAGGCTGGCCTCGAACTTACAGAGATCTGCCTGGCTGTGACTCCCAAGTGCTGGGATTAAAGGTGTGTGCCACCGCCACTCAGCTTTAAGTTTTTTTTTTTTATGTATTTGAGTATTTTGCCTGTATGTGCATATGTGCACCACATGAATGCAATGCCCATAAAGACCATAAGAGGGTATCAGATACCCTGGAGCTTCAGGTGGGGTGCTAAGAATTGAAATGGGGTCCTCTGCAAGAGCAGCAAGTTGTTCTTAACCACTTAGCCATCTCTTCATGCCTGATCCACACAAGCTTTTATCCTTATAAGTTCTTTGAATTCAAGGACTACCAGGTTCTCATACATTTCAGACACCTTGAAGATCAGCTGATACTACAAGTGCCCCATGTTTATTGAGTGAGCGAATGAATGGAAAAATGCTGGATAAGCAACTTGTGTTACTTAATGTCACATTAGCAAACGTGTCCTCGGCAGATGCCAAAGCACTACTTAACCTGTGTTTTTAAGAACCTGCATGTAAAGAAACCCAGACAATGACCCAAGAAATTACCCTGGTAATTGTCATATGTGTGAGGCCCCCTCCCAAGAAGGGCTCTTACTTGGTGAGTTTACCATACCTTTGGAAGGTAAGAGTGAATATGTAACATTTATTGACCAAGACTTTCTCCTTGTAAGCAAGTAGCCCACAGAAGGATGTTACGATTCACTATATATATTTAACCAAGCATTATTTATTATAGCACATAGGTAGAATCTAAAACATGATTACTTTCACATAAATAATTTTAAGAGTTTTTACACTTCTCTTTCTAGGAAGGAATTAAAGTATACCTATATTCTTATTCTGAAGAGATAAGAATACAAGCTAATTTTAAGGGATTATTAAGTGGTTCATTTTGGTTGTTCCTATTAAAACAGCACTCTTATTCAAGAATGTCACTGCCTTTGCCCATTGGCTACAACTATATACAACACTGTTACTTCTCCACTGCTTGAAAAAAAAAAAAACAGTCTGGAGTTAGTCTTCAAGATATCACAAGAGAAAGAAAAGTGAGTAAAGGAAACAGATATAATCCTTCATTGGCTGTGTGCTAAAAATGGTCTATAGACAATAGTAGCAATTGGTTTAGGTAGAGTAGTTGTTTCCCTTTTTAGATCCATCGGGCCTCAGTTCCCATAACAATATCTAGTGGATAATGTATCTACTAAGGAAGAAAGGAAAAGATAGACTGTTATGATTCATGCTAGACCCTAGTCTTATCTTGATTATCATCCCTCATATATATCCTTAGTACACCTAATTGCATCTTTTTCCACATCCGTTGCAAGTATTCAGCAAAGAGATACATATCACAGCACTCCAATAATATTCACTGTTGGAATAATCATCATACACTCACATTTGTAACTTCTTAGACCTCTTAGAAATTAGCAATAGGTTATGGAAGGAAATCAGAAAATACAGTAATGTTTCCATGTACTTTAGGACATGCCAAATAACACTGCAGAGTACACAGTGTTCTAAGCAATTCTCAAGAGATTGCAGGGCCTCTGGGTGCTCAGAGCATCTGTCTGCTGGCCTGCTTTGCTGGCACTCCTGGCTGACTGGCTGGCTTTGCTGATCTTGCAAGCCAAGGGATTATTAGATTGACCACATGCCCTCTGCTTTTGTTTCTTTGTTTTTTGTTTTGTTTTGAGATGGAGATAGGAAAGTTGACTAGGGCCCCAGAGATCTATGAGGAAAGAAAAAAGACAGGAAAAGGAGGAGGGGAGAGAAATTTGCAGCGATAGGTGGTTTCTGTTGTGTAAGTCAAGAGAGAATGTAAGAGTTTGATTCTAGTAGAAGCAAACTGACAACATAGTTTAACAATAGCCCACAGGGATGCCAAGATAACATCTCCTGAAAGATGTCTCTAAACTACATCAAGAACTTCTACGAAGGATGTGTAAGTAGCAAACAAGAACATCAATTGCATAAATTTTTGTCTGTGTATTTTTTAACTTGTTTGGCATGTGTGTTGATAGGCACATTTATTGTACATTTACAAAGAAAAATAACATATATAACAATCATGTGCTGTAAAATAGTCTGAATTTAAAATTATAGATAGATTAATTCTGGAGGTACTTTCATCCATTGATGCTTTAAAGTAGGTCACACTCTTAATTCAATATTATGTATGGAAAAAATTTGCCAACACTGAATAAATACTGTTCTGTCCTTTTGATAGTACTTGTCCTAAGCTTAATGTTGCGTTTTTCATCTAACCTTCCAAAAGAGGCAACCAGACATTCTAAGATATTTATGGTTTTATTTCAAAGAGATTACATGAGAAGGAAATATGCACTGAATTCAAAGTAGTTCAATACTTATCCATTTGATTGACACTAGATACCAGTTTGACGACTGCATTCTGTAATTGAAGATTAAATGACACAACACTCTTGCAGGGTTTACAGTCAATATGATAATTTCTTCAAAACTTCTCAGATCTTAACATTTTTAAATCTTGTTTTAATGAGATCATAAAAATATCCTTCAAAGTGTACTTTGTAAATGTTCCTTTCCAACCCAATTCCCCCCCCTCCCAAAACAACAGGTGAAACCGCCAACTGTGATCGGCCAGTTCCACACCCTCTTCTTCGGTTCTGTGAGGATGTTCTTTCTTGGAGTGCTGGGCTTTGCGGTTTATGGGAACGAGGCTTTGCATTTCAGCTGTGACCCAGACAAAAGAGAGATAAATCTGTTCTGTTACAATCAGTTCAGGCCAATAACTCCCCAAGTAAGTTTTCCAGTGTGTGTGCAAACATTGACTCCCCAACACGAGTAGATTTTTTTTCTCCTATAATTTTGAGAACTCTATTTCTCTTTAATAGGCTGAATATTGCAGAAAATATAACTTGAGGTCCTCAAAAATTTCTTTCAAATCCAGTATTCTATTATCTATTGGTATATTTAGCATAGAGACATTAAGCAGCTATTAAAATCAAGTAATTCATCATTACCATTAGTGGATAGGCAGCGATAGCAAATTATGATTATGTTTTCCAACTGCCATATGTTTAAAGTTCTAAAATTTTAGAAAATAAATGACATATGTCAGCACGTCTATGTTTATTCATCATATTTTCATATTTTAAGGCATTTGTGAAACTTAGAATTCTTAAGTTGCCCTTGCTGAATCCATGAATTTTCCATGTGTGTTTTTTGGTGACATGTTGTTTATTTGACTTGACTAAAACAGTTCTGATATACTTTAGGTGTTCTGGGCATTACAACTCGTGGTGGTCCTGCTTCCTGGAGCGATTTTCCACCTTTATGCTGCATGTAAAAGCATCAACCAAGAATGCATTCTTCAAAAACCCATGTATACTGTGATTTACATCCTCTCTGTCTTGTTAAGAATCAGCTTGGAGGTGGCAGCGTTTTGGCTTCAGATTCATCTCTTTGGCTTCCAGGTGAAACCTCTATACTTGTGTGATGCTGAATCCCTTGGTAAAAAAATGAATGTTCTAAAATGCATGGTTCCAGAACATTTTGAAAAGACTATTTTTCTCATTGCAATGTATACCTTTACTGTAATCACCATGGTATTATGTGTTGCTGAGATTTTTGAGATAATATTTAGAAGGTCATGTTTCCTCTTTAAACAATGACAGAGTTGACTACCTATTGTCATGATATAGTTCCTATCAATCATTATGTTTAGTTTCCTGATCAAACACTTCAATTCCGTATGTTCTTCAAATTTTGGTGTGTCTGTAATTTATGTATATTAGAAAATAGGATACCATTTTTAAAATAGTAATTTTATAGGCGCCTCTCATACACAACATTTTTGGGTTATCACATTGTTTTGTGACCAGAGAAACTTACTGCTGTTAGACACTAGAAAATTGATGTTCAGAGACGTTATGTTATGTGCAGTAAGTCACACAACCAAATCAGAATCCGGGTCTTTCCTATCCACTGAACCATGTAGCTTTAACTTTGAGGACATAATTATCTTTGCATTTGTATAAAATATAATGTTAAACACAAAATATAAATTAATTAAAAGTCATTATATAATTTTATCACTAACTCAGAGAAAATGAGCAATTGGATCTTTAATATTAAGTCCATATTGTCAAATTTCTAATATTAAATGATCATGGAGATAGTTAAAAAATAAATTAGAGTTGCTATGAACAACACTGAGTGGCTTCCTTGTTTTTTTGTTGTGCCTATACATGCTCTGTTTTTGCATAACTTCTATATTTAAAATTATTTGAATGGAAAATTATGCTTACATTAAGCTACAACTCCTCAATAATTTTGAAACTATCCCATAGGTAATTTTATAGAAAATCAGTGCACTTATTTCTATTTGTCTGTACTTGCAACAATCATCCACTTAAATATGTCAAAGATTTATGTCCTACTGTTTTATGCTGGTATTTCAGTAGGGAACCACACCAAGTCCAATACTGAAATTTTGGAATTTTATTAAGCCTATATTTGATATTATAAGTTCCATATTAGGATTTTAACTCATGGATATTGCTCAACATAAAATCAAAGAGGAAAATCCAACTTAGTTTCACTCAATAAACTAGCTTCTGAGGACCTAGTATTTAATATGTACTACACTGCTAGGTCAAATATATATATATATATATATATATATATATATATATATATATATATATATATATATAAAAAAAACTCGGCACCAACATGCTGTGGAATAATCAAGTGATATGTCAAGAGAGTGGTGACTTGTCATAATGGAAGTAATTGTAAATAAAATAAAAAATAAGACGTTGAGCAAATGTCCAAATACTTGAAAAAAAAAAAAACACTGATAAATTTATATTCATTCATGCACTTAGGAAGAACTGGCATCAGAAATTAAAAGGTACTATAAATCAAATGATAATGAAAGCAATTTATTGAAATTTGTTGAAAGAATTAAAATAGTATTTGACTGTCTATAGAAGTTGTATATTATGTCATGAAAATTATAAATTTATCTTCACACTTCAAGAAATTAGCAAAATAACTAGATAAAAATCATTAAATAGGATAAGAATAAAAATAATATGAAACTGAAAGTTAAATAAAATGCATTAAACAAATGGTGATTACTTCAAAGCCTAGTAAAACTAGTAAGTTTTTAGTTACATGGTTTTAAATGATACAGAAAAAGAGAAATCACCCTTATAATAAATGAAAAATGATAGGACATTAACATGACCATAGGGATACTTGAACAATGTAACTATAAGTTTGATGGAATGAAGAAATTCTTTGAAATCCATATTACTAAATCAAGAGGAACTGATAAAATACACAGCAAACATAAATATTCTTAAATCTGTTAAATGAATTAAAATTCAAACCCTTTTCATGAAGAGAACTCCAGATCCAGACAGCCTCTCTGGTCAGATTCACTAGGGAATTTGGAAGAGATACCATTTTCAAAATCTCCTTAGGGAGAAAGACAAAAGGAGCTCCCAGTCTTCTGGGCAAGACTGTGTTCGAACAAGTAGAAAATAGTTCCCATCTTGTTTAAAGAGAGAAACATAGCATAAATTGGTTATTGAAGCTTCCTAGAAAAAGATATTAGCAAATGTAATCCAGCTATGTATGCACAGATAAAACATGTCCAGGTTGGATTTATCCTGAGAATGACAGATTTTTTTAAAAACACTTAAAAGACAATTAATGTAATTGAACTGTATTAAAAGAAGAAATCACATAGTCATCATAACAGATACAAATAAAAGTATTTGGTTAAAATTAATAGTCATTTTTGACGAAATAAACAAAAACCAACTTTTCACTTAATGAGAGAATTACCTAAATTTGATGAAAAAAAATCATATAAAGTAATCTTGGGAAATACCCTGTAATATTGAAAAGAAAGAACAATTTTCTCTATGATCTGGACAAAGAGAAGCATTTCCACTCTAACTGTTTTGGCTTAATTTGAACTGCAGTTCATTTAAAGAGCAAACAAAAAAAGTATTAATGCTGAATGATCTCGTCAGTAAATTAGATAAAAGATAGGCAGATTGGAAAAGAAGAAATGCCATCTGCACTCACACAACAGTACATAGAAAATTCTAAAACATAAAAAAATCCCTAAAACAATCATGAAATTCATTTTAAAAAACATAGCTTTAAAGCAATAAAATATTTAAATTTGTAAAAGTATTGTCATTTACAATAGACTAAAAAAATCAGGAAACACATAGAAAAATTCACACAATATTTGCTAGACAAGTACAATAAAAATAATGTGGTAGTCCTGAAAGATAAATAAAGCATGTCTTGGCCATAACTGTGTTGGCAGCCTTAATTACTTAGAACTTCTGGTACCTCACATAGATCTATAAATTCAATGTAATCTCAGCAAAGTTTTGTAAATATCTGCAAGTGGCATTTAAACTTTATAAGGAAATACAAAAGAAAACACATGATTTGAATAAATTTCACAAAAAGAAAAATTCCATTATTTAAATACAGTAAGCCAACAAACAAAACCCTATTTCAAATATGGGAGAAAGAAAATAAAAAATAACCTAACTAACAGGAAAAATGATAAATAAAAACATAGAAGTTAGCAAATCCTCATCAACAAACTGAAACACAACTTACCTCAACTCATTTAAAAGGTGAGACTAGTTGCCTACACTAACGAATAAAATCGAGCTTTGCAAATGATCACTCAGTAGTTACAAGTAGGTACTGCTCTTCCAGAAGATCTGAGTTTAGTTGCAAGCACAGGTTTCAGGCAGTTTACAGCTACCTGTATCTCTAATTCCAGGGGATCCAATGCACTCTTCTCACCTCTGTTGTCAAACACACACACACACACACACACACACACACACACACACACACACACACACAGAGAGAGAGAGAGAGACAGAGACAGAGACAGAGACAGAGAGACACAGAGAGACACACAGAGACACACAGAGAGAGACAGAGACAGAGAGAGAGAGAGAGGAGAGAGATACAAAACAAACACATACACGGACTTCTTTTTAAAAAATTCTTTAAAAAAGAACTCTAACAACTCTCTGTTCTGTCTGAAAAGCACACATCTGGCAAAGTCGCCCAGAAACTGATACTGAGCCTCAGAGAATCAGAGTGTAAGTATAAAGTAAATAGAAACAAACAAGGCTGATGTAGCTATTCTGATATCTAATAGACATCAGACCAAAATTAATAAAGAAAACCACTATAATATATACTAGTTGAGTGACCCAATCAATATGATATAACAAATGTAAATGTATCATGGCATTTCAATGAATACTTGGGTCCCTAATTTCATAAATTAAACAGTAATGTGCATTAAAGGTCAGACATGAGCTGAGACAATCAACACCCCAGATATCAACACCATGTTTTTATCCTCAGAAAAGTCATTCATACTAAACATCAACAAAGAAAATTCAAATTTAAACCACATCACAGACCAGTTGGCCTTAATAGACCTCTACAGAAATTTTATCTAATGTGTACAGTATACTCATCTACAGAACATTTTCTATCATAGAATATATTATAGGCCCTAAAGCAAGTCTAAATAAATATTAGAGAATTGAAATAATTCATTGTATCTTGTGAAACAATAATAGAACAAAACTACAAACAACACCAAGAGAAACCATAGAAATAGCATAAATACTTAAAGACTGAACAATACACTTGAGAAGAAGCAGTGGATCATTACACAAACCAAGGAAGAAATTTAAAAATTACTGGAATGAAATGAAAATTAAAGCACAGCTTATCAGAACTCAGGGATACAAGGAAGACAATTGTTATTGGGAAATGTAAAGCTATAAGTGGCCTCATTAAAGAAAAAAATCACGGAGATCACTAATATTAATAATAATAAAAGCTAGCAATATCCTTCACACATTTTGGGGAAAACAGAAACCTACCAGACACCAAAGAAGTAGGCAGCAAGAGCTAATGAAAACAGGGCAGAAGCTAGTGAACCTGAGGCTAACAGAGTACCATGATGTCAACTCAAAAGAACTTGGTTGTTTGAAAAGATATGTGAGATTGAGGAACTCCTAGTCATACTAACCACAAGAAAGAGAGAAAACTAGAATTAATAAAAACTGAGATGCAAAAAAGGTTGTTATAGCAGACTCCAGTGAAACCCACAGAATCATTACAGAATACTTTGAAAACTTACATTAAAAGAAAACAACTGTAAAAATCAAAGGGAAAGAATTTCCCAGACATATATAACTTACCAAAATTAAATTTAAAAGATATAAACAACTTAAAAGGATTCATAGCAAGGAATAAAAATAAAGCAATCATTTTTTGAAAGTTGCTCCACAAAGCAAAAAAGTAAATAAATAAAAATAAAGGACTAGTCATATTCACTCTTCAATCCCCCGCCCCCCCCCATACACACACACATAAATCAGGGTTTCTCTGTGTCGTGCTAGAACTCCCTCTGTGGACAGATTATCCCTGAACTCAGAGAACTACTTACCTCTGCTTCCTGAATTCTGGGATTAAAGGTGTGTACCACTGTGCCTGGCATTGTTGAATTCTAACGAACCTTTACAGAAGAGTCAACAGCAATACTTCTCAAACTATTCCATGTATAAGAGGAGAAGCAACATTACCAAACTCGTTCTGTAACAGCAGAACTAAATGAGGTAAGGCTAAAGAACACTATGTATCAATATTGGCCATGAACATAGCTACAAAAAAATTCTAATGAAAATACGTTCAACCACAATTCAAGAATACATTAAGAAAATCCTAAGCAATGGTCAAGATGATTTTATCCCAAATGAGAATGCTGGTTTGCTGTGGGATGTTCTGTACGTCAAATGTGTTGCTCTGATTGGTTAAAATAAATAAAGTGCTGATTGGCCAGTAGCCAGGCAGGAAGCATAGGGTAGGCGGGACAAGGAAGAGGAGAAGGCAGGGAAGTGAAGGCTGAGGAGAGACACTGCCAGCCACCGCCATGAGAGAAAAGACACAAGGTGCTGGTAAGCCACGAGCCACATGGCAAAGTATAGATTTATAGAAATGGGCTAAATATAAGAGTAAGAGGTATACAATGGTAGGCCTGAGCTAATGGCCAAGCAGTTTAAATAATATGAATGTCTGTGTGTTTATTTTGTAAGTGGGTTGTTGGACTAATAGGGCTTGGCGGGGCCTGGAGAGAAGCTCTCCAACTACACTGGTTCAACATGTGCAAATTAATAAAAGCTATATACCATATAAATATACTTAAGGACAGAAATCACAAGATCCTCTCAATAGACGCAGAAAAGACTTAACAAAGTCTAACATTGCTTTATTACATACATACTTATCATTATGTTATTTATATATTATATATATATATATATATATACATGTAAATATATATGAAAATGCCATAACAAATCCCTAAGGGCCATTACTTTATATATTAATTTTAAACTTATTAAATTATATAAAAATAAATGTAAGCAAAAAGTGTAGAAAACACACATAAAGTATCTAGAGAGGTCTACTACAAGGTCATTGGGAGGAGAATGATCACAAAATTTTAGGTTTAGGAAATTCCATAGCTTCAGATTTTAGTTCTCGGCAGTACTGGGATTTTAATTAAAACAAACAAACAAACAAAAACAATTTGCCCTTGCCAGGCAATGATGGCACATGCTTTTAATCCCAGCACTCATGAGGCAGAGGTAGGCAGATCTCTGTGAGTTTGAGGCCAGCCTTGGCTACAGAGTGAGTTCCAGGAAATGTGCCAAAGCTACACAGAGATACCCTCTCTCAAAAACAAACAAAAAAAAAAAAAAGGAAAAGCCTCAAAATTGAGAACTGTGGGGGAAAGTGGGGGAAGATTACTGAAGGAGACAAATGAAATGTAATTCCTTAAGAATTCTACCATGGAATAGAAAGGAGGCACAAAAAAACCATCAACTTGTAGAAAGAAAAGGTGAGGGATGCTGTAAAACGACCTGAATCAAAAGTGTTGAATAAATATACAGGACTCTATCTAGACAAGTATTAAAACACTTCCCAAATGTTCATCATATTCCGTGAATAATAAACTTACATAACATTAGTTCGATTTTCATTAATTTCCACATATTTAGCTTTCAAGTTTGAAAAGGGCTGGCTATTTAGTCCAGTATGTGAAAATGCAAAATTTTAATTTAAGACTTAAACATAGCACTTCCCTGCAAGAATTTAAAGCCTCTAAGCCAAAAACAGTGGCTCTTTCCAGTTCAGACTTCCTTCACATACATGTTTCCATTATCTCTCTACAATTTCTAGAAACACTGCAACGAGTACTTTGTGTGTGTGTGTGTGTGTGTGTGTGTGTGTGTGTGTGTGTGTTTGAGTGCTTATAAAATTTTATTTGGTGATCATTTGTTTGATTAAAATTAATGAACCCTCAGCCCCCAACCACCCCCCAAAAAAAAGCTCTGTGGGCTATCAGTAAGCATATGGCTGTAATCTCTATTAAAAGTGGGAAGCTCTATCTAGGTAATGGATATCAAGTTTAAAGCCTGCTTTGGCAACTTAGTGAGACACCCACCCACACTCACACACAAAGGGTGGGGGGGGGGGAGGAAGGGAGGGAGAGAGGATTGAAAGCTGAGAAAGTAGCTTAGTAGTAAACAATGCTTGCCTAGAATGTTCCCAACACACACACGAGGGAAAGGCAGAGATGAGGCAGAGAGACCAGGAGGAGGTATGGTATTGAGGGGGAGATGGAATGGTTAATATATTCAAAATTAAGATTGGGGAACTTGAAGTTATATTTTCCTTTCTCCCGGTCCACGAACTTTACTTTCTTACTTTTCCCCTCTCTTCTCCTTCCTTTTGTTCCAAACAAAAAAAAAAAAAAAAAAAAGAAAAGAAAAGAAAAGCAGAAAGCTAAATTAAAAAACCGCTTGTCTTTTTCTTACCAGCAGAGAGCGCTGGTGCCGTGTGCAACTCAGAAACCTCACATGATCTGCGTTCTTCGCTGCCTTGAACCCGGCAGCTAAGTTTGACTCTTCCGGGCATCCGTCGCCGACAAGCCGACAAAGCGGCTGATCGGCGGAAGAGAGGGCGGGCTTTGGCGCGCTCGAATGCGGAAGCGGAAGTGTTTGTGGCCGGCTAGTAGGAAGTGGTGCTTCCGCGAGTGGAGATGGCCGCGCTGGCCCCGCTGCCGCCGCTGCCCGCGCAGTTTAAGAGCATACAGCATCATTTGAGAACGGCTCAGGAGCATGACAAGCGGGACCCCGTGGTGGCCTACTACTGTGAGTCCCTCCGAGTCGCCGCCCTCCCTCAGGGTTGCTCCCGGAGCCCACGCGCCGCCCTCGGCGCTGGAGGCCCGCCCCGCCCCGCCCCCTGGCTTTAAGCCCCGAGCCTTGACCTCCGGCCCGCCCTGGGGAAACCTCAAGCATCTTAGTGTCCCCTACCAGTCCTAAGTAAGCCTCGGAACTGACTCCACGTGCGCCTGAGTGGTCTGCACACTCCTCCCAGGTTTTCGGTGTATACACGCAAGCTACCTGGGGAGTCGAGCCTTTGAGATGGGGTTGAAATGCAAGTGGATGTCCCCGAGATGGGGGAGGAAGGTAGACTAATAGAAGTCATAACAAAAAGTGCAGGTTAATACACACACGCTTCCGTGGCGGGTATCTGCTGCTAGACACTTTTTGAGTTTGACTGCTCTTGACTTTGGTTTCCCATGCTCCTCTCTTCCTTTGTCGTCCTGATAGAACGAAAAGTTGAGAAGTTTATTGTAACAGTTTTCCCAGTTTGAGATTGTATAAAAGCTCTACCGCCCAAGGGAAAAACAGGTCTAACTTTGTTCAGGCTTTTGGAGTTGGTAAAGCGGGTAGGGCTAGTAGTTTTATGTAAAATGTGTTTTGAATTTTATATTCATATCTTTGTTGCAAGAAATGACTGTACTACTCTGAGCCCCTAAAGAACTTTCAGAATAGAGAAACTCAATATGATTTGTCCTCTGTTGTGAACATTGCAAGGACGTTGTTAGCAAAAATCTGGACCAACTCATCCCTTCCCTTCTCTACATGTACCACCTCATTTCTGCAATGTGCGTGGATGTCATCACACACCCGCCCCCCATAGTTGCCAAACTCCTCGTGATTTAAGATTTGAAATGTAACCTCTCCTGCAAGCCATAAGATGACTGCACTTCATCTTGGTCAAAATTGAAGAGTATTATTTTCACCGTGCTTGCTCTTTTAACTTCCTCAACCAAGTCCTAATAATCATTCATGCAGCATGTAATTATTGAGCCTTTTTACCTGGTGCCAGGCTTTTCCTTGGTACTGTCAAAAACCGTTTGTAGTACTAATGAGAGGAGGTTGCTTAGACAGTACTCAAGCATTATAACAAGTAAATCGGGGAAGGGAACAGAAGTACCAGAACAGTGTAGAGGGGAGAGATTTCGTTTTCCTTTGTTCAGAGGGTATTTCGCTGAGTAGACAGTCGAAGCCAGTAGGTCATGCACATTTGGGAAAGACTATACCTTTAGGTGGAATACGAGTCTGAAGGTCCAGAGGCAAGTTTAAAGGAGGAGCTGGGATACTGGGTGTGGAGCTAGAGAGAAGCTGGTACATGAACAAAGAAGCAATGTCTGGGAACTGAAATAGGGCCCTCTGTTCCCCTCTGAGCGAATCTTTCTTTATTCATGCACCTATTACTGTGCACCTTTGTGACTACCCAGGATCCTTTCCTTCCTGGGTCAATATGCCCAGTCTTGCCCTTTGTTTCTAAGCTTGTTCCTCCATTTCCTTTGTTTAAACATAAAACAATTAAAATTAAAAAGAAAAAAAAAAAAACTAAGAGAAGTGTTTCCCATGACAGTCCCCTAAAATTGAGCCTCATCACTCCATCTTTGAGGTGAACTTGAAGTGGGAGTCCACTCTTGCCCTCACCCTTTCCTGGTGGGGACCTTTGAGCCCGCTGCCATCTGGTTTTCATGCCTGTTTCAATTTAAGCAGACTCCCTCTCCCTAAAGTCATGAATGGGAATTTTATGACAAGTCCATTTGGCTGTAATACAGTATTTGTCATGAGACCCATATATAAGATCGTACATGATGTCCATACAGAGTTTAAGGAATGATAGGAACATACTAATGTACTCACATTTAGTGAGACTCAAGTTTGTAATTTTTGCTAATTTGGTGACTGTGGATGCTGTCTCTTTGAAGTGATATTTGCAATTCTCTGGGTTTTAATTAGGGTCACCAGCTATTCATATGTTAATTAAACATGTGGTTTCCTTTTGAACTGCCTTTTTGTGGTTTTGCCCAGGCTTCTATTGAACTGATAATATATACTAATCCTTTGTTGCATGTATTGCAGGCATTTTCTCCAGTTCACGGTCTGGTTTTTCTGCAGGAAGTTCTTTTTCCAAAATGCTTAATGTAAATTGTCTATCAGTTTCTAGGGTACATTCTAGTTTTCTAGGCCTTGATTTCTTCTGGGTACTCACTTGGGATTTGGTTTTAATTTAGGATTAAGATTGTAAATGGATCTTTTATCAATTATAGAAAAATTACCTTGTTGCTGCTTCTTTGTTATAGCTATTGTGAAGGTTTTGTTACATATGTGCTATTCTTTTCCCTTTAACTTTCTTCTCCTAATTCTTTCAGCTGTCTTCTCTCTGTTTCGTTGTGTAACTCGGTAAGGTCTGTCTTAACCTCCAGGTGTTCTGTTGCTGAACACATCCATTGAGTGACTTCAACTTTTAGTTCTTATTTCTGGGTATTGTTTGTTTTCAATTCTGCCTGACCATTTCTGGTAGTTTCTTATTACTAAGTTTATCTTTAAACCTTTTAAATTAGACTTATTACCCCCACACACCCTGTATGCTCTATAATCCAAAAGGCTTTTAATGCCATCATGATGGCAAGAGTAGAAAATTTCACACTGAGAAACATTGTTCCGTGCTTCAAGCTATTGAAGTATATAAATTTATCTTCCAGGCTAGAGAGCTGAGTGCTGGAGAGATGGCTCAGTAGGTGAAACGCTTGCTCTACAGACATGAAAACGGAGTTCACAGCACCCCCATAAAAGAGATCCCAATAGCATGAGCCTGGGGCGGGGGGGGGGGGGGGGGGGGGGATATGAACTTCAGGTCAATAAGAGACCTTGTCTGGGAAAATAAGGTGGAAAGCAACAGAGAAAACACCCACCGGTGATCCCTGCTTCCATACATGTCTGCATAGAGAATAAATATATGCACAAAAAAATTATCTGCTATCTTTGTGTACAAAATATTTATTAAATGAAACTCTGTCTTTACTTGGATCCAATCCCTACTACAGATATCATTGTAGTTAGGAGTTTCTAAGAATATGAAATCCAAACTGTTATTTTTTAATGTAAAAATTGAATTTAATATAGATGAGTGTACTAAAATCTTCACTGGCATAGCTGAGAGATTTGGCACAAAGTTTTAGAAATGTATATATAGTGAAGTGGTTCCAGTTTGGGGAAACATGTGTTTAGGAAATAATCACAAATATTGTAAGAGCTTCAAGCAGAATTCAATGAAGTGTGTATGATGTAGATTTTTTTTCTTTTATAAAGCCAAAAAATGAGTAAGTCCCTACAAACAACAGACACTGTGTGAAGTATTCTGGACACTGCTAGCTCTGGTTTTGTAGTTAATGCAAATTGCAGGAAGATCTTTCCATTCTCAAGTTTGCTGAGCATCATGGCATACATCTGTAATACTAGTATTCAGGTGGTAGAGGCAAGAGGATCAAAAGTCCAAAGGCTAACCTGGGCTACATGAGAACCTGTCTCAGAAATAGTGCTAGGGAAATACCTCATGTTAGAGTACTTGCCTAGCATGTATGGGGCCCAAGTACTACACACATTTTGCTATAAATAGAAATGTAAAATTTCAAAGCACAAATTTTGTGTGTATGTATGTAAATGTATCACAAATATACAAATAGATACTATGAAAGCGGTAAGTGTCTTCACTGGTAGAAAATTATATAATTGTTCAAAAATTACAAAGTGCATTTTATAAGCTGAATAGTTACACAAAAATTTAGGATAATCTTGAACCAGTCACTAGTGGTGCACATCTTTAATCCCAGCACTTGGGAGGCAAAGCAGGCAGATCTCTGTGATTGTGAGGCCAGCCTGGTCTACAGAGCAAGTTCCAGGACAGTCTGGGCTACACAGAGAAACCCTGTCTCAGGAAAAAAAAAATCGTATATATTCATAAACAACGGAGTGTTTGTATGTGTGGTGTTTTTCCTGTTGATTGCTTTCCCCCTTTGTGTAAGTTGGGAGTTTTTCGTATTGTAACAAATAAAGCCATTGAAAACAAAAACCAAAAACAATTTAAAGGCATAGGTAGTGAGGAAGTTCAAATGTTATTCAGAGAAAATAGCAGTGTCTTCAATGGCATGGTGTCTCCAGATTGGATTTTGAGTCATATTTTGTAGTTCTGAAGAAACTGAGTTGCCTTCCCCTCATGGAGCTTAACTAACTTGCTCTTGTCTCTATGCTTTGCAGCCTCTGTTCTGCTTCCATGACTCTTCTTCTCTCACCACACACTCCATTCTTATCCTTAAGGTCGTAGCTTGAATGTCACAGTTGTTCCTGGTAGCTCTTCCCTTGGGCCCCTGGTTTTAGGTTCATCTTCTTAGTCCTCCTTGTGTTTTCCGTGGCTTTCTTCTGGCTGCCTGCTCATTTACCTGTCTTCTCTTCTAGATTGTGGACTTCAGGGGGCTTGCTTTTCTTCATTCAGTTACTGTGCCTCGTAGTGCCAGGCCACCAGAGGTCATTTCATACTAAAGAGTAGGTGTCCAAAAGAGCATTTACTTGATTGACTTGAATATTAAGGTAACAGTGGCCCTTAGAGGAGAACTGTGGCCACACCATTAGTCACAGGAATTGACAGACAACTAAAGCTTATGTAACTCTGGGCATTTATAATAATCTTTTTTTTAGGGGCATTTGCTCTTGCAGCCATTGTGGTCCTCTGTTGCTATTTAGTAGAACCAACACCTGAATGACAGGTGGAGAGGAGAAATGTTGAATGAAATGTAGCGTGAATCTTAAATGGTCTTATTAATAAAATCAAACCTGAAGCCAGGTATTGGAGTGAATGCTGGAAGATCAGAGAAGCAGAACCAGCTACATCCAACCTTACCTCGCCAATTCCTCAGCTGATCCTGTTTCCTCAGACTGGAAGCCTCTGTGTCCTTACCCGAATAGATCTCAGCTGAACTGCTGCTAAAAGCTAAAAGCTTAACCAACTCTGGTTCCTGCTTTTCACACCTTATATACCTTTCTGCTTTCTGCCATCACTTACTGAGATTAAAGGTGTGAGTCACCATGCCTGGCTGTTTCCAGTGTGGCTTTGAACTCACAGAGATCCGAATGGATCTCTGCCTCCCAAGTGATAGGATTAAAGGTGTGTGTGCCACCATTTTCTGGCTTCTATGTCTGTCTACTGGCTGTTCTGTTCTCTGACCCCAGATAAGTTTATTAGGATGCACAATATATTGGGGGACACAATATATCACCACAATGAGAAAGTTATCAGTAATAAGTAATTAGCAAAAAGATACAGACATAATCTGGGGAGAAACATAAGTAGAAAGGAAATGAAGATTAGGCTTTCTGCTCCTAAACCTGTATTTCTAAGCTCCTTTCCTGTTGTGGGATGTTTGGGGATATTAGTGCACTGTGTGAAGATGTATTATTGTGGTTAGAGTAATAAAGAGCTCAACAACCCATAGCTTGGCAGGAGAGAACAGGCAGGAAGGAAGGTGGATTCACCAGTGAGACTCAGGGGAAGCAGGACATACAGTATGGAGATGAGGTTAACTGGCCACATAGAAGAATGTAGATTAAAAAATATGGGTTGATTCAAGTTATAAGAGCTAGTTGGAAAGAAGCCTAAGCTAAAGGCCAAGCTTTCATAATTAATAATAAGTCTCCATGTTATTATTTGCAGACTGGCAATCCCAATGAGCAAGTCTGACTACACTCCCTCTTTTCTTTAATAAGACCAGAAAATATTTGAGTCCCCACTAACAAAACTGTATGATAACAATCTTTGACACTGCCAGATTTGGTGCTATAGGCTAAATTCAGAAAGATCTCTTTTTTTTTAAGTTCACTGTAACTGAAATATAAACTTTTCAATTTGGCTTTTAAAGATTCCTTCAGTGGGTGTCATTGTAAAGCCAGAGTCCTTTAATGACCATGAAAACATGTTCTTGAGACCCTGTTTGTTTATGTGATCACAGAAAGATTAAGTAGTTCCTCAGGAAGTTGTGAATACATGTAACTATTTTAGTCAGATATGATATAGCACATAAAAGCAGAAATGTTTAACTTAAATATCAAAAATGTTGGTTTTCTTTGCTAGTGATGATAAAGTACATGGAAATTAGCATTACAGATACATTGCCTCTTATTTGTTCTTAATCACACAGAAAAAGGAATTTTTAAGTTAGATAAGTTTAAACCAATGGGAAGAATCTTGTTATCTTTATGGTTTCAGAACTTAAATGATAAATTGGGACCATGGTTTTGTCTGAATTTTTTTATTATTATTATAGGCCAACTCAGGATACTGTACTGACATGACAGGTTATCAGTAATACACAGAATGATCAATTTTCACTTTATGCATTAGAATCCTATTACTTTTGTTTGTGAAAGTATATGGGCATCCATATTTTGTTTTATTAATATAGTCATTTGAATGTTCTCTTTTGATTATATAAAACTCTTCAGAAAACAAAAAACAAAACTGTGATCTCTTAAATGGAGCTGTGCAACCAAATAGCACCCCTTACCTTTCATTTCCTTCTTTGCTAGCCCAGATAATTTAAGCCTCTTTGATAAGGCTTGTGTTTCAAAATAGTTACATTTGACTGCTCAAAGGTGAAAGCCTGCATCCTTTTTTAATAGAGCAGGATTATATATTATAGTTCTCCACAGGCATGTTTGCTAAGTTCCTGCCTTCACTCAAAAGCTTCATATAGCTGTTAGGATTACTTTTGTCTTTCTATCCTAGGCTTTAACAGGTGTTTTTTATTTTGTTGTTGTTTGTTTTTTGTTTGTTTGTTTCTTGGAGGGGACACTTTGTTTATTAAGACTCACTTTATTATTGTTTATTTTTGGACAGAGTGCAGGAAATCATGGAAGGGCAGACCTTTTTTGTCAGGACTGTGCAGGGCACTTTAGAAAGCGTTGTTCTAAGCAGCAGCATTCCCCCATACACTGCATCAACAAATATAAGTTTTTAGAGGAAATCTGATGCTGGGAAGATGGCTCAGTCATAGAGTGGTTACCATGCAAGCGTGACCACCTGATTTTGATTCCCAACACCTATGTAAAAGCTAGACATGACACCACTCCTCTGTAATCCCAGCTCTCAGAATGCAGCGACAGGTTGATATCTGAAGCTGGTTGGCTAGCCAGTCTAGCTAATCAGCAAGATCCAGGTTCAGTTAGAGACACTGGCTCTAAAGTGAGGAAGACACCCAGTATTGCTCTCTGACGTTCATGTGCACATACATTCACACATAACCCCATACCCATTTTTCCTGCTCCCTCTAGAAGCAATACAGTATTGTTTTGTTACTTTTGAGAAAGAGTAGTCAAAATAATGCATGTTTATGTTAGACAATTTGGAATACATACAAAAGAATAAAGAATCACAGGCTTCCCACTTATACTCATTACAGGTAAGATCTGCCTGAAGTGACTAAAACGTAAAGCTATATGCAGATTCACACCTGCTATCTTCTGTAGCTTGCCACCTCACCCTCTTAGGCTGCAGTTCTTTTGAGGGAAAAATGCTTGATTATGCCGATGATGATGATGATGGTGATCCATGATATTTCAAGGATTCTTTAGGATTGTATTTTATAGTGAAATAGTCACTATGTGAAGAGAATAAATAATACATTTTTACCATGGTAGTCCAGTTGAGTAAAATAGACAATGGTAGTATAAAAGTGTCTAACATAAAGCTATTTTTAGCAGTGATTTTTAAAATATGCTCAAAGGGTAAATCTAGTATTTATCATTCAAGTCCTTTATGGTGGGCTGATAAAATGTTATGTCACTGTAGAAATGATAGTTACATTTATTACAGAAAATACCCACAACATACTGTAAAAAAGAAGTGTGAAGAATTATATATTCTAGCATATATAATTTGTGGTTGCATATACATAGCACATATACAATGCTGTGTACATGTGTGCTGTGAGAGCTAGAGAGATTCAAGGTTAGGAGACTCCTGCCAGACTGTACCTAAGTAAAATCCTAACCCATTACTTGGTTATATGACCTTGGACAAATATGCTTCACTTGTGAAATTTAGTTTATTTTTTAATGTTGTATGAATAGTGGCAGTTATGACGTTTGCATACATCATGTCGTTAATGGTGCCCACCCCATCACCTTTCCTTCCCTCTTCTCCCTCCTCCCCAGTCTCTTTCACAGTAGTCTCCTTTCCACTTCAATGTCGTCTTTCTCATTTTCCCCTGGCTCCACAGAGAAAATGTGCTATCTGCCCTTCTGAGTTGGCTTGCTTCACTGGCGTGATGATAGCCAGTTCTATCCATTTTTCTTCCAATGATATGATTTCCTTCTTTATGGATGGATAAAACTCCATTTTGTGTGTGTATGACACATTTTACCTACTTGTTGATGATACCTGTTGGTCATATAACTTCCCGATTGTAATTAGTGTCTCAGTACATATATACAGGTATCTCTCTGCTAAGCTGGCCTTATTGCTTGAGTCTGTAGTTGAGAATAGTGTAGGCAAGGGGCTGGAGAGATGGCTCAGAGGTTAAGAGCACCGACTGCTCTGCTCTTCCAGAGGTCCTGAGTTCAATTCCCAGCAACCATATGGTGGTTCACAACCATCTGTAATGAGATCTGGTGCCCTCTTCTGTATACATAATAAATAAATAAATCTTTAAAAAAAAAAAAAAAAGAAAGAGAATGGTGTAGGTAGATCACATGGTAGTTCTGGGTTTTGAGGACGCTCCATCCTGATTTTTATGATGGTTATACTAATTTATATTCCCACTCAACAATGTATGAATGTGCCTCTCACACATACCAGCATTTGTTGGTTTTAGTTTTAGCCATTGTGATTGGTATAAGATGAAATCTCAATGTAGTTTGGATTTACATTTCCATAATGGCTAAACATGTTGAAATTTTTTTTTCATGTATTCATTGACTTGTGTTGTTTTGAATAATACACATTTGTTCATTTATTTCTTAGATTATTCTTTTGTTTTATATTTAAATGATCTGTATATGCTGAATATTAATTCCCTGGATATATAGATAGCAAAGATTATTATCTCGTATTCTACAGATTTTCTCTTTCTTGGTAATTGTTTGCTTGGCTGTGCAGATATTCTTGATATTATTCCCTAAAATGATTTGAATCTTGTTCCAAAAGTCTTTGCCTGTGCCTCTAATGTGAAGTGTTTCCCCTGTGACTCCAAGCCTTTCATTAGGGACTTGGATTCGTTTCCAGTTGATTTTTGAGAAACATAAAGATCTAGATTGACACTGTTACCTCGGACTATCCAGTTCTCTCAGCACCATTTTTTTAAAGTCTGTCATAGTTTTAGCACCTTTGAGAATCGGATGGCAGGAAGTATGTACTTTATTAGTAATTTTGGGACAAAAGTAATAGCATCACAATATTTTTGTGGTAAATTAATTTGATTTTACCACTTTTAAATGATTATGTTAGTATATGACTCTTGTTAAATATTCATTTAATGTTATTTATTTTTAAGTTATTGTTACTCCTGTTGACTGGAGTCTTGAAGACAATATATTCTTGAGTCCTATATTTTTACTCAGACAAAAATTTTGGCCCATTAATTGGAGTAAACTATTTGTTTAATGTGATTATTAATGTGCTTAAATTTAAATTACTCTTTTTGTTGGAATTACTTCAATTTTTTCATTTATTTTACATCCCCACCACAGTTTCCTTCCCTCTTTTCCTCCTGTTCACTCTTCCTGCTTCCCCTCCCTCCCCCACTCCCATCCACTCCTCCTCCTGTTTCATAAAGGAGCAGGGTATCATCAAAGTATGGCATGTTGAGTAAGACTAAGCTCCTCCCTTTGTATTAAGGCTGGGCTAGGCAACCCAGTTTGGGGAATAGTTTCCCAAAAGCCAGCTCAGGTATTTAGGGACAGGCTCTGATGGCACTGCTAGGAGTCCCACAAATAGACCAAGCTACACAGCTGTCACACATATGTAAATGGCCTAGGTTGGTCCCATGCAGGCTCCCTAATTGTCGGTCCAGAATCTGTGAGCTCCTATGAGCCCAGGTTAGTTGGTTTTGTGGCTTCCTTGTGCATTGATCCCCCTGACTTGTACAGTCCTTCCTCCCTTTTGTCAACAGGATTCCCCAAGCTTGGCCCACTGCTTGGCTGTGGATCTTTGTATTTG